>NC_042619.1:118348478-119598478 GCF_901001135.1 Rhinatrema bivittatum
AATCGAGACTTATCAGTTCAAAATTATGTAAAGCTGCATTAATGCATTTCTGTCCTCTTCCTCGAGTGGCGTTGATCAGCAACTTTGAGAAAATGATATACCATGTTTACTGTGTAAAAATCACAAAATCTGCCCAACTACAATATATGTATTCCAGAGACAATTAATAGTCACCCAAACACAACTCAGTCTACTGGTATATAATTCAACAACTTCAAAATAGCCACATTCAATACATAAATGCATGTAATATTTATTTTATTTTTATATACCGTTGTTTGGAGCAAGCCTTCACAACGGTTTACAGAAATAACTGTTTACATTAACAGAAAAACTGTTTATATTGTAACTGATTACATTACAACAGTAAAACTTAGGAAGGATATAATTTGAACAACATTATAGGTAGATCAATGAAAGGAAAATTAGTTTCTTACCTGATAATTTTCGTTCCTGTAGTACCACGGATCAGTCCAGACTCCTGGGTAGTGACTCCGCACCAGCAGATGGAGACAGAGCAAGACCTGTCGGTCTCCCTACATATAGTAAGGCGCCACCCACAGCCCCTCAGTCTTACGTAATGTCAAAGCAAATGCAGTGCCCGACTAACTAACTATAACACGACCTTCAGAACAGGCCAATTCAACTACACCTCCAACTGGAGAACTGCCAGAACCAAAGGCGAACGGCATGCTTCCGAACTTGAATAAAGCGAACTAGAATCCAACCGAGCGGACTCTCTGTCGCTTCAGTGCAATCTGCAAACAGAACATACGGGCGGGAGCCTGGACTGATCCGTGGTACTACAGGAACGAAAATTATCAGGTAAGAAACTAATTTTCCTTTCCCTGTACGTACCTGGATCAGTCCAGACACCTGGGATGTACCAGAGCTAATGTCCAAGGGTGGGAGCAGAGAGTCCCGCACGCAGAACACTCTCCCCAAACCCCTTAGCATCAGCCGCCTGGACATCAAGCTGGTGATGTCTAGAAAACGTATGCAGCGACTTCCACGTCGCCGCCCTGCAGATCTCTTGCGGAGACACCTGAGAGGCCTCCGCCCACGACGTAGCGTGAGAACGAGTCGAATGAGCCCAGAGACCCCTGGGAGCCGATTTGCCCCGCAAAAGATACGCCGATCCAATAGCCTCCTTAAGCCAACGCGCAATCGTGGCCTGAGAGGCAGCCGCACCCCTCCGAGATCCAGAGCACAAGACAAACAGGTGGTCTGAAACTCGGAAAGGATTCGTCACCTCCAGGTACCGGAGGAGGACCCTGCGAACATCGAGTTTTCTCAACTCCTTTGAACCCTTATCAGGCTGGTCCCTACTCGGAAAAGCAGGAAGCTCAACTGACTGATTCATGTGGAAAGCCGATACCACCTTTGGCAGAAAGGACGGCACCGTTCGCAAGGAAACCCCAGAATCCGATATACGCAAAAAGGGTTCTCTACAGGACAGAGCCTGTAACTCCGAGACTCGTCTAGCTGACGCAATCGCGACCAGAAAAAAACCGTCTTCAATGTAAGGTCCTTCAGCGTCGCCCATTTCAGAGGCTCAAACGGCGCTGCACAGAGAGCTGACAGGACCCAGTTCAGGTTCCAGGACGGACAAGGGTTCCGTACCGGCGGGCGCAAGTGTTTAGCCCCCTGGAGAAAGCGCGCCACATCTGGATGGAGTGCCAAGGACACACCCTGGATCTTTCCTCTGAGACACCCAAGAGCAGCCACCTGAACCCTAAGAGTATTACACGACAGTCCTTTAGAAAGACCTTCCTGGAGAAAAGCAAGGACCTCAGGCACCGACGGTAGGATAGGGTCCACCTTGCGAGATCTGCACCAGTCCTCAAAAACCACCCAAACCCGAACATAGGCTAAGGACGTAGACTGTTTCCGAGCTCTCAACAAGGTAGCCTCCACCGCATCTGAGTATCCTTTAGACGAGTCCTCTCAAAAGCCATGCCGCGAGACAGAAGTGATCCGCATCCTCCAAACAAACGGGTCCTTGATGAAGAAGAATCTCGTCCCCGCGAAACAGAATAGGAGGTTCCGTCGCCAGCTGTAGCAGATCTGCGAACCATGGCCGCCTTGGCCACTCCGGCGCCACCAAGATCACCTCCGATGGATGCACCTCTATCCGGCGAAGCACCATGCCTATCAGGGGCCAAGGAGGGAAGACATACAGCAGCACGTCCGTGGGCCAGGGGAGCACCAACGCGTCGACACCTTCCGCCCCTCGCTCCCTGCGCCGACTGAAAAACCGCGGAGCCTTTGTGTTCAGGGCGGTGGCCATTAGATCCATGCGTGGTCGTCCCCACCTGTCGCAGATGAGGCGATACGCTACGTCCGGCAATTCCCATTCTCCTGGATCCAGACGATGTCGGCTGAGGAAGTCCGCTTGGATGTTGTCTACTCCGGCGATGTAGGACGCCGCGATGCTGCTGAGATTCTGTTCCGCCCAGCGCATCAGACGGCTCGCTTCCTCCACCACCTGTTGGCTTCTTGTCCCGCCTTGTCGATTGATGTAGGCCACCGTGGTCGCATTGTCGGACAGCACCCGGACCGCCTGTCCCTGTATCCACGGGCGGAAGGCTTGCAACGCCAGTGCTACGGCTCTGGTCTCCAACCGGTTGATGGACCACCGCGACTGCTGTCTGGACCACTGCCCCTGGACCGAGCGTCCCCGACAGACCGCTCCCCAGCCAGAGAGACTGGTGTCCGTTGTAACCACTGTTCAGCTGGGCAGGAGCAGGGAGACTCCGCATGTCAAGTGGTTGGAAAAGAGCCACCACTTCAGGCTTGTCCTGGCCCGGTCTGTGAGCGGAAGCGGATGATAAAATTCTTCCGATGCCGGTTTCCAGCGGGAGAGTAAGGCTGATTGCAATGGTCGCAGATGAGCAAAAGCCCAGGGAACCAAGGCGAGCGTTGAGGCCATAGATCCCAAGACCATCAGGTAATCGCACACTAGTGGACACTGCAGTGACAACAGGCGCCTCACCTGCCCCTGCAACTTGACCACCCTCTCGTGGGATAGGGAGACCTTGCCCCTCTCCGTGTCGAACAGGGCCCCCAGATATTCCAACCGCTGGGTAGGCTCCAATCGACTTTTGGCGAGATTGATCACCCAGCCGAGGGACCGCAACAGCTGCACCACCCTGGAAATCGCCTGCCGGCACGCGACTTCAGATTTGGCCCGGATGAGCCAATCGTCCAAGTACGGGTGTACCAAAAGACCTTCTCTCCTGAGCTGGGCAGCCACCACCACCATGACTTTGGTAAAGGTGCGCGGGGCTGTGGCGAGTCCGAAGGGGAGAGCCCTGAACTGATAGTGTCTGCCCAGGATGCAAAACCTCAAGAATTTGTGATGGGCTCGTTGGATCCCGATGTGCAGGTACACCTCCGTCAAGTCCAGAGATGCTAGGAACTCGCCCGGCCGAACCGCGGCCACCACCGAGCGAATCGTTTCCATTTTGAAACGTGGAACGCGAAGACACCTGTTGACCCCTTTTAAGTCTAAAATGGGTCGAAACCACGAAGTAAATGGAGTACCTCCCCCGGCAATGCTGTCCCGGAGGTACGGGGGTAATGGTGCCCAGAGTTTCCAAGCGCCGGAGGGTTGCTCTTACCGCCGCGCTCTTTGCTAACCCTTTGCATGGAGAGACTAGGAACTTGTCCGCTGGCCAACGTGCAAAATCTAAAGCGTAACCGTGTCTTATCACGCTGTGGACCCACTGGTCCGAAGTTATCTTGGCCCATTCCTCGAAAAACAATGCTAGCCTCGCTCCCACGTTTGGCACGAGATCCAGAGGCTGCAGCGAGGAATGGACCATCCTCGCATCATTGGGCCGACTTGGGACCCGGTCCCGACGAGGCACCTCCAGACCTCCCGAACTTCTTCCCTCGAAAGGACAGACCATGAAGAGGACCTGGTAGAGCCGGACCGGTAGGAAGGCCCTGATCCGGATGATCTCTGTGGCTGCTGCCGTCTGTTTCCTCGGAAACGACTTCTTGCTGAAAAGGAGGTTCTAGGCCTGGGCCTGTCCTCTGGTAGCTTAAAAGCCTTGTTCTCCCCGAGGAACTGCATCAGGTCGTCCAGCTGTTTGCCGAATAATAGCTTCCCTTTAAAAGGCAATGAGCCCAGGTGAGCCTTGGACGACCCATCCGCCGCCCAGTTTCTTAACCAGAGGAGGCGGTGCGCCGAGACCGCGGACACCATGGCTCTAGCCGATGTCCGCAGCAGATCATGCATCGCATCCGCACTGTAAGCGATCACCGCCTCCAGGTGATCCGCCTGTGATGACTCCCCATCAGACAGACCTGCATTCGCCTGTAGATTCTGGGCCCAGCGCAGCCCAGCCCGGAGCACAAAATTACTGCAAATGGCCGCCCGGACCCCCAGGGCGGATACCTCGAAGACCTTCTTGAGTTGTACCTCCAGCTTCCTATCTTTGATTCCAAAGCCCTCTTTGCCTATGTATCTAATTTAACGCAAACCATGACTCCTGACATCCCTGCCAACCTAGCACAAGAAAAAGCAGAGGAGTTGGCCCTCTTCTTTAGCAACAAGATCTCCAACCTAATAACACAGCTGAGAACCAACACTTCAACACCACCCAACACATACTTCCACCACAACAAAGACATTACTCTACAATCCTTCGAACCCATCACTAATTCTGAAATACTGTCTACACTGAAGAAAATGAAACCTTCATCTCACCCTTTAGACCACATCCCATCCAAACTTCTCCTGCTAATACCAGACACAATCTCCAATGCTCTGACAGACATTACTAACTGTTCTCTAGCACAAGGAATCTACCCGGACAACCTGAAAATTGCATCCATCAAACCGCTCTTAAAAAAACCCAACTTAAATCCTAATGATCCTACCAATTTCCGTCCTATATCCAATCTCCCTTTCATAGCTAAGGTAATGGAAAAATTAGTTAACTCCAGACTCTCCGACTACCTCGAAGAACATAAAATTCTGTTCCCATCTCAATATGGCTTCAGAAAAGCTTTAAGCACCGAATCACTACTAATTTCACTGACCGACTACCTCATCATGGGCCTGGACAAAGGTCACACTTATCTACTGATCCTCCTGGACCTCTCAGCCGCCTTTGACACGGTTAACCACTCCACCCTACTAATCCAATTAGCAAACATCGGAATAACAGGAACAGCACTATCATGGTTCAAATCGTTCTTAGGGAACAGAAAATACAAAGTCAAAATTCACAACAAAGAATCTCAACACTACTCTTCATCTACGGGAGTTCCACAGGGCTCCTCCCTTTCACCAACGCTCTTCAATATCTACCTGCTCCCTCTTTGCCAACTGCTAACCAACTTAAACCTTAAACACTTTCTGTATGCAGATGACGTCCAGATAGTCATCCCCGTCAAGGAATCATACACCAAAACTCTAGAATTCTGGGAAACCTGTCTTCAAAAAATTGATGGACTCCTCTCAAACCTTAATCTAATACTAAACTCTTCAAAAAGCGAACTCCTCCTAATTTCATCTGAAAACAGTAACATCGACACAAACCCTCCACCCAATTTACAAACTCCACAAGTAAGAAACTTGGGAGCTATCATGGATAATAGGTTAAACCTAAAAGCATTCATAAATCAAACTACTAAGGACTGCTTCTATAAAATCCAAGTCTTAAAAAGAATAAGACCACTCTTCCATTTTCATGACTACAGAACTATTCTACAATCAATAATTTTTTCGAAACTAGATTACTGCAACTCTTTGCTATTAGGTCTTCCATCATCTCACACCAAACCCCTTCAGATGGTCCAAAACACGGCTGCTAGAATATTAACTAACACACGGAGAAGAGACCACATATCACCAATCCTCAAAGATCTGCACTGGCTGCCAATTCATTACAGAATCATATATAAGTCCATAACCATTATTTACAAAGCTATACATCAACACTCTCAGCTCACCCTTCAAATTCCTCTCAAAAAATTCACGTCCAAAAGACCAATCAGAGAATCCTATAGAGAAACCCTACAAGTACCACCCGCCAAATCTATGAGGCACATAACCGCCAGAGACAGGGCTTTCTCCACTGCTGGACCAACATTGTGGAACTCCATCCCACCAGATTTGCGACAGGAACCCTGCCTTCCTACATTTAGGAAAAGACTTAAAACGTGGCTATTCACGAAAGCCTTTCCTGAACTAAACTAAACCTATTCCATTATTACCTATTCGCTCAGACTTTGCCTTAATCATAATAATTAATATCCCTACCTCATAAGGGCAATTCTTCAACGCTATAAGCACATTGACTGACATATATGTTATATATATTTAAACCCCTGCTTCTTTTCTCTGATCCAAGTTATATTACTCCCTTGTTTTATTGTAACTGCATTCCTTAGCCTTCTCTTGTTTAACGTTTTTTACTACTATTACTATTATTTTATTATTATTATTACTTAGATCAATGTTATTTATTGCCTTTTGTTCCCTATCTACTTGTTAATTGTAAACCGACATGATGCGATTTTTATCGCGAATGCCGGTATAGAAAAACTTAAATAAATAAATAAAAAATAAAAATCTTGGATATCCTTGAGTGCTGTGGCCCCCGTGACTGGGATGGTGGACCTCTTTGTTACCGCCGACACCGCTGCATCCACACGAGGGAGGCGAAGAAGTTCCAACACTTCCTCTGGCAGAGGATACAACTTGTCCATGGCCTTACTCACCTTCAGGCCTAGTTCCGGGGTATCCCATTCACGAAAAAGGATATCGGAAGCTGAGAAGTGGAACGGAAAAGCCACCGGCGGGCCGGCAAGGCCCAGTAGCACCGGATCCATATTTGCTCCCTGATGGGACTCCACCGGTAGGGCCTCAACACCGAGCTCCTGGAGGATGGCCGGAATGAGGGGGGGACAGCTCCTCCCTCCTAAACAGGTGCACGACCTTAGGATCATCTCCATCCGTCGCCTGTGCTCCTTTGCCGGCTCCCGGCTGAGCTGGTCCCTCTTCATCGGGCCCCTCAGGCCCCCCAGGGACCCCTGCGACCGTGTCCTCCTCCGAGGAGGCGGTAGACTCCGAGCTCGAGTCCTGCTGGGCTCCCCGCATAGGACGCTTTTCCCTCGGAGGGTCCTTCAGCGCCCGATCCCAGGCCGCCCTCTTCTGGGGCCGAGAGCAATCCTCCCTGCCCCCTGAGGCCTTAGACTTCCCCGGCTTCTTCCTGGACTTTTTGTACTTGACTAACTTGCGGAGCAACAAACGAAAATCAGCTGAAAAAGAATCCTCCGTGTCCGAGGAAACGTCCTCCACACTGAGGTCCCCCAACCCAGGCCCCCCCGGGGCATCCCCCCCGGGGTCCCGAGGCTGCGGTGATAAAGGAGGCTGGCCGCCAATACAGGCCCGCCTCGTGGCTTCCCTGACTGTCTGCAAGATGGCCGCCGTTCCCGTGCTGAACGGGAACTGATCTGAAGCCCGGTCCCTCCGTCTGCGCGGCGGCGAGCGGTTCGCACAATGACGGCCCCCCCGACCGACCTCCGATGACCCCTCGCCTCCGGTCACGCAATTCGCGCAGACCCCTTCGCGCGCGCGGCATGCCGCTCCCCTCGGCATCCCCAAGCGCCGCTTCCGAACCGGCCGAAGTAAAGGTAAAGCACAAATTAAAATTTAACACCTCCCCCGGCGAACGACGCGATCGCGGAGATAGCGAGAGAGAGACGGCGCGGCAAGAAACCAGTGCTGCAACACAAAAACCTTTTTTTTTTTTTTTTTACTGATGCCGCTGGCCCGGGTCCTGAAACCGTCTGCTCCAGCGGGGGTGAGTGAACCGGGCTCCCCGGTGTCACCCCCGACGCTGCTGCCAGTGAAGGCCGGGTCCTCGACCCTCAGCAGCGGCCTCAACCAGGGGGAAGATGGCCCTTCAGGACCTTCCCAACCCCCCTGGGAAGCTTCCACCGACGGGAGCCTTTTCTTCTTAAAAGATCTTTTTTTTTTTTTTTTTTTAAAGATTCTTTTGTAAAAGTTTCCCTGACTAACTATACCAGCTACCCCAGGGATCCCAGAGACTGTGGGTGGACCTGCCCCATCTGCTGGAGACAGAGAAAGACTGAGGGGCTGTGGGTGGCGCCTTACTATATGTAGGGAGCCCGACAGGTCTTGCTCTGTCTCCATCTGCTGGTGCGGAGTCACTACCCAGGTGTCTGGACTGATCCGGGTACGTACAGGGAAATAGTTATTCGTAGAAATATTGAACTATTAACATAACAGAAAAATATGTATTATTATAGGATCATCATATGAGGAGATTAGATAAAAATTTGGATACATAGTTAATTGTTATTAGAACCTCTATAAGTTGTAAGCGCATTAATTATTATTTGTCATTGCCTTAGACCAAGGTGAATCATGTGTAATAGTCCATGTTAATTAGGTGGAGAGTTTGGGAGCTTGTGGATATGTACTAGTGGTAATGGGTCTTATCCTATGCCATCTCTATATGTTTGCTCGAAAAGCCAAGTTTTTAGGAGTTTTCTAAACAGTTTTAAGTTGCTCTGTTTCCGTAAGTTTTCTGGTAGAGTATTCCATAGGCTTGGGTCCTGGCTAGAGAGACCGCTCTTCCCTTACTGAGGTAAGTCTGGCAGAAGCGATTGTGGGTATTGATAGTAATGCTTTATTTGATGATCTTGTGTTGCGTTGTGAGGTGTATATTTGGATTACAGCATTTAGTCATTCAACTTATTTTCCATAAATTGACTTGTGTAATATGGAGAGTACTTTGAACTCAATCCTTCTGTCAATCGGTAACCAGTGAAGTGTTTTTAAGACAGGTGTGATGTGTTCTGTTTTTCTATGGCCGGTTAGCATTATTTATGTAGGACCCACACTTCACGAGTCTGTGTGTCAATCAAACTCAAAATTAGTAATAGGTCTCTATTTTCATCAATTTTTTGTATTAAAACAATTTTCTAAATTTTTTTTAAAAGTAATTTCTCCATATGGTAACAAACTCCAAAATAGATGCTCATTTCAAAAATGGTAAATACTCATCTTTGTACAGCTATCAATAGTCGAACCCAAACATGATCATGTTTCGAACACAGAGCTCTGCCTCGGGGGAATCCTTTTCTTTTAATCTTTACAAAGGAGAAATGTTGTATCAGCTCAATGACGGCTATCTTCTCATTTTTCTTACGCGAACTGACTTCAAAATCGCAATTCAAAAACATGGCGGCAAAGAGGAGCTCTTTATACACTTCCCAGAAGTGACAAATTTTTATCCGCAGTCCTCTATCAGGTAGTGACTTTCAACTCAACATCATCACTAAATGTTGCAAATGAATAATAGAACTTCAAAATAGCACTATTATAGAATTATAAGTGTATTAAATAACATTTTAATTGTGAACACAAGCACATTCTTAGAGAACACAAGTTAATCTTCTTGAAATTTTTCAAACAAGATTGAGTTCCTCTTTTCCCTATTGAAATGAAAGTTCTCCAACACATCCGATTTTCCTTATTCAAATCCAAACAAAGGTCTTCCAGCAGGTCCTACTTCCCTTACTGCCATCTGATAGAAGTTCCCTATCAGGTCGAATTTGGCAAAGTTATTAGAATCGTTCTCAAAACGTTACGTGTCAGTAATACTTCACAAAACAAATGTATATTTTGTAGCAAACCACCATTAGATCAAAGAATACCAATTGATTTTCTCATTTAGTCCTCGGGGATCCACTGTATTTAATGTGAATATCCAAAAATGTTCAAGTGAGACTGCATATCACCCCCTCCTTCCCCCTTTGCGCAATTGTTCCAAAATTAACCATTTCAGATCTGCAAACTTATGATTTTTCTGTATACAGTGTTGTACCAAGGGCGCTGTAAGTTTAGAAGTCTTGATACAGCTCCTATGCTCAATTAACCTCGTACATATATCAAATTGCACGGATACTGTATTACATATATGACCCGTTCTGAGTTACATGATATTGATCCACATAGATTCAATACATCTTCCGAATTAGATGGTTTCCATTGACTCCCTACCACGGTTTGGGCACACATCTCATTTCCCACAACCACTGTATCCTCCGGGTCCTAATTTTTCTCATGTTGAATCAAAAGAGGATCTAACAACCAAATCTCTGATGTTCTGACCTCTTGAGAATGCAAATCTTGGAATAGTATTAAACACTTTGTGTAATGATAATACTTGCCAATGTGAACGTACAATATTGACCCCTATGTTTGGAAGCTGGTTAGGTGTATGCAAATCCCAGCACCACAGAGGGTTTTGGAGGGTGTTGGGTGTGGCAGAAGATTAGGGTGATGAAAAGAAGTAGACTGAAGGTGTTTTGCACTAAATTGAGGAGAGAGGCGGAAGGGATGGCAATTCACTGTATTCTACATGTAGTACTATTCCTTGATCTTTGGAAGGTGAAGTTGAGGAGGGAAGGAGGAGATTCAGCTGGCAGACCCAATATCTGGCTCACTCAGGTGGGAGATCAGGTCACCAGGCCCACTTGATATATATCTATATATATATATATATTTATTTTATTTCCTGCTCAGCGCTTAACTGAAAAAAAATGCATTAATGCAGCTGTACAGGGATTTGTACCGATGAGAATACTTGATTTATATTCTTTGAATGTAGCTGTCTAAGGTTAATGTCATCTGGGAACATGTTCTTGAAAAACTAACTCTGATCTCGGACATGGAGTAAGCCAAATAACTCGGCTAATTAGAATATCAGAGTTAGCCAGGTAAGTTATTTGGCTAATGCCGCCGCCCTGGAACACCCCTAAAATCCTCTCACTTATCTGAATAAATTTTATCCAATGACTTATCTGGATACGCGCCAACGATAGTCAAAACTTGGCACTTATCTGGATAACTCAAACGTTATCAGGATAAATGCCTTTGAATAATGACCTCAATTAATTTTTACTGGTCCATGTGGCAAACACTTAAGTAGTCACCAATTGTTCAGCAGCAGAACAGTGGCCCTGGGCTCCATGAGGCTTTGGAGAATGTTAAGCAGGAGAGAGTTTTGCACATTAGGAGAGAGGTATAACAAATGTATTACTTTTTTCTTCAACCATTTCAGTGTTTTCTCTTTGCTGTACTTGTAGAATTTCTTATTGCCTATTTCTGGAATAAAAAAGGGTAAGAGTGAGGAACTAAACTTTAAAAAAAAAAAAAATTATACATCAGCAAGTTAACATGGGATGGAAAATCTTGAATTTATAGCACCTTTCATCATGATGCATAAGAACATAAGAAAATGCCATACTGGGTCAGACCAAGGGTCCATCAAGCCCAGCATCCTGTTTCCAACAGTGGCCAATCCAGGCCATAAGAACCTGGCAAGTACCCAAAAACTAAGTCTATTCCATGTTACCATTGCTAATGGCAGTGGCTATTCTCTAAGTGAACTTGATAGCAGGTAATGGACTTCTCCTCCAAGAACTTATCCAATCCTTTTTTAAACACAGCTATACTAACTGCACTAACCACATCCTTTGGCAACAAATTCCAGAGTTTAATTGTGCGATGAGTAAAAAAGAACTTCCTCCGATTAGTTTTAAATGTGCCCCATGCTAACTTCATGGAGTGCCCCCTAGTCTTTCTACTGTCTGAGAGTAAATAACCGATTCACATCTGCCACTTGGGAGAGCAAGGCACTGTATGAGAATATTTATACCCACTTTAAAGAAAATAATGCCCCTTTTATACTGAAATATCTAGACTTTATAGGTATTCATGCCCAGACAAACTTGTTCTGTTATTAGATGAATGGCCACAGAGACTCAAGGACCAAACTATTTTTGCAAAGGGATATAAAGAAAATATGCCATTTATAGCATTTAAAAAAAACAAAAAACACAAACCTAACCCAGGCATTTTATTCCCAGTGGATAGGAACAGAGAAGACGTGACACACAAGAATGTGCATCAGGTGTGAGGGTGAAATCTTACTGCTCAGACCAGCTAGCACAGCTGTTTTGATACACTACTGGCCATGATCATCAACATATGGACCACAGGTCCCCCAACAGCCAGCAAATCTTTCAAAGACAAGGTCAGGATGTGAGCAGAATAAAAAAACTTGCACATGGAGTACAGGCCCAACCAAAGGTCTTTTTACTTTTGCCAGACACAAGGAGGTCCTTGGGTTTCCAGATCACAAATGCAGTTTCTAAAAGGCGGAATACCTTTTTCCGTTGTCACATGATGAAGCGACCGCATTGCTTGTGTGCACTGCAACAATATGCTGGAGGATGGAAACTCCTCATCTACCACAACTTGATCCACTGGCTGAAACTTTCCTTGCTGAAAAATGCAAAAGGATAAATACTGCTGCTGTCCATGACTAAGCACAAAAACCTCCCCTGTTTATATTCATCACAGGTAGAACCTAAGGTCGGATTTTCTTAAGAATACTAGATCAATCCAGTGCAACAGCCTTACTCTTTGAGCATGGTTATTTAATCCAACCGAAACAGTTTGATAACCCTGTTTGCACATACTTGGGAGCAGGTGTGGCACAGTAGTTAGTGCTCTAGAATAGGGAAGAGACTTCCGTCAAAAGTTCAACTAATCTGATTATAACTGGACAGCAATGGTGATATTTATTTAAAATGCGACGTCTAACCTGCTCTATCACCATTTCTACTATGACTGTTGTGCCTGCAAAGTTCCTTGTGTTCGTCTTTGGTTAGAATGTGCTAACATCCAGAATTATCAACATTTACAGGTCGATACTGTAAGACCGCGGGAGAGCGGACGAACGCCCGCTCTCCCGGCGCGCGCACCAGTCCTTCGCTGGTGCGGGCGATTCAGTATTTAAATGAGGTGACGCGGGAAAAACGGGGAAAAGGAGGCGCTAGGGACACTAGCGCGTCCCTAGCGCCTCCTTTTTGTCAGGAGCGGCGGCTGTCAGCGGGTTTGACAGCCGACGTTCAATTTTGCCGGCGTCTGTTCTCGAGCCCGCTGACAGCCACGGGCTCGGAAACCGGACGCCGGCAAAATTGAGCATCCGGTTTTCGGCCCGACAGCCGCGGGCCCAATTCAAATTTTTATTATTTTTTTTTTTTATTTTTTTTTACTTTTGGGGACCTCCGACTTAATATCGCTATGATATTAAGTCGGAGGGTGCACAGAAAAGCAGTTTTTACTGCTTTTCTGTGCACTTTCCTGGCGCCGGAAAAAATTAGCGTCGGCGCTAATTTCTTAGAGTAAAATGTGCGGCTTGGCTGCACATTTTACTTACTGGATCCCGCGCGCATACCTAATAGGGCCATCAACATGCATTTGCATGTTGAGGGCGCTATTAGGTGCCACGGGTGGGCCGCGTGTTTTCCTCCCCTTACTGAATAAGGGGTAAGGGAAAACACGCGTCCAGAGCAGGCTGACAGTGCGCTCCGACGGAGCACACTTTACTGTATCGACCTGTTACTTTGCAGCATGCTAGTAAGTTCTCACACGTGTAAGTCTAGATAGTTACATCTCAAGTACCTGTGTTGTTGTGGATGGGACTCCTTTAGTGATAAAACCTTTTGTTAGAAGTGTGGGAGTTATTTTGGACCCCAAGGTGATTTTTGAGCAACATATTAGTTTGGTTTTGTCTGGTCAAGTTTATTAAACCTTTTCTTATGAATTTGCAACGGTTTAGCTGTGCAGTCCTTGCTTTTATCATGACTGGACTATTACAATTCTTCACTGCTGGGCCCTCTATATTTCCAGCGGTTGCAGAATGCCGCAGCACTGCTGATCTCCAGTTCTGGTTTTAGGGTCCATATTTTCCTGTTATGGCTAACCTTCATTGGCTTCCTGCAATTTTTAGGACCTGATTTAAAGTTATTTATTTGATTTTAAAAGTTCTGCATAGTGTAGGTACAAGTTATCTTCTGGAAAAGCTGTGGATTTATGTCCCTGGTTATTAATTTGGAGATCCAAAGATAATTTCTGTCTGTGTATCCCTTCTTCTCAGGCTTTTACAGTCTATACCAGAATCTGGGCTTTTTCGTGCACATCACCATTCTTATGGAACACACTTCCTTCTGAGCTTTGTTTAGAAAACAAATTTACTGAGGTTCCTCAAAAGGCTTTTTTCTTTCACTTAGGCTTTTATATAAATTTTGCTATAGATTTTACATTTTGTATGCGGTGTTCCGTTTTCCTTTTCTATTTTTAATGTTTTAAAAGTTATTTGATTACAGATTAGTATTTTTATTTTACTATTCTGTATAAATGTTTTATTTTGTGTGATTACTTTGTACATCACCTAGAGGTGGTTATTAAGAGTTTTTATAATCAACTGCAAATACATATAAAAGAGATTTAATAGGCAGGTCTAGTAAAAACTTTAGGGTAATCCTTTTTTTTAGTATCACACATTCCCTCACTCATTCAAATATAAGTACATGCACAGCTGCATTAATAACAAAGTACCCCCCACCTGTGACTGAATATAAACAAATTCAAAAAAGGCATATTAGTAGAAGATGTGCACCAGAAATGTATTAGAGGGTCCAATCTAAATTAAACCCACACAATATTCTATTCATTTTAGTAAAGAGACAAGGGAAAAACTTCCAGACCTTATCTACTATATGCAATAACCAGGCAACTAAACAAAAATGGCTACAATTTCTGAGATCTGTCAGATTTTAATTAATGCAAAAAAAGATCACTAACAATGACTACATTAAATAATTAAAATGATACACAGAAAGCATGTCTTCCTCATAAACCACACTCAAGTAATAAAATATCACATACTACACTGCTCCTAATGCCAGTATGGGCAACATGCACACCGTACCTCTTTCTCAGCCTTCATCAGGTAATACAGTAACAGGAACAGAGAGTCCATTGGTGTAGCAAAGAAGAAACGTCCATCTGCAAAAAAACGTGACAAATTCTTTGGGCATAGCCAAGGATGAATCAGGTATTTCAACTTAGTAATTTTCTAGAACAATTTTTTTTTTAAAGTGATCCAGCTGGTTAAGTGAAGAGTTAGTAGGTTACATCCCTTTCTCGAAAACTGCTCCACTGCTTAGCAGCTAAAAACAGATGAGGTTGCAATAGTCACTTTTAATGTAGGCATTTTAGGGGGACCATGGGGGTTGGGAGGAGACTGAAAATGAAATGTGTGTATAGTTTAGGTTTACGTGGGTGATTTTTCCTTGAAACCATGTAGTAGGTTTTTTTTTGAAAACTAGAAGAAAATTATTTCCTTACCTGCTAATTTTCATTCCTGTAGTACCATGGATCAGTGAAGGGGGACATAACCCACAGTTTGGACTGATCCTGGTACGTACGGGGAACTCAGAGTACCTATGTTCTTTTCCGTTACTTACTGAAAATTGGCTTCTTTACAGAGTCTGCTGAGCTGCAGTGCGCTCTTGGAAATGATGGACCACTGGTGCAATGGCTAAGGCAGGCACAGGAGAACTGGGCTTTCCAATCCCCATGCAACTTAGCTGCCAACAGTCCTCGGCTCTCACCTTCAATAATCTCCTCATCCTATTGCTGCTAACTTTGGATATGCAGAAAGTGATAACTGGGAGCCAGACTGTGAACACTAACCTTATTCAATTTGCAATCTAAGGAAGGTTTTCAGCTAGATGCAACCAGTCAGTACACTTCTATTAGGGATATGCAGAGGGACGCCATACGTTGCATTCGGGATTCGGATTCGTCAGGGGCAGATACGTTGCATTCGGCCGTATGTCGCCCCGATACGTTACTACGTCAATTTCTATTCGTTTCCCCGCTAAAATTAAAATTAACTACAACCCCCCACCCTCCTGATCCCCCCCCAAGACTTACCAAAACTCCCTGGTGGTCTAGCAGGGGGTCCGGGAGCCATCCCCTGTACTCACACCCTCTGTGCCGGTTTCAAAATGGTGCCGATAGCCTTTGACCTACTATGTCACAGGGGCTACCGGTGCCATTGGTCAGCCCCTGTCACATGGCCATCGGTACCATCTTGTGCTCCTACCATGTGACAGGGGCTGACCAATGGCATCGGTAGCCCCTGTGACATAGTATGAGCAAAGGCTATCTGCGCCGTTTTGATTACTGGCAGCCAACGGTCCAAGTGCAGGAGGTCGCTCCCGGACCCCCGCTGGACCACCAGGGACTTTTGGCCAGCCTTGGGGGACCCTCCTGACCCCCACAAGACTTGCCAAAAGTCCAGCGGGGGTCCGGGTGCGACCTCCTGCACTCGGAGCGTTGGCTGCCAGTAATCAAAATGGCGCCGATACCCTTTGCCCATACTATGTCACAGGGGCTACCGGTGCCATTGGTCAGCCCCTGTCACATGGTAGGAGCACAAGATGGTGCCGATGGCCATGTGACAGGGGCTGACCAATGGCACCGGTAGCCCCTGTGACATAGTAGGTCAAAGGCTATCGGCGCCATTTTGAAACCGGCACCGAGGGTGTGAGTGCAGGGGATGGCTCCCGGACCCCCCAGTGGACCACCAGGGAGGTTTGGTAAGTCTTGGGGGGGGGGGGGGTCAGGAAGGCGAGGGGTTTGTTTAAATTGGTTTCTTTAGGCGGCCGAATAATTCAGCGAAGATTCGTGTATTCGTGGGGGAATCTCGATACGTTTCGCTTCCCCACGAATACAATGAATATGGCCATATCCATTGCGGATTGCCAATATGTAGGGGCCGAATGCACACCCCTAACTTCTATATCATCTTATACTAAACACAAGGACAGAGGTAGAACTCCGTGTCGTGCAGGAGTGTAATAGTGCCAAGTAATGGGTAAATGGAGTGAGCACTTACATCTTGAGTGGGAGTCTGGTGGTAATTGGGGGATCTTTCCAGCTCTTTCACTCTTTCAATTCTCCTTCACTCCCTCCCATCATGTTTCTCCCTTCACGCTGCCACTCATTCCTTCTCTCCTGCTCCTTTTTTCCCCTCCTGTCTCCCACATGCCCTTCTCCTTTTCTATCACTCTCTCAATTCATCTTCCCACTTTTCTCTCATTCCCTTCCCATTCATTTCACATCTCTTTACTTCTTTCACTTCCTAACTCTATTTTAATCTCCTACCAGAGAGAGCTACATTTGCTTTATTTTGGGGCCACACAGACAAAACTCATTTCCTTTTCAGATCCACCCTAAGCAAAAAAAGGAAGCCAGCAGCACTGGGAAGTGGCACCATGGGACACGGAGGAAATTCCCCTGCTTTCAAACATCAGTTGCATCTGGAAGGCAAGACAATATATAAAATTTCTGGAGTATGTGCAGCAAATCCAAAATGATTGGCTGCGGAAGGAAC
Source organism: Rhinatrema bivittatum (assembly GCF_901001135.1). NCBI lineage: Eukaryota > Metazoa > Chordata > Amphibia > Gymnophiona > Rhinatrematidae > Rhinatrema > Rhinatrema bivittatum. The sequence goes on from NC_042619.1 coordinate 118,365,788, forward strand.
TGCACCTCAGAAATGGAGTTCCTCATCTCAATAAATCAGCGATTCCCAAACTGGTCCTCCAGACCCTCAACCAGATCAGATTTTTAAGGATATGCAAATTAAAATTCATAAAATACATTTGTATAGCTTCAATCTATGACCCAGATTTATTAATGGCTAACCAAAATTCTAAACTAAGATTTGGCTCAGGGTCTCTGGGGCACAGTTTGGAAATCACTGCAACAAAAGGTGAAATCTATTTTATTGTGATCCAGGCAACGCCAGTATAAAAAAAAAAAAAAAAAAAGAGTCTTATCCTTCCTTCTCAGATCAATAAGCAATGTTTTGTTCTTGAATTAAGACTTTTTCAGGCTACTATGTTACTTCAGTTAATGTTTTTAATTTATCACTGCCCTGATACACTTGTTCCTTTTAACTGCTTCTCAAAGGGGGGGGGGGGGGGGGGGGGGGGAGGAGGTGATGTTTGGCTTTCAAGGCAGAGTTCTAGCAATCCCGAGCTGAAGAGAAACCCATTGTAATGTTGCACACACAGACCAGTCTTCCCCAGTTCCACGGCTACAGCAATTGGTGCAAAACTGAACACTTGCCGCAGAACCATGGACATCCGTAAGCCTACCATCGCCCTACTCCCTATCACACCACCATTTTTCTTTTCTTCCCCACCACAGGTATTCTCAAGCCAAAGCAACATGCTGACGTGGGGGTGGCTGCAACCATGATTCGTGATGGAAGAGTGGGGGGGGGGGGGGGGGTAGAGAGAGGGAACTTTGGGGTGGGGAGAAAGGCAGAAGAAACTGGAGAGAAAAAACAGTGGAACTAGAAAAAGTGCAGAGGAGAGTGATAAATGATAAAAGGGATGGAGCATCTCTCCCATGATGAGAGGCTATGCATGATAGGGCTCTTCAGCTTGGAAAAGAGATGGCTGAGAGGGAACATGATAGTAGTATTTCAAACTGTAAATAACCATCTTATTTACCCGTTCCACCCCACTTGTGATTTTATAAACTAAACAACCAGCAGATTCAAAACAACTCATAGGAAGTACTTTTTCACTCAGCGCACTATTCAAGCTGTGAAATCTGTCGCCAGAAGACGTGACCAATGTGTCCAGCATAGCAGGGTTTAAAAAAAAAAAAAAAAAAAAGAGGTTTGGACAAGTTCCTGAAGGAAAAGTCCATGTTATTAACTATAGAAAGCTGCCGCCGTCTCTGGGAACGAGTAACAGGAATCAGATCTGCCAAGGTACTTGCGACCTGGATTGGCCATTTTTTGAAGACAGGGAACTGGGTTTGAATGACCTTGGTCTGACCCTGCATGACAATTCATAGGTTCTTATGGAAGGGCAAAGAAAAGAAGCTGGAGAGAAAGAAAGAAGAGGAGAGGCTGTAAGAGGAGAAGGAAAAAAAGACTCAGGGGATATAGTGAATGAGTTTTGAGAGGAGAGCAGAGCAGAACATAAAAGACAAGGAAAAGGAGGAATGAAAAAAAGAAAATAAAAGTGAACTTAAATATAGAAAGGAAATAAAAACATAAAAACATATAACAAAGATTGGAAAATTATTTTCTAGAGTAATATGCTTAAGAATGCAAAGATTTCCAGAAAGTAAAATGACTTTGGGCATTTCAAACCATATATAAAATGAGCCACAGAATTTTCTAATCCGGCGCAGACGCTATCTCTGAGCTGTCAGGAGCTGTGTGTATATTTATATGAAGCTCTATATAATTTGTACATGTACATAAAGAAAAAGCAAAGTGGGATTATTAAATGAAGTGTTTCCTCATCTGCAAAGGACAAGACTCAACTTTATCAAGAAAGGGGATGGAAATCAGAGGAAATGCTAGCCTCAGCAAGAGATGCTGTACTATCAATACCCAGGGTTATGCATCAAAAGGTACTGTGTGTGGGGGGGGAACAATCTCTCAAAACATACCAAGTCACAAGTTAAGGCAAAAACTTGTGCTGTTACTCACCATGTTGAACTGACTGACCAATAAACCAAGAATGGTAATCTTCATTAAATGCTTTTATCTCAAACAACTGCTGGGCATGGCTGGAGAACAAGAAGAGGGCTCCTTCTCCTGTTGAAAGAAAATTTGTTTTATTTTAACTGATATCAGGATATGCCACAAACATCTAGTTTATCTGAGGAATATGGCTGGATATAGCTGTATGGAAAACCCATGACAGACTGATGCAAAATTTGCTAGATTGCTGTAAATGAGGGAAGCCAGAATTCAAATTGCACCCCTATTCCTTGTCACCTTAGGCAAATCACCTCACCCTCCATTCTCAGGTTAACATATTGTGAGCCCTATGGTAACATGGAAATACCTACAGTGTCTGAATGTAATCCACTTTAAAGTGGCTGAAAGGTAGACTATAAAATTAAAAAACAAAACAAAACAAAACAAGCAAACAGATTAAGGGATTTTGCAAGCTCAGCATGAGAAAGGCATGGTCTTTGGTTTAATCAGTGACATATCTGAACCCAACCACAAGAGAAATTTGCTTTTTATAAATCAAGCAAAAGATCAGTATTCAGTGAGCGGCAAATCTGTCTGGGGAAATATTCAGCGAGACTTATGTGCACAAGTTTCCTAAGAACATGCCATACTGGGTCAGACCAAGGGTCCATCAAACCCAGCATCCTGTTTCCAACAGAGGCCAACATCCTGTTTCCAACAGAGGCCAAAACCAGGCCACAAGAACCTGGCAATTACCCAAACACTAAGAAGATCCCATGCTACTGATGCAATTAATAGCAGTGGCTATTCCCTAAGTAAAATTGATTAATAACCATTAATGGACTTCTCCTCCAAGAACGTATCCAAACCTTTTTTGAACCCAGCTACACTAACTGCACTAACCACATCCTCTGGCAACAAATTCCAGAGCTTTATTGTGCGTTGAGTGAAAAAGAATTTTCTCCGATTAGTCTTAAATGTGCTACTTGCTAACTTCATGGAATGCCCCCTAGTCCTTCTATTATTCGAAAGTGTAAATAATCGAGTCACATCTACTCGTTCAAGATCTCTCATGATCTTAAAAACCTCTATCATATCCCCCCTCAACCGTCTCTTCTCCAAGCTGAACAGTCCTAACCTCTTCAGCCTTTCCTCATAGGGGAGCTGTTCCATCTGCTTTATCATTTTGGTTGCCCTTCTCTGTACTTTCTCCATCGCAACTATATCTTTTTTGAGATGCGGCGACCAGAATTGTACACAGTATTCAAGGTGCGGTCTCACCATGGAGCGATACAGAGGCATTATGACATTTTCCGTTCTATTAACCATTCCCTTCCTTATAACTCTTAACATTCTATTTGCTTTTTTGACTGCCGCAGCACACTGTACCGCCGATTTCAATGTGTTATCCACTATGACGCCTAGATCTCTTTCTTGGGTAGTAGCACCTAATATGGAACCTAACATTGTGTAATTATAGCATGGGTTATTTTTCCCTATATGCATCACCTTGCACTTGTCCACATTAAATTTCATCTGCCATTTTGATGCCCAGTTTTCCAGCCTCACAAGGACTTCCTGCAATTTATCACAATCTGCTTGTGATTTAACTACTCTGAACAATTTTGTATCATCTGCAAATTTGATTACCTCACTCGTCATATTTCTTTCCAGATCAGGTATAAATATATTGAAAAGTAAGGGTCCCAATACAGATCCCTGAGGCACTCCACTGCCCACTCCCTTCCACTGAGAAAATTGCCCATTTAATCCTACTCTCGGTTTCCTGTCTTTTAGCCAGTTTGCAATCCACGAAAGGACATCGCCACCTATCCCATGACTTTTTACTTTTTCTAGAAGCTCTCATGAGGAACTTTGTCAAACGCCTTCTGAAAATCCAAGTATACTACATCTACCGGTTCACCTTTATCCATATGTTTATTATCTCCTTCAAAAAAGTGAAGCAGATTTGTGAGGCAAGACTTGCCTTGGGTAAAGCCATGCTGACTTTGCTCCATTAAACCATGTCTTTCTATATGTTCTGTGATTTTGATGTTTAGAACACTTTCTACTATTTTTCCTGGCACTGAAGTCAGGCTAACCGGTCTGTAGTTTCCTGGATCACCCCTGGAGCCCTTTTTAAATATTGGGGTTACATTAGCTATCCTCCAGTCTTCAGGTACAATGGATGATTTTAATGATAGGTTACAAATTTTTACTAATAGGTCTGAAATTTCATTTTTTAGTTCCTTCAGAACTCTGGGGTGTATACCATCCGGTCCAGGTGATTTACTACTCTTCAGTTTGTCAATCAGATCTATCACATCTTCTAGGTTCTTGACCAGGTGGACGGTAGTATATTCCTATCACTATAGTCTTCCCTGACACACAAGGGATTTTTACCCATAAAGATTCAATTGTGCATTTACTCTCATGCAGGATGTTTATCCTGTTGGACTCTATGCCATCCCGGACATAAAGCGCCACACCGCCTCCCAGGTGCTCTTCTCTGTCATTGTGATAGAATTTGTACCCCGGTATAACACTGTCCCATTGGTTGTCCTCCTTGCACCATGTCTCTGAGATGCCAATTAAGTCTATGTCCCGCTGAATATACTTAGATAAAATTATGCTCACAACTTTAGACAAGTTAATGAGTTTGCTTACTGTAAACAGGGCTCTCTGTAGACAGCAGGATGAATCAGCCATGATACATGGGCGACATCCCCCGATAAATCCGGCGCTGAACGGACCACTTTCAGCTCAGAGCAGCTTTGCTCCACTGAGCATGTGCGGGAATTCCCATGGGCATCCCCTCAGTCAACATACCTAGAAAGCTTAAACACAACAGTCAACTCTCCAGGGGAGGTGGATGGGTATTAAGCATGGCTAATTCATCCTGCTGTCTATGGAGAATCCTGTTTACAGTAAGCACTCTGTTGACAGGCAGGGATAAGTTAGCCATGACACATGAGGAGCCCCAAGCTGAGGGGTGTAGCAGAGCACTTACTGAAAAAGGAATCCATGCCCAGCTCCCTGTGGAGAGTAGACTACTAAGCAAAAAGATTATATAAAAGCGCCTGTCCAAACCTCCTGTCGCTTGACAGATTGTCCAGATAGTAATGGGACATGAAAGTGTGCATGGACAACCAAATAGCAGTTCTGCAGATGGTGTTTAATAGGAATGGCTTGCAGATGAGCCACTGAAAGCCATGGCTCTCATTTGATGACCCTTAACTAAGTCTGTAATCAGGAGGCCTGCTAGTGCATAAATGCGTGATACATTCAGGAGGTCAAATTTACAATGTACTTTTGGCAATTGCTATGCCCAGGCAATCAAGATTATAAGAATTGCATACAAGGCGAGTAATGCACCAATGTCTAATGCTCACAGAATCTTGTTGATGTGATCACAATAAAAGGAAAGATTGTGTGGCTTGGTTGATGGCTTCCTGGCAGAGACCACTAAGACTTTCATATTCCTGGGACGCGCCCACAACAATATCAGAGCACGTTCAATCTCCATGTCATCAGATTGAGATAAAGAAGGTTTGGAGATTGCAGTCACTCACCATCTTAGGACAGGAGAGATGGATCAGTTCCAAGCAGGATATGGGGTTATACCAAGTGTTGACTCAGGAAGAGCAACCAAACCTGCCTGGGCCAAGCTGGAGACATGAGGACCCTTTCTCCTTGATCCTGAATTAGCTTCTGGATTGTCTTCACCACTAAAGGTAGTGGAGGATAGGCATAAAGATGACCTACATCCCATCTGCGCAGAAAAGCATCTGCTGTAAGTTTGTATCTGCTGGGAAGAATTGAACATAATTTCTCTAACTTCCAGTTCTCTTCTGATGCAAACAGATCTACTACCAGCTGGCTCCTCCAGGCAAACAGATTTTTTGTCACTGCCTGCTTCAGAGACCACTTGTGCAGCTGTAAAATCCAAATGAGATGGTCCACCACCAAGATGGAGATGCCTGGAAGGTACTTGGCTTGATGGTAGGCTCCATGGTTCAGAGCCCACGCAACAGAGGATCAAGAGCCCTTTCCCCTTTGCTTGTTTACATAAACATCATGACTGATGTCCATCCGAATTAACTTGTCCAGCAGAAGATGCGTACAAAATCATTCTGAATTCGAAGAGTTGCATCTGAATACAGAATTCCCTTTGAGACTATATACCTTGTGCCTGATGCTGGTTCGTTAGCATATCCTACTCATTTTGGAAAGGACGGCTTGGTGGAGGTCATCGGAGAGCCCCCAAGAGTGAAGTGGAGGAGTAGGCAAGTGGTTAGAGCAGTGGGCTACAAACAAGGTATCAAATCCCATTCCTTGTGACTTTGGGCAAGTCACTTTACCTTCTATTGTCTCAGATAAACTTAGATTGTAAGCCTTCTGGGGACAGGGAAATACCTGTAGTACCTGAGTGTAATCTGCATTGAAGTGCCAAAAAGCAGAATATAAAAATAAATACATTTATGAGGCCTATATTCAGTAGGCTGTTTAGTGGACAAGTTATCTAGCCAAATATACTTGTTTACAGTTATCTAGCTACATGTATCCAGCTACCTTTGAAACATAACTGGATATGTTTGAATATAGCCAGTTAAGTTTTAAAGTTAGCCGGCCTTGTGTGGAGGAGGAACCTATTGAATCACCCTTTAGATAAGCAACTTGTCCAGTTCAGAATGAAGCTGGGACGAATAAGATGAATCCGGGTTGACACCACACAGGTGTAGCCTGGGTAGGTGAGAGAAATACAAGGGGGTACCCAGACTCCATAATCATGAGGACTCAACAGTCCTTGATGATCATTTTCCATGCTCAAGAAACAAATGGATCCTTCCTCCCATCAGGGGTGGAAAGGAAGCGTGGCTGCTTTTACTGGAGGCTACTGGGACGATTTTGTCAAGATTCTTGTGGCTGTCTCCTAGGTGGGAGCTGTTGTAGTTGAATCAGGATGGTGCGATAGTGCTGGTATCCCCAAAAGGGACGACACTGGGTGTAGGCGCATTTGTGTGTGAAATATGAGAGTTTCTACATTGAAGGCTTATCATTGGAAGACTGAAGAACCACAGACTGCTTTTTGCGCTGTGAAATTGTCTCCCTGATCTTGTTACCTAAAAGGTTATCACCCAAGCATGGTCCATCAGCTAGCTTATTGTAGATGTTTTCTTGCAGCCTACTAGCTCAAGAGCCATGCAATACACCAGGCCTCAATGGCTGCAACTGAAACTGTGGCTGCTGAGTCAAAATGTATGGAATATATGAAATGATGCTCACATTTTTGTCACTTCATGTTGACAAGCTTCATTTTCCTCACACAGGGTGGACATGACTGTCTTATTCTACTGAAGCAGTTGTGTAGGTATTGCATCAGTTGATGTTTGGCTATCCTTGCAGTAAGCATTGCACTTTGGAAGAACTCCTTTCCATAAGAGTTCAGGAGTCTTGAATCTTTATAGGAGGACTGTTCGAATAGAACCTAGTCTTTTTTTTTACCTTTTTAATCTCAGATTCCACCATTATCACCACCACCCTGTATTTCAGATCCAGTTTCCTGGCCACCAATGCACAGAAGTTTGGGTGTTCCCACATCCTGGTTGAAATTCTTTTAGAACCTGAGGCACTGGTAGAGCATCTGATTTGGAAGGTGTTCCAGGACATGCAGGACATCGAAAACTTCCCTGAGATGATCCTTGCCCCTCCCAAATTTGCCCAAGAAATTGGAATATAACAAATCCTCTGGGGTGAGGGCAAGAACTGATCTAGAAATTTGGTGGAAAGTCAGAGGGTACACCCCTAAAACCCTCCTCCAACTCGGACAAAGAAGGAATACTGACCTACAACCCTAAGATGACCGGGGGACCGAAGAGGCATCCTAATAAGGACCCAGGGAGAAGGGTCATATGGATGTTGGGAGTCAGACTTTTTGTGCTCCTCCTGAGTGATGAACACCTGCTGATGCTAGTGATGGGACCAATTTTCTTAGACCGTGCAAATTCTCTCTGTAAAACCATGCGCACTAAATGACAGGTTTAACTGTGTGCACAGTTTTGCTGGCTTAATTTTCAAAGTGGGTTTATGCAGGTAAGTCCGCTTTAAAAATTGGTGTAACTTGTGTGCATATCTGCTGGCTAACATATGCAATGTTACAAAATTACAACCTAAACTTTACACTGCTGAATAGCTGCTGTCATACTAGGATTATTTTACCTTGTAAAATCCCTGAAAGTCTTCACAAGGCTACCAAATGTTGCAGGACAAAATTCTTAAGGAAATAGCTCAATAAGAATCACATTTTTGAAAGATTCGTTAACCATACAAAAGATGTCATTAACCCAACTATTTTGCTGCTTTCAACTAATTTTATGTTTGGCATGTTAAAGAAACCATCTCCCACAAGAGGAGAGGGGAGTGTGTTGTTCTTTATGTCAACAGGCTTCTATGGTCAGCAGTAGTGACTGAAGAAAAAAAAAAAATTCAAAACTTGCCTGTGCTTGGATTACGCAGCCTCGTAAACAAAGCACCTTCCTCGGACTTCTTCGGAAGATCAAGCAGAGAATCTGGAAAGAGCAAGCAGATGAATATTACCGACTTTTCTACTCTAACTATTCTGACCCTCTCTCTTTCACTTAAGATCCTCTACAAGAGCATTTCCTGTGGTGCCTCTACTGTTACTTCCACATAAAGCTCCAAGCAGAAAGAGCAAGGCATCTCTAAACTGAGTTCTAAATTTCTGTTTAAAGAGAATTTGGAAGTACAAGAACAGACCTTGCAGAACCCCAGCACCACTGAATGCAGAAAGTTTGCAACTTGTACTTAGCTCTGGCTCAGGAAAAAATTAAAGGCCCTAATTCTGTAATGAAACAAGAAAAGCATTAACATAAGGATTAATTGGTTTATGTCCATAGGCTATGCAACCACAGCAAATTAAATTTCTTTCCCCAACACAATTATAAACCATTGATCACCCTGGAATTGGGGATCACCCAATACATACAGATCTCCCTATTGGCAGATTATCAGAGATAATGTTGTAGTTGCATTAAAAGCATCAAAGCATATTGGTTAAAGGTAGTAATCTCCATGCCTTCTGCTAAGGATAGTAACCGCTGTACCAGCAATTTACCCCCCTGCACACTTATCTCATTTCCCTCCTCTAGCCTTTAAGATTCAGGGTTTATCCCATGCCCCTTTGAATTCTTTGTTTTCTTCTTCACCACCTCCTCTGGAAGGGCATTCCAGGCTTCCACCACCCTCTCTGTGAAGAAATAATTCCTGATGCTGGTTCTGAGTTGTGTCTCCCCCCCCCCCGAGTTTCATTTCGTGACCCCTAGTTCTATTATTTTCTTTCCAATGAAAAAGGTTCGAATTCCATACATCATTGAAACCTTTTAGGTATCTGAAGGTCTGTATCATATCTCCCCTGCGCATACATATTCAGATCCTTCAGCCTCTCCTCATAGTCTTCCGAAACAGACCCCATACCATTTTTGCTGCCCTTCTCTGGACCGCCTCCATCCTTTATGAGATATGGGCTCCAGAACTGAACACAATAACTCCAGGTGAGGCTTCACCAAGGACCTGCACAAGGGCATTATCACCTACTTTTTCTTACTGGTTATTCCTCTCTTGATGCAGCCCAGCATTCTTCTGGCTTTAGCTATCGCCTTGTCACATTGCTTCACCATCTTCACATCCCCAAACACTATCACCCCAAGATCCCTCTTCTTGGTCTGCGCACATATGTCTTTCACCTTCCATCACATACAGCTCTTTTGGATTACCACATCCCAGATCCATGACTCTGCGCTTCTTGGCACTGAATCCCAGCTGCCAAATCTTCAATCACACTTCAAGCTTTCTTAAATCACTATTCATTCTCTCCAGTCCTTCAGGCATGTCCACTCTGTTGCAGATCTTAGTATCCTCGCAAATAGACATACTTTACATTCTATCCCTTACGCAATGTTGCTCACAGATATTGAACAGAACCGGTCCTAACACAGATCCTTGTGACACTCTGCTTAACCACGGCTCTCTTTTCAGAGTAGGTTGCATTTACCATTACACTCTTTCTCCTATCGAAAAAACAGTTTGTAATCCACTCCACCACCTGTGCGCTCACACCCAGACTTCTCATTTTAGTCACAAGTCTCCTGTGTGGGAGCATAATAAAAACTTTGCTGAAATCCAAGTAGATCACATCGATTACACTTCCTTGATCCAATTCTCTAGTCATGCAATCAAAAAAAAATCAAATCTGATTTGTCTGACAGGACCATTCCCTGGTGAATCCATGCTACCTTGGGTCCAGCAAGCCACCAGATTGTGGCTAATTCATTATCTTTTCCTTCAACAGAGTCTCATTTTTCCCCACCACCCATGTGAGGCTAACTGGCCTGTAGTTTCCAGCCTCCTCTCTGCTACCACTCTTGTGAAGCGGATCCAACATCGATCTTCTCCAATCCCATGGCAGCTCTTCTGTTTCCAGGGATCTACTGAAAAGGTCCTTCAGCAGACCTGCCAGCCCATCTTTGAGCTTCCTCAGTATCCTGGGATGTACCTCATCCAGCCCCTTGTCCCTTGGCCTTGTCCATTTTCAGTTTGCCTACTTCTTCCCAAACACTGTTCCATAAACAAAGTTTTGTCATCCCCCCCATCCACGCTCAACTACCAGCAATGTTCCTTCTCCAGGGTCTTCTGTTCAATATCTTTGTGAGCGACATTGCGGACGGGATAGAAGGTAAGGTTTGTCTTTTTGTGGATGACACTAAGATCTGCAACAGAGTGGACACGCCGGAAGGAGTGGAGAGAATGAGACGGGATCTAAGGAAACTGGAAGAGTGGTCGAAGATATGGCAGCTGAGATTCAATGCCAAGAAGTGCAAAGTCATGCATATGGGGAGTGGAAATCCGAATGAACTGTATTCGATGGGGGGGGGGGGGGGGGGAAAAGGCTGATGTGCACGGAGCAGGAGAGGGACCTTGGGGTGATAGTGTCTAATGATGTGAAGACAGCGAAACAATGCGACAAGGCGATAGCAAAAGCCAGAAGAATGCTGGGCTGCATAGAGAGAGGAATATCGAGTAAGAAAAGGGAAGTGATTATTCCCTTGTACAGGTCCTTGGTGAGGCCTCACCTGGAGTACTGTGTTCAGTTCTGGAGACCGTATCTACAAAAAGACAAAGACAAGATGGAAGCGGTACAGAGAAGGGCGACCAGGAAGGTGGAGGATCTTCATCGGATGACGTACGAGGAGAGATTGAAGAATCTAAATATGTACACCCTGGAGGAAAGGAGGAGCAGAGGTGATATGATACAGACTTTCAGATACTTGAAAGTTTTAATGATCCAAAAACAACGACAAACCTTTTCCATAGGAAAAAAATCAGCAGAACCAGGGGTCACGATTTGAGGCTCCAGGGAGGAAGATTCAGAACAAATGTCAGGAAGTATTTCTTCAAGGAGAGGGTGGTGGATGCCTGGAATGCCCTTCCGGAGGAAGTGGTGAAGACCAGAACTGTGAAAGACTTCAAAGGGGCGTGGGATAAACACTGTGGATCCATAAAGTCAAGAGGCCGCCAATGAAGAGTGGGTGACTCGCCAGAATGATGGCTACTGCCTGGACACAATACCCTTATTCAATAAACATACACATGCTTACTGTGACTCCAACATCGCTCTAAGCTTCAACAGCAAGAGGAAATGGAAAAAAGGATTTGAACTCACAAAGAGGGGAGTAGCTGGCTTGTTACGGCGGTTACTACCCCAAACCAAATATGCCTGATACTTCACTTTCAATGCATATACAGCAGAGCTCTCTGCTTCAACGGCAAGGGAGAAGAAAAAAAGGATTTGCACTCACAAAGAGGGGAGTAGCTGGCTTGTTACGGCGGTTACTACCCCAAACCAAATGTGCCTGATACTTCACTCTCCATGCATATCCAGCATGGCTCTCTGCTTCAACGGCATGGGAGAAAGACTGATACATCACGCATTTCCAGCATAGCTCTCTGCTTCAACAGCAGGGAAAAAAAAACCAAAAAAAAAACTGATGCTTCACGCATATCCTGCATAGCTTCAACGACAGGGGTGAAGAAAAAAAGGATTCGCAATCACAAAGCGAGGAGTAGCTGGCTTGTTACGGCGGTTACTACCCCAAACCAAATGTGCCTGATACTTCACTTTCAATGCATATCCAGCATGGCTCTCTGCTTCAACGGCAGGGGAGAAGAAAAAACAACCAACAAGGGCTGTACAACATAGTCTAGGTAAAACAAATAAGCATGGGTGTAGCTTGCTTATTGCGGCGGTTACTACCCCTACTACCCCTAACTAATCAAGCTAGATATTTCACTTGGATGCAGCTCCATCACTGCTCTCTACATTAATGGTGGGGGTGGAAGGGGAATAGAACAAAGAGCTAAGAGAAACAGATAAGTATGAGAGAAAAAAAATGTGTGAAGCTTGCTGGGCAGACTGGATGGGCCATTCGGTCTTCTTCTGCCGTCATTTCTATGTTTCTATGTTTCTTTAGTGAACACCGAACTGAAGTATTTGTTTTAATATGTCTGCCATTTGTTCATCTCTCTCCACACATTGTTCCTAGTCACCTTTCAATTTCACTATACCACTTTGGACCTTCCTTCTTCCTCTGTTATATCTGAAAAATATTTGTCACCTTGCTTTACCTCTTTGGAAATACTTTCTTCCCCTTGACCTTTTGCTTTCTTGATTCTGTGTCTCCCTCAGTTTCACCAGATATTCTTCTCTGTGTTCCTCTTTTTGGGATCCTTTATGCTTCTTGAACACTGTTCTTTTTGCCAATATTTTTTCAGCCACTTCCTTTGAGAATCAGGCTCAGTTTCTTTTTGCTCTTACTTTTGTTTACTTTTCTAACATATAGATTTGTTGCCCTTGAAATAGCACCTTTCAGTTTGGCCACTGTAGTTCCACCTCAATCATTTTCTCCCAGTCTTCCAGTTCTTCCTCTAGGAACATTCCCATTTTGACAAAGTCTGTATTTGTGAAATTCAAAAAACTTGGGTCTTTGTATGTCTTCTCTGTAACCTGTTTGCAATATCAAACCGTACCGTCTGATGATCACTGGTGCTTAGGTGGGCACTTACTCGGACATTTGAAACATTATCCCCGTTTGTGAGCACCACGTCAAGTAACACACCCTCCTTATGAGTTCTATTACCATGTGTTTGAACAGAGCCCTTGAAAAGCATCTACTATCTTTCTACTTCTTGTAGATTCTGCAGATGGGATACTCCAATCCACATCCAGCAGATTAAAATCTTCAACTACCAACACTTCTCCCCTTCTTTCTCACCTTTTAGATGTTTTCAACCAGATCTCTGTCCAGTTTTTCTGTTTGAGTCAGAGGCCTGTAGACCACACCGATATAATTGGAAGCACCATTTTTTTTTACATCCCATTATGCTTCTTCCCTACCCCATATCCCTTGCATTTCATTTGCATGGATATTGTTTGACATAAAGAGCTACTCCACAACCTTTTCTGTACTCTGTCCTTCCTAAACAAGTTATAGCCAGAGATGGATGTATCACAATCATGAGACTGAGTGAACCATGTCTCTGCAACAGTAATGATGTCCAAATCTGCTTCCACCATTAGAGCCTGCAGTTCAGGCATTTTATTGCCCAGATTATGGACATTTGTGCTCACAGCTTTCCAGCTTTTCTCCTTGGACATCTTTTCTGCTCTATGTAGCTTAGTTTTGTTAATGTCTTCACCCACTTCTTGGAAATGTTGGGGGTGATGTTTCAATTTCCTTTTGCCACCCCCATCCTCTAGTTTAAATGCCTTATAGTATATGATGTGAATATTTCCACTTAGGATCTTTCTTCCTGCCACAGACAGTTGTAAGCCATCATCGACATAGAGCCTCTTATTGTTCCATACATGGCTCTAGCCCCCAATATATCCAAAACTTTCTTCTTTACAACAGGTTTTGAGCCATGCATTGAAATTTAAATGGCTCAGCCTCTCCTTCCCCTTTCCATGAACAGGTAACACTTTAGTCTTCACCATGTGCCTAACCTGCTTCCCCAGAGTCTGGAAATCTCTGTATGGTTTGGATGTTGTTTCTAGCAAGATCATTGGTTCCAAGGAGAATGATAAGGTCAATTTCAGAATCTTTACTTTCTTCATTGACTGCATTAACTATTTGATTAACATTTCTACCAGCTGAGGATCCTGGAAGGTATTTAACTATAGTGTTCCCCTCAAAAAGAATTCCAAAATTAGTGCATCTGATGGTCGAGTCTCCCAGCGCAATGAGCTTCTTCAAATAGTTTTTGGTTGTGTTATGGCATTTGTGTGAATTGGGTTTCTTCTTTCCTTTCTGATCCCACATCAGACTCCATTGTTAGAGCTTCTTCATTTTTTAAAACACAGAAGGCATTTTGTACTTGTGTCACTTGAGAGTGTGGGTGCCTCTGCATCACAGAACTTATTCTACAGAATCCACTCTAATCCATTTACTCTTGGGTTTCTGGGTGCACTGTGCAAATAGAAGAGAGCATCTGGGCTGCACTAGTCTGAAGAATGGGTATCTTTGGGTCATAGGTCTTATCATACCAAACGTATCTGTTTCTGAATCTTCTGTAGGGAAGGGGGGAGGGGGGGGGAGAGAAGAGATTCCCGAATGCTGTAAAGTGGGTGATGCTTCCTTGGAGATTATCACTAATTCCTTTTTTTACTGTAGCTAATTCAGCTTTAAAGGTGAACTAACTCCATTTTCACAGCTGAGATTATCAATGATCAAAATATTCCTTGGCATACACTTATTGTGAGTTTATCTATCCATTGAAAGTTTGCTTTTCTGGGTTTGAGAAAAAAACCCAGAAAAACCTGTCTAGATTCCACTCTTTTTGGTTTCAGTTAAATCTGTCACCTCCAATAACCAAGGCACACAATTATGCAATTATACACAGCTTCTATACTTGGTTCTAATATCTTTTAAACAGTAAACGTTCACTTAGCAATTCTGGAATCCTTGTAAATACAGGAATATCTGCAGACAGAAGACTCTGTTCTTCCTCAACACAATAGTCTTATGGCCAGGCAATTCAATTAGCCCCACACCCAATAGTGATATATGACACAGATATTTAAATACATGAAAGGTATTAATAATGCACAAGCAGTAAACCTGTTTTCAATGGAAAGAATTAGGGAGTCATGATGTACTTACTGCTCCAAGGGGGGAGACACAGGAAAGTCAGAAAATATTTTTCATAGAAAGCGTGGTGGATGCCTGTCATGCCCTCCTGGAATCAGTTGTAGGATCAAAATAGCAATGGACTTCAGAAAGTTATGGGATTATGGGATTATGGATAAAGGAATTTTTTTTTCAATTTTATGTTTATTGGATAAAGGAATCTTTATTTAGACATTTTATATACTGTCATTCCATGTATAGATCACAACGGTTTACAAGGTAACATTCATAATTATTGCTAACAGACGATTGGTTACAGAGGTGGTATTCACAGAAACTCAATATTTATCAGGTAAAATTATCTAGTACATATTAAAAATTGATCTAGTATTTAAGGTAAAGAAGTATGGGGGATTAAAACAAAATGAGAGTTTACACATCTTAGGCCAGGATTCATCATTCTTCGCAGAATGATGAATCCTGCGAAAACGGTGGGCGGGCCTGCGAAGCCCGCAGCCTTCACACCACAGCGGTGCGCTGGCTGCCGGCTTTCGCATCGAATAGCGCCACTGTGAAAGGTGGTGCTATTCGGTGCGCAACATTATCGCCGGCAGCAAAGACACCGCCGACTCCCTGCCCCTCCCCGTCCCAACTCCTCCCCCTAATTTGCATATTGCATGCGAAAAGGCCCTTTTCACATGCGATATGGCCTTATCGCATGCGTTAGGGCCCTAACGTATGCGATAACACCTTAGAAAATAACCCCCATAGAGAGCTGTTTTAAGAATTTTACATTCTCTTATTTGGTTTGTTCTTCATGATTAGATTAACTATACTCCTTGTCTTTGTGGCTCAGTGTATTCTGATGTTTTTTTTTTTAGTTTATGTGTGTTTTTGAATAGCCAAGGGTTTAGTTTGCATTTAAATCTTTCATCTGGTAAAATACTTAGCATCTCAAGCAGAGAATTCCAGCACTTTGGACCTGCTATGGAAAACATATGATCTCTTATTTGTGTCAGATGTATGCTCTGTATTGTAGGAATGGTTAATAGTCCTTTATTTTGAGATCTTAGTGTTCGCTGTGGATTGTATGTTTGTAGTGTCATTCCTAACAAGCCAGTGTTATAGGAATGAATGAATCCTTACTTTAAAAAAAAAAAAGGGAGAGAGAGAAGGGATAGTGGAAACATGACCTAGTAGCATCCAGATCATGGGGTTAGCCACAGTTAACTTGTATGCAGCAACAGCAGTTACATCCTTAATTGTATATCCTTCCAAGAAGGCACTGGGGTAACCTGTACCAAGTAGCGGTTATGACCCAAATAATGGCTTCATCAGGCTTTGAAGAACACATTAGGGTGTAACCTGCATAGGGTGGACCATGATTAAAACCCAAGCTTCCATGAATACAGGGAAACTAGATGATTTGGAAATAGCTTTGCTGGTTTTGATAGCTAAGTGGATTAGTAGAAAACCTAGTAATAAGACATGGGAAAAAAAAAAAGTCAAGTGCTGGATTCCATGTAAGAATCATATAGGATGACAACCTGAAATGGCCTACTTGTGGAGGAAT
Source organism: Rhinatrema bivittatum (assembly GCF_901001135.1). Classification (NCBI taxonomy): domain Eukaryota; kingdom Metazoa; phylum Chordata; class Amphibia; order Gymnophiona; family Rhinatrematidae; genus Rhinatrema; species Rhinatrema bivittatum. Next base: position 118,382,531 of record NC_042619.1, read on the forward strand.
TTTGAAAATCAGTACTTTAATAGATTTTGGGCACATCTGAGACTGATACAAAGAACAGTAGCAGGAAAAGGATAGAAAACGTGGGTAAAAGGAATTGGGATGGGGGAGGGGGGGGGTGAGATGGGAAGGACATCATGGAGCTGGTTGAGTATGCAAATTTGTATGTTCATCCACCCAGTGGAAGAATTGCAATTTGGTCTTTTTCTGCCATTATTTATGTGACTGACTTCTGCAATAGATAGGAGAGGAACAGAGAATAATGAAACAGAATACTGTTCCGCATGCCTGTTTTGCTACTCAATTTTGAAATTTGAGAAAGCATGTAGAACATATTTTAGGTTCATGTGTAAGCCAGTACTTAAGGTCTTGCATGCAACAAGGTTACTTGATTTTGCATCCCATATCACAAAATCAGATATTGTATTATCTTTCACCACAATTCCATTCTAATCCAGTAATTCTAAATTGATGGTCATATTTGAGGACATGAAGAAAATGTTTTTCACTGCTGCAAAATGGACTTTTTTCACCTTCCCTTGGTTTACTATGTAGAGAGTCATTAGAGACAACCAGAAAAAGATTGGATTCGATAAGTTTCTGCTTTTATTTTAAAATATAAGACATTTCACATCTAGTAACAAAAAGTATCTGTGCTTGCAGCAAAAAGTCTAGCTAGAAACCTCAATGTATCACCTTCAGTCTTTCATGCCTGTCTCTTAGTATTGAGTAACTTATGTTTATGTATTAATATTTTCTTCCATTTTTTAAGTAAACGTGCACACATAGCCACACCATCTGGTTCATTTTTCTCGCCAAGACACTTTTTCAGTACTTCATCTCGTATTCCTGTTGTACATTCATCCTAAGTTTTCTGCCTGTGCACAAACACCGATTCCGTTCATTATACCACTGTCGGGGAAAGAGGCCAAAGGCTCAGGAACAGCCAAGCTCTGACTGAGCTCCCCATGTCCTCGCTCTCGCGCCATTTCCTGGGGAAGTACCGAAGTACCAGAACGAACATTTCTTTACCTTTTGCCATGAACACCCACTGGTCGCCTCGAGCAGCAGTCTCGCGCGTCTTCTTCGTCAACATTTCAACCAGTCTTGCCAAATAGGCGACTTTTTCCTTAAATTTCGCTTTTTAAATCAACTACGGAATCCTTTTTTTACACCGCGCAGCTGCCTCAGACAACCTCCTTCCTCGCTTACTTTCACATTCATTGCCCGCGGGTGCAGCAGATCTACACCCAGACGTCACAGGCCGCCTGCAGGCGCGAGCTTGCTTGTAAACCAATTTCGGCTCTGACCTGCGGAAAGCACTGTAGCGCATGCTCAATGCATGCTTCAACATCTCACCACCGAAAGGGGCGGAGCGCAAATAGTAAAGTTCCAGTTCCGAAAAGTAAGTTATCGCAAAATCAGAGAAAGCGGATTTAGTCCCTCTTACTACAGGTCCGCTAATTCTGCTGCTTTTTAAAGATATATTTTTAATACTTAAGACTGGTAAATGATGCTGCCACTCGCTGTTAGGGTCTTCGGTAGTACTAGCTCGAGCAGCTTTTATGTAAAACTGGTTTATTAACTTTAAGTTTAAAATAAATGCAAACCAATATACATGGCAGTATAAAATATAGTAAATTCCATTCACTATACCACATCTGATCACTACAGTAGTGTAGTTGCTATGCATTCAAGTTGACAAAAAAATTAGAAGATGATGCTTTTTTATTGGACTAATAATACATTTCTTGACTAGCTTTTGTGAGCTGGCACTCCCTGAGGTTCAAAACAGAATACAAAATAGCCCTCTCTTCCCTAAAGTTGACTAAGGTACCCCCCCCCCCCCATAATAAATGAAGACACATAAAGATCAAAATGGTCCATCTAATCTGTACTGCAGATATTTAAAGTTGTAACGAATTAATGCTCTGTGCAAGTTACCCAATGCAAGTTGTTTAGGGTTGAAACAGCCACTTGCTGTTTTGGATTGTAATTGCTACTGAATGCTGGTTAGCCCAGTAAAACATTCGAAAAAGACACATCAACTGAACATAGGTACTGGACAGGTTTCTATTAAACATTCAATATCAAACTGCATCCTACAAGAGTCAGAGACTTTACATATGGTTCCCAAATATCTAAAAACTGATTGAAAGTGGAAGGTATAGAGGATTTTGTAGTGCAGAGTTGCATTTGCATTATACTATGAAATTGGATTTTTCACTGTGTAATAGTGGGGCCTCTGTCCTCCAGCCAACATAATAAAATCCTGGGTTCATCACTGGAGGGGAATAAAATGGTGGTGGCAGAGTAGAATTTGTGGCATAGCAAGGAGGGGGTGGAACAGAGAGAGCTGATATGCATTATTCCTTCTCTCCGCCACCCCTCCCACTAACCAACAGGGTGACCACAACTCAAAAGTTCCCAGGTATGATTGTACATAGTTTGTCAGTGTTCACTGCAGAACTCTATATATTTTGGAGTCTTAATGCTAGTGCACTGGCATTCCAGGTTGCATTTTCTATTAATCAGGACATTTTTTTCTAATTGCAAAAATAACTATTCTTCCCCTTCCTCTCTGACTCCAACACTCTCTTTGCACCCTCTCTCATAAGTCCCAGCTCCCTGACTTGTGCACCCTCACTATACCCTCAGCTAAGTCTCAAGTCCTGCAATCATAGACTGAGTTGTGTCTGTTACTGTACCTCTCCAGTTTCTCCCCATACGCTGCCCATGATATGTGTGCTCCAGGCTTACTCCTCTCCATGTGTTCTCTATAGCCTTACTAAAAGGGAGTAGCTGTAGCAGTAAAGAGGCCTGGAGCTTTTTAGTATTTCACCAGAGATCAGGCAATTGATGCAAATTTCCTGAGTCTCTGAGTGAAATCTGCAGAGTTCCCAAGTATGTGTACAGTGCTTGAAATATAATTGTGGGCCCTAAACCAAAACCGATGGATTAAAAGGACAAGACCAGAAGCAGTGTGGAAATGTATCTTTATCAGCATTGAGATCCCTATTCAAAAGGTTTGTCCAGTTAACTTTGGGAATCAGCTAGGCAAATCTTGCTGTTTCTATTTTTTCCCCTGTTGACTGGCTACATTTTGTCTGGGCAAATTGCTGCCCACATAGAATTTAGCTGGATCAAAAAAGGTAACAATGTGGACATTCCCAGAGCACAATTTACCTTTGGCCAGTGGCACTTTTAGCTGGGTAAGTGCTGCTGGATTTCCTGATAAAGATAATTGGTTTTTACACCCCTTTGAATAAAAGACCGGTTTGGGTAAGGTAATTGTGTGGGGGTCCTGCTGGAGTGGGATGGTTAGTATGGGGGTGAGGGAGGGTGACCTTATGCTAGGAGAACTTCAATTAAATTGTTTTGCCATTGAGGGTGGGGGCAGGGAAGCTTTTCAGGTCTATAGGATTCAAAATATGATACAAAGTTTGGGGGACTTGGGAGAGGGAGCATCAGCTGGCAGGGCTGGTATTGATTTCTGTGGGGTGAGGGTAAGTCGTGGTCATTTCAGGGAGTCCAGAAGGTATAGATCATGGAAGCAGTCATCTTCCCAAGCAAGCAACTTCAGAGGAAGGAATCAGTCTTTTTGTGGCGCCAGAAAGCCAAGCAGTAACAACACCAGGTCTTCAGGAACTACCTGGCCAATCCAATGAGGGTCAGTAGGTCCTCTCTATGGTGGTTCCAGTACACAGATGTTCCATAGAATCATCATTCTTGTTTCCGACGCTTTGATGGAGTCCTCATGTGGGTCAAGTTCCAAGAAGCTTGCAGTGGAGAGCTCTCTGGGGAGACGGCAGGTCTTGCAGACTCTGGTCCAGGTGCTGCTTGAGTCTCCGGGTAATGGCAAGTACTCCATATATTTTGCGAGTCCGAAAAAGGACAGTTGTTACTGACCTGTTCTTGACCTGAAAAAAATTCAAGAAATGCCTTCAGATGCCTTTTTTGGAAAATCTTCATTCAGTTATTGTGGCGATGAGCCAAGGTGAGTACTTGTTATCTCTGGATCTTTTGGTGGTGTATTCTTATATTCCTATCTTGGAAGATCATCAAATGTCTCTTCAGTTTTTCATTGTAGGGAAACATTTCCAATTCAGAGCCATTCCCTTTGGCCTCACTATAGCTTCAAGGACCTTCACCAAGGTGATTATGGTAGTAGCAGTTTTCTTGCACAGAGAGGAGTTCATGGTTCATCAATACGTACAATTGACTAATAAGGGCCAATTCATTTCAAGAAGGTCATTTATTCTCAAATAGATCCTGGAGGATTTAGGTTGGGTAGTGAACTTCACGAAAAACAATCTGGTTCCTTCATGGTCTCTGGAGTAACTGGGAGCTGTCTTCAACATCAGAGTCGACAGTGTTTTCATAACACAGTAAAGTGTAGCCAAGCTGCAGTTTCAGGTGCAAATCTTTCTTTCTCAGTAAGCCCCCAAGGCTTGAGATTATCTTCTTTTGGGTTATGTGGAGGCTACCTTGTATCTGGCCTCTGCAGACGTCTTTTCTGTTTCACTGGTCCCCACAGTTGTGGGAATAAGAAGTTTGTCTTTTCCTGTCAATGACCATGAGGGAGAGTTTATCTTGGTGGATGATTCCTTTGAAAAGGAATGAGTCTTGAGCCTCCCGTTTGGACTGTGGTTACCTTAGATGTAAGCTTGGTGGGCCCGGGAGCCCAATACTGCAGTCAGGTAGCTCAAGATCTACGGACCAAGGAGAAAGCCTCATAGTCCATCACAGGCTGAAAACCTGTCAGGACCTATGTGCAGTACTGCCTCCTGCCAGCAGGGTCCCTCAGTGGACTATATTCCCTGCTGCTCAGTCTTCCAAGCCTTATGGCTTAAAGTTCCTGCTGGTGACCATCTTCAAACGCCGCCACACTCTTAAAAGCCCTGCCTTGCTCTTAGTACCTTGCCTCAGCTTGGGTCTCTCTAGCCCTAATTGTGGCCAAGCTTTCCCCTCCTGTGCAGAATTTCCATTTTCTGCACAGAATTTGGCGAAAATGGAGCAGCCTTGGGGAGAGAGAGTCTGTGTATAGAGATATGTGTGTGTAAGACTGCGATCCGGGGGGGGGGGGGGGGGGGGAAGAGCATTTGTGAGGGTGTGTGAGTGTGGGTTCCAGAAAGATGAATATGTGGGGAGATTGTAAAGGAGCGTTTCTAAGTGTGAGAGATTGGGAGCTGGTGTGTATGAAAAAGGGATTGTGTGTATGTGAGGGTGCTTATTTGTGAGAGAGGAAGCCTGTGTGAGGGTCTGTGTATGTGTGAGAAAGAGAACCTGTGTGAACGGATTGTGTATGTGTGAGAGCCAGGATGAAAGGGATCATGTATGTATGAGAGAGAGAGAAGAAGCCTGTGTGTAGCGGGGTGTGAGAGAGAGTATGTGAGGGTGTATGCAAGAGAGGGAAAGGGAGCCTTTGTGGGTGTATGTGCGAGAGAGAGAGAGGGATCCTGTATGAGGGTGTGTGTGTGTGCAAGAGCGAGAAGAAGCCTATATGGGGGGAGGTATGCAAGAGAGAGAGGAAGCCTGTATGAGAGGGTGTGTATGTGCCCTAGAGAGAGGGAGCCTATGTGTATTTGTGTGTGAGAAAGAGCGGGACAGAGGGATCCTGTGTGAGGGGCAGTACTGAGAGAGGGATCAAACTCTGGGAGTGTAAACAGAGTGGAAGGGGTTGAGCCTAGAGGGGGAGAGGAGAGATAGTGGCAGGTGGTGGAGATGGGGCAAAGTGAAAGGAGACTACAGGGGAGTAGAGAGAGAGGTTGGAAGGGACACTTTTACAGTGAACTTCTAGGGAAATTCTGCTCAAAATATTTAAAACTCTGCATTTTTAAGTAATAACATTTTTTTCTGCATTACATTTTAAATTAATTACTTAAAGACTGTCATGTATATTGTGTTATTTTGACCAATATAAAGTATGCAGAATTTTGCAGAATTTTAAGTTTTTGTGCGCATAATTTTTTTATTTTTTGTGCAGAATTCCCCCAAGAGTAAAGCTTGCTATTGCTCCTATTTGGATTCCTGTTGCCTTCACCTTTGTTTTGTATGGCCCTTCCTTACTGGCCATTTTGTTCTATGTTTGTCTTATCTGTTTCCTTGTCTTAATCCTTATACTCTATTTGGCTCCATTATCGAGGCCTTCACTTTTGTCTGTTTGGTTGTTTATTTCGCCCTTGCCTTTATTGTGGTGAACTTCTGTTCTGAGTGTATCTGAGGGCACCTTCTACCTTTGTATCCATCCTGCCTAGTCTCAGTGGTGCCCCTGCACGTCTAGCGTGCACCACCTATTGTTGCATCCGTCGGTCGCAGACGGCTGCAACTGCTCTGCCTCATCTCTCTTTTGCCTTTCTCCTCCTCCTTCGGAAGGATGGCTGCCTCCGCTGCTGTTTGCCGAACCCCTCGGCGTCTCCGAGTCAGCATGGGGGTCCCCGTCCGCCATGCTTCTTCCTGAGGTCTCCTAGGGCGCGTGCGCGCATGCTGCCCACGTTCTTAAACACGTCATGGCGGGAACCTCGGGGGCGGCCCCACCGCATGATGTCAGTACCTCTGGGTATTTAAATCTCCGCTCCGCTTCAATACAACGAGTTAGCAAGGACTTTGGTTTTGGTACTCTGACCGCTTCTAAGCTGCTCGCTTAGATTCCTCACTACCCTCCGGGGTACCTTGCTACCACTGAAGTTCTGGATACCCGCTCCTTGGGGCCCCTCGCTTCAATTTGCCCTTTGGGGTTATTCTGCCTAACCTTCAGGACACCCGCTCCTCGGGGGTCCTGTCTGCTTTATTCCAGGTACCCTCGATGCTCCTAGGTACTCGCTCCTTGAGGGCCTATCCTGCTCTGGGTATTCTGCACCTCGGACCACGGGTCCTTCTCTTCACTTGACTACTGAAGGAAGCTATCATTGCTGCTATCCTGTGAGTACTACTATGCTCCAAGGCTCTTCTTGCTGCACCCTTCAGGTTCACGGCCTATTCTGCACTGCGGAATATCACCAGACCTTCACTACATCTGGATGAGATCATCTACATTCTACTGAGACTATCTGGAGCCGTACTGTGATATCGTTGGACTACAGCGCTGTCCGTTCCTCGGACAAGTATCATCTTCCTCACAGCAGTATAATAAAGCTTCCTTTCCTCTGTGTCCGCTTGCTATTGAGTGTAGCCTATCATTGTGGTTCCCCATGGGGCCCCTCCCCATGGGAGGAGTCATCGCCACTTCGACCAAGGGTCCACATCATGCCACAAACCCAACACCTATAAGTTTCTGCCCTTGGACCACCCAAGTCCTGCCGGCCACTAGAACCCAAAGGCTCAATCTGGGGGGAGGTGGCTGGTACAGGTGAAGACTCCTGCCTGTCCTAGTCCTGCTCTAGTTTGCCCTGTCCTGTCCCTGTGTCCTGCTTTAAGCTGTTACAGTCTAGGGTGTTACTCTTACTGGCACATCAAGCCCTGACAAAATCAGGGCGATCAGACTAGCCCTACTACATTTTCTTACTGTACTGAAGGGAGCAGCAGTTAGGGTGCTCTCTAACAATGTCACAGCAGTAGCTTATGTGAACAGAGAAGGGGGCCAGTCAGACCATGATGGTTGCAAAGGAGGTAGCTTTGCTCTTCCGGTGGACAGAGTAAAACCTTGCAAATTTCATCAATTCACTTTGCAGGAATGGAGAACATTTGGGCCCACTTTTTCAGGAGGACATTGGACCCTAGAGAGTGTGAGCTCAGCTCGGAAGCCTTTCAGATGATACTAGACTAGTGGGGCCCTCCCTTCATGGATCTGATGGCATCTCACAGGAATTTCAAGACTAACAGATTCTTTAGTCACTGGAAGGAGTAGGGTTTTAACAGGATTGATGTCCTGATTCAGCCATGGCCAAAGAAAATGCTCCTTTATGTTTTTCCTTCTTGGCCTTTCGAAGAGAGAACTTGATACAGTTAGAAGATCCCCTGTCATTGTTCATACTGGTAGCTCCAGATGGTCCATGAAGGATGAGGTTATGGTGATCTGATGAAGTGATAGGTTGTAGGGATGTGAATCGAATTTTGACGAATTAAAATATCGTCTGATATTTTTTAAATCGTCATTAATCGTTAAAGAGTGCGATACAATAGAAATTCCACCGATTTATCGTGGAAAAATCATTAATCGGGTTAGTGCACACTAACGGGAGTTAGGACACAACCTAAAAACCCACCCGATCCTTTAAAACCGCACCCTTAGCCTCCACCACCCTCCTGACCCCCCAAAAATGTTTTAAAATTACCTGGTGGTCCAGCGGGGGTCCCGGGAGCGTTCTCTCGCACTCGGGCTGTCGGCCGATAAATAAAAAACCCACCCCAACCCTTTAAAACCACTCCCTTAGCCTCCACCACCCTCCTGACCCCCCTCCCCTCAAAATGTTTTAAAATTACCTGGTGGTCCAGTGGGCCCCGGGAGCGATCTCCCGCTCTCGGGCCGTCGGCTGCCACTAATAAAAATGGCACCGATGGCCCTTTGCCCTTACCATGTGACAGGGTAACTGTGCCATTGGCCGGCCCCTGCCACATGGTAGGAGCACTGGATGGCCGGCGCCATTTTTAAAGATGGCACCAGCCGTCCACTGGATGGCCCGACAGCCCGAGCGCGAGAGAATGCTCCCGGGACCCCCGCTGGACCACCAGGTAATTTTAAAATGTTTTTGGGGGGGGGGGGTCAGGAGGGTGGTGGAGGCTAAGGGAGTGGTTTTAAAGGGTCAGGGTGGTTTTTTTGTTTATCAGATCGGGCGCAGCCGATAAAAAAAAAAACGATCAGGCTGGACGAAAAAAAATGCATGATTTGAATCGGAACCGGAACCGAACCGATTCCGGTCCCGATTCACATCTCTAATAGGTTGGAGCCCCCACTTCAACTATTAGATAATTGGGGCCTATTACACCAAGGCCCAATTCTCATGGAAGATCCAGCTCCATTTTATCTTATGGCTTGGTGCTTGAAAGATCATGCTTGTGCAAGAAGGGGGTATCATTTTCCACAGTGATTTCTATTCTGCTAAAAGCTCATAAGAATTCTACTTTGCTGGCCTATTTACAGAGATTCCAGGTAAACACCGGAGCGTAGGTGCACTCTACTCTGTAGATGAACGGTACCACAAGTGCACATAAACTTCACTTGGACTGTACTTTTTTTGAAAATTTTTATTGCTTCAATATGGTAACTCCTGAGATATTAATATCACATATCAGATTCTTTTAGAAGCAATCCCCGACACGGACCCGTGTTTCGCCTGTCCAGCTGCTTCGGGGGGATTTTTTTATAACAACAATCTGTAAACGAGAGAGATTAAATATCTAGCCAAGGGTATGAAAGGCAACCCGATAACAGACAAAGAGATGTTAAAATCCACATACCTGTGTCTCATAGCGTTCTGTGCATGATTCAGGAGCACAAAGTGCTGATCCTAAACACTGAATTTAAAGCCCAGGTAAGTCATTTTGGCACGGAACGGCGCTTGTCACAGTGGTGACTAATTAATAAATTACCCAACAGACAACACTCCCTATGACGTTACATACATTTTAGATAAAATAATGCCATTCAAGCTCAGCATTCAATCCTTTGGGAACTACTGTGTCTAAAATGTATATCCATTTCTGTTCCCTTTTAATTAACATTGTTGCAAAATCACCACCCCTACCCGGGATCGAGACCCACGTCCAGAACAAAAAATTGTAATTCCTCCACTGTGTGCGATGCCTCTAACCAGTGAGCCACCAACAGAATGTTCTTGCTGCCTGTCCTAATGTTGGATTTATGCTCTATAATCCGTGTTTTTATTTTACGGGATGTTTTCCCTACATACAATTTATTGCATGGACAAAATATCACATATACCACACCTTGAGACTCACAATCTGAATTGGCATAAAGTGTATAGATCTTCGTGGTTACTGGGTGTATAAATTCAGACAGAACCATAGTGTGTTTGCAGACTGAGCAATGTCCACATGGTTTATGGAAACCACTCTTATGTGTGTGTTTATGTTGCGTAAATTTAGAATGAATAATTTTATCTCTCATATTCCTGCCGCGGCGGAATGTGAATCGAAGGGAACTTTGTAGGTGTGATTCAAGGGCTAATGCTGTCCAATGTGTGCGAATAATTTTAGAGACTTCATGGCTCATGGTAGAAAAGGGTAAGATGCAATTAACCATTGGGGTTGTATCCTTAGTTTTAGGGAGAAAAAGTAAGTCCCTATTAATATATAGGGCGCTTTTATAGGCTTTTTTCAAAAGTTTAAGTGGGTATCCCCTCTGTTAAAATCTAGATATCATTTTTTGTGCTTGTGTAACATAATCAGCCCTAGTAGAACATAAACGTCTCAATCTTAAAACTGGCCAATGGGTATATTGTTTTTGAGGTGGTGTGGGTGAAAACTGTCATATGCTAACAATGTATTGCGATCTGTATCTTTACGAAAAATGGTGGTATGAAATTTCTGATGTGAGTTTGAAATAAGTATATCCAAAAAAGGTACTTGAAAACGATCAATAAGAAAATTAAACTGCAAGTCAGAATTTAACTGATTGAGCCAGTCCGTGAACATAAAGAACTGTATGTCGGTGCCTTGCCAAATCACTAGGATATCGTCAATATATCTAAACCAACGTACTATCATTGACTGCCACATAGATGTATAGATATAGCGGTCTTTGAACTCAGCTACATACAAACATGCTAGACTGGGGGCCATGGTGGCCCCCATTGCTGTACCCTTAATCTGTTGATAGTAGGTATCTTCAAACTTAAAGTAATTCTGTGTCAATGCTATCCTTGCTAATTTAAGTAGAAAGTCTGTAGGAACTCGAGTATGTATGGTCCTAATATCAAGTATTTTCTCAACTACTGAGAGTGCTTCTTCCTGTGGGATGTTTGTATACAATGATGTAATATCTAATGTGGCCAAAAAACAATCTTCAACCTCCATTTCTATCTCTGATAATAAAGTGATCAGGTGAGACGAATCTCTCACATAAGATTTTATACGTGGAACTATGGGTTTCAAAAATATGTCTACAAATTTCGATAGTGGTTCAAGAACAGAACATATACCAGCCACTATGGGACGGGGAGGGGGCTTCACTAATGTTTTGTGAATTTTGGGAACGATGTAAAAAACTGGAGTAACAGGATGTTCTGCTATTAGAAATTGTGATTCTTTATGTGTAATAATATTACGGTCAACTGCTTCCTGCACTAATGCCTTGATACTATTCTGTAAATCTTTGGTAGGATCTTCAGATAATGGCCTGTAAAACAGGCCATCACTTAATTGATGTATAACTTCCAATCGATAATCATTAGTATCAAGAATAACAATCCCTCCCCCCTTATCCGCTGGTTTTATCGTTATGTCGGGATCCTGTCTCAAGGAGGTTAGGGCCTGGTTCTCTGCCTTAGATAAATTATAATATGTATATTTCCTTGATTGTTGTAAAGTAGTAACATCAGATCGTACCAACCTTTCAAACATTACTAAGGCCGGGTCATAGGGACCCGGAGGAATCCATTTCGACTTGGGATAGGCCAAAGATATATCCTGCACTGCAGGTGAATCTAGGAAGAAAGCTTTAATTTTTAAACACCTAAAAAATCTGTATAAATGTACCTGAATGTCAAATGGGTTAGGTAAAACAGTCGGAACAAATGATAACCCTTTACCCAAAATTCTTATCTCAGTGTCCGTCAGATTCCTTGATGACAGATTAAATATAATGTTATTGTCTATCATTTCCACGGGTCTTGATATTGACGTGTGGAGCCTGTGATTCTCATGGTTGGCTGTGCTGCTGGTTGATAACGTTGGTTGAAGCAATAAAAATTTTCAAAAAAAGTACAGTCCAAGTGAAGTTTATGTGCACTTGTGGTACCGTTCTATTTACAGAGATGACATTTATTTGAGGATTGTTGTGAGGATTTATCAGTTCCGCTCTGAAGAGCATATATTCAGACCATTCTAACCTTTCTGCAGAGGAGCTTGAGTAAGGGTCTTGCCTTTAAGTCTCTGAAGGTTCAGGTAGTGGCAATTTCTAGGGGTGTGCATTCGTTTTGAACTTAAATGTAAAACGCAACTTTTTTTTTTTTTTAACTTAAAAAAGTGATGAGGCGAAAACGATCGGATTTCCAACTTATTCAACATAGCTATGCTGAATACGTTGGAAATCGCAATTGTTGATCCTAAATAAAAATTTAAACCCCTCACCCTCCTTAATCCCCCCCCCCAAGACTTACCACAACTCCCTGGTGATCCAGCGGGGAGTCAGGACGCCATTTCTGAACTCCTTTGCGAGGAGCACGTGACGTCGGCGCCACGTCGGAGTGACGCGGCGTCACGTGATTCCCCGCGGGTTCGCTCCGGGACCCTCGTTGGGCCCAAAAGGAACTTTTGGCCAGCTTGGGGGGGCCTCCTGACCCCCCCAAGCCAGGGGGCCCCCCCAAGAAAGGGGCCTCCTGACCCCCCCAAGCTGGCCAAAAGTTCCTTTTGGGCCCAACGAGGGTCCCGGAGCGAACCCGCAGGGAATCACGTGACGCCGCGTCACTCCGACGTGGCGCCGACGTCACGTGCTCCTCGCAAAGGAGTTCAGAAATGGCGTCCTGACTCCCCGCTGGATCACCAGGGAGTTGTGGTAAGTCTTGGGGGGGGGATTAAGGAGGGTGAGGGGTTTAAATTTTTATTTGCACGTATGGACATAGACTCAACTTATGGAATTCTCCATATGTCCATATTGACCGAAATTGACCCCCCCTTTCGACTTATGGACTTATGAACATAAACTTTTGGTCTGCACATCCCTAGCAATTTCTTGTTTCAGAAGTTGGATTTAGGAGGTTTCAGTAGCTTCCAACCCAAATGTGGCTCATTTCCTTCGTTTGGGTTAAATGTTTGTGTCTTCTCTTTAAGATTCTGGTTCCCTAGAGCAAACTTTTCTAGTGTTTAAAGCTATTGTAGACAGTCCTTTGAGCCAATTATACATACTTCCTTGAAGTATCTCTCCTTGAAGACTTTTTTTGGTGGCCATTTGCTCTACCAGATATGCTTCAGAATTGCAGGTCTTTCCTTACAGAGACTCATTCCTGGTGTTTCCTGTGGACTTCTCCTTCTGGCCAGTGCCATTCCGTATACCTAAGGTTGTAGCTTCTTTCCACATAAACCAGACAATTTGCCTTCTGGCCTTTCTTGATGAGGAATATCTTGTTAAGAACTGATCCTTGCATTCTTGGATGTTCACCATATCCTCCTGAGATATTTGAAGGTAAGAAATCTTTTTTGAAAGACCATTAGGCTTTTTGTGCTATTTGGGAGGTCTTGTACAAGTGAAGTGACTTCTATGTCTTCTTTATACCGTTGGATTAGAGAAACAGTTTCTTCTGACTCAGGGGTTAGCAAGCTTGGACGCTCTCTGGACTCACTCTATGAGAGCTCAGGCTTCCTCTTGGAGAGAATCCTCAGCTATTGTGCCGGAGGATGTTTGTTAAGTGGCTACTTGATCTTCCTTAGGTTCCTTCACTAAACATTACAAGTTAGATGAACAAGCCTAGGGAGATGTGGCCTTTGGGGCAGCCTTGTCTTCTTCCCACCCACATTAGTTTGGGCTTGGGTACATCCCACGTGTCTGGACTGGTCGAGCAGATTGATAAGGAAGGACAATTTTAATTTTAACTTAATTTTCTTTCCTTGAATCCTGTTAGACCCAACTAGAACTCCCCTGAGAGATCAGTGGCTGCTCTGTTATCCATGATTGTGGGTCTCAGGTCTTCCAATGAGGAGATTTCGAGCACCATCTTTATTTTCTTATTTCCATCTGTTTTTCTTTCCTCTTGCTTCCCCACTTCAGTTTTGGTGAGGAAAACTTGGAGGATTTTCTCCTGTTTTTCAAATTTATAAAGTTTATTAGTAGTTCTTAGGGGGATTTTTTGCTTTCATTGCTTTGACATAAGATACTGGCCTTTGCCAGTGCTGTAATGTATACCAGGTGATGATATCACTGGAAAAAGTGTGCTTTCTGTCTCCATCTGAGGATTAATGTGGACAAGTGCAAGGTGTTGCATATAGGGAAAAATAACCCTTGCTGTAGTTACACAATGTTAGGTTCCATATTAGGAGGTACCCCCAGGAAAAAGATCTAGGCATCATAGTGGATAATACTTTAAAATCGTCGGCTCAGTGTGCTGCAGCAGTCAAAAAAGCAAACAGAATGTTAGGAATTATTAAGAAGGGAATGTTAATAAAACGGAAAATGTCATAATGCCTCTATATCGCTCCATGGTGAGACTGCACCTGGAATACTGTGTACAATTCTGGTCGCCGCAACAACTTAAAGAGAAATTTTATAAAGAGTAGCCCAGAGCTGTGAAGTGATAATTGGGATATTTATTTATTTATTTTAAAATTCTTACTGCTCACTGCCTCCATAAATCATTCGGTGCAGTAACAGTATACATAGATTTGTAATACATAAAACATCTCTATCATATAATAACACTAAAAAACATAAAACAAAAAACCATAAAATTACATAAAAGCAACCTTAAGAAGCAAAGGGGTAGATTTTATAATTTTGCGCGAGCGCGTACTTTTGTTCGCGCACCAGGCGCGAACAAAAGTACGTTGGATTTTATAAGATACGCGCGTAGCCATGGCTTCCATGTGGCTAGACCTGCAGGCGTTGCCTGTCTCATTCGGTGGACCTCTCTGAACTGTTGCCTTTCCGAGGTCTCCAGAGCTTCCGGTTCAGGTCTAGCTTCTCCACTCTGCATCAGCCGCGCACCCTTGCTTGTGGTGGGCACACCTCTCCGATACCTCTCCGGGAGACCACCGGAGGCCCACCTAAGTCCAGGTGGTCCAGGTACCCAAGGGCTCAACCTGCGGAAACCCTGGACTGTTATTAGTGAAGCACCAGTTAGCCTCTGTCTCCTTGTGTGCCCCGCCTCCTGGTGGCAGGTGCTCTCTTGGTCCGACCAGAGGGCCGTACCAATCCTGCACCAGGCAAAGGGTCCACCTCCAGTGCAACATGATGGACCCTTGGTCTGACCCATTATAGCAATTTCTTATGTTCTTATCCCGACAGACCCAAGAGCCCATGCTAGCATGTACCATTTTAATCTGTCAGTGACAATGCACTTATGGTCTGAGCGCATAACAACTTATGAATCAATGTCAACAATTAAAATTGTAAATAAATTTTTATTGGCAGTCAATCTAAGTCAGTCATGAAAGGGGAGATGTTATCTCTCATTCTGCATCCACTTAAAACTTGTGCTGCAGCATGATTGGACCAATTGTAGTACTCAGAAAAGCTTAGGGAGTCCTACCACAGGCTTTTGCAGTCATTCAGGTGACCAAGCACTGAGGACTGCAATACTGTTCTAAATATGTCTGTGTGTAGTTTTGTTTTTAATGGGCTTAACAGCTTAAGTTTATGAAATGCAATTTTTGCCACATATTGAACATGTAATTTCATAGTTATATTATAACATATAACATTATAACATATTATATGTTATTGTTCAATGTATTATATATTATTGTTCAATGTTCTTTGTAAAAAACCCCGGTCTGACTTCCCAGACCAGGGCTATCTTTTCGTTTCATGTAAACCGGACTGATTTGTATTGTATACAGGAATTCCGGTATATAAAAAAAATTAAAAATAAAAATAAATAAATAAATAGTCTGTTTGGAGTCTGTAATAACACCAAGATTTCTTTCTTCCTTTAAAACAGCTAAAGAGATCCCTTCAAAAGATATAGAAAAAGCATCGCAAGTGATGAATATTTGCCAACCCATAACAACTGTGTTTTAGTGATATTTAGGGCTAATTGTTGCCCAGCAAGGTAATCCCGTATGGCTGACAAATACTATTGAAAAAATGGCTGGGGAAGTATACCATTAACATCATAGGGATATACAATTATATATCAAGTATTGAGAAAGCGCAGATCCTTGAGGGACCCCCACCTTTAGGGGTCTCCAAGATGAATAAATGTTACTTATCCTTACTTGCAGCTTTCTTCCAAATAAGAAGGATTTAAACCTTTGCAGTACGTTACCCTTTATACCAATCTGATCAAATGATGTATCAGCAAATCATGTCTTATAGAGTCAAAGGCCATTGACACATCTACAGTAGCTGCATCAATATGCTAGCTGTACCTTGCTTAAATGTGTGATACAGGTCATCCAAAAGGGATATCAATAATAGCTCTGTGTTATGACTTTTTCGGAAGCCAAATTGACGGACTTCCAAATACTCTTCTAACTATACTAAAACACATTTCTCAAGGACTTTTGCTAATGATGGAAGTCTGTAATATCTTCTATTGGGAGGCTACTATTTTTCTGTACAGGCCTCACAGTTGTTGTTTTAAGGCATTCAGGTACTACCCCTTCTGTTAGCGATTTATATATTATTGTTGTTGAGATCCTTTATACTTTGACTATAGAAAACAGATAAGCATCTAAATGAGAGTAGGTCAAGTGCAATGTACTCACTACTGAAGTGAGCTTACAAACTGATACAGCCCTAAAAGAAGTCAATATTGATGAGGTTTAATGAAGTAAGCTGTCGTTGTGTCTTAAGAATTTTGTCCTCAAAATAAGTAGCTAACTTGTCACAACTAGATAAACTTTGTAGATCAACTTTAAACCAAGCTGTTAATTTCCTCACGATAGCAAAAAGCTCAAACGGGTCGGTTCATGGCATTCTCCACTTTATGGATATAATAGGCCTATTTGGCCTTTTGACAGTTTAACTTATTCGGTATTGTGGCTTTATAATGGTCTTTAGCCTGAGCATCTTTTAATTTTCTCCATTTCTATTCAACTTGCCACAATGTTTCATGTTGTTACCAGTTTTTGGGAAAACCATGGAGCACTTTTAGCTGTAGCTTTTATCAGCATCTCTCGCTTTAGTGTTAATTTCTTACATAAACTTACATAAACTTGAATACCATCTTTCTACAGCTTTTTCTACAGCTTTTTCAACTGTCTCCCTTTCCCATTCCTTGGAGGCAGTAGATATAGTTTATAGTTTATTTATTTATATGCTACCAATGTGTGAGGCCCTAGGCAGCTAACAATGAAACATACACAATTCAAATGCAATAAGACAATAAAAACGTAAAATATAAAATCATTAAGATACATAGAATAGGAGGGCAACTCAGAATAAACCTAAAGGATGAAACATTGAAGTCAATGAAGCATAGTAATAAGTTTGTTCAAACAAGATGGTTTTCAACTGTTTTTTGATGGTTTTTATGCATTGTCTTGCTCCTAGGTCTTGAGATAATTAGTTCCACATGTCATGGGCTACAGAGATAATTGATAGCTACCTGCCATTCTTACATGAATGTATCTGCTTCTATTTATGTGGGAACTAATTTTTTTTTTGCCAACCCGTATTATTGTTGGAAAGAACAAAATAATGATCTGATCAAATAGTTTCATATGTGTTGCATTCAGCGGTCCATGGGCTGCTCTCATGAATTGCTGCCCTTATCACCATGGCCGAGCTGGCCACGGTCTATCCCAGTGCGGCAGGATGTCGCTCACTCCTTTCCCGACATGGCTGCACGACACCAATGCTCGCTGGCAGAGCAAGATGCTGATGGTGCCTATAGTGTGTGTGCTCGACGCTCAGGCATTTAAAGGGCTCGCGGCAGGAAAACCTCCATGGCACCCTTAGATGACGTTACCAGCCTCTGCCTATAGGAAGCCACCCTGGATGCTTACTCAATGCCTCAGCAACAGGTCCAGTTATTTAGTGTAGGGCGTGTTGCTTCTCAGCCTGTTTCAGACTTCATTGCCCAGCCTGTTGCTGCCTTTGTCTCAGCCCTTTCCAGTCAATGTTCCTAGCCTATTCCTGCTTTCATCTCATCCTGTTCCAGTCTTCATCTGCCCGACCTGCTCCTGCCTTGTCTGTCTGCCTCAGTCCTATCCGTCCCTCTTCCTCTTCCTCAGATGGATACCTGCTTTGACGCTTGCCTGGACTCTGGATACGCCTGATTGCTGATTGTGCCATTAATGTGTAAGTTAAAATCCTCCATCACAATTAGTCTTGAGAACGTTAGCTGCAACTCAGCTAGCAGTTAAGTCAATTGGATTAACCTCCTATTGAAACACCTGGTGGACAGTACACAGCACATATTGTTCACTTACAGAACATAACAATAAAAATTTCACATGGTTGAAGGGGTCTTGATTCAACCTTCTGAAGATGAAGCATATTCCTAAAAATAATAAATACCCCACCTCCAGGTTGTGCCTGCTGTAAATAAGTATAACTGGAGGGCACAATTGCCTCAGGAGCATCACATCATGATCATGATGCCATGATTCAGTATTCAGAAAAATATACAGGTCATGTCTGTAATATCTACCAGATAGTTTTCTTTATCCGTCACCGAACATGCTAGTTTCATGTTGTTGGTTTGGACTACATACCTCACATAGCATATTTATCTCTAGCTCATTTTAATAAACTGTGATTGATAGCATTTGTCAGTGTGCAGCCCTTGCAGTCCAGTGCTGCAAACTGTGGCACTAGTGATGATGAGTTACCTAGTTCTCCCACATATCCTGTTTTTAATCTGTTTTCTTGTTTCACCCCCAAGGACACTACCTCTGCTCTTGTACTTAGTCTTGGACGTGAAATCCATTCATGCCTGCGATATTCCTTTTGGTTCATGCTTCACTTTCAGAAGCAGAGTATGCTATGCTTTATTTGAGCAGGTGATATGTAATGTCCACCAGCTCCAAGTAAATATCAGAGGGGCTTACAGCTGTGCTTTTGAGGAGTGGAGTGTTTTTGAGCAAAACACTCCCAGATTCTTAGCATTCATGGGATTGTTTTCTATTTTCCTTCTAGAAGCCCAGTGCTTGCTTGAACAGGAAACTACAACCAGGTCAGACCCTCATTCAAATGATTCTTCTCTAGAGAACTTTGACAAATAATAGCGTGGGGGTTGTGCACTGTTCAGTATGTTTTCATAATTCTATAATAATAGAGCATTTTGCAAAGAATATACACCCGAACTGGTGATAAAAGCAAAAGATTAATTTACATTTTGATGACATTGCTAGAAAGCAAATAGAGATGCAGCTGAATTTAAAACATGCTTCTGGTCTCCTTTCAACAAAATTCGACTGTTGTTCTGGTAATATAAATATTGATGGTATCGCGCTAAGGGTTCTTGAATCCTTGTGAAGGTGATTGAATCAACCAGTCATAGAAGATATTTTTCAAGCATTTCCAACTTTTTATTCAAAGTGGACTGGAAAGTTTTGGTCCCCCACACAGACCTTGTTTCGCCACATGGGCTGCATCAGGAGGGACAGAAGCCTAAGAATTCAATGGCTAGGGTGGCAAAATTGCCTAGTTGTACAGCGTCCCAGCGATTTTCAAGGAAGTCAAATCCATACACATGCAGAGGAAATGCTAGTTGTGTCTGGGGATTCAGAGCATGGACTTTGCTGTGTTGTCTAAGGAACGATGGTCTAGTAGTCTGGCTGGGTTTAGTTAAGCAGCATTATGCCATCTAATAAAGAGTATTGAGGCTATAGAATCAGTTGGTAATGGTGGGTGCCCGGACAGACCAGGCAAGGACTGCACGAGACACTGGTAGTGCAGTGGCATCAAAATCTTTATATCTCCCCCATTCTGTCCTTGCCACAGGAGATTCGGGATACGGTTGCAGGACTGGTTTCTCACCCCCGTTTCTATTCCTAACACGCCGGTGGAGACAAGGTACAATGAGGCCTTATATTCTACCCACTGTGTCATAGAATGCACCTTTGGAGTTCTCAAAAGTAGATTTCGCTGTTTTGACACAATGGGTGGAGCTTTAATGCATGCTCCCTGAAGTAGGAGATATAATACTGCTCTACTCTGATTTCCATAATCTCGCTCTACACCATGGGATGCCAACAGAGATACTTCTGGATCTACCCCTGGATCCCCTGTGTGCACCCAAACAAGCCAAAGATATTACGCTGATTGGCAGCCAGCTCATAGAATGCTACTTTGCCTGTTAGGCCTGTTAGGCCCATGGAAGGGAAGCCAGTAGAGTGTTTGCAGCTGCTCTCCTCTCTGTCATCTTTCTTTTACTCACTGCTCCTCTGTCTGGGTCAGTGTATAACAGAAAACACTTATGCCTATTTAGGCTTCATCTTGACAATGTAACAGTAGATTCTACTTGAAAAATAGTAGTCAAAGTAATGAAAACACCTAATACATGTAGCTGGCCTAATGTTTTCTGATTGATAGTGAGTCTAAAAGAGGCATGTGTCACCAGAGAGTTTGGGTAGGACTGCCAACACAGTGTACATAGGTTGGCCTAGCTTGCGGCATTTTGCTTAGTGGGCCTCCCCCTAGGACCCTGTTCTAGCCCTCACATGTGGGTGAGATAGTGCCAAAGGTGTGATGGGACTCCAGCTGAGCCTTGAACATGGAGAACAACAGCTCTAGAAATCCTATAAATCATAAGATGCTCAGAAGCTTAAAGGCACAGCCTAAAGCTACAGATAGACAGTTTAAGGTATCAATCACAGAGTTCCCATTTTACAGCCTCATCTCATAGCTGACAAACATGTACATTTGAAGTTATGTACCTGTACTTGGGATGCTTTGTATCACATGAGCCTGCTAAGATACTACTGACAGCACTGTCTCAGCTGATTCAGAGCCACTGCTGACATCAGAGTGCTCACCTAGCAGGCCTTCACTTACAGCCTTTAGTAAAGTGCCTATGCCACATTGTGGCATTCCCACAATGCTCACAGGTCATTCCAAGCTAGCATACCTCTTTGTGGTTGGATGCACCCATACAGAGATGCACCCTGCAACACCTCCCTAGGCAAAATGTCAACTATCATGTCCAGATGGTGAGGGCCTTGGCTGTTGGTATGTCATGTTGGTTAGGTTAGTTTCTTGGGGAGGCAACACAAGGATGATAGACTGCATGAAGGCAGGATTGGGAATCAGATGGTGTCATGCCTTCAGTTGTATTTCACCTCACCTCACTTGTCTTTCACCTTTCTAACGACTCTAAGAGAACCCACATGTCTCCTAAGAAAAGTTTACATCATTGAAACCAACACAAAGGTGTGTTAGAAGCTATTTGCCTTGCCTGATCCATTACAGGTAGCCTTAGTCAGATATGGAGATGTCATGGTGCTGCAAGGTCCTTGGTTGGTCTAACTCAGAGCTAGTCATGTGGTCCTGCTTATGTATGTATGTACCTAGAAAATATACAGAGTAATTTGCTTGTTGTGATAGCTAGTACCAGGTACAGTCCTTATGCTATTTGTGGCCACCCTTATAGCACATATGCTGACAACTCCTTGAACGAATAGCTTGCAGAATGGTCCATTTCCAAGACCAGTCATCATGTTTCAGGGTTTTATGGTTGCAGACCCTTGCTTATCATCATGGCTGGCAGGATTTGTGGTCAAGCTGGAAGAGTTGCTGTCCCATAGGCTGTGCCTTATGTGGTGTTTGTCACTTTTACAATTAGTGGTGAGCAGGGCAGGTGTGCTGATACACTCTCAAACATCAGCTCTGTGTATACTCTTAGCGAACAGGTATTATACAGCTCCACATGCCAGGCCAGAATAGGGGAGGCAGCCAGTTTGTGGAGGTCTGTCTGCTCCCAAGCAACAATGGGCCTCCTAGCTGTCTGCTGTGGGGTTTGTCTAACTTACACAACTCCATCACTCCTCCTAAGTTGTCACATAGCTGCTAACACAGTGTTAGAGCAGTCTGCAAGTAGAAGACATTTTTGTTTAGTGTGGCACCTAAAAAGGGTTTTGTCCAGATTGCAGTTTAGGTGGAGTGAGGACCCAAGAAAGGGTCACAATGTAAAATCTTGTGTGATGATTAGTGTAAGTTGCCCTTAACACCACAGAGGCTTTACATTACATATTCCCTGTCCTGGACACCTGCAGCTGCACATTTACGCTTCCTAGAGATAAAACACATCTAGAGTTTTATGTAATTTTAAAGGGCCCTCTGACTAAAGACGTATGTCATGATAGCATTTGGTGCCAGAGCCAGAGAGAAGGGCCATTCATGTCTTTCCTGTAAAGTGCGGCCGCGTTTACCCTGCTCCTAAGCCGCGTTTTACTCACTTTCCGGCCGCGTTATCCCTTCCTGCGATCCCGAATCCACTTTAACCTACTCCTACCGCGTCCTAAAATCCCCAGCCAACCCCTTCCGCACGCGGCATGGATATTGCATGCAAACAAGCGAATTAGCTATTCCCTAGCATCCCGTAACCCGCGCCCCGATTATCGCTATCTTTCCCTGCCGTTTTGTTGCGCGTTTAACCTGCTAACTTACCGCCTACCCTGACCCTCCGGTAGAGGCAGGGGTAAGGGTAGGTGGCAAGCTTTCCCCCAGCCCTCGCTCACCTGCCCCGGCCGCGATCTTGGGTGCCGGTCTCCGGGGCAGCCCCAGTCCTCTCCCTCCTCTCGAAGCAAAAAAAAGCGAAAAAAACAAAAGCAAAAAGTAAGTCACTTCGCCGCTGTCACTTCTCCCCTCCTCCCGGAGCAGGGCGCAAAAAGCAGCCTTGCTTCGGGAGGAGGGGAGACTGACAGCAGCGAAGCAAAAAAAAAAAAGCGAAAAAAACCAAAAGCAAAAAGTAAGTCGCTTCGCTGCTTCACGGCGAAGCATCCCCGATCGGACTTCTCCTGCCTAAACTTACTTTTTTTGCAGCCGTCTGGTCCATCTGAAGAAGGTATCTTCCCCTCCCCGGGGAAGATGGATGCCAGCATGGGGGAAAGCGGCCCCTGTGCATTCAATTGGCTGCTCAAGACGTGACGTCACATGCCGTGACGCCAAATGTCGTGACGTCACGTCTTGAGCAGCCAATTGAATGCACAGGGGCCGCTTTCCCCCGTGCTGGCATCCATCTTCCCCGGGGAGGGGAAGATACCTTCTTCAGATGGACCGGACGGCTGCAAAAAAAGTAAGTTTAGGCAGGAGAAGTCCGATCGGGGATGCTTCGCCGTGAAGCGGCGAAGCGACTTACTTTTTGCTTTTGGTTTTTTTCGCTTTTTTTTTTTTGCTTCGCCGCTGTCAGTCTCCCCTCCTCCCGGAGCAAGGCTGCTTTTCGCGCCCTGCTTCGGGAGGAGGGGAGGGGGGATTGGCAGTCCTGACTTCCTGGTATCTGTCATTTCAAATGACATTTGAAATGACAGATACCAGCGTGGCGTGAAGCGTTAGACCTGCGCACTAGGGATGTGAATCGTGTCCTCGATCGTCTTAACGATCGATTTTGGCTGGGAGGGGGAGGGAATCGTATTGTTGCCGTTTGGGGGGGTAAAATATCGTGAAAAATCGTGAAAAATCAAAAAAACGTAAAATCGCAAAACCGGCACATTAAAACCCCCTAAAACCCACCCCCGACCCTTTAAATTAAATCCCCCACCCCCAAATGACTTAAATAACCTGCGGGTCCAGCGGCGGTCCGGAACGGCAGCGGTCCGGAATGGGTTCCTGCTACTGAATCTTGTTGTCTTCAGCCGGCGCCATTTTCCAAAATGGCGCCGAAAAATGGCGGCGGCCATAGACAAACACGATTGGACGGCAGGAGGTCCTTCCGGACCCCCGCTGGACTTTTGGCAAGTCTTGTGGGGGTCAGGAGGCCCCCCCCAAGCTGGCCAAAAGTTCCTGGAGGTCCAGCGGGGGTCAGGGAGCGATTTCCCGCCGCGAATCGTTTTCGTACGGAAAATGGCGCCGGCAGGAGATCGACTGCAGGAGGTCGTTCAGCGAGGCGCCGGAACCCTCGCTGAACGACCTCCTGCAGTCGATCTCCTGCCGGCGCCATTTTCCGTACGAAAATGATTCGCGGCGGGAAATCGCTCCCTGACCCCCGCTGGACCTCCGGGAACTTTTGGCCAGCTTGGGGGGGGCCTCCTGACCCCCACAAGACTTGCCAAAAGTCCAGCGGGGGTCCGGAAGGACCTCCTGCCGTCCAATCGTGTTCGTCTATGGCCGCCGCCATTTTTCGGCGCCATTTTGGAAAATGGCGCCGGCTGAAGACAACAAGATTCAGTAGCAGGAGCCCGTTCCGGACCGCTGCCGTTCCGGACCGCCGCTGGACCCGCAGGTTATTTAAGTCATTGGGGGGGGGGGTTCGGGAGGGTGGGGGATTTAATTTAAAGGGTCGGGGGTGGGTTTTAGGGGGTTTTAGTGTGCCGGCTCACGATTCTAACGATTTATAACGATAAATCGTTAGAATCTCTATTGTATTGTGTTCCATAACGGTTTAAGACGATATTAAAATTATCGGACGATAATTTTAATCGTCCTAAAACGATTCACATCCCTACTGCGCACCAAGGATACTGTATAGGCGCTCTATCCAGTAAAATGGGTTGCGCGGGCCTAAGGCTTCACGGGCCCTTCTTAGACGCGGTTTACATTTACATAAAATTAGTGTTCAGGATCGAGCGATAGGTGTGCTGCACTGTGCGTGCGGCAACCGCGGGTGCCGCAGGCACTAATGCAGCTCTTCCTACCGCTCGGTACTGGATAGACCTGATTGTTTGGTCAGAGGTGATATATCTTCAGAATGTTAGAGGCCAATGGTTTGTAAGAGATTCACTATGACCTTCGCATAGCAAGACAACTGATTGTCCCCAACAGAGTGACGACATAGCTAGTGCACCTCTAGCCAAACATTTCTACACCTATTCCACTGGACTGTGTATGGAGGTGAACACTAGTTATCTAGTGCCCATCTCGCATACATGCCCATGTACCCAACTGTTAGCTAAGAGTATGCTCTCTGGAGAAGGCAGCTGGAAGCTCCACAGTAAGGAGCTTCCTGTTTAGCTCTCGCTGTCTTCCTTGGGAGCATACAATGAGATTTTGGTTGTATGCCTTGGGCCATATGGTCTTGCCTGCCAGAAAATTGCCTACTTGAAAGGCAAGGTCATGTGGATCCCAAACCTTTGTCTTAGGGAATCCTTAAGAGTAAAAGCACACAATAAAAACAGACAAGCAGAAAGTGTTATTTCAAACCTGTGACCTCTTTATTATACTACATATGTCTATTTTTTTTCCATACTGGGTCAGGCCAAAGGTCCATCAAGCCCAGTATCCTGTTTCCAACAGTGGCCAATCCAGGCCATAAGAACCTGGCAAGTACCCAAAAACTAAGTCTATTCCATGTTAGCGTTGCTAGTAATAGCAGTGATTATTATCTATAGATTGAAAGCAAGTCAACATCTTTGGTAATCACATTCTGCAAGGACAAGAAGGGCTACCAAAATGATAAGGGGAATGGAACAACTCCCCTATGAGGAAAGACTAAAGAGGTTAGGACTTTTCAGCTTGGAGAAGAGACGACTGAGGGGGGATAAGATAGAGGTGTTTAAAATCATGAGAGGTCTAGAACGGGTAGATGTGAATCGGTTATTTACTCTTTCGGATAGTAGAAAGACTAGGGGGCACTCCATGAAGTTAGCATGGGGCACATTTAAAACTAATCGGAGAAAGTTCTTTTTTACTCAACGCACAATTAAACTCTGGAATTTGTTGCCAGAGGATGTGGTTAGTGCAGTTAGTATAGCTGTGTTTAAAAAAGGATTGGATAAGTTCTTGGAGGAGAAGTCCATTACCTGCTATTAAGTTCACTTAGAGAATAGCCACAGCCATTAGCAATGGTAACATGGAATAGACTTAGTTTGTGGGTACTTGCCAGGTTCTTATGGCCTGGATTGGCCACTGTTGGAAACAGGATGCTGGGCTTGATGGACCCTTGGTCTGACCCAGTATGGCATTTTCTTATGTTCTTAAGATATCTAATTACACATGTCATTGTAACTGAAATGAGTAGCACATTGAGTATACCTTTGGATACATTGCTACAAATGGCAACATTACATATACAGTTTTAGCATCTTATCCTTTGGCACAGTCATGATTAGAGCAAAGAATATAGGAAGTGGAAGTGGCACCCTAATAGGTACAGTACAACTCTAATGTTAGAGCTGATAGCAGCACAACTATGTGATGTAAACTATCCCTGCTCGCTCCTCGGGCGTCCTTTCCCGCCGCGACCGACGGACCTCGCAGACGGCCACACCGACCGGAGGAGCTGGGAGGAGGGCCGCGCAGCCGGCGCAAGGACCCATCAGTGTAAGGCCTTTATTCCTCGCCCTACCGCTGACTGCCCACCACCGGCCACAAGGCCAGTCTGACTCACCGAAGCTGTCCCTCGCCGACACCGCTGCATGCCGCTCACGAACCCCCCGAAGACCAGCGGTGCACGAACGACGTCATCAAGTCCGCGACGCCAAGGGGATTTAAATCCCTGCTCGCTCCTCGGGTGTCGCGCGCCCGGCGTTGCATGCTGAACGTGCGCGACAAAGGGACCTGCCCCTTTGTGCGCCCCTTAGTGCAGCCCCCTAGTGCTGCCAATAGACCCCAACTTACCTTCTCCCCCCTCACGCTGGCCTGCGAACCCCACAAGAGAGGCCCACCGTCGCTGGCAGCAGTATCCTCCGACTCCAAGCCACCCCCAGAATCTCCTCTCTCACCGCAGTACCTGATCACCTTCCTCCATCACACACTTTGGTGTCCTTCACTGCCTGAGCGTCCCATCCCCACCCAGAGCTCTACTTACACACCAACCATGGCATCCCGGAAAAACAAACCTCGCTCTCTGACCTCACCTTATCCCATCTTAGCCTGACTCCCAAGACTCTTCTCTCTTCTGTTCTTTTCTGTCCTCCTGCCCAAACTTTGTCACCACCGCCCATACCGCTTTCTACAGAACTCATCCTTCATCCCCCCACCCAAAACCTATCCCGCCGCTCAGATGCCACCCATCCCCACCAAACACTAGAGTAAGCTCGCCAAAAGACCCGTTCTCGGATGACCACATCACCCGCCCAGCCACGAACCTTCACGTCACCTCACACGGATACCAACACTTCCTCTCCTATGACAATCCTACAAGAAGACAAAGTGGCCCCTCAACCTCAACTCATCCCTAACATGAATCCACCTCACAAATCCTCTCTCCAGCTTGGATACAGGCATCTGATCAACATCCCCTTCAAGAAACATGCCAAAAACCTCATCTTCCTCACCTTTCTCCTTATCAACGCTCAATCACTAACCAAAAAATTCATGCTACTAGCCGATAGAGATGTGCAATCGTTTTTCACGATTTAGTCAATGCCAACGACATTGTCTAAATCGTCATTGTTGGGGAAGTTGGGAAAAAGAATCAAAATTCCACGAATTTTCGGGTTAAAGTCGGTTTTTTTATTACTGCGCACTAACGGATGTTAGTGCGCATGGACTATCCGTTAGCGCGCAGTCGCTGGACGTAGTGCGCAGTACATGGCGCCTCACCATACTGCGCACTAACGGATTATTAGTGCGCACTCGGTACATGGCAGTGCGCGGTGATATATGTTAGTGCGCACTAACGTAAATTGATACTAAATTGACACTTTTTTTTAAATTGAAGGTTGAATATGTATTCCTATTGGGTGTCTTCTTGTTTTTTATTCATTACCAAGGTTACCAACAGCCAAGGTGCTGTTTTTTACAGATTGTTTTATATGGGGGATGGGGAATGGGAATGGGGGATAGAGCTATTAGCTTGAAGTTCTAATCCTACTGTAGTAGTGTGTCTGTGGATATTGTGATTAGGTCATCAATCATGTGACTAGAATTTGTTTGATATATTATGCATAATATTCATTTGCATCATTTTTGAATTGGCCACTTAAATTAATAGGTTTATTTTCCCTCCTACTTTTAGTCAATAGGTAGCTATAATAGCTATATAATAAGGGGTGCTCTGCTTATGTGTTGCTTTTGTTTTGTGGGTTTGAGGAGAAAACATCAGTCAATCAGTCATTATAGCTAGCTGCAGCTGTTGATTGATAGCTAATATTATACAGCCTTTATTGTTATTAATAAGGGGTAGCTGCTAGCTGGCTTAGCTGCTAGCTGATACTAGTATCAGCCTATGATACTAGCCAGCCAGCCAGCCAGCCAGTAGCCATTGCCACTAGCCACAGTAGCATATAGCTACTGCTAGCAGCCAAGTACCACTAGCCAAAATAGCCAATAGCCACAACCAGTGAGCTGAGCTGAGCTCTACTCTTTTTTTCTGTTTCTTGAGTGAGCTCTTCGTTCGCAGCATTCCTAGCCTAGGCATAGGCAGGCACCAGCACTCCAGTCCAGCAGCAGTGCTTGCTTATAAAGGACAAGGTAGGTGCTTTGACTGCTTTCTGAACATTGTAGCAGTAGAGTTTTAATAGATTTATAAATATATAAAATTATATAATATTATATTTATCAATATTATATAGATGTATGTGTAATCTACTAGATTTATCACTAATAGTGTTTATAGCTAGCTAGCCATAGCCAGTGACACTAGGCTAATAGCTAGCTTGGCTATTAGCCTAGTGTCACTGGCTATGGCTAGCTATTAAAGCCAGTGAGTCACTACTATCAAATCAATTCTACTACTAAACCTATAATTGGCCAATAGTCTGTCCAATATCCTATATTATGTTTCTTGTGCTTGGCTTAAGGCTTCTGCTCCTGTGTGTGAGATTTGTGGGTAAGACTTGAAGTGGGAGGGAGAAGTTATTTTAGTCCAAAGAACAGAATAGGCCTGAAAAGGATATGAAAAAATAAGACTAGGACTTCTCTAACCTCAATGCTTGGCTTGCATGTAGTATTAACAGAAAAGCCTAGCCAGTCCTGCCAGGAGGCTAATGTAATGAGTGAACTGAAGTATTGCAGCCTAGTTTCAGTCTCAGTCTGCTGCAGTTTGATGCTCTGGCCAATGCATGGTATAAATTGCAATATAATATATTAGTAAGTATACTATATCAAATTATCAATTGTCAGTGTCACTCACTGACTAATAAAAAATAATCACTATATCCTTCTTTGTCCTGTGGTCTGGGGGTAGCCTTAGCAAGCAATAGCTAGCTAGCTAGCTAATGCTATTAGCTCAATAAAGTTTTAAATATGAATACCAAACTAATTTATTAACTTGTTTAATGTACTATATTTATTATATATTTCTTTGACCACAGGATCATAATGCCCCTACCAGTACCCTCTGGAAAAAAACGTGTTGCTAGTGATAGTGCTACTGGAAAGAGCTGTCTGCCAGTCCCTAGGAAAAAACTGCGATTTTTTGAGAAGAAAGAGGATGTAGAAGTGCAAGGAAACTTGTTGCAAGGGAAGGAACGAGCAAAATTTGAGGGAAAGGTGAAAAGATTAGATGAAAGAATGGTGATACAGAAAATATTTGATGATGATGAAGAATCAGATATTGAGGAGGAGGAGGAGGAGGAGGAGGAGGAGGATGATGATCAGGAGTTTTTGGCTAGTAAACATTCAGAGGAGAAGGAGGAGGAGGAGGAGAACAGAAGCAATGACAATGTTAGTCAGATTGCAAAACAAACAACTACTGCCAGTGCCAGCAGTATTGCTGGTACCCTGTCCCCTACACCATTTGAACATCCACGTGTGACTACTACTACTACTACTACTATTTCTACTACTAGTATGAAAATGACAAGTATCCAGCCTAGAGTAAGGAACAGTACAAGGACATCAAAGATTTGGAATCATTATCATGTTGTGGCTGACCAGAGATTTGGACAATGTATCCATTGTAAAAAGATGGTGAGCCGTGGAAGAATTATTGGACATCTTACTAACAGCAA
This sequence comes from Rhinatrema bivittatum, assembly GCF_901001135.1. NCBI lineage: Eukaryota > Metazoa > Chordata > Amphibia > Gymnophiona > Rhinatrematidae > Rhinatrema > Rhinatrema bivittatum. Next base: position 118,412,297 of record NC_042619.1, read on the forward strand.
CATGAAATATCACCTTGAAAGAGAACATAGAGCACTGTTGCTTGCAGAAGAAGCTGGTCCCACCGTGCTTGCCCAGGCTTCAAGTAAAGCAACAGGGAAGCAGCCACAGAAGGAAAGTAGTAGTACTAAAGAAGATACAGATTGTGTGCATCTGCAGAAGCAGCAGTCTCCTCTTCCTCATCCCCAGCAGCAGCGGCAAGCTACCATGGAGCAGATGGGGTGGTGTTCTTCTGCAATGTCACAGAGCAGGAAGCAGGCAATGTCTAAAGTGGGTACACGACATATTGCTCTAATGATTGCTTTGGATGATCAGCCACTGCAGATTGTAGAAAATGAGGGATTTAAGCGGATGCTCCATTATTTCGCCCCTTACTACAAACTTCCTTCAAGAAGTACATTTAGCCGTCAGGTGCTTCCTTCCCTATACAGAAAATGTCGTGCTGAAATGCAGATTATGATGGCAAGGGCAAAGGGGAGGAGCATCCATCTCACCACTGATGTTTGGACTAGTATGAATGCAATGCATGCATATTTGTCTCTAACAGCACATTGGTGGCAGCTGGATGAGGCATTAATACCTGTAAGCACTAGCAGCATTGGCAGTGGCAGTGGCAGCAGCTCCAAAAAGGTTTCACCAGGATACCATTGGGCTTTACTGCATGCTCAAGTGCTAGACAAGAGACATACTTCAGAAAATATCTTACACGCAATTCAGGGGATGATGGAAAAATGGAATGGGCTCCTTAGAAGCAGTGATATGGAATGCTTAAATGGATTTTTCATTACTGACAATGGTTCCAATATTATTAAGGCTCTGGCTGATGGCAGATTCAGCGGCATCCGATGCTTTGCACATACCCTGCATCTGATAGTGAGGGATGCTTTGGGGCTTAGTGGCAAGGAAGGTGGTACTACTACTAGTTGTAGTAGTCAACTCCTGAAGCGGTTGATTGAAAAGTGTCGCAAAATAGCTGGGCATTTCAATCGTAGTGTAAAAAGTGGGAAGCAACTCAGAAAGAGGCAAATAGCAGTTGGCGCACCTTTGCACAACCTTCTTCAGGATGTGCCTACCAGATGGAATTCCACCTATCTTATGTTGGAGAGGTTGTCTGAACAGCAGACACCTCTTCATGATTTGGCAATGGCAACTGAAATTGGATTGGAAAATCCTCTTGGATGTCAGGACTGGACAAACATTGCACACATGGTGCATGTCCTCAAGCCTTTCAAAGTATATACTGATGCATTGAGTTCAGCTAATGCCACTTTGGGTGGTGTCATCCCTGTAATAAACTATCTGGAGGAGGTATTACAGGAATTTCTGCATCATCCAGATTTCTCTAAGGAAGTGTTAATGCTTGTTAAATGCTTAAAAGAGCAAGTTGAAAAAAGATTGAAACCTCTCATGCAAAGGGATTGCTATATGTTAGCCACGATGTGTGACCCACGTGTGAAAGGCAGTATTGCTCTCAAGAACAATGCTCTTACACATTGGAAAAAAAAGTTGATTACAATGGTTGAAAACATAATGTCTAACAGGGTCTGTTCCACTGGTAACGATGAAAAAGAATTAGTATTATCCTCTCAGTCTCCAACTCCATCCTGCTCAAGTACTAGTATGATCAGCTGCTCCCCTACCCCTTCCATAACACATCAAAATATGAGTCATTCCACATTTAATGAACTGCCTGCCATGTCACAAGCAATCGCATCAGCTGTTGGCAGAAGAGTTACTACTACTGAGTCCTACCTGCAGGAGAATGTTTCAGAACTGCATGTTAAGAGTTTTCTGTCTGAGCCAATTCAGAGCATGGACTCAGATCCCTTGAGATATTGGGCACAGAAAGCTTCAATGTGGCCTGATCTTGCAATACTAGCACAGCACTTTCTTTCCTGCCCGCCAACAAGTGTGCAAAGTGAAAGAGTATTTTCAATGACAGGGAACATAGTGAGTCCACACCGTGCACGTTTGTCTCCAGACTTAGTCGAGCAATTGGTTTTTATCAAAACGAACTTTCCACAGCTTGGGTATCCGAACTTTCCCTGTGACTGGGAGGAGTGAGCCTCTTGTCGAGGGCCGAGATCCAAGGTCAAGGGGTGGAAGAGAGGCTTGGCTCTATGCAGCTGTGCTCCCCGCATCGCTTGCTGGGGTGCCCGGCCACAAGAGGCAGCAGCGGCCACAACACTGCCGCTGCTGCCTCTTGTGGCCCACAGGAGAAGCCAGTCTGGGAGTCACAAGACATGAACACTCTGTCCTGCTGCGTCTCCAACACAGGCTTCTCACTCCCAGGCTCCTTTCCCCCAGTGTCCACCTCTGAGGCAGGCAAGTCCTCGCTGGGTTCTTCTGCCTCAGCGTCCATCTCCGACAGCATGATTGTGTGAATGAAGTATGAAAGAATTTCAGGCCAATACAATATAAAATTGCACTTACAGTGCACAGAGAGGTTGATACTCTAACAAAGTAGCTAGTGGTTGTACTAGTAGTAGCTAGCTACTAGCTAGCTACTACTACTAGCTACTACTTGGATATCCAGTTTATATCCAACTAGTAGCTACTACTACTAGCTACTAGTTGGATATAAACTGTTACTGTTATATCCACTACTGTAACAATATATTGATTAACCAAATATATACAAACACCCTTGAGTGTAATAAAAAGAGAAAACTGAGCACCCAGAAGTTGTACATTTCTGAAGGATTTTTTGTTCATGAGTCTGCTTTCTCCTAGTCCTTACTCCTACTTTAGTATCACAAGCATTAAAGTTTTTGCTTCAAATGGCTGTCTTGGTCATGGAGCAATTTTTGGCATTGACGTGTGAGTCATTGCAGTAGCTTGAGTGCTGCACACACTGCACACAGTGCACAATATTGTATTGGCCAGGTTGAAAGATGTGTGAATGGTCAGTAGCCACGGTTGAAGCCTTGACGTTGGCGCTACTGCTCACAAGTATACAACTTGTGCTAATTCAGCCAGACTGAATGTTGTATGGAAGTGTATGACTAACTTAGTTACTACTAAAACAATGAAATATGTTGGATTATAATAGACATACATCCGTACATGTCTGCTCTTTGTAATTTAGTAGTACCATACTATATTATTTATGAATAATTATTATTAGTTAAATGACTAATAAAATAATATATAAAAAAGAACAAACAAACATTTTGCACAATGTTAAAACATTTATTTTTTTTTACAAATATTTAACTATTAGAAGACATTAACAAATTACAATAGACAAACATTTTTGTCAAAAAAAATAAATTAAAATAAAAAAAAACCAGCCCAGCAGCCCAGGTCAAGGCGAAATATGATGCCTTGACTTCATGATGTTGCAGCAGGGTCAGGCTCATGTGGAGAGGAGGGTGCCGCCACTGGAGAAACCTGCTCTGAAGCAGAGGGAACTGGCACCTCCTCCTCATGAGGCATCTCATGAGGAGGAGAAGCCATTTCCCTCTGCTCCTGAGGGGCCTCCTCCAGGGCTAACAACCTCCTCTCCACATTGCTGACACTGGCCTGCACCTCTCCGACCCTCTGCTGCAACATCATGAAGTCGGCATCATATTTCGCCTTGAACTGCCGTACTTCCTGCAGGATCTCCTCCAACTTTGAATATTGTGCACAACAGCACTTACAGGTTGGAGGAGATCCTGGAGGAAGTACGGCAGTGCTGGTGCTGGTGCTGGCACTGGCGCTGGCGCTGGTGGTGGTGCTGGTGGAAGTGGTGGGCCGCTGGCTGGTGGCAGCTTTATCTTGGCCTGTAAAGAAATTAAAAAAAAATAATAATTCAACATGAGACACAGAACTATACATTATACATACATTACACATAGTCAGATATGACAAATAAAAAAGCAAATACTGGATGCGTGCGAGCAAGTTTATAAAATAATCTACCCCTTATTTAGTTTATTGACCTTGAGGATTATAGAAAAATGAGGAGTCCATTGCAGGGGAGAAGGAGTGAGGGGGAGAGTGGAGGGATATCAAATCTATCAACATAGATTAGAGAGAATACATAATTTGAAGGATTGGAAGGAGAAATAATAGTCAATCTCAGGTTACACAGAATATGATGGTAGGAGATACACTACAAACCTCTTCTTTTTTTTCACCTTCAATTCTTTAGTTTACTATCATAGCCACTCAGTGTCATTTAATATATACAAATAAATAAATACACACTTCCCCCCATTCCCAATCCCCAGCCACTAAAACTGATTGATATAAAAAAAAAAAGATTTTGTTTTTCAGCCTCAGATAATATATACTACTTTACTGGCCGTGCCAAGAGATATATTATTTCCTACCTAGACCACTACTGGTTGCTGCCTCCGTCCTCCTCTGGTGACAGCTCTGCCTCCCACTAGGCCCAGGAAGCCCCGCCTCGTCCCTGCCTGGGTGTGGTTCTGTACAAGACAAATCAAAATTCAGAGAACAGTTAGAATTTTAAAAACAAGAATGAGATCAGACACAATGATTCATTCACTGTTATAGTAAAGAAACATTTTTAAACACAAATTCCATTACAATTAATTGAATACTTGTGTAATGTGTGTTGTTCTTGTGTAGTATTCTGAAAACAACTTACCAGGCACGGAACGGGCCACGGTTCGGCGGACCTCCTCGAGCCACCTACCCTCGTGCAATCGCAGATGGCGACCTGAAAATTAGAGGGATATACAGGAAAAAGAATAACATTGATTAATTTTTACAACATGCCCATGTTTTGCCTTGACCTACTAGATTATTTTTTATGCAACATACAAAAGTTAGTTATACATAAATACTATTTTATTTATATTTCAATGTGGCTTTCAAAAAAATCCCAAATACCACCATTTCAAAACGATTAATATATAAATATCAATAATATACCACAGATAATTTTATTTCCTGTGTAGTCTAGTTATTAAGTATTAATACTAGTATAGTATAGGGTAAGGGTGGTACACTAGTAGCTAGCTAGCTAGTAGCTAGCTACTAGTATTTCTGTTTTTTTAAAATATATTTACTTAACATTATAACTTTTATTACTTATAGTAGTTAATTATTACATTATAATTATATAACTCAATGTATGCTACTAGTAGCTACTGTAGCTAGTATTACTATCATACTCTATTTAATTTTCAATGACAAAATAATATACATAATTTATAATTGAATATTATGATCAACATTATTATTTTCACCTTTCTTTTTCAGGTCTTCCACCTCACGAGGGTAGGAGGCCCGCCGGCAAAACTCCTCCTGGAGAGAGGCCCAGGCAGCAGTCTCCCTTTGCAGGTTAGGCCTGCTGCCTGGGGGGGTGTAAAGGTTCCCCTCATCCAGGAGCATCAGCCGGGCCAGGAGGTCCACGTCGGCCTGGGTAAAGCGGGGCTTCCTGGACCTTGCTGCCACCTTGGAGGAGGACGGTGGGGAGGAGTCAGACTCCCTCCCCCTGTCATCTGACTCCCTTTCACGTTCCATCCTACCATGAGAAAATAAAAAAGAAGATGAAAAAAAGTATGTGCTATAGGACAGCTGTTTGTTCAGAAGCTCACACACTAATGCAGGGAGGGGCTAGGCAGCTCCCCCCTGTCTGTGAAGCCAGCCCTCAGCCCTCACCCTCACAGTGACAGTACACTATTCAGTTCAGTGGCAGGGACATGGGGGGAGGGGAGGAGTGAGGGTCAGGCAGCTGAGCTCCCCCCCCCCCCCCCCCTGTCTGTGAAGCCAGCAAGCCTCTCACTACGTAATGCAGGCAGGGAGGGAGCTGTCTCAGCCCTCACTGTGAGGGTGAGGGCTGAGACAGCTCCCTCCCTGCCTGCATTACGTAGGGGGGGGGGGGAGCTCAGCTGCCTGACCCTCACTCCTCCCCTCCCCCCATGTCCCTGCCACTGAACTGAATAGTGTACTGTCACTGTGAGGGTGAGGGCTGAGACAGCTCCCTCCCTCCCTGTCTCAGCCCTCACCCTCACAGTGACAGTACACTATTCAGTTCAGTGGCAGGGACATGGGGGGAGGGGAGGAGTGAGGGTCAGGCAGCAGCTGAGCTCCCCCCCCCCTACGTAATGCAGGCAGGGAGGGAGCTGTCTCAGCCCTCACCCTCACAGTGAGGGCTGAGACAGCTCCCTCCCTGCCTGCATTACGTAGTGAGAGGCTTGCTGGCTTCACAGACAGGGGGGGGGGGGAGCTCAGCTGCCTGACCCTCACTCCTCCCCCCCCCCCATGTCCCTGCCACTGAACTGAATAGTGTACTGTCACTGTGAGGGTGAGGGCTGAGACAGCTCCCTCCCTCCCTGTCTCAGCCCTCACCCTCACAGTGACAGTACACTATTCAGTTCAGTGGCAGGGACATGGGGGGAGGGGAGGAGTGAGGGTCAGGCAGCAGCTGAGCTCCCCCCCCCCCTACGTAATGCAGGCAGGGAGGGAGCTGTCTCAGCCCTCACCCTCACAGTGAGGGCTGAGACAGCTCCCTCCCTGCCTGCATTACGTAGTGAGAGGCTTGCTGGCTTCACAGACGGGGGGGGGGGGGAGCTCAGCTGCCTGACCCTCACTCCTCCCCTCCCCCCATGTCCCTGCCACTGAACTGAATAGTGTACTGTCACTGTGAGGGTGAGGGCTGAGACAGGGAGGGAGGGAGCTGTCTCAGCCCTCACCCTCACAGTGACAGTACACTATTCAGTTCAGTGGCAGGGACATGGGGGGAGGGGAGGAGTGAGGGTCAGGCAGCAGCTGAGCTCCCCCCCCCCCTACGTAATGCAGGCAGGGAGGGAGCTGTCTCAGCCCTCACCCTCACAGTGAGGGCTGAGACAGCTCCCTCCCTGCCTGCATTACGTAGTGAGAGGCTTGCTGGCTTCACAGACAGGGGGGGGGGGGAGCTCAGCTGCCTGACCCTCACTCCTCCCCTCCCCCCATGTCCCTGCCACTGAACTGAATAGTGTACTGTCACTGTGAGGGTGAGGGCTGAGACAGGGAGGGAGGGAGCTGTCTCAGCCCTCACCCTCACAGTGACAGTACACTATTCAGTTCAGTGGCAGGGACATGGGGGGAGGGGAGGAGTGAGGGTCAGGCAGCAGCTGAGCTCCCCCCCCCCCTACGTAATGCAGGCAGGGAGGGAGCTGTCTCAGCCCTCACCCTCACAGTGAGGGCTGAGACAGCTCCCTCCCTGCCTGCATTACGTAGTGAGAGGCTTGCTGGCTTCACAGACAGGGGGGGGGGGGGGAGCTCAGCTGCCTGACCCTCACTCCTCCCCTCCCCCCATGTCCCTGCCACTGAACTGAATAGTGTACTGTCACTGTGAGGGTGAGGGCTGAGACAGGGAGGGAGGGAGCTGTCTCAGCCCTCACCCTCACAGTGACAGTACACTATTCAGTTCAGTGGCAGGGACATGGGGGGAGGGGAGGAGTGAGGGTCAGGCAGCTGAGCTCCCCCCCCCCTGTCTGTGAAGCCAGCCAGCCTCTCATGCAGAGAGGGAGCTGTCTGACACTGACAATTTCTGTTAAACTTTTTTTTTCACTAAATTAGCATAAAATTAAATGAAGTACTTTTGTGTGTTAAACTTTTAATTTCCCCTAATGTAAGTAACTTCATTTAATATTATTTTTATATTATTTTATGCTACTTCACCGAAAAAAAGTGCATTAACTATTTCTTAACCAACTAAGTAACTACTAGTAAAGTAATACTGTTGTATAAAAACTAAAACAAAATCTTATATATTTATTATATTATACACTTACAGTGGTAGAGTTGATGATAATGTGGGAAGAATGAATCAACGTCTGTTGAATTGATGATTGATTATTATATTACTGGTGTCTGTAGTATACTGCTGCTCACAGTGCTCAGAGTCAGCTCACTGCGCGTGCTGCTCAGCTCACTGCTCTGTCTCAGAGACTGCACGTAGTAAGAAAATAATTATTAGTGCGTGTATTTTAAGCAAAATGGCCTCCGGGGACCTCACAGAGCATGCTCAAGGTAGTGCGCACTAATCCGCGATAGTGCGCACTAGCCAGCGATAGTGCGCACTACCTACGGATGATTTAAAATACTGGTTCTACATTCCCATTGCCTGTTTTCCAGGTGGTGCGAACCAGTGGGAGCTGGGAACCGTACATTTAGCTAACGGACTCCTTAAAAATTGATACGTTTTACTTAAAAGTTGCAATTTTTGGCTGTGCGCACTAACTTTAGGTAGTGCGCACTAACGGTAACAGTGAGCGCACTAACCCCGGTAGTGCGCACTAACTACGGATGATTTAAAATACTGGTTCTACATTCCCATTGCCTGTTTTCCAGGTGGTGCGAACCAGTGGGAGCTGGGAACCGTACATTTAGCTAACGGACTCCTTAAAAATTGATACGTTTTACTTAAAAGTTGCAATTTTTGGCTGTGCGCACTAACTTTAGGTAGTGCGCACTAATGGTAACAGTAAGCGCACTAACCCCGTTAGTGCGCACTAACTCCGTTCGTATAAAAAAACCAAAACACACGCGAAAAACTAAATTTTTAAACGAATCGGTCGACCGAAGCCAGACCCGATACCTAAACACGAAGCACATCTCTACTAGCCGATCTCATCCAAGATAAAAACCCTGACTTCATTGCCATAACAGAAACCTGGCTCCAAAATACTGATCACGTGATATCTAACCAAATAACCCACCCCGACTACAACTTATTCTCCATCCCTCGCAAGGCTCGCAGAGGAGGAGGCCTTCTCCTCACCATAAAAAAGAAGTTCAACATGAAACTGATACCACACAACCTGCCAAAGAAGTACGAAGTTGCCCTCTTCGACTCGGAGACACTACAAATCTTCCTAATATACTGCCCCCCCAAGCTACTAGATAGCGAATTATCCCCTCTCTTAGAATACCTAATCTCGAACATCAACACAAAAAAACCCACCATCTTACTAGGAGATTTCAACCTCCACACGGACGCCATCCCACGATCTCAAAGTTGCCAAACGCTACTCAATATGCTCGCCAGCTTAAACCTGCACCAACATGTGAACCTCCCTACACACAAAGCTGGTCACACGCTAGACCTGATCTTCACCAACCACCACTTCACTGATCCACAAATATCATCCAATCCCGTCCCCTTGTCAGACCATTTCATCATACAATGCAAGACACAACTACAGATCAACATCTTAAAGAATGCCTCTGACAGACCATCATTCAAATACCGACCCCCCTTTCAACTCGACCAACTACAAGAAGAGCTCTCTAAGCAACTCGACAACCTAGACCTCTCTAACACCAACAACGCTATTCAATCCTGGATCCACCTCACGGAACAAACCGCCAACAACATAAACCCCTTAAAAACCAAAAACATCAAAAAAACCGGCCATAAAAACAACCCCTGGTTCAACTCACATCTCAGATTAATGAAAGGCAACCTAAGAAAACTAGAAAAGGAATGGAGAAAATCCAAATGCCCAGTAACCACTCAACGTTACCGTGCGCTACTCGCCTCATATAAAAAGGAAATCATGAACACCAAACGAGACTACTACAGTCTTAAGATAAAGAACTCCTCAAACAGCTCTAACGCTCTATTCAACATCGTAAGAAACCTGATCGAAGAAAACAACAACAACCACAGCACTGCCACAACTAATACAAACAACCTAAGTCAAGACCTAGCCCTGTTCTTCAGGAACAAAATAAGCAAGATCACCAACTCCTTCAACACCCTCTCAAACACAGAGGACCAAAATATTAAATATACCAAAACACCCTGGGCGAACTTTGTTCCAATTTCCAACAAAGATGCCGAAAACTTAATTTAAAAAATCAACCCAGCACGCCACGACCTAGACTCAATCCCTACCCGATACCTGAAAGAAATGGCACACATCATCGCCCCGACCATAGCAGCTATCATTAACAAATCGCTCGAAGAAGGGATACTCCCATCACAACTAAAAACAGCAACTATCACTCCTATCTTGAAAAAGAAGAACCTCGACCCTTCTGATCTGAATAACTACCGCCCCATCTCAAACCTCCCGCTTCTCGCCAAGCTGACCGAAAAAGCTGCCTTGATTCAGCTTAACGAGCATCTAGAGGACAATAATATCCTCCATACCTCACAACATGGATTCAGAAAAAACAGAAGCACCGAAACTCTACTAATCAACCTTTCAAATATATTAATTAGAGGCCTCGACAACAAGCTAAATCATCTTCTAATTCTACTCGATCTCTCCGCGGGGTTCGACACGGTTGACCACGAAACCCTGATTTCAAGCCTGGCACACATCGGCCTGACCGACAAAACACTAAGCTGGTTCACGTCCTTCCTAAAAGATAGATTCTTCAAGGTCGCCATTAACAACAATTCATCCAACCCCCTTCCCCTTGACACCGGGGTACCACAAGGCTCCGCCCTATCTGCCACCCTCTTTAATATATACCTACTCCCACTCTGCCATTTCATCTCAAGTCTTGGCATAACTTATTTTATGTATGCAGTTGACATTCAACTACTCATCCCCGTATCTAACTCCATTGAAGAGGCTCTGAACTCCACAGCCAAGCACCTAATCGCCATCAGAGACAAACTAAACCAGCTGAAACTATGACTCAATATGAATAAAACTGAATGCATCCTCATAGGTAAACACAACCCAGGGTCGACAACCTCTTCACACTTCCTACAAATTGACAACTCTAGCATCCAACTCAAAAACACAACAAAAGACCTCAGAATCTGGATTGACAGCGACCTCAACTTAAAAAAGAATATCGCAATGAAAACGAAAGAAGGCTTTCTGAAACTCCACCTCCTGAAACACTTGAAACCACTTATCCACCATCAAGACTTCCGAACAGTGCTGCAGTCCCTAATCTTCAACAGCCTTGACTACTGCAACTCCCTGATGATCGGCCTCCCAAAATCCACCATAAAGCCACTCCAAATGCTGCAAAACGCCGCCGCCAGAATCCTCACTGGCAAGAAGAAATCGGATCATATCACCCCCGCTCTGAAAAGCCTCCACTGGCTTCCCATAGCACAAAAGATTGAATTTAAAATTCTAACAACTGTCCACAACTCAATCTACAACGAAGCCAACCCCGCCCTCAATGACATGATTCACCTTCACAAAGCGCAACGTGCTACCAGAACAGCAGGCAAAACGATCCTAGACATACCTTCCCCCAGCATAGCCAAACTGACAACCACGAGGAACAGAGCATTCTCCGTCGCAGGACCCAAATTATGGAACACCCTACCTCAATACCTAAGATCACTCAGTGACATTAAATCTTTCAAAAAGGAACTCAAAACATGGTATTTCAACCTTACTTTCCGTGACGGAGTCGGCTAAGCCATCCACAACTCCTCCCCTCTTCCCCACTTCCTTCCTCCTCCCGCACATCTCTCTCGATCTCCCCCCTTCCTACCTCTCCCCCCGCCCCACCCACTCCCCTACACCCCGTCCCACCTCATTTCTTCCTCCCAGATTCATCCTACCTCCAGTTACCCCGCTCCTCTATGAGTCCTGCCCTCTACCCCCATGTTACTTGATTTCACCATTTGTTATAAAGTGCTCTATTCAGTTTGTAATCGTTGTTCCCCCTTGACCTCACCCCTAACTCAGTTCACTGCTAGGGCGTCCCAGTGTTACCAATTTGTTACCAATTTGTATAAGTTGTTATCTTGTAAACCGGAGTGAAGGCAACCCGCTATACTTCGGTATATAAAAGCCTCGAAATAAATAAATAAATAAATAAATGTGATGTAAACCAAAAATCCCCCAGATAGTCCATATTATCTGGGGGGACAGCCTAAGGGCCAAGGCAGCAAAGGTTAAATAGCAGGCATCAGGACCAGGTCTGAAGAGTGCATCATGGAGGCAGGAGCCCCAGGAGAGGACACTGCAGCATGGAGGCAGGAGCCCCAGGAGAGGACACTGCAGCATGGAGGCAGGAGCCCCAAAAGACACTGCAGCATGGAGGCACCAGCCCCAGGAGAAGACACAACAGCATGGAGGCAGCAGCAGGATGAGTTGAAGTGAGATGAGGCATCAGTTTGGAGGCAGCAGCAGGATGAGATGAGAAGAGCAACAGCATGGAGGAAGCAGCAGCAGGATGAGATGAGATGAGACAGACATCAGCAGGACATGAAACATGATGAAAAGAGCCAGCAGCTGGACCATGACTGGAGATTGCATCAAGGAGGCTGGAGTAAGGGCAGAGCATCAAGGAGGGCTTTAGAACTAGGCATCAGGTCAACAATGGCAGACAGTAGACCATCCACTTTAGCAAGCCGGCACAGGAACTGTATAGTGAGGATGGGTCTGTTATAATTTAGTAGTATTGTGGGTCCTTGGTCGCAGCAAGAGATGGTTCCTCCCACAGGGTAGAGCCTTGTGGGGACTTGCTGCGATAGGTTGGCTCTATAGCACACACATACAGAGTCAAGAGAGTCTTTATTATACAGCCGATGATGGGAGTAACCTGAGGAGCGGTGAAAGAACTCCTGCAGAGATGAAGGTGGTCCCAGAGAGGTAGTCTCATCAGTATTCCGCAGCGTGATAATCGCGGAGATGTACTCTCACCAATCACTGATAGTTGTAGATCCGGTAGTGGACCACAGAGTGGGGTATGCTGTGAATCCACACTGTAGATGATAGGCCAGAGAGGTAGATCCGGTAGTGGTCCGCAGAGCAGGGTACGCCGTGAATCCACACAGTAGAAGGTGTGAGAGTGAGACAAGCTGGAAAGCTGAGGTACTCACTCTGTAGTAGCAGGTTGAAGGAGAGAGGGACCTCCGAGGAGTGGAGGCCCAGGATGAGGCAAGGCCCCTGAGGAGTGGGTACCTTAGGCATCCTGAGCTGGAAGCAAGCTGGCCCTGAAGGGTAGAACCGGAATGTGGCAAGGACACCAAGGAGCAGGTGGGTCGTCCGAGGCAGGAGTACAGAGCGAAGGCATTTGTAGCATGAGCGAAATCAGTAGGATGGGAATCCTTGCTAACTCATAGCTGGATTAGTGAATGGAGTTTAAATACACGTAGGTAGTGACGTCATGCAGAGGAGACACACCTGAGGTTCCCGCCATGACGCACGTAAAAGGAGGGCCAGCGCGTGCGCGCGCATGCCCTAAGTGATGCCAGAAGGAAAATGGCGAACGCAATCGCCCATGCCGTTCCGGGGATGCCGGGGAGGTCGGCTTGCAGAGGTTTTTGTTTCGCCCAGGTGGTGCATGAGGCTACGTAAGCTTGTACATCTGCCTTCATCGTGGGCCATCAATAGAAGCGTTGGAGCATGGCTAGTGTGCGGGCTTGGCCAGGGTGACCGGCCAGTCAAGAGTCATAGGCCCACCTTAATAACTTTTTCCTCATACCTCGAGCCACCTCCGTCTTACCGACTGGTACCACATGAGTGGCGGCTAAGACCACTTTCTCAGGGCTGATAATGTGGCGAGGTTCGTCGGGCACATCTTCTGGTAGAAATGAGCATGAGAAGGCATCTCCCTGGACATTCTTCTCCACAGGACGGTATTTGAGCAGAAAGTCGAATCGGTTCAAAAATAATGACCACCTGGCTTGCCGATGATTAAGCTGCTGCGCATGCTGCAGATACTCCAGATTCTTGTGGTCTGTATACACCAGTATTTGGTGTTGGGCCCCTTCCAACCATGGACGCCACTCCTCAAAGGCTAGCTTAATAGCTAAAAGCTTTTATCTCCTATTCCATAATTTCTCTCAGCTGGAGTGAAACGCCGAGAGAAAAATGAGCATGGATGAAGAGTGTTGGTGTCGCTGTGCTGGCTTAACACAGCCCCCATGCCGACATCAGAGGCATCGACTTCAACAATGAATGGTCGATGAGGGTCGGGGTAGCGAAGATAAGGTTTCTTTAAGAAGGCTGCTTTGAGTGTCTGGAAGGCTGCCAGAGCCTCAGGAGACCACTGAGAAGGGTTGGCCCCCTTTCTAGTCATGGCAGTGAGTGGAGCAGTTAAGGTGGAGTAATTTTTAATGAACGTATGATAGTAATTCGTAAAGCTGAGATAACGGCATAGTGCCTTTAATCCGGTGGGTTGGGGCCAGTCTTGGATGCTCTTGGTCTTTTGAGGGTCCATCTGGAACTCTTCTTTAGAAACAATGTAGCCAAGGAAAGGCATAGATTCTTGGTGAAAGGCACACTTCTCAAGCTTTGCGTAAAGGCGATTGTCACGTAGAATTCATAGTACCTTTACCACATCTGCCCGATGTGTCTGATGGTCTTGAGAGAAGATTAAGATGTCATCTAAATATACCACCATGCACTGGTACAGCAGATCTCGTAGAATTTCATTCATCATAGTTTGAAACACAGCTGGTGCATTACACAGGCCGAAAGGCATGATTAAGTACTCAAAGTGTCCATCACAGGTATTAAAAACGGTCTTCCACTCATCCCCATCACGGATTCTGACCATGTTGTAGGCCCCCTTTAGATCCAACTTGGTAAAGATCTTGGCCCCCTGGAGTCTGTCAAACACCTCTGAAATCAGCGGTAGGGGGCATCGGTCCTTGAAGGTAATTTCATTGAGACCTCAATAATCAATGCAAGGGATCCATCCTTCTTGCCAACAAAAAAATACCCTGCACCAGCAGGTGATTTAGAGGGTCTGATAAACATAAGAACATAAGAACATAAGAAAATGCCATACTGGGTCAGACCAAGGGTCCATCAAGCCCAGCATCCTGTTTCCAACAGTGGCCAATCCAGGCCATAAGAACCTGGCAAGTACCCAAAAACTAAGTCTATTCCATGTAACCATTGCTAATGGCAGTGGCTAATCTCTAAGTGAACTTAATAGCAGGTAATGGACTTCTCCTCCAAGAACTTATCCAATCCTTTTTTAAACACAGCTATACTAACTGCACGAACCACATTCTCTGGCAACAAATTCCAGAGTTTAATTGTGCGTTGAGTAAAAAAGAACTTTCTCTGATTAGTTTTAAATGTGCCCCATGCTAACTTCATGGAGTGTCCCCTAGTCTTTCTACTATCCAAAAGAGTAAATAACCGATTCACATCTACCCGTTCTAGACCTCTCATGATTTTAAACACCTCTATCATATCCCCCCTCAGTCGTCTCTTCTCCAAGCTGAAAAGTCCTAACCTCTTTAGTCTTTCTCTTGGATATAGGCTGACATGGCCTCAGTCTCTGACAATGAGAGGGGGGAGGCTCCGAGTTAGGCTTCAGATTAAATGCACAGTCGAAAGTTCTATGTGGTGGTAAAACGTCTGCGGCTTGCTTGGAGAAGACGTCCTGAAAGGATGCGTATTCAGGCGGAAGGCCAGGTAGAGATGGAGTAGTAGTCATTAGGGATGTGAATCATTTTTTGACGATTTAAAATATCGTCCGATATATTTTAAATCGTCAAAAATCGTTAGAGGCGATATTTAATAGGAATTCCCCCGATTTATCGTCAAAAATCGTAAATCGTACGGCAACACGAGCCGAGCGCAGGAGGTCGTTCCCGGACCCCCGCTGGACTTTTGGCAAGTCTTGTGGGGGTCAGGAGGCCCCCCCAAGCTGGCCAAAAGTCCCTGGGGGTCCAGCGGGGGTCCGGGAACGACCTCCTACGCTTGAATCGTGTTGCCGTACGGCCGGCGCCATTTTGCTGTACGGCAAAGCAAAATGGCGCCGGCCGTACGGCAACACGAGTCGAGCGCAGGAGGTCGTTCCCGGACCCCCGCTGGATGTTTGTGAAATAAAGTGCCCGACTCAGGCTGAGTTTCGCAGCTCTCACAGCTGCTGCCTTAGGGGCTGTAAATCGATCATACAGAACATAAAATTAACAAGATTAAAATAAAAAAAAACATTTTTTAAATGAAGTTACAAATAACTTATGATATAATATAATATTACTGTATCATAACTTATTAAATAAGTTATGATACAGTAATATTATACTTTTACCTATTTTTTGGAAAAAGGAGGAATTAGGTATGTATGTTAATTATTAAAAATTCTTTGTTCTTTATTGTATGTCTAAACATCAAATTTATTGTATCAATGAAAAAATTTTTTTATCTTAAAAAACAATACATTTTTAGTTAAAAACAAAGGTTTGTATCATTATTCATAAATTATTCGTTTTTACCTTAAACACTCATTAGACTCAAATCTATTGAGGTCGGTTTAACCTCATATCCCACTATTGTTTGTAGATAATCCGCAGTAGTAATAAGTCTAAAAAAATTCATATGATAATTATGTGTTATAAATTTACATAAGATTTTGTCTGACTGTTATTCGTATCTTATGACAACTATTTACTTTGTATCATTCGGACCCAATCATGACTCAATGAAATTGAACCATTTCATTGCGCCTATAAAAAATGATTGTGAAACATTGTAATTAAACCAGAACTTCAATGTGCAGACGGAATGAAAATTAATCCGATGGTAGCCTCGTATATTATGTATATAAATATTTATTCGGATGAAATACTCGCCATTATTATCCATTATAATCTATTTTAAATTAACCTTGGAGTGTATTAACTTGCTGTGTTATTGATGCCGTATTAAAATGCGGATCACCGCAGTGTTTGCCAGTGCCAAGCATAATTCAATGATAATGAGAGCATCGGCTAAAAGTTATTCAAACGATGCAAATACACAAAAAGGGTTTATGTCATGATGAGCGAATGATGATGATACGGGTAGTGTTTTCATATTTAAAAAATTTTTTATGTAAAGAACGCCGGCAAATTACTCAAATATTTTACAATGCATCATGTTGCATATAAACATGAATACATAAAGTAATGTATAATTTCTCAAACAGAAAACTGTTTTATAGTTCACTCATGAGAACTAGTGTTTATAAAACTGTCCGATATGCAACTGAACAGTATTTAGAGTACAATGTAAATTACGGACTACAAAGACAAAGTCTTAAAGCTGCTCGGTGCTCCCTAACAAATGTATATAAAAATAGTGAAGTAGAAATCCTAATCTAAAAACCCTTAGGTGAATCAAGGTCCCACACGGTGGAGACAATAAACATAATATAATAAATCAATATGCTAATTACAACGCTTACACGGAAAAGATTTTTTTTAAACTCAATGGCGCTGAACTCAGTTATCAATCATTTAAGGAGGAGTGGTGGAGTTTAAAAGACTGCCAGAATCAACGTGTGTCCTTTAACAATGGCAATAGTTTATATTATAACAATGTCAGCCACATTCTCAACTTCATTCATATTTATGAGGGAGAATTCATTGATGTCTAAAAGCTGACTAGGTATACTTCTATTGTATAAATTATAAGTAAAATGAAAAACTTTTTAAAAGACCATACCAATAAAATTCATGTATAGATTCTAAATCATGCCTTTAAACAAAACCAGACAATAAAATAAAATTACCATGCACTACACCAGCGGATATCAGGTCTCTACTCTTGAAAAGCAAATCTCTGCGAGCTGTCAGTCGTCCATTTTTAAAGTGTGTTTTGGCACCAAAAAACTTATCAAAAAAATCTTTTTTGGGGGAAGAACAATATTTATTATTTTTAAAATATCTTTATAAATCAATCTCATAATTCAAATTTTTTTTTATAAACTCTTTGCTAAATACAACGCCGCCATTTTGAGTATTGGGATCGGGCGGCCGGCGTGAAAGGAGGTCGCTCCTGGACCCCTGCTGGACTTTTGGCAAGTCTTGTGGGGGTCAGGAGGCCCCCCCAAGCTGGCCAAAAGTCCCTGTGGGTCCAAAGGGGGTCCCGGAGCGACCTGCCGTCCGACACCAGGCCAGGACTCAAAATGGCGCCGATAGCCTTTGCCCATACTATGTCACAGGGGCTACCGGTGCCATTGGTCAGCCCCTGTCACATGGTAGAAGCACAAGATGGCGCCGATGGCCATGTGACAGGGGCTGACCAATGGCACCGTAGCCCCTGTGACAAAGGCTATCGGCGCCATGATGAAACTAGCACCGAGGGTCTGAGTGAGTTCCCGGACCCCACCACTGGACCTCCAGGGAGTTTTGGGGAGTCTTGGGGGGGTCAGGAGTGTGGGGGGGTTTAAATTTTTATTTAGGCCGAATTAAACAGAAATCTGTTTAATATGTGGGGAGTCGCGATGCGTTTCGCCTCCCCACGTATTTAACAGATAGCAAAAAATAAGTTGCGGATTTCAAATACGTGGAAAACGGATGCACATCCCTATTATAGAGTATAGACCAACGTGTTGCTTGAAGTCTATGACCCAAGACTTGTCTATTCCTCCCTTTTATGGTGCGGATGATGATATGATAAAAGTTCGGTGTCTGAATTCTCAGCAATATCTTCAATGACTAACCTTAACATCCTTTTAGGACAGGCCTTGGGCATTTTGGGGTGAATTTTCAAAGAGTTATGCAGGACTTGTATGTGTCAAATTGGTCATATACACACAAAAGTAGACTCTGTGCATAGTAATCAAATTTTCAGAGGGGCAGGAGTATGCACGCACTGTTACTGACATGTGGGAAAGTAGGCATGTAAAAAGAGAGTATCTTGAGTGTGTTGTGTGAGTGTTCCAGAGTGGGTTTGGTAAGTAGATGCACATTCACATATTTTATAAATTGAGTATGTCCATACATCATCAAACCTGTACATACTTTTAGACCTGCTAATCAAGTCCCAGAATTTAAATCTGACTTCTCTATTGTCTGCAGTTTTTGGGTGAGGGAATTGGAGCAATTGGTAGAGGGTATGGGTAAACTAGTGAAGATCTGTGTCAACTAGTGTAAGTCTAAGTGAACTGGTGCTTGGAAGTAAGCACAGAAGTATTTTCAAAAGCGAGCTAATGTTGCAGGTGTGGATCCTTGGACTGTGTTGGAGTTGGCACAACCTGCAAGAAGGAGCCCTGCAGATCCCCTCAATCGGCTGGTGGAGCTGGCTATGGCAGAGGCCCAACTGGAGCTTCACCTATACCAGTCCTCATTCCCCTTAGGGTGAGCCCTCGGGTGCCGGGGCCGGCAGGCCTTAGGCTTGGGCCTTTGTTGCTGAGGTGAAGATCTGTGGAAGAAGTTGAATAATAGGCCAGGGTCCGGGATAAGCTGAGTTCAGGCATGGTTCAAAACAGGCAGCAGTCAGGACAGGTAACGTTCAGGCGAGGACAGGAGTCAAATGCTAAGGCAACTCATTCTACTCTTAATAGTGGACCTATTGCCGAGGCATTAATTGATATGAACAGAACCCTTTTAAAGGCTGAAGGCAGTGACATCATTAGTGGGAGCTACAGGGGGAAAGGGGGAATTCCTGCCACCGGCCTTTAAATTCAGGGCAGACTTGTGCACCGCCAGAAGGAATATTAAGCAGAGTTGGCGGCATTCTGCCATTGGCGGTGTTGGCCTTATAGGAGGAGCACAGCAGTCAGCATCGGGGAGCCTCACCAATGGCTCAGTCCTGGAGGTAATGGTATAGACACACAAACTGCCAAATGCAACAATATCCCCCATTTTAAGCCCCCATGGTGGTCCATGGTATAGACACGCAAACTGCCAAATGCAACAATACCCCCCATCTTAAGCCCCCCTTCTGAGGCCTTGAGTTTGCAGGGGTATCGGTGATGAAAGTTCATTCTGGAACCATACAGGTCTCTTAGCTTGGCTGGTCACTTCTACAACCAAACAACTGGTTTTCTCCTGGGATTGAAGTTAACCCATAGATGAAGGAATGATCTCATCTTGGATGAAGGATAGTATCTACCATGAGGGTAGCAACATCTACCATCTCTTTAGGTTCTAGGTTAGAGGAAGCCTTCCTTTTCTGTTGAAGTTGGGTATGCAAGATTTGTATCTCTTTATCTTTGTCTCTGATAAGTGCCTCAAGCTTCCATTTGGATGTGGATTTTGATATGAGTATACTGGCAAAGGAGAGCCCCATTCCTTAACCAGGATCGGGATTTGAAGGAGTCCAAAGGAATTGAGAAGTCTAGGTTATCCTGAGTTTGGTCCATAGTACAAGTAGTTATGTGGATGCAGAAATTTAATTATTATGTTCTCGGAAGTTTGAGATTTCACTGTATAGTTCTGATGGTAGAAGCCCATGAGTCTCTGAGCTTAATCAGTTATTGACTACGTAGGCATGGAGGAGAAGCCTAGTGATTAGAGCAGCAGACTACGAATCAAGGAAGCCAGGCTTTAATTAGCACTGTTGCTTCTTGAGACCTTGGTCAAGTCACTTTACCCTCCATTGCCTTAGACCGTGAGCCTCTGGAGACAGGCAAATACCTAGAGTACCTGAATGTAATCTACTGTGAAGTGCCGAAAAGCAGAATATAAATTAAATAAATAATAATAAATAAATGTAAATAGCTTCACATCCATGTAAATAATTGCTTGCTTGTTCACTCAGAGAAATAAAGTTAATTGTTTGGATGTTTGAAACATGGTGTCACTCATCCTTAGAGAGCCAGCATTGGGGTTGGGCATGGGATCAGAGCTCATGAAGGAAAGCCTCCCAGTCAGTTAATGGATACTCATGCTGTCGTCATACTGGTCCACCTCAGCATCTGCTTGACCATTTGGAAGAATCCACCAAACAAATTTGCAAAGGATGGACCCTTATCCAATAGGGGAAACCCAATCTATCATTTTATGTACCCTGTCAGGGGGTAACACTAAAGAGGTAATTTTCAAAGGAGTTATGCACGTAAATGTGACATACTCTCATAGCAATTTTTCAAAGCCATTTGCTTGAGTAATGTGCACTTATGTGGGTAAATCCTATAGACAATTCAATGGCATATATTGTAGCAATTTTCCGAAGCCTACTTACTTAAGTAAAGTGCATTTACATGTGTAAAACACATGTAAATGTTTTTTAAAATCAGGGCTTTCAAAAGCTAATTAAATAAAAGAGCCTTTAAGGGTTTCTTAAATTGCCTGTGGCATATGATTAACCGGAGCTGCTAAGGTAATGAATTCCAAATGATTGGGTCAGAGATTGAAAAAACATCTATCACAAGTCTCACCATGCCAGACGAGACAGACAGAGGGATGAGAGCTTGTAAGATGTGGCAGAAATGGTTTCAACCATCTTAACATTCTCAGTTTGAAAAAAACAACTCTGGTTACATTTTGAACGTAAACCTGCATGGATAGTTCAGCTTCAAGTGAAACACCAAGATCAAGTGTACGTGAAGCAATTGATATTTTACAGCCGTTAAATAAAAATTCAGAGGGTGGATTAACCATAGGGTTTCTGCTCAGGATTAACAGCTCTGTTTCATTGAAATGTAACAGTAATTTATGATGAAATAACCCTAGTTTGACTGCGGGTAAACAGAGTGAAACATACTATAATGAGAGTGTTTTGACTGTCGGTCGCAGATGGCTGCGACCGATGCAACTCACTTCATTTACTGCTCTGCGCTCGTCTCCGGGCCTACTCGTGGCTGAGGCTAGCTGCTACCACCACATTCCTCCAGGTTCCCAAGCCTTCTCATGGCATCCGGGACACCGCCACCACCCATGCTGGCTCTGGTCATTCCTAGGCGCGCGCGCACGCCACCAGCCTCTCTTTTGAAGACCCAAGGGCGGGAACCTCAGGGGCGTCCCCGGCAGATGAAGTCACCAGATAGGGATTCTTAAGCACCACCTTCGCCCTTTGCTAGCTGACTTGGCAACGAGTTCCTTCGCTACTGATACCTGCTCCTGGCTTCTCAGACCAATGGTTCCTGTATCGGTTCTACCTGCCTCTGGACTCTGTTCAGGTACTCACTCCTCGGGGGCCCTGCTGTGCTCTTGTGTGAGACTCTGTCTCCTGGCTTCCCCCGCTCCTTGGGCTAGCCCTGCGCCTCCAAGAGCTCCTGCCTACCGGCCTCCCTGCTCCCCAGGGTCGCCCCTTGGAACCTCCTTCTGCTTGGAGTCTGGACCCGTGCTTCCCCGCTCCTCAGGGCAGTGCCTACATTCTACTACAGAGACTGTACCTGTGTTCCCTGCTCCTCGGGGCAGCGCCTACGTTCTACAACGACGACGGTACCTGCGCTTCCCTGATCCTCGGGTAGCGCCTACGAACTACACAGAGACTGTGCCTGCGCTTCCCCGCTCCTTGGGGCAGCGCTTCAGTTCTGGTTCAGTGACTCTACTCAGCACCCTGCTCCTTGGGGTAGTGCTCTCGTTTCTCTGCCAGAGATTCCATCGTGCACAGCCCCGATCCCAGTAGTTGCTTTCATCACTACTGCAGCGATTCACCCTGGCTTTCTCGCCCCGCGGGTTGGCCTACGTCACCACGCCAGAGCCTCTCTTGCTGCCCAGCCTCACCCCTCGGGTCACTCTCTGCTGTGGACCTCCAGAAATTCCTGTCTCGCACTCCCCGCTCCTCGGGGCCTGCCCAGTGCTTCATCCTCTCGGAGGTTTCTACTCTGGAACGTGCCTCTCCAGTTCAGCGAGTATACTGTGGGTTCTCCCAGAACTGTGTCTCTCACCCCGCTTCTCGGGATCCCCCACAGTACTCCCTTTACTGCACCTATGATCATGTGGCTGTGACTCAGGATGCTCCATTTCTCTATACTACTGAATCTCCTACCACAGCTGACCTCGCTTCCCGACGGTGGGGACCTGTGGGGCTCCTCCCCACAGGTGGTACCCACCCTCACCTCGGGCCAAGGGCCCACGAACCCATGAATCCTAACAGAGAGATCCCAAGAAAATGTGACCGGTACATAAAACTGAATATCAACTGCATAGATCTTACAGCAGACTCCAAGACTAGTGAGTCATTTGCAAAGTGGAGAATGATAAAAATTAAAGAGTGTTGCAGATAGAACTGAACGCTGAGGAACCCGTGTGGTTAATTCATGCTAGGAGTAAGCACTGTTTCTAATATGTTTTTGCTGCACCTGGTTACTGACATATGATGAAAACCAGTGATAAAACTGTCCCGGTCTCCATGCATAAACTATGGGTTATGGCGTGTGAACATTACAATTATTTAATATGCAAAATATTTGCAAGTACTTTTATATAATATGAGGTGAATTTACAAAACTTTACGTGCATAAAAATTTGCATATACTCACGTAAGTAACCTCTACTCATGTATTCCATGTATTGTAAAAGTAAAAATTACGTGCATATTTTCATTCTTTCAAGCTTGTGTAAAAAAGTCTAGAGATGTTCCATGGCAGGGCCAGCGCTTGCATACATCTAAGTTGCTGTTTTAAAAGACACGTGAATACATTTGCCAACTTACATATTTTTCCACCTGCTAATTATCTGACGTGATCTTAAATGTGTTTGTTATAATCCTACTGACTGGGTGGGAGGAGGTCTGAGTGAACTGGAGGGGGAGGGGGGAGTTCAGGCTGAAGAACCATGAAGGGCTCCATGATTTGGAAAAGGACTGGGCAACCTGATGGAGTAATTGGTAAACTGGTAAATTTTATTTACGCTCACATGTTTTAAACTAGGCCGACTTGCACGTGGGAATGGGGATTTATGCAAGACGCCTGGGCTGGGTAATGGGAAGGAGACAGGCTATGCCGGTCCTGGTGCTGCGGTTGGATGGGGGTACGGGTGAAGGGGGGTGATGTGGTGCTGAGTGGGCTGAGTGGGCTGTACTAGGATTTACAGCAGGAGGGCAGGCTGCGCTGGGGCTGGGGGAGGGCGATTCATAGGGGGCCTCAGGGGCATTTCTACTGTTGTCAACTAGTTAACTCATATTATTAAACATAAGTTTAAAAAAAATCTATATTATAGTACATTTTTCCAGGCTACTGCACCCCACATTGATTTTCATAAATGAAACGTTATTTGAAAGCCCATGGCATCTACATTCCTACCCATAGATCAGAAGATGACAAAATTTGGCCTTTCACCAGAAATTGAAAAGAGAAATTGAACGGTTGTGGCTGAGAAACGTTTTTTATGGGTCAGCTTCATTCACATATGGGCCAATTTTCAAAGAGTTTAGGCTGCTATCTTTTGCAGTTAGGACCTCAATTGGCCCTTTTGAAAATCTACAAAGACTGAGTTCCTAAATTTAGACTCCTAGTTTCATTAGGCCCCTAAAGTTAGGAGCATAAACAGTTGGTGGCCGGGGGGGGGGGTGGGGGGTGGGGGGGGAGTTAGGGCAGGGAAAGAAATGAGTTTAGCATCGATTTTCATTGCTTCACATTCTGGGACTGCCATGTTTTAAAGGGGCCATGCAGTCTCCAGACTCCCCATACCTCATGTAAAACCGCCTGGGGCTGTAGTGAGAGCCCCTCTCCCACCCCTCCCGCTCACCCTGAAGCAGCACCAATGTAAAATAAAGAGATAAATCTTGGGCACTGCCAGCTCTAGCCCTGCCCCCTGTGCCAAACCCCACTCCCCTATTGTTCTAAATGTGACCCCCCCCCCCCCTCCTCCCCAAGAGCACTTTAAATCTTTGGTGGTCCAACTGGGCCCCGAGCCTGTCTTTTTCCCTCAAAAGGTGCCTTTTTCCTTATTTGCATTTACTATTCAGCTATTATTTTCCTCTATTCTTCCCTCTTGATTTTATTTGATCCTTTCAGCATTTTTTCCTGCCTTTAGTACCTCAGCACTGTCTCCCAGGCCCGCCTGCCTTCCCTCTGAGACAACCTCACCACCGACCTCTCATCTTTCCTACCAATTTTTTTCCTCCTGATATCCCTTCCTCCATTTTCCTCTTCACTGCCCTCCTTTCCCAGTTCTCTCCCATTCTTGATCCTCTGGCCCTCTCTTTCCCTATCTTCTTTTCTAGTCTCCATTTCTGTCTCTCATACCTTCTCCCTTCCCATCCTCTCTTTCAATCTCTCCCCCTTTCCCTCCCCATCCTCTTTCTCTCCCCTTTTTCCTCTCCTCTTCATTCTCTCTTTGTCACTTTTCCCCTCCACATCCTATCTCTCTGACCTTTCTTTCCACATTCTTTATCTCTCTTTCTCTTACTTGCCTCTCCTTGCTATCTCTCCCCTCCCTATCCTTTTTCTCTCTCTCCCTTTTCCATTTTCCTTCCCCTACCCCTCTCTCTTTCTCCTTTCCTCATTCTTTTTTATTCTCCCTTTCTTTCCCTATTCTGCCTTACTCTCCCTATCCTCTCCAACCTCTCTATCTCTCTCCTCCCCATTCTCCTTTTCTCTTTCCTCCTTTTATTCCCCACATCCTATCTCCCTGTGTTCTGATTCTTTCCCTTTTCCTTCTTTCCCTATCCCTAGGCTAAGTGCTGATCCTCTCTTCCCACCCCATAGCTATAAGCTACTCCTTTCTTTCACCCCAGACCAAGCCTCTTCCTCCCATCTCTGCCCCAAACTGATCCTCTCCCCTGACTGGCTGGAGGAGAGCACTGCTTCATGCTGCCTCTGCCACCTGGGTTAGACTCGTGGTTTAACCATGTAGAGCAATGTGCTGCTACGCGGTTCAGAATGCCTGTTTGGCCTGGGCAGCAGAAAGAGGCAGAGACACAGCACAAAGCACCACCGCTCTCCTCCTCTTGCCACTGAATTACAGAGGGGAGGTGGGAGAGGTGCACTTCTGTACCCAGTCAGCTGCACCTACCTCCCGCTGGTCCCATGCAGCTCTGAGGAGAACTGCACAGTTCCGCTGCAAGAGCTGGGGTTTGCGGCTTTTGCCCCAGCTGCAAAATCGCAGGAGACTGAGTGCCCTGGTTATACTCCATTGCTCTGTGTGCGCCCAGTAATGAAATACAGTCACAGACCCTGGGCTGTGTATACAGCCAATAATTAAATAAAACAATGAGTAGTAAATAAATAGAAAACAGGTAGTACAAATCAGAAAACAAATGAGTACAAGGGTATCTAGCAAATAGCAGAGTGAGGAGATGTGGCTTAAGGTCATGCTTCCTCTAGATACATTGTAGATAATTTTCAAAGGAGTCACATGAGTTATACTAACATAGCAATTTTCAAAAGCCATTTACGCACGTAAAATATATTTACACATGTAAAATCTATGGACAATTAAATGGCATATATTGAAGCAATTTTCAAAACCCACTTACACGTGTAAAGTACATTTACACGTGTAAAACCTAGTTTTAATCATGTAAATTCTTTTGAAATCAGGCCAATTCTGAATAGTACACTTGTTTTCCAAACCCACTATTAAAACATCCCAGAAATAACTAATCTGGGTGGTAGTCCTTTTAGTAACTGGACATGTTCCAGGACTACACTGGCATAAATGGAGGCGTGCCACTAATGTTCCTGCCATATAATTATACTGCTCCTTATTTAGCTCCAAACAGATACCTGGTTTAGAATTGTGGACTGGGCTTAGGTTACACCCTCTCACTTCCCTATTCATAGCATTTAGAGGAAGAAAGACCCAGCAATGAGAATTCCATGACAGTATGAAATGCATTTGTTAAATGGAGCCAGAGCTATTTTCTTAGATGGCAGTATGAATGGTTCCTACCTGGAGAATTTTGTATAAATTGTTGTACTTCCTAAGTTCCTTCATCTACCACAGCAGTCATTACCAATTTGAAACTGAAAGAAGAAAGCAATTTGAGCAATAGAAAGAGACATGGTATTTAATGAGGGAAAAAAGTCTATTATATTGTTTGCCAGTCTTAATAATTTCACTCCATACAACTTTCTATTTTTCTTCCAGAGATTTAGTTAATCAGAGTCAGAGATGCAGACTTGTCATAGAGGTCTATTGAATAGGGTTTTAGAACCTGTATTGGTTTTGGAGGAATCTGGATTCTTTGAAGGCTTTAATTCTTTTTTTTTTTTCCATTAAAGTTTTTATTATATTCATGTATATCATCAAAACAAATTACAACACCTCAATGAAAACATCAATAATATGATAATGAATCCCCCACTTCTCATACCCCCAAGACAAATCAACATATTCCCTGGGAAAGAAGAACAGATATGTACAATAATATTGAGAAAGTTAACCAAAAGATCAACTACAAACACCCCACATCATGATTATTTAAATATGTCCATTAGACTGCATTATGCTGTTGCCAGGCCTCAAATGGAGACCAAATTTTATCAAATGTACCCAAAGATTTTCTCCGTAATGCCATCAGCTTATTCAAATAGTGGATTTTAAATAGGTTTTGAAGGATTCTCCCCATCCGTGGCAGTTCCTTCTGCTTCCAATTAGGCGCCAATTCACATTGGGGCACCACACATATTTGCTGCAGCAGTTGGTTGAGCACATCAGATAACTGAGAGTCTTGAAAACCCAGTAAAGCAATTTTAGGAGAGCAGACCATGGACATCCCCATGACTGAATGAAAAAAAACAGAAAACAGCATCCCAGAAACATATAAAATGGGGACTATCGCACCACACATGGAAAAAAGTCCTCATCCCTCTACATGTTTTCTAACACAAACCAGATACTTGTGGGAACATCTTATGCAACCTAACTGGAGTCAAATACCAATGTGTGAGAACCTTATAATCATTTTCTAGTATAAGTGTTGAAATCGAACATTTACTAATAACCGGAAAGAGAGATCGCAATCCGATTCGGGTAATTCTCTAATTGATCTAATTCTCAGTGGAGCACAGGACTTGGTGAGAGAGGTAACGGTGGTGGGGCCGCTTGGCAATAGTGATCATAATATGATCAAATTTGATTTAATGACTGGAAAAGGAACAGTGTGCAAATCCAAGGCTCTCGTGCTAAACTTTCAAAAGGGAAACTTTGATAAAATGAGAAAAATTGTTAGAAAAAAACTGAAAGGAGCAGCTACAAAAGTAAAAAATGTCCAAGAGGCGTGGTCATTGTTAAAAAATACCATTCTAGAAGCACAGTCCAGATGTATTCCACACATTAAGAAAGGTGGAAAGAAGGCAAAACGTTTACCGGCATGGTTAAAAGGGGAGGTGAAAGAAGCTATTTTAGCCAAAAGATCTTCATTCAAAAATTGGAAGAAGGATCCAACAGAAGAAAATAGGATAAAGCATAAACATTGGCAAGTTAAATGTAAGACATTGATAAGACAGGCTAAGAGAGAATTTGAAAAGAAGTTGGCTGTAGAGGCAAAAACTCACAGTAAAAACTTTTTTAAATATATCCGAAGCAGAAAGCCTGTGAGGGAGTCAGTTGGACCGTTAGATGATCGAGGGGTTAAAGGGGCACTTAGAGAAGATAAGGCCATCGCGGACAGATTAAATGATTTCTTTGCTTCGGTGTTTACTGAAGAGGATGTTGGGGAGGTACCCGTAATGGAGAAGGTTTTCATGGGTAATGATTCAGATGGACTGAATCAAATCACGGTGAACCTAGAAGATGTGGTAGGCCTGATTGACAAACTGAAGAGTAGTAAATCACCTGGACCGGATGGTATACACCCCAGAGTTCTGAAGGAACTAAAAAATGAAATTTCAGACCTATTAGTAAAAATTTGTAACTTATCATTAAAATCATCCATTGTACCTGAAGACTGGAGGATAGCAAATGTAACCCCAATATTTAAAAAGGGCTCCAGGGGCGATCCGGGAAACTACAGACCGGTTAGCCTGACTTCAGTGCCAGGAAAAATAGTGGAAAGTGTTCTAAACATCAAAATCACAGAACATATAGAAAGACATGGTTTAATGGAACAAAGTCAGCATGGCTTTACCCAGGGCAAGTCTTGCCTCACAAATCTGCTTCACTTTTTTGAAGGAGTTAATAAACATGTGGATAAAGGTGAACCGGTAGATATAGTATACTTGGATTTTCAGAAGGCGTTTGACAAATTTCCTCATGAGAGGCTTCTAGGAAAAGAAAAAAGTCATGGGATAGGTGGCGATGTCCTTTCGTGGATTGCAAACTGGCTAAAAGACAGGAAACAGAGAGTAGGATTAAATGGGCAATTTTCTCAGTGGAAGGGAGTGGACAGTGGAGTGCCTCAGGGATCTGTATTGGGACCCTTACTGTTCAATATATTTATAAATGATCTGGAAAGAAATACGACGAGTGAGATAATCAAATTTGCAGATGACACAAAATTGTTCAGAGTAGTTAAATCACAAGCAGATTGTGATAAATTGCAGGAAGACCTTGTGAGACTGGAAAATTGGGCATCCAAATGGCAGATGAAATTTAATGTGGATAAGTGCAAGGTGATGCATATAGGGAAAAATAACCCATGCTATAATTACACGATGTTGGGTTCCATATTAGGTGCTACAACCCAAGAAAGAGATCTAGGTGTCATAGTGGATAACACATTGAAATCGTCGGTTCAGTGTGCTGCGGCAGTCAAAAAAGCAAACAGAATGTTGGGAATTATTAGAAAAGGAATGATGAATAAAACGGAAAATGTCATAATGCCTCTGTATCGCTCCATGGTGAGACCGCACCTTGAATACTGTGTACAATTCTGGTTGCCGGATCTCAAAAAAGATATAATTGCGATGGAGAAGGTACAGCGAAGGGCTACCAAAATGATAAGGGGAATGGAACAACTCCCCTATGAGGAAAGACTAAAGAGGTTAGGACTTTTCAGCTTGGAGAAGAGACGACTGAGGGGGGATATGATAGAGGTGTTTAAAATCATGAGAGGTCTAGAACGGGTAGATGTGAATCGGTTATTTACTCTTTCGGATAGTAGAAAGACTAGGGGACACTCCATGAAGTTAGCATGGGGCACATTTAAAACTAATCGGAGAAAGTTCTTTTTTACTCAACGCACAATTAAACTCTGGAATTTGTTGCCAGAGAATGTGGTTCATGCAGTTAGTATAGCTGTGTTTATAAAAGGATTGGATAAGTTCTTGGAGGAGAAGTCCATTACCTGCTATTAAGTTCACTTAGAGAATAGCCACTGCCATTAGCAATGCTT
The DNA here is from genome assembly GCF_901001135.1 of Rhinatrema bivittatum. Taxonomy (NCBI): domain Eukaryota; kingdom Metazoa; phylum Chordata; class Amphibia; order Gymnophiona; family Rhinatrematidae; genus Rhinatrema; species Rhinatrema bivittatum. The sequence continues at coordinate 118,442,072 of NC_042619.1, forward strand.
ACATGGAATAGACTTAGTTTTTGGATACTTGCCAGGTTCTTATGGCCTGGATTGGCCACTGTTGGAAACAGGATGCTGGGCTTGATGGACCCTTGGTCTGACCCAGTATGGCATTTTCTTATGTTCTTATGTTCTTAAAACCTCCCTGGATCATTCTCCCAGGCTTTAATGTGCACCAGCTTCTCCTCTAATTCTGAATTGAACAAGAAGTTCATTTTCAGATCACCCCCTTACTCTCGTGAGCTTGCTCAAATAACAACTTACCTCTTTGGAGGCTGGTAAAAATCCTTTTTGGCGGCCCAAAATGCTTGACTTGTAGATAAGGAAAGCAATCCCTATCTAATAGACCAAATTTCTCCTTTAAATAACCAAATGAGAAGATATCCGTACCACCCCAGATATGTTCCATGCATGTGATACCTTTTCCTCCCCAGATAGAAGACACACCAGATAAAAATCCTGGTAAAAATTCTGTATTATGAAATGCTGAACAATAGAAATATTCCCTTTGCCCAACTAGTCTGTGTTTCCATTGAGACCAGGCCTTAACAGAATTAGAAGTGTTGGAGACACTGCTAAAATGGATCACCACATTCGTTTTTGTTGCCACACTAATGTGTATAACAACATAGATCTCAAAAAAGTTTATTCTATATCCACCCACTGCTTCGGCTGTCCCCCCATCCACAATAGCCTGCAGCTGAGAAACTGCATAATACCAGCATAGATTGGGTACACCCAAACCGCCATATAACCATGGTAAGTATAAAAGTGCTTGGGCCACTCGGGGAGGGCTTCATCGCCAAAAGAAATAAAAAATTAGTTTCTGCCAAACTTTTAATATTTTACTCAAAATTGGAATAGACAGACTGGAAAAGGTAACACAAACTTGGCAAGATGTTCATTTTAATCAAAGCTATCCTTCCAAACCAGGATAAATCCTGGTCTTCCCACTTTGTCAAATCTTTCCCAATCTGGTCAAATAACAATGTAAAATTCAATTGGAATGGTCTCTCGTTAGCCCTACTTATATATATACCCAAATATTTTATTTTAGTCGATACCTATTCATAGGGAAAATGTCCCCTCACCATCCTCATTAAGGATTCAGATAGGGAAATATCCAGCATTTCGGATTTCTCAACATTAATCTTAAACCTTGATACTGCTCCAAAATGGGCCATTTTTACCGTCATTTCCTGCAAAGAATTTATGGGGTCCATCAGGGAAAAAATAATGAGGGCTATATTCAGACATAGTCCGGATAGCAAAGTTAACCAGATAAGCTTGTCTGGCTAACTTTGGAGGTATATTCAACTAGGGGGCTAACTTTAGGACAGCTTTTTGTCTTGACCAGATTTATAGGGTCATTTATATTATTGCATGGTGTGAATGCAAATATTTGGGCGGGATTAATTAAAATGAGGGGCAATATCACACTGTGCGATAGCATAATGCATGCTATCACATGTTTTTAATGCCAGAAATAACTACACCTTTTTTCCTAGCAGTATGACCAAACTGTCCATAACGCAATTTGCGTTAAAGATTGTAAATTGCATTTCAGCAAATTTCTGGGCTTGGGGAGAGGAGTGGAGGGAGGGAGGGAGAGAGAGAGCCTTTGGGAAGGCCTTCCCAGTATTCAACTATTTATATCTCTATATGAGGGCCAGCTATTAGCTTGAGGTGAGGTGTTGGTGGTAGTTTAAGTTTAGGGGCCAGTTTTACATGCAGAGTGAGACGTACGAACAGCACAGTACAACTCAGTGAATATTTGACATCATTTGAAGTGAGGAAAGTCTTATAAAGATGAGATTTCTACAATGTTCTCTTGCCCTAGCTTGATGGACTCTGTAACAGGGTTGGCAACAATAATGAGGGAATTTTCTCCTTCACCCACCGAATTAAATCATAAATTTTCCTCATGTTATTGGCTGTCATGCACCCAGGTATAAAGCCCACTTGATCAGTATGTATTAAAGTTCCAATCACATTATTTAAATGAACTGCTAAAACGTTAGCTACATTTTTTAGATTAATATTGAGAAATGAAATCTGTCTGTATGAGCTACATTGCATAGGATTGTTACCACTTTGGCAATGACTGTAATACCTGCCATAAAAGAACCCATTGGCAAAGAGCCTCCCTCTCGCTAATGGTTAAACATTTTAGTCAGTGGACTCACCAAACTCGAAGAGAACTATTTATAGAAGTGGACTGTAAAACCGTCCAGGCCTGAAGCCTTGCCTGGTTTCAATGCTTGAATCACCTGCAGCACCTCTACAGTTGATATTTCTCGGTTAGATATGCAGCAATTGCCTGATTCTTAATTGTTTTATCCAGACTTTATAGGTCCTTGTAGAATAAAGGACCAATGTATCTAGTGATTCATACTTTTTATGAGTTGGTCTGAAGGGATATTAGATCTCTGGCTACACAACGTTTACCAAGTAGGCACAATCTCATCCAAGATGAACATTCAGACTGCTGGATTTACAAAATGACAACTCTAAAGAGGTGAACGCAGCTGACAACGGCGGTGCAATTATTATGGATGCTTAGACATACAAACAATAAGTGTTATGGCAATTATCTGACACAAGTTTTTATTGCCCATTTGTTGAAGATACTACAGCGAAGTTAAAAAAGAGAATTGGTGCGGTTTTGGATCAGGCCTTGGAGAATTCATGGATAACAGCAAAGGAGCATCGTTTTTTAAAGTAGATAAACCTAAGGTTCCTGTGATGTATATATATTGCCTAATATACACAAAATACTCAAAAATCGACCAAGACGACCAATAGTATCTGCTAGAAGTTCTTTATTAGAGCCTCTGTCCATGTTTGTGTTTACATCTGGCAGTGCCTTTATTACCATCATACACTAGAGATTCAATGAACAATAATATATTACAAAATATACCAGTTCATTTGAGACCTTAAGTTTGGCAACAATAGATGTCATTTCTCTATACAAAGTGGGATATATTTTAAAACGTGTGTGTGCATCCATGAGTATGTGGTTTCCGGAGCGCGCACATGGACGCGTCTATTTTATAACATACGTGCGCATGTTTTAAAATCTTCTCCACCCGAAAGAACAGCTCCCAGCAAAACAAAGCCTGCAGCTCAGAAATTTGACATGCAGAGCATACAGCCACCAGGAACACTGTCTTCAAGGTCAAAAACCACAAGGACAGGCTACCCAGCGTCTCCACCTGCTGGGAGGGGAGCATAACCCACTGGTCCTGAGTCCATCTGTCTACACGCTAGGAAACTTTCTTTATATTAGACTAGAACTGCAGTAAAAATGTTAGATTTGGATTTGATTTGATAAGTTTGGGTTTACTGAAAAGGGGGCATATGATGACTAAGAATACTACCATTACTGCTACTATTTATTATTTGTTCAGCACTATCAGTGCATTTAACACTGTTGAAGACAGACCATAAGTATAACAGGTCTACTCAGCCTAGAACCTGATTATAAAGCAGAGGGGGAGCATTCAAACAATGAAATTGCTTGATAAGCTGACATATGCCCATCTTTTCTCCCCATACTATTATTCTGTATGCAATGGAGCGCCAAGCGTGGGAAGTGGTATAGATCTTCGCTATAGCAAATTTGTTTTAAACTTTAGGACTATAAATCATTTATAAACGAGAAATATGTAGATAGTGTATAATAAGTTAATACTTCTTGTGGAAGGTGGCTTTGTTTGTATTAGATTGTTGTCTTTTGTGAGTTTGACTTGATAGACCCACCCATCTCATCGTGTGCTATAAAACAAGAAGCCAGTTTTGAATGAAAAAGATTTTATTTTGGTTTTGTTTTTGAAAGAGGGTGGGTAGGGAGTCTGTTAGGCCTTCTACATCCAAAGCTTTTAACTGGGGTTGAAGCCTGAATATGTTTGGGTCTGCAGTATCTTCAGAAGGGGATGTAATAGTGGCTGAAGCTACAGCTGTATTTGGAGCTTACTCCCTTTCTTTTACTAGAAAGACATTTTTCTTATCAATATTACTGGGAAAAAGCTGTGCAGTGCCATGTGGAAAGGCCCTGGTTCAATCCCCGAGGCGGGTCTTTCACTCTCCAGGTCAAATGGGGCTGGGGATGCTGCAGAAGCAGCATATGAGGCCTGCACCACTGCGGGTGAAGGACTGCTTAATGCTGACCCTTAGTGCCCAGATTCATGGCCCATGATTGTAGGGTTCTGGAAGGACCCTCGTCAAGGATTGTTGCTGCAATGACCAGATTCAGTGTCTGTGGAAGGGTGTGGGGGTGGGGGAAGAGATATATAAAATAGGGGGAAAAAATCCTTGGGTAGTTTGAAATGAAGGCCCGAGGTGCCAGATCCCAGCCCTGGTTCTGATTGAACTGTATAAAGTATAAAGAAGCAGGAGGAAACCACCAGGTCCAAACGAGAAAAACAAAACAAAACAAACAAACCCCAAAGCCTTTGTCTCTTATCTTTATATTTGAATTGTGTAAGCACTTGTATGACTGATATCACGCATCCAGACAATAATGTTCCCTTACAAGTCTTGCAGGAAAATTCAGGATTCCATTCGTGGCACCAGAATCAAATTATGCAGCAACTCCCTTTTCATTTTCTTCCATCTCTTACTTCCTTCAGAAGACTACAAAACACGCTGAACTGGTTATTTGTCAGAACCTGTTCTCCTGCTTTGTGCTGTATGTTAGAGTTCATGATGCAATCGGGTATAGTCACTGGATGCTAGTTTCATCCAGCATGTAAGGTCCAGGACCCCAAGAATGAGAGCGTCTTCCCATACTGTTCCTTCCTTTCTCTCTGAAGTGTTGTGTTTTAGCAAAGGACCATGGAAAGATGGACTTTGTCTTAAAGGGTGATACAAAATGGCTAAAACTTGTGTCATGGAGGCTGGCTAATAGTAAACAGCAAGTACTGTAAACTTTTCCTATGCATAATAATAAAATCCTGATTCTGAACATCATGGTGCAATGTTTTTCTACTGATTTTTTTGTTTTTGTTTAGTGCATGTTCTAGATTTTTGCTTTATATTTAGCATTGTTTTTAACTTTGCAACATAAAACATTATGGAGATAATTTTCAAAGGAGTTATACATGTAAATGTAACACACTATCGTAGTAATTTTCAAAAGCCATTTATGCATACAAAGTGCCCTTGCATGTGTATAATATGGATAATTCAATGGCATATATTGTAGCAATTTTCAAAAGTCTACTTAACGGGGGTAATTTTCAAAGGAGTTACGCGCATAAATGTAACTACTATTGTAGCAATTTTCAAAAGCAATTTTCAAAACCCAGATTTACGCATGTAAATGCTTTTTAAAATCAGACCCTTCATGTGTAAAGTGCATTTACATGTGTAAAACCCCTTTTTAAGTGTATAATTGCTTTTGAAAATCAGACCTTAAATGTTTTTCAGTGACTTTTTTGGGGCTAATGTGTATTGTGGTGATTGAAAAACCCAATCTCTTAAAAGGTTTAACTTTATTTAAAAACTCTGCTGTAGTTTCTTATATCTTATCAACAGAAGAATATTCACATTTATCTGCAAATGGTGTATTTTATGATAGACTGTATGCTTTAGAAGGCATCCAGTCTCCCAAAAATAAAAAAAAGCAATTTAGGTGACTGCTAAATGAAACTATGTAGTATAACAAGGTACTTAAATTTCTAGCTGGTGCCAGAATTCACTGACATACACTGGAGTTTTAATATGTAAGCAGAGATATGAAATATGATGTATTTACATTGAGTCAGGTATCTTTTTCTTAGGAAGCTTTTTTTTTAATAAGCAAAAATATTCAAAACTTCTGTGCAAACAGAATGACTGAATCTAGTGTCCAAAAACTACAAACAAAACCGTTAGCAAGTACTTCAGGGAAGATGCACTGCTTAGGTCTTGGTGCAGGGAGGGGTGGGGCTAGCCACACACTGTGATAAAGCTATAAAAAAGGTTTGAAAAGATCCAGCCTGGATCATTTGCCAAGTTTTTCCCTGCAGCTCACTGGAAAGTTAGAAGGATGGCCAGACCAACACCTTTGCTTGCATCCATTAATCATCAGCTCGTTGCGCTCACAACTCTCAAGGTCCTGCTACGAGAGAAGGGATTTGAGGTTCCCAGCACCTGCTCGCTGGTTCAGGGCCTTACAGAGGACTCGCCGGATGTTCTGTTCCAGCTCGGAGTTAGGGTCAGATCTGATGGGACACAGAATAGAAGCAGGTCTGACTTAACTCAGAATGAGGATAGGACACCTGCTGAGATTCCGGCTGGTGACAGTAGGTGCAACACGGGGTGCAGTAATGTCAGCTGCTGGCCTGGCACGGCACAGGGCAGATACGTGTACGAGCAAGGTTCCAGGAGAGTGGCAGGGATCTCAGAGATGCTGGAGCTGACTGGAGACTTCCCACTTGGAACACAGGAATTTTGCACAAGAATAGCCTTGGCTAACCCAGACAAATCCAGGACTACACATCTGGGCCCCGGTCAAGGGGGTCCAGGCTGTAAAGCCCGCACACTCGCAGAGAAAGCCTCAGACAATCGACTCACCAGGGTGGCAGAGTCAATATCGCAACTTTTGTCAGTGGAACAAAACTTACTCTACCCTCTCTCGCAGAATCAGCCTTTTAACGTTCATATAAAAGTAAGTATTATACAACCTGTCACATTTTAGGATATTTTTGGTTTTGGAAAATTAACTTTCTTTTCTTCTGGTAGTTGCAAAGTTTCCATAGTATTATACGATATCATTATTTACAGAATAGCAGTGTGTATCATGGGCTATGTATAGGACTTTCTCTAGTAAGGGCGCATTAAAATATGAAACATTTTTGTCCAGCTTAAATACATTTATTTCTTTACTTTGTTATTACATCTTTGATGTAGCTGAATCCAGGCTTTTCTTTTAGCTTGGGGGGAGGGGGCTGGGGAGAGTCCCTACATACACATCCTGATTATGATGGGCATCATATAAGAAATTTTAAATAAATAAATTCATATAGAAAATGTGAATTACATTTTGCACAGAAAGAGTTTTTAGTGATCAGACCAAAGCATTAATGCTCAAGAGTAAAAGCTGATTAAAACAGCATGTGAAAAAAAATGTTTGGAGATGATATTAAATTGTATTTAAGACTCAAAACTAGAACATTTTGCACAAATATTCACTTTATTATTTTATATCAGATGAAAACTAATGGTTGTGGATGTTCCATGATATACACTTAAATAAAATTCACACATTGCTACAAATTCAATAACATTTGCATACTTTCATAGTGAAATTATTTGAAAATGTATTATATTTATTGATATAGAATATCTGATTTTATCTTGTATATATCTCTAAGGTTGCATGTATCATATATCTAAGTTGATTTTTAATTGCTCTTTGGTCATTGATTTAATCACGTGGGTGTTAGTACCCTTGTGCACTTCAGTTTATTGCTATGAACTTGAGTTACCCAAATGGCACTTGACCATGGCTCATGTTTTGTTGAATTGTCTAATTCATATTCCAGTAGGTTTCTGCTATAGTATAAGAAAGGAATTGGTTTTCAGATAAACACCAATAGTAAAGTGCTAGGAATTTAAGATTAAGCGGCGTACTCCCTACAAACACACGCTCTGCTATACCTCCAGTGAAAGGCTGCACTCACTCAGGCAATCAACTTTCAATTAAGATCCATTTAATTTGTATAACTCCTTTTTAGGAAGCATTTTAAAAACAAACATACCAAGTCTGTAGACAGAGCCTGAAGTCAGAGACCTACCCCAGGTGCATTTTGCTTATTTGTTTGGGAGTGGAGGGGGGCCTACTCTCAGAATAGCTTATTGTACCACTGCAAAGCTTCTAGGTGACGCGGGAGGGAGAATTTCGGCCAGTCAAGCTTTCGGTTTTTTTAACTTACATTCCCAGTGCATTGTGATATTTGTAATCTCTGCTTCTACCATTGAAGTCAACCCTGTAGGGACCATAATGTATTGGGTGGGGGTTGTCAGAAATCCAGGACTGAGTTAAAATCTGTGGGCCAGATTTTAAAACCTTCGCGCGCGGGGTACATTTGTGCGCATGTTATAAAATCCGGGGTCGGTGCGCGCAAGGGGGTGCACACTAGTGCACCTTGAGCGCGCCGAGCCCTAGGGGAGCCCCGATGTCTTTCCCGGTTCCCTCCTAGGCCACTCCGATTTCAGATCGGCCTAGGAGGGAACTTTCCTTCCACCCCCCACCTTCCCCTCCCTTCCCCTATCTAACCCGCCCCCCAGCCCTACCTAAATCCCCCCCACCTTTATTTTGTTATTTACGCCTGTATCTGGCAGGCGTAACTTGCGCGTGCTGGCCAGCTGCCGGCGTGCGACCCCCCCGGCACGGCCGCTGTGCCGGAGGCCTTGGTCCCGCCCCACCCCTTTCACAAAGCCCCGGGACATTCGCGCGTCCTGGGGCTTGCGCGCGTTGCCGGGCCTATGCAAAATAGGCTCTGCGCACGCAGGAGCATTTACGTGCGTAACCCTTTTAAAATCCGCCCCTATGCTTTTGCACCAGGTCACTAAGAGGCTCCTCAGCTGTGCAAAAGTATTAACCAGACAGCCCCCGTGGTTCTATCTCGCCCCTGCCCATCCAGGCCGGGCATCCCACATTACACACACACAAGAAAACATGAGTCATCACTGGGATGCAAATGGCCGCAGCCATTTATTAGATTACTCTAAAGGGTAGATTTTTAAAAAATACTGCGCGCCTCCATGTGTGCGCTACCCGGTGCACATACATGGATGCGCGTTTTTATAACATGTGCATGCCGGCACGCGCATGTTATAAAATCCAGGTCAGCGCGCACAGGGGGGCAGATTTGCCCAGTTTATGTGCAGTGATGAGATCGTGCCTCCTCCAGTTCCCACCCAGCCCGCTCCAATCAAGGAGCGGACTGGGAGGGAACTTTCCTATCCCCCTACCTTCCCTCCCTCCCTCTTCCTCTCTCTTCCCTGACCGCTTTCAAGGCCCTACCTTTTTTTATTTTCTTTATTTCCGAGCTTACGCCGGCAGGCTGCCGGCGCGTGAGCCCCCGGCACAGCAGCAAATGGCCACTGTACCAGCGGCCTTCAGCTCCGCCCCGCCCCACCCCCGGGCCGCCCCTTGATAGAGGCCCGGCTTTTGTGCGCGTAACAGGGGGTTACGCATGCGGCCAAGCCTCTTCTAAAATGCGCGCACTGCACGCAAGTCCCAGCCACACACATAACCCCCGTTTTCCCCACGCGCAGGGGATTTAAAATTTAGCTGCAATAAGGGAATCTAATTTAGGCGCCAAGACCTGCCGCCACTGCCATCAAAGTACAGCACATAGAGTAAAATATTCAATTTACATAGTAAAACTGTAATACATAATAAAACATAAAACCTCTCACTGACCCATCCCCTCACTTTCTTGACTAAGCGTCCTCTCGCTGATGGGGTTAAATAGTCCCCAATCCTCCACTTGAGCCTCAGTTACACAAATTAACCAGGTATAGAGAAAAAAAGCTTGACAAGTCGTCATTCTCCAGCTTCAAACAAAACCTTTGTCATAAAGGTTTTACTGAGGGCCCACCCCGTCATTTCCTGTCGCCACTGAAGGAGCATACTCCGTTACTTCTGGCGGACCTCTCATGGACAGGCCAGTCACTCGGGTGATGTTAACGAGCAAGGTGCAGGGCCAAGCTGACTCCTGGCTCCTGTTCTGGAGGTCTGCAAGTGGTCTGGAGGCCTTGACAAACCACGGCTGCTGACTCCTTCCTACCAGCATCCCCTCCCTAACTAGATTAAAGGGACACTATCAAATACATTTTAGTAAAAAGATATCTTCTTCTCTCCTAGATTGTTTATTGGTAGCCATTGAATTACTGCTGGCAATTTCAGCTAGTTCTCCTTATAATTGGTTTTTGTTTTTTTTTTTTTTACAAGAAACCTGCTTCAAAAAATAGTCATACTTCCCTGTAACCTAGACTAGCAGTTTTGTTTTCATTTGGTTTTCAATATACTACTGATATAACAAATAAAAAGGTGCATATATATTTTAAATGTTTATATCATTCAAAAAAGTACATAAATGTATGCAATGACCGTATATTTACATTAATGTAGACTGAAGATCATATGGAGTGGAGGAGTAGCCCAGTGGTTAGACTGTAAGGCCCCTGGGAAAGGGAAATACCTACTGCACTTGAATGTAACCCATCTTGAGCTGCCAATGAAAAGATGTGAGCTAAATCTAAAAAAAAATACATAAATATACTACAACTTGATGAGAAATTGGGATTCCCAAACCTGTCCTGGGGGTCCCCCAGCCGGCCTCCACTACACGCAAATTTATCTCATGCATTTTCATTGCAGAAGTCCTGAAAACCCGACTGACTTGGGATCCTCTAGGACAAGTTTGGGAACCTCTGATGCAAAATATCAGTTTAGTGAAAGACAGGGTAGAAAGAGGAGAGACAAGCCATAAACATTACTTTTCATCATCAAGCTTGTTAATATAAAACACAAATGTACAACTCCCAGAATATTTAGAGATGTGTGTTTAAAAAGCAGGACTAAATTTTGGGCAACTGACAGATTGGAGGTGGAAAGTATAATCTTCTCCACTTCCTCTTCTGTTGTCCCCATCACAGCTCATGGCCTCCCTGGTTTTTCCATATACAGGAACTCAGTTCTTTAAATCTGGCTAGATCATTCTTCTATGGATATAGTTTTCCAGCTTTTAGCATAATATAGTAAACTGTACAAGTATATGCACAACATAGAAAAAGAGAAAAGTGACAGCAGAAAAAAGACGATATAGGCTTCCTAGTCTTCCCATCCACACAACTGCACAGCTCAACAATCCCTACCACTCCCTCAGTTCTGTGCTCCCAACAATGCACTGCACAATTTTTGCCAACTCTGCTTTTAGAAGCCCATTTGCTAATGCTTTTTATTTTCAGGAACACATACTCTAGTTTTTTGGTAGTCTCTTCGCTAACTGGAAATACAGGTTTCCATAAAATGCTAGACATACATTCAGACACTTGCAGTTCTCAACCCAGTACTTGGCACCCCTACCTGTCAGGTTTTCAGGATATCAGTAACGAATGTGGATGACTTAGATTTGTATCCACTGCCTCCACTGTATACATGCCTATATTATACATATTCATTATGTATTCTAGAGTGACTAGCTCTAGCTCATAAAGAACTGGGGTACCACTCCTGTGATTTTCCAACTCCTGCTTCAAAGCATTCTGGGAATTTCTTAATATGGAAAACTCTCAAGAAGGAACTGAAAAAGCTATACTGGCTTGCTTGTTCCAAGAAGCCTAGAGTTGTTTGTAATGTTAGAACCAGGGGCGGAAAATATTTGAAAAACTTGGGCACCAGACAAAAGTTTTAGGAGCCAGGGTAAAAACTGTTTCCTTTTAACATTATTTTGCCTTTTATTCATTCTCCTTTTTATGAGATTTAGAAGACATTCTTTTGCTTTCTTAAAATATTTTTTGTCTATTTTCTGGAATTCTTGTTGATTTTTTTTCTTTTTCTCTGTTTGCCAGATTTCTTTGTGTTCATGGTTGCATTTTTTGGAGGGGGTTTACATTATGTTTTGCTTTCTAGTTTTCTTATTGTAATTTCTGGAATGTCTTTATTTTTATTTTTGTCTAATATTTGATTTTGTTGTTTGCTTTGTTTTTCTCATTCGCCTTCCATGCCTCCTTGCCTCTCTCCTGTGCAGGCAGGGAGCAGCTCCAGGCCACAGTGGTGGCAATTATCTTCAGTCCTAGGCCTATCAGCAGCTTTAGTTGGGCCTGGATCTGCCAAGGTGGCAGTGAATCTTCCTGAGCCAATCGCAGATTTTAAGTACCTGGGCAATCTGACACCTGGGAATTTTCACCCCTGTCTGGAATATTCAAATGTAATAATAATTTAGAATATTGAGTGGCTCTGGAATAATGAATTTTTCTTTTCCCAATAAATCTCCCTGGGTAAAAATCACTGAGAAGTCTATATTAAGAAGGTTTATATGAGTAAAATCAGCTTTTACCTGCATGAAGCTGGCCCTTTAAAAATATATCCCCTTGCCCTTTGTCTGAGTAATTTTTGTCCACACAAATTTTTTGTGCAAAATTACCTGAAGAAAAGGGAGTGGGACTGAAGACATGGCGAGGCTGGGATAAAACCAAATAACACCAGATTGGGTGCTATCCAGCTAAATTTATGCAGACAAGTTGGTTCACACAAATTGATGCCCCAACATTGTCTGCATAACTTTAACCAGATATTCAGCAGAACATCTATCCGGATATGTTCTGATGAATATCTGGATAACTTTATTTGAATAACTTACCTGCTTGGCGGGGTTTTTGAGTATGGACTTCTAAGTACCTCTCTCTGCTGCTGAGATCCTTCCTTTGCACAAATAACTGACTGACAACTATTCTTCAAGGGGAAATCCTGGGCTCAGAATTCGAGCTGACTGATTAGTTAGGGAAGTTGCTTTCATGCAGCTGGACAAAGGCTATTTTTCAGACCCAAGGAGATTTGGAGATAGCTCATCTTGGAGAGGGTATTTTTCTCTTTCTGGGAGCATCTATTTTGTAGCAGCAAAAAGCCCTTCTCACTATGGAAGACAGGATGCTTTGTAAAACTATTGAACACTCTGCTGGTCCCAAATGGATGCTCCCAGTAAAGAGTTTTCTTAAAGATAAAGTTTATGGATTTTTTTTTTTCATTTTTATGGGGGTAGGGTTAATGGTTTTTTTTGGTTCAGAAACTGAACCAAACCAATAAAAGCATTAAATGAACCAAAAACCAAATCCCCTCCAAAATGAAAAAAAATGAACCAAACCACAAATTTTTGGCCTGCACATCCCTAACAACTTTTTGGTAAGTTGCTAAATTAGTAGGGATTATTTCATCAGTGACCTGCTGCATTATCTTGACTTCAAAAAACCCTAGAGATCAATTGCAATTTAGGTTAAACAGGATATTTAGACTTTCAAAATTTTTAATTTAGCTGAATCTCTAATCAACAGTTCCAAAATACAGATATTGCAGTTTCAGTTTCTGCTTGCATTTGCATGTCAGGGCCCTCAATTTCCATATATGCATGAAAGTTTTTTGGGGGTTATCTTTCTCAAACCATGGTCTATTAGAATCTTATATATGTCTGCACTCTGGAAATTGCTGCGTATTTTATTATTGTTTTGTAGAATATTCCCCAGACAATTGCAAGTAGCCATTTTTATATATAAAGTTAATAACCTGTAATAAAAGATGATGAATTTTTTATGATCATAAAGGACATTTTAAAAGCTGATCTGGTAAGTGGGGAAACAGTTTCTCTTATTGTAGATGAATTAATTGCTCTGAAACTTATGGATCCAAAACCATTGAAGAGAATTCATGCTTTTAATGAGCCTAGTGCATTCTATTTGTTTGCTTTTACTAGTGAGAACTCGTGATATGTAAGAGCTAGATTTTCAAAGCACTTTTTTTTAACATAGAACCCTGTTTTGTGCACAGAAATCGTGCTTTGAATATCATCTTAAGGGTTCTGTAGGTGAAGGTTTGTGCAAAATCTGATTTCACATGCAATTTTACCTGCAGTTGAACTAGACCTTCTAGGGGGATGGGGGGGGGGGTTGGAGTTGGACTGGGGAAAGGATTTTTGCCATTTTCGAAAGTAAGACGGTAACTTTAAAACAAGCGTGCGGGTGCCCTTATGCTGGAATTTAGAATCATTAATGCAGTTGCGAGCGTATAATTTAAAATACATCTACCAAACATAATTTTAAGCAGTTACTTTCGCGTATCTTTCTTAGGACTTTGTCATCTTTAATGCGAACAGGTAAACCAAACATGCTCGCCTGAAAGACATTCTCAGTTTTTCCAGTCTATCTCGAGGTCATCCAGAGCCCTCTGGTTCTTCAGCCTGCACTCCGCCCACTTGACCCAGACCCTTCACCCCATCATGTGAGGCCTAAAACGGGATTTCTGCAGACTTACACCTCATCAAGAGCAGCGATAAATATACGCGGCCAACAAGCTGTTGCACGCTGCGGCTGCTAGTTTTAAAATATGGATTTATGCACGTAACTGCTGGCCACACAGCAGAACGCTCATGCCCCGCCCTTTCTCCCTTTTTTTTTTGCTTGAGCACACTCATATATGTATGCATAATTAGCAGCTTTAAAAATTTGCGGCACTGACACACAGCCCAGATTCTCGCCCATATGGGCCTTTTAGCGCAAACAACATTTTAAAAATTTGCCCCATAGTGCATAAATCTGAACACACAAAGTTACACCTGCTACAGCGGTGTAACTTCGTGCATATATGTCCATGCAGGTATCTGGTGAAACTATGAATTTTCAAAGTGGACTTATACGCATAAGTTCGCTTTGAAAATTCAGATTAGAGACTTTGAATAAAAAGGGCCCACAAACTTTAGTCTACATGGTCTGTTATAAAATCACCCTCCTTATGTACATAAAATACAAAGGTCATTAGATATCATGAGTTTGTCCTTTGGTTTAAAAAGACCTAACACATACCTAGGGCACAGAATGAGGAAAAGTCATTTTTGAGTGAGGTCATTACAGCATAATATTATAGAGATTCAACTATAGTGAATACCATATATATATTATATATATATATTCAGTATTAATTCGTACACAAACACTAAATGTGATGTAGCCTGACAACAGGTCACATATGAGGCTTCAGAACAGGTATGCTTTTTAACCTCTCTATAATAGTCCCTGAGATGTATAGTTAAAATGGTGACTAAACGTGAATTGCCATGTTGGATATATGCTTTTTCTAATGCTTTGTGCCCAGTCCAATCAACGAGCCATTGTACATTCAGAATCACCTAGACAGACTACAAGTTTTATCAGGAAGAGTCCATTCTTACCTATTGTGTGTGACAATTACTTGTGCTAATCATTTTCTAAAAATCTCAGTATTCATCTCTCTCTTGATCTTTTATAGCATAGCATACATGATCAACATTATACAAGCAAATGTAAATATTGATAGAGCTGGAAAAATCAGTGAATAGAAGAAAAACAAATGAAAAATAACAGATCATGACTATTTATTTATTTATTTAAACTATTAATTAGTGGCGTATTATTTTCATAAATACTCCCAGTGTTAGGTGGTAATTATTCATAAAGCTGCTTTAGATTAAGAGCTAGTAATAGAATAAGTAACAACACCCAGTGGGCTGTGGTAGTGTTTTATTTTAAGCATTGAAGATGACTGTGTTACTTATGAGTGGCGTTGTCGTGAATGAGTGTTAATCATTCCCTTATGACAATTCAGCAAAAGATTTATCACACTCCACCCCATAAGGTATTTTGTTTACATTATCTCAGAAAATCTCTTGCACTGGATGTGTTAAAACACATGGAAATTCTATGACACACGTATTAATATAAGACTGCCGATATTCCCTTAACAGAAATGCTTGTATTGCTTTCATTTCTCATGTATTAATGGCTTGTTCTGTTGCTTTGCTTTTGTTATAATATCTTACTTTTTAATTTGCTAGGGCTCATTTTACAGCTTGGCTTGCATTATCAGTAGAGATGTGGGAATCTTTAAAAACAAGGTATTGCAGAAAAACCGTAGATTCCCTGCAAAATCTGAACATGATTGCTTTTTAAATTAAATCTGTAAATCAGAATGCATTTCAAACTTGCTAGTTTATTTATTTATTTAAAAAACCATATTATCCGCATTCAACATAACATCTATAAACATTTCAAAAGAGTAACATAGCGCACAGGCATTCTCTTAAACACTGCCTCCTAACTGTGATGGTTAGGAGTGAGTTTGAGCAGATTTTTCAGATTTTTGTGCCTATCCTTTGGAAATTTGCTTCAGATCCACAGAAAATCCTGAATGAATTTCTCCAGATTTTGCAGATCTGCTTTGGCACCCCACTGGGAACCCCCCCACTGGTACATCACCAACTGACACTTTTGGGTGGGTGCAGAAGCATCATTTAATGACATGTCAGGGGGAGATCCCAGGCCCCACTAACAAAAAGAAAAATGGCCCCTGTCTGGGTTTCCACTCTCTGCCAGCAGGACAATGGCTTGCTGAGAAGAAGAGTGAGTGGAGGACCAGAGGGAGAGGAAAGGGAAGGAGTTGTGGATGAGGTGAGAGGGGAAAGAAAGGGAAAGGGTTAGAGGGGATGGAAGGAAAAGGGAAGAGGATGTGAGTGAGTAAGTGAGAAGGAGAAGGAATTGTGGGTGAATGAGGGAAGGGAGGGGAAAGGAAGGTGGATCAGGCACACTACTACCAGCTGTGCAATTGGGTGGCCATGCTCCACCTGTGGAGGAAGAACCATGGGGCACTGCAGGAGCACAGTCACTGACTGGAAGGCAAGGCCACACCATGAAAAGAAGACTTGGCTGGACCATGCAAGTAGGGAAGGGGAGGGGAGAGGTTGGGATGAGAGAGTAGAGGGAGAAATGAGAAGGGAAGGAAGGAGGAAAGAAAGGGGTAAGTGAGGCAGATGGAGAGGAAGGGAGTAAATAAAAGGTGGCGTGAGAGGGCAAATGAAAAAGAGGGAATGGAGGAAGGAGAAGAGTGGGGAATGGGGAGGAAAAGGAGGGAGGGAGGAAGGTTTGGGGTCTCACACCCAGAAGGTAGAGGCAGCAGTGGTAGGAAGAGACCCAGATGGGGCCACTGCAGCTGAAGAAAGGAAGGAAAGAGAGAGTCTCAGCAGCTGAACAAATAAAGGTGAATGAGAGAATGTGATGGAGTTGCTGGTGGACCCCATCCACCCGGTGGTGGAAGAAAGGAAAGCTTGAGAGAGGATTTGGCATGAGTGCGAGTGTGTTTGTGCGAGAGCATGTGTTCGAATAAGAGAGAGAGGGAATGTGTGAGAGCATGTATGACAGGGTGGGAGCATGTGCGTGTGTATGTGTTAGAGAGTGTTTGAATATGAGTTTATGCATCCTCATACCATCTCTCACAAATCCACAAAAATCTTGGGGTGAACGGAAACCAAAGGTTCCCAAGTATGGAGAATGGGGAATATTTTGTATCTTTATTAATTTTAAGTATTGGGTGATGTTTTTGTCGCTGCTGTTTTGAAATATTTTATTGGTGTTTGGGAATTAAAAAATATTTTGTTAAAATTTGTAATTATTTGATGTTCTATATGTCACCTGTTTTAAAATATTTTTTTATTAGTATGTTTTTTCTGTTATTGATGGTTTATATTTATTTATTTTATTTGATGTTTTATGAGGAATAGTAATATTTCAGTTTTTCCATCACTGCACTGCATACAGAGTCCTATTTAAGAACATAATGTTGTGATTCCTCCTGTGGCCGGAGCCATGGGAGGCCTCTTACATCTGCCTGTTCCTCCGGCTTGCTCACCGCGGCCCGGAGGCCGTCATCCTCCCGCAGGCTTGGGGCCTGTTCTTCAGCAGCAAGGGCCGCCCGCCGTGCTCCGTTGTGGCAGGAAGCCACTGGCGTCCTCTTTGCGACTCGGCTGCTGCCCACGCTGCCACTCATCAGGCCTGGAAGCCTGCTCCTCAGCGGCAGGGACGCCGCTTTGCTCTGCCTCTCACTTCGGGGCCTGCACGGCCTAGCTCCGGCTCCTCCCTGCTTCAGCGTCTGCAGGGATGCTGACCAAGGTCCTGCAAACTTCCTCTCACTGCTCCTCCTAAGGGGCTGGCCCGAGGTTCTCTTCCATTCTTATGGGGCCAGCCAGGTGTGGCTCCCTGGAGACTCCTCCCTGGGCGTTGGCCTTCCAGCCCTACAAAAGGGCTCCGAGTTCACTTCATCGTTGCCTTGGCAAGGAGCTGGTCTGAGGTAGTAGTCCTCCCTAGGATACCTCTGCTTCTTGGACTCTATGTCTTGTCTTCATTCCAAGTGTTCCTGATGTCTTTCCAAGTGGTCCTGATGTCTTCGTTCCAAGTATTCCTGAAGTCTCCGTTCCTTGGCTGCTCTTCCTTTTGTTGATCCCGGCTTTTAACCTTCCTCCACTGAGTCCTGCCTCAGTGCTCCGGCCAGAGTTCCGTCTCTGGATTCCTGGCTCCGAGTCCCGTCTCTGAGCTTTCTCCTTAAACTGTGTCCGTGATGGGTTTGTGGCATTGTGGACTCTTAGTCGCTGTAGAGATGACTCCTCCCACGGGGAGGGGGCCCCATGGGGAACCACAGTGATAAGCTAGACTCAGAGAGCAGACACTGGAGATGAAAAACTTTATTGTACTGCTGTAGATAGATGGTAAAAATGTAGGAAGGTATGGCACTGAAGTCCAGCAAGGTGCCAATACGTTCAGAAATCCTCAGATGTAGAAGTCTCACCCATATGTACAATGTTGGTAGTGTTTTGCAGAACGGGATAAGCCGAACCTGGTGGGTGGTATGGAGAGCTGGATCATAAAGGTACTCACTGAAGAGTAGGGCTGGAATCCTCCTGGTTGATGGTGAAGGTGAACCCGAGGTCCATGATGCAGGATATACTGAGCTGGATAGGCCCTCGAGGAGCGAGTACCTGGAAGCGCAGAATCCTGAAAAAGAAGAAAGACCCCCAAGGAGCGGTTGTCAGTTAGTAGAAACCCCAAAGGGTAGTGGGAAGAGAGAGGCCCCCGAGGAGGGGGTGCCCAGAGCTTCTTCAGGAGCGAGATACCCCGGAGGGTAGCGAGGAGTCTAAGCGTGCAGCTTAGAAGCGGTCAGAGTAGCTAAACCGAAGTCATTGCTAACTCGTTCGTTGGAAGTGGAGTGGAGGCTTAAATACCTGGAGGTATTGACGTCATGCGGTGGGGACACCTATAGAAACAAAGAAATGACGGCAGAAGAAGACCAAACGGCCCATCCAGTCTGCCCAGCAAGCTTCGCACATTTTTTTCTTCTCATACTTATCTGTTACTCTTGGCTCTTAGTAACCCTTTGGTTCTATTTCCCTTCCACCCCCACCATTAATGCAAAGAGCAGTGTTGGAGCTGCGTCTAAGTGAAATATCTAGCTTAGGGGTAGTAACCGCCGCAATAAGCAAGCTACACCCATGCTTATTTGTTTACTCAGACTATGTGATTCAGTCCTTGTTGGTTGTTGTCTGTATATAGATCCACTTTTCTTCATTCCCCCAGTCGTTGAAGCAGAGAGCTATGCTGGATATGCACGTAGTATCAGACTTTCTCCCCTGCGGTTGAAGCAGAGAGCTATGCTGGATATACACAAAGTATCAGACTTTCTTCCCTGCCGTTGAAGCAGAGAGCTATGCTGGATATGCATAGCATAGTGCAGGAGACTGGTGAATAGAGTGGACTGCAATAGAGTGGACACGCTGGAAGGAGTGGAGAGAATGAGACAGGATCTAAGGAAGAGCAGGCCATGGAAAGGAGCATGGCGGATGGGGACACCTATGCTGAGCTGGAGACGCCGAGTGTTTCGGCACTCGGCACTGGAAGCAGCCATCTTACCCATGGAGGAGGAGAAAGGCAAAAAAAAGAGGTGAGGCAGAGCGGTCGCAGCCATCTGCAACCGATGGATGCAACAGTCCGTGTCTCAGAAGCTCCTTGCAGTTGCCTCTGTCTCCTTGATGATCAAGTTCCAAGTCCTTGTCTTCGTTCCAGTGTCTCCATGTCCTGATATCTTCATGTCCTGAAGTTCTTCGTCCAGAGGTTCCCTGTGGCTCTTTCATCCCATCCTAGCATGGTCTGCGACCAGCCCAGCTGGATTGAGTAGAGCGCGCTGTGGTCCAGTGGTCCGCGACCACCACCGCTGGATGTGTAGGGCGCTGGTGGGTTTCCTCCTTCACAGGGCCGAAGTTCCTCTTCTTGTCCTCTCCTGGTAGTACTCTCGGACTGATCTCACGGTACTGACCTTTGCTTCTCCATTGACCACATCTCCTAGTAGTACCCCTGGACTGATCTCACAATACTGACCATTGCTTCTCCATTGACCATGGCTCCTGGTAGTATCCCTGGACTGATTTCGCGGTACTGACCAATGCTTCTCCTTTGACCATGCCTCTGGTAGTACCCCTAGACTGATCTCACGGTACTGACCACAGCTTCTCCATTGACCTTGTCTCCTGGCTGCCTCCACTCCCAGATGAGGGATGTCTGTCCGCAAGGGTGCACTTATCTTGTCCTGCATTGGGGAGCGCCCCCTAGCACTCCCTTCCATCGGAATGCAACACATAAGAAAATGCAAACAAAAACTAAACTGTTGCAGTTTCCAGTTTAGTTTTTGTTTGCATGTTCTATTTATATTTTATGGTGCTTTATTATTATTTGATGAGGGTTATCTGCGTTCTGCATGGGTGATCAAGGTGAGGTATTCAGCTAGTTTGTAGTTTCTATGTAGTGATCTATAGCATCCTGACTTGTTTGTTTCTTAATATTAGGTGTATTGGTGTTTTAAGGTCTGATGTAATATTTGCAGTGTTGACTTTTCATAGATAGTGTTGTTACTATTTGAATGCTGGCAGTTAGTGCTGTCTTGGTGTGGGAGGTTTACTCTATTATAATTGTAGTTCAGTTTACTCATAGTTTTCTGAGGGTCAAGCCCACACCTAACACTTGTTAAAATAGGCATAGTACCATATGGGTTCCAAGTGTCTTTTTTTACATGGTTTTGTGTTTGGCATGATAGCAGGGCATATACATATAATATAAATGTTGTAAGTGATGCTTTTATCTCTTACGATTGTGCTTTGAATGTCCTTTTTCATGTGAACTCTGTTATTAATGCATAATTTTTAATTGTGTGTGGGAAGGGCTGGGGGAGGGGGAAGAAAGCTGTAAGTTTTGCCTAGGGTGCCTAATTCCCTTGCACCAACCCTGAGAGAGTGCACCACACACAGACCCTCACCATTCACCCATCTCCTACTTTCCCATGACAGATTCTGGGGAAGGGTGGGAGGCAGGTGGGAGGGTTCCTGTAAGAGTGACAGGGTTGCCAGCTTCTTAGGAATGTCACCATTGTCACTCTCTGCTGGGAACACTCACTCTGGGAACACTCACTCTGCCTCTCCCCTTCCACAGTATTTCAAAATTGCCCAAAATGCTAGACTCCAAGGGGTCCCCATCCCCCTTTGCCCTCTGACCGATTCGACCTGTGCCATGTCTCGAGGCGGGGGAGGGGGGAGGATGGCAGTGGGCATCATCTCATCCCTCGCCTCAAGCAGCACATTTTCTTGAGCTACCCCCAGTCTTGATAGACTGGGCAAACAGGTTGACTAATTGATAAAACTGGTAATTTCCTTCATACATGCATGTTGCAAAATTTGATGATTTACATGCATAAAAACCAACGAAAATACGCAAGTTAAATTTCCTAACATAAATGATTAAAAGTAGGAGCACAAATATGCACATATAGCAAACTTATGTCACTTATCCCAATAAATTTTGACTTCTTCGGATAAATGGTGGCTTTGCAACTACGTAGCCAGATAAGTCTCAAGAACCGCTACTTATCCAACTAAGTAACGGGCCGATACAGTAAAGTCTGCGGGAGAGCGGGCGAACGACCACTCTCCCGGCACTAGCGCGTCCCTAACGCCTCCTTTTTGACAGGAGCGGCGGCTGTCAGCGGGTTTGACAGCCGACGCTCAATTTTGCCGGCGTCGGTTCTCGAGCCCGCTGACAGCCACAGGCTCGGAAACCGGACGCTGGCAAAATTGAGCGTCCGGTTTTCGGCTCGACAGCCGCGTGCCGAATTCAAATTTTTTATTTTTTATTTTTTTACTTTTTTTACTCTTCGGGACCTCCGACTTAATATCGCTATGATATTAAGTCGGAGGGTGCACAGAAAAGCAGTTTTTACTACTTTTCTGTGCACTTTCCAGGTGCCGGAAGAAATTAGCGCCGAACTTTGGGTCGGCGCTAATTTCTGAAAGTAAAATGTGCGGCTTGGCTGCACATTTTACTTTCTGTATCCCGCGCACATACCTAATTGGGCCATCAACATGCATTTGCATGTTGAGGGCCCTATTAGGTGCTGCGGGTTTGACGCTCGTTTTCCTCCCCTTACTGAATAAGGGGTAAGGGAAAACGCGCGTCCAATAGCAGGCTAACAGTGCGCTCCAACGTAAGATAGCCAGATAAGTGTTAAAATGCTACTTATCTGGCTATATTGAAAATATATGCTGTGTATTTTTTAGATACGTGAATATATTGTTGGGTAGATTTAAGCATATTTGATAGAGTGTGCACACGATATAAAATACATGTGCATGCGCACACACATATAGCCGTGTGTATGGGTGTGCACACACTGTTTTTAAGTTATCCTCCCTGTTAAACAACAGTGGTTCTAGGACTTATCCCTAAGGCACTCTACTATTCATCTTTCTCTCTACTGCGAAAACTGACCATCTAACCCTGCTCTTTGTTTCCTATCTTTTAACCAGTTACTAACCTATAATATCACACATTGCTCTCTATCCCATGGCTTTTTAGTTTTCTGAGGAGTCTCTCATAAGGAACTTTATCAAATGCTGTGGTAATTGCTACCTCCTCATCATCCTGTCAGACCAGTTCAGACAAGTGGGATTCATCCCCCATACCTGCAGATGGAGGCAAAGGGGTAGTACTTTGATCTGACATCCCTCCCTATATTGCCTGGTACAGCAGGGAAAGAAACAGTAGTTCTCTGCCTGTTATGCCCCTGCCCGCGCTTCAAGCGGACAGGGCCTTACCTTCATGGCCTGTGCTGCCTGACATTGCCCTTCATGGTCCGGAGGCCACAATTGAAGCCGGGGCCTCGCCTGAGGCGGCCGACGCCGGGTGCTCCCACGGCCTGGCCGCCATCTTGCCAGCACGGCAGGAGCCATGCTGAATCTTCGTCTCGCCTGGAGACCGCTTCCCTCGTCGGGGTCTGCCTGTGGCCCAGACTTCTCCTCCTCGATGCGGCAGGACGCCGTTGACATCAGGGCCTGCCCGGAGGCCCAGCTTCCTCCGCCCCGTCTTCGCCCTGCACAGCAGCAAGGACGCCGCTGTCCAGCATTCTGAACTTCCTGTTCCTGCTCCTCCTAGGGGGCAGGCCCGCGGCTCTCTTCCCTTCTTAAAGGGACAGAGAGGTGTGGACCTCCAAGCAACTCCTCCCAGGGAGTTGCCCTCTCAGCCCTATAAGAGGGCCTTGCTTCATTTCAGCTTTGTCTTCGCATCAGCTCAGATGCTCCTGAAGACATCTCTTCATCTGATGCTTGTTCCTGAGTCCGGATCCTGAGGTCTATTTCTGAGTCTGGATCCTGATGTCTATTCCTGAGTCTGGATCCTGATGTCCGATTCTTGAGTCTGGATCCTGATGTCCGATTCTTGAGTCCGGATCCTGAGGTTGTTATGGTTTTGAGGTGTTTGAGTGGATTCTTGGGTACTGCAGAGATAGCCACTCCCATGGGGAGGAGCCCCACGAGGAACCTCAGTACTAGGCTAGACTCTATACATGCAGACACAGAAAATTTGTGTTTATTATACAGCTTGGTGGTACTGCCCAGGGGTGGCAGCAGTGAGGTAACCCAGTAGAGTGGTCCAGGGGTCTTCGGCAGAGGAGACCTGTCCCACACTCCAATGATGGTAGGCTGCACTGGGTAGAAGAGAGAGTCCAGGATGTAGACTCACAGCGCTGAAGCTGGAGGTGAGACAAACTGACAAAGTTAATTTACTCACTGAATAGATATCTGTATTTGTTGAAGATCCTGGCAGGCAGAAGGAGTTGGTTTGCAGGCACTAAGGCAGGGAGAGCAGGCCCTCGAGGAGCAAGTATCCGGTATCCCAGACAGGCACCTGAAAGAAAGCATAGGGCCCCCAAGGAGTGGGTACCCAGGTTAGAGGTGAATGGCCCCGGAGGGCAGAGAGAACTTCCAGCGGCAGCAAGGAAGTGGCAGAGTAGCTTAGACCGGAGGCATTCCAATCCTTGCTAACTCAGTTTGTAAGCAAAGGGCAGGCTAAATACCCGGATGGAGTGATGTCACACGGAGGGGATGCCCTTGAGGTTCCCGCCATGACGTGGATAAAGACATGGGTAGCGTGCGCGCGCGTACCCTAGGAGGCCCTCAGGAAATCCATGGTGAACACTGTTGCCGTTGCTGTTCTGGGGACACTGGAGAGAGCGGCATGAAGACACGGCAGCAGCCATCTTCCAATGGCTTGAGGAGAGAGAAGGAAGAAAGGTGAGGCACAGAGGTTGAAGCCGTCTGAGACCGACAGACACAACAGATGTC
Organism: Rhinatrema bivittatum; assembly: GCF_901001135.1. Lineage (NCBI taxonomy): Eukaryota > Metazoa > Chordata > Amphibia > Gymnophiona > Rhinatrematidae > Rhinatrema > Rhinatrema bivittatum. The sequence goes on from NC_042619.1 coordinate 118,466,299, forward strand.
AGTTCTTGAGTTCGGATACTGATGCCTATTCCAAGTCCGGATGTCGTGAGTTCAGCTCCCGAGGTCTGCCCCTAGCCGAATGTCCGTGAGTCCAGAACCCGAGGCCCATTCCAAGTTCGGATGTCCGTGAGTCCAGCTCCTGATTTCTACTCCTAGCCGGATGTCTGTGGATCCAGATCCCGAAGTCTGTTCCAAGTCCAGACGTCCGTGAGTCCAGATCACAAGGCCCGTTCCAAGTCCGGATGTCTGTGAGTCCTGATCCGGATATCTGTTCTAAGTAGTTCCATGTTCCAAGATTCTGTTCTAAGCCCTGCAGTCCATTCCAAGAAGTTCCATGATCCAAGTTCTGCAGTCCATTCCAAGTCCTGCAGTCTGTTCCAAGAAGTTCCATGTTCCAAGCCCTGCAGTCCATTTCAAGTTCTGCAGTCCATTCCAAGTTGGTCCAAGATGTTTTAAGATGTTCCAAGTTCCAAGAGGTCTGAGAGTCCTCATCCTGTGTTGTCCCTTGTCTCCCTTTGATGTTGTCCCGGTCCTAATGCTCCAGGTCCGGTGGGACCTGTGCCTCCAGAGATCCCCTGCTTTTATCTGTTCCTGGTTCCGACTCTGGAGGATCCAAAGGGTTTCCTCTACCTTGTGCTATGAAACTTCCTGAGCTCGCCCCGATCTCCTCATGGTCCGCAACCAGCCATCCAGCTGTGTAGGGTGCGAGGGGACAGTGTGGTCCGCAACCAGCCCCACATGCTGTGTAGGGTGCCTGAGGGTTTTGCTCATCCCCGCCTGTGTCTTGTTCCTTGCCTGAGTCTTCAGTGTGGTCTGCAACAAGCCCCATGTGCTGTGTAAGGCGCCTGAGGGACCCACCTCCCTTACCCAAGTCTTCGTTCCAAGTCTTCGTTCCAAGTCTACGTTCCCAGTCCCAAGTCTTCATCTCTACGTTCCAAATTTTCATCTCTACGTTCCAAGTTCCAAGTCTTCATCTTTACGTTCCCAGTTTCAAGTCTTCAGCTCTACGTTCCCAGTTCCAAGTCTTCAGCTCCATGTCCCAAGTCCCCAGCTCCATGACATACTCTTCAAGAATTGCAAGCTCCACGTCATTCTCTTCGAGAGTCTCAAGTTCCAAGTTCCTAGTCCTGTGTTCCAAGCTCTGTCCAGCTCTGCTTCTGTGCCGCCCATTCCCACACACACCTCACCACGGGTGTGACTCATGTCCTGACCTGAGCCGCCTTGTGACCCAAGGGTTCCGCTCTCCCATGAGCAAAGTGATGCGCACCGAGCCCACACCATCGGCCCCTGAAGGCTGCGCTTGCAACACTGCCTCCAGCAGATGGTAGGTGACGTCTGGTCCAGTAGGAAGGTGGAGGAGGGAGGCTTCTGGGGCAACAGCTTTAATTTCAGGCTGACTTTCCTCAGTCGGAACCTTGGCCAAACAGGGGGTTTTCTTTTCCAGAACGACAGTCAATAAAGAGGCTGCTCTTCCTCCCCCAGGGCAACCAGGGCTGGTAGATCCCTGTAATTTCCTCACTGGCTAGAGCTACATAACAGAGCTTCACCTTTAAGAAACTCTGAAGAAAAAAAAAAAACAATGAAGCAGCAAATGGCAGGGCACAAGGACGTTTCTATTAGGTTTTTACCTATTAATTATCTTTCCTTGAGTTCTGACAGCCCAGTCCAGAGTCCACTCTGAGAAGAGATAGATGGTAAAAAAAAAAAAAAAAAAAGGAAAAAATGTAATAAGAAAAGAAGAAGCTAACAGAAGACTTCCTTTCCAGGAGAGAAATATAGCCCAGGAAGAGGATAGCAGAGGTTATGCTAAATCCCACATTACTTTTAGCTCTTTATTGAAATTCTTTTTTTCCCTCTCTTTCTCTGATTTTTTTTTTTTGTTTGTATTATATCATTTGTTTAGTTCCTGGAGAACCTTACCCCTCAGCTTGGGCAAGCTATATACAGAGTGATGTCAGGTTAAAACAGTTTGCCCTCTGCCTCCATCTGCTGGTAGGGAGTCATGACTCAAGGAAAGACAGCAGGTAGAAGTCTAATTGAATCATCTAGAGATGCTCATGCAATTATTATTGTTATAGCTTGTATAGAAATACAAGGTGTGCCCAGCACTTCACAGGGACACATAAGGAACAGCCCTTGCTCCTTGGAGCTTACAATCTAGTCAAGACAAATAGATGAGACATACAGAAAAACCCCCAAAATAAATAAGAGGCTTTGTAGTGGTTGGGATACCCCTCTGAATGAGCTTCCTGAATTTTTTTTAGTAATGTTCATGATTTACTCAGTTTTAGGAAGCAACTGAATGCTTATCTTTTTACTGAGGCATTTGCTGAAGTTAATCTGGGTAGGCTCTCTAAGCATTGGAATTCTTAGCAGGGAGACTGATTGTCTAGACATGAGCATGAGAGGGTTTTGGCAACAAATAGTTTGTTTTATTTGATTATTTTTAATCTCAGAAGTTTTATTTGTAATTTGTAGTTTTATATTTTAATTATGAATGTATCGCTTTTCTCCACTGAGACTTGTGGATCAGCAGGTTATAAATTTTATAAATAAAAACAGTGAGGCCATGATTGGGAAGGACGAAACTAGGTGGCTTATATGTGGAATGAATTGAGGAGTAGGCAGCTTTAATTGAGTGAAGCTGCAAAAAAATGAGGCAGCTTAGGAGTTTATGTAAGAGGAGCCAGTGGGATGGGTGGACTAAGTCCTTCCTAAAAAAAATGTGAATAACACTATATTTTGACACTCGGAATTCAGTTCAACTCGAAGCAGGAAGATTTCAACTTGAGTTGGGTTTGACAGAATTTTCTGCTTTTCCCGAGATCTGCTGGGATAGCTTGTCAGACCTTTAGTTGTAAAGTTGGGGAAAATTGAAATAAAACTCAAAAACATCTGAAGTGGATTGGAAAGTTTTGCATTGTACAATCCAAATCCAAAAACTGCTAGGGACACATAAACTAGTCCTGCTGTGGCAGTTTTTCTGTCCTGGCACCAGCTCTCTGAGTTCACAAAAAAATGGTCACGTAAGATGTTGAACTGGACCTGGCTCAAAGGGCAGTGGGATGCATTTCTCTGCAGGGTAAGGAAAAAGAAACAAAACATTTTCCCCCTCTATGACCATCTAATTGCTTTCCCCCAAAGTAGAACTTAAATATTACTTTTAGACCTTCTTCAGAATGCCTTTTTTCTATGTCAAATCTATACCCTGGGATTCACAAAGGTAGTCTCACACAATAAAGTATCATTCCAGCTTGTTAAACTTTTATTTGTTCTTTTTGGGCACCAGCAGTAAAAATGAATAATCACAAAATAATGTGAGTCACAGGATCCTACTGCAGAAAAATCAAGAGAAAGCCTTTGAAAAACAGATCCCAAATCTCTGTAGCAGCATAGCCATGAGAACTTCAACAACTCTAGTAACAGGCCCGGTGCAACCGAGTGTGCATACCATGCATTTGCATGGGGCGGCACACCCAGGGGAGATGGCGAGCCGGTGGCAGCAGGAGAGGCTGCGGCAGCCGAAGAAGGAGAGAGACTGCAAGCCGCCAGTGCTCAAGCCGCCAGCAGCTGTTGGAGAGGCATGTCTTCCATTTGCGTGTGCTTGCGCCCATGGACATGCACAACTTCTACTCTCTCTCCCAATCAGGAAGGCCCGCAGGGCTGTGGTGGAGCTCCTCCCACCATGGCCCGAAGACATCAGGAGGCCCACAGGGCCATGATAGAGCTCATCCCACCATGGCCTGAAGACAACAGGAGGCCATGTGTATATGTGTGTGTGTGACTGAGAGCCTGTGTGTTTGTGCATGTGTGTGTGTCTGAGAGCCTCTGCGTTTGTGCTTTTGTCTGTGTCTGTGTGAAAGCCTGTGTGTTTGTATGTGTGTGTCTATGTGAGAGCCTATGTAAGTGTGTTTGTGTGAGAGCCTGTGTGCCAATGTGTCTGTGTGAGAGCCTGTGTGTATGTCTGTGTGTTTATGAGAGCCCATGTGTCACATATAGGCTCTCACAGGCACACACACACACACACACACACATAATCTATCTGTGAGGGATAGGGAGCCTGTGTATGTTAGAGAGGGAGTGTGTGAGAAAATGAATGTATTATTGTGCATGTGTGTGAGAGAGAAGATAAAATTTGGGCATCCCAACCTCTCCCAATCCACGACAATCTCAGGGTGATTGGAAATCAGAAAATCACAAGTATGGCGAGCAGGAGATTTTTTTTTAATCCTTATTAGTTTTAATTATTGTGTGTAATTTGATAATTCAGCTCTTTCAAAATATTTAATATTTTTTGGGGTAGGAATAGAATATTTTTTATTTATTGGATTTTTTATTCATCAGATATTTGGAAATATTTTCTTGGTGTTTGGGAAATTTTGTATATTCTATTCATTAACTGTTTGAAATATTTATTCTTTTTATGAATATGATTTTACTATTATGATTGTTTTATATTTCTTGATTTTATTATTTCTTGTTTTTATGAAGAATGGTAATATTTTTGTTTTTCCATTGTTGCTCTGCATGTAGAGGCTGGCTTGTTGTGGGTTCCAATTCAGTTCTCAGCACATTTCTGTTTACACTTTCTGATCTCTTTATTCTGTATTTGGTGAGGGTCTGTCTGTGTTCTGCATATGTTATCGAGGTGAGGTATTTTGCTGGCATGTAATTTCTGTGTAGAGATCTTTAGCAGCCTGGTTTCCTAATAAGAGTTTTATTGGTGTTCTAGGGCCTGGTATAATATGTGCAGTGTTGCCTTTTCATATATAAGGTTGTTTTGGTATGGGAGGTTTACTATATTTTAATGGTAATTCTGTTTGTTCATGGCTTTCTGAGGGCCAAGCTCACACGCTAAACGCATTACAAAAAGTCTAATACAATAGAGTTCCAAGTGTCTTTTTTGCAGAGTTTTCTGGTTGGCACCACAGGAGTGCATGTAAATATAATATGCATGTTGTAAGTGATATTTTTGCCTCAGTGGTCTACTTTTGAATGTTCTTTTTCATGTATAATTTATTATAAATGCATTAATTTCATTGTGTAGGTCTGTAAAGGATGTGAGGGTATGTGGAGTGGCCTGTGTGCAAGGCTGTAAGGTTTGCCTAGGGTACCTAATACCCTTCGCTATCCATGGGTTCTGGGGAGGGGGAGGGGGCATGTCAGTTTTTAAAAATATAGATTGCAGGTCAGAGCTGGGCTTTATTTGATGGGCCCAGGTCAGACACTGAATGAATCGGGGGGGGGGGGGGGGGAGGAGCACAGGGCAGCAAAAAAGCGAGCACTACCCTGTCCAGCAATCCACACCTATCAGGCATCCCCTGGTGGGCCGGTTGCTCTGGTCACGTGGTCTGCCAAGAGGGGCTGCGACAGAGCCGTGCTCGGCAGACCACGGGGTATCTCCTGGGCCGGCCTGGGTGGAAAATCCTCAGGCCGATCTTTACCCGGAATCCACCCCTGATCCACACACATGAAAGAACAAAAACCTCTAGCTTCATTCCATTCTGGTAGAGAGTCCATCAAGCTAGGGTGAGAGAACATTGTAGAAATCTCATCTTTGTGTGACTTTCCTCACTCAAATTCACTGATGTGTACTGTGGTGTTCGTATGTCTCACTATGCTTATAAACTGGCCCCCAACCCTAGACCACCACCAAAACCTCACCTCAAGTTACTAGACGACCCTCTTATACTGGTATATATAAATGACAATTATGTGTCCTACCCCAGAGGTGATCTCTCTCTCTGTCTCTCTCTCTCCCCCCCCCCCCCCCAACTCCTCTCAATTTCAGGCTCAACAGCAGGAAAAAAGGTATCGTTATTTCTAGCATTAACAACATGTGTTATGCTTTTGCATTCGCATCATGCGATGCAATAAATAAAGCATGCGTTATCGTAGCCGTTAGGGCCCTAATGCCCACAATAATGGCCTAATGCATTTTGATGAACGACCCTGTCTGTTTATAAACAGCATTTGATATTTGCGGAAATGAAAAATCTGAATAAAATGGCCCTCTCTTTCTCCTCTCCCCCCCAGAAACAAAATTTGGCCAGAAAAACAGGCCAAAAAGAAATTAAATGAACTGAACTGAATATATTTTGCCGGCACATTCCTATTACTCACTCGCTCATAGTCCTAAGACAATCAGTTCAAACTTTCTCCTTTGAGGAAATTGTTCTGGGAATCAGAGATGTCCATTTTAACTCCTAGTGCTCTTATCAGCATCCATGGTAAAAGACAGGCCTGGAAGAAACCATAAAGGCCTTAAGGGATATCCCCAGAACCCAGGACAGGACCCATCCCTTTGGATTCCAAGTTCTTAGAATAGAGCTTTCCAAACTTTTCATGTTGGTGACACACTTTTTAGACAAACATAATTTCACGGCACGGTAATTCAGTCTACTAGTAAACCAGAGGTTAAAGGTTAAACGAACGAAACATATTTCGACAATTTATGTATGTTTCCTTAAATATATACATAAATAAAATGTTTCACGACACAACCTATCTCATGAAAACCTTAAATTTATATTAAAAATATATATTCCAAGATTCATGTTATTGTTATAATTTATGAGAAACAATAATAAAACAAATTGTCTGTCCCCCACACTCATCTCTGTCCTCCCCCCAGCACATGTCTGGCCCCCATACACTCATATCTCTCCCCCTCAAGCACATGTCTGACCCCCACACACTCATTTCTCTCCCCCCCAGCACATGTCTGTACCCCACACACTCATATCTCTCCCCTCAAGCACATATCTGACCCCCACACACTCATTTCTCTCCCCCCAGCACATGTCTGGCCCCCACACACTCATATCTCTCCCCCTCAAGCACATGTCTGTCCCCCCAGCACGTTTGCCCCCCACTCACTCATCTCTCTCCCCCCAGCACATGTCTGGCCCCCACACTCATGTACCTCGTCTTTTTGATTGTTGCCAGTTAAGTGCTTCACTCCCTTCCATGATCACCAGACACTGCTGCTTGCAGTCAGTACTCCTCATGGCCAGGCCTCATCGGCAGCAGCAGCCAATACAAGGATGGCTGGGCTCGTTCCACCCACCAAGCCCCCCAAAAAAAACGCGATTGACAGCAAAAATCACCCAATAATAAGCAACCCATAAACTGAAAAAAAAAAAGTGAATCTCTAGAAAAAAAAAAGCCCAAACTCGTATCAGAGTTGACCGGGCTTGCGCAACACACCTGCACACTGCAGGCGACACACAGTTTGGAAAGCTCTGTCTTAGAATAACCCTCTCCTACTCAGAACTTAAAATTTTTATATATATATATCAGGGATATACTCCCCCTAGCGATCATCTTTCATATCACACTACTTATAGGATTAGGAAAATAAAGGTTATCCTGTACTGAAAACCTATCCACTCAGTCTGGTAAATGGCAGTGTTTGAGTAGCCATGGCTGAGCACAATTAAAAGTATACACACTCCAGATTTAGATTTGAAATCTGCTTCTGATTTCTTTATAAAGGTTGAAATAACCTTCCAAATTTATCCAGATTTGTTCACTTGTTTTGAAGAAATTTGTATATCTATAACCATTTCCTAAAATGCTCAAACGCCTATGGCCAGCAACTGGGATGTATCCTTGGCAGTGTGGACAGGAATTACTGGGCTGATTGGATGGTTAGTTAGACTTTTTCTGCTGTCATCTACTGTGACTGCAGAATCAGGGCAAACTGGGAACCCTGGCTGTAGTATCAGGTAGTGTTTAAGTTGTATATATATATGTGTGTGTGTGTGTGTGTGTGTGTTGGGGTGGAAGAAGCAGAAATACAAAATTTCATCATCACAGTGATGAAACTGAAGACAGTATGGACTCTGATGATGTGCTCTGTTTGGTATAGTCTGAGTGTATCTGCTATTTTGTGGTTAACTGATATGGTGTGTCATGGTCTAAGTTTTATACCCAGACTTGGGTCTATTTAGAAATCTTACAGCAGTGCTTCTTGACCCAGTCCTTGAGGCACACCTAGCCGATCAGTTTTTCCAGGATATCATTGAATATGCATGAGGTAGATTTGCATACAATGGAAGCAATGGATGCAAATCTCTCATGCATATTCATTGCGGATGTCCTAAAAACCTGACTGGCTAGGTGTGGCCCCAGGACTGGAAGCACTGTTGTACAATGTGATATTTAGCTGAGGACTGTATGGAATTATCGAGCTATGTCTGTATTCATGGAATTCTTGTTTTGTTTTTGATTTCTAGGATAGCATTGAATTTAGAAACATCTGCTGTCATATGGCTTCACAGCTGGAGAGACGTCAGTTTGACAGAGATCTGAATGCAGCATACAACTGTTTGAAAACCATTGTCAAGAAACTGATCCAGTCGCTGGCAGAGTTCCCCACGGATTCCCATGCCATGGCCCAAGCTGCCCTAGAACAGATCCTGCAAAACCTCCCTGATGTCTGACGTTTTCTGAGACAGAGGGTCCATGATGAGATGTTCAATGAGCATAAGGAGTTAGAGGGTCTTTAAAGGCAGTATCTACCATCTTCAGTATTAATAAACATTGTGTATTCTTATTCCAAGGAAGAAAGGAGAATTTTGGAAGAACCACAAGAGTTTTATGGAGTCGTTGTGGGCTTTCTGGTTCTCATCCAAACACTTTATGTGGGTGGCACATCAGCTGTGTATCAGGTCTGTTTTGGGGGGCAGGGTTTTTGCTGGCTTGGACTTTTCCAATAAACTAAATCTCAATCAGCAGTCACTAAGAATGTTCAGATTAGGCCCAAAGTTCCCCCTGGTTTGGAATATGAAGAACTGGACTTGCAAGGACATGTAGGCTGGAGAGAAAAATAATCTTATTATGTGTTTCATAGAATATGATGGCGGGTATAACATCGACATCGACCAGCATTCCATTATGGTTCCAGTTCTTCACAAATCTTCAAACATTTTACTCTAAATAAGCTATCACTGGATTTAATGCACAGCCTGCAGTATTTTCATATCAAATGTATTGTGTGCTCTGTTGACCTAGTATTCTACTGTGCAAGAGAGCTGCTTTTGAACTTGCACAAAAATAGCTATCTGGGTAAAATATATTTGTTTACATGCAATTCTGTGGTCAATGGAGTTTGGATAGGATTAAATATCTATTTCATTTTAGTCCTAACTTGATCTGAACATTACATCGTAGGTCTCATTGCAGATTGACACAGTTTAAGACTGGCGCAAAACCAAGTAGCACTGTAATATTTGAACTCAGTAGTAACATTGCCTTGATCTGACTTTTTTTTTCTTTTTCAAATACGCCATAGCTGTGCTTTTCATGCAGATAGTGCTGTGTTGCTGCAGTTATTGCTTTCTCCAGAACCTTTGACTTCCCTGGTGCCCAGCTAAAGAAGCTAATGTCTTCCCTGCAGGGCCGGATTTACCTCTTAAGCATCCCATGGGCACAGGAGGGGAGAGTAGTCCCCTTCCAAAGCTATGGAAGCAGTGGTGTTGGTGGTAAAAGGGAGGGACACCTCCTCCTTCATCCTAATGGTACTTTCTCACAAATGTCCTATCAGATCCACCATCAGTTCCCTTAAAGGAGAAGGGTTGGGCCCTGAATTTTATGCTGTGTTAATTTTTAAATGGCCTCCGTTGAGGCTGTAAGGATCCAGAAGACCTGCAGGAGCAATGAAGTATACTCGGAACTAAGACCCAATGAAGTAGGCATTCATCCAGAGGAAAAAGAAATCCCCTAGTGTGACATGTAAAAGTACTTTATTTACAGCATGTGAATATTTATATTCCAGCATTAGAGTGGTGTGGAAGATGTGTTTTAGTTACAACAATAGTATGTAGTTCTTGTTTTGAAAATACTGGCGACATCCCTCTCCCCTCCTCCCCCTCCATACGCTAATATCATATTACTAATCGTGGGAGCATTTAATGAAACTGTGCTGTCTAGTTTTTAAAGGTGTGATTCATCAAGATCTGTTCCTATAGATACAGAATGGAAAAAAAAACCTTGGTGAATTAGGCTCTATGTGTCTTTGCTGTATTTGTAACTGGCATTTATTTATTTTATTTATAAACTACTAATTATGATGTTAGAATATTTTTACTGAAAGTTTTATTGTACCTAGAGAGAAGCATAATGTAGCAAAAATGCCCTAGTATTCAACATTTATGAGTGAACCATGTGAGCAGTCACAAAAAGTCACATTCATGAATGAATATCCTCTTATATTAAAGCATATGCATTAGCTTCAATTTATTCCTGTTAACATGATGGACACACTGGTTCCTAATCCACAAGCTGATTGGTACTGACTGGGACCAACATTAAAACAGTCCATTTTTGTCAGATTAATAGGAATGCTTGAGAAGTCCAATGAGATCTGCTTATTCGTGTGCAGCTTTGAGTGTTTAGTGCTTTGTGGATTAGATTTACTGGAGGATGTCTTCATTTTTGTATCATGGGGAAAAAGCTCAGTACATTTGAGCTATTCAGGTATCCCACTGTTCACTTTACAAAACGCCTGTGGAATATTGATAGCCATCTTTAATGTAAAATGGGAAAAATATACTCTTAAAAAATAAAATAAAACAATGTAATGCTACCTGCATTGTTCTTCTTGAAGGAGGAGTATGTTCTGCACAGATTTTACACACTGTGTTCCTTAGCTTAGTAGAAGTTGTAACAAAATGGGAAAGGTGTATTCCATGGAGTACACATAGAAACATAAGGTCCACCAAACGGTGGTCCGACAGAGGCCAATTCAAGCCAAAATTTTTGGCAGGATCCCAAAGAATAGACACAGTCCTACTTACTCATAACTAGGGATATGTAGCGGGTTTCCTATGACTACATGGTTAATAGTGGTTTATGGATATGGATCTTTCCCCCCGGAACCTGTCTAAATCCTTTTTAAACCCAGCTATGCTTATTCCTTTCATCACTTCCTCTGGCAACAAATTCTACAGTTTAATTACGCACTGAGGGGCGGATTTTAAAAGCCCTGCTCGCGTAAATCCGCCCGGATTTACATGAGCAGGGCCTTGTGCGCCGGCGCGCCTATTTTCCATAGGCCTGCCGGCGTGCGCAGAGCCCCGGGACTCGCGTAAGTCCCGGGGTTTTTTGTCGGGGGCGGGGCCGATCGACACGGCGTTTCGGGGGCGGGCCCGGGGCGTGGTTTCGGCCCAGGGCGGTCCAGGGGCGTGGCTGCGCCCTCCGGAACCACCCCCGGGTTGCGTCTCGGCGCGCTAGCGGCCCGCTGGCGCGCGGGGATTTACTTCTCCCCTCGGGGAGGCGTAAATCCCCCGACAAAGGTAGGGGGGGGTTTAGATAGGGTCGGGGGGTGGGTTAGATAGAGGAAGGGAGGAGAAGGTGAGGGGAGGGCGAAAGTGAGTTCCCTCCGAGGCCGCTCCGATTTCGGAGTGGCCTTGGAGGGAACGGAGGCAGGCTGCGTGGCTCGGTGTGCGCCGGCTGCACAAAATCGGCAGCCTTGTGCGCACCGATCCTGGATTTTAGCAGATACGCGCGGCTATGCGCTTATCTACTAAAATCCAGCGTACTTTTGTTGGCGACTGGTGCGTCTGGAGTGTCCCCTACTCCTGGTATCATTTGAAAGCATAAATAACCATTTGCTGTTTACCTGCTCCACCCAAGATTTTAGCAGATACGCGCAGCTACGCGCTTATCTACTAAAATCCAGCGTACGTTTGTTGGCGACTGGTGCGACATGGAGTGTCCCCTACTCCTAGTATCATTTGAAAGCATAAATAACCATTTGCTGTTTACCTGCTCCACCCAAGATTTTATAGACTTCTATCACATCTCTTCTCACAGGCTGAAAAGCCCTAATCTGTTTAGCTTTTCCTCATAGGGGATCTATTCCATCTCCTTTATCATTTTATTCATTGTCCTCTGCACCTTTTCTAGTTCCGCTATAACATTGTTGAGATGGGGTGGCCAGAAATGCACACAGTACTCAAGGTGCGGTTGTACCATGGATCAGTACAGAGGTATTATGATATCCTCTGTTTTATTATCAATTCATTTTCGCTCTCTACATTTTTTATTTTATACTTTTTATTTTATGTTTTAAATTTTGTATTTCCTTTTGCTCTTAAGATGCTTTATTACTGTGATCGCATTTATGATCATCACTACTATCATTATTCCTATTTTTTGCAGGTGTTTTGTTGCCACTATTTCTGCATTTTGTCTGCTCTTTATGCTGTATAGTAACATATAAGAGCCCACGTAGGGATGAAGTCTGCGTGTATAGAGTAAAGGCAAACTTCAGACAGCCTGAAGTTTCAAAGCAGACCTACGTGCATGCCTTTGACAATTAGTGAGCCCACATGTACTTCTTTAGCACAGTGTAAGTGGCACATTTACGCCTGCTAGAGAGCAGATGTAAATGTCCACACAGACATTTATGCACATACAGTACATTTGAAAATCGACAGAATGCATGTAAATGATTTCCCCACCCCCAGCTCCTTCTCCTCCCCCCCCCCACCCCCACACAGGATCAGCTCGTCGCAGGATACAAAAGTATGTGTGCAATTGCTTTCATGTGTACTTTAGCCTCTATAAAACCCCTCGGGAATTTTCCAAAAGCCCATTTATACATGTAAAACTAGATTTTATATGCATAAATGCTTTTGAAAATGACCCCCTATATGTGAATGAACTGGATATGCTAGTAATCCCTGATGCAGGCACATATACCAAAATGTGACCATGTCAAAATTTAACTGTGATAGTTTTTTGAATTTGTAATTTATTATATTCATGCAGTTCTCCTTTGTAATTCATTTGATTTGTTTTGTATTGGCTTTCCAAGCTCTTTTTCCAAACCTGCTTAGCATGCTTGCAGTCAGATCTCTACCAGTCCAAGTCTGAATCCCATGGTGCACCCCGCCTGCGCTATCACATTACTGTTTCCTCTGGACTTAGTGCCTCCAAATGGATTTGATTTGTATAGATCATGACAAGAATGAACCCTACCTACTCTGCAGAGTTGCAGTGTTTATCAGAAAGCACTGCCAGTGCTAGTGCAACTCCTGTCTGTAGTTCTCTGTGTTCTGTTATTATATTGTCACTCTCAGCCTGTGCTTACGCTGGCTCCCCAGGGAAACCACCACAAAAGCAACACTAGTGAAATGAGGAAATCTTTTACTGATCAATCATAAAACAGTGTATATATAATCCAGAATAGACACAGAATGGTCAAGGAAGGTTTCTCAGAGCAGTAACATAAAATCTCCATATGCTCTGTGTCAGGGTGCTCCTCTAGCTCTCTCAGCAATCAGGTTCACTTCCTGCAGGCATTCACTAGCAGCTCACATAGGAACTAATTACTCCTCTGCCGCCCCCCCCCCCCCCCCCCATTGACTCCCTATTCTTCAACCACCGTTGCTGCAGCCACTTCTCTGCACCCACCACCTCTAGTCCCTGCTTCTTCCAGTTTTTCTACCTCATACCATTCTCCTTCTGTCCCTTACCCCCTTCTGTTGGCACCAGCTTTTGGGGGTCTCCAATTCCCATCTCCTAACACTGCTCCTGCTCCTCAAGGTGTTCTCCCATCTTCAGCTGCTGCCACAACTCCTTTTGTTCCCCACCTCATGCCACTGTCACTGCTTCATAAAAACAGAAATTGCACTCAGAGCCTTCTTTAGCTTCTGCCGAACCTTTCTCCTAAAAACCGGCTCCTGCTGCCTGCCACCTGCTGTCTACCTCTCACTTGCGTCAGTCAGTCAGTTCCTGGATCGAAGCCTAGACCGATCCCTGCTCACCTGTCTCTCACGTCCTATGCTCCCTGCGGCAGCCCCAGCTGTCACCTCTCTCCTGCTGATGCTGGGTCCTCTTTCCTGCACTTGCACAAGGTTCCTTATTTTCATTTTTTACTTTCTTGGCAAAGTGTTGCTTTTTTATTACATCATCACCTATAAAGACAGAAAAACAATACATAAACACGACTACTAATTTTTTTCTGAGTAAATATCAGGGCTTGTTTTGGTGGGCAGGAAGTCTGGAGCTCTGCTCAGACTCTCCTTTTGTGTTGCAGAGAGGGTGCTGGGGATGGGAGGATGGGCAGTGAGGACCAGTGATCGTATTGGGGTACATAGGTAGACAACTCAGAGCCAGGGGTGGGAGAAGCCTAGGCCAGTCACAAACTGTGCTTGCTCAGATTTATAAAATTAGAGTGAAAATCAGTAAAAAACGAATAATGGTTTATGTAAAACCTTGGCTTACTTCAGTAACAATCAGCTTAACCTGTAAATGAAGGGCCTTATTGCAGGGGCCTACAGTTGGGCCATTCCAGTTTCTAAAGCTGCTCCACTTGGATGAGCAATTATTGGAGTGATCAAAAGGAAGGGAGCAGAGACTGCTAGTGGGATGGAAAGGAGAATGATGGGGGAGTCAGAGGAGAGAGCAGGAGCTCCACAAGAGGGAGAATTTCTTGGTTCCAGAGGAGGAACAAGGTGTGGAGCCCTCTCAGATTAGAAAAGAGATCCAGTACAGGGTCTCCAGAGGTTTTCTGGGATCCCACAGGAAGAGGGATGTGCAGTCATTTGAAATAACATAGGAAACTTCAATATTGCCTGTCATTTTTGAAACAAAACAAGAGAGAAAGGAACAACATTTTATTCATTTTTCATTTTGTTTTGCATTGAGCACTTCCCTAGCCGTTATTTTGAAAAGTTCCCCATGCCAAGTGACTATATGACTGCCCCCCCCACCCCCCAACCATAGGCTTCCCTCCACCTGCACCTCCTCCCCAGCAGGGCCAGTGGAAGCATTAGGCAGCCACCGAGAATGCCACGGTTTTGGAGACAACAACAGCAGGACTTGGATGGTATCAATTGGGTTGACCTTGCCCAAGATGAGAGGCAGGCAGGAAGGGAAGGGCTGCTGGATGTGAACCGACAAGACCCACACCCTTATCTTTGCCCCCTGCTCTAGTATCACGCCTCTGCCGTGTGATCCTTGAGTGTGCAGTTGCAGTAGGAGACACGCAGCTGAGCACCACATGCTGTGAGCTGCGCCTGAAGGTGCATTTGGCAGGACAGGACACAGGAGGAGGAGGACAGACTGGACAATTTGGTTTTGAGGCCTGCTGCTTGGTGTTTGTTGTCTCTGGCTGTTTGTCATCGTGCTGCAGTGTGGATTGTAGTCTCTCTGGCTTTTTCCCCTCTTCCACCTCTGCATGCCTTGCTACAGGAGCAGTCGTTGAGGAGGACAAGGACTTAAAGCTGGGTTGGTACAAGCTGCATATTTGCTGGCCCAACCCTACCTGCCGCTGTAAGGGATGAGAAAACAATCAGCACTCACCTAGGGGCCGGTGCCACTGTGTGACAGAGTGAGCTCAGCTGTGAGGTCCCGAGCTGCTTCCTCATTGTTCCACTGCAGTATTGAGTGCAGTCCTGGCCTCTCTCTCCCGGTTAGGGTCAGTAGAAAAGCATTTATTAGTTCACGTGCTTTTTTTTTTTGTCTGGCTCATCTGGTTAACTCAGCTCAGAAACAGGGAGGAAAGTGGCTCCAGCTGGAGAGCATAATGTGGGGGGAGAGGCCCCAGGTGGGGAGGGGAGAATAGGGACTCATGTTGCAAGATTGGGGTAGGGGGATAGAAGGGGCTGGGTGATTGGATGGATGGGATAAAGCAAGGCCTGAAGATTGGGGACTCCAAGAATGTGTGTGTGTATGTATGTGTGTGTGTGTTGGGGGGAGGGTGAGACGGCATGGCTGAAGTTCACCTAAGGCATCTGGTACCCTTGCTCCGGCCCTACTCCCAAGACCATATCCCTGCTTACTTATCTAAAAAATGGTGCTGGCTGGCACCATTAAGAAGTACGGACCATGTTTCATAATGGCGCCAGCCTCAGATCAGCCAACATCATTTTTAAATATTGCAGTGGCAGGGCAGGAGCAACTGGGGATTGCTCCTGACCTCCTTTGGATTCATATCCTTGTGAGGAAGCTGGGAGTGGTGGTGAAAAGCCCAGAAGGCTTTTGTATAGTTGGGAGGTACAGGTTATAGTTTTAGGGCACGCTGTTATAAAATAGGATGCACTAAAACAAATGCAATGAAAACCCATCCCAATGAAATGAAATGAACCCTTCACCGATGATGCAAAACAAAATCTAAAAAAACAGTACACACCCCTACACAGCAGCAGTCAGCTGTTTACCTAATGACAAAAAGGAGACAAGAGTGTTGCTTATTTACCTGAGTTAGATTTGCAGAGTACCCATCCAGCACACAGAGTTGCACAGGAGAGGAGGGGAATCTTGTCTGCAGCATGAGAGCAAATCAGGAGCAATGATCTCTAGGCATTGGGGTCACTTGTGTAATTGGCTGTTGGTGGGTGGATTCCAGACCCCTCCCTGGTTACTGGGCTCAAATCACAAGTGGTCAAGCAGTAGTTGTAGTGAACCAGACCCAAGATGAAATTCCCACTGGAAAAGGAATTTGTCTTCTTTGTGTTGCTGAAAATTGTTCTTGCCTCTTGAGAAAACCAAAATCCCTTCCAGGTGACCATTTTCTCCTCTGAAAACCTCAAATGAACCCAAACCGTAGATGAACCAAAATTGATCCAAAGGCCAAACTGGTGATGGTTTCAAGATGCCAAATTTATTTACAAGTATAGGAAAAAACAAGAAGCAATTGCATAAGTGTAGTCCATAACCACAAGCTCCATAGTGAAAACAAAGATATAGCAGAATCAGCACAGTAAAACAGCCTACAAGCACCATTGCCTCTTTTACAAGCCCAGCAACTGGAAATCCAGGTCTCCTTCCCTTCCAATAAACAAAGAACTTACTCAGTCCCTTGGTTGAGGTTTATGTTCACACGCCCATCACACATTCTTAGGCAAAGTTCTCTATTTTCCTTCTAGGGGCTTTGTCTGAAGGCCACTAATGGCCAAGGAGCTTGATGCTTCTGCACATTACTCTTACCATGGACTCAGGCACCACTCAGCAGAGGCTAATATTGTTCTGCTTCTGTAGGCTGCAGAACCCCAGCATTACCACTGCACCTCAACTCTAGGGGGGGGGGTCTTACCTAATATAATTATAGGTTCTTAACAATGAGTTCATCAGGGCTTAAAGTCACAGTGTACCCCTGCAGATAGTAGTACAGGATGACCTTTTTATGTGATGACGATGCTGCGCATGCAAGGAGTTACGGTAGCGGGAATCGTCAGAGGGGTGAACGGCGGGGAATGGCGATAAGAGCAGGAATCCGCAGCAGAAACCTCTGGATCTGTGAGGCAAGTGTCGGGCAGAGCAGCTTGGAAGGAGGCAGCTAGGCCAAGCTTAATCCTTGGAGGGAATTGAAACTAGAGGTGCAGAGAACTAAGCAATGAAGTGTTTGGAGTGTTTGGAGTGAGACTGAGAACCGTGCCGGGAACCGCACACACATGGATGCCAGCGTGCATGTTTTAAAATTAACCTCAATAGCTCATGGAGTCATGGCCCAGTTGGAGGCTAGTGCTGACTGACTCATCTGGAAGTTCAAAAAAACTAGGAAACTAGCAAATCTAAAAAGAAAATATATAGTCTTAGTAAGAGATATATTTATGCTGTCATTCTTGGTGAATAAAGTAATAATTTTAATGTATGACAGCCAAACTTATCATGCATTAAATATTGTAGCACTCTTGTGAATAGACCCCTTTAGCTGGATTTATAATAATTATTTTAAAAATAAATTTAATGTATATTACTTACACTCCTCTTATTCACATGAATGAAATTCCCAAGTCTCTTTTGCCTATATGTTTGTCTCGATTAGACTGTAAGCTCTGCTGAGCAGGGGCTATCTCTTAAGCATATTTATACAGTTCTGCATATGTCAAGTAGCACTATAGAAGTGATAGGTAGTAGTATGTACCAAGTATACAAGCACATACACATTAAACATTATATTAAGGGGATAGTGCCAACTAACTAAAAGTACAGGTGCTGGTTGAATCACAGATCTTCCACTAGCATTAACTTAATCCTAATAATAATCTATATTTTCAAAAGCTTTTGTTTGGGGGTACCCCTCTGTTTGTCTGCATGGTCACTGTACATGTGCATTGTGGTTTGGGTGGTTTATGTTATTCTCTGTTAGCGGCACCACCATTAATAATGCTGAAAAAGTCCAGAACACTTCCTTTCTCCAAGACATCTTTATAAAATGAATAGCTGGGTTAGGATCATTAAAATGGCATTTATCAGTTCACAGAAATTCCATTTGGGTCTTAAAAAAGAAAGCAGCACCAAAGTTCTCTTATTCTCTGTATTTTCAATCTGAGGAAATATCTAAATGAACTTTTTTTTTTTTTAAATGAAAACCTACTATGCAATTGCCATTATGTTTGAATCAAATGTTTAGAGCTGAAACAGATGTAAATCAAGAATTAGCTACGAATATAATGGCTTTAGATCACAGCACTTACTGTTGTAATACAATACTTTCCAGGTTACTTCAGGCCATGAGCTCATACTACTGGACAACAGGTCTGTTCTGAGGCTTCCGAACATCAGTTAATACAATATTGTTCTTAAAGAAAGTCAACAACAATAAAAGATCTCAAAAATATTTTCTACTTACCAACAGGCCGATACAGTAAAGTGTGTGGGAAAACGGGCACTCACTGTTGAGCGCCCGCTTTCCCAACACACGCCCAGCCACCTCTCCTGGGCGCATGATACCATATGTAAATGAGCGGTCACGCTAAAAATGAGATGCTAGGGACAATAGCGCATCCCTAGCACCTCCTTAGCAGCGGACGCCCAGGAGAGATGGCTGTCAGCGGGTTTGGAAAACGGATGCTCAATTTTATGAGCCTCGGTTTTCCTAACCTGTGCACAGCCACCGGTTGGGAAAATGGGCGCTCGTAAAATTTAGTATCTATTTTCCTAACCTGACCCACCGGCACATTTTTTTTTTTTAACCTT
Source organism: Rhinatrema bivittatum (assembly GCF_901001135.1). Lineage (NCBI taxonomy): Eukaryota > Metazoa > Chordata > Amphibia > Gymnophiona > Rhinatrematidae > Rhinatrema > Rhinatrema bivittatum. The sequence continues at coordinate 118,485,235 of NC_042619.1, forward strand.
TTGGCTCCTCCGCCTTAATATCGCCATGATATTAAGTCAGAGGATGTACAGAAAAATGTGTAGATCGGGCGCACATGTTTTTTTTCTGTATTCTGGACAAATAGCTAATGGCCTCATCAACATGCATTTGCATGTGATGAGCGCTATTAGTTTTGGGAGGACTTGGGCACGCATTTTAGATGCGCTAAACCCCTTATTGTACAAGGGGTAGTGGATGCACATCCAATACGCACGTAAAACAGTGCGCTCATCTGAGCACACTTTACTGTATCGGCCTGTATGGTAGTGTATACTGATCAGTGGCGAGGAGCTGAACACCAGGGTCTCATGTGTGCTTTCTGGTGCTATACTACTACTACCTTTTATCATTTTTGCAGTGCTTTCAGACATACTCAGTGCTGTACAGATACAAATAAGAGACTGTCCCCGTTCCATGAAGCTTACAACCGAGTCAACACAAACATACAGGATAAACAAGAGTCAATGGGAAGTGTATTTATTGTTAGAAGTGTGCAACATTTTTTTTACTGGTTGTTTTCGTTTTTTAGTTTGTGGGTGGGCCATTTTGGGTCCACCCCTGGATCGGCATTTTTTATTTCTTTAAAATGTTCGTATTTAAAAAAAAAAAAAAAAAAAAAGCACACCAAAACCCATTCCAATCATTCCTATTTATTTGAATATAAAGCCTACCCACCCTCCTGATCTCCTCAAGACTCATCCAAAGTCCCTGGTGGTCCAGTGGAATCCCGGGAGCGATCTCCGTGGCTACCGGTATCAGTAATCAAAATGGTGCCGGCAGTCTTTTGTCCTTACTATGTGACAGGGGCTACCCAGTGGGTCATGAGAAAAAAGAAGGTGATGGTTTCCCCGGTGAGACCTGGAATGCTGTGTACAGTTCTGGAGATCGCACCTTCAAAAGGATATAAAGTCTGAAGTCGGTACTCTCCTGATCAAAGGTTTCAGAGATTCCAAAGCTCAGCGGTGTTGTGTCTTTTGTTTACTTAGTTTTAAATAACATCCTTATGGACAGTTAGTAAATTAAATATCTGTAGAATTCATCTTTTTTTTTTAAAGTAAAAATGGGAAAAGACAAAATAGCAGAGCCTGAGCCAGTCGATTCAATCCACACTTGTTTTTCAAAAGGGGATACATGAGGATAAATGAAAAAAAACAAAACAAAAACAAGCCAGAGTATCTCATCCATGTCAGATGTCACAATTTTATTTCTATTTGGGGGGGGGGGGGGGAGGAGAGAGACCTGGTAGTTTCCTCCTGTTTCTTTAGTCTTCCAGCTCAGCTGGCACCAGGACTGGGATTTGGCACATGAGCCTTCATTCACAAAACTACCTGGGGAAGTTTTTCATTTATTTTATTTCTCCTCCCAACTTACTTAGTGCTGTCCTTGCAGTAACAGTGCTTGGCAGGGAGCCCTACACTACCTGCTACTTCTGGAACCTTCCTTCACCAGGTTTTGCTATTGCATAATGGCTGGTACCCCCTCTTTCCTGCAAAGGATGTGATCATTGCCCCTTCAGCTCCAACCGGCCTGGGGAGAGAAGGACTTGTCTCAGGAATTGAATCCAGGTCCTCCACATAGCAGTCCACAGCACCATTTCTTTATTAAATAAATATCCCTGAAGGCAAGCAATAGCCCCCTAAAGGCCTGTATTCAAAAGCATTTGTTCAACAAAGCTGGCACTCAAGCCGGACAAACCCTGGATTTTAAACTTCCCAACTTTTTGACGGCCACCGAATTATCCAGTTAAGTTGATAGCTGGCAAACAACTTAGCTGGATAAGTCGGGGGGGGGGGGGGGGTCCAGGGGCCTTCCAGGGCACTGGAGGGCAGTTGCCTATGTTGCTGATGCCTGCATCTGGGCCTGTGGGTAATATAAGTCAGGCTTTGTATGAGACCAGATGCATGAGGCAGAGAGTTGAGAGCTGTTTTCATATTATGGTCAAACACTGAGTCTATGGTACATTTGGAATGTTGTTTGTAAATTTGTATCATGTTGTTTGATTTTATAATGTGTGTATTAATCTATATGTTGCCTAGAACTTTGAATAGTGTGGGTTATACATTCTTAAAATAAATAAATGGCAGCAATACTGGGTGGTGCCAAGAGCAGTTTGAATGTACCATATTCCTAGACGTGTTGGGTATTTTGGGGGTTCCAGGTGGGATGGGAGGGTTTGCAAGTGGATGGGGAGGATGGGAGTTAGGAGGGGGCCCAGAACCTATATATCATGTTCAAAACTGGGGGGAGGATGTGTGTATGAGAAGTATCCATGAGCCACTATGGCCTGCAACTTACTTTATCCTTTTGGGGTTCTTGGAGGGAGATTAGGATTTATGTCTGACATTTTTACTGATTTTGGAAGGTGAGGAGATGCTGGCCTGGAAGATTTGTTTGGGTGTACTTACCTTACTATATTTTCAGTATAGCCAGTTAAGATTAAAGTTGCCTGTGTATGTACCTGGATAACTTTAACCCTAACTCTTTCTCTAAGTCAACTTGACCAATAGCAGTTTATGGATTTCTCCTCCAGAAACTTGTCCAAACCTTCTTTAAACCTAGCTAAGCTAACTTCCTTAATCACATCCTCTGGCAATGATTCCAGAGCTTAATTGTGTATTGAGAGAAAAAGAATTTTCTCCAATTTGTTTTAAATGTGCTACTTGCCAACTTCATGGAGTACCCCCTAGTCCTTCTATTATTTGAAAGAGTAAACAACTGATTCACATTTACTCATTTTAGTCCTCTCATGATTTTGTAAAACTCCATCATATCCCCTGTCAGCTGTGTCTTCTCCAAGCTGAACAGCTCTAACTTCTTTAGCCTTTCCCTTGTCATTTATATATTCATTAATTTATCCATAATGGAATTTGTCACTGCTTCATTAAAGGAGGCCTCTATCAAAACCCTGCTCAACAAATTTGATCTTGATTCTTTGGATTGTACAAACTATTGTCCAATTTCTTCATTATCTTTCTTTGCAAAATTAATAGAAATTGTACTTTAGAGGTAATTGGATGATTTTTTGCAAAATCATTATATTTTATACCAGTTCCAATCTGGTTTTCATAAATCTTTGAACATTGAGAATTTGTTATTGTCTAGTTTGGACATCTTCATGAGAGGATTTGAAGGTGGCCAAAACTTTGTGTTGGTATTGCTTGGCACATCATTCGACAATTATCAAATTTTGCTGTATCATTTAAGGAAAAGTGGCATTTCAAGGGTGGTGGTATTAGATTGGTTTGAGTCCTCCCTTACTGAGATAACTCATTAGGTGGACTGTGGTTTTAGCATTTTGGCCTGGTATATTCTATCTACCGGCATCCCAAAAGGCTCAGGCCTGTCAATTTCTTTATTTAATATCTATTTAACCCCCATCTGCAGACTGTTGACTGGGCTTTGTGCTGGGTACAAAATTTACACTGACAGTATCCAGGTTTTCTCCCTGTTTCATCATCCTGATTTGATATCTTTGTTGCGGTTTCCATCTGTCTTTCTGTGGAGTTAAATCATGGATGTCACATAATAAGTTGGCTTTGAACCTAAAGAAAACTGAAGTAGTTGTGTTGTAGAGACCAAATACTACTTCCATTCCCTCTTCCTATTGTTTTAAGAGAGTTAAAATCCTGGTCATAGTGCATGTGGAATATCTGGGTGTAATTAGAACTTGCACCTGCGTGACCATATTAAAGGTACAGTAAAATCTGACTTTTTAAACTTTGTATATTGCAACCATTGAAACCTGCATTGGATCACGCTAAATTTGGGTTTGTTGTGCAAGCATTATTGATTTATTTTTATATACTGACATTCAATCTGAGATATCACATCAGATTACATTCAGGTACTGTAGGTATTTCCCTAGCCCCAGAGGGCTTACAATCTAAGTTTTTACCTGAGGCAATGGAGGGTAAAGTGACTTGCACAAGGTCACAAAGAGCAACAGTGGGACTCTAACCCTGGTCTCCTGGTTCATAGCCCACTGCTCTAACCACTAGGCTGTTATTCCACCCTTATCAGTCTTTGAGCAAATGCCCTATGGGCTCTCCAGGTCCTTCAGAACAATGCTGTGTGCCTGATCTCAGGACATGTTATTTATTTATTTTATTTAGAAGATTTATATACCGATGAACGTTGGGAACATCTCATCGGTTTACATTAAACAACTTATAGCTAACCGAGCTTTACATAGAAATTGGAACCAAATATAAATATAAAAGAAACAGAAACAGAACAGATAATTTAAAACAAGAAAACATCAACACCTCATATTCCTCCCATGCTGAAAGATCTACATTGGTTTCCAATTGAATGTTGGGTAAAATACAAGGTCACGTTACATGTTCATAAAGGGGCAGATTTTATAAAACTATGCGCGCGCGTACTTTTGTTCGCGCACCAGGCGCAAACAAAAGTACGCCGGATTTCAATAGACATGCGCGTAGCCGCGCGTATCTGTTAAAATCTGGGGTCGGTGTGCGCAAGGCTGCCCAAAATCGGCAGCCTGCACGCGCCAAGCCGCGCAGCCTGCCTCGGAGGGAACTTTCCTTCCACCCCCCCTGCACCTTCCCCTCCCTTCCCCTACCTAATCCATCCCCTACCTAACCCTACCTCCATCCATGTCAGAATATTCTGACAGATGTTCAAAGTAGCAGCCAGCCAGGCTTTGAAGTATTTTTATGTTTAATTTGAAATAATGCAATAAGATGTGAATCATGGGCATGCAACCCTGGCACTGACAGAAGTCCTAAGATACAAGTTTATATATAAAGAAAAAAAATTCGTCCTCAATAATCCCATGGCTCGAATGGCTCCTGCCAATTTTCAAAGTTCTGTCCCACTATATTTTTTGTTTGGTGTGAGTGAAGCTCCACAGATAGTCACTGTGGACTTCCTTACTTCCAACAGCAGGCCTATAAAATAGTTTGTATCATCTGATTCCTTCCTATGTCAGGCAGCTACTACAGAGCAATCTAACTAACTCAATCCCTTTGCTACATTCACCACATTTCAGCTTCATAGCTACCAGCTGCATGCTTTCTCTCGATATGCTTGTGTTATTCTGTGGTTTTGCCAGTGGATGTAGCTCTTGAGTCACTGATTTCTTGTGCTGGTTAACTGTTGCTGCTTTAAATGGGGACACTGTACTAATGACCCACATACACAGTGATAAAGATGAAATAAAAAGACTTATGATTTTAAATGATCCTGATATCTGAGGTATTCTTCTAAGTATAAAAGACAGCAGTGTTCTAGACAAACTGGAAGCAAATCCTTCTAATTATAATAATGAGAATGTCATTACAATCCATTGTTTAAGGTGCTATATTAAACCTGGAGCCTGGTCATTAAAGACCCCATGGAAAATTATGACTAAAGTAGAGCACTTAAGAAAAAAAAAAGTGATGGTGCAGGAGAAAATTGGTGATAAAGACAGAAGTGGTATCAGAAAATGTGCCAAAACTTTTGGCCAAAACCAGACAATCCTATATATTATTGTACCAAGAAACAACCATAGTGTCTGTGACGGAGTGTGTAGAAAACTCCCTGAGATTGCTGGGCACAGCTGTCTCGCCCGGTCCTCCTTAAGCTTGAGACCTGCAGGGAATCCTGGGTGAAGGGAGGAACCCTTCACCAGAGAATAAGACCTGAGGGCCTAGAAGAGTTAGGGGGCCCCAGGGAGCTGATGGAGATTATCATTTGTACTGCCTGTTTGAAATATCTGAACTGAAGGTCTGCTGCCATTTTGCTTTTGCACTATATATAAAAGTGCTCTTAAGCCACAGCCAGAGTCTACTTGTTGTTTCCTCTTTCTGTTACCAAGCCATGCATCGCTCGAGCTACCACATATGTTGGCAGCAGTGGCAGCAGTGGGAACCCTTGCCCACAGCTGCAGCAAGAGAGAAAAAAACCCAACCCTTATAATATCTTTTTCTTTTCCTGGGGCTTCTCAGTTCTACTTACCCATCTTGTGCAACAAGCCAAGGGTGCTATTCCCGCCTGAATAGCGAGAGGTCAAGGAGTAAGTAAGGGTCAGATAGGCCAACAGGTTTTTTACATTCCCCCCCCCCCCCCCCCCCCCCGCTCTCCTAACCCCGGGGAGGTAAGTAATTTGAAGGCAGCTCAGTAAACAAGGAAAATGAAGCAGATGATCTAAATCCTTTCTACGAGCCAACAGCAGTTACAGGGTGCTCTGCAAACTCAAATTAGCTAGCAGCAGGCGTTGCAAGTGTTATAAATCCTGACCTCACCTGCTGCCGGCTCCTGCCGAGTCGCGGCGTTCCCCGGCTGTCCCCGGGCCTCAGCGCGGCCTCTCTGTGGCGGCATCTCCACGAGGGAGACACCGCCAAGCTCCTGCTCCTAACCCTGCCCCTTAGGCGTGCGCATGCACAGGGGTTCGACTCTTAAAGGGGCCACGGCGGGAAAGCTTGGCCCGGCCCCTGGAACGATGTCAGATGCCGTTGGGTACTTAAACCCAGCTGCTCCCTTCACGCCTCGCCTTGCAACGAGGTTCCCTCCTTGAGGTAGTAGTTGCAGTCTTCTTGCTTGTTCCTGCATTCCCCTGGTCCTTGCTCCAGCCTTGTTCCTGCTCCATCCCATCCTTGCTTGCTCCCATTCCTGGTTCCTGACTTCGACCTGTCTCCTGGCTCTAGACTTCGGCTCGTCTCCTGGCTTCTGACTTCGGCCCATCCTCTGGTATCCTGCTTGCTGCCTGTCTCGACTCTGGTTCGTCTTCGGTCTCTGCTGCCTGCCGCCTGCCCCAACTCCTGGTTTGTTCCACTTCTTGCTTGTCTGCTGCCTGATTTGATCCTGACTGCTCCATCCTGGAGACCTCGCCTAGGGGACCTCGAGCTTCCAGTGGTGAAGTTCCGGTTGGTTTCCTGGTTCCAGCCACGCCTCTGCTTCACAACTTCTGGACAACACTTCAGGTACTCATCTTCATGAGACCACACATAAGTCCAAGCAGCTTGGATCCTCAAGGACTCCTCCCGGGAGGATCTCAGGCTTCCAGTGGTGAAGATTCAGTGCCGGGAGGCACTCCGAAGTCTGTGGCTCCTTCTGCAGTGAAGAGGACAAGCTGACTGCAGCTCCGTGCCGCGTTGGAGAAGGCAGCACAGGAGGTGAGAGGCCTGCTCGCGGGGAGTAGCTCCGAGGGCAGGATTCATAACAAGGAAAGAGAATTTGGCCCAGAGGTTGGGCCGAAAGTAGACCAAGCCCAAGTTCTCTTCGGAGAACAGCTGTCCACTAGATAAGACAGCGGACTTGAAGCAGTTGGTGGAGGAAAACAAGGACATTTTCTCAAATCTGCCTGATTGTACCCACCTCGTGCAACATGACATCATTACTTCTCTAGGAGTTGTGGCACACCAGCGACTGTGTCATTGAGACTGAAGTGAAGGAGATGCTCCGGCTTGGGAGTAATAGAGGAGTCTACCAGTGACTGGCTCTTCCCCTTAGTATTAGTGCCGAATAGGGACTCCTATTCGGCACTAATACTAATACATTAGTACAAAATTGTTCGTGGGGTTCTCTTATCGTTTTGGGGGAGGGCGGGAAAAATGGCACACAAAAACAACTCCTAAACCTATCCCGACCCTTTAAAACACATCCTTTAGCTTCCTCCATCCTCCCGACCCCCACAAAAACTTTTTTAAAGTACCTGGTGGTCCAGTGGGGGTCCCGGGAGCGATCTCCCGCTCTTGGGCCATCGGCTGCCACTAATCAAAATGGCGCCAATGGCCCTTTGCCCTTACCATGTGACAGGGGCTATAGGTGCCATTGGCCGGCCCCTGTCAATTGGTTGGAGCAATGGATAGCCTGCACCATTTTTAAAGATGGTGCCAGCCGCCATTGCTCCTACCATGTGACAGGGGCCGTCCAATGGCACCGATAGCCCCTGTCACATGGTAAGGGCAAAGGGCCATCGGCGCCATTTTGATTAGTGGCAGCCGAAGGCCCGAGAGCAGGAGATCGCTCCCGGGACCCCCACTGGACCACCAGGTACTTTAAAAAAGTTTTTTTGGGGGGGGTCGGGAGGGTGGGGGAAGCTAAAGGATGTGTTTTAAAGGGTCGGGGTGGGTTTTTTGTTTATTGGCTCGGGCGCAGCCGATAAAAAAATAAACGATTGGACTGCACGCAAAAAATGTCCCGATAGTCCCCGAACCCGGAATCGTAACCGATTCACATCTCTAGTGCCGAAACCAGATGAGAGCATCAGGTTCTGTATTGACTTTAAAAAGGTCAATGTGGTCTCAAAACTTGATGCCTATTCAGTGCCACGAGTGGATGAACTGATTGAGTGTCTGAAATCGGCTCCGTTCATCTCTACCCTCTATCTTAACAAGGGGTATTGATAGGTGCCTCTCACATCCTCGGTGAAAGAGAAGACAGCGTTCTTGATGCCTGCCGGGCTGTTTCAGTTTACTGTACTCCCATTTGGCCTTCATGGTGCACCTGCAATATTTCAGCGATTGGTTGACCTGCCTTTTCCACCCACATCAAGGGAACACAGCCATCTATTTGGATGACATTGTGATCTACAGCCATGACTGGAAGACACATCTTAGCTAACTCCAGGCCATGCTACGCAGTCTGAAGAACGCAGTGCTGATGGCTAATCCTAAGAAGTACTTGCTGGGTAGGTAAGAGGACCAGTATCTTGGCTACACCCTGGGGAAAGGCAAGGTCCATCCACAGACCAAGAAGATCTACATGATCACTTGGGTGCTAGTGCTGCAAACAAAGTGCTGAGAGCGTTCTTGGGCCTTGTTATCAATCTGGTGGGAGGAACAATCAGATAGGAGTTAGAAATCTGTTATCGATCCTCCTCCAGAGGGGAAGAGATAGCAATTTGTTGAGAACCTGCTAGGGAGTTAGCAATGTTGTAATCGTTCGACTCCTGAGGGAGGAGGAGTTAACAATCTGTTATGAAACGGCTCCTGAGGAAAGAGGAGTTATCAATCTGTTAGGTATGACTCCTGTGGAGGGAGTAGTAAACAATCTGTTATGAATCTGTTGCTGAAGACTCCTGATGGAGAGGGAGTAGCAATCTGTTACCAGCAGAGTGCTTGGAGAGGGCACTCAGCTGTAGAGGAATGTAGATAGGTGGATCCTTGGGCCGATGGCAGATGACTGCGCCCCCAGGAGGCTATCCTGAGAGGGATCGCCGGCTAGGCTTGGGTTTGGAGACAGACACAGATAGTTCTTTTTTAGACAGGTTAGTAGAACCACCAGAGGTGGCAGTAGTGAGCTGATATGCCCGGCAGGGCTGAAGCCCCTCAGGTACTGGAACAGCAATCCCAGGGTTGAGCTGTAGAGAAACTATAGATAGTGAGTAGATAGGGTATGCTGTGTTCATAGCCAGAACTGGATGACAAACTCATATAAGGTCTTTAAGAAACTCAGTAGCTGGAAAGGGTGAGGACCTCGAGGAGCGAGTACCTGGTTCCAGGGAAAGCTCTGAGAGAGCGGTGGTAACTCCCAAATGTCTGTATCTGCGATAGCTTCCAGGCAGTAAAGAATCTTCAGAGTGTTTAGGAACATGGGCCCTCGAGGAGCGAGTACCGGTTCCTATCGGCAATCTGAAATAAAGAAAAGAGAGCGAGGCCCCGGAGGAGCGGGTACCCCTGGTAAGTCCAAGGAGGCAGAGTAGCTTGGACGAATCCTTGCTAACTCGATTCGTTAGCAAATTCTGAGACCTTTTATATTGGAAACGGATGACATCATCTCAGGGGGATGCCCCCGAGGTTCGCGCCCTTGCTGGTACATCAATCGGAGCGCATGTGCGTGTGTGCCCTACATCATCAGGAACATGGCAGATCCACAGCGTCATGCCGGTCCAGGGATGCCGGAGGGAGACGGCAAGAAGACGCCGCGGCTGCTAACCGTCCATCAGACCCAGAGGGAGTCGCCACAGAGGTAGAGAGGGCGGAGTGAGGGCGTCGAGCAGCGATGGACACAACAGGCCTCATGGGATATTAAAGAAGATTAATTCCCAGTTATTCAGAAAAGGCAGAGCCTCTCACAAGGCTATTGATAAAGAAAGCACCAAAGAAGCTCCATGGTCAGAGGAAGCAGAGAAGGCCTTCAGAGCCCTGAAGGAATTGATATAGAGATGTGAATTGGAACCAGAATCGGTTCCGGTATTGGATTCGTGGACCACTGGGAAATTATTTTTCCTGCAGTCCAATCGTTATTTTTTTTATCGGCTGTGCCGAGCCGATAACCCAAAAATACAGCCGACTCTTTAACATTAGTTCATTAGTATCCCCCCACCCTCCGGACCCCTCCAAAATTTTTAAGTACCTGGTGATCCAGTGGGGGTCCCGGGAGCGTTCTCCCCGCGCTCGGTCCATCGGCTGCCAGTAAACAAAATGGCGCCGATGACCCTTTGCCCTTAGCATGTGATAGGGTATCCGTGCCATTGGCCGGCCCCTGTCACATGGTAGGATGAATGGATGGCCGGCGCCATCTTTAAAAATGGCATGGGCCATCCAGTGCTCCTATTTTCAATCATCAGATAAATGATTCACATCCCTAAATTGATATGCTCTGAACCGATCCTGATAAGTCTGGACTTTACCGATCCCTTCATGGTGCAATGCAATGCCTCAGAGGCTGATTTGGGAGCCTTCGTAGCCCAGAAGAAGGATGGAAAAGAACATCCTGTGGTGTACATCAGTTGGAAGCTGATGCCATGCAAGAGACTTTACTCAACTGTTGAGAAAGAGGCCTTGGCAGTCAGTTGGGGCTTAGAGGCCTTATGCTGCTACCTGCTGGGGTGGCAATTCACACTCATAATGGACAATCAACCACTCCAATGGATTAATAGGAACAAGGAGTCCAGTGCAAGAGTGATGAGATGGTTCCTGGCCCTGTAACCTTTAATTATAAGATCTGACACAAGGCAGGAAAGGAGAATGCGAATGCATATTTCCTGTCAAGAGAGGTGTTCCTTGTACAGGCAGATGCTCATCCCAGCAAAGCTGAGATGAGGGGGAGGGTATGTGAGGGAGTGTATAGAAAACTCCCTCAGACTACTTTATAGGATCGGGCACAGCATTCTCTTCCAGTCCTCCTTAAGCTTGAGACCAGCAGGGAATCATGGGTGAAGGGAGGAGTTCTTCACCAGAGTATAAGACGAGGTCTTAGAAGGGTTTGACGGGCTCTGGGGAGTTGACGGAGTCCCTGCATATGCAAAGATCTGCTGTGTTTAAGGTTGATTAAGACTCTCTGCTTAAAGAACCCTCTGTTTAAAGATTTTATTGTTTTAAGATTGCGCATTGCCTGAAGTAAAGCTGAACAGCCTGAAGTGATTGTTTTTCCATTTGTCCTGCCTGTTTGAAATACCTGAACTGAAGGTCTGCTGACATTTTGTTTTTCCACTGTAAATAAAAGTACACTTAAGCCACAGCCAGAGTCTACTTGTTGTTTCCTCTGGCTGTTACCAAGCCATGCTCAGCTCGAGCTACCACCCATCAAGCATCAAGCATCAACCCAATTATTTACCACATTTGTCAAAAGGACAGTTTATTTTCTAAGGCTTTTAACGGCACATAACACATGAAATATATCCAAAAACTGTTGTTTCGTAAGAAACTTAGCTCAAAGTCCAATGTCCCATGAGTGAATATCCAAACAAACAATCAAAAGATGATATCAATGCTGCAAGTCTGAAAGGCCGACCGGATCGCAGTGTCCGGTCGGCCGGGGTAATGTGGGCCCAGGCCCACGAATAAAGGCGGGTCCTGGCCGAGTCAGAGTGCTCGGTGGGCACCTGAGAGGCCAGGATGCGGGGGGGGGGGGGGAAGGGTCAGCAGGAGGTCGTGAGGCGGCGCCAGCTAGGCGGGGGGTAGGGGCACGGGCTGGGTGCGAGCGCACGTGCGCACGAGCGCACGTGCGCTCGGGCCGGGAGGTAGGGGGGTTTAATTGGCTGGGGGGGGGGGGGGGGGGCGGGACAAAGCAGTTTGGCGGGCAGGGATTGGGGCTGCAAGGGTCTCCGGGGGAAGGGGTAGTGCGGGTATGGGGCCGGCTGGCTCAGTTGCTCGAGGCATCTGTGCGGCAGGCTTTGTTTTCCCTCCCAACCGCCCTGTTATTTATGTTATTTAGGTTATTTATGTTGTTGTTTGTTCAATTTATTGGGGGTTTGTCGTCGCAGCGGGGTGGGTTTTGAGGATGGCCCGAGCCAATGCAAGTCAATATTGTTATGTAAGGCGGGTCGCCATTTAAGGGGGGGGGCAACTGGGGGCTGTTGTCCGGGTGGAAGGCCCCTTGCTAGGAGAAGGCGGGGGCCTCATTGGCCTGATTCCTTGCTCGCCAGCGGCGGGAGTCCACCGGATTAACCTCTTGCTTAATGGCGGCGGAGGTCTGATCTTGGTGTACAGCCGGGGGGGGGGGGGGGGGGGGGGGGGGGGTTTGAGTCGGTTGGCTGGTACTGACCGCCTGGCTGAAAGGCGGCGGTCAATGGGGGGATGTTTGGATAAGTTATTGTTAAGCGTTAATTGTTGTAAGGCTCGGGTCTCCTGGTCAATAAAGCTGCGGCCCTGTTTTACCCAATCTTTTGTGGTGTCATTTTGTAAAAGAGGGCGGTTGTGAGTGAGTGAGGTCCTGGATGCCCATATTATGAGGACGACAAGCTTCACTTGTATAAACTCTGCAACCCTGGTAGTATTTGGCAAGCACTGCCTGCTTCAGGAGTTACTGTGCAAATGTGGAAAGAAATATGTAAAAAGTAACCACAACATCACCTTGTTCCTCAAAATACTTAATAAAAAACAAAAACAAAGCACTTACTTGAAATCATCAAAATGGACTGCACAACTTACATACAATCAAGCATACAAAATAGCTGCATCATGTGGCTATCTATATACTCTATACTAATTGATGCAAAGTGATAACACTGAGCAATCAAAAGTATCTGAGGAACCATTTATATCCTTTATACTGATTGGTGCAAAGGTAGTAGCATTGACCAATCAAAAAAAATTTCAGAACTCCCCCATTCAGAAAGAGAAGCTAAGAAAATAGGTGCCATTCAATATCTTTATTTAAACCTGATGAAAAGACAGTGTTCAAACGGTGACTCCAGAGCTGTTCATATTGCAATAGTTTTACATCATGGTTCCCATAATGGAGGTTTACTTTATTCATATCCAGAACAGGATGTGTACTGGCCTTCTGTTTTGTTATTTATTTGATGCAATTGACATATTTTGAATTTACAACAGCCTTTACAGGAGTGTCCTCTTTTTGCTTTAACTAAAGGTCGCAACCTACATGATACACTGGTAAGGTCCATGTACTTGCCTGAAGCTGATCCACATAGTACATCTGCACTGGAAATAAGACATTTTCCTCAGGACCAGATTTACGGTCAAAGACACCCTGGGTGAAAATGGTTAATGGTGCCCCCATCCCATCTGATCCCTACACATCATTTGTACTTCTACAAAATATGCATAGCAGAAACAAAACAAGTGTCTTGGTACTCATTTTTTAATGAAAATAAATAAAAAGAAATGCTTATATAGGTCAAATTTGATTAAAACTTGACTTTGCAAGCTTTTTTCTCAGCAACTTTTGCAGAAATTTCAAACTTTTGCAAAGCAATCTTCTCAGTCACCTGTATTCACATTTTGCTAGGGAAATGAATCATATAACTAGAGTGTTTCCAGTCCTTAAATTTTACAGTAAAGCAGGGGTAATTTCTCTATTTGCTCTGGTGGTAATCACCTCCTGGTGTACTAAAACCTGGATTTTCCATGATCAGCAAAGCTATGAGTGGAACTGGGCTCAGCAGGATCCTGGGAAAGGCCTGGAGTAGGTGGCTTACCTATACAAATAAGAAATGTTTACTTAGGCCAAACAATAAATTTAAAGTTTGACTTTGTGAGCTTTAATCTCAGCAAATTGCCTTACAACAACTGAGAGATCAAGTTTTTTAGGAACGTCATTTTTTTATAGATAGTATAGCAAGTGAGGTGGGCCTTTCATCTACCATTGTTGACTGTAAGTATGTTTTGATTAATTTTAATTTTCAGAAGCTACATTTATTTCTAGCAACCGGAGCTAGAAGTATCAGAAGAATTCACAATGCTATGCAAGTATTTGAGAAGGCATCACTTATATACATAACATGTACATATTGCAAAGCATCTCATGGGGAATCTTTGCCATATCACATAAATGGATCAGTTTATCACAAAGTTCTATGCCATTAATATCAGAGTGTTCACCATCAGAGAGAATTCCTTACAGTGTGAGTACAGTTCCTTTTTCCCTGGTAGTTTCTCTATATTGTATAAAAATTCCCAGATATTCCTATGTGTTTTGTTGCGTTTGGCCGGTTGCAGGTCCGTCCCGCGACCGGCCACTCTTCCATTCAGCCCTAGGTTGCAGTGCTGTTGCCATCGATGGGCCCTGGTCAGAGATGCAGCTGGCCGCCGAGCAGACCCGAGTTACCGTACTAGGGAAGCAACTCAGCTGAGTGGGGTGTCCCTAGGTGCATGCGCATGTGACTTGGGCACTCTTAAAGAGCCTGCGGCGGGAAATCTTCTGCGGAACCTCTGGATGACGTCACAGCCTCTCCCTTTATAAAGTCTACTATGCCCTGCCTCAGATGCCTTGGCAATAGGTCGTACTCCTTGGAGTTGCTGTTTACCATGACGTTCCTGGTTCCTGCTCCTGCTCCTGTGCCTTGTCTTCATGTTCCTGATCCCTTCCTGCTTTTTAGAGTTCCTGTGTTCTCATCTGGTGGTCCCTTATCTGTCTTCAGTGTCTTCCTGTTGTTCTGCTTGTCTTCCTTCCCTTGGATTGACTCCTCAGCTTGACCTCAGCTTTGACCTCCAGCTTTGTCTTCGTTTGCATTCTTGGCTTGACTTTGATTTTCTTTTCGACCACGTTGCATTTCCACCTGCCTTGAGACCTCTGCTTGCTTCTCGTCCTGCTGATCACTGCCCGCCCTGACCTCGGCCTGCTCTCATCTGTGCTGTCTACTGCCTGCCCTGACCTCTGCTTGGACTGACTTTGTTCTCTTCCCACTGGCCAACTGTTTCTTCTGTGACAGATTCATCTCTGCACAGAGGCCTGTGCCTAAGTCCAGCCGGCTCTGACACCTGAGGGCTCAGCCTAAGAGAAATGAGGGCTGGTATTGGTGAAGTTCCTGTTAGGACTCTGCTCTAACCAGCAACACCTGCTGATGGTGAGGACCTGCAGGGCTCCTTCCTGTGGGTAGCACTAACTTCGCCTCGGTCCAAGGGTCTATTTTCGCAACACAATTCAAGCTGTTCAAAATATTCATCTGCTACGCGAGCTGGGTCACCAAGAGTATAAAAGAAATCACGTTTGAATAATTCTTCTGGACTGCCAAATTCCTCATCATAACCCCCATTTTAAAATTGCCTTTCCTTGTAATGTTTGCGTTGAGGCTCCTTGAAAGTCGTTTCAGCGTCAAGAGATTCTGTCATCTCCTTGACTGTGATAACTGCATCCATAAAACTGTTGCCTCTGAAGTAGGTGATGAACTCAAAGTATTTTTTCATGATTATGGTAACCTTTACTATAACCATATCATGGCTTTGCATAGCATTACTTCTTATAATAACCTGAAATAGTATGTCATACCATACTGCAACTGATATTAAAAACTTGAAGTCCAAAAGTGGATTTGCTGGACATTGTACTTCATGGAAAAGACTTGCATTCACTTGAGGTAACTGCTACTTCTATCAGAACATCATGGACTTCTTTAGTCTGATATTGCATAATCTTTACACCGTCAATCTGACTTTCACAGCAAATAATACTTAGACACGTAACAGTAAAGATGGATACATGTTTTGTCAACATTTTCCATCTTTGAACTGAGACAGATAATAACATAAAACTGCATTGTAACACATCAAAAAGAGTGACACATTGCTTTGATGAGCATTAAATTGAGTGAATGACAGCCACAGAGAACAAATGAAGCTTGTTGGTTATTGTCAGTACTCTTATCTGGATACCTTTATTTTTGCCCTTCATGTTGGCAACATTGTCCCAGCCAAGTCCATGAAGTCTATATTATTTTCTCTTAAGGTATTCAATAAAAGTTCTATAAGACCTTCTCCAATTGATTCGTCAGCTGCTTCAAATCCTAAGAAATGTTCAGTTACTAGGATAGTTCCTTTATTTCTGTCTTCAAATCTTACAACAAAACATAGGTTATCAGAGTGACTTTTATCAGAAGTGCAATCCATTATCACAGAGAACTATTTAACTTTTCTTTTCTTGTATGTTCCCTAACACTTTGCTTCCCATTAGATTAATTACTTCATTCTGTGTAGTTTTATTGCAATAGTGATCAGTACACTCTCAAATGATCCTGCATCAGGTCATCATATATTATAAGAAGCACCGCTAATTCTAGAAAAATTCCATAAGGTTCTGTAAACAGCTTGTCACTAGAGCCTTGAAAAGCCAGGTTGTGCCCTGAAAAAACATTGTTTTGGATATCAAACGCTCAAGCATGAGCCTCTAGTACTGCACTACTCTATTTATAATCCTCTGATGTTCTTCATTGATGCATTTATTTAATTTTAATCTTGATTCCATTTCCATCCATAGGCTTTAAAATGGTTGGCTGACTTTTCATGTTTCATAAGAGTATCATTAATGCATTTCCAATCATTGGAGCGATATCAATCACTCAAGGTGGTTTACTTGGATTTTAGAAAGCTTTTGATATTGTCCTGCATAGGAAGCTTGTGAATAAAATGAGAAGCTTGGAAATGGGCACCAAGGTGGTGGAGTGGATTGCAAACTGGTTGACTGACAGGAGACTGTTGCGCTTTGGTGGAATGGAATGCTAGGGGTCGCTCCAGCACAGGACGTAAACTGTGTGCCCTTGCGGCAAGACGGTCCAAGTCTGGATACCAGGAAACCAAGAACCTCCACCAGACCTGCATGCCTCTGGGAGGCCACCAACGCAATAGTGGTCTCTGAACGGTCCTCCGACCGTTCCCAGCCCTTTCGGACATGCTGCAGGGAGCAGCAGAGGTGGCAGGCCGGGCATGAGGCAGAGAAGACGGAGGACTTGGAAAGAATGCTGATGATGATAGGATTCAGATGTTGAAGGATGAGACAAGGATTCACACGTTGAAGGATGAGACGAGGACTCTGGTTCAGATGGATATAGGATCAGACGGACTCAGTTTCAGACGAGAAGAGACAAGCTAAAACCAGGATAAAAACTCAAGATGGAGAAGACTCTGGGTAGACTCTAACCTCCTCAGCCGGAGAGAACTGCAGTGGCCAGAACGGCCCTCAGGCTATCCACTGGAGCTTTCCGCCAGGGGCTAGGCATAGCCGGAGTCCAGAGCATCGGAGAAGAGAAGGAACGAACCTCCAAGGTGAGGATCCATGACATCTGGAACAGACTATCCGGACATTCGGTGAAGAGCAGCCAGGATGGATGAAGCAGACATCCGAAGACTCCAGGTCCAGGAGGAGACAGACAAGAACAAGGAGATCCTCAGCTCTGATGATGGAAGAGACCCACCAGCGCCCTAGGCACCCCAGCGGGGATGGTCGCAGACCACTGGGCTGCAGCGCGCCCTACCAACCAAGCTGGGCTGGTCGTGGACCACGCTAGGATGGATCAATGAAGCCTGGGACATCGGACAGGACGGACATCAAGACATCAGGCTAGACAAAGGAACATCAGGAATCGGGATGAAAGAGACATCAGGAATGACAAGGCATCAGCAGAGACCATGAGAGAAGATAATAGAGAAGACGATGAAGGATCCAACGAAGAACACAGGAATGCCCAGAGGAGCGGCGAATACAGGAAGTCCAAGAAGACCAGCCCCTTGGAAAACAGTTCCAGGAAGGAACTTGCTCCTTGCGAAGGCAAGGCAAGACTGAAGATTGATCTCTTAAGTAGGGCCAAAGCAGGAATCCCCATGTGATGTCATCTGGGTGGAGCTAGAGGGACCACTCCCTATTGGCCCTTTAAGGCTGGAGGAGAGGTGTGACCCCACGCCTAAGGACGGCAGGAGAGAAGACTGCAGGACCACGGACAGCGGCCCTGCTAAGGCAGCGAGAGGAGGAGCCAGAGCAGGCATCGACCAGGCCCGAAGTGGTAGGCGGCTTCCTGCCGCATGATGGAGGTGAAGCAAAGGCAGCGTCCTGCTGCTGAGGAGCAGGCCTCCAGGCCTGCAAGGGACCGGCATCTGCAGCGGCTCTCCATGCCGTGAAGATGAGGCTAAGGGTGACTCCAGCTGTGAGGGGGAGCCCTGGCGCAGCTCCTGCCGCATTGGCATAACGGCAGCCTCCGGGCCGCATGGGAAGGCCCCAGCGCGGCTCCTGCTGGGGCCACTGGCCACGTTGGGAACCCCGGCATGGCTCCAGCTGTGCCAGCAAGACAGCGGCCCTTAGCCAGGAAGAAAATGGCAACCAGCGGCTCCTGCCACGCTGGAGGTCCGGGCACCAGAGGTCTCCAGGCCGTGAGGGAAGGTAAGAGGCCTCTCGTGGCTCCAGCCATGGGAAGAATCGCAACAGAGACAGCATGTTATGATAAATGGAACCTATTCTGAAGAGAAATCTGTATTAAGTGGAGTGCCACAAGGATTGGTTTTGGAACCAGATCTGTTCAATATCTTTGTGAGTGACATTGCAGAAGAGATAGACGGTAAAGTTTGTTTATTTGCGAATGATACTAAGATCTGCAGCAGAGCAGACATGCCTGAAGGAATAGAGAGAATGAAAAGTGATTTAAGAAAGATTGAAGAGTGTTGAAGATTTGGGAGCTGGATTTGATGCCAAGAAGTGCAGTGTCATGATTATGGGGTGTAGTAACCCAAAAGAGTGGTAATGTGATGGGAGGTGAAACACTAATGTGCACAGACTGGGAGAGGGACCTTGGGGAATAGTGTCTGCACTCTGAAGGTGGCAATGAAATGTGACAATACAATAACTAAAGTCAGAAGAATGCTGGCCTACATACAAAGAGGCAAAACCAGCAGGAAAATAGAGGTAATTATGTCCTTGTACAGGTCCTTGGTAAGGCCTCACCTGGAGTACTGTGTTCAGTACTGGAGCCCATATCTCAAAAAGGATAAGATTAGGACGGCAGCAGTCCAGAGAAGGGTGACCAAAATGGTGCGGGATCTTTATTGGAAGACTTATGAGGAGAGGCTGAAGGATCTAAAAATGTATACCATGGAATATAGGAGGTGAAGGGGAGATATGATGCAGATATTTGAAAGATTTTAATGATGCACAAATTTCAAACATTTTCCTTTGGAAAGGAAACTTTAGACATAGTGGTCACAAAATATAATTCCATGTGGGGTGACTCAGAATTAACATCAGGAAATATTTCTTCACAGAGAGGATGGTGGATGCCTGGAATGCCCTTCTGGAAGAGGTGGAGAGGTTAAAAATAGTAAACAAATTACAAAGGGCATGGGATAAACACTAAGGATCCCTAGAGGCTAGAGGTTAGAAATGAAGAAAAAGGTGAATGGGGGTAACCTGTAGGGATGTGAATCGTTTTTTGACGATTTAAAATATCGTCCGATATATTTTAAATCGTCAAAAATCGTTAGGGCCACGATACAATACCAATTCCCCCGATTTATCGTCAAAAAATCGTAAATCGGGGGAAGGGGGAGGGCAGGAAAACCGGCACACTAAAACACCCTAAAACCCACCCCCGACCCTTTAAATTAAATCCCCCACCCTCCCGAACCCCCCCAAATGCCTTAAATTACCTGGGGGTACGTACGGAAAATGGCGCCGGCAGGAGATCGACTGCAGGAGGTCGTTCAGCGGGGGTTCCGGACCCCGGCTGAACGACCAGGTCGTTTCGTTCCGGAACCCCGGCTGAACGACCTCCTGCAGTCGATCTCCTGCCGGCGCCATTTTCCATACGGAAAACGATTCACGGCAGGAGATCGCTCCCGGACCCCCGCTGGACACCCAGGGACTTTTGGCCGCCGCCATTTTGCGCCGCCATTTTGCAAAATGGCGGCGCAGAATGGCGCCGGCTGAAGACAACACTATTCAATTGCAGGAGACCGTTCCGGACCGCCGCTGGACCCCCAGGTAATTTAAGGCATTTGGGGGGGTTCGGGAGGGTGGGGGATTTAATTTAAAGGGTCGGGGGTGGGTTTTAGGGTGTTTTAGTGTGCCGGTTTTCCTGCCCTCCCCCTTCCCCCGATTTAGCTACGGACCGCCGCTGGACCCCCAGGTAATTTAAGGCATTTGGGGGGGGGGGTTCGGGAGGGTGGGGGATTTAATTTAAAGGGTCGGGGTGGGTTTTAGGGTGTTTTAGTGTGCCCTCCCCCTTCCCCCGATTTAGCTACGGACCGCCGCTGGACCCCCAGGTAATTTAAGGCATTTGGGGGGGGGGGGGTTCGGCAGGGTGGGGGATTTAATTTAAAGGGTCGGGGGTGGGTTTTAGGGGGTTTTAGTGTGCCAGTTCACGATTTTAACGATTTTCACGATACTCTAAACACCCAAACGGCGACGATACGATTCCCTCCCCCTCCCAGCCGAAATCGATCGTTAAGACGATCGAGGACACGATTCACATCTCTAGTAACCTGTACCTTCTGTTACTAACCTCAACAGAAGGCATGGGGAGTATTACCCTTAACAAATTAGCCTTGATGCTTCTGACACAACTGTAATTTTGTTCTCCACTTCAATGGTGGGGGCAAAAGACAAAAAGGTTAATTGAATTCAGACGACAGCCAATGCTGGGCCCCGACTGATATGCAGACATTAGATGAAAAGTATAGGACTGCTTCTACAGCCAGTCCAAAAGTAAAACACATTCAAGCAGCTTTGTCTGAATTATCAAGAAGGCTGCTCAACCTGTAAAATTGTTGCTAGCAGTAATTTTGTTATGGGTTTGACAGTTGCTTGTTTTTGATTGTAAATATTACTATCCTTAACTTAAGGCTTGGGGGTAACCTGCATGGAGCAGCAGTTACTACCCTTAAAAGAAACATGGGGGAACCTGCACAGAGCAGCAGTTACTACCATAAAAAGCTTGCTGGGCAGATTGGATAGACCATTTGGTCTTTTTCTGCCGTCATTATTATGTTACTATGTTACTTCCACGTGTTGAACCTGCACCAATAAGAAATAGTTTACAACAAAAGCAGAACACTTTGTCAGTATGTTTAGAATAGATAAGCCAGCGCCTTTGTAGCTTCTCGTCATTTTCTGAAATTGTTCAGCATGGGTTTTAGAAAAATGACGTTTATTTTGATCTAGTGGAAAATCCATATTTTCAATTTCACTTGGTCCTATGAAATCTTGAGAGGGATAGCCCTGTTAGTCTGATGTAGCAAAAAAATGACAGGAGTCGGGCAGCACCTTATAGACTAAGCAATTTATTGAAGCATGAGCTTCCGAGGACAATGTCCACTTTGTCATATGTCCTATAGAAACAATTACTTAAAAAAATTTGGAATGCAATTGTTCTGATCATAATGGAGGGTCTAAAATATCTGGAAGTTTTCCCTTTTTCAACCTTCTACTTGAAGTTTCTTTGGAGATTTTTTATTATCAAGTAACTCTTGATCTGAAGGAGCATCATGCTCTGACGCCAAATCTGCATCTACACTGTCTTTGGTTGGTATATCTAATTCAACATTTTCACTTTCATTTCTCTTAGTTGGAGAATCTGCTGCCAATGTGGAATTTCATCATAGAACCAGCATCTTTTTGTAATTGCATTTGCTGTTGAGCTTTTCATTTCTTATTTTGTGCATCAGAAAAGTTTTTGGGAGGCAAAATGATCAAAAAAATGCTATGGACACTGCTACAAAATTATCATACAGGAACTTCAAAATTTCAGTACATCTTCTGATCCAGATGTTTATGCAAAAGGTATACGTCTCCTCCCTAAAATTTGATAGACCACTGGAATCGTGACCTGGGCACTTCTTATACAGCCCAGACTTGGAAATTGATCTAGATCAATGCCCATCTCAGCTCAATATGTCAGCGCAGAGTGGAGCTTATGGTGTGCTTGCTGCACTGAACATATCATACACCAGTTTTCTTTGTGAATCTGTATCCTTTGTCTAGCTCACAATATTGGTGAGGCTGTGGTGAACATAGTATTATATCCACATGTGGTGGCATTGTGTCGAGGTACAATTTTTCTGCCGTATAGTTACACAGGAAATTGACGACATAATAAATGTTTCTGTGAACATCTCTTCTGTGTTGGACTTATTGGGAAGATAGAATGGTTCGTTAGTGCCTCGGAAATTTAGGTGCCTAGTGAATCATCTACTACTAGCTGCCTGATTTACTATTGCCACCTTTTAGAAACGATCACCTTGCTCTGATTATTGGAAAAGGCAAGTTGGAACTATAGCTGACCTCTTCAACATGAGCTATTCAAACATAATGTCAAATGGGGACCCTATTATACATTCATGGCTGTCGATACCCATGTGGTCTAGATATGTTAGATTGCTAAGTTTAAATATGTGTTATGATTCCTCCTGTAGTTGGAGTTATGGGAGGCCTCTCACCTTTAACTGGAGGCCGCTCTGAAGCTGGGGTCTCGCCTAATCTGGTTGCCCAGCTTTTGCTTCGTGGCCTGGGAGGTCTTCGATGTCCTCGGGGCCTGCCCGAGGCCTGCTTCAGTCTTCGCCTGGACTTCCTGGTTTGGGCCACGCCCTTCTCCCTAGGAGCGGCCCGCAGCTCTTCTCTCCAGTTATAGGGCCAGCCAGGTATGGCCCATCTGAACTCCTCCCAGGGAATTGCTTGTTCCTGTCCTATAAAAGGTCTTTCCCTTCACTCAGTCCCTCTGTGCGGCAAGCTCGTTTAGTATATACAAGAGAGACATAATTTTCAATTGTTGCTCCATCTTTATGGAATCATATTCCATCTGACCTACACTCCCTGGATAATGTAAAGAAATTTAAGAGGCAGTATTTGCTGCTCCAGCGTGCCTTTAGTATATTTTAGAATGCATGACCTTGACATATGCTTAGACCTTTTTGTAAGGTCTGTTTGATGAGTCATTTTTTGTCTGCTTACTCCTATATTATGTGTTGGTATAATAATGTTGAGATTATGGTTTCTATGAAACTTGATGATTTCTGTCTTTGTTCTGTTTGTCATGTTATTGTTTTAATGATATTATATACGTATGCTGTAAATCACCTAAACCTTTGTGTTAGGCATTTAATAAATTTTAATAAATGAAAATGAAATGAAATGAAGTCCATTACCTGCTATTAATCAAGTTGACTTAGAAAATAGCAACTGCTATTACTACAACAGTAGCATAGGATATACTTAGTTTTTAGGTACTTGCCAGGTACAAACACACTAACTTACATTTATTAGCTGCCTTTCTATTTAAAGCACAAACACACTAAATATTATACCCGCATAGTTTACTTCTCCCCAGTATTTTTAAAAGATTTCCCAAGCAGAACCTACTGATTCCTTTCTGCCAGCAGCAAGGTTATCCTCTCTGACTGGATTGTGGGTTACTGAGCTTTTCCCTTGCAATATATCTTGTGCTTCTAAGGTAAATTAGTACAAAACAATTCCTTTGGAAATTTACACTATAGTTAGTTGACCTGAGTGACTCACTGCTGTTCTGATTAACAAATGATGGTACCTAATCAAACCAAATCACACTACCTTATCACCTTTCCAAGGAGAGAAACTGAACTTTTTAACCTTTTTACTTAGAATTCACACTGCTCCTAGCTTATTTCTAGCTTCTGGCCACCTTTTTTTTTTTTTTTTTTAAATACAAACTCACTAACTTCTGCTTATTAGCTGCCTTACCGACTATTTAAAAAAATAAACTCACTAACTTCTGTTTATTAGCTGCCTTACTATTTAAAAATAAACACACTAACTTCTGTTTATTAGCTGCCATACTGACTATTTAAAGCACAAACACACAAACACATTACATAATATACCCCAATAGTTTACTTCTCCCCAATACTTTTAAAACATTTCCCAAGCAGAACTTACTGATTCCTTTCAGCAAGGTGATCCTCTCCTCTCAGTGCTCCCACTGGAAGTAGTGAAGTAGTGAGGGAAGAATGAAAGGAACCCTCTGATATCAAATATCAGAGTTCCTAATCTCTAGAATTTTTTTTTAAACTCTTTATTTATAAACATTTCTTGGCAAACAAAGTATGGCATTAAAATATGAAAACATAAAAACACAGAAAGTGTATATCTGCAGCACTTTAGGAACTTAACAGTAAACAGAGCCTTTGTTCCCAAAGTGTAGGGAGCAACAACTAGCCTCTAAAGAATCCACTAGGCAATAAGTGATAAAACCAACAAGAAGAGAGGGAAAGTAGCAAAGCTAGGAAATACAATTAAACAGCATCAGATCTACCGTGCTCATGATAGATCCTTCAGATAGCATTGATTTGAACAT
This sequence comes from Rhinatrema bivittatum, assembly GCF_901001135.1. Classification (NCBI taxonomy): domain Eukaryota; kingdom Metazoa; phylum Chordata; class Amphibia; order Gymnophiona; family Rhinatrematidae; genus Rhinatrema; species Rhinatrema bivittatum. The sequence continues at coordinate 118,509,690 of NC_042619.1, forward strand.
TTCATTCTTAAGCACTTACCTAAGGTGTTCAGTATCTGCTATGTTTCAGACCTGAGTACGCCAATAGTCCAGACAGGGATTCCACTTCCAAATTGTTGGAATGGTTATGCGAGTGGCTAGCAACAGATGACCAACTAGGTCTCTATACATACGAGAGACTAATGACCCATCCCATCTGCCTAACAGTCCTGTGAGGGGGGTCTATGAAAATGGGAATTCCCAGAGCATCAGCAATTTCCTGTGTAATCCCTTGTCAAAACTGTTGCACCCCTAACAGTGTCACCACATGTGCCTATATGTATGGACCTCAACACAATCCCTCCCATATCTGTTATAAGAATCTGGATACATTTTAGCATATAGTATTGGGGTACAATATATTCTATGCAGTATCCTCACCATTAATTCAACTCACTGCTGACACAGAGAGCTATGATAAGCCACAGTCCAAACATGTTTCCTTGTTTTGGTGTCTAAGTCAGAACCTAGATCTGCATTCATGTAGCTATCAGTTCTGAGGTTTCAAATCTATACCTACTCTTTAAGATACCCCAATAAATAGCAGTGATACCTTTTGCTTACGCTTCTGGGTCCCCCAGGAATCTCTCCATACCATTTAATGGCCTCTGTAGGGCAGAGAGATCTATCAAGTCTGACAAAGCATTATGCATTTGTAAATAGTTGGCATGAGTGTGTTCTGAAAAATCGTATTCATCGCTAAGGGAGGCAAATGTTCTAAAACTCCCCTCCTCCTAAAGCTTAATCAGACAGAAAAGACCACATTCAATTATTTAAATGCTGGAGAGAAGGTGTGTCCATATATGGGAGCTACAGGAAATAAGACTTCTCCCTGTTGCGTTCGTGCCTGTTCCTCGCCCTCGCTCCACCCTCTCTACTTCTGTGACGACTCCCTCCAGGTCTGCCAGACAGCTGCTACCGCGGAGTTCTTCTGCCCCATCTCATCGGAACCCCTAGGCTGGCTTGACGCTATGGAACTGTCATGTTCCTGATGACGTAAGGGCGCGCGCTCCAGACTTGTACCGGCAAGGGCGCTACCTCGGGGGCGTCACCCGCTTCTAACATAAAAAGGTCTTGATTGCTACTACTAATTGAGTTAGCAAGGACTTGAATCTATCTCTGCCAGATTACGATTCAACCAAGCTACTCTGCTTTTGTATTTATTAGGAGTACCCGCTTCTCGGGGGCTCCGCTCTCTCTATTCTTGATTTCAGATTGTTGGACGGGATCCGGTACTCGCTCCTCAAGGGCCTACGTTCCCGAAGACTCAGAAGACTCCTATTGCCTGGAGGCGATCGCAGACGTGAACACAGTGAGTCCTATTACAGACCGGAACCGGTACTCGATCCATGAGGGCTATTGTTCCTTATCTCTAAGTCTTCCTTCAGTCTAAGACATTATCGCAGGTACGGAGATCGTGAGTTACCATTAAAGATTGCAGATAGGAACCAGTACTTGCTCCACGAGGGCCTTTGTTCCTAATTCCTTTCTCATACTCTCTTCTTCCTCAGAAGATAGCGTATACCTATATCTTACGGATTGCTATTATAGATTGCAGATAGGAATTGGTACTCGCTCCATGAGGGCCTATGTTTCTCAACTCTCCCAAACTCTCTTCTATTCTAGAAGCCATCCCATACACAATTATTGTGAGTTCTATTTCAGACTGCTTATAGGAACCAGTACTCGCCTGCGGCTCCCTGTTCCTGAATACTGAAGACTCTCTGTTGCATAAAGAAGACACTACAGAGATCTACAATTGTGAGTGTATCATCTACCACTGGTTATGCCCAGCATACCCTGTCTACTCACTACCTATAGTCTCTCCTTACAGCTCAGCAACTCAGAGATCATAGTTCCAGTATCAGAGGAACTTCAGCCCTGCCGGGCATATCAACTCACTACTGCCACCTTTGGTGGTTCTACTTCCAGTCTAATAAAGAACTATCTGTGTTTGTCTCAATACTCCAGTCTAGCCGGTGGTCCCTCTCAAGATCTCTACTTGAGGGTGCTGTCATCTGCCATTGGCCCAGGGATTCACCATTTTACTAAGTGTTCATTCCTTACATTAATAGAACAGTATTATCAACTGCCACTCTGTGGGAGCCAACCCACAGCAGATCACTAATTCCGCCTACGGAGTATCATAAAGTGCTAGCCCCTCCCCTTGGGGGAGCAGCATTGAACACTTCCAAACTCAAAAATCCCAACACCTGTTGCCAGACCCAAAATGTGTGCACTAGGATCGGATGTACCCTTGTCACTTGCCACCTAATTGTGGATATAGGTGGCAAAAAGGATAGCATCTCTATGTCATCCATGTGAACCTATATACCTATATGTCATCCATGTGAACCATATATACTTTTCTGCCTCTCACAACCATGTGAAATTGTATAACTAACCTTAATATTGCTTTAACTCTAATTTTGATCATAATGTCTAACTAACTCATTAACATACTCTATTCCATCGAAACTTGTAAACCGTTATGATGGCTAAACCGAATGACGGTATATAAAACTCTATAAATAAATTAAATAAATAAATCAGTTACCATTTGAAGACATTCAAGTTGCAGCCAGGAGACATCTTGGTGCCAAAACCATGCTTTAAGGCAAATCAATCGTGCTTCCCAGTAGTAAATTTTGAGATTAGGAAAAGCCATATCTCCCTGTGCTGTGGGAAGCCATAATTGACTAAGATGAATGTGTGCTTGTTTATGTTGCCATAGAGGTATGAAGTTCATCAAACACATGAAGTGGAATATTACATGGCACGTGTTGATTCAGATACACTAATTTAGGGAGCACAGACATCTTCAGCAAATTCATTCTACTCTCCCAAGAGAATGGCAGGTCCACCCAGGCCTGTAAGTCTTGCTTAATTATTAAAAGAACGTTATCAAAGTTTTTGGAAAAGAGATCTTTGTAGTCTTCCTTGGAGAACTTAAAATCGTAAATATAATCTGAAATATGAACTTTGCTACCAAGTGAGAAAAGCTCTGAATTATTGTAATTGACATTTAAGCCGGACAGATTACTGAAGTTATCTAATTCCCGTAGGAGCACCAGGTCTGAGACTCTTGGCACTGATAAATAAATCAGCACATAAATCGAGATGGTTTGTAGACGCTTACCAAATAGAATCTGGAGAGCTCGGGGTTTTGCCTTACTGCCTCGGCTAGTGGTTCAAAAAGTATGGCGAGATCAAAAAGTATGGGGGAAAGAGGGCAATCTTGGTGTGTGTCATGAGTAATATGAAAAGAGATCCATTGATCAAGGTGTATGTTCTCAGTTTCTTGTACATATTATGAATCCAGGCTATAAACTGGTCAGGAAGCCCTGCATGACAAAGTACTTCAAACACCTTCTCAATGTCTAAGGAGGCTATAAGGCCCATAACCCCCACAATGTTTGAACATATGTAAGATATTAAACAGCCTTCATGTGCTGGCAACAGAAGTATGCCCTTAACATTTGATCGTCACACACTAACATTGGAATGATTGATTCCAACCACAGTTGCAAAACTTTGGCAAGGATTTTTAGTTTAGCAGTGAAATAGGATATTAAGAACTACACTGAGTTGGGTCCTGCCCCTTCTTAGGAATCAAATATATAGTGGCATCCCCCATGTACCTAGTGAAATGTCAGCCAACTCAGCATTATTAAACAACTGGTGCCAAACTAGAAAAACTGGATCGCTCACACACCACCACAACATCCAAGCTCCATGATTTGGACAATCGCTCCAGAAGAAATAATATTTGGATAATTGGACTCCCTGAACTATCGGAAGTTGGGGACCCTGTCTCCTCCCCTGTGCATTGACTGCCCACATTATTCGACTTGGCCTGCAAAAATGGTGCACTTAAGTTTGAACAAACACATCGGTCTCTTGCACTAGCTTCGACATGATGGGGGACAGTCACGGTTGCTGATCTTGCTTTTACACAATTTTAATGATAAGCAATAAATTCTCAATGCTGCCCATCTTGCTGGTAGTCTACAACATCAAGGCAGCAAGATTATGATTTTTCAAGATTTTTTGCTGGATTTGCAAATGCAGACAGACTTATAGCACTGTTAAAAGGGAGCTGCAGAACCTCAGGGTCTGCTATGCGATGATCTACCTGACAAAACTCTAGGTAACAGTAGATAACAAGACCACAGTGTGCCAAACAGTGGTGGAGGTAGAAAAATTGGTAGACTGTATTACGAATGATGCTCCTGTGGTCTCATTTTCCCAGCTGGAATAGCCCGCTGAGATCTTATGACATTAGAGGAAGTCCCTGGCCTGATAAATGATGGGTTTATTATTACTGCTCAATGTGGACAGTTTGGGGAATTTTTTTCTGATAATAATTTTTTAATTTTTGTTTTGGGGATACTCGATTAGCAAGGTTCTTCTATCTACAGTGTGTCACTCTTTGTTTCCTGCTTATGTATTGCAATGTCTGGATATGGTTAAGTGTGTGGTCATTTTTGTGCAGATGATGGCATCTCTGGGTCTAGTCTTCAATGGTTTTGTATCTTTTGGATGAACTATGGATCTTTCCCTAGTGACAAAGACCACAGCAGTAAGTGCTCTATGCTGATCTCGTGCATTGCGAGAGGAGTTCTAACCGCGTGAGTTTTGAATACCGCAGGCAGGCACCATGAGGAGCAGCAGCAGAACAGGCTCCCCCTCTTGCTACCGATGGGGAGCCTGCCTGTGTTTTGTGTTTGTGTGTGTGTCTGTCTGTGTGTGAATGGTAGCCTGCATGGTGGTGGTGGTGGAGATGTGTGTGAATGGTAGCCTGTATGGTGGTGGTGGTAGTGGTGGTGGTGGGGTGGGTGTGTGAATGGGAATCTGCCTGGGGGTGGGGGTGAATGTGAATGGTAACCTGCCTGGGTATGAGAGTGTATGTGGATGGTAGCCTGCCTGGGGAGGGGTGTGTGTGTGTGTGTGTGTGAATGGTAGCCTGCTTGTCTGTGTGTATATGAATGTGAATGGTAGCCTACCTGGGTGAGGGTGTGTGTGTATATGTATGAATGGTAGCCTGTCTGGGTGTGAATATGTATGAATGGTAGCCTGTCTGGGTGTGAATATGTGTGAATGGGAGACTGTCTGGGGGGCTTATAAGTTATGAAAAGGAGTTGATTTGTACAATGCAGCTAGCAGAGACTACAGTGTACAAATCAACTCTTCTTGTTAGGAATTTCATCACTTATAAGCTCTAAAATTTTTTAATGATGTAAATTTTACTAGGAATACCTCTGACTGTCTATAACAACCCCACCCCCAACCCCAACTCACCTGCCGAATGCTCACTCTGAATCAATGTGCCCCTTACAATGGTCCATATATTGAATGTCAGGTTGAGCCTTATAAAGAGTCTCTCTCTTTCTCCTCGCCTCCCCCCCCCCCCCCCCAAGTGTGTATAAGATATGCATGAGAAGAGTATTTTATAACCTATGTGTATATGCTATAAAATAGCGTATATCTTTGGGCGCATTCACAGCCCTTTTAAAATCTACCCAAAAGTGTTTGGCAGTGAAGAGAATTTGTTTTACTGTCACTGAAATGACATTGGAATATTAATTTTTTTTGCATGTCCTAATTTTGTCCTGCACCTGTTGCAAATCTTTTTATGATGATTATTATGATTATTACTGTTTTATTGTAGTTTTATGCATTTTTGGAAAGAGGATTCATAAAAGAGTATATTAATATTTGTTTTATTGTATGATTGGATCTGATGTTTGTAAAGTGTTCTTTTTTATAAACTGCAATAAATATAAAATAAATTAATATAGATTAATAAGGTATTTTTAATGTTGGTAAGTGCTTGAAGAAATAGAATTAAAATATTTTAAAATGTCACTCATGCATGATGACTGTTGCAAACTACTCAGAAATCCAGCAAAGGGTGCATGCTAAGGCATTATTTATCGATAACAGTACAACTAGTAGGGCCTAGATCTATATTTCTACTGCTCACCCATGTTAACCTTGGGCCCCCTGCCCCAAAATTCAGTTCTGGCTACGCCACTGGTATATGGAAGCTCATAAGTTTGTTTTGAAATTTGATGTATCTTTTCTTCCTCCCAGATTCATCCTACCCCCAGTTACCCCGCTCCTCTATGAGTCCCGCCCTCTACCCCTCATGTTACTTGATTTCACCATTTGTTATAAAGTGCTCTATCCAGTTTGTAATCGTTGTTCCCCCTTGACCTCACCCCTAACTCAGTTCTCTGCTAGGGTGTCCCAGTGTTACCAATTTGTTACCAATTTGTATAAGTTGTTATCTTGTAAACCGGAGTGAAGGCAACCCACTATACTTCGGTATATAAAAGCCTCGAAATAAATAAATAAATAAATGTATGTATTTGCTGACTTTCTAATGCAGGCTGTTACAAAATTACTCCTAAAAGGTTAATCTGTAAGATCTCTGGGGATAGGGAAATACCTACAGTACTTGAAATTAATCCGCTTTGAAGTGCATTGAAGAGTGGAATATATATATATATATATATTACCCTGATTATGCTACCCAAGGCTATAATTTTTAAAGGTCAACATGGATTTCATAAAATCATGATACTGATTTCTTTCTGTGAAAATATCAAACTTTCATGTAAGAACATAAGAAGCTGTCATGCTAAAATAGACCAAAGGTCCATCAAGCCCATCATCCTGTTTCCAATAGTGGCCAATCTGTAAAATCAGATTCAATTTCTTGCTGCCCACTCCCTATGTCAAATTGTGGGTCTCCCTGAGGCATCTGGTTAATAACTATTTATGGACTTTTCTTTCATGAACTTCTCCAGCTATGCGAGTTGCCTTGATCACATCCTCCGCCAATGAATTCTACATTTTGATTGTTCATTGAGTGAAAAAATGCTTTCTCCAAATGGTTTTAAACCTGCTCCCTGTTAGCTTAAAGGAATGTCCCTTAGTCCTAATGTTATGTAGAAAAAAGTGACATCCATATTTTTTCCCCAGCACTTCCTTACTTTGGCTTTCAAAACATGTTGAAGCCTAAAAAATACCAGTTTAGTCAGGCTACTAATTTCAGCAAAGAATACTGGTTGATGGACCAAATGCAATCAGAGGGACAGAATGAATTTGTGGAGAGAAATGCTTGCTAGGCTAATAGCGGGAAATTAAATAATTTCAAAAAGGATGAATATGGAAAGAAGCCCTTTATTTCATTCTTCAGCTCATGGCTGGAAACGTTCATGAAACTTGCTGATGGCATCTTCATGTCACTGCTGTTCTTTCATTGGGGAACCTTAAAAGTACCATATTGCGACCTAAAATAGACCCATTTGCATGGGCCATGTTTTTTTCCAGTGGAAAAAAAATACAACCCTAATGGAAGCTTTACTTCTATTATTAAAATACAGGCAAAACCATTCAATTTGTTCCATCTGTATTTTTTCAGTGGAAACAGCAACTGAAGTCCAAATCACGAGAGAGATTTGGGACCAGTCCCAGCACCCTTCTGATATTTATATTCCTGCTTGACCAAGTCATTTATCAATAAAGAGATTAATGTATCTGCTCAACAATTTAAGTATTTTGCTTGCCAAGAAAGTGGACACATACAATAGAAAAACTGTGCTAAAGAACTGAAGGATGAAAACAAAACAGTGCAATACTGGTATCACGCAGAGCAAATTGATCTTCAGGAAGTGTTCATGAACCAGTTTTCCAGGTATACTTATAGATGTTTAGTAATGGAAGCTTCAGCTGTTTAGTACTATAAGTTAATGGGCTTGGTCCCTGAGCTGAGAGGTATGATGAACCTCATGATGGGGGCCCGAAAAACATCTTGATTCAATAACAGGCAACGACATGGAAACAGCCATAGTCCTTGAGTTGTCTTTACAGGGATCTGTTTACAAATGACTTTTCCTCCCATTCTGCATGTATGGCCATGAAAAGAGGACTTACACTACCTCCAGTACATAGTACTTACTAGGAAATCGAAAGGTTAAACAGCGCCAGAGTGAGTTTTAGGGAAAGGACTGGAACCAGGATTTCTAGGTCTAATCACTATGCTCTGCTACCAGACTTAACACATCACTAAGGAAAGGTGTTGCGATCCCGGGGCGGCCCCGGGATCGGCACTCACCCCGGCGCAGTTTCGCCGCGGGCTCCGGTCCTCCGGGGGTGCAGGGACCTCGGGCGCTGCGTTCCCGGCGCGACCCGACCTTGCTTGGGCCTGCAGGGCCCTCTGGCACCGCGTCTCGGCCTCTGCCGCTCCGCCGGCGTTCCTCCATGGTTGACTCCGCCCCCTAGAAGCGCGCGCGCGGCAGGCCCCAGTTCTTAAAGGGGCCAGCGCGGGAAACCTATGCACTGCCCTCCGGATGACGTCAGACGCTCAGGGTATTTAAACCCTGCACCAAGATGCTTCCCTGCCTTGCAACAAGGTTCCCAGGTTCTCCTGACTCCAGTTGCTGCATCCTGAGCTCCCCTGCGCTTCCTGACTCTTGATCCTGGTTCGGCTGACGGTGATTCCTGGCTCTTGACCCTTGGACTGGCTTACGACATTTCCCTGGCTTCTGACCCCGGTTCGGCTTACGGTGATCCTCTGGCTTCTGACCCCGGACCGGCTTACGTTGACGCTTTGGCTCCTGACCTCGGACTGGCTTACGATGATCCCTTGGTTCCTGACTCTGGACTGGCGAGCGACGACCCTTCGGCAATTGACCTTGGACTTCCTCCGATTCGACCCTCGTGGGTCCGCCTAAGTCCCAGCGGCCGGGTCCCTACAGGCTCCTCCTGGGGGGACTCCGGCTTCCAGGGTGAATCTCCTAAGTCCCAGCGGCTGAACTCCTACGAGCTCCACTCGGGGGAGGATCGGCTTCCAGGGCGAAGATCCTCCCACTACTGGACTGGCTCCGTCGTCTCCACCTTCCTTGCCAAAGCCCTTGGTCGCATAGGGCTTCCAGAGTTCCTCCTTCGGCCAGTTCCGAGCCTGTCTTTGCCGCCTCCCGGTCGGGACCACTGCTGCCACCATCTACAGCAACTTCTCCTCTGGTTCCGATCGGCCCAAGGGTCCACGAATCCAACAAAAGGTATTCAGGCAAGAATAGAAACATGACGGCAAAAAAAGACTATATGGCCCATCCAGTCTGCCCATCTGTCCAATTAATTTAGCGCTATAATTCTCATCACTTTTAGCATGACTGAGTGGATTACTCAAGTGCAATGGTGTGATCTGCTACATCACTTAGGGGTACATTTTAAAAAACAGTGCGCGCGAGTACTTTTGTTTGCGCAACCAGCGCGAACAAAAGTACGCCGGATTTTAAAAGATACGTGCGTATCTTTTAAAATCGTGGGTTGGCGTGCGCATGGCTGCGCAAAATCGGCAGCCTGTGCGCGCCGAGCCGCGCAGCCTGCCTCCATTCCCCTAACTAACACCCCCCCCGCCCTACCTAAATCCCCCCCCCACCTTGTTCGATGGAGTTATGTGCGCCGGCTGGCCAGGCCCCGACACAGGCCGCTGTGTCAGGGCAATCAGCCTTGCCCCCGGACCGCCCTAGACTGCAGACATGCCCCCGGACATGCCCCAGACCGCCCATTTTAGCAAGCCCCGGGACTTACGCGCATCCCGGGGCTTTGCGCATGCCAGCGGCCTATGCAAAATAGGCGCGCCGGCGCAGGCCTTTTAAAATCTACCCCTTAATATTCTTTTTTTATGGTAGAGTATGTTGCATGAACCCTCCATTGTAAGTACAGTTTTGGATAGCTTTTCAAGGAAAATCAGTTTTATCAGGCTTTGGTTAAAGACTCCAACTCTTATGGACATTAAGCCATATCAGTACAATGATGAGCCCAAGCTCTAGAATGGCTGGTAGCCTTATTTTTTTGAAACAAGGAGGGAAATTGTTGTCTCTGCAGGTTTTGCTTGTAGAATGTCACAGCATTGTACATTTTCTGCCACTAGTTTCTTGTCGATTTTCTACATTTTTGAATTAGGTTTATTCATTATAAAATTTGAGAATAAAATTACCTTCTAATCCATTTTAGTAACAAAACCCCCCCCCCCCAGCAAAATAAATGAAGAAAGAAGCTGCAGGTAATTTGGAGTGCTAATGTCTCACTTGCAGGCTGATGCAATATGGACGTGCTAAAAACATGTGTCCAAACTGGATGCACAGTTTTTTAACACACACACAATCACCTCTCCTAGGCGCCTGATGCAATAAGCAAATGAGCTACCACACACACTAAAAATGATGAGCTAGGGATAAATTGTGCATCCCTAGTGCATCCATGGCATCCGGCGCCCAGGAGACATGGCCGTGCATGGATTAGGAAAAGGATGCTCAATTTATGAGTGTCTGTTTTATCCCATGGTAGCTAATTTATCAGCATAATACGCACACACAGTATACATGGCCTGGAGCGGGTATATTGTGGGTGTATGTTTTGCACTCTGAAGGTTTTGCTTTATATCTGGACTTTTTTTGCATGGTGCTGCTTTCTATGGTTCTTTCTACTTAGAATCCCGATGATGCTAAGTAGGAGGAACCATAGAAAAGCAGTTGTTTTTTTTAAGTTGAGCCTTTGACTCGCAGGAAGACTTTAGCCTGCTCCGGGGCAGGCGTAATATTTTACGGGTTAAAAAGTGTGCCTTGGGTGCTCTGGAATTTTTTTGCATCACAGGGTAATGGCTATTAGCCTAATCTACAAGGAATTTTCATGTGATGTTTTTGGACGCACATTTTGGATGCGCTGATCCCCTTATGTCCAAACGTGTGTCCAAATACTCGTTAACATGTGCGCTGGGCTGGATGCACTTTATTGCATTGGCCCCTTGGACTTTAATTTGGAGCCCTGTGCTTCCTGGAACATGGAGGGGATCCTGGATTGTGGATCTTCATGGTAGAGTCATGCAATTCACAGCTCTTGGGAGCACAACTGGCTGCTGTGAAAACCTTAGCTATGGGGGAGACCATGGTAGCAGAGAGAAGGAAGAAGAGCTAGTGACAGCAGAATGTCCACTGAGTGAGGCCAGCAGCACAGGAGAGGGTCTAGGAAGTGAGACAAGTGGTACTGTGGGATGTGAAGAGTGTAGTGTAAGCAAGTTTAGGGGTGCAGGGACATGTCTGCTACAGGACACTTCCAATTGCCCTCCCACCTTACTTCACGATCCTAAGTCAGGAAATGACAACGTGTATTCTCCTCAGAAACAGACTTTTATTTATCAAATTTGGCATAATATAGCATTTAGAAAATAACAACAATTCCTGACTCTAACATCCTGGCCACTATTTTTCCCTAAAGAATGTTCTGTAAGATGGGTGGTAAAGGAGTCAGATGGGTCATCAGCATGGAGCTTAATGTCCTCAAGAATAAGGGAAGGGGAAGGTGGGTTAAGAAAGATGGAAAGCCAATGGGGGAGGAGTCAAGATGGCGGCCTAACGCCGGCATTGCTCCGCTCATCACTTTTCTGAAATCTTGTTTCCACAAATGTTTACCTTCTAATGCCGGTGAAGAGGAAGGGGAAAGTAAAAATCTTTCCCTCGGAGCCCCTTTCTCATCCTGGCCACTCCCGCACCGTCAGTGCGGGAGTGGCCACAGCAACTTGTCGGGCAGAGTCCCGGTGGGGTTTCTCGAACCGCTGACACTGAGGGAGCAACTGCGAAGCATGACCTCATACTGGAGGGGCTGGAGACCGTAATGGGAAGACCAGCTGTGCCCCTGCTGGATGAAACATCTTGTGGGGCAAGTGGTGGAGCAGAAGGTGAGAGACTGATGGTGCCTGGAGAGAAAACCTTCGCATTGATCCAGAAACCAGCTATGGTTACCCTTGAATCAATATGGGACCTTGTTACAAATATGGGTAATGCTTTCTCTGAATGCTCTTCTAAGATTACTACACTATCACAACAACTTGAGACTGTATGCAATGTGTTACACATCAGGATAATCAGCAAAAATGTATTCATTTTGAAGAGGAGATAAAAACAATTAAGGGAGTACAAAGCTCTTTAATTCAAGATGGCGATCTTTTGAACAGAAGAATTGAATTTGTTGAAAATAGGCTGAGACACCTAAACTTGCATTTTCTAAACTTTCCAAGGGTGGTAGGGGAATTACCACGTTTTACTTTAAAGAGATTTTTTCTTGAAATTCTAGAATTTTCTTTGGAAACGATCCCCCCCCCTTGGATAAAGTATATTTTTTGCCATTTGGTTTAGGATCTGAAATGCAAGCACCGGCTGTTGATTTGGATAATCTAACAGATTATCTAGAATCCTCTAATTATGAAATGATAGAAAGAGCTACACTGCTGGTTTCCTTCTTAACTGATAGTGATTTGAGTGCTATTATGAAGAAATACTTCAAGAAATCTAACATACTGTTCATGGGACAATCTGTGAGAATTTTCCTGGACTTGGCCAAAATCACACAAGAAAGAAGGAAGGGCTTCTTGGCTACCTTGGCCATAGGAGTGTCCTTCATTCTAAGGTATCCATGCAAATGCCTGGTCAAATTCAAAGGAGATAATTTTGTGTTTCTCTCACCGGAGCAACTTAAAAAGTTTACTGATTCTAGGAGAGTGTTACCTCTCTCAGACTACTTAAATCACAAGCGGATTGTGATAAATTGCAGGAAGACCTTGGGAGACTAAAAAATTGGGCATCCAAATGGCAGATGAAATTTAATGTGGATAAGTGAAAGGTGATGCATATAGGGAAAAATAACCCATGCTATAGGTACATAATGTTAGGTTCTCTCTTAGGAGTTTGCACCCTGGAAAGAGATCTAGGCATCATAGTGGATAACACATTGAAATCGTCGATTCAGTGTGCTGCGGCAGTCAAAAAAGCAAACAGAATGTTGGGAATTATTAGAAAGGGAATGGTGAACAAAACGGAAAATGTCATAATGCCTCTGTATCGCTCCATGGTGAGACCGCACCTTGAATACCGTGCACAACTCTGGTAGCCGCATCTCAAAAAAGATATAGTTGCGATAGAGAAGGTACAGAGAAGGGCCACCAAAATGATAAAGGGAATGGAACAGCTCCCTTATGAGGAAAGACTAAAGAGGTTAGGACTTTTCAGCTTGGAGAAGAGAAGGCTGAGGGGGGATATGATAGAGTTCTTTAAGGTCATAAGAGGTCTTGAAAGAGTAAATGTGAATCGGTAATTTACACTTTCGAATAATAGAAGGACTAGGGGGCATTCCATGAAGTTAGCAAGTAGCACATTTAAAACTAATTGGAGAAAGTTCTTTTTCACTCAATGCACAATTAAACTCTGGAATTTGTTGCCAGAGGATGTGGTTAGTGCAATTAGTTTGTGTTTAAAAAAGGATTGGATAAGTTCTTGGAGGAGAAGTCCATTACCTGCTACTAATTAAGTTGACTTAGAAAATAGCCACTGCTATTACTAGCAATGGTAACATGGACTAGACTTAATTTTTGGGTACTTGCCAGGTTCTTATGGCCTGGATTGGCCACTGTTGGAAACAGGATGCTGGGCTTGATGGACCCTTGGTCTGACCCAGTATGGCATGTTCTTATGTAACTGATGTGATCAATGTTCTGACGTAAAATATTAGTAGCCATGTTTGTTAAGCTATGTCTTTTCAAGTATATGTTTCTTATAATTCTCCTTGATTTAAGCTTGCCTCCCCCTGAGGATTGGGGTCTATTGGATACGGAGTGTAGTATGGGGAAATGGTAATCCTAATCCTTTCCCTTTTTCTTGTAATTTGTATTGCCTAATTTGATGTATCACATTTCTGAAGCAAAGTGGATACTTTGTGAAATAAAATTTTGAAATTTCAATAAATAATAAATGTAAAAAAAAAAAGAAAGATGGAAAGCCAGAAAGCATTGAGCCCTGATCAAATCAGTGTCTTTTAATATCTCATGATATTTTGTATCCTCTAACTGCTGGAAACCCCAGAAATAAAAATGTTGTTTGTCGATGATATCCTTTGTGTGAAACCCTTTTTTATCCCAAGGTGTAGCTTTGTCAGAGATGGGTATCAGTGGGCAAGGAAGGTAGAGAGCATTCAGAAGTGGGCCACAGAGGAGATACAATTGTATTGGTGTTTCCTATTCAAATAGATATATTTATTTATTTGGTTATTTTTTCCCTTGTCTCTGTTCCAGGTCCAATACACCATCTATTTGACTAGAGAGTGACTGGTGTCAGCTCTCAAACAGGCATCAGACATCTTTCACGTTTTATGTGCTCCATTGGGAGTTACTTACAGATTGGGTGGAGGGTAAGGGATGAAAATATTAGTGACATATGGACCAGAATTGAGACGTGGGCCACATGTATAAAAATAAAAAAGTTTTTTGCAAAGAGGCAATTAGTATAGCTATTTAGAATGTTATTTTTGCAGAATATTCCGTTACAGTAAAGTCTGAATTAGTTATTGAAGGCACTTTCCTAACCTACTTCTGGAAGAAAAATGAAGAGAAAAGTAAATGACCAGAATCATGTTTATTTAAAAAACATTAGCATGTCTAGATTTTCAAGTAAATGCTGGCAGTAGCACATGTATGTTTTCTTTAAAAAGGTTATCCAAGCCATACTGTGTTTATCACTGTCATTTTAGCCTGGGTGTCACTGGAAAAAGTTGCTTCCTTAAAGATTCCAGGAAGTGCTAATGGACTGTTTGAGTTCCTACTGTTTCTAAAAGAATGTTGCACATTTATTTTAAAAATAAAAGGAATCTGTATGAAATTAGCTCTTTTAAATGCTAGCGTTTGACAAAAAAGTACCAGAATTGTTATATATTCCAGGAATTTGTTTATCATTACACAGAAGTCCTAGAGAAAAAAAAAAGGGGTTTTACTTTTTACAAGATGCTTGTTGATCTAAATTATTCAGGTCCAATATGCATGATCCTCATGTTTTTCATTAATAAGTCATTAGTAAAATGTGTTTGCATAATATAACCAACAAAGGAGGTCCAAAAAAAAAGAGAGTAAAAAAATATTGAGAAAACAAAAAATGACTCTTCTCTTGCGTTATTACGCCACAACTTTAGTATCTACAATATGTAATGACTCCAAAAATTCTCATACCTTGGTCAAACTTGGAAATTAGATATGAGACCTTCATAAAAATGGACTAATTGCATTCTGCAAGCTCTGAATGTAATAAATAGTTACTAGCCCTCAAATTTAATCATCGGTCCCACAATGTAAAACATTCCCGTTTTTTTCTTTTATGTATATTTTGTTTGAATATGCAATTAAAGAACCCACGTATTATGTGAGATTCAAATGCTCAGTGAGGTTTCAATTAAGGACATTCTTCAGCATTCTAAAGTTTCACTTGTTAGGCACACATATGTCTTTAGCATTTGAATCTCACATAATAAATTTTTTTTTTTAATTGCATATTCATAAAAAAACATAAAAAGAAAAAAATGGGAACATTTTAGATTGTGGGATCAATGATTAAATTTGAGGGCTAGTAACTATTTGTTATATTCAGAGCTTACAGCAATGCAATTAGCCCATTTTTATGAAGGTCCCACATCTAATTTCCAAGTTTGACCATAGCATGTGATTGAGACATTTTGGAGTCATTACATATGGCACAATTTTAGTATCCACAATAATAATGCAAGAGAGAAGTCATTTTTTGGTAGATTACTATAACACATGCATGTCCAATGTGAGAATAATCTATTCATGCCAGAAAACTAGATTCTGTTCTAAACAGCAGCTGTAGCAGAAAAATAGGATATCTAAACTCAACATTTATTTATTTATTTAACACTTTTCTATACCGACCTTCATGAAAAAATTTCATATCAGATCGGTTTACATGTAACAAAGGGTATAACTTAAACAAGAACAATTCACTAGAAGCGGAAGTTACATATAACAAGGGTAGTTAACTTGGAGGCTAGGCTAGTCAGAGGTATAGGACAGTGTAACTGAAGAGAACTAGAAAAGGCAATGAAACAAAAGAAACGGCGGCTTAATTATAATGTCTAAACATAGCGGGGCGTTACATTTGATGATGATGATAAATACATTTCATCATCATCATGAAATGTATTTATCTGTAACCTTCCCACCTAATGCCCAACATGACTCACAACAAACTTTAAGGGATAGATTCACAACTTCAAAAGATTTTCCTGATTGCTTTATATATTTTTATTGCTGATTTTCCTGATTGCTTTATTGTTAAAACTAACATGTACATTTGTATATATATCTCGTATTATCATCCCCTGCCCTATTAACCGCTACCTGTTAATGTTATTATTGTAAAGCTTGTTCCTAAGTTATTATTATTATTATTATTATTATTATTGTAAAGCTTGTTGCTAAGTTATGTTACATTGTGAACCGAGGTGATGTTTTGCAAACGTGCCTCGGTATATAAGAAACCATTAAATAAAAATAAAATAAAAAAATATTGAATGGCATTGTATCACCTGAAGTCAGGAGGATGGAAGAAGATGAAAAGGAAAGATTATGGTAGATGGAACATAAGAACATAAGAAATTGCCATGCTGGGTCAGACCAAGGGTCCATCAAGCCCAGCATCCTGTTTCCAACAGAGGCCAAACCAGGCCACAAGAACCTGGCAATTAACCACACACTAAGAAGATCCTGTGCCACTGATGCAATTAATAGCAGTGGCTATTCCCTAAGTAAATTTGATTAATAGACGTTAATGGACTTCTCCTCCAAGAACTTATCCAAACCTTTTTTGAACCTAGCTACACTAACTGCACTAACCAGTAAATATGACAAGTGGCAAGTGCTTCAGCAGGAAGACAGACATCTTACATGCCACTCTGCTTTGCTGCTATATTCAATACAAAAAGGCTATGAGGAATTACCAACCCAACAAAAACAATGACCTCACCACAAAACTTGTATATAGTGCTACATAATTTCTGTAAAAATAGAGGAGAAGATCTCAGACCAGATATGCTAAAGCTCAAGGCTGATGTGAAGCATATATTATTTTAAATCATAGGGCAAAAAACCTTCAGAGTTGCAGTTGCTTTATTTAATCAAAAAATATGAAGTCTTGGGATGTTCTTCCACCTCTTGCTGCTGCTTTGCTTCTTTGATGATGCTTTGGAGACTTGCCACTGCTGGTACTCATTTACCCCTTTATAGTGCCTTAGGATATTCATGCTGCTTTTGGTTCCATGTTGACATAGTCTTGATGCATTGGTAAGCCTCCACCCTTTTGATGATGTCTACCCACAGTTTTACTCGAACTGTTGGAAAAGACCCCCAATTTTGGCACTAAAAATAGGCTGTAGTGATTCCCCTATAGACTTTAATGGTAAACAAATGAACAAATAAAACAAACAGTTTTTTTCATTTTGAACTAATGAACCAAACGGATGTGTCCTATGAAATGAATGACCAAAATGAAAATGTTTCCTCTGCACACCCCTAGTATCTGATCAAACAGGAATAACCAAAAGCTTTAAATTGCAGAGTTTTATGACTAGTATTGTGCCTCTGAATAAGACAATGTGAAACAATGTGGTTATAGAATGAAAAACTGTGTGCAGTCAGACACACTGAAAGAGACCTGGAGCCCCTAGAAGATTTTCCTGGAGGAACTGATACAAACGAACTGTACGAACTTTCGAATTTACAAACCATCGAGAGAACTTAGATCTGCAAATATGAATCTTTTAAAGATACCGTCAACATGACTGGCTAGACTGAATGTAACAAGACAAAGAGCTTTTTCTGTGGCAGGTCCTATTCTCTGGAACTCTTTACCAAATACATTACGACAAATATCAAATAGCAAAGAATTTAAGAAATCATTAAAAATATACCTCTTCAGAGAAGCTTTTGGAATCACGGACCATTAAACAGTAACCTCAAGGTTAAATTAGAGAATGGCAAAGATGACTCTGAATAATAGATTAGGACATTTTTTTTCGTTTCTTCGTGCTTCTATCTGTTCTTGTTTTTATTAAAGAAGTAATATTAGTCAATTTTATTTTAAGGTATACTATGCTAGATTAAATATTATCTTTCATAGTATTTTCCTCCAACTTTATTTATTATTTTTAATTGTTAGTTATTTACTCATGTACTATTTTTATAGATATGGTTATGTTATTTATCTGTTTTATTCTTATTTTATTATCAGTTGTAAACCGTTTTGTTCAATCTATATTGTTAAGATGGTATGTAAATAATTAAAAATAAATAAATAAACTGGTCAATATGGCAATGCCTGAACCTCCTGCACATGCATAGGGACAGACCAAAGATTAATATGATCAAATGAGGCTATTCAAATGACATGAATAAATGTAATTGCCATGGAGTGCAGACTGTGGAACTCCTGCTCATTTACTGATTTCATAGGGAGAACTAAATGAAGGAGGACTTTACAGCAACAGCAGAAAGAGCCATCACTTGTGGAAAAAAATCTAGATATTTAAGGCGATACCTTTTTATTGGACTAACTTACTATATTTCTTGACAAGCTTTATGAGACATTTTAAGACACTTTGTCAGTGCTACAGCAAAACAAACTGAGAGCCTGACACAGAATAGAAGAAAAGCCTTGGTGAATCAGGCTCTTAGTCCTATTTTTTTTTATTTACAGGTCAAGAAAGGAATAAAAAAAACCAAAAACCCTTCGCATCCTCCATCTCCACCCACATACTCTGCCAGCAATCAAGGCTATCATTCAAATCTGTTTGAAAGATGGTGGCTAAGGAGGATAATCAGGGTTTCAGGTTGCAAAAGAAGGTTACAAAAATGAAAATGCCTGGCCTAAGTGCTTAAGTCATTTGGCTGTCACAGAACAAATCCTTCTTCAGAAGATGGAAAAAGTACTGTGAAACAGCCAGAACAGCTGTTTCTAATGCTAAGAAGGGTCATTTTATAACTGCAAAATCTGCTTGTAATTTTTACACGCAGACTATACCTGCATTTTCAAAGTGAACTTAAGTGTATAAGTTCGCTTTGAAAATTCTGGCATAAATGGATTGGTACGCATGCAGATGAACCACATAAAATTATGCCAGCTCTATCGAGCTCATAACTTGTGCAGGTGAAATTATGCATATAGAGGTAGAATTAAAAAAAGAAAACGCTCGGGCGTCCGTGTACTCATGGTTCCCAGCGCGCGCATGGACGTGGCTATTTTCTAACATGCGCGCGTCAGTGCACGCATGTCATATAATAGGATTCCCGCGCGAACATGCATACTGGATTTTAATATCCGCGCACGCATGTGTGGGTGGGAGAGGGCTATTCCGTGCGTAGTTGGGGGGGATTTTATAAATTACGCACAGTGACACGATTTGCCATTTTCCAAGTTCCCTACACCCCTACCTATATTTCCTGTCTCTTCCCCTCTCCTCTCCTCCCTGACCCCTAAACCCTCCCTAACTTTTCAAACTTTTTTTGTTTTTTTACTTACGCGCTCTAAGGAGCAGACGTAAGTTCTGCGCACAGGCCAGATGCCGGCGTGCCTGCCCCGGCCTGCCCCCCGCCCAGACCCCTCCCAGGGCCCGCCCATTTTTCAGGCCTGGCACTTGTTCACGTATCGAGGGTTACGCGCATGGCCCGGCCCTTTTGAAAATGTGCGTGGCATGAGCAGGGCCCGGCCACGCGCATAGCCCTCGAATTTTACGTGTGCGGGCCTTTTAAAATTTGGGTGATACTTTCTAAAACACATAAATATGCATGTAGGACCCAACTCTGCCTAAACTCCACTACGTCCCCCCAAATTTCACTCCCCAGTACATGTAAAACTATCTGCAAAATCAAGTGAGGTACATATTTTTATGCACAGTAAACCCTGGGCAAAATAATAACAGCCATTGACGGGCAGAAAACTTTGTTCTATGTATGTAAATGACTTTGAAAATTAAGAATTATTTTGTAACAGCCCGCATACATTTTCCATCTACATAAGAACATAAGATATGCCATACTGGGTCAGACCAAGGGTCCATTAAGCCCAGTATTCTGTGTCCAACAGTGGCCAACCAAGTCACAAGTACCTGGCAAATACCCAAACATTAAATGTATAGATCCCAAGCTACTAATCTTTATTGAGTAATAGCAATTTATGGACTTCTGCTGTAGGAACTTATCCAAACCTTTTTAAACCCAGTTTCAATAACTGCCGTAACCATATCCTCTGGCAATGCATTCCAGAGCTTATTTATGTGTTGAGTGAAAAAGAAGTTTCTCTAATTTGTTTTAAATGAGCTACTTGCTAACTTCATGGAGTGCCCCCTAGTCTTTGTATTATCTGAAAGAGTAAATAATCAATTCACATTTATCCATTCAAGTCCTTTCATGATTTAGTAGACCTCTATCATATCCCCCCCTCAGTCGTCTCTTCTCCAAGCAGAGCAGCCCTAACCTCTTTAGTCTTTCCTCATAGGGGAACCATTCCATCCCCTTTATTATTTTGGTCGCCCTTCTCTGTACTTTCTCCAGTGCATAGTATTCAAGGTGCGGTCTCACCGTGGTGCGATACAAAGGCATTATGACATCCACCATTTTATTCACCATTCCCTTCCTAGTAATTCCTAACATTCTGTTTGCTTTTTTGACCACCACAGCACACCGAGCCGAGGATTTCAATGTATTATTCGCTATGATACCTACATCTCTTTCCTGGGTGGTAGCTCCTAATGTGGAACCTAACATTGTGTAACCATAACAAGAGTTATTTTTCCCTATATGCATCACTTTGCACTTGTCCACATTAAATTTCATCTGTTGTTTGGACACCCAATCTTCTATATGTATATATTACACTCATTTTCAAATTGAACCTCTGTGCATAAGTTCATTTTGAAAATTATTCCATCAAAACTACCCACATATAATTGCAATTGCTAATATATGCGTAGAAGAGTTTTGGGAAAGATTTTAGTCATATACTTTTGAAAATGGAAAAGTATGCCTGTAAGTGCAAATGCCTCCTCTCAGTTCAAGTACACTTGCATGCATATCTGACATACCTGTGTAAGTTTACCTGGACTGAGAGGAGAAATTCCTGGGAGCCAGGGTTGGAAAGGAGTAGGCATTTATGTACTTATTTTTATATTTTCAAAAATAGATGCTTACATTTATTGAAAAATTCCTGCACACACAATTGTGGGTGTAATTGTGTGCAGGTGAATTTGGCAGGATTATTTTCAAAGCAAACTTATGTACGCACATTTGCTTTGAAAATAAGTGTAAGGTTTGCATGCATTTGCCGGGAAATTGATACAGGTTGTTACAAAGTACATTAAACTAGATGATTTTCACACTGCCAGCATTGGTGCAAAGTCCACATGTATTCTTTTTGCATGGTCTTTGCACCAATTTTCAAAGGGAATGTGTGCAAGGTCTTTCACTTTCCATATTGCCACAGGTATAAACCTCCCCCAGAGCAATTTTCAAAGTGATTTTCACAGGTAAACAGCATTCTTCAGAGCCACCCTCTTTCTACCAACCATCCCTTGCCTCTCTCCTCTTCCTCACTCCCCTGCCCAGCAGCAGTCCCTTCTCCCCCCCACACCCAGTGTCTTCTCCCCCCCCCCTCTGACCAGCAGCCCCTCTCTCTTCCAGTCACCTACCTGCTCAGCAACAGAAGCCCCCTCTTTTCCACCTCTCTGCCCAGCAGCAGCAGCTCTCTCTCCCTCTGCCCCCAATCTCCTCATAGGCAGCAGCCTCTTCACTGGCTTGCCCCATTCACCTCCTGTCCAGTGGAAGCCCATTCTATTCTCTCTCCTCCCTCCTGTGCTGCTCGGCCTGCAATGCTGCAGAAAATTGAAATAAAATCATCTTGGGGCCTATGAGCCAGCATGCGCGCACAAGTCCTGTGACAGCCCTAACCCATCTCCCATGCAAGCTTATTCATCGTGGGTATCCTGAAAACCTGACTGCCTGGGAGTCTCCCCAAAACAGATGTGAGAATCACTGCCCTAGGTGGACCTTCAGTCTTATGCCCCACTCCCAAGTAACTTTCAGGCTCACAGGCTATCCCTGAGATTTTGATAATTAAACTCAACAATAATTATGTCCCCATCACCACCCTTCCCAGAAGAACTCAGTAAAATCACTTGGTTGGACATCATACTTAAAAAAAAAAATTAGGCGTTTTGTGTGTGTGTGTGTGTGTATGTGTGTGTGTATATATATATATATACTGTGTGTGTGTATGGGCATATATATATATATATATATATACACTGTGTGTGGCACCCCTACCAGTTCTGGCCACTGGATGCCACTATCCCTGTCCTTAGAGCATACATGTCCTTCAGGCCCTCCCACCAGGAGGCTTTGGATTGGGTGACTCAGTGCTATTTAGCCCAGCCATTTTAAGACTCGGGGGGGTTTCAGTAGTTTTTAGAGAGAGCAGCTGCAGAGTAAGCATGGATTTATTCCACACTCTGGTAGGGCCTCCCAGCCTTGCCCAAAGGAGTTTTCTTTTAGAAGAGATGCCTCACCATGCACTCCCTGCTAGAGGGCCCTTCTTATAATTTACAGTGAGATAGACTTTTAAACCTGATCCCCTTTAGGGGCAAAAGGGCTCTCTACAGGGGACCAAAGACCTGTGAGCCGTCTCTATTCACTAGGTAGGCAGCACCAGGGATGAATCCTGCTGCGTGAGAGATTGTGACGATGGGGAAGCTATCCAGATTAAGATTTAAAGTATTTTTTGGAACTAAAGAGGAGTGAGGAGGTTTTTGGGTCCCCCTTCCCCACTGGGATTTCAGCGCAGGATTAATAATCTGGTCCCTAGATTTTCCCACAAGAGAAATCACCTGAAGTAACAGCTGAGGAATAAAGTAACAGCAGAACCAAAGGAAGGGAGTACAAGAGAAGGAGATCCTGTTGCGTTGGCCGGCCGCGGAGACCCGTGGTTGGCCTTCCTTACCCCTTCCTGCCACCGTCTCCGGAGCAAGATCCGGCCCCTCCATGATGTGGAGGGAGCGGCTCCTGCACTGCTTCTCTCTCAGCAGTCCTGAGACGCTGGGAACGCCGTGGTCATCCTCTTGGCGGCCCTGCCTCGAGGCAGACAAGCCACCGCTGGCTGCTTCCTCCTCCGAGGCCTCTAGGCGCGCGCGTGCTTCCTGGTGGGATTTAAAGGGGCAGTGGCGCAGAGGCTGCCAGCCCGACCTATGGACGTCATCATCCAGGACCTATTTAAGGCAAGCTCTGGAAATCAGAGCTTGCCTTTGCAGCAAGTTCTCTCGTTCCTTGTTGCCTCCCGGGCTTCCTAGCTCCAGTGCCTTCTCATTGACTACACTTGACCGCTACCTGCAACCGACCTCGGCCTGACTCTGACCACGTTTGACCTCTATCTGGAACCAACCTCTGCCTGATTCTGACCACACTGATCCACTACCTGGTACTGACCTCTGCCTGATTCTGACCACATTTGTCCGCTACCTGGAACTGACCTCTGCCTGATTCTGACCACACTTGTCCGCTACCTGGAACTGACCTCTGCCTGACTCTGATTATGCTTGATCTCTACCTGGAACCAACCTCTGCCTGATTCTGACCACGCTTGTCCGCTACCTGGAACCGACCTCTGCCTGATTCTGACCACACTTGTCCGCTACCTGGAACCGACCTCTGCCTGACTCTGACTACACTTGACCTCTACCGGGTACCGACCCTCACTTTGACTGACCCTTCTCGGACTGTTACTCGGCACTGACTCGGCTTGTCTTCGACTCTGCTTGGACAGTTTGCACCTCTACCCCTGGTGGGCACACCTCTCTGCCATGTCTCTGGGAGACTTTCTGAGCCCACCTAAGTCCAGGCGGTCTGGATACCCAAGGGCTCAACCTGCGGAAACTCCAGATTGCTACTGGCGAAGCTCCAGCCAGCCTCTGTCTCCTAGTGTGCTCCGCCTCCTGGTGGCAGGTGGTCTCTGGGGCCAACCAGAGGGCAGTACCAATCCTGCACCAGGCCAAGGGTCCACCTCCAGTGCAACAGATCCCATCCAGATTTCCACCTAAGGAATCAGGTCAGGCTGGGTGTCCATGGGAAAGAAGATGTCTAAAGGTAGGATTTTGCAGTTAAAAGGGAACAGTCTCGCTAGGATTCCAAGGGACAGCTATGCACATTTAAAATCACTACAGGCTCTACCCAGAGTTCTGTAATAAGTACTCCTACCTACACAGATAGAAACCCTGTAAGTACAGTCAGGTGTACACTCATCAATGGACTTAATTTAACTTTATGAATCAGTAAACTTTATTTTAACACCCAGACCTGGTCCTGTCTGAGTTCTTACAGTCTCTCACCCCATGAGAAGCACTTAAGGAACAGCGACCTCTTTTCATTGCCTGGGCCATAAGTGAGAGCTTCTCCCCATAAAAAGAGTTCTGCCCCCAGGGATTAAGAGTCAGCGTGGGAGTGAATGCTTAGCCAGAGCAGCCCCAGTAGATATAAATAAGATTGTGTGCCCTTGGGAGTTAAAACACCCTCCTAAGGGTTCCATATGTGTCCTTTTGTGTCTCTCTATAACAGTAACCAGGGTATCTCAGTGGCTAGGGACTAGCATTCCACACCAGATACTTCTGGGCACATGTAGGGTGGGGGGGGGGAGACAATTTTCAAAGCCCTACCTCCGAGGGTCTCTTGTGACCCCTTTTCCACTCCGTAGCGCTCTGTCAGCAAGCACAGCCACCCTCAATAAAGAAAATATCCAGGCCAGGATTTAGCTGTACAAACAGAAATACATTTTCTGAAAATGGATGCAATTCATAACAATAAAACATACAAAAAAAAAAATAGTAGCAGGTTACAGTTCAGATCAGGATATGGCAGGCAGGCTGGGTTGTTTTTAAAATTCCTATGGACTTTCTTTCACTCCAGACAGAGGCTTCTTCAGAGACCACGAACAGGCAGTCTCTTTTTTTCCTCAGAGGAGACTGCTGCTCCTCTGATTAAGTACCAGTTCCTTAGCCAACTTCTTCTCACACACTCTTCTACCTCACTCATGGAATCTGTAGCGAAGACAAACTCTTAAGAGCACAAACACTCTCTACACTTCTCAGACCTATTTGGCACCGGGATCTACCATCCTGCAGCCTAAGCGCTCCCAACCTTGGAGCTTTAGAGTTCCCAGGAGCAGTGAAAAGAACCCCACCCTTCTCAATACGCAGGATTTTATACTCTTGAGCATAAAAACAGCTTGCACTATAGTGAGATCACTATACTTTCACAATACCAAAATGCTCCAGTTTGTTACAGAAACATTTAGAACTTTGCAGTCAGTCTAGTAAGTGGGGGGAACTGTGTGCCAAGACCGTGTGTGCAAATGGCTTGATGTTAAATCAATCTCCTTCTCCAGCAGTGCCAAGTAGGGATGTGAATCGTTTTTTAACGATTTAAATTATCGTCCGATAATTTTAAAATCATCATTAATCGGTAAGGGACTCGATACAATAGGAATTCCCTTGATTTATCGTGAAAAATCGTTAAATCGAGTACGGGAATTATTTGGGGGGAGGGCAGGAAAACCGGCACACCAAAACAACCCCTAAACCAACCCCGACCCTTTAAAACCAATCCTTTACCCTCCCCCACCCTCCCGAACCCCCCCAAAATGTTAAATTACCTGGTGGTCCAGTGGGGGGGGGGGGGGGGCCGGCGCGATCTCCCGCTCTCGGGCCATCGGCGCCATTTTGGCTACCACTGATAAAAATGGCGCCGATGGCCCAATAAAAAAAAACCCCACCCGACTCTTTACAAATTACCCCTTTGCTTCTCCCACCCTCCCGACCCCCCCCAAAAACCTTTTACATGTACCTGGTGGTCTAGCGGGGGGTCCGGGAGCCATCCCTTCAATCACACCCTCGGTGCCGGTGCTGGACTGGTTTGAAAATGGCGCCGATCGCCTTTGCCCTCACTATGTCACAGGGAGTGACCGGCGCTCCCTGTGACAAAGTGAGGGCAAAGGCGATCGACTGCCAGTATGGCCCTCACTCAGTTACTATAAGCCCTCACTCAGTTACTATATGCGGAAGATAAATGCTAATGAAGAGGAGGGTTAGTTGTACACATTTTTTTTGTTTAGAATTGGTTCAAAATAATATAATTATGATTTAACATCAATCCATTTGCTTTGCTACTGCTGGCTGTGAGTTTAATCAGTGTTGTATTACAATAAGAGAGGAGCTTGCACCTCAGTATTTTACACATACAGAGAGATGGGAAATGGGAAACAGATAAAATCCAAAGTTTCATAAACAAATATCTTTATAACTAGAGCACTAGAACCCACAGTGAGGAGAGAACTTGTAGCACCTGAGTTACATATGCATGACATTTTCAAGTAACATTCTGCCCACATAAAAAGCAGGTGTACAAATCTGCACTATCTGTGACATTTTTCAAAGTGATAGTCCTTGTACACTTATTGATAAGCGTATGCCTGGGGATCCTACCAAGAAGGACCCGCTGGAACCTGTCCCATATATCACTTAGGGTTTCTTTGCTGAAAATATCCTGGTCATCACGCTCCCCCCTTACTATGGTCATCAGCATGAAACGAATTCTGGAGTTTTCCCATCTCCCCTCTCTCTCACAGGAGAGCAAGGTCCTGGTAGAGAATGACCTCCGTACCCGCTTTCTGGGCTCCACCAATTCTTCCAAGGCTCTTATCACAGGCACCACACTCAATGGCATCTCTGGCGAGTTGGGGACTTTGGTCCTTCCATGAGGGTAAAAGAAGGAGTAGGTTCTACCACGTACAGGATGGGATGGTCAGGACCAGAGCAAAGCCAATGGGAAAGCATGCATATGCTCACCATCCTAAGATGATGGATCTTAAACACCTTGTTTAAATTTTCTCTGACTGCTTTCCATGCTTCTTCGGTGTATGTCCCACAGAAAGACTTGGCCCTGGGAACACTACTAACCAAAAAGGTCAGGTATACATAGATATCATAGGGTCAACCGCAGGTATTACAATTCATGAACAACATACATCACATACCTGTATTTCTGATTAATCCATAATTTATTTATATCAAATATCTTTAGTTAAAAGCTTTACAACTTACATATTTATCAAATCACACTCATACAATACAATACAAAATACATCTTCCTACGTATTCTCAACAATATATAATATTCTGTCTACCTATCTCAACAGTATATTTTAGTTATTAAAGCATTAAAACGTTCCCATCAATTCAAAATCATTAATAACAATTTCAAATGGTGCAATCCTCATGATCTTCCTTTTCTTTCTTCTCCCATGTAATTCCACTTGTTTCTTTTCTTCTCCCTTCCACTTATTTCATTTCTTCTCCTGACCAGAGACTCCTGTTTCACCCATGGTTTCATCAGGGGATTCATTCAATTATGTCTTCTAAGCAGATCACCACTTATTCAATAGGGTCATCCAAACTTACATCTACTAATCTATTCCACAAATCTCAATATCCATTATAGCATTATTCAAAGCTAGTAGTCAAGAAAAATCAGCATACTCCGTCCTCAATTCCGGGCAAAAGTTTTTATCCACACAAACCACAATCATCGATTGCTTCCAACCATTTCTTCCATCATTCTCATAATAATGACAGCGTCCACCACGGAGTATGCTGATGTTTCTTGACTAGTAGCTTTTAGCAGGCCTAGTATCCTGCAGGATTGTCGGCATGTGCTTGCATCTTCTCTCTCATAAACTGCATGAAGACAAGAAGGTGCCACTTTTTTTATGGCACTTCACACCACCGGTTTGCTAATCAGTGGGACTGGCTGCCTACAACCACAATATAGCAGGTCTCTTTGGTTGAGTCACAGGATTCACAGCAGAGATAAGCAACAGCAATAAAATAAATGCACTTTACACTTCTTCTTCCTCTAGCATTTAGATCTCAATCTCCTTCTTAAAGCAACCCTGTTGCATTAGTTATTCTTCGTATCCAAACTACTACTACTACTATTTATTATTTCTAAAGAGCTGCTAGTACAGCATATACAAGAAACAGTTCCTGCTCCATGGAGCTTACAATCCTAATTAAGACAAATATACATGCCAAACAAGAGTCTGTGGAAAGTGTATTTATTCAAGAGAAGTACTGAGGATTTAAAGAAGTTTTAAAAATGTGAGTATTTAAACTGTATTTGAATAAGGCCAGAGAGTGAGCGTGATGAACCAAGTCAGGAAGTCTATTCCAGGCAGACAGCAGAGCAAGCTGCAAAGCGTGGAGTTGGGAGCTGTGGAAAAGGGCACAGAAAAGAGCAACTTGTCTGATGAATGGCGTTCATGAGGAAGGGTATAGGGAAAGAAGATAGGAAATGAGGAACTGCAGAGTGAATGCATTTATAGGCAAGTAAGAGAAGCTTGAATCGTATGTGCAAGTGGACAGGGAACCAATGTAGTGAGTTAAGAAAAAGGGTTATGTGGTCATAGTAATATTGAAAATATATAAGATGTATAGCTGAATATTGATCTTATTAATACTCACATCCTATCACTCAATTCTCAGAAAGAACTCAAGATAAGGCCACAGGATCTATCACATTGTAGATATGGTCCCTTGGTCCCCAGGTGCCTTTTGGCAAATTCCAAGAGCAAGAAGTATATAGTTTGCTCTCTTCTCTAGCACTCATGGTGACAAGGGCCCAGCTGGACTTGAAAAAACCCACAGGCCCACATCTCATTTTGTTTCTTCTCAGTCCCACTTCAAAGAAGAAGAATGAATCACTCTAAGAGCTTAGACTTATACATTTATTTATTTACAATTCATATATCATACCTTCTGGTCCTAAAACTAATCGATATCACTAAAATCATATTAAGAAGCAAATACATCATGGGTACATGCCCCCCCCCCCCCCCCCCCCGAGGACTTCTGTAATTGCTATTACTTAAAAGAGATAGGAAAAGGAAACAGTGTCAAACTCCTTTGTTAACACCAAAAGCACAACATAACCAAAAGTAGAAATTAAATGACAATATGGAACCAAGTTAAAGGACATGTTATTAATGGCATAGGACAAGAATTTATATAAACAGAATAAACTGAATGGGCATGCGCAATCATTATTAATATTCATACTAACTTTTCTTGTATTACTTCATAACCCAACTGTATACATGCACAAATGTCCCCTTCTCCAAAAACAAACAAAAAAAAAACCCCAAAACAAAACAAAACAACAAATTCACAACAAAAAACAGCCCAGTTTGATTTCTTCCTATTGGATTCATTAATTTCTTCTTAAAGGAAAACAAATGTTCTTCATTTAGATAAATGCAGGCCTGTAATATATTTGGTAAGCATTAGCCAGTACGACTATTCCATGGCAGTGGCCATCCAATACAAATGCCTTCAGGCTTTTCAGGGCTCCTGATGACCTCTTTTAAGCATGACAGTTGCCATGGGCACCCGTGTCATACCTATTTGCAAGTGAAAATTGGGAGCACCCCTCATTACGTCAAAAACTATGTTGGGGGAGGAAGAGAAGAAGAAAGCTTCTTGTGCAGACACTTGGCTGTTTGTTTTACTCACCACCCACACAGTCACACTAAACAATATCTCTTTCAGCTGCATTACCCTCAGCTTGCATCCTCTGTCAATCCGGCTGGAGCAAGCATGGGCTGGGTGGACACATGATATTCCCTTGCAAAATCACAGCATGGACCAATTCCACTCATTTGTCATTTCAGACTAATGAAAAAGCAACAACGTGTATAGACCATAAATGCAACTTCAGAGTTGCAGGGCCCACCCTCCATACTGGAGCAAAGTCTCTGTGTCTTTCTCATATTTCCTCTTATGGACAAGAGAAAGAAAAATTAAATTATTATTTTTTACCTGCGATTGAGAGGGCACCCATGTCCCTGAGATGCTCCCTGGAAGTGCCCACTGGCACAGTAACATGCTGCCTGGCGTAGGTATCCTGGCATGGATTAGGGCTTGCTGGAGGAGGAGCTGTCTAAGGCCCAGTGCAGTTTAGTCAAGAGCAGGGCCACAACCCGGGCCACAACCCGGGCCTGGGTTTAAACATAGTAACATAGTAATGACGGCAGAAAAGAACCAGATGGCCTAGCCAGTCTGCCCAGCAAATTTCTTATGGTAGTATCTGCCGTTCCATGCAGATATTCCCATGCTTCTCTCAAGGGTAGTAACTGTCGCTCTGTGCAGTTACCCCGAAGCCTTATGATAAGGGTAGTAATATTTACAAATAAAATCAAGCAACTCTCAAACCCATAACAAATTACTGCTAGCAACATTTTACTGGGTGAGGAGCCTTCATGATAATTCGGACAATGCTGCTTGACATTCCTTGCTTTGGGACTTGGCCATAGAAGCCGTCCTGTGCTTTTTCCCTTATGTCTGGGTGTCAGTACCTCTTGTCAGGGCCCATGTTGGTTGTTGTCTGTATCCAGTTCCCCTCCCCCATCCGTCAAAACAGGGAGCGATTTTGCAGTTGCATCACAAGGCTATTGATTGAGGGTAGTAATCCCCATGCCTTCTGTTAAGGGTAGTAAATGCTGCTCCAGACAGGTTACCCCCATGTACCATCTTCTTCATTTCCATCCTCTAGTCTTTAGGGATCCACAGTGTTTATCCCATGCCCCTTTGAATTCGTTGACTGTTTTCTTCTTCACCACCTCTTCTGGAAGGGCATTAAAATGGGCCATGAGAGAGCCTGCTGCAGAGTGTGGTTGGGAGAAAGTAAAAACCTGGAAAACAGGCCCCTGGAAAATGTTTAAGATCAAATAATTTTGGCAGGATTAGTGATGAGGTGCCCAGTATATGCCCCTATCACCTGCACAAAGGAGTTTGGGCATATTTTTGAAAGCAGGGAATGTCCCTGTATGAGGGTTTCCAGTGTACTCAGTTCAGTTCTTTCATGATTTTGTAGACCTCTATTAAATCCCCAAAGCTAAAAAGCCCTAACCAGTCTTTAGCCTTTCCTCATAGGGGAGCCATTCCCCTATGAGAGCCTTTATCATTTTGATCGTCCTTCTCTGTACTTTCTCCACTGCATCTATATCTATTTTGAGATGCAGAGACCAGAATTGCACACAGCATTCAAGGTGCGGTCTCACCATGGAGCAATACAGAGGCATTATGACATCCACTGTTTTATCTGCCATTCTCTTCCTAATAATTCCTAACATCCTGTTTGCTTTTTTGACTTCCATAACACAATGAGCCCAATGATTTCAATATAATATCAACTATGATGCCCAGATCTTTTTCCTGGCTGGTAATTCCTAAAATGGAACATAACATTGTGTAACTACAGCATGGGTTATTTTTTCCCTTATATGCATCACCTTGTACTTGTCCACATTATATTTTATCTGCCATATGGATTCCCAATCTTCCAATCTCCTCCTGCAATGAATCCGCTTGTGATATAACTACTCTGAATAATTCTGTGTCATCTGCAAATTTGATCACCTCACTCGTCATACCTCACTCGTCATACCTCTTTCCAGATCACTTATAATATTATTTCAAGGTATCTAGCACTACACAAAACAAGTTTGAATGGTTTAAGTATATGTAAGGGTGTATAAAAGGCCTTTTCTGAACATATTGTTTAAAGAGAAAATATTTGTTGAAAGATTTCAACTATCTATTATATTGTTTTTTTGCCATACTGTTTAAAAATGCATTTTTTTTGGTCATCCTAATAAAGTGTAGGGATCTTGTCAGCTCTGTACTAGGATTTAGTCAGAACGTACCTGTGAAGGGTGGTGTGGGTGCGAGCCTTTGTGCTGCGGCACATTTGATGCAGTCTCTCAGGCGAACCCTATGAGACCTACGCCAGCAGCTGACGAATGCGCCCTGCAGCGGGACAGGCTGGAGCGTCACCTATTACCAGCCGCCTCCCCTGCAGGATGAGCCCTTGGCTTCTGGTGGCCGGCAGGTCTTAGGTGGGTCCTTAGGGAGTAGTTAGAGCAAGAATCCCGTGGCAATGCCAAAGTCAGGGCAAGCAGCAGGCTGACAGAGCCGGAGGCAGGCCAAGGTTGGGGCAGGTGGCAGACCATTTTGGTCAGGTCCAGGCAAGAGGTCAAATCCATAAGTCAGGTTAAGGGTGGACAAGGGCACATTTATTTATTTATTTATTTACAATCTTTTCTATACCGTCGTTAAGCAGATGCCGTCACAACGGTTCACAATAAGGCACATAACTTCATGCTGCTTAAGTGTGTTAAATTATATCAACTAACCAGGTGCCATCAAATACTGTAACATAGTTTCATATTAAATATTAATTGGTGGGTGTGATAAGTCATGTTTACTTCTATCTGTATCAGCTATAAGATAAATTAATACTTAAATCTAATCCTTTGTTGTTGAAATAAAATAAAAATAAAATACACACAAATCGAGTAAGATGGTGTGTGTGTGTGTGTGTGTGTGTGTGTGGGAGTTCAGCTGACCGCATCCTACATTTCCCTGGATTCTACTCTCCATTCTCTTTGTGGTATGCTTGCTTAAATAGCCATGTTTTTAAACTTTTTCTGAATGTTTTGATGTCTCTTTGCATTCCGATTTCTAAGGGCATGGTGTTCCATATTATAGGTCCTGCTAGGGATAGGGCCCTATCCCTTACTTGAGTTAGTCTAGCTGTTTTTACTGAGGAAATAGTTAGCAGTGCTTTGTTTGCTGATCTCAGGTTTCTGTTAGGGATGTGTACGCGAAGGGCCATGTTCAGCCATTCTGCCTTTTCGTCATGTATTAATTTATGTATGGTGCATAGAGTCTTGTATTGTATCCTTTGTTCAATGGGTAGCCAGTGTACTTCAATTAGAGTATCAGTGATATGGTCTCTTTTAATTTTACCAGTTAGAATTCTTGCAGCTGTGTTTTGTAATACCTGTAGTGGTCTTATCATGGTGTAGAGTAAGCCCAGTGGAAGGGCATTACAGTAGTCAGTACTCGCAAATATTAATGCTTGTAATACTGACCGGAAGTCATTTGTCGTTAGTAGTAGTTTAAGTCTTCTAAGAGTCATAAGTCTGGCGTATCCTTCCCTTACTTTTAGTGATATATGTTATTTCATACTTAGTTCCAAATCGATTATTACTCCAAGGTTTCGTACTTTCTCAGCAAGTTGTATTTTTTGGTTGTTATTGAGTGTGATTGGGTTTTGAATGATCGTGATGTTTTTTCGTTCTAGAAGTAGGAATTCTGTTTTCTCTATATTAATAACTAATTCCATTTGGTTTAGGAGCTGTTTTATTATATCTAGATACATGTTGGCTAAGTTTAGTGTTTTCTCAATTGAGTCATCAATTGGAAGTATTAATTGAATATTATCAGCGTATATGTAGTGTGAGATGCCCAAACCAGCTAGCAGGTGACATAACGGCAGCATGTATATGTTGAATAGTGTGGCAGATAGGGCTGATCCATGTGGGACACCTGTTTGAAGGTTTATTTTTTCTGACATTACATCTTTGATTTGCACTTGGAAGTATCTATTATTTAGGTATGATTTGAACCATTTGATTGTTGTGTTGCATAATCCTATTTCTTCTAATCTATTTAATAGGATGTCATGATACTGTATCGAAATCCGCTACTAGGTCTAGCATCACTAAAATGTAATGTTTACCTCTGTCGAAACCTCTCATGATGTTGTCTGTTAGCGCAAGTAGTAGTAGTGTTTCAGTGCTGTAGTTTTTGTGAAAGCCATGTTGTGATGGGTACAGGATATTGTTGCTCGCTAAGTGTTCTGCTAATTGATTTTGTATGGTTTTTTCTATTAATTTTGCAATTAGAGGTAGGTTTGATACTGGTCTATAATTGCTCAGGATGAGTGGATCGCTGTTCTTTTTCTTTAAAATTGGTTTTACTATTGCTCCTTTTAGTGAATCTGGCATGTTTCCTTCATGAAAGATACTGGATGAGATGGGTAATACAAGGCAAGGCTGGACAAGGAAGACTGGATGAGAGAAGGCTGGAGAGAGAAGGCTGGATGAGACAAGGATGGAGAGGCAAAACTAGATGAGGCAAAGCTGAATAGGCAAGGCTGGAGAAGCAAGGCAGGACGAAGAATCAGGAATACAGGACACAGGAACCATGAACTCAAATGCAACACGCATTTGAGATCATTACTGAGGCAAGGTAGTACTGCGAGTCCCTTGCTTATTTAGACTGGTCAGCTTGACATTAAAGGAGAGTGCCGCTCAGCATTTCCTACCTTGGGGCCTATGTAATGCACACATATGCATGCGCATGCACTTAAGGGACAGTGCAGGAGTGATGGCTGGTGGTGTCTTGGTCCATGCTGGCCAGTGTTCAGAGCAGGAGACTGTGTGCTGACCGAGGGATGGGTTCAGCCTCATCAGGGGTGAATAAGGAGGTTTGTGGGACCCTCTCCTGAGCCGCCAAATGTAACAGTACCCCCTTCCAATGCCCCCTTCCCAGTCTTCTGGGCTTGGGTTTCCTGGGGAATCTCCAGTATAACTTATATACTAGTTGGGGGGCTAGGATGTTGGAGGCTGGATCCCAAGAATTCTCCTAGAGTCCTTAGTTTTTCAATGATATTAGATACTGTAATTGATTTTGAACCCTCCAGGAATCCAAGATATCCTGGATTTTGAATTGAGTATCCTCTTTTTTGGACACTTTGGTGCCCTGGAAAGGCAGTCGGCCTGGCCAAGAGAGAATTGTAAGTTTTAAGTGCTGAGACAAACCAGGCTTCCTGGGCAAAGTTGAGGAGCTTGGCGACGTTTCTTGTCTGCTTGTTTTTTAATCCACTCTGCTGCTTGCTCTAGGAGATGGTGTGTCTTCTGCCAAAGTTCCCGGAGTTCATGCCCCATTAGATTAGCTGCTGGGCAAGTGACTGAAATCAGAAGAGATCTTGATGTATGGGGATGATATACGATCACTATATAAAAGGGCAATGAGCCAGTGGATTTGTTTACGTGGTTATTATGGCAGAATTCAGACCATGGGAGAAGGGAGGCCCAATTATCCTGCCATTGGTTCACATAGGCTTGTAGAAAGACCTTGAGACACTGATTTACTCTCTCAGTTTGTCCATTGCTCTGGGGGTGGTAGGTTGAAGTGAAATCCAAAGTAATTCCATACTTCCTGCACAAACCTTTCCAGAGTGGGCTGGGAACTATACTCCCTGGTCTGAGAGAATGTGAAGAGGGAATCTGTGCAGATGGAAGATATGCTGGACAAAGAGCTTAGCCAGTTTGGGTGCTGACAGAAGGCCCGGAAGGGGCGTGAAATGAGTCATCTTAGAAAATCAATACACTACCTCCCTTATGGTGGTATTGCCACCAGAGAAAGAAAGGTCCAGGAAGAAATCAGTGGTGAAATGAGTCCAGGGTTCCTTGGGAGTTGGCAGTGGCTGTAACAACCCCCAAGGTCAAGCTTGCACACTTTTATTCATGGCACACATGGAACAGGACTCTACATAATGCTTTACTTTGGTCTTCATCTGGGGCCACCAGTAATGTCAGAAGATTAATTACAAGGTTCAAGGAGGTCACGTGATATGGTGAGCCTGGAAGGTTGGTAACCTCAGAGCTCTGGGTACCACTACCCTCAATCCTCTATAATCAAGCTTCAGGAATAATCAAAACTGGTAATAAACTTAAGGAGAGAGGGGCATTTATGAACAAATCTCCCTGCAGTATGCCCATCAAAGGGGCCAAAAAAGACAAAGAAAAAACAGTGCAGGAGAAGGGAAAATGGCTGCCACAATGGGAAGTGTATCGGGGCCTAGCCTGTTGAGCAAACAATTGCAGAACTTACCGAAGCAGACGTCTCAGCTTTAAGAACATAAGAACATAAGAAAATGCCATACTGGGTCAGACCAAGAGTCCATCAAGCCCAGCATCCTGTTTCCAACAATGGCCAATCCAGGCCATAAGAACCTGGCAAGTACCCAAAAACTAAGTCTATTCCATGTTACCATTGCTAATGGCAGTGGCTATTCTCTAAGTGAACTTAATAGCAGGTAATGGACTTCTCCTCTAAGAACTTATCCAATCCTTTTTTAAACACAGCTATACTAACTGCACTAACCACATTCTCTGGCAACAAATTCCAGAGTTTAATTGTGCGTTGAGTAAAAAAGAACTTTCTCCGATTAGTTTTAAATGTGCCCC
The DNA here is from genome assembly GCF_901001135.1 of Rhinatrema bivittatum. Lineage (NCBI taxonomy): Eukaryota > Metazoa > Chordata > Amphibia > Gymnophiona > Rhinatrematidae > Rhinatrema > Rhinatrema bivittatum. The sequence goes on from NC_042619.1 coordinate 118,545,800, forward strand.
ATGCTAACTTCATGGAGTGCCCCCTAGTCTTTCTACTATCCGAAAGAGTAAATAACCGATTCACATCTACCCATTCTAGACCTCTCATGATTTTAAACACCTCTATCATATCTGAGAAAACACCTTTATCTATATCTGAGAAAATCACAGATATTAAGTCTGCAATCTCAAACTTTAACTCATGTATGGATGTAGCAGAAGGTCGGATCTCTATGTTGGAGGATGGGGCAGTGTCGCAAGAAAGCAGGCTCTGCAAGTTAGAGAACAGAGTAAGAGTAAGAAAGAAAAAATGAATGATATAGAAAATCGGTCATGAAAGAACAATATTAGGATTGTTGGGCTCTCCGAGGAGATCTCTGATGCTATTTTAGCAAGTTTTCTTGAAACATGGATCCCAGAAGTGCTATCACTGCCTAATCTGCAAGGTGTCCTTAAAATTGAGAGGGCACACTGTCTCGGTGGTAAAAAAGAAGGAGACACTAGGCCAAGAATTGCTCTGGCAGATTCTAAATTTCGCCCATAAACAGGAGGTAATGCAGGCTTATAGGAAGCGATCAGAGTTGAAATATGAGGAAGCATGCATACGCTTCTTCCAAGATTTCTTGACTAGTGTTTCAGCAAAAGATGGGTGTTTAACCCACTGTGTGCCAAGTTATCCCAAAAATGGATAAAATTTGCTTTACAATACTCCGTGCGACTTGAAGTCTGGACTGAAGACAAAGCACAGCAGTTTGAAGATCCAGAGAAAGCACAGCAATTTATTAACAACTTATAATGCTCCTTTGCTCTCCTATTTAATTCTCAGCAGGGATAATAGGCTTTTGAATTCAACAAAATGATCTACACGTTGGGGGAGTGCTGGGTGATCGCTCCCGGGGCCCACTGGACCACCAGGTAATTTTAAAATGTTTTTGGGGTAGTCGGAAGGGTGGTGGAGGCTAAGGGAGTGGTTTTAAAGGGTCGAGGTGGGTTTTTTGTTTATCGGCCGACAGCCCGAGTGCGAGAGAATGCTCCCGGGACCCCCGCTGGACCACCAGTTAATTTTAAAATGCTTTTGGGGGGGTTGGGAGGGTGGTGGAGGCTAAGGGAGTGGTTTTATAGGGTCGGGGTGGGTTTTTAGGTTGTGTCCTAACTCCCGTTATTGTGCACTAACCCGATTAATGATTTTTTTCACGATAAATTGGGGGAATTTCTATTGTATTGCACTCTTTAACGATTAATGACGATTTAAAAAATATCGGATGATATTTTAAATCGTCAAAAAACGATTCACATCCCTAGATGTGTAGTACTAGTAGTGTAGTACTAGTGTAGTACTAGTAGTACTCACTGATGTTGAAGATTAGCGAATCCTTCCAGGCAGAAGAGAAGGTAGGAGTAGGCAGTGAGTCAGGAAACATTGGGCCCTCGAGGAGCGAGTACCAGTTTCCTGATAGCGACCTGGAAAGCAAATGAGGCCCCCATGGAGCAGGTACCCCGTTAGTGTTAGAGAGTCCAATCGAGATTGGAGAGGCAGAGTAGCTGGGTACGGAGAGCGAATCCCATCCGTAGGATTCCCGTAGGATAATCCTTGCTAACTCTAAGGATAGCAAACATTGTAGGCTTTAAATATCCGGGCATCATGGCGTCACCACGGGGGGGGGGAGGGGGGAACACACCCCGGAGGTTCGTGCCAAGTAGAAAATAAGAAGAAGGGCTGCGCGGCACGCGTGCCCTATGGTACAAGCGGAGCATGGCGGGAGGCAGTGCCCAAGCCGGTCCGGGGACGCTGGAGAGGACGGCAGGCAGATGCCGCGGTAGCCAGGCATCCATCTGCAGCATGAGGAGAAGCAAACAAAGAGAGGTAGGCGGAGTGAAGCCGTCAGAAAGAGATGGTTTCAACAAATGTGAATTGTCCTAGCTCTGCTCTGCACCTGTTCTGATGATTAATGTTATTTTATTGTAGTTTTGATGATTTATTTTTGCAAAGAGAATTCATGAAAGAATACATGGATTTTTGTTTTATTACATGATTGATTGAATCTGTTTGTTTTCTTTGCTTTTTGCATGATATACTTGTGCATTTATAAACTTCAATAAATATAAAATAAATTAATACAGATTAATAAGGAATTTTTAATGCTGGTAAATGCTTGTAATAATTGAGGTAAAATGTTTTAAAGTTTCACATATGATACATAATGGCTGTTGCAAACTACATAGAAAGCCATTGTAGGGTACAATATATGGCATTCTTTATCAATACGAATACAACTAATAGGTCTTAGACCTGCATGCCTACAGCCCACCCGTGTTAACCTTGTGCCCACCCAAAAAATCACTTCTTGCTATGCCACTGACTTCAGGCAACCCCAGATGAGAACCCGACACTTCTACGATATTTAGTTCTGTACTCAAGTGAGGAATCTCTTGAATAGATCAATCTTCTTACTGCACATGTAAATATTTACTGTAACTACTATTGTTAACTCTTTGGTGTGAAAATGGATTTATCTACCATTGGTTTACATACAGTTCTAGCAAAGTTTCCAAAATGCTTAGGTTGCAGGGGTTAGGCAAGGTCAACACAGCATAACACTGTGTCCTTGAGGGTTTGCCTGTGGCTCAAGAGATAGAGATTTCACATCTTGATGAATTAGCATTTTATTAAAAATCTGCTGTTAATATCAGCCCGTGATGATATATATATATATATATATATATATATAATTAAATGCTGCCACAGAAATCATTTTAGAAACCACATTGTAGCACTTTACAAGAACCAAATTAATTCTGAAAGTGATTGGTTGCATGTATACTCATTTAACTTTCATCTGCCTTCATGATGAATTGAGCTCTAAAAATGTGACACATTATCATGCTGTCTCAAAGAAAACAAAATTAACTCAATAGTACCTCAGCAAATTGGAAGGTATCCATTGGTTAACTTTGGCAACATTACTCTGAAAACTTAAATATGAAGGATTTGGGGTTTTTTTTGCTGTTTACTGTTTATGAAGTGGTTCTCATGAACAGAATGCCTGATTAGCTGGATTCTGCTATTTGTATAAACCCTTATGTGTTTGGCATCTTTATGTATACCACATCATTATTCAGAAGGTCTTTTTTTCTTTAACTTTGCCTTTTGCATTTATGTTTGGATTGTGTTATATATTCCAGATGATTTCCATACTGTACCTCAAAGACACTATGTTACAACATATGAGGTTATTATTCATGTCCTGAAATACACTCCTGCAAATAGTTTACATTTCCATTTAATGAGACTGATTTTTCTCTAGGTCTAAACGATATGTACATGCATCAGTAAGGAGAGAGGATGAAATATTAAAAAGTATTGTAAGGCTGAGTTGAGAGATTATGGTTATTAATTAACAAAAGAAACCCTTCTGGGCTAAGCCTTGACCCCGGCCCTGAATTTTTTTCTGCCAGCCAACACCTTGCTGCTCTGAGTACTCATCGGGTAGGCCGTTCAATCTCTGCAACACGGAACTCTCTCAGTACCAACTCCCATGATTCCGGTGGCCTCTCAGACTTAACACAAGCTTTCTTGTAGAGTGGAGGTCTCTCCTTTGACTCCCACTCCAATGCATTTTCCAACCCAGGGATACGGCAGGCCTCTGTGTCCATTGATTTCTCACCTTCCTTGATGATCTGCTCCTTCGACATGGGTTGCATGGCAGCCATCACATACAAACTAGAGTCCTGGAAGGGCACATTAAGGCCACTGGATGTCTACTCAACTCTCTTCAAGGGCTAACATGATCTTGCTGCTCAGTTCCAGTTCCATCATGCTATATCTTTCCAACATTGATGAATCAGAACTTCTGAGGACTTTGAACATCCTCATCACTCACTGCTGACTCATAGAAAATACTCTTCCAGTATACAGAGAGAAGGAGTATAGATTTTCCTATTTGTACAACATAATTGCATTGGAGAAGTTTTTAGAATCAAGATCAAGCATTCAGATTGGAGGTATTTGAAAAAGGGAATAAATTGTGAAAAGAGACCCCTAGATCTTAAGGCTTACCCAGGGAGGCTTACAATTAAATTCAAGGATAAAGAAGGGATCCTGAGGAATAAATAAAGGAGAATCACAGATTTACAGATTCAGCAGGAATTTTCCAAGGGGCAAGGTTTTGGGTGCACTTTATTTCCCAGTCCTGCTGCCCTCCATGCTCTCATGTGACTCCAAATAAAACCATGGGATTCACTCAGTTTGAATTCAGTCGTCTCGTTTATTTTCTTGCACATATACAACACAAAAAGTGCAGGTTCCAGTTATGAGCTAGTATGCTGAATGCAATAAAATCCCAGACTGTCAGCGCATCAATAGCTTTTACCATCTGATGCAATGTAATAGTCCAACACCAGGCAATGCTGCTTATGCTTCTGAGACTTCACTTCAGTGGAATTAGCGTAACCCCATGGTACTCACATAAGGATGGTTTGCCCCATGCTTCAACAAGAGGAGTCCCATTAAAATAGTTGACATTTCTTCCTTGGAGTTTACAAATGCTGTACATGGAACAGGGTCCTCTAGAGCTGCATGATGGAGATGTTGCTTGATCCAGTGCTCGCCAAGGAATGGGTCAACTAACACTGGAGCATGCTCAGATAAAATAACACAAAGCATGAACAATTTCACAAGGAATTGAGTTTCACTTCAGCTAATAACCATGGATTACAATGTGAATAGATTTTTGGAAAATAGAGAAAAGAGAGACTTATGTTATTTACCACAGTACATGAACTAATTCACCTGTAAAGTTACGTTTGGCACACCAAAACTGACTCCAGATTTATTACTGGTACTAAAGAGTTTCCTAAAGACTGAATGCCCAGGGCTCAGGAAGTTAATCATCCGGCCTGCCCAGCTCCCCTCCCCACACCAGACTGAGAATCATGTGCAATAGACTGACAGGCCGATTCTGTAAAGTGTGCTCAGCCGTGCGCACTGTTCAACACGTGTTTGGCCGTGTTTTTTTGAGGGGCGTCTATTACTTATAATATGTAAGGGGTTTAGTGCCTTGAAAACGCGCGGCCAAACCCCCTGAAACTAATAGCGCTCATCACATGCAAATGCCTATTGATGAGGCTATTAGTCACCCAGGATTCAAAAAGTAAAATGTGTGGCCAATCCGCACATTTTACACTCATAAATTAACACCTGCCCAAGGGTAAGCGTTAATTTATGAGCAACCCGGAAAAGTGTACAGAAAAGCAGAAAATGCTGCTTTTCTGTACACCCTCCGACTTAATATCCTAGTGATATTAAGTCGGAGGAACCAAAAATGTAAAAAATGAAAACTAATAAAAATAAAAAAACAAAAATGTGCTGGCCAGTCCGGTTAGGAAAACGGATGCTCAATTTTGCCAACCTGCTGACAGTGATCGGTTAGGAAAACGGACACCGGTAAAATTGAGCATCAGTTTCCTGAACCTGCTGACAGAGCCACCTCTCCTAGCCAAGGAGGAATTAGGGGTGCTAATCGCCTGAGCGCCTCCTCTTAATGTGACCCCGCATTTAAATATAGGATCACGCGCCCAGGAGAGGTGGCTGGCCGCGCATTGGGAGAGTGGGCATTCAACACGGAGCGCCCGTTCTCCAGCGATCTTTACAGAATTGGCCTATGAGTAATTGAAGAAAACTGATGTGCATCTTGTTTTTGGGACTAGTCCTGAGAATATCGAGGTATTCCCGACCCTGTGTTGCAATTCTGGAAAACTGCATTTCTTCTATATCTAGCAGGACTAATTTATACTGACTATTTACAGCACTATTACATGCAGTACATAGATACTAGGATGTGTTGTGCAGCTGCCAAGAGAGTAAGGGCAAGGTAACATGTGCGATGTGTATGAGAACATTTTTGGTTCTTTTTTCAAATGTCAACATACAAGTAACGCTTCACTATCTCTTGTTTAGCATTCTTTGTATTATATATATCTTATATTATTTACATATTTCTTGAAATATAAAATAGATTTTAAGACCAGAAATAAAGATAAACAAAAAAGTTGGAAATGGTACCTTTATATTGGACTAATTATGTACATTTCTAACCAGAAATGAAGTTTGGTATTTTTTCTTTCTTCTGTTTCTCTATAGAAGCTGAGACACAAGTGGTTGTGAACACATTTAAACGAGGCAGTGCGGACAAACATTTTTGGCTTCTTTCTCTTAGCTCAAGCTGACATCATGACATGAATGTAATCAGATAGTATCCTTTTGCCCCGTTCCAGATATTGGCGACATCAGGAGAGTGACTCTGTATCTCAGAAAAAGGGTAATGAGGATCTCGCATATTAATATAGAGTACATGTATGGGAAATACATTTTCATTGTATGAAAAAATATGCAAATTATGCTTATGACTACAAATTACAGTCAGAAGTAGTAAATTGGTTTTCCAGTTTTATGTCTGCGGGAAAGTAATTTGCAAATTCTGACCCTTCGGCCCTATGTAAGTACAATTTGTAATGCGGAGGAAGGGGGAAGTTGTTCTGTGGGCTAAATCATTGAACCTATTTAGCATTTCCTTTTAAACGGTCTGGAAATTTTTTAAAGCCACACGAAAGGGAATAGTTTGCTGATCTTGGTGGGCCTTGTTTTAAGTAATAAAGCATTGTTGGTGATACAGGGATGAATTACATGACTAAACATCTTGTAAACATCTCTGACTGCTTCTGCTGGGAAGCTGGCACAAAGCCGCCGCTGTACATAAACATACTGCTTCCAGAAATGCCAAGGTTAAGACCCCAATTTGCCAGAGGCTTTCATCAACCAAGGTGGCACTGTGAAGCAGCAAAGCAGAAGCAGGTGATACAGTTTGGGAGTGGGAGCTGTGGTTTGTGAATCGGGGGTTGGGGGGTGTTGTATCCTTGCATGTTGTGTAGTAAACCTTATAATTTGTGAGGGCGAAAGTCTTACTTTTCCCTTCTCCTTCCTCTTCTTCCTCTTTTTTTTGCACAGTCACTCATCTCTTCCTTTCTCTCTCTTCTCCCCTCCTCCCTTCCTTGCCACCTTCCTTACTCTATTTATTTCAAATTTCCACACTATTCACCTTAGTGCCCCAGATACCGCTTAGTGCTTCTTTGCAGCTGATACAATATGGTCTGTCTAGGTTGCTTTCTCTGTACCCTTTTCTAATTCCTATGTTATTCCGACATCAAGACATAGTGAGGGACCCACAGGGGCCTAGTTCCACCCCAAATCCCCCAGTCCCACTGACCTTTTAGCCACTGGCAGGAAAATGCTCTCAAAATGCACACTTTGGGGTGAATTTCCAAAGAGTTACGTGCATGACAATTGGTATATGCGTGTAAGTAGCGCCTACTTGCAAACGTACTATATTATAGAGATGTGAATCGTGTCCTCGATCGTCTTAACGATCGATTTCGGCTGGGAGGGGGAGGGAATCGTATTGTTGCCGTTTGGGTGTTTAAAGTATCGTGAAAATCGTGAAAATCGTGAGCCGGCACACTAAAACCCCCTAAAACCCACCCCCGACCCTTTAAATTAAATCCCCCACCCTCCCGAACCCCCCCCCCCCAAATGCCTTAAATTACCTGGGGGTCCAGCGGCGGTCCGGAACGTCAGCGGTCCGGAATGGCCTCCTGCAATTGAATCGTGTTGTCTTCAGCCGGCGCCATTTTGCAAAATGGCGGCGCAAAATGGCGGCGGTTCCGGACCCCCACTGAACGACCTCCTGCAGTCGATCTCCTGCCGGCGCCATTTTCCGTACGGAAAAAGATTTGCAGCAGGAGATCGTTTTCCGGACCCCCGCTGGACCCCCAGGGACTTTTGGCCAGCTTGGGGGGGCCTCCTGACCCCCACAAGACTTGCCAAAAGTCCAGCGGGGGTCCGGAACGACCTCCTGCAGTCGAATCGTGTTGGTCTATGGCCGCCGCCATTTTGCGCTGCCATTTTGCAAAATGGCGCCGGCTGAAGACAACACGATTCAATTGCAGGAGGCCGTTCCGGACCGCTGCCGTTCCGGACCGCCGCTGGACCCCCAGGTAATTTAAGGCATTTGGGGGGGGTTCGGGAGGGTGGGAGATTTAATTTAAAGGGTCGGGGGTGGGTTTTAGGGGGTTTAGTGTGCCGGTTTTCCTGCCCTCCCCCTTCCCCCGATTTACGATTTTTTGACGATAAATCGGGGGAATTGGTATTGTATCGTGGCCCTAACGATTTTTGACGATTTAAAATATATCGGACGATATTTTAAATCGTCAAAAAACGATTCACATCCCTACTATTTTATAAGCATCAAACATATGCATGTATTTTTGCTTTTGTGTACATACAATCAAGTGTAAAAAGGGGGCAGTTTAGGGGCATTCTGGGACAGGGCCAACATTTACATGTGTAAGTTGCTATTTTGAAAGACATGCATTTAGATTTGCCAACTTATGTAATTTTACACCAGATAATAATCTTGCATAAGTGATATTAAGGGGTAGATTTTAAAAACGTGCGCGCCCGCGTCCATGTGCATGCGCTACCCAGCGAGCACACATGGACATATGATTTTATAACATGCAGGGTAAAGATATGTGTATTTTATAATACGTGCGATTCAGATATATACAGATTCCAAATCTGCGTGCGGTCATATACGTGCACATACGCTGCAGCAAGCAGTTGTTTGAAAGCTATCCTCTCGGCCTTTACACCGTGTGGCTCTGCTTAGTGACTTTCAGCTGCATTCTGCATGTGTGTTGTTTTTGTGATATGTCTGGCTACCGCTGGCTTACAGGAACAATGCAGAGCAAGTGCCACGTAGCTGAAAGATTTTAAACAGAATCATGAAATGCTGTGGAAACAGAAGGACATGGGAGATGGAAAAAGGGGGCATGGCCATCAAGGAGGAGTGCGGAAAAAAAAAAAAACAACAAACAGAAGAGACTGAAAGAAAGAACTACCCTGGGCAGGAGGAACTGAAAAAAGAGGAGCAGGGGAAAGAGGCACCTGAGAGAGGAAACAGAAAAAGAGGAGAAAAATACATTATTTTAGTGAGGAGGAAAAGAAAGAATGAAGGTATAGGGAGCAGGGAAATTTGGGGAAGAAGAGAAAATGGCAGCATGAGTTGGGGAAGAGTGAGAGTCTGGGAAACAGAAAAGGAATGAAAGAAAAGGTGTGAATATGAGGAGGAAAGATTTATTTCTTGCCAGTTTTTCCTGGCTTTTGATTTATTTGTACATTTTCCATTAAAAGGGTGAAATATATTATTTTCTTGCAGAATATTTAGGGCAGGGGTGGCCAACTCCGGACCTCGAGAGCCACAAACAGGCCTGGTTTTCAAGATATATCCACAGTGAATATGCACGAGATAGATTTGCATGCACGGCCTCCATTGTAAGCAAATCTGTCTATCTCATTGCATATTCATTGGGGATATCCTGAAAACCAGGCCTGTTTGTGGCTCTCGAGGACCGGATTTGGCCATTCCTGATTTAGAGAGTAATTTTCAAAACCATGTATGTGTATAAAGCCCAGTTTTCTGCATGTAAATGGCTGTTCTAAAATTGGCTTGGGTTAGGTGTGTAAAAGTAAGCACGTAAGCCGATTTGGTGTGGACTTTGCATGCACTTAGGAGAAGCGTTTCGGCGATGGTGGGGACGGGGGGGAAAGGAGGGGTGAAGAGACGGCTCTTACGTGCACACTTTTTGATTTGAAAAAGTCTGCACAAAAGTGTACATCCCCTTCAAGGAGGAGGAGAAACTTTAATCAAGTGACTGTGTTTGTATCCTTGGCCATTTACCTGAGTATTTCCAAAATGAGCTTAAGCGCATAAGTTCCCTTTTAAAAATACTCCATAAATTCTGCATGTGCAATGTACACACAGATTGTACCACTATGTGGTCTGTTTGAAAATTGCCTTTATAATGCTAATAAATCTGTTTTGATTTACGGTACAATAGTGGAAAGCCTTCTTTAGAGACATATATGTACTTACAAGACAGTGATGCAAAGGGTAGGGTTAGGTGCTTCAGCCTGAACAGGCTCAAAATTTAGGAAAAGTTCCCACTGGACTGAGTGCAGGCTAGGTCTTGGAACATAGTTTTTGGGAGGAGTGCGCCTGGACTCCCTAGGAGTCTCAGAAGAAAGGTTGCTTCCAGTGCTTCGTGATGTAATGGGATCGTGTAAAAGCTTCTAAGGATGAATCTTAAATTCTTCTTCGATGGGAGAGTTACCCCAGTCCAACATCACTTGGCTAGCTGGCCTGGAAGAGTAGAACTGACCAGCTGGGGCCATGGCCCCAGCAGTATCACTGTGGTGACTAAAGTAAGCCATTTCAATTGGCAGTGCTGGATTAGATGGCTCGATTAATAGCTGGATAATATCTGCAGATGCATTTGAGGCCTCACAGGTTGGGGAGGAGTGCACCACAGGACTTGTTAATCCATTTGAAATCATGCCAGCACTGGGGTCCTTCTGGTTTGAACTTTCCTTTATTTCTTGACTTTTGATTCGGGAACCACCGCAATACAATCAATGCTTTGTTTAGAACAACTTCATTGACAATCTTAATGAAGTTACTGTTGATGAAACTTTCATTGCACTGCTGTTTTCTTGACATTAAATAATCTATTTTTAAAGCATTTTGAATTGAGTCCCTTATTTATTATGATACAGAAACAGATTAATCACCAGAACAGTTTTTATGCTGATGCAACAAAACCAGTGTTTTAATTTACAGTATACCTGCAGCTTTTACTGCAATTGAATTAGCCTTCCTGCTACATCTACAGCAAAACCCAGTCTATATAGGCTTTCCCTTCCACATAATTCCAGCATCATTTACTGCAACTTGAGCAGAGATAGCAATGAAAGTCTAATGCAGGCCCCTCTGTTTAAAATAGTTCCTGTGGTTTCTAGCTTGTCCTACTCTTTTCATAGGGTCCATAAACTGGAAACAGCAGTCAGTGACACAGAGGCTTGCTGCTGTTGCTATGAATGGAAAATGAACACAGTGAACTTAAATTGAAAGTGAACAGGAGATCTGTTACTGTAGATACGCAGCACACATGCAAGGGTCCATTACTAATGGCTATGTGTCTTCTTAAACTCAGACGTATGAGGTCACTAAAGAAGCAAAATGTTCTATCAGACATTCCTCGCAGGGAGATTAGTTTCTGTACAGCAGAGGAGCTCAGAAGGATCCTTGTTCTTTCTCTACTAACTTTCTTTCAGGGAAGGTGGCTGGAGCTCAAGGGTGGCATGCCCAGGCCTTTGTGGAGTCCAGGAGGATTCTGAGTGAAAGAATTTGGAGGTAATCCCTAAGATAAGGGAGTACGTCTTCTACGCCTTGTTTCCAGTGGAGATTACCTTGTCTGTGTTGAAGAGGTGGATTTTACAGTCTGGAGCAAAGGAAGGCTCCCAGGTGTGTGAACCTGCCCTGGGAGTTTCTGCATCAGTGCATGGATTCAGGAGCTCATCGGTGAATGTCGAAGAGGAATGTCAGAGGTCGAGGAAACCTTAGAAACAGATCCTTCTGGATAGGCATGTGAGAGGTGGGTGCTTAAGGGAACTAAGTGGGGATCTTGTGCACTCTTCTATCCAAGAAGGTAGCGTATAAAGGAAGAAGACATCAAAGCCTGTTCTGGGTAGGAGAAATCTTGCAGGTGTTCACACTCTGTGGATGGCAGCTGGGAAGTATCCTTAGTAGTGTAGACAGAATAATTGGGGAGACTGGATAGATCAAGTCGTCTTTTTCTACCATAATTTACTATGTTAAATATCTGGCCCCTGTAACCAGCTAAATTTGAGCAGGTAAAATGGCAAGCCATACAAATGTAGCCAGATAAAAAAAGGGGCTGGCTGGAGATTTATGAATTTAGCCAGTTAGCATGATATTCAGTGCTAACCAACTAAATTTACTCACACAAGTTTGGTTGCACAAATGGCTGGACTAAATCTACTCACATTTTAAATAGGCACATTTAGCCGTATAATCAGCCTCAAAATTAGCTGAGTAATTGCAACTGAATATCCAGCTAAAGACAGCTGAGTAAATGTATCCAGTTATCTTTTCCCATACAGCAGGCTTTGAATATTTGTATATTTATCTCATGTCTTTTCATTGCTAGCTCAGGGTGAGTTACATTCAGGTACAATAAGTATTTTCCATTTTATCCCCAGAGGTCTCACAATCTAAAGGCCTCATTTACCAAGTATTTGTCTCAGAGACTCAAAAAGGTGAATTTTAAAAGCCCGGTGCATGCATCAATTAGGGGATGCATGAAGAGGTCAGGCTTATGTGCACCAACCATATTTTAAAAAGCACCCAAATGCATGTGTAAATGACATGGTGTAGACCTGTCCAAAGTTTCCAAAAAAGGGACAAGGTCTGGGCAGGGCAAGGGCATTTTGGAGCTTTGCCAAAAGATGTGCGCCCACTAAGGTCCCCTGTCATGCAGTTTTACTTCTGCTATGGCTGACGTGCAAGTGAAAAAATAAAAGGATCTGGCTATTTCTTGGGGATTTAAAGGGTCTGGAGTAACTGGGCCGAATGAAGGCTATTAAACTAGTGGGGTTTTGGAGGACCTACTCCTTAACTGGGTGAACTGGGAATGAACTGGTTTAATTGGCAATGGCGTTGGTGCAGGCCACTTTTAAAATCCATGGCTTATGTTGTAGAAGTGGGATATGCACACACATGCGTGTGCCCAGGGACGCCGCCATTTTTTAACATTGCGCATGGCTAGATTACTTTATAACATGCGTGCATATGAGCGTGTATGTTATAATATGGCTGAATCTCTGGCTGCAAGCTGACGTGCTTGCGCAAATGAGCGTCTGCACTCTGGTTTGAAAGTTACTGTCAAAATGGGAGCAAACCTTTAGTAAACAAGGCCCTAATGAGGCAATAGAGGGTAAAATGCCTTTCAACTAGCTTGATCACTCCATTCTTATACTTCACTTTCAATGCATATCCAGCATAGTTCTCTGCTTCAACAGCAGGGGAAAAGAAAAAACTGTTACTTCACACATCCAGCAGAGCTCTCTGCTTAAACGGCAGGGGAGAAGAAAAAAGGGTTCGCACTCACAAAGCGGGGAGTAGCTGGCTTGTTACGGCGGTTACTACCCCAAACCAAATGTACCTGATACTTCACTCTCGACGCATATCCAGCATGGCTCTCTGCTTCAACGGCATGGGAGAAAGACTGATACATCACAAATTTCCAGCATAGCTCTCTGCTTCAACGGCAGGGGAAAAGAAAAACTGATACTTCACGCATATCCAGCATAACTTCAACGGCAGGGGAGAAGAAAAAAGGATTCACACTCACAAAGCGGGGAGTAGCTGGCTTGTTACGGCGGTTACTACCCCAAACCAAATGTGCCTGATACTTCACTTTCAATGCATATCCAGCATAGCTCTCTGCTTCAACGGCAGGGGAGAAGAAAAAAACTGATACCTCACGCATATCCAGCATAGCTCCCTGCTTCAACGGCAGGGGAGAAGATAAACAACCAATAAGGGCTGTATAACATAATCTGGGTAAAAACAAATAAGCATGGGTGTAGCTTGCTTATTGCGGCGGTTACTACCCCTACTACCTCTAACTAATCAAGCTAGATATTTCACTTGGATGCAGCTCCATCACCGCTCTCTACATTAATGGCGGGGGTGGAAGGGAATTAGAACCAAGAGCTAAGAGAAACAGATAAGTATGGGAGAAGAAATGAGGGAAGCTTGCTGGGCAGACTGGATGGGCCATTTGGTCTTCTTCTGCCGTCATTTCTATGTTTCTATATATGTTTCTATAAAATAATTTGCCCAAGGTCACACAGAGCTGCAATGGATTTTGCACCCTGGTTTCCCACCTGCTGCCCAAACCACTAGGCTATGCCTCCACTCCAACTATTTTACCCACACAAATGGCATGTTATAAAATTGCCCACCTGATTAAAAGGGGTGAAGTTACCTGCATATGTGCTCTAGGTGCTAAATTTACTGATTTAAGGTGTTCCTGGTGATGAGGTTGGAGAAGGCTTTGCACTTTCACAAAAGTATATGCATAGGTTTTCCCGACATTTCTGCACACAAATTAGCAAGTGTAATTGTGTGTGGATAGGTTTGGTGGAGTAATTTTCAAAACAAACATATGCGTGTAAGTTCATTTTGTAAATTGATATAATTTATGCACATTTTTGCCAACTTTTTTATGTGGGCTGTTACAAAATAGCCTCTCAGTGTTTACATGCTTCTCTTCTCTGCTATTCAGACATTCTGTAGCCCGATTTGAACTCTGGCAGGCAAATTAGTCACAAGTACTCACAAAACAGAGTCAAAGTAAGACAAATGGTGCAACTGATTAATGAAGTTACTTGTCTGAACAATATAATTATTCAATGAATAGCCACCAAACCGTTCTTTAACATACAAATGCCATGGTGTAGACATAATAGGCTGAGAACTTAAGACATGTTTAGAAATGTTAAACCACTGACTTGGCTTTTGTTGAAAAATTCTCTATCTTCTGGCTACAATATCACATACAAAGGATAGATAGGGAAAGCTGCTGCTTCTACAGCTTCATTGGCTTATCTTGTTACTGACACTGCAAACAAAGAGTTTGAAGAGTTCAGCTGTAGAAAATTTCCTTACGCTTTTAGCATTACTGTATGTTAGGCATGCGTCCTACAGGTTAACTTTGCCACATCCCATGCAGCCCATTCCATCCAGTTCTATAATAAATTACTCTCTGAGCCACATTGGAAGAACCCACCAGAGCTGGGTTGAGGCACAGAGGGTACAGGCTATGAGCCTGGCTATGCGGAAGACATTCTGTGGATAAACAGAGAATTTGGGTTTTTGGTGCTGTACTTTTTGTATCTTTCACAAGCAATAAATTCATTGGAAATTACATTTAAGTAATATTTAAAAAAAATTGATTTAGGGCTGTTGCGAGCATGGTCCCTTGTTCCGAGGGGGTGGTGGCGCTACCTGTGGGGATGGCGAGGCTGGACGGGAAGCAGAGGCAAGCAGGAGCTTCGCCACTACCAGTCCACATTCCCCGCAGGTTGAGCCCTTGGGTGCCAGGGCCAACTGGTCTTAGGTGAGTATCTGCATGGTGTTGCATCAGAGGTGGACCCTTGGGCTGAGGTGGGGTTGATGCAACCCACAGGCAAGGACCTACGGGTCCCCACCATCAGCAGGTGGAATGGGCTGAAGCTAGAGGCCGATGGAGCTTCACCATTACCAGCCCTTGTTCCCCTCGGGTTGAGCCTTTGGGTGCCGGGGCCAGCAGGTCTTAGGTGGGCCTTGAGGTTAGCTAGAGATGGAAGGTGATTCAGCCCAGAGACAGCAGCCGGTAGATGGCGCAGTCCTATTCTGGACAGGATTCGGTACTGGAACTCAGGTGCCAAAGGAACAATAGGTAACTGGAGGCACTCAAGCAAAGGAAGGCCTAAGCCTTGTAAGTCCACGTTCAGAAGATAGGTGAGGAGAGGCATCACTGACAAGTGAGGATCAGAACCGGTGGCAAGTGGAAGCTGTGGCAAACAACGTAGAACTCTGGACAGAGGAAAATCTATAGCATAGTCATTCAAAGCAAGGGTCAGGGCAAGGAGAAAGCAGGCGTAGTCAATCAAGGCAATGGTCAGGGCATGGAGAAGGCAAGCATGGTCAGGCATAGCAAAGGTCCAAGCCTGGAGAGAAGCTGAAGAGTAATCAGGCGTAGAAGAGGTCCGGGGCTAGAGAGAAGCTGAAGAGTAGTCAGGCGTAGCGGAGGTCCGGGGCTTGAGAGAAGCTGAAGAGTAGTCAGGCATGGCTGTGGTCAAATCCAAAGAGTCAGTTCAACACATAGATGAACAGTAACAAGGAGAACAGGAACCGGAAAGCACAGGAAACAGGAACACAATGAAGAGACGAATCTCGGATCAGCAATGAGTACTTGGAGTACAAGGAAACCTGTTGCAAAGGCATGGAGCAAGGCCTGAGCTTTTATATGCTGAAGAGTCTGACGTCAGCATCTTGGTCCACAGCCAGGTTCCTGCGCAGGCCCTTTAAAAAAATCAATGATGCGCGCATGCGTGCTAGAAAGGGGCGTGGCACTGATGGTGGGACATCTTGGCTGGCGACACTGGGTAGCGTGGCTGGGCCGGAGGCTCTGGAGGGAACCCGAGGTCAGAGCTGGCAGCCCACCACCACCAGTGAGAGGAGCCAGGAGCTGGAATCCGTCTGAAAAGGTGAGAGTGCCGTGCCGCGGGGCTGCTGCAGGCGGCACGTGTAACAGTACCCGCCCCTTTACATCCCCCTCCTGGAAGACGCGGTTTGCCTGGATGGGCACCGTGGAAATTCAAGAGGAGGGTCTTATCCAGGATGTTTCGAGCTGGCTCCCACAAATTCTCTTCGGGTCCGTATCCCTCCCAGGAAAGGAGGTATTCCCATCGGCGACCCCCTATAGCAGACATCCAGGACTTCGTGGACCTTGTACGTCGTGTCGCTTTCTGCCACTAAAGGAGGCGGCTCTGGGGCCTTCCGGGCAGGCCAAGACAAAATCACAGGCTTTAAAAGTGATACATGGAATGTATTATGTATACCCAGTGTAGGAGGCAGCCGAAGCTGGTATGTAACAGGTCCAATGCTGTTATAATTAGTGAGGTTTGGGTGGACCCTTGGACACTGTGGCAGCTGACCATGCCCACGGGGGAAGTCCCGTGAGGGGCCACAGGTCAGGCTCAGCTTAGGACACACAAACACAGAGATTGATCTTTTATTAGACAATGTGGTGAAGCCACCAGAGATGGCAGTGGTGAGCAGCAGAAGTAGCCCGGTTGGGCTAGTATCCCTCAGGCGCTGGAACAGCGACTCCTCCGGTAGCAGTGCTGTAGTGGAAAGAACTGAGAATGAGTACAGTGGAATGTGCAGAGAGCCCCAGTATGGAGAATCCCAGGATAGGGAGAGCAGGCCCTCGAGGAGCGAGTAACTAATCCCTGAGAGCTGAGAGGCTTGAAGGTAATGTACTCACACATCGGTTCCACGTAGGAGATGGCACTAGGGCTGGAACGGAGGCAGGCCCTCGAGGAGCGAGTACCTGGTTCCAGGGAACAGCTCTGAGGTGAAGATGGTAGTACTCATTGGTGTTGAAGATTGCGAATCCTTCCAGGCAGAAGAGAAAGTAGGAGCAGGCAGTGAGTCAGGGAACATGGGCCCTCGAGGAGCGAGTACCGGTTTCCTGATAGCAACCTGAAAAGCAAGTGAGGCCCCCGAGGAGCGGGTACCCCATTAGCGTTAAGAGTCCAATGGAAGATTGGAGAAGCAGAGTAGCTGGGTACGGGGAGCGAATCCCATCCGTAAGAATCCCCCCTTGCTACCTCAAAGGCTAGCAAACATCGTAGGCTTTAAATATCTGGGCAGTGTGATATCGTCACAGAGGGACGCCCCTAAGTTTCGCGCCAAGTAGGAAATAAGAGTGAGGGCCGCGCGGCACATGCGCCCTACCAGCGGAGTATGGCAGGAGGCAGGGCCCAAGCTGGTCTGGGGGTGCTGGAGAGGACGGCAGTCAGACGCCATGGCAGCCAGGCATGCATCCATAGTGAGAGGAGGTGCAAAGAAAGAAAGGTAGGCGAAGTGAAGCCGTCGGGAAGGGATGGTTGCAACAGATGCGTCGGGTAATAGTGAAAGGCCCGATGAATCTAGGAGCAAATCTCTGTGACAGAATGCGAAGTCGAATGTATCTGTTACTTAACCAGACTTTCTGGCCAGGAAGGAATTCAGGAGCTGAGTGCCTTCGAGTGTCAGCAGTTCTCTTGGCCCGGGAGGAGGCCTGACGCAGACAAAGATTTGTCTGTTCCCATAGTGTCTTAAGGGTATCTGCAGTGGCCTGTGCCACAAGGGACGGCACAGATAGAGGTATGGGTAATGGTGGTTATGGTTGTTTCCCATAGATGATTGAGAATGGGGACATTCCAGTAGCTGTAGAGATGTGAGAGTGTGAGAAAACTCTGTCCAGGATAAGAGGTCTGACCAGTTATCTTGTTGGTCATTGATGTAAGAACGCAGGAAAACCTTCAAAGAGCGGTTCATCCATTCGGCTTGCCCGTTGACCTGGGGATGATAGGCAGTCGTAAGGCTGATGTTAATACTGAATTTTCGGCAGAGAGAGCACCAATACCAGGCGACGAATTGAGGACCTCGATCTGAAATGATATCCCTGGGTAAACCATGCAATCTGAAAATATGATGGAAGAATAATCGTGCTAGCTCTGGAGCAGGCCCGGTAGAGGTATGAAATGGGCCATTTTAGAAAAGCAGTCTATGTAGACCCATATCACGGTATGACCCTTAGAAGGTGGCAGATCCACAATGAAATCCATAGACAGGTGAGTCCACAGTTCTTCGAGTGCAGGAAGCAGTTGTAGAAGACCCCATGTTCATTCGACTGGGGGTTTCTGCTGTACACAAACATTACAGGATTCGACATATGCTTTCGCATCAGATACCAAGGTAAGCCACCAGAAGAACCACTGGAGCAGTGCCACGGTTCGTGCTCATCCTGGGTGACCGGCAAATTTGGAATCATGTGCCCAGCGAAGAATATTTTCTCGGAGTCGTCGGGGCACTACCATTTTCCCAGTAGGAACTGGATGGGTGGCAGACAAGGAGATGCAAGCTTGGTTGATTATATGGGTTGGCTCTTCCAGAATGTCTTCTGGCTCAAAGGTCCATGATAGGGCGTCTGCCTGGAGATTCATGTCGGCTGGGTGATAGCGGAGTTCAAAATCAAATCTAGAGAAAAACAAGGCCCTTCGAGCTTGGCAGGCATTGAGACATTGTGCTTGACTCAAATGTTCCAGATTCTTATGATCAGTGAACACTATAAATTTATGTTGTGCGCCCTCTAGCCAGAGGTGCCACTCTTCGAGAGCCAACTTTATGGCGATCAATTCATGTCCCCAATGCTGTAATTTGCTCTGCTGATGAGAATTTATAGGAGTAAAAGGAACAAGGAACTATAGTACCAGAGGTGGTGCATTCACTTAGGATGGCCCGAGTCCCTATGGCGGAGGCGTCAACTTCGACTAGGAATGGACGAGTCGGATCTGTGTGGTACAGGCAGGACCCCTTCTGGAAGGCTTCTTTCAAGCGATAGAAGGCGGCAATGACCTCAGGCGGCCTGTTTCATGTGTTTTGGTCTTTTCGGGTCAAGGCTGTCAGAGGAGCAGCCAGTGTCGAATAATGTGGAATGAAGTAGCGATAGTAGTTAAGAAATTCCAAAAAGCACTGGAGCACTTTGAGCCCCATTGGCTGTGGCCAATCCCGGATTCCCTTTAATTTAGCTGGGTCCATGGAGAAGCAATATAGCCAAGGAAAGGCAAACTGGACTTTTCGAACAGGCATTTGTCCAATTTCGCAAACAGATGGTTTTCACGAAGACGCATGAGGACAGTTCGTATGTCGGCACGATGAATGTCGAGATCTCTGGAAAAGATGAGGATATTGTCTAGATAAGCCATGACTTTGGTGTACAATAGATCTCTAAAAATTTCGTTATTCATTCGTTGGAATACTGCGGGTGCATTACAGAGGCCAAAGGGCATCACCAAGTATTCGTAGTGACCATCCCTAGTGTTAAAGGCAGTTTTCCAAATGTCATCGGGGCGAATCCTCACCAGGTTATACGGCCCGCATAAATCCAGCTTCGTGAACATGGAGGCACCTTGAAGGCGGTCGAACAATTCAGAGATCAGCGGTAAGAGATATTTATCCTTACAGGTGAAAGAGTTTAGGTCACGGTAGTCAATACATGGTCTAAGTGACCCGTCCTTTTTGGTCACAAAAAAGAATCCCGCCCCAGCGGGTGATGTAGATGGGCGAATAAATCCTTTTGCAAGATTCTCCTGAATATATTCAGTCATTGCCTTCGTCTCGGGTAACGACAAAGGATAGGTGTGTCCATGCGGAGGCGTGGTTCCAGAAAGGTGATCGATTGAACAATCAAACCTTAGGAGGGGTGGAAGGAGGTCGGCCTTCTGTTTAGAGAACATGTCCTCATAGACAGCATACGGCGCAGGTACGCCAGAGGACGTACCTGCGCCGTATGCGCCAGGGGAACTACCGGAGATGGTATCACTTTCTGGAGACAGGACTGATGGCAGGCAGAGCCCCACTTTACCAGTTGCAATGAGGCCCAGTTGAATTGGGGAGAATGCTTCTGTAGCCAGGGGAGCCCAAGTACTATAGACTTATCCAATACTAGTAATTCAAGTTTCTCAATATGTAAGGCCCCAGTACGTAACTGGTCAGGTTCCATAGTCAAGGAGAAGCAATGCATAATGATGTAACGAGCGAACGGGTTTTTATACCCAAACACTGCACAAGGTCTTTAAGGATAAAATTACCTCCTGCTCCGGAATCTTCCAGAGCAAGCACTGGGAAGGCCCAGGAGTCCCAGATTAGAGTAACCGGTACAGATAATTGAGGGGCCAGAGAGGTTGCACCCAAGATCAGGACCCCTACAGAACTTGGGCCAAGGAGTTTCCTGGATGGATTGGGCAAGTCTGTAGATGGTGGCCAGGTGCTCCGCAATACAGACACAGGTCGGTTTGTCTTCGTCGGAGGCGCTCTTCCGGTGTCAGCCGCCTGGACCCAACTGCATTGGTTCTTCTTCCTTGACCACTCTAGTGCAACTGCAAGATGCAGGGTTGGTAACTGGTGATGAGCGGGAGCGAACCTGCGAGGACTTCTTGGGCATCCGGCTCTCCCGGTGATGCTCTTGAAGCTGATGGTCGATTCGACCTGCCAAATATATAAGTTCCTCCAGCGAGGAAGGGAGCTCCCGTGTAGCCAACTCATCTTTTAGTTGTGGAGAGAGTTCATCCAGGTAGATAGCTTGGAGACAGTGCTGCAACCGTCGCGGCCCAATGGCTTCACTCTGCCTACCTTTCTTTTTCTGCGACTTCTCCTGCTCCCTGTGGATGTCTGGCTGCTGCAGCATCTGCCTGCCATCCTCTCCGGCGTCCCCGGACCGGCTTGGGAGCTGCCTCCCACCATGCTCCTCGGGTACCTTAGGGCGCGCGCGCCGCATGGCCCTCATTCCTATTTCCTCTATGGTGCGAACCTCAGGGGCATCCCCCTGTGATGACGTCACGCTGCCCGGATATTTAAGCCTGTTATTTATTGCTAGCCTTTGAGTTAGCAAGGGGATTCCTACAGATGGGATTCGCTCTCCGTACCCAGCTACTCTGCCTCCAACTTCTATTTGGACTCTTTGCTGTTAATGAGGTACCTGCTCCTCGGGGGCCTCTCTGCTTCTTTCAGGACGCTATTATGTTCCCTGACTCGCTGCCTGTGTCCATCTCCTTTTCTACTTGGAAGAATTCGCTACAGACACCATCTGTGAGTACAACTACCATCTAATCCTCAGAGCTATTTCCCTGGAACCAGATACTCGCTCCTCGAAGGCCTGCCTCCGTTCCAGCACCAGTGCCATCTTCCATGGAGAACTGCTGTGTGAGTACTTGCCACAAGTCTCTGTGCCCAGGGATCTGGTACTCGCTCCTTGAGGGCCAGCTCTCCCTGTCTCGGGGCTTCTCCATACTGGGGTCTCTGTAAATATCTCAGTGTACTCATTTTCTCAGTTCTTCTTCCTACAGCACTGCTACCGGAGAAGCCGTTGTTCCAGCGCCCTGAGGAATACTAGCCCAGCTGGGCTCTATCTTCTACTCACTACCGCCACCTCTGGTGGCTTCATAAACTGTCTAATAAAAGATATAATCTGTGTTTGTGTGTCCGGAGCTGAGCCTGACATGTGGCCCCTCACGGGACTTCCCCCCGTGGGTGTGGTCAGCTGCCGCAGTGTCCAAGGGTCCACCCAAACCCTACAAAACATAACAGGTAGTCTTCCTGCCAAATGAGCTCAGTAGCCAAAGTCTGAAACTCAATGGTATAATCAAAAAGATTTCTTTGTCCTTGACGGAGGTGTAGTAAACTGGTGCTTGCCCCGGCATGTCACCCAGGATCATCAAATGTCCATCTGAAAACAGCCACAAACTGAGCCAGTTCATTCAACAAGGTATCTGAGCATTCCCACAGGGGAGAAGCCCAGGCCAGTGCTTTCCCTTCAAGATGGGATAGGATGAATGTGACTTTAGTCAACTCGTTCTGGAAGACGGAAGGCTGCAGAACAAATTGCATGTAGCATTGGTTTATAAACCCTCTGCAGAGTTTGGAGTCACTATTGAAACATGGGGGTGCTGGAAGTGCCAACAAGGCTCGAGGCATCGATGGAGGTAGCTGTGAAGGAGGAGGAGCCGGGATGGAGACAGACTCACTAGGACGGTCATTAACTGGATATGAAGGCATCCAATGGAGGCAGCCAGTGCTTCAAGGAATTGCTACTGTTCTTGTAGCATGGATGCCAGGTCCATTATGGCCTGGAGGACATGCGGCTCCACCGAGGCCATGGCCTTTGAAACCTGTTGCGTCAGAGGTGGACACTTGGGCTGAGGTGGGGTTGATGCAAGCCCAGGCAAGGATCTACGAGTCCCCACCATCAGCAGGTAGAGTGGGCTGAAGCTAGAGGCCGTTGGAGCTTCACCATTACCAGCCCTTGTTCCCCTCGGGTTGAGCCTTTGGGTGTCGGGGCCAGCAGGACTTAGGTGGGCCTCAAGGTTAGCTAGAGATGGAAGGTGATTCAGCCCAGAGACAGCAGCCGGTAGATGGCGCAGTCCTATCCTGGACAGGATTCGATCCTGGAACTCAGGCGCCAAAGGAACAATAAGTAATTGGAGGCGCTCAAGCAAAGGAAGGCCTAAGCCTTGTAAGTCCATGTCCAGAGGATAGGCAAGGAGAGGCGCCACTGACAAGCGAGGATCAGAGCCAGCGGCAAGTGGAAGTTGTGGCAAGCATCGTAGAACTCTGGACACAGGAAACTCTATAGCGTAGTTGTTGAAAGCAAGGGTCAAGGCACAAAGAAGGCAGGCATAGTCAATCAAGGCAATGGTCAGGGCATGGAAAAGGCTAGCATGGTCAATCAAGGCAGTGGTCAGGGCATGGAGAAGATGAAGAGTAGTCAGGCATAGCGAAGGTCCGGGTCTGGAGAGAAGCTGAAGAGTAGTCAGGCGTAGCAGAGGTCTGGGACTGGAAAGAAGCTGAAGAGTAGTCAGGCATAGCGGTGGTCAAATTCAGAGAGTCAGTCCAACACATAGACGAACAGGAACAGGAGAACAGGAACCGGGAACCACAGGAAACAGGAACACAATGAAGAGACGAATCTCGGATCAGCAACGAGTACTCAGAGTACGAGGAGACCTGTTGCAAAGGTAATGCTATGGAGCGAGGCCTGAGCTTTTATACACCGAAAAGTGACGTCAGCATCCAGGTCAGGTCAGGTTCCCACCACGGTCAGGTCAGGTTCCCGCCAGGTGAGGTCAGGTTCCCGCCACGGGCCCTTTAAAAGAATCAATGATGCGCGTGCGCCTGGGAAGGGGCACGGCACTGATAGCAGCGTCTCTCCATGGGCCACACTGAGAGGCCCGACGAACATGGACATCTTGGCTGGCAACACTGGGTAGTGTGGCAGGGCCGTAGGCTCTGGAGGGAATCTGAGGTCGGTGCTGGCAGCCCACCGCCACCAGTGTAAAGGAGCCAGGAGCTGGAGTCCATCTGCAAAGGTGAGAGGGCACGCTGTAGGGCTGCCATGGATGACACGCGTAACACATGGATGATCCTGGGAACATGGCCAGAAGGGGCAGATGGCAACCAAGAGCTGGAGGTCCAAAGCAGGCAGCCGAAGACATGGTCAGGTCCGGTCCAGAGGTCAGAGGCAGGTGGCAGAAGATGAGGTCAGGTCCAGTCCAGAGGTCAGAGGCAGGCAGCAGTAGATGTGGTCAGGAAGCAGTCAGGGTGAAGAGCCAAGGTCCATCCAAGGGAAGAAAGACAAAGGAACAGGGACTGGAAATTAGGAGCTGGAACTGGGAATCCAGAGCAGGAACAGGAACAGGAGACGGATACAGGCACAGGAATGCAGGAACAGCAACAGCAACTCAGGAACTCTGGCAGACGATAGCGAGGAGACTTGTTGCCAAGGCAAGCTCTAACAGTCTGAGCTTGCCTAATATACCCAGAGCCGCTGACATCATCATTAGGGGCCGCGGGAGCTTTTCCCACTGCGGCCCCTTTAAATCCCCGACAGAGGCATGCCCGCGCGCCTAGGAGCAGGGACCGAGGAGGAAGACCACGGCGGTGTGGTCAGCGCAGTGGCGCTCCCTCGCTGCAGATGGGAGGCAGCCGGAGAGGACGGCGGGGTGGTCAGCATGGCGGAGGACTGTCCCGGTTGAGCAGGGTGGCCGGGAAACGGCAGGACAGTGACGGTGGCTGCCTGCTGCGGCCAAGGTGAGAAGGGTTGAGGTCGGAACCCAGCACTGGGAGGTAGAAGCTGCCATCCTGCGGCCGGGAATTGTAACAAGGGCAGGAAGCAAGAGCAGAAGACGCTTTTATTTTTAGAAATATATGTGTATAAGAAAGTAAATTGAAACATGGTTTACAGTATTCTTTTTCTGCCCTGTGGTAATGTATTGGATTTGTCAGATTGAAGCCATGATGACTGGTAATACTACTCACAAGTTTCAGCCCTTTTTAGGTGTCTGATACTGTGTGGCCACACTGTATGCATGCATATTTTCTGCTGAATTTCTATGAAATAGTTAACAGAAATTAATATAACCTGAGTTTTACTAAAAATGTAACCTTTGAAAATTATTTCTTGGATTTTAATTATCTTTATAGATGGAGAGATGCTACTGTTTATTAGTACGAAAATATTGTATGGTGAATTCTGGACTCATTACTGTACAGAAACAGGCTCATCCATGCTCTGTTCTGTGTAATAACTCCCCTCTGTACAATTATACAAGGACTGGAAGAAACTGCACAAACCCTCACGATTTTGAAGAAAATGCAGCAGAAATGAAAAGAAAGATCTCCACAACAACAACAACAACAACAACAACATCAAAACAAACCAAACCAAAACAAATGTAAATCTAATCTATGGCTAAGGATGTTGAATAGTAATGAATTATTAGGAGGAAAACAGAAACACAGAAACGAGAAATCTGTAGAATCACTGTGCACCAAATGACTTTACATAAGCTCTATAATTAGTTCACAGGCTATTTTAAAAACAGATGACAAACTGAGTGGTGATAAACTAAGAATATCATGGTTTAGAGGCAGGGCTAAAATTAAGGACCATAGGATTATTTATAGGAACATGGAATATGACAACAA
The DNA here is from genome assembly GCF_901001135.1 of Rhinatrema bivittatum. NCBI lineage: Eukaryota > Metazoa > Chordata > Amphibia > Gymnophiona > Rhinatrematidae > Rhinatrema > Rhinatrema bivittatum. The sequence continues at coordinate 118,571,056 of NC_042619.1, forward strand.
ATAAAAACTGCAGGATGACAAGGGCTCCCCCCATCCACATACTAATCTCCCAATTATAAATTTCAAGATTTGTGGCCTTGAGAAGATCAGAGCTAGCACAAACTCAGCAGAGTTCTCTACACTGACAAATTGAGAAATGTAGGCAACATAATCAGCCATATTCAGTTAAGCAGTATAATTGAAAAATATGATGAATAAATTAACATTTTCATAATTGCAGATTTTTTTTTCTGAGTAAGGTCACTAGATTGCAATAATTTGTGCATGGACTTACTGAACAAAATCAGACAAAATGATCAAGTATGAAAACCTGGGAAGCATATATTAATGCAATCATTTTTAATGCTTAATTTAGCCAAAAACAAAGGAAAATATTCAAGCCCCTTCGAATGCTAAAAAGTATAAAATCTTGTATGTGTAATGCAAAAATCCATTAGTCACATATCAATTAGAAAGACAAGAACTGGAATTGCCAAGCTAGTGGCTCCTCCCTTGGCCTGCCCACCACCCAGCGACTGCCCACCAACACTGCTGGCATCTAAAAAGAATGGCTGCAATGCCGCTGGAAAGAAGGGAGGGCAGCCCAGCCACCGGCAACGAAAAGCAGTGAGAGGAGCATGCTGAGAGAGCTCCCTCCCCGCCCAACACAGAAAAGAGCTCAAGTGGATGCCAGCACTAAGCTCCTCCCTCGGCCCGCCCATCACCCAGTGACCGCCCACCAACACCACCGGTGTCTAAAAAGAGTGACTGCAATGCTGAAGAAGCTTGTGCTAACAGGCACGCGCCCTTGGTGCTCACACAAAGGAGCACAACAAAGGAGCCTTTCCCTTTGTGCGCCCCTTCATGCGCGCCTGAAGTGACACAGCCTGAAGCAAATAAATTCTAATCGTAGTAATAACCAAGCACATTACAAAATGGACCTGGATCACTCCACTGAAACTAACACTGGACGAGGTAACCACTGAAATCAACAGAGAACCTCAAAACACAAAGAGAAGAAAGAAACCTGATTTATCCCAAGATAAGTAATAATTCTCCTGTACACTCTTCCTGCGTAACGTTCGCTCTGCTTTTACTAAACATTCAATCTCTAGCAAAAAAAATCTCACTAATAAATGACCTGCTACAGGAGCTAAATCCCACCATCTTCTGCATTACTGAAACATGGTAGAAAGATTGTGATAATGTCCTCCTAAACCAAATTGACCACCCCAACTATGATATCTTTCACTTCCCCAGACACAAATGAAAAGGTGGGGTCTTTTAATAATTTGCAAAAAAGAACTTAAAACTAAAACCATACAAAGTTGAGATAAACCTGCCCAATGAAGTTGCTATATTAAAATCTCCACTTCTAAATATTGGTCTGATCTATAGTCCACCCAGAACACTCCTAAAAGACTGCTTACCTCTAATCGAAATATTTACTAAAGCATTTCCGGCCCCAGAATCAACCCTAATGGTAGGAGACTTTAACCTTCATGTAGACAGCAGACTAAAATGTACGATATGCGAAATTTTTCTAGATACAATGGAAGCCATGGAGTGGACATAATTTGTAAACAATCCCACCCATAAAGCAGGGCACATCCTAGACCTAATTTTCACCAATCGCAATAACTGCATAATCAATTCTTCTCACAGAATACTGCCCTGGTCTGATCACCAACTAATAATAGCAGAAGTAGCTCTCCTCGCCAAACAATAAATAAACTTACATAATAATCAATCTTTCATGTAGCGGAAAAAGATAGAATCTGAAACACTCAAAGAAACTATTAAAAATAAAATGTCTGCGTTTGATCACGATAATGCCTCCTCAGCCTTTGACTCCTGGGATAAAATCATCAATGAAATAGCAGATACTCAATGCCCAATCCAAAAAAAAAAAAAAGTTCCAAAATGGAGGCATCACAACTAAACAAAAGAAACCAGGGTACAACAATGAACTAAGACATACCAAACAGACCCTGAGAAAATCTGAAAAGCAATGGAGGAAATGCCATTTGACGGAATCCCAAGAAAAATACAAGTCTCTGTTAATAAAATATTGTGAAAAAAATCAACAAAGCAAAAAAGGAATACTACGCAAAACAGATTCACGGAGTAATATTTAATTCAAAACTACTCTTTGAAACAGTGAAAAACCTAATCAAAGATCCAGCCTCCTCCATCTCAGATAACTACGACTTTACAAAGAACTCATGCAATGAATATGCTAACTCATTATTAAACAAAATTATTACACTTAAATTACAATTCTCCACCTGAATACAAAAAAAAGAGCCAGAAGAAAAATCAGATCAAGTGAAATGGAACATATTTGACACAATATCTAAACTTGAAATAAACCAAATCATCACAAAATTGAAACCTGCGATCCACCCATTGGACCCTATCCCAACAAGTATACTAAAAAAAAGTAAACTGCATAATAACCCCAATATTCACAACTGTAATAAACCATTCGCTAGTGGAAGGATTGGTCCCTGACAGAGCAAAACAAGCTGTGATTAAACCAATTATTTTTTTTTTCAATTATCTCTTTATTGAATTTTTCATAACAATACAAATAAGGATTTACCTTACCATAAGGTATAGCAGATTCTAATACAATCATAATAAAAAAAATCATGAAAATATATCTTTTGAAACTTCCCATTAATTTTAACCATGCTATTACCTTATTTTACCATGAAACTGAGAGATCCATCTAATATTAACGGAGCATTATTACACATTCAATCTAAACTAAGGAAAACAAGGAAACAGTGGGGATTAATAATCTTATCTCCTGGATATAATAACAGAAACTAAGCAGATATCTCTTTAGAAGACAACAGTTTTTCTAATTGTTCAGGCTCCATAAATACATACCGTGTATAATCTATTGTTAGAACACATTTACATGGAAATTTAATCATTATACGTGCACCTATGGCTCGTGCTCTAGGACATAAACTCAGAAATGTCCTGCTCTCTCGGCCACACTATTCGATATCTACCTGCTGCCTATTTGCACATTACTAGCAAATCTAGGAATCAACTTCTTCTTATATGTAGATGACATACATTTCTACACCCTTTCGACAAAACATTTGAGAAAACTGCAGTGTCTCTGTCAACATACATGATGGTATTACAACAAAAATTCTCTGAACTGAAACTAACACTAAACACCAAAAAAGCTGTGATTGTTTGGCTAAGGAGAGATAACAAGATAATTAAACCACCAATCCTAAACCTAGGAATTACCAATATTACTCCATCTGATGAAGTACGAGACCTAGGAATTCAGATAGACAGGAACTACATTATGAAAAAGCATATAAACAAATTAATTAAAATAGGATATTCCAAATTGAGAATATTACACCGACTAAAACCTCTATTAACAAGATTTCCACACTGTATAACAAACACTTATTTTCTCAAACTTAGATTACTGCAACTCACTTTTACTAGGCCACCCCTCAGGTGTAATTAAACCACTACAGTTACTTCAAAATGCAGCTGCAAGACTGTTAATGGGGAAAAGGAAATTCGAACACATCACTCCCTCGCTGATTGCCCTACACTGGCTTCTTGTACAATCCAGAATTCATTATAAAGTGTTATTCCTAATTTTCAATATCATTAACAATATCAACCCATGCTTATTAGAAGTGACACTTCAACCCTACACACCAAAGAGAGACCCACAAAACAAAGGACTTCTAATGGTATCCTCCACTCGGAACACACACCTAACACAAATAAGAGACCAAATTTTTTTCAATAGCAGGCCCCAAGCTGTGGAATACACTTCCAGAGCCTTTACACCGTGGGCCTTCTTCTCTTCTACTTGGGTGGCTCTCCCTTGATCTTCGGATACCTGCCTACTGGAGCTGCTGGAACTGGACTGGGCCTTCCCACCATGTGGGCTGGCCTGCACACTCTTGCCTATGCCCACCAAGCCACAGCTCTGCCCTGCGGGGGTCATCCTACCAGAACATAAGAACATAAGAAAATGCCATACTGGGTCAGACCAAGGGTCCATCAAGCCCAGCATCCTGTTTCCAACAGTGGCCAATCCAGGCCATAAGAACCTGGCAAGTACCCAAAAACTAAGTCTATTCCATGTTACCATTGCTAATGGCAGTGGCTATTCTCTAAGTGAACTTAATAGCAGGTAATGGACTTCTCCTTCAAGAACTTATCCAATCCTTTTTTAAACACAGCTATACTAACTGCACTAACCACATCCTCTGGCAAATAACCGATTCACATCTACCCATTCTAGACCTCTCATGAATTTAAACACCTCTATCATATCCCCCCTCAGTCGTCTCTTCTCCAAGCTGAAAAGTCCTAACCTCTTTAGTCTTTCCTCATAGAGATTCTCCAGGTGCCACCTACGGTCTGCTACTCTACGGGGGTCACCTCCTGGTTCCTGGGAGTCCTTCCCCCACTGTGCCCAGAGCTTCTCGCTACTCCAACACCTCGCATTCTGACGGTGCGGACCTGCGGGGCTCCTCGCACCGCAGGTCCGCACCGTCTTGGTATGAGGTGTCTCCTCGCACCGCAGGTCCGCACCGTCTTGGTATGAGGTGTCTACTCGCACCTCATACCAAGGGTCTACATACAGACCAACCATAGCATGGACCAGTGCTCCAGTGCTTTTTTAATATATTTATAAATGATTTGGAAAGAGGTACGGCGCATGAGGTGATCAAATTTGTAGATGACACAAAATTATTCAGCGTAGTTAAATCACAAGCGGATTGTGATATATTGCAGGAAGACCTTGCAAGACTGGAAGATTGGGAGTTCATATAGCAGATGAAATATGTGGACAAGTGCAAAGTGATGCATATAAAGAAAAATAACCCAATGTGTAGCTACACAATGTTAGTTTCCATTTTAGGAGTTACCACCCAGGAAAAAGATCTAGGTGTTGTTAGGGAGGTGAACTCTTGAGCTGAGATGAGGTTGATGCTACCTTCAGAAGGGAGCCTCCTATACCTCGTCATCTGGAGGTGGTACTCGGGGAAGAGAAGACCCAACAGTACCTTCACCTATACCAGCCCAGGTTCCCCGCAGGTTGAGCCTTTGGGTACTGGGGCTGGCAGGACTTAGACATGGGTCTCTCAATGAAGACAACTCCAAGAAGGCAGGAGGCAGAAGTGACGTCAAACGTACCAGAGGTCAGGGCCGGCAGCAGGCAAGAAGAACTAGGAAACGTCCAGAGGTCAGGGGAGGCAGCTAGCGAACAGGCAGATGGTCAGGACAGGCAGTGGATAAGGCAGAATCCTGGGCCGAACCAGGGTCAGAGCCAAAAGAGCAATCCAAGAGGACGAGGAGCAGGAACAGGAACCAGGAACAAGAACAGGACCACAGAATCAGGAGCTGGAGCTGGAGCAGGAACAGGAACCAGGAACAGGAGCAGGATAACAGGAATCAGGAACCGAAGCAGGAACAACTTGCACTCTGAGTAGAGCAAGACCCATTGCTGAGGCGAGGAGGGAATGGCAAGGTAGGGTATTTATACCTTCCTTGCCTGATGTCATCTTCACTGGCCTCAGGGAACTTTCCCGCCACTGGCCCTTTAAATAACAGGAAGTGGCATGCGTGTATGCCTAAGGAGTCTGCAAGAAGCAGCGGCATCGGGAGGTGCCGCAAGAGCTGAGGCATGCCGTGGTGACAGGGGCCGGCACTGGAGACAGGGGCCGGCGACGGACGGGGCAGGAGCAAGCCTTCTGCTCCTCAAGGGGAGGGGCCCCTGCTGCGTGGGCCCATGTCCAGGGCACCTAACAGGCGTCATAGTTGATATTACATTGAAACTGTCGGCTCAATGTGCTGTGGTGGTCAAAAGAGGAAATAGAATGTTAGGAATTATTAGGAAGGGAATGGCAAATAAAACAGAGGATGTCCTAATGCCTCTGTATCGCTCAACGGATAGACCGCACCTTGAATATTGTGTGCAATTCTGGTTGTCGTATCTCAAAAAAGATATAGGTGCACTGGAGAAAGTACAGAGAAGGGCGACAAAAGTGATAAAGGGCATGCAATGACTCCCCTATGAGGAAAGGCTAAGGAATTTAGGGCTGTTTAGCTTGGACAAGAGATGGCTGAGGGGGGATATGATAGAGATTTATAAAATTATGAAAGGACTTGAATAGGTAAATGTGAAACAGTTATTTACTCTTTTGGATAATACAAGGACTAGGGCGCACTGCTTGAGTAACATATTTAAAACAAATCGGAGAAAATTCTTTTTCACTCAGGGGCGGATTTTAAGAGCCCTGCGCGCCGGTGCGCCTATTTTACATAGGCCTACCGGCGCGCGCAGAGCCCCGGGACTCGTGTAAGTCCCGGGGTTTTCCGAGGGGGGCGTATCGGGGGCGGGCCCAATCCGCGCGACGTTTTCGGGGCGGGACGTAGCGTTTCGGGGGCGGGCCCAGGGGCGTGGTTACGGCCCGGGGCGGTCCGGGGGCATGGCCACGCCCTCCGGACACGCCCCCAGGTTGCGTCCCAGCGCGCTAGCGGCCCGCTGGCGCGCGGGGATTTACGTCTCCCTCTGGGAGGCGTAAATCCCCCGACAAAGGTAAGGGGGGGTTTAGACAGGGCTGGGGGGGTGGGTTAGGTAGGGGAAGGGAGGGGAAGGTGAGGGGAGGGCAAAAGAAAGTTCCCTCCGAGGCCGCTCCGATTTCGGAGCGGCCTCGGAGGGAACGGAGGTAGGCTGCGCGGCTCGGCGCACGCCGGCTATACGGAATCGGTAGCCTTGCGTGCGCCGATCCAGGATTTTAGCGGATACGCGCGGCTACGCACGTATCTACTAAAATCCAGCGTACTTTTGTTTGCGCCTGATGCGCCAACAAAAGTACGCCAAATCGCACTTTTTGAAAATCTACCCCTCAATGTACAATCAAACTCTGGAATTTGTTGCCAGAGGATGTGCTTATTAAGGCAGTTAGTGTAGCTGGGTTTAAAAAAGGTTTGGATAAGTTCCTGGAAGAGAAGTCCATAAACTGCTATTAATCAATAGGGAATTGCCACTGCTTGGTGCCAGCATTAGTAGCATGGGATCTGTTTAATGTTTGGGTTCTTGCAAGATACTTGTGACTTGGATTGGCCAGTGTTGGAGACAGGATGCTGTGCTTGATGGACCCTTGGTCTGACCCAATATGGCATATCTTATGTTCTTATATAAGCCCTTCAGTGACTTGTAGCTGCTATATGTTAGATGAGAAATTACAATGACCTGTCTGTATTATAATTTACTTTCTTACTAGGAAAAAAACAATGTAATGATTAAATATGGAAATTGGAAAAAGGTTTTGCACTGGACTATAATGGTGATAATTTCCCATATAGTTATTTTATTTCTTTCAGGAACTCTAATTAAGTGTCCTTGCACAGAAAAAGCTGATGTGGGATGCACCCTGCAGTTGACTGTATGCATAACCCTGAAATGCCAGGATATGCATTTCCACTGGGATTTGGGTTTCAAAGAAATCCTTTAGATACATTCTAGTAGATTTTAATGCTTACTGCAAAATTTTGTATCATGCAAGCAGGTTTAAAAAACCTTATGTTAAGCAAATGTTTAACTTGAGGAGTGCTGATTCAAGAAAAATTAAAAAAAATATATAACCCATGCCATTACAGATGGACCAGTGTAAATCCTGTATCTTACTTCCAACAAAAACAAATGTGGCTGACAAAATACTGCACCAGTGATTTTGAAGCATAGCCAGTGAAAATGTCCAAAACAACGTTTTATGCAGCATAAAAACGTTTTCTTTCACTGCTGCATACAGGACTCGAATTCTGAATACTGAAAATATTGTTTGTAATAATTAATGCATCACCCTCCCAGAATCCACATATGTGTGATGTTATAAAGAGGGACTACAGAACAACTTTCTACGATAAGTTTGGATAATTCAAGAAGGCAGGTTGACATTAACTCAAGCAGTTAATATTTCTGTATGCACTTTCAGTGAGATTGACTCACTATAAGAAGGCTGCAACATAGGAATCCAGTGCTAGTAATGCATTCCTAGTTGTACTTATCTCCCAAGCTACCCACTTAGAAAAACTGGATTAAAATTACAGGATGTTGTGAAGGCTTCTGAGGGAGGAAGAGGGAGACTAAGGGAGGGGTAGAGAGAGAGAGAAAACTTCTGTAGAGGGTTAGTCTGACACTCTCTATATATTTATGTACCGCTCTAGAGGGGCACTTTGAATCAGGGTGGGTTTTTGGGAGGTGGGTTGGGGTTGGGGGGGGGGGGGTGTTGTTACAGACACATGCAGAGATATCCATTTTAAAATTGACATCAGTAAAGAATTGTAGCCCTTATAAGTGATGAAAAGGAGTAGATTTGTACAATGCAGCTAGCACTGCAGTGAACAAATAAATCAATGCCTCTTGTTAGACTTTTCATCACTTATAAGGGCTACAATTCTTTACTGATGTCAATTTTTCTATGAATACCTCTGTGTGCGTCTGTAATAACAACCCCCTAACCCCAACCCACCTCCCAAAAACCCACGCCGATCAACGTGCCCCTCTAGAGTAGTGTATATTGCATATATAGAGAGTATCAGACTAATACTAGACATTCTTTCTCTCTCCCTCTCTTTCTCTCTCTCTCAGTAGCAAAGTTATGTGTCCTAGTCTTGGACCTTCCCTGCATGTATGGAGAGGCTTCTTAAAATGTATGTAGCTGTGTCTGTGCAAGCAACACTTTTAAAATCTACCCCTAAGGATCTGATATACTTCCCATAGACACAGAATGGGAGAAAAGCCTTAGTAAATCAGTCCCTAAGTTTGCACCTAAGCAATAGAAGGTAATATGACTTCCACACAGGGGTGGATTGGCCTATTGGGGGAATGGGCATCCCCCGGTGGGCTGATCGCTCCAGTCACATGGTCTGCCGTGTGCGGCCATGACAGAGCCACGCTCGGCAGACCACGTGATGTGTCCTGGGCTGGTCTGGGCGGTGAATACCCGGGCCGGTCCGACATCGTGAATCCGCCGCTGCTTCCCCAGGATCACAAGGCATATCAGTGGGAGTAGTGAGTTTCAAGCCCAGCCTTCTCTGGTTCTCAGCCCATTGTTTAACCAATAGGCTTCTCTTTCACTGTTTGGCTTTGTTGTGTTAGCTTCTTGTGTAGCATGATACCTTTTATTAGACTGGTTTAGGAATTATTCAAAGGGGCAGGTGACCATGAGCTTTCCAGACGACACAGGTCTCTTCTTCAAATGTGATTGTATTCAATTAGGAAACATAAAACTTAAAAACTAGTCCTTCCTAAGAGGATATAGGTGAATATGTGAGAAAAAAAAAATATTCCATTCCTTGTTTCGTTTCATTGCCTAGTTTTTTCATTTTGTTTCAATTTTTCCACATTTTTTTCCATTTTCTTTTGTGTCATGATGGTTAACAGAGCAATAAGCCCCAAGTAAGAAACCCTCCCTTCCTGCACTCCCAGTAACCCCTTCCCCCCATGGAAGTTCCTTTATAAAGCCAATGGCCTTCTATTCCCCAAAACCTCCCCCCTCACCGAAATATCTGTGAAGCCCTGCACCCTTCCTAAAACCCTCTCCACTCCAAATTGCCCCCCCCCCCACCATAGCACCCCATTTTCTAACTCCAAGATCCTCCTTACCCTAAATCCAAAGTATTGGGTCCCCCCAGGGAGTGGGAGTAACCCCAGTTGTTCCAGCCCCACCAATGCTGTCATTCAGGTTAGGGCTCCAACTTGGAAAAAAGATGACCTGGAGGGGATATGATAGAGGTTTATAAAATCTTGAGTGGTACAGAACAAGTTAATAGGGAATGGGTGTATACCCTTTCCAGTAGTACTCTGAGTATTTGTAAATAATTTTAGGATGTTTTATTTTTTATTAATACCATTTTAATATGTTGTACACTACCTTGGGTGAACTTCCTTCAAAAAGGTGGGTAATAAATTGTAATATTAAGAATAATAAATAAATTAGAGCAGATTTAAAACAAATATAAGAATGGTTTTTTTTTCAGTCCATACAAGATTAAGCTGTAGAATTTTTTGCCAGAGGCTGTGGTCAAAGTTAATAGTATAGATGGGTTTAGAAAAGGACTGGTCAAGTCCATTAACAAAGTGATGTACAATAAAAAGGATAGTTGCCTCATACTTCTGGGAGTGAGCAACTTGGAAGGGATCTGTTGCACTGGAGGTGGACCCTTGGCCTGGCACAGGATTGGTACGACCCTCAGGGAGGTCCCAGAGGGTGCCTCCCACCAGGAGGCGGAGCACATGAGGAGACAGAGGCAAGCTGGAACTTCACCAATAACAGTTCGGGGGTTCCGCAGGTTGAGGCCTTGGGTACCCGGACCGCCTGGGCTTAGGTGGGCCTCAGAGGGTCTCCCGGAGAGGTAGCGGAGAGGTGTGCCCACCAAGAGCAAGGGTGCGTGGCTAGTGGAGAACAGCTGAGCTAGACTGGAACAGAGTGTACCGGAGACCACTGGAAGGGAACAGGAACTGAAGGTCCTCCGGACAGGATAGGCAGCGCCTAGTGGTCTAGCTTGTAGAAGGCCGCGAGCAGTGTCAGAGCAGGCAGACCTGGTGGTCACAGGAGAAGCGAAGAGAGTGTCCAAGTGAAGCACAAGGGTCAAAGCCAGGGTATCCATCTGAGGGTGGTCAGCCAAAGCAAGGGTCAATTCCAGGTATCAGTCCGAGCGTGGTCAGTGGCAAGCAGAGATCAGTTCCAGGTATCAGTCCAAACGTGGTCAGAGGCAAGCTGAGGTCAGTACTGTGAATCAGTCCGAGAAGGTACAACCTGGGAAGAGGAGCAGGAATCAGGAACAGACACTGACACACAGGAAGGACCACGGGAACACAGATGCAGGAACACTGGAACAAGGACAGGAACACAGGACGGCAACTAGCTTCTCACAGGATCAAGGAAGCAGGAACACAGGACGGCAACTAGCTTCTCACAGGATTAAGGAAGCAGGAACACAGGACGGCAACTAGCTTCTCACAGGATCAAGGAAGCAGGAACACAGGACGGCAACTAGCTTCTCACCTGTTTCCCAAGGCAAGGAACTGGAGACTGAGCCCTGCCTTTTATGCAGGGTTCAGGTGACATCATTGTTATCCACCGTGGAGGAGTTTCCCGCGCTTGGCCCTTTAAAGGGCTGGGTGATCCATGGGCACGCGCCTAGGGGCAGACCCAATGCCAGCGAGGATGCCGAGCCCAGCCGTGAGGAGCAGTGCAAGGTCGAAGGCCTCGAGGGGCCTGGAGATTTTGTGGGACGCCGTAGGCAACGGGGGCTGGCTGCAGCTATGAGGGAGGACAGACCAGGCCTTGTGAAGGGGAGCCCAAGGTGAGCAGGCCCAGCCGTGACACCAGCGTGGCCGGGACGCACAACAGGATCTTTCCATTAGGATCTTGATTTTTTTTTTTTTTGTATTTATGAATTTGCAATACCAAATTCGAGCAAAGCTTGAAGGCAACATAATAGAAATATGCAGAAAAAAAATAAAGCAAGAAACCATAGGAAAATGCAACCATAAGTCTGTAACTCAAGTCTCTTACATTCAAGATTCCAATAACTAATGCAATTTGAAAAAGAAGGACTAAATAGAAGAGGAAAAAAGCAGCAAATAGAAAGTTCCCTCTAGACTTTATGGATCCACAGTGTTTATCCCACGCCTTTTTGAAGTCCTTCACAGTTCTGGTCTTCACCACTTCCTCCGGAAGGGCATTCCAGGCATCCACCACCCTATCCGTGAAGAAATACTTCCTGACATTGGTTCTGAATCTTCCTCCCTGGAGTTTTAAATCATGACCCCTGGTTCTGCTGATTTTTTTCTGACGGAAAAGGTTTGTTGTTAACTCTGGATCATTAAACCTTTCAAGAACCTGAAAGTCTATATCATATCTCCCCTGCTCCTCCTTTCCTCCAGGGTGTACATATTTAGATTCTTCAATTTCTCCTCATAAGACATTCAATGAAGACATCCACCTTTTTGGTCGCCCTTCTCTGGACCGCCTCCATCCTGTCTCTGTCCCTTCAGAGATACGGTCTCCAGAACTGAGCACAGTACTCCAGGTGAGGCCTCACCAAGGACCTGTACAAGGGGATAATCACTTCCCTTTTCTTACTCGATATTCTTCTCTCTATGCAGCCCAGCATTCTTCTGGCTTTAGCTATCACCTTCTCACATTGTTTTGCCGACTTCAGATCGTTAGACACTATCACCCCTAGGTCTCTCTCCTGCTCCGTGCACATCAGTCCTTCACCCCCCATCGAATACAGCTCTTTCGGATTTCCACACCCCATATGCATGACTCTGCACTTCTTGGCACTGAATCTCAGCTGCCATATCTTTGACCACTCTTCCAGCTTCCTTAAATCCCTTCTCATTCTCTCATATCTTAGTGTCATCCGCAAACAGACAAACCTTACTCGTCCACTATGTCGCTCACATAGATATTGAACAGGCCCGGTCCCAACACCGATCCTTGCGGCACTCTGCTTAACCCCACTCTCTCTTCAGAGTAAGTTCCATTTATCATCACACATTGTTGTCTGTCCGTCAACCAGTTTGCAATCCAGGCCACCACCTCAGCACTCACTCCTAAGCTTCTCATTTTATTCATCAGCTTCCTCTGCGGGACCTTATCAAAAGCCTTGCTGAAATCCAAGTAGATGACATTGAGCGCTCTTCCTTGATCCAATTCCCTAGTCACCCAGTCGAAAAAGTCAATCAGATTTGTCTGATAGGATCTTCCCCTGGTGAATCCATGCTGCCTCTGGTCCAGCAATTCTTCAGACTGTAGATAGTTCACTATTCTTTCTTTCAGCAGTGACTCCATCACTTTTCCCACCGCCAAGGTGAGGCTAACCAGCCTGTAGTTTCCAGCTTCCTCTCTGCTCCCACTCTTGTGAAGCGGAACCACCACCGTTCTTCTCCAATCACTCAGCACCACTCCCGTTTCTAGTGATCTATTGAACAGGTCATGCAGCGGATCCGCCAGCACATCTCTGAGCTCCCTCAGTATCCTGGAATGAACCTCATCAGACCCCATGGCTTTGTCCACTTTCAGTTTTCCCAGCTCTTCCACACATTCTCCACTGTAAACGGAGTTACATCTACTCCACTCCCCTCCAGTTTCTTGTTAACTAGCGACAGTCCTTCTCCTGGGTCCTCTTTAGTGAACACTGAACTGAAGCATTCATTTAGTATTTCTGCCATTTCTTTGTCTCTCTCTACACATTGATCCTTTTCACCTTTCAATTTCACTATACCACTTTGAACTTTTCTCCTTTCTCTGATGTATCTGAAAAATGTTTTGTCACCTCTCTTTACCTCTTTGGCAATCCTTTCTTCCGCTCGACTTTATGCCATTAGATGTCTGTCTCAATAAGCCTTTCAAGGACCAATTGTGGCATATGTGGTAACAATGGATGTGTTCTGGTCAAGCAAAGTTAATGAAAGGAGGCAACCTGATGAAACCAGACATTGATTTGGTAGCGAAATGGATAAAGGATGTCTGGGAGTCAATTCCATCAGAAATGGTCAGAAGTCATTCCTGAAATGCGGCATTAGCAATGCTATGGATGGATCAGAAGATGAAGCCATCCATGAAGACAAAGACAAATCAGCATCAGATGATGATTCAACAGTTGGAGATGGTGAAGACAACATTTACGCTGATGGCATCACCAATGAACATTTCCACGATTTATTCGGACATTTTGACGATAAAGAATTGGCTTGGAAGGATTTGAATAAAAGAGGATTCAAACAGCAGGGACTTCCAGGGGGGAGAGAGGAAAGGATTCATACAGTATGGACATTTTCTTAAGTTGTTAAATTATGTTTAAGACATACTTAATTCTGCTTTTAAAAAATAAATAAAGGCGATTTTTTTAAGTTATCAGTTTGTTTCTTAGTGTGATTTCACCATTTCATAAGCCCTCTAGGTTTTACCCTTGACTTATCCATGGGCAACAGATAATTCTTGATTTTGGGGCCCAAAAATACTCTCAACTTATACATGAGATCGACTTATACATGGGTATATATGGTAGTTTTAGGAAATACTATGCAGAAGAGTTACAGATAGGTAATTTGCAATGTGTGTTTTACAAAATAATTTTACCTTACCAAGGGACAAAGATATTTAATCAAAATTATAGCATCTATATTATTATTATTATTATTATTATTGATGTTGAAAAAATAAAAACATGGTGCCTTCAATAGAATTTAGAATAAGAGCATATATTAATGAAGGGAATGGTACAAGAAGGATTTCTTATGTTAGCTTCTTTGTGGGAGAAATCCCAATCTATTATAGGTAAGCCTCTTAAGCCTGTCTCTGGGAATGGATGTAAAGACGACTTATGGTAAAATAGTCTAAGAGAGCACTTGTGTTGTCTGACCGCAGATGATGGGGCCAGATGTGTCTCATGAGCGACTGATGACGGGAAAAACTGGTTGAAACCCTTCCTTGGAGCAACATAAAAGGAGTTTGTGGCACAAATTTGACAAATATTCAATAGCTTAGACTCTTTGATGTGCTTCATGCAAAAAAAAAAAAAAAGAACAAAATAAAGAAACACTTTAACTTTTTGTTGTTTGAAGTCATATCCACAATTCCTAATATTATTTTAAAATTATTTGAGAATATTTTAAACATTACAAGATAGATCTGTACTAGAAGATGAATGTAGATTTTGCCACTGAAACCACAACATTTTCAGTCTGAAACTAAATTAGGCTTGCCTAAAAAAAATATCAGAGATGTGATATTTATTTTATATTTATGCTTATGAGATGACAATTCACATAAGATTTTTTGCAACTCTATATCTAATAATTAGCCATTGTGTATATAATTCAGTGTCAATTTGCTTTTAAAATAAGATCAATTCCTCTTTATAGAAACATTATGCTTTTTTAAACATTTTTTTTCTCTTTAAGATTGGACTTAATAAATGGGTCAGCAGTCTTTGAAGGTACAATAAATGCAGTGTCAACAGGATACTTTGCTAAGTAGCACATTCTGAGCCAACAATATATCATGAAACATTTAATCAAAAAAGATCCACAGATTTGTCTTTCACATAATCATGGGATGTTGAGTTTGTCTCAAGGGAGAAGTTTCACCATGAGAAAGAAAATGCAGTGTTTAGAACCCGTGTTTTCAATTTGCTGCCATATGGTTTAAATTATCCCATATATTTATTAAGGTTGCTAAATGGACAGATTAACATAAGGAACAGGGTCATTCAAGTTGAGAAAAATCATGTTAAATCCCTTAGCTTGTTACAGGTTAATTATGTTCTTTAAATACTGCCTGTGTTAAGAAAGTATTGTAAGATAAAATTAACTTTTCTTTTCAATCTGTCTGCTATAAGCTACAATGGAAAACTTAAGTGCACAGCCTAGAGGCATAGCAATCCTAAGTATTCTACGGGCATCAGTTTGAAAAACTTTAAAGGTAGATTTTAAGAGTCGCGCACGGGTGCACATGTGCATGCGTTTGCCAGCTCGCGCACATAGATGCACCGATTTTATAACATGCGCACATATACGTGCGCATGTTATAAAACCTGCTACCCACATGCACAATTTTTTATCGACACACGCATTTGCGCGCAAATACCATCTCGCGCGCATAAGTAGGGGGATTGTAGTAGATGCGTGCGGCGACGCATTAGGGCCTATTTCCCAGTTCCTTCCCAGTTCGCCCCTGTAAAGGAGTGGACTTCCTAAACCCCCTATCTAACCTGCCTCCCTTTTACCCTTCTTGCCCCTACCCCTAAAACCCCACTGTCTACCCTAAATTTTTTATTTTACTACTTACCCGCAGTCCATAGCAGCAGCAACTTACATGGTCGTTGGATCCCGGCACACGCTTGTGCACAGCTCGGACATGCCCCGCCCATGCCCAGCCCAGACCCTGCCGCTGGCCCACCCCTTTTTGTGAAATCCTTTCCAATTTGCATACCGGGAGATACACCCATGACTGCGGGCCTCTTAAAATCTGTGCGGCCCACGTGCGGCCCACGTGCGGCCCAGTCACGCATGTATCTCCTGGATTTGCTGTGTGTAGGGCTTTTAAAATTTGCCCTTTAATCTTTTACTGTGTTTTGCTGTGAGTGTATCACCTATTTTACTAATATTGCATCATAAAAGTGCTTTAATATATGGAACTTTAACATTGATTATCTTTTCTGCTGCATACAAATCCTTAGAAAAACACAAAAAAAATCCTCCCCTATGGTCTTCTGACACATTAGAGCCTATGTACCAAAGCAGAAGTAGGCAGCTCCGGTGCTGGAGTGCCACAAACAGGTATTGTTTTCAGGACAACCACAATGAATATGCATGATATATATTTGCATGCAATGGAGGCAGTGCTCCTCCCTTCAAAACCCCGGGCACGAGGTTCCGTGGGGCTCCCGGCCGGGGAAACGCTCCCCGGTCCTCCTCCCGCGGCGTCTGGCCGCTCTACAAGGCCCTTCCGGGCACTGCTTGCCGGCTTTCCCCTTAGGCGCGAGGCCGCGCCTCCCGGCGAGATTTAAAGGGGCCTCATCCCCTAAATTGCTAACACCTGCTCCTAATGGCTAGGTACTGAATCCTATTTAAGGAGACTGTACAATCACCCCTTGACTTGGCATGTGGCACAGTGCCTAAGTGGAAGAAACCTTGATCCTAAGGTTAGGGGCTCAAGCCTCATTCTTGATGCTTCTGAGAATTGATTCCTCAATTGTGGGTCCCAACCCACACATCCATGAATCCAAGAAAACCTGTTTCCAAGCTTGTGGGTTCAAACTCCCACTTCAAGAATTCCAAGAACATCTACGTTGATTGGAACTTCAAACATCTCTGTCCTGTTCAGCTGCTTGCCCTGGACCTTGCTCCTGTTGATTGGTTCTGTGTCTGATTGTTCTGTCTGGTCCTGCTTGTTCCTTTGATGGCTGGAGACGTGGCCTGGTAGGATGAAGATTGAGCACTGTGATGAGTCTGCTTGCTCTGGTGAGTTCCTGGTTCTGACTTCTCTTTGGTGTGTGACTTTGGACTGGCAAGTGGTGATCCTCTGGTACTTGATCCTGGACTTCCTTATCAGCCAATCCATCTTCAAGGGTCTGCCTGGGTCCCTATGGGCTCCTGGGGGGGCAGTGGGCTTCCAGTGGTGAAGATCCAGTTGGCCCTTGCACTGACCTCATGCCTCTTCGACCTCTCAAAGGTCCATCCAAGTTGCCTGCGGCAAATATCCAGCCAGTCCCAACTTCTGTTCTGCCTTACCACCTGACAGGGGAACCTGAGGAGCCATCTCCTAAGGTGGTACCAACTTCCCTGTTGGTTCAAGGGTTCATGTCCTTCCTGGTCGTAACAGCAGGTGCCCATATATACATGAATATGGGCATGCGGCCAACTGCGCTGCAATTTTATATCCTGCAAGCAGATATGCACACGTTATAAAATAGGCCCGGCACATGTATGTGTGCACCTAATTTTAAGAGTGTATGTTCACAGCAGGGAAATGTCAGCTTTGTGGCACACACGTGAGGGAATCTCGTCCAGGCCATGATCAGTTCGTCCACTGGTTTGCCCAGTCTATAGATAGGTCCTCAATATCCCCTGGTTCTTGAGCCTGAACTCCCCCACAGTAACCCCAGACCCCTCAAGCACTTTATAGATACCTGGAAATAGTGTTATTCAGACATATATCTCATCCATAGCAGAAGTAACTTCACGCTGTATTATACATGGACGCATGCCCAGGCGTGTAGCTACATGTGCGCAGCCGCATATCTCCTGGCCATGCCCCAGAATGCCTCATTCCCTGTCCACATTCTTCCCCTTTTTCTTTCCAATGTGAGATATTTGCACATTGGGCTTTGTGTGCATATGTGGGTGGCTTATAAAATCAAGAATGTCAGATGCAAATTAGGTATTAGAGGGCGAGTGAAATAGCCTGGTATGTTCTCCTTCTCATGATATTTACTGCATACTCACTGAAGGCAAAATGCAATACCTACCTTTGACCAGATATTAATTCTGTAGCACACAAGCTATTGAAAGAGCTCAGCTACCAGAAATGATTCTGGATTGCAACTGGAGCAGATGTGCAAGAGATGACACTGAAAAACTTTACCCACTGGGCCTTGAGCGCACTTCTATTTGGAAAATAAAAAGGCACCAGAACTCACAATTTTTTTTAAATTCCCTACATAAATCCATATTTATTTACATCAGGAAAACATATTTTCAAACAAAAGGTTAACACGTAATAGCTGGTGCTCAATGGTTAATACTCCACAGTGTATAAGACACAATGGTTTTACTGTCTGTGCTATGAGGGCTTCTTTGAGGTCAAGCACTTTTTTGCTCTGACTGCAGAGATTTCAGACACGCCTGGATTGTGTGCTTTCTGTGGTCGCAGCCAGGGTTGCACTGCCAAGTCCTTCCTCTTCCCAGTATCTTTAGATTCCCTGCCCCAGGCAAAGGCTGACCATGAAGGAGCACGATCAGATGCCAATGCCTTCTGAAGTTAGGGCTGGCAGATTTTCCTTCCTGGCATCAGTAAGATGGAAGTGCCAGGGATGATCAAGGCACCTTCTGATGCCAGTCCTTCTCCTTGCATGCAAATATATCTCCTGGCTGAATATCATTTGAGGGTTTGGGTCTGGTATCCTGGGTGTGGGGGGGTGTGTGTGTGTGTGTGTGTATGTGTGTGGAGCAGACTTTAGGATGAGGCTATTGCCTCCCTATTCCAGTTCCTCTGCACTTTCCTCCTATTCTCCATCTTCTTCCTCCTTGGCAGACATGAGAGGTACATATTTTTGATCGAGGTTTTCTCCTCAACACTAACATCCATCCCCATGTGCCAGGTTTGCTTTTACATAGTTTTACAGCAAGGGGATAGAGATGTAAGAAAAAAGAGAACTGCACATGCTGACTTTTGTGAATACTATTTTGTCTGGTGTCTAGATGCTATGTATTTAGCGCTCAGCCAGAAACAGCATGTAGATCCATTCTTTGTAGTGTTACCATCTGCGCTAATAGCATAATAAATCTGGCTGGCAAAAGTATGTGCAGGGCTTCGGCCAAACAGCTGCTTGGTGCAGCTGTTTGAAAATCTGGCACAACTTTTGGGCTGGTGGTGTTACCTGGGCCAGTGCCTATTTAGGTGACCTACTGAAAACTGGCCTCAGACAGAATGAAGCAAGTGGATTTTTAGGAGTACATATTTTTCTTGTGATACCAGCTCATTTAAATATTATTCAAATAGGATATGCAGCAATTTTTTTGCAGTAAATCCATGCAAAATTGCAGACTTTATAACATAAAAGCTTAACTATATGTCCCTAAGGTGTAGTTATATTTAGCACAAAAATGTGGTTTTATGTATTTTTGTGTGAAATTTAGCTATGTGAGCATAAGTAAAGAGATGTTTTGCATAATTATTCAGCTTATTACCCATTTTGAATAGATTTTGCAAAAGTTAAATTTCTCAAGAAAACCCAGCAAATAGTGTGTACTATTTAGTTTTTTGCATGTTGATACTTTTACAAAGTGCATCATCTTCCATGTTAGATATGACATAAATATAGTAGAGAGAGAGAGAGAGTAGCCATAGTGCTACCACCCTAGATAAGTATTTATATCTCTATGGGAGGCCCACCTAGTAACTCGAGGTGAGGTTTAGGTATTAGTGTAGGGGTTAGGGGCCACTTTGAAATTCAATGTGAGATGTACGAACAGAACAGTGCTCTCTTGTGAACATATGATGACCCTCGGAGTGAGGAAATGCACCCAAAGATGAGATTTGTGCAATGTCCTCTCAACCTAGCTTGATGGACTCTCTACCTGGGTAACATCAAGCTAGGTTGAGAAAACATTGCACAAATCTCATCTTTGGGTGAGTTTCCTCACTCCGAGGATCATCAAATGTTCACAAGAGAGCACTGTTCTGTTCGTATGTCTCACAATGAATGTCAAAGTGGCCCCTAACTCTTTTCCTTTAGTTTTAAGTAGCCAGATATCAAATAAATCTACCATATAAACTATCATCTGATTGTTAGCCAGGGCCGGCGGAAGCACTAGGCGAACTAGGCGATCGCCTAGGGCGCTGAGCATTAGGGGGCGCCGAGCCGCTGATGGCCAATGGCCGCCGGTGGACGTCATCCCAATGGCGGCTGAGCGGTGAACTACTGCTATGCTGTGTGCCAGATACACACAGCAAGAAGATCGGCAGGACCGTGGTACAGTCGCGTCTAAACATGCTGGTGCTCCTCCTCCTCCTTCCTGCCCGCGCGGCCCCGGAAGAAAAATGTTGCCGGGGCCGCGCGGGCAGGAAAGAGGAGGAGCATCAGCCAATGCAGGAACTTCTCCTCCTTCCTGCCCGTGCGGCCCCGGAAGAAAAATGTTGCCGGGGCCGCGCGGGCAGGAAAGAGGAGGAGCATCAGCCAATGCAGGAACGTCTCCTCCTTCCTGCCCGCGCGGCCCCAGAAGAAAAATGTTGCCGGGGCCGCGCGGGCAGGAAAGAGGAGGAGCATCAGCCAATGCAGGAACTTCTCCTCCTTCCTGCCCGCGCGGCCCCGGAAGAAAAATGTGGCCGGAGCAGCGCGGGCAGGAAAGAGGAGGAGCATCAGCCGCGTGCAGAAGAGGATCAGCGCGGCTCGAGAAGACCGGGGCCGCTGCAGAGCCCATCCTGCAGTGGCCCGTGAAGAGGAGGCCCAGAGGTGAGAGAGAGACTGAGGGTTTGTACAGTGTGTATGTGTGCGTGTATGAGATGAGTTGAGAGACTGTGTGTGTGGGTGTGAGTGAAGACCTGAATGTTTGCAGAGACAGCATGGGAGAGCCTCTGTGTGTGTGAGAGACAGCATGTGATAGTGAGAGCCTGTGCTTGAGCAAGACAGCATGTGGGAGTGAGAGAGAGCCTGTGTGTGTGTGTGTGAGTCAGCATGTGATAGTGAGAGCCTGTGTGTAGGAATGATTGTATGAGAGAGAGCATGTGACAGTGAGAACCTGTGCTTGAGCAAGACAGCATGTGGGAGTGAGAGTTAGGATGTGCAAGAGAGAGACTGTGTATAAATAATTGTATGAGGGACAGCATGTGAGAATGAGTGCCTGTGTATGTGAGAGAGAGAAAGCATGTGAGAATGAGAACCTGACTGTGTGTTTGAGGGAAGCAGACAGATGGAGAGAAAATAAATATGTTATAAAAGGAATTGGCAAAAAAATAAGAAAGGGAAGGTGGAAAAAAAAAGCCTGTGACCAACCGATTAGAAAACTAAGATCAGACAGCAAATGTAAAAAGAAATAAATTACTTTTTACTGATTGGCACATGTAATCTTTGGGAATGTGCAAGAGTAGCACTTTCTCTATGCGGATCTCACAATGTACGAGATCAGCATGGAGGAACTGGAAGCCCATGGGGCCTGCACAGAGGAGGCAGCAGAATGGGCTTCAGTGCCAATAGCAGCAATCAGCACCTCCGCAATAGCCATACAGCAGCAGTGACAGTGGCAGCAGAGGGATGAGAGAGGCTCTGAGGTTGCTGGCAAAAGAAAGAGAGGGGGTCTCTGCCTTTAGTGTGTGCATGTGTATGAATGGGAGTCTGCCTGGGGGTGTATGTGTGTGAATGCATGGGTGCCTGCCTGAGGGTGTGTCTGTGTATGAGAATGTATGGGTGTCTTCCTGGGGTTTGTATGTGTGAGAATATGTGCCTGCCTGTTTGTGGTGTATGTGTGTGTGTGAGAATAAATTGGTGCCTGCCTGGGGGTCTGTGTGTGTGAGAATGAATGTGTGCATGCCTGGGGGATGGAGAGGGAGTGGTGTGAAAATGAATGGGAGCCTGCCTGGGGTTCAGTGTGAGAATGACTAGGAGCTTGCCTGTGTGTGTGTGTCTGTGTGAGAACGAGTGGGAGCTTGCCTGGGAGTGTGTGTTTGTGTGTATGTGAGGGAGCCAGTGAGAGCATGAGTGTGTATGAGAAAATCCAGGGGAGTAAGAGTGTGTGTGAGTGGGGGGGGGGGGGGGGGGGGGAAGAGAGTGTCTTACACCCTGAGAGTGTGCCAGTGTCTGAGAGAGCGAGAGGTTATGGTTGGGTATAAGAGCATGAATGTGTATGTATGTGACAGTATATGTGTGAGAGAGAATGGACATGTGAGTATGTGTGAGAGAGAGAGGATAACCTCCTAATCCTCGACAATATCAGGGTGACTGGAAATCAAGAGCTCCCATGTATGGACAGCAGGGGCTTTTTAAAATCCTTATTAGTTTTAATTATTGTGTGTTATTTGATATATGTACTGTTTTGAAATATTTTATTGGTGTTTGGGAAATTGTAAAAAATGTATATGATTTTAATTAATAGAAATTCTATTTATCAGTAGTTTTAAAATATTTTATTAGTATGGTTTTACTATTATAACTGATGCTTTGTTTCTTGATTTTATTTGTTTTATGAGGAATGGTTGTTCTGTTTTTCCATTGCTAATACACAGAGTCTGGCTTCTTGGGGTTTCCATTTCAGTTTTTTCTAATTTGTGCTCCTTTATTTTGTATTCTGTATTTGGTGAAGGTCTGTCTCTGCTCTGTGTGTGTGACCATGATGAGAAATTCTGCTAGCATAGGGATCTATAGCAATTGGGTTTGTTTTGTTTCCTCAGTAGGTGGTGTATTGGTATTCTAGGACCCAGTGTAATATTTATCCTTGCTTATTCACAGGTAGGGTTATTGTTGTTTGAGTCCTTGGTGTTATTACTGTTATGTTATGATGGGATTGCAGTATAGATTTTGGGTGTCTCTTTTGCGGTGCTTTATGTTAGTTCACAATGTGTCTGGCAGTGGAAGGTGTTTGTGCTGCTGTTACTGTGAGGTGACACCAGAATTTGAAAATATCTTTTAGTATGATGAGCTGTAAGGGAAACATCCAAGCTCCATTGTTTGGGGGAATTTCAGTGGATGCACAGAGATACAGAACTGGAGGTGCAGGATTTGTATTGACATTCTGTCCCTTCCTATATATTCCAGACTTCACTCTCATAATCCATATAGAATTAGTTGAATGAGGCTATCAAATAATTTTATAGTAGTTTTACTAGAAGTGTGAAACTGGCCAGCTTTTTAAAATAATGCAGAGGACCCTTTGGACTTTTTTTAACAACACTTTTTTTTATAACCAATTTTAAAGCAGGATCCATGCTATAGAGGTGGGTGTGATGAAGAAATGTCATTTTGGCTCCCCCCCAAAACAAATTCTTCTGTCTAGAGATGCCACTGATTTTCTGTGGCACACAAATGCATTGGCCCCTGGGCGCTGGAGACCCTTGGTGCGCCACTGGGTGCGAGCCATATGGGGCCGCAAGTGGTGGCAAAGAGGAGTGCCCAATCTGCTCGCGACCCAGAAAACCCCAGTCAGCGGGCGTGATTGAGAATGAGGTAGGAGTCGGGGCCGAGACCGGGGGGGGGGGGGGGGGCGCAAGGAAGAAGGCTCGCCTAGGGCGCCAAATCTCCTTGCACCGGCCCTGTTGTTAGCACATGTACATGTGAAAAACCTGACAGAATTAAATATTCTCTCTTCTGTCTTTTTCACACTAACATTTTTAGAGCATGTTGTTACTGCAGGACTTCCCAATCCTATCCTGGGGACCCAACAGTAAGTCAGGTTTCCAGGATATTCACGACGAATATGTATGAGCTAAATTTGCATATTGTGCAGATTCAGTGTATACAAATTTAGCTCGTGCATATTCATCGTGGATATCCTGAAAACCCGATTGGCTATTGGATCCCCAGGACAGGTTTGAGAAGTCCTATGTTACCTTGAAGAATAAAATGCATGACATATATATTGTTGTATAATGTACTACATTAGGTGTTCCCATGGTTGGAAGTTCTGATACCAAGTAATTGTTTGTTGATTTAAGTTAGAGTCCTGTGTCTAAGGAGAGTGATTCATGTGAGAATTGTAAAAAATATATATATATGCAAGGAATTTAAACAAATATTAAGTTACTTGTGAAAAATGTCACCAAGTTTGTATTATATGTTTGTGTACTCCGTAAGGGCAGTGATGAACTGCTGGAGGACATTGCCAACTCTGGTAAAATTATTTAATGAAAGTAAAGAGTGCCTTGCTGAGTGGAGCCCCCTTATGAAAAACTGTTAGCACAGCATGAAGGATGAGACTCCTCTTGCAACTGTTTTTCTTGTTGCTTTACCATTGGGAGGTCAATATTCAAAGTTACCTAGATGGTGCTTAAGATTTGAATATTTCCCCCCACTCTCCAAGTAAACTTTCTCCCAAAAACTCATTTCCTGAGCTAAGAGGCAGTCCTGGGGGTGCTTCTGGGGTGTGGTTTCACTTAGGGCAATGTTGACGCTCAGTGCTGCCCGGATAAAATTGGGTGGCTAAGACTGATGGAAAAAAATAGCTGTCCTAAAGTTACCTGAGTAACTTTATCCAGGTATATTCAGCAGAAGACTTTTCTGGATGTGTTCTGCTGAATATCTGGATAAGGTTATCTGGATCAATTTACCTGCATAACTTTCCTGCTCGCTGGATTACTCAATATGCACCTTTGGATTTTCAAGTAGAATGTGAAGCAAAGATGAAAATACTTCAAGTTCCAGACTGCACAATTTTAGAACACTGGAGATACCTCCCAGTTACCAGATGCCTCCATATCATTAAGGACATCTGTTCTTGCTCTATTCTCTCAATGGTCTTCTAGTCCTGCTTTTTGTCTTTTAAGAGGAACTGGAGCTTCAAGTCCGTATAAAAACACTGCCTCTGATCACTGGAATGTAATAAAAGCTGTAAGTTAAATAAAAATCAAACATTACAAAGTATAAAAAAAATGAATAAACACTTTTACTTTGTATACAGGCCTCTGTACAAACCTGATCATAAACCTTAGAACATTAAAATGTCTTTACTGAAATTATACTGGATCACTGTCGACCGCATGAGAGTCACAATGTCTAATGTGAGATTGCTGGAGCTAACTTCTGTATTAATGTAACTATAGAACAAGCCTTCTCTCTGTTCAGAAAAATGGAGCCATTCGGAATACAAGATACATTGAACTGACCATGCATGTCCTGCCTAGAGTTGCCAACATTAAAAAAAAATATCCACCTACCCTCTGCAACTTCCCCTCCCCTACTGATCTTTTATTCTTTAATCGCCTGATCGCAGTGGTGGTGGTAACAGATTTAGATTATCAAGGGGACAGAGTGTACATTAGAATGGATGTTGCTTTCCCAGGCCTCACCTCACAAGGCAGGAGCATTTCTCTTCTGTGTGTGTATATAGATATAGATATAGATAGATAGATAAATGCCACAAAAAGTCAAAATGGTCAATCAGATTGGCCAGTTTGACTTTTCTGGCACATATACCCTCCTCTCTGCAGGAGATACACCAGCCTTGAAAGTCTGAATTTCACCCTTGATGTTCAAATTTGTAGTTTTGCTGAACTTCATGCATTCGTTTTTAGGCCAGACTGATTGTCTCTCTGAATGGAAAACGTTTTTTTTTATTTAGCACAGACAAAAAGCTGAATCTCATTTTGGTCTGTCTGATTTGAGGCTGATTGATTGGAAGAAGGCGAAGTGTCCATAAATAGGCACACTGAGGTTACCAACGTTCTCTTTGGCAAACAGTAGAGTTGTAAATCAATGCACTACTTTTCTGTCTTTTTTGAATTTAGTCTGATTGTCTTGCTTGCAAAACACATGCACACATACACAAGTTATTGCCTCCATCACTTTTTAAATGATTTTTCATTCCACCTTAACATTAGGTACAACATATTGCATTGGTTTGGGGAGACAACCACATTAGAAAAAGATGAAGGTGAAATTTATAAAAAATTATGTGGTGCCTGCAAGTGAATTTTCAAGGGAAATTCATCATAGAGTAGGGATGTATTAACTAAAACAGTCAAATGAATTTTCAAGATGTTCCACGCATAAAAATAGTATATACACATGAGCTATGTGTTTCTAACATAGGATTTGATTATTTTTATTAGCTAAAATTGCAAAATATATTTCTGCAGAAAATTTTGTAAAGTCATGAACTGGGTGAATCAAGCCCCATGGTCCAAATTCTGTAAAGTTTAGGAGCTGCATAACAACATGATTGTCTGAAGATATTCAGCCTATGGCATTTTTTCTCTTGCTGGAAAAAAAATAGATATCCAAGCCAGCTTATATGGGTGGAGACTGGAGAATATTTGACTCTGTTACGCAAAGATTTACTTCTGTCCATTTAATTTTGTAGATTTGAGGTCTGTATAACAGGAGTTGGTGTCTTCTTATGGAGGATCATGCAAGCAGACAGGCAAGAAAATATCTGATAGTTAAAGGAGAAAATGCTGAAAAAACTACAAAGGCTATATATATCATATGCTGTTGCTTCTTTTAAGACATACAGGCTGACGCAATACCGAGTGCTGTGGCCAGCGCATGGCTCATCACACAACTGGACTTGCATTTTGGACACACATCCAAAACCCCGATGCAAAACGGGGATTAGCGCGTCCAAAACGCGCGTTCAATCGAGCATGTAGCTAATAGCACTCATCACATGTAAAGTACATGTAGATGAGGCTATTAGCTAATATCCGCAATGCAAAAAATTTCCTGCACAGTCAAAGCGCCCTTGCAATGTGCAAATTTTACGCCAGCCCAGAGCTGGCATAAAGATCTGCTGTGCTCAAGGTCTCATTGTAAAAAGACAAAATTCCTGCTTTCTGTGGCCCCTTCTAATAGTATCCTGGAGATACTAAGTAGGAGGGACCACAGAAAGCAGAAACATGAAAAAAACAATTTTGGAAAAAAAATATTTTCGGCTACCCAATACACACCTACAATATACACTGCCCAGGCCATGTATATTGTGGGTGTATATTGTGCCAGTAGCGGGAGATAACAGATGCGCATAGTGAGCGTCCATTTCCTAACTCGCACTGACAGACACCTTTCCTGGTGCGTGATGCCAAGGATGCAAAATTCCCCTAACATCTCCTTTTTTTTACCATGGCAGATAATTTAAATATTAGATTTGTTGGCCAGGAGAGGTGGATTGGCGCGAGTTAGTTGAGCAGGCGCTCAATCGTGAGCTCCCATTTTACGTGCACTGATACTGCATTGGCCTGTCAGAGGGGTAGAAATTCAAAAGTTAGCTGTTTATCTAAGTTAGCTGGATAGACAAATGCAGCTAACTTAGACGATAGTCAGTGACATGACTAACCCCACTGAATGTGCCTCCTACTAGGCCCGGGCACCCCTTTGTGATGCTCCTTGTGCCCCCTCTATTCAGTCCCTCTTATTCTAACTTACCCCCACCCTACCTCCCTCTCAAAATCCAAACAAACAAGGCACACAATTGCCCACCTCAATCACCCACAATGGCAACACCATGCCACATCCCCAAACTCCTACACCACATCGACCACCACCCCACCACACAAAAAACCATCTCCATCAGACGCCTAACCAACATCCCTATCAACCCTTACATCCTCAAGTCTGCACTCACTATTCTAACCCTCTTCCTCATTAACGCCCAATCAATCACCAAAAAATTCCCCATCATACATGACCTGCTCCTTGATTCCCTACCTGACATATTCTGCATCACAGAATCCTGGCTAAAAAGCACTGACAATGTACTATTGAATCAACTACCCAGAAACACCTACAACTTTTTCTCCATACCTAGACCTAAAAGAAAAGGAGGCGGCCTATTATTCTTAGCACACAAAAAACACAAATTCTCATCCCACACACTAAACCTCCCCCCCCCCCTTTTGAGACCAATCTATTTAAAGCTAAAAACCTCCAAATGCTCCTTATCTATGCTCCCCCCGGTCTCCTCCAACACAACCTTTCCCCCTTAACTGAAACCATAACAACCCACATCAACCCACAAGAGCCAGCCATTATACTGGGGGATTTCAATCTCCACATAGACACCATCCCTCTCTCCGCTACCAGCCAACTCCTACTCTCCACCATGGCCGCCATTGGATTCACCCAAATCATCAACACCCCCATCCAAAAATCCGGTCACACCCTTGACTTACTCTTCATCCACAACAAAATCTCCACCCTAGGCCTACCCACAACAACCCCAACCCCATGGTCAGACCACAGCCTCATTCAAGCAAAGCTCCAAATTCAACACACCCCAACGAAACCAAACAAGCACATCATCGAATTCACCAAACCATGTTCCAGCGACGACCTAGCCAATCTACTACCTGAAGCCTTAAAGACCCTCAACAAAAATGACGCCAACTCTGCCACGAACTCCTGGATCTCCATAAATGTGGATATAGCCAAATCACTATGCCCCACAGTAAAAAAAGTAATCAAAACATCCACAAAACAATATTCCCCATGGTACACCCCAGAACTAAAGAACTCAAAGCAAACTATAAGACAAACGGAAAAATTATGGAGAAGAACCCCAACGCCAGAACTGAAAAACAAATACTCAATGGATATCAACACAGCAAAGTGAAACTTTTATACATCAAAGATACATCAATACCAATTCAATCCCAGGACCCTCTTCTCCTATGTCAAGGACCTAATCAACCCAAACCAGAATGACTCAACCCTGGACAACCCCAACATCTCCAGCGAAAAGCTAGCACAATTCTTCAAAGACAAGGTCAACGCCATCATCGCCAAGATACCCCCAGGTAACCCTGACGCAAGAGAAATCCTCCCGCTCAACCCCATGTGGTCACAATTCATACCTGTTCATCAACAGAAATAGAACCCATCATCAAAAAAAACCAACCCTGCCTCCCACCCCTTAGACCCCATCCCCATCAAAACCCTAAAACTCATCAGCAAGAACATCTCCAAACCCATAACCGACATAATCATCCTATCGCTCGAACAAGGAATATCCCTGAAAAACTCAAAAACGCCATAGTCAAATCAATCATCAAAAAACCTCAACTCAATAAATCCGGCCCAGCTAACTACAGACCAGTATCCAACCTCCCGTTCATAGCGAAAATCCTTGAAAAAACAGTCAACAATCAACTAACGGAACACCTGGAAACCTATAACATCCTACAACCCACACAAATGGCTTCAGAAACTATTCAGCACCGAAACACTCCTCCTTACACTCACTGATACCATCCTCAGAGGGCTCGACCATGGACAATCATACCTCCTGATTCTCCTCGACATTTCTGCCGCCTTTGACACCATCAACCACAAAACACTCCTCATCAGACTCAAAGAAATTGGACTACGAGACACTACATTCAAATGGTTTGAATCATACTTCACAAACAGATCCTACAATGTAAAAATAAACACATCAGAATCCTCCCAAATACCTCTCACACATGGTGTCCCACAAGGATCTTCCCTATCATCCACCCTATTAAACATTTACCTCCTCCCACTCTGCAAATTCCTCTCAGAATCACACCTCACTTATTTTGTATACGCAGATGACATACAAATATTACTCCCATAAACAAAACCATCGAATACACCCTAGACAGATGGAACCAACTCAGCTCGAAAATAACTCATTTGCTATCACAATTATCACTCTGCCTCAACCAAAACAAGACTGAAATCCTACATATCTCCAATGACCACCTCTCAGCCCCCCTCAATGTCAACATCCCCAAAAACACAGAGATGCAACTTGCACCATCAACAAAAAATCTAGGAGTAACTATCGACAATGAACTCAACTTCAAGAACCACATCTCGAACATGATCAAAGATGGTTTCTTCAAACTGGAAACTCTAAAAAAGCTCAAACTCCTACTTCACGCTCAAGACTTTCGAACAGTCCTGCAAACAATAATCTTTTCAAAACTCGACTACTGTAACACAATGCTCCTTGGCCTCCCTGAAACCACCATCAGACCACTTCAGGTACTTCAAAATGCCGCCGCCAGATCCATCATAAACATAAAAAAGTGCAACCACTTTACACCCACACTAAAAGAACTTCACTGGCTTCCCATCAACCAAAGAATTCAATACAAAACCCTCACCCTCATCCACAAAAAAGTAAACAACAACGAGATGAACTGGCTAAACACTGCCATTATCCCATACTCAACACAAAGAAACCTCAGGTCCTCAGACACTGGCCTCCTCACCGTTCCCAACTCCAAAACAGCCCACTTCACCTCAACCCGCAAATGAGCCATTTCCATAGCTGGCCCCACACTTTGGAACTCCCTCCCACCCCTACTTAGAAATGAACCTTCCACTCAAGTATTCAAAAACAACTCAAAATATGGCTCTTCTGAAAAGCCTTCCCACCAGACAATTAGCCCCCCCTCGAGCTCTACCCTGTCTCGAAAATGAAAACACTAACTGCTGTCACCCCCTATGAAATCCTCCCCACAACCCCCTCCAATTTTCCGCCCTTGCCCACCCCTCTCCCCTCACCCTCAAGGACTCCTTCCCAATTAACCACTCAAAGACTATATTAAGATCGTATTCTATAACTTATATTCCCAAGTTGCAACGTTATAACATTATAATATAAATGCCTCTCTTTTCTTTTATACAAGTTACCATGTTACAATGTAAAATATTTTCTATTATACAAGTTACCAAGTTACCATGTTTCCATGTTACAAGTTGCCAAGCTACCATGTTACAATGTAAAATAAGCAGATATTGTCTTATATTTTCAGTTATATGTACACCGATGTGATATCTCGATCGAATGTCGGTATATAAAAACAATCAAATAAATAAATAAATAAATGTACGCACGCATATATATTTGCACTTAGTCGCATAAGTTATAACTGACTAAGGCCTGGATTCATCATTCTATTGCAGAATGATGAATCCTGCGAAAACGGGCGGGCCTGTGAAAGCCGGCAGCCTTCACACCACCACAGTGTCTTCGCTGCCGGCTTTCACACCGAATAGCGCCACCATGAAAGGCGTTGCTATTCGGTGCGCTACTGGCAACGATAAGGTTACTAACCTTATCGCCGCCAGTGAAGACCACCCAGTCCGCCCCCTCGCTGCCCTGATTCCTCCCCCAGCATGCTATCGCACGTGAAAAGGGATTTTTCACATGCGATAGAGGCTTATCGCATGCGATAAGCCTTTGAAAATGACCCCCTAAGTTAGACCTGCTCTATGGCAGCTCTGACTAAGCTGGTCGACTTATGTGGCTAAGACTGACTAACACTGGTTAGCCGCATAAGTTATATGGCTAAATAGCTCCACCCTGATCAACCCACTACATGCCCACAAGTTATGTGGCTAAAAGGTTAGCTGCATAAGTGACTTATGTGGCTAAGCGGCGCTGCTGATCGTAAGCACATATTCAATGACCCAGCCACTTAATAGCACTGAGTATTCTTCAAGTTGAATTTTAAAACCCTATGCACACCAAAGCTGGGAGATACGTGTAGAAGTCGGACCAGCATAAACCGCTCGGATTTTTAAAAGCGCATGAGTATGCGCGTTAGGGGTGTGCATTCGGATTGACCGCATTAGTAAAACGCAACTCATATTTTTTTTTTACTTAAAAAATTGATTCGACATAAACGATCGGATTTCCCACATATCGAACATAGATATGTTCGATATGTGGGAAATCGCGATTGTTGAGCCAAAATAAAAATATAAACCCCCTCACCCTCCTTAATCCCCCCCCCCCCCCCGACTTACCACAACTCCCTGGTGATGGAGCGAGGAGTGAGGACGCCATTTCTGCAATCCTTGGCGAGAAGCATGTGACGTCGGCGGCACGTCGTTCGGCCCAAAAAGAACTTTTGGCCAGCTTGGGGGGGCCTCCTGACCCCCCCAAGCTGGCCAAAAGTTCTTTTTGGGCCGAACGAGCCGTCCGGCGCGAACGAGCCGGGAATCACGTGGCGCCGCATCACTCAGACGCGACGTCACGTGATTCCCGGCAAGTTCGCGCCGGACGGCTCGTTCGGCGCGAACAAGCCGGGAATCACGTGACGCCGACGTCACGTGATTCCCGGCAAGTTCGCGCCGGACGGCTCGTTCGGCCCAAAAAGAACTTTTGGCCAGCTTGAGGGGGTCAGGAGGCCCCCCCAAGCTGGCCAAAAGTTCTTTTTGGGCCGAACGAGCCGTCCGGCGCGAACTTGCCGGGAATCACGTGACGTCGCGTCTGAGTGACGCGGCGCCACGTGATTCCCGGCTCGTTCGCGCCGGACGGCTCGTTCGGCCCAAAAAGAACTTTTGGCCAGCTTGGGGGG
Organism: Rhinatrema bivittatum; assembly: GCF_901001135.1. Taxonomy (NCBI): domain Eukaryota; kingdom Metazoa; phylum Chordata; class Amphibia; order Gymnophiona; family Rhinatrematidae; genus Rhinatrema; species Rhinatrema bivittatum. The sequence goes on from NC_042619.1 coordinate 118,603,326, forward strand.
GTCAGGAGGCCCCCCCCAAGCTGGCCAAAAGTTCTTTTTGGGCCGAACGAGCCGTCCGGCGCGAACTTGCCGGGAATCACGTGACGTCGCGTCTGAGTGACGCGGCGCCACGTGATTCCCGGCTCGTTCGCGCCGGACGGCTCGTTCGGCCCAAAAAGAACTTTTGGCCAGCTTGGGGGGGTCAGGAGGCCCCCCCAAGCTGGCCAAAAGTTCTTTTTGGGCCGAACGAGCCGTCCGGCGCGAACGAGCCGGGAATCACGTGACGCCGCGTCACTCGACGTGCCACCGACGTCACATGCTTCTCGCCAAGGATTGCAGAAATGACGTCCTCACTCCTCGCTCGATCACCAGGGAGTTGTGGTAAGTCTGGGGGGGGGATTAAGGAGGGTGAGGGGGTTTAATTTTTTTTTTTGCACATATGTACATATACCCAACTCATTGGATTTTTTTTATGTCCATATTGGCCGCAAGTGGGACCCCCTTTCGGACATAAAAAATATGAACATAAAATTTTGCTCTGCACATCCCTAATGCGCGTATCTCCCGGTACACACACAACATTTGTTTTTCAAAAAATGGGTGGGCTGTAGACATGGTCTGGGTGGGGCAAGTTCCTAGATTTCTCAATGAAATCTGCATGTAGGTATTTATGTAAGACAACTGTGCACCAGGGTCCCCAACTATGTAACTTTACTTAAGAACATAAGAACAAATTGCCATGCTGGGTCAGATCAAGGGTCCATCAAGCCCAGCATCCTGTTTCCAACAGAGGCCAAACCAGGCTGCAATCATGTAAATCTGCTTTGAAAATCTGTATTTTACTTTGGTTTTATCTGTACACTGTTTATGCATGCAGCATTTGTGAACTGCCATGAACTCTTTCTGGATTGCAAAATTGTACGAAAATTGTGAAAGAACAGCAGAGGTCAAAGTCTTTTTAAAAGTTGCAACTTGTAGAAAGACTTTTTAGTAATGGTGGAAATATGCTGGGCCATGGATAAATCAGAGTTTATCATAACCCCTAGGCTGGTAGTATGAATACCGATAGGGATCGAAATCCCATTAAAATGGAGATGCGAATGAGGGCCTATAGTAGAACTGGAAATAGAAGTTAAGTATGTTAATTATGCATGGAGTAAAAAATTATTTTCTCTTATTAGTTTTAAATGTATTGCCCAGTAACTTCATTGCGTGTCCCCTGGTCTTTGTATTTTTTGAAAAAGTAAATAACTGATTAATGTTTACTTGTTCCATTCTACTCATTATTTTATAGACCTCTATTATATCTCCCCTCAGTCATCTCTTCTCCAAGCTGAAGAGTCCTAACCTCTTCCTCTTTAGTCTTTCTTCATAGGCAAATTGTTCCATCCTCTTTATCATCTTGGTCGCCCTTCTCTGTACCTTTTCTAATTCTGCTATATCTTTCTTGAGATGTGGTGACCAGAACTGAAAACAACTCAAGATGAGGTCGCACCATGGAGCGATACAGAGACATTATGATATTCTCTTTTTTATTCTCCATTCCTTTCCTAATAATCCCTAGCACTCTATTTGCTTTCTTGGCTGGGGTGCACACTGAGCAGAAGATTTCAACTTATTTTCAGTGATGATATCTAGATCCTTTTCCTGAATGCTGACTCCTAATGTGGAACCTTGCATTTTGTAGCTATAATTTGGGTACTCTTGCCTAGGTGCATCACTTTGCACTTATCTACATTAAATTTCATTTGCTATTTGCATGCCCAGTCTCCCAGTTTTGCAATGTCCTCTTGCAATTTCTCACAATTCTCTTTGACAACTTTGAATAATTGTGTGTCATCAGCAAATTTGATCATCTCACTTGTTGTTCCTATTTCTAGGTCATTTAAAAATATATTAAAAAGCATCGGTCTCAGAACAGATCCCTGGGGCACCCCACTATTCACTTTTTTCCATTGGAAAAATCTACCATTTAGCCCTACTCTCTGCTTTCTATCTTTTAACCGGTTGGCAATTCACAGTAAGACATTGCCACCTATCCCATGACTTTCTAATTTCCTAAGAAGTCTCTCATGAGGGACTTTGTCAAATGCTTTCTGGAAATCCAGATATACTATATCAACTGGCTCACCTTTAACCACATGTTTATTTACGCCCTCAAAAAATGTAGCAAATTTGTGAGGCAAGACTTCCCTTGGCTAAATCCATGTTGGCTTTGTCCCATTAAACTATGCTTATCTATATGTTCAGCAATTTTGTTCTTTATGATCGTTTCTACCATTTTGCCTGGCACAGACATCAGACTCACCGGTCTGTAATTTCCTAAATCACCCCTTGATCCCTTTTTAAAAACTGGCATTACATGCTCATTATAGGCGGAATATAAGTGTTTTAATAAATAAATAAATAAAAATATGCGCAAACGTGCCTGTTACTATCTTTGAATTTTGACCTCAGGGAAGGTAATTTTCAAAAGAACGTCTGCTGGTAAAGAAGCAGTTTACCTGCAAAAATGGCCCTTTAGAACATTACATTCTAGGGGATGGAGTCTGTGTGAGCTTGGGATTTCAGTGCATAGTTTTGATTTTAAAAAACTGTGCATGTAAAGTGTCTCAGCAAAACTAATAGCAACAAATCGAAGGTGTAAAGTGTGTACATAGTTTTGCAGGGAGAATTTTCAAAGTGGATTGAATCACGTTTGTCTGCTTTGAAAATCTGTATTTTACTTTGTTTTTATCTGTACACTTTTTATGCATGCAGCATTTGTGAACTGCCATGAACTCTTTCTGGAACATGTAGGTTAAAAATCCTTATACATAAATAAATAAATAAATAAATAAATAAAATTAAGTGTAACTTATGCACCTATTCGCCTGCTAATTTATGCACGATGTTACAAAATTACCCCTTGAGAGATTAATACCTTCAGGAGTTTATTATTAATGGAGAGAGGTATGTATGTTCTAGTGATCACCATCAGAGCCAGGGGTAGCAGAATACCTTTTTGTTGGGGGCTGGGGGTGGGGAGGGGCAAGCCAACTGAGCTTTGCCCCCTCACTGGTCTCTCGCTTCCTCTCTCCCTCTCTCCCCCCATGCCCCGCCTTCTATCTCTGCCTCCCCTATCCTCCTTCTCTATTAACCCCCTTCCCGCCTCCCATGCTGATTGGCAGCAGGAGGAGAAGAGAGGTGATGCTCTGAGCCACTTCCTCCTCCTCTTCTGCCACCTCGTCTGCCTGTTGCTCTGAACTGTGCAGCTGATCAGAGTGTTGTGAGGTTGAAAGTGGCAGTCAGGCCCAAAGCTATAGAGGTGAAGGACATAGCTAATATGCTGCTGCTCTCTTCCTCCTGCTGCTGAGCAGATGCTGGCTGCACGACCTGGCCCTGGATGTCCAGCAGCTGTTCCATGGAAGGGCCAGATTTTGCTTGAGCCAAGGCCCTGTGGTCAGCCATCCTGACTTCTAGGATTGGAGCAATAAGATAAAATCCAGGAAAGCATCTTCATAGTAACATCCTAGATTAGGGCTAGGTGTGCCCAGATATTTGGGAATTATAATTCTACTCTCCTAGTAATTCCCTCTGTGACTTTGGGCAAGTCACTTTAGCTCATTGTGTTTCAGTTTGCACAACTATAATTGGGTAATAATAACTTCATTCCTGCTCCCCTTTGGAAGCCAGAAAACAAATCAATCATCCCTGCCATGGCTTTATGCATTTTGCTGATTTTCTAATGTCAAGATGACTTAGGATCCTATTTTGATGAAAGATGCAATATACAAGCACTCTAAATCCAAATTATTACAAACTTTTATAACTCATTTAAATGACTGCTTTTCTACATTAGTTAAATACTTGTAATAGGCTGTAGTCAATTACATTTATAAAGTAACTTATTACACTGATGAAATCAAATATGTCTCTCACTCAAGGGTAATGTCTCCATATGGGTTTGTTTTGTGCACACCATGACAGCAATGAACCTCACTCATAAGCCAGAGAATGCAGGATAGGATTTCAACCTTGCAGATTTACTGCTAGTACTCTTAATACTTGCGGTAAGCCCTAAGACAGCCTTCTTCTGGAGCTCATGCAGTGTAACATGTACAGGCAACAAACATATCAAGGTGCACTTGCAAATTCTTTGCAACCAATATTTTTGTATGCTTCTGCCACATTTTCTAGGTCTTTGATTGCCTCTTTTGGTATTTGATGATCCTCTGCCTCCATGTACATAGCACAGAATAGTCCCTTAATGCCAACACTTCTATTAGTGTTGTTGTCCAGGAAACTATAGACCAGTGAGCCTTATTTCAGTGCTGGGAAAAATAGTGGAAACTATTCTAAAGATCAAAATCACAGTGCATACAGTAAGACATGGTTTAATGGACACAGTCAGCATGGATTTACCCAAGGGAAGACTTGCCTCACAAATCTGCTTCATTTTTTTTGAAGGGGTTAATAAACATGTGGATAAAGGTGAACCAGTAGAACAGGAAACAGAGAATAGGATTAAATGGTCAATTTTCTTGGTGGAAAAGGGTAAACAGTGGAGTGCCTCAGGGATCTATACTTGGACCAGTGCTTTTCAATATATTTAGAAATGATCTAGAAAGGAATAAAACAAATGAGGTAATCAAATTTGCAGATGATACAAAATTATTCAGAGTAATTAAATTGTGATAAATTGCAGGAGGACCTTGCGAGACTGGAAGATTGGGCATCCAAATGTCAGATGAAATTTAATGTGAACAAGTGCAAGGCGATGCATATAGGGAGAAATAACCCATGCTATAGTTACACAATGTTAGGTTCCATATTAGTAGCTAGCACCTAGAAAAAAGATCTAGGCGTCATAGTGGATAATATATTGAAATTATTGGCTCAGTGTGCTGTGGCGGTCAAAAAAGCAAACAGAATGTTAGGAATTATTAGGAAGGGAATGGTGAATAAAACGGAAAATGTCATAATGCCTCCGTATCGCTCCATGGTGAGACTGCACCTTGAGTATTGTGTACAATTTTGGTCATCGCATCTCAAAAAAGATATAGTTTTATTTATTTAATTTATTTATTGAGTTTTATATACCGTCATTCGGTTTCGCCATCATAATGGTTTACAAGATTCGAAGTAATATAGTATGTTAATGAGTTAGCATTGACAATATGATTGTAATTACAGTTATAGCAAAATTAATGTTAGCTATACATTTTTTTGGGTTAGTTATACATTTTTCATGTGGTTGTAGAAACATAGAAATAGAAATGAAACAGAAATGACGGCAGAAGAAGACCAAACGGTCCATCCAGACTGCCCAGCAAGCTTTCACAATTTTTTTTCATACTTTTCTGTTACTCTTGTCCCTTTAAATAACTTTTTTGGTTCTATTTCCCTTCCACCCCCGACATTGTAGATAGCAGTGCTGGAGCTGCATCTAAGTGAAGTATCTAGCTAATTGGTTTGGGGTAGTCACTGCTGTAAAAAGCAAGCTACTCCCATGCTTGTTTACTCAGCCTGTGCAACTCAGACCTTGATGGTTGTTTGAATACAAATCCCCATTTCTTCATCCCCCCTGCTGTTGAAGCAGTGAGCTGCGCTGGATATGTATTCTAAGTGAAGTATCAAGCTTGATTCGGGGTAGTAACCACTGTAACAAGCAAGCTACACCCATGCTTATTTGTTTACCCAGACTATGTAATTCAGACCTTGTTGGTAGTTGTCTGAATATAAATCATCTTTTCTTCATTTCCCCTGCCGTTGAAGCAGAGAGCTATGCTGGATATGCATTGAAAGTGAAGTATCAGGCATTTTTTGTTTGGGGTAGTAACTGCTGTAACAAGCAAGCTACTCCCCTGCTCTTATGTAGATGCAAATTTTCCACATTTCCTCTTGCCGTTGAAGCATAGAGCAATGTTGGAGTTGCATTAACCGTGTGTATGTTTATTGAATAAGGATATTAATCTCCAGGTAGTAGCCATCATTCCCGCAAGCCACCCCCATGCCTCTTTTCTTCATTCACATCCTCTAGACTTTATGGATCCACAGTATTTATCCCACGCCCCTAAGAAATCCTTCACAGTTTTGGTCTTCACCACTTCCTCCAAAAGGGCGTTCCAGACATCCACCACCCTCTCCATGAAGAAATACTTCCTGACATTGGTTCTGAATCTTCCTCCCTGGAGTTTCAAATCATGACCCCTGGTTCTGCTGATTTATTTGCAACGGAAAAGGTTTGTCGTTGTCTTTGGATCATTAAAACCTTTCAAGTATCTGAAAGTCTTTATCATATCACCCCTGCTCCTCCTTTCCTCCAGGGTGTACATATTTAGATTCTTCAATTTCTCCTCATAAGTCATTTGATGAAGGCCATCCACATTTTTGGTCGCCCTTCGCTGGACCGCCTCCATCCTGTCTCTGTCCCTTCGGAGATACGGTCTCCAGAAATGAACACAGTATTCTAGGTGAGGCCTCACCAAGGTCCTGTACAAGGGGATAATCACTTCCCTTTTCTTACTCGATATTCCTCTCTCTATGCAGCCCAGCATTCTTCTGGCTTTAGCTATCGCCTTGTCACATTGTTTCGCTGACTTCAGATCATTAGACACTATCACCCCAAGGTCTCTCTCCTGCTCTGTGCACATCAGCGCTTCTCCCCCCATCGAATACAGTTCTTTCAGATTTCCACACCCCATATGCATGACTCTGCACTTCTTGGCATTGAATCACAGCTACCATATCTTCGACCACTCTTCCAGTTTCCTTAAAACCCTTCTCATTCTCTCCACTCCTTCCGGCGTGTCCACTCTGTTATAGATCTTAGTGTCATCCGCAAAAAGACAAACCTTACCTTCTATTCCGTCCACAATGTCGCTCACAAAGATATTGAACAGGACCAGTCCCAACACCAACCCCTACATCACTCTGCTCAATACCGCTCTCTCTTCAGAGTAAGTTCCATTTACCATCACACATTGTCTTCTGTCCATCAACCAGTTTGCAATCCAGGCCACCACCTTGGCACTCACTCCTAAGCTTCTCATTTTATTCACCAGTCTCCTGTGCAGAACTGTATCAAAAGCTTTGCTGAAGTCCAAGTAGATGACATCGAGTGCTCTTCCTTGATCCAATTCCTTGGTTACCCAGTCAAAAAGTCTATCAGATTTGTCTGACAGGATCTTCCCCTGGTGAATCCATGCTGCCTCTGGTCCAGCAACTCTTCCAACTGTAGATAGTTCACTATTCTTTCTTTTAGCAGTGACTCCATTACTTTTCCCACCACTGAGATGAGGCTAACCAGTCTGTAGTTACCAGCCTCTTCTCTGTTTCCACTCTTGTGAAGCGGGATCACCACCGCTCTTCTCCAGTCACTCGGCACCACTCCCATTTCTAGGGATCTATTGAACAGGTCACATAGTGGACCCGCCAGCACATCTCTGAGCTCCCTCAGTATCCTTGGATGAACCTCATCAGGCCCCATGGCTTTGTCCACTTTCAGTTTCCCCAGCTCTTCCCATACATTCTCTACTGTAAATGGAGTTACATCTACTCCATTCCCCTCTAATTTCTTGTTAACTAACAATGGTCGTTCTCCAGGGTCTTCTTTAGTGAACACAGAACTGAATTATTCGTTTAATATTTCTGCCATTTCTTCATATCTCTCCACACATTGATCCTTTTCACCTTTCAATTTCACTATACCACTTTGAACTTTTCTCCTTTCACTGATGTATCTGAAAAATGTTTTGTCACCTCTCTATACCTCTTTGGCAATCCTTTCTTCCACTTGACTTTTTGCTGTCTTGATTACTTTCTTTGTCTCCCTCAGTTCTACCAGATATTCCTCTTTGTAGGAGATGGTATATGGGAAGTTCACAAGGTTCATATAGATGGGATGGGTAGGTTAATAGGTTCACATACGGTGAGAGATGGACATAGAAATGATTGGTATTGTGGTATATAGTGGAGGGGATGTGTGGTAGTCAGTGAGTGTTTTGGTAGGCTTTGGTTTTCCAGTCCTTCTTGAAGGTTTTTAAGTTAGGTTGTGTACTTAGTTTGGTTGGGAGGGTGTTCCAAAGTTTGGGGGATCCAATGGATAGGGCTCTTTTACGAGTTGAATTTAGTTGGGTCGATTGGATGGGTGGAATTTTCAGGAGGCCCTTGTTAGTTGAGCAGAGGTTTCGTTGCGGTGTATGGGGTTTGATTTTGGTGCCTAACCAGTTTGTTTAGTCTCTGTGGATTAGTTTGTGTAGTATGGTCAGAATTTTGTAATCGATGCAATATTCTGTTGGGAGCCAGTGTAGAGATATGAGGATTGGAGTTATATGTTTGTGTTTTTTTGTTCCTGTTAGGATTCTGGTGCCTGAGTTCTGTAGGATTTGGAGGGGACGGATTATGGAGAGTGGTAAGCTGAATAATAAGGAGTTGCAGTAGTCAAAGTTGGAGAAAATGAGAAGTTGTAGGACAGTTCTGAAGTCATCTGGGGATAAGAAAGGTTTTAGTCATCTGAGTGTTAGTAGTTTGTGGTATCCTTCCTTGATTTTGTTAGAGATGTGGATCCTGAAGGATAGTTCATTGTCAAGGGTGACTCCTAGGTTGCGAGCATGTGAGACTGTGGAAATTGTTGCCTTATCGTTCTCAATTTTGAGCGGAGGTGTGGGTGATGTGCTGTTTTTTCTGTCTAGGATAATTATTTCTGTCTTTTCGATGTTTATAATGAGTTTCAAATTGGTTAGTAGCTGCTTGATTTCAGTGAGGTACATAGTTGCACTGGAGAAGGTATGGAGAAGGGCGATCAAAATGATAAGGGGGATGGAACAGCTCCCCTGTGAGGAAAGGCTAAAGAGGTTAGGGCTGTTCAGCTTGGAGAAGAGACAACTGAGGGAGGATATGATAGAGGTCTTTAAAATCATGAGAGGTCTAGAACAGGTAAATATGAATCGGTTATTTACTCTTTCAGATAATAGAAGGACTAGGGGGAACTCCATGAGGTTAGCTAGTAGCACATTTAAAACAAATCAGAGAAAATTCTGTTTTACTCAATGTACAATTAAGTTCTGGAATTTGCTGCCAGAGGATATGGTTAGTGCAGTTAGTGTAGCTGGGTTTAAAAAAGGTTTAGATAAATTGTTGGAGGAGAAGTCCATTAATTGCTATTAATCAAGTTGACTTAGGGAATAGCCACTGCTATTGCTGGCATGAATAGCATGGGATCTTCTTAGTGTTTGGGTATTTGCCAGGTACTTGTAGCCTGGATTGGCCACTTTTGGAAACAGGATGCTGGGCTTGATGGACCCTTGGTCTGACCCAGTATGGCAATTTCTTATGTTCTTGTGTTTTTTTCTTTTACTACTATGAGGATTCTAATATTTCTAGACAAGTCACTCCTATCTGTGCCCTTCACCTCTACTGCCAAATCCCGACTCTGTAGTTTCCACCTCACTGCACCCTGTGCTTGGAATAGTCTTCCTGAACTGGTGCATCATGCTTCCTCTCTTGCCATGTTTAAATCCCCATCTAATGACTCACCTTTTTGAAACTGCTTTTAAATCTTATGCTGATTGTTTGCTTTTAGTCTTGTTAACTAACTTTCCTTTCCTTTCTTTTTATTTTAACACTTGTCTTGCTATATGAAATATTCCAAGTCTCTTGTCCTGTATGTTTGTCTTATTAGATTATAAGCTCTCTTGAGCTGGATCTGTCTTTTTGTATGTTCCTATAGCAATAAGTATGTTGTGCAGTGCTTTAGAAATGCTAAGTAGTAGTAGTAGTAGTAGTAGTAGTAAAAGTGAGAGCCTGAAAAATAAAAGAAATAATGTCCTGTAATTATTTTTGTATTGGGCCTAATAAATGTACTTATCCGAGGAAAATGGAATAAAGAAAACGAGAAGACTGTCACACTGAATTTTCATAAATGTCCTTAGGCCTGGTGCCACCGGATGTGCAAACCGTACAATTGCACAGGGCGGCACACCCAGTGGGGTGGCATGAGAACCAGAGAGAAGCCCGTGCTGCCATTGGTGGACCCGATCCCACCGGCAGCAGAAGAGGAGGTCCGTGGTGCCACTGATGGACCAAATTCCCATGGGTGACAGAAGGAGATCTCTGGTGCTACTGGTGTATCCGATCCGACTGGTGGCAGAAGAAGAGGATGCTACAGTAGAGGAAGCCCTTCTGCAGCTCCTCCTCCAGTGCTGGCCCCGTGATATTGAACACTCGTGTTGCTACAACTTCCTATATTCTCGCAAGATGAGAAAACAGGAAGTGCTAGCACCGCAAGTGTTGAATTACTGAGATGCCAGCATGGGAAGAGGAGCTGCAGAAGGGCTTCTCTCCACAAAGTAAAAGGTACAGGCAGGCAGCAGCAGCGAAGGAGGAATGAATGTATGTGTGTGTGAGTGAATGGGAGGCTGCCTGTGATGAATATGTGTGTGTATGAATGGGAGGCTGCCTGGGATGGGTGGGTGTATGAATGGGAGACTGTCTATGCCTGGGCTGCATATGTGTATATGTGTGTGAATGGGAGGCTGCCTGTGATGGGTGTGTGTGTATATGTGTGAATGGGAAGCTGCCTAACTTGGGGGTGTGTGTGTGTGTGTGTGTGTGTGTGTGTGTGTGAAGGAGACTGCCTGGAATGGGGGTGTGTGTGTGTGTGTGTGAATGGGAGGCTGCCTGGGATGGGTGTTTGTGTGTGAATGGGAGGCTGCCTGGGATGGGTGTGTGTGTGTGTGTGTGTGAATGGGAGGCTGCCTGTGATGGGTGTGTGTGTGTGTGAATGGGAAGCTGCCTAGGTTGGGGGAGTGTGTGTGTGTGTGTGTGTGTGTGTGTGTGAGTGAATGGGAGGCTGCCTGGGTTGTGTGTGTGTGTGTGTGTGTGAATGGGAGGCTGCCTGGGATGGGGTGTGTGTGTGTGTGAATGGGAGGCTGCCATTTGGGGTGTTTAAAAAAACTTGTATATGAGTTTTTAATTATTTGATATTTTAGTCATCAGCTTTTTTTGAAATAATATTATTAGTATGTTTTTAGTATTATTATGTATTAATTTTATTTCTTGATTTTATTGATTGATGTTTGAGGAATGGTAATGGTTCTGTTTTTTCATTGTTGCACTGCATAGGTGGCAGTTTCAGTTCAGGTTTTGTCTGCGCACTTGTATTTCTACTTTTTGGTTTCTCTATTCTATATTTGGTGAGGGTCTGTTTATGTTTTGTATGTGTGATTGAGGTGAGGCATTTTCCTAATAAGAAGTGTATTAGTGTATTCTGGCTTTCAGAGGGTCAAGCCAACACCCAACACACATCACAATAGGCCTAATACCATTGGGTTCCAAGTGTCTTTTTTGCAGGGATTTCTGGTTGGTATCACAGCAGTGCATGTAAATATAATGGGGCCGATGCAATAAATATGCACAGAAAGCAGGTGCTGAACAGTCAGCACCATCTTTCTTACTGCACCCCCAGGCGCCCCCCCTTGTCATAGACGCACATTCTTTTTTTAATGCATCGGGAGTGAATGTCTAATAGCCTCATTCACATGCATTTGTGATGAGCGCCATTAGATTCACTCCGTGTTGGACGCCGGTTGAAGAGGCCCTAATACCTATTGCATAAGGGGATTAATTAGTAGAGATGTGAATCGGAACCGGAATCGGTTCCGATTCTGGTTCCGATTCACATGTGGTTTTTTTTTTCATCGGGCCCGTTCGTGGTTTTGTTTATCGGCTGTGCTCGAGCCGATAAACAAAAAACCCACCCGACCCTTTAAAACTAATCCCTTAGCTTCCCCCACCCTCCTGACCCCCCCAAAAACTTTTTACAGGTACCTGGTGGTCCAGTGGGGGTCCCTGGAGCGATCTCCCGCTCCCGGGCCGTCGGCTGCCACTAATCAAAATGGCGCCAATGGCCCTTTGCCCTTACTATGTGACAGGGTATCCGTGCCATTGGCTGGACCCTGTCACATGGTAGGAGCACTGGATCAGATGTAGAGGTGCTAATTAATAGGGATGTGAATCGGGCTTCGGAAGATTGAAAATATCGGACGATATTTTCAAAATCGTCAGAAATCGGGAGCTCCCCCAAAATGATAGGAAAACCCCACGATATTGATCGTGGGGGTTCTCTTATTGTTTTGGGGGAGGGCGAGAAAAATGGCACATAAAAATAACCCCTAAACCCACCCCGACCCTTTAAAACTAATCCCTTAGCTTCCCGCAGCCGCTCGACTCCCCCAAAAACCTTTTACAGGTACCTGGTGGTCCAGTGGGGGTCCCTGGAGCGATCTCCCTCTCCCGGGCCGTCGGCTGCCACTAATCAAAATGGCGCCGATAGCCTTTGCCCTTACTATGTCACAGGTGCTACCGGTGCCATTGGTCAGCCCCTGTCACATGGTAGGAGCACAAGATGGCGCCGGCCATCCAGTGCTCCTACCATGTGACAGGGTCCGGCCAATGGCACGGATACCCTGTCACATGGTAAGGGCAAAGGGCCATCGGCGCCATTTTGATTAGTGGCAGCCGACGGCCTGGGAGAGGGAGGTCACTCCAGGGACCCCCACTGGACCACCCAGGTACCTGTAAAAGTTTTTGGGGAGTCGGGAGGTGCGGGAAGCTAAGGGATTAGTTTTAAAGGGTCAGGGTGGGTTTAGGGGTTATTTTTATGTGCCATTTTTCCCGCCCTCCCCCAAAACAATAAGAGAACCCCCACGATCAATATCGTGGGGTTTTCCTATCGTTTTGGGGGAGCTCCCGATTTCTGACGATTTTGAAAATATCGTCTGATATTTTCAATCGTCCGAAGCCCGATTCACATCCCTATTAATTAGCACCTCTACATCCCGCATCCAACTGCGGGTTATACAGTGTGCTCGGCTGAGCACACTGTATTGCATTGACCCCAATGTAAGTGATATTTCTTTCCCTCAGAATACTGTATTTTGATATTTTTCATGTAAAATAGAAATGCATAACTATTAACCGTGTGTGTGTAATGGGGTGGGGGGCGCGCATTGTGTAAGGCTATAAGGTTTGCCTGGGTCACCTCATTCCCTTGCACCAGCTATTGGTTCAGGGTGGGGGTGGGGGTGGGGGATGTCAGTTTTAAAAGTTTTTTCATGGGCCCGGGACAGAGAACGAATGAACAGGGATGGGGGCAGCACAGTAATTGTTCGCACAGGGCAGCAAAAAACCTAGCACAGGCCCTGAACGTACTCTTGCACATAATGCAGTGATGACAGTGTGGAGTGATGCCACGTTGGTGCAATAAGTAAATAAACTGCAGTACTGTAGCAACAAAACTGAAAGAGCTTTTGGTTATCAGCCAAGAGCCATACATGTGCACCAAATGAAGTAAACCCACTGGAGAGTTAGTTATCCAACTTTTCATATACACTTCTGTAACATTTTTATTTTAAAAAAAGAACACAGCTTTTTCATTATCTTCAATTTAGAATTTCATTATCTTAAAGTTGCCAAATATTTGGTTGGGTCATAATTATGAGAGCAAGGGAATATCTGAAGTTGAATCAGGAGTAACTTAATATCTAATTTGGAAAGGTACTGAAAACTGCTAGTGCCATAACAGTACATTTACTGTGCTTATCCAGAACTCAGTAAAGTCAGTGTAGATAAAGTTACCAACTAGGTCCATGTCGTCTGGGCAGGTGACCCAGTCCTGGTGCCTGCTGCATCTATAAGTCAATAGTCCTGTTGTTCTTAGGGAAATGGGAACTACGAGCAGATAGATACAATGGGATAAAACCAGGACAGGCCCAACTTTTCCTGTATGACATGGACTCTGCTGAGAATTCCATTCCTTTACATCAACAGGTTTGCAGGAAAGAACTTGTATTGTGATGGACTCTTTTTAGCAAGTGTCCAGATCATTAGGATTCATGTTATCCAGGATAATCAAAGTGAGATAGATACCATGAGGTTGATGTGCAAAAGAATTACCCTTCTAAATCCGGTTTTTTTTGGGCCTGTTCAAAATTCCTCTCTTTTACCCACATAAATTTGTGGAGGTAAACTGGCTACTTGCATAAATTTAGCTGGGAAATAAAGGACCTGGGTTAGGGCATATTGGGGAAAACTTTTTAAATTTAGCTATGGCACACCCTATTCAGTACTGTGTAGCTAAATTTGTGCAGACAACTCTGTCCACACAAAATCCAAACCTAAATCTACCTGTGCAAAATTTGTGCAGATAGATTTAGCCAGATATTCAGTGGACACTTTAGTAGGATAAGTGCTGTTGATTATTTGGATAAAGATAACCAGCCAAATTATCTTACCTGATCATTGGGCTATTCAATATTGACCTATATACAACATTTTATAGCTGCTATCTTTCAAATTTGCTCTGACTATAAAAGTATTATATTAGTCAACTATTTATATTACTTTAGGAGGGCCAGCTAGTAACGCGAGGTGAGGTTTTGGTGGTGGTGTAGGGTTTTGGGCCAGTTTTACATGCAGAGTGAGATGTATGAACAGCCACAGTAGACCTCAATGAAGATTTGACATCATTTGGAGTGAGGAAAGTCACAAAAAGATGAGATTTCTACAATGTTCTCTCACCCTAGCTTGATGGACTCACTAGCATGGTTCTATTAAGCTAGGACGAGAGAACATTGAAGAAATCTCATCTTTGTGTGACTTTCCTCACTCCAAATGATATCAAATCTTCACCGAAGTCTACTGTGCTGTTCGTACGTCTCATTCTAGTGTAAAATTGGCCCCCAAACCCTATACCACCACCAAAACCCTCACCTCGAGTTATTAACTGGCCCTCCCTTTCTCTCTCTCTCTCTCCTCTCTTTGCATTAATCCCACCCAATACTGCCCCTTTGAAAAAATTGCCTTCACGCCATGGGCTACCATAAGAATCGCATGTGTTATGGCATTAATGTATTATCGCAGGCATTAACGCCATAATGCATTTTGATGAATGACCCTGTTGATGAGAACAAAATTCCTTATGATGGTATTATCATGTATTCTCCAACAAGGACAGGGAGATTGAGATTGCTGCCTTAGTTCTCAGTTTCTTCTCAAAAAAAATAAGATTTGATTGATATTTTTGTTTCATTTCATTATAGTTCCTAAAAAAATAAACTATTGTTTTGAACCATTTTTTGTAATCTATTATCTGCCTTAAGAAGGGGCTCAGCCTTGTTTACTCTCTGGTATGTAAAATAGTCTACTTGTAAATATTGAAAAAAATACTGTGTACTTTGTTTTGGGATTTTCTCCTGTAGTTATTTCCTTGAGTAAAGCAAATCCACAAGCAGATCTTTGAAAGTGTGCATATTATCTCACTTGATAATAGTAAAAATAAACAAATACATGCATAAATAAATTTTCCATTTAGAAAAGTGTCATGGCTTCTTCAGGAGTCAAAGAATACAAAGCACTAGGAGGTCCATATTCAAAAGTATTTAGCTGGATAACTCAGAACTTATCTAGTTAAATGAAGACTTGGGCACTTATCTGACTAAATTCTAACCGGCTATCGGCGGCTAATAAGTTAGCTGGCTAGAATTTAGCCAGCTAACCAGGTCATTCTTCAAGCTGTGATGTGGTCTTATCGCATGCGTTAGGGTTTTATCGTGTGCGATAATGCCCTACTGCACGTGATACTGGCCGCATTGCAATGGTACTATTCAAATTAAGGGAAGGGAAGGAGTGTGGGTAGGGTTTGGGCAGAGTTATGTCCCGGCAGCACCACGGGAAATAAATACACTTTTTCCCGTGGCACTATGGGGGCGATAGTGTGCAGTACCACCGCATCGCGGTAGGCGAAACCACACACCGCGATGTGGCTGCTGCACACTATCGCCCCCCTGTCCCTTTTTTGTTCGCGGGCCATCATTCTACTATAAATATAGCAGAATGATGAATCTAGTCCTTAGTTAGCAGTGTTCCAGGGGTGTAACTGGGAGAAGTTGAGTTATCCGGCTAAGTTATCCAGCTAACTCATATTTATAACCAGATATCTTAGCAGGCTAAGTCTGATCAAAGAGTTATCCTAAAGTTAGTCGGCTATAGTTAGCCAGCTAATTTTAAGATAGCCAGCTATAGTATGGCTACACTAATGAATATACCTCCAGAGTTAGCCAGATATGTTTATTCAGCTAACTTTGCTATCCAGACAGTGACTGAATATGGACCCTCCTTGTGTTTTAAGCCTTGTAAAGGAGTGGCTCTACTACCATTCCTTAACCTATGTGGGAGCAGGCTAGATGTCTGGTTCATTTTATAATCCAGAGAGGGAGCGAGCTCTGTAGGCGGGGTCTTGCTGTGCAGGATAAGGGGTGGAGCCCAGCCGGGAACAGGAGGCACCGTCTCTCCAGGAGAAGGAGCTCCTGAACCCTTTCCGTGACAAAGTATGGTGAGAGTACACTGCTAGAAGGTAGGCAGTCTACTATTGATTACATGCTGAAAGTGTTTAATAAAGTTGAAAGTTGCATGAAGAAAGGCTGGAGTCCGCCTCCAGCCTATGAAGTTTGCTCGGTTATCCCACAGACCTTTCTGAGCTTATGTATTGCCTAATGTTTTCCTTTATGAAAGGGTCGAATTTGACAAATATGTTTCTTTCTTAATGGGAGTTCCTAACTAAGGAACCCTATTTACTAAGCTGCAGTTGTTATGTTGTGAAGAAAGTCAATAGTGGACCCTTGGGCCGGCTGATATGGACGACGTCCACAGTTTGGTAATGAGCCGGGAGGCGGAGCTTAGCTGGAGCTGAAGGATGACGTCTTCACCCTGGAAACCGAGACCCCCCCAGGAGGGGGCCCGTAGGGGTCCGAGTCGCTGGGACTTAGGAGAATCGTGAAAGAAAATCCGAGGATCGTAGCTGGCTGAGGGTAAGGAGAATCGTGAAGAAGTCCGAGGATCGTGGCTGGCTGAAGGCAGGAGAGAATCGTGAAGAAGTCCGAGGATCGTGGCTTGGCTGAATGCAAGGAGAATCGTGAAGAAGTCCGAGGGTCGTGGCTGGCTGAAGGCAAGGAGAAATCGTGAAGAAGTCCGAGGGGTCGTGGCTGGCTGAAGACAAGGAGAATCATGAAGTCGGAGCTGGAGTCAAGGCACAGCAGGAATGAGCTGGACCTGAGCTGGAAGCAAGGGCACGGCTGGAACAAGCAGGAACCAGAGCTGGAAGCAAGGCACGGCTGGAACAAGCAGGAACCAGAGCTGGAAGCAAGGCACGGCTGGAAGAAGCAGGAACCAGAGCTGGAAGCAAGGCACGGCTGGAAGAAGCAGGAACCAGAGCTGGAAGCAAGGCATGGCTGGAACAAGCAGGAACCAGAGCTGGAAGCAAGGCACGGCTGGAACAAGCAGGAACAAGGCAACTAACCACTCAAAGAGCGACCACGTTGCAAAGGCAAGGTAAGGCAGTCAGACGCTGGTTTAAATAGCCAGCCAGCGTTCTGACGTCAGGAACGGGGCGTTTCAGCACTTCCGGGTGCTGGACCTTTAAGAGCCCCCTCCTCGCGCGCGCGCGCGTGCCCAGGCAGTGGGAGGAGTCAGGCTCGGCCTTCGGCGGCGTCTCCACGTGGAGGGAGACGCTGCCATGCGGCCCTACAGGCCCCAGACGCGGCGGATCGCGGCAGCCCCGGGGGAGCCGGCAGAAAGGTAAGGACCCGGTCGCTAGCCTGGCGACCGGGACCGCAACAGTACCCCCTCCTTTACGCCCCCTCTTCAAAGGGCTTGGCCTGTCAGGATGGTCTTGATGGTATTGTTGCAGAAGAGTCTTGTCCAAAATGTTGCGGGCAGGTTCCCACGTATTGTCTTCATTCCCACAACCTTCCCAAGCCAACAGATATTCCCAACGTCTGTTGGCGAAGCGCGCATCAAGGACCTCTCGTACCTGGAAGGTAGGATCCTCAACCGTAGTGGTGGAACCATCATCGAGCGGTCTGGGGTGAAATCTGGAAAGAATTACTGGTTTCAAAAGAGAAACATGAAAGACATCATGAATGCGTAGAGTGGTAGGGAGTCGAAGGCGATACGAGACCAAACCTACCCTCTCTGCTACGCGGAAAGGCCCACAGAACTTGGGTGAGAGTTTTTTGGACGGTTGTCTCAAGTGAATGTTCTTTGTACTGAGCCACACTCGATCGCCTGGAAGGAAAGTGAATGCAGGTTTTCGATGACGATCGTAGTGGTGTTTAGCAGTGCGTGCGACTTTATGGAGTCGATGTTGAACAGAGGACCAAAGTTTACTCAATTGGTCTGCGGTAACCTGAGCGGCAGGTGAGGAGGTTGGTACTGGTAGAGGTAATGGTGGTTTGAGTTGTTTACCATACACGATTTGAAAAGGCGACTTCCCTGTCGCCGTATGTATTTGATTGTTATATGCGAATTCCGCCCAGGGCAAAAGTTCTACCCAATTGTCTTGCTTGTGATTAATGAACGCTCGTAGGAACAACTTCAATGAACGATTCATGCGTTCTGTTTGCCCATTACTTTGTGGGTGGAAAGCGGTAGAGAAACTAACTGGATCTTGAACTTTTTGCATAAGGCTTTCCAGTACCTGGCTGTGAACTGAGGACCCCTGTCAGACACAATGTCCTGAGGCAGACCATGTATACGAAATACATGATGTGTGAATAGAGAGGCCAATTCAGTGGCGGAAGGTAATTTGGGCAAAGGCACAAAGTGAGCCATTTTAGAGAAGCGGTCCACTGTGACCCATACCACGGTTTTTGCCTTGCGAAGGCGGAAGTTTCCACCATAAAGTCCGTGGCAATATGGGTCCATGGTTCTGTGGGTATGGGTAATGGTTGCAAAAAACCTCTCGGAGAGCCGTTTAGTGGTTTTTGCAGGGCGCAAGTAGGACAAGAGTTGATGTAGGTGGAAACGTCACGGCGAAGGCCGGGCCACCAATAGTAACGATTTATAAGGTCCAAAGTTCGTAGCCTACCAGCATGCCCCCCAGGTCAGCGAGTCATGTCCCCAAGACAAAACTTTCTTCCGTAGTCTTTTAGGAACAGTAATTTTATTTGCGGGGGCAATGGAGGTGATACTTAGTTGAATACAAGCAGGATCCAGGATGGTCTGTGGTGAGTCCTCCTCCTCCTCCGGCTGAGAAGTGCGAGAGAGGGCATCGGCCCGCACATTCTTCTCTGCTGGTCGAAACTTGAGGAGGAAATTAAACGACTGAAGAAAAGTGACCATCTTGCTTGCCGCGGGGTTTAGCCGTTGAGCTTGGGCTAAATACAATAAATTTTTGTGGTCCGTGTACACGGTTACCGGATGATTAGCCCCCTCTAGCCATTGCCTCCACTCCTCGAAGGCTAACTTGATGGCTAGGAGTTCTTTGTCCCCGATGCCGTAGTTACATTCGGCAGGTGAAAACTTTTTAGAAAAGTAGGAACATGGCATCAATTTGCCGGAAGCATCGTGTTGACTGAGAACGGCGCCGACAGCCAGGTTCGAGGCATCGACCTCCAAAATAAAGGGACGTTGTGGATCTGGGTGTCGTAGGCACGAGGCTGTTATGAAAGCTTGTTTTAACGCTTTTAAAGGCCTCCGAGGCGGTAGTGGGGCCAGTCATGAGCGTTAACTCCGTTGCGTGTAAGCGCAGTGAGGGGAGCTACCTTCTGGGAATAATGCGGTATGAAATGTCTGTAAAAGTTGGCAAAGCCAAGAAATCTTTGTAGAGCCTTCAGGCCAGACGGGCGAGGCCAGTTGGTAATGGCTGCCACCTTTTCTGGATCCATCTGGAAACCGGACGAGGAAACTATGTAACCCAAGAACGGAAGGGACTCACACTCAAACTGGCATTTTTCAAATTTAGCGTATAGATGATTGTCTCTTAACGCCTGCAAAACCCGTTTGACGTGTTGGCGATGGGAGGAGAGATCTTGGGAATAGATCAAGACATCATCGAGGTAAACAATGACAAAGGAATGAAGCATCTCCCGGAGAACCTCGTTCATAAGATTCTGGAAGACAGCTGGGGCATTACATAAGCCGAAAGGCATTACCAGATATTCGTAATGTCCATCTCGAGTGTTGAACGCTGTCTTCCATTCGTCACCCGGACGAATACGAACAAGGTTATAGGCCCCACGCAAGTCCAGCTTTGTAAAAATCTTAGCCCCTTGAAGTCTATCGAGTAACTCCGGGATTAGCGGCAAAGGATAGCGATCCTTCTTTGTGATGGAATTCAGGCCTCGATAGTCTATGCATGGCCTGAGGGAGCCGTCTTTCTTGGATACAAAAAAGAACCCAGCTCCTGCAGGGGAATGTGAAGGGCGAATGAAGCCCTTAGCAAGGTTTTCCGTGATGTAATCCGACATTGCACGGGTCTCTGGCAGTGACAGAGGGTACACCCTACCCCGTGGTGGGGTGGAGCCTGGTAAGAGATCGATGGCACAGTCAAAAGGCCGATGGCATGGGAGGAGTTCGGCCTTTTGTTTAGAGAACACGTCAGAGTATTCTCGGTAAGGCTGAGGAAGTTCTAGGACTGAGTGAGAGAGTATTATCTCTGAACTTGGAAGAGGATCCAGGCAATTCTGGAAACAGTGAGAACTCCATTGCACAATCTGGAGGGAGTCCCAATGGATCACAGGAGCATGTTGTTGCAACCAGGGAAGTCCCAAGACCACAGGGTGCACAGATTTCTCAAGTAGTAAAAAGAGATTGTCTCTGTGTGAAGCACACCAGTTCGTAAGGTGAGAGGCATCGTGATTTCAGAAATGTATCCCGGTAACGGGGTTCCCCGGATAGAGGTAACCCGTAATGGGGGTCTCCGGTGCTTAGTAGGTAGTCCGAGCTGGTGTACCAGTTCTTTCCAGATAAAATTCCCTCCGGCACCGGAATCAATCAAAGCTAGCGTCTGGAAGGAACCTCCAGGATACTCCAAGGTTATAGGAACTGTACATTGAGGAGCAGGATTAACACAGCCTAGGGGAATCTCCTCATTTCTCCCTAGACTCGACCATTTCCCGGTCTTGCAGGACATTGAGCAAGGAAATGACCCTTAGTACCGCAATATAGGCAAAGACCCTGGATGCGGCGTTGTTTTCTTCTCTTCCTCGGTTAGAGGCGCCCTTCCAAGTTGCATAGGTTCCTCCGAGGAACTGCCGGTGGCCGATGATGTTTTGTGAGGTACTACCATAGACCTGGAGAAGGAAGGTGCCAAGGAAACGGGGCGACGAAGCACTCGAGCCTCCTTGGTTCGTTGTTGCAATCGTCGGTCTATCCTCCCTGCTAAGTCTATTACCCCATTCAGGGTGAGGGGCAGGTCGCGAGCCATCAACTCGTCCTTGATACGACCTGCGAGTCCTTCCAGGAAAATACCCCGTAAGCAGTCATCCTGCCAACCGAGTTCCATTGCCAGAGTACGGAATTCAATAGCATATTCTGCTAGTGAGCGGGACCCTTGTCTTAGCTGCAGGATTTCAGTGGTAGCGGTAGTTGCACGAGCTGGCTCGTCAAAAGTCTGTTTGAAATGAGTCACGAAATCCTGTAAGTTGTGCAGCATGGTGTCTTGTTTCTCCCACATCGGAGAGGCCCACAGCATGGCCCTCCCATCGAGTAAAGACAAAATGTAAGCTACCTTGACGGCATCGGACGGGAACTGCCCCGGTAATAAGGTGAAACGGATGAAGCATTGGTTCAAAAACGCCCTGCACGATCTGGCATCCCCGGAATAACGTGTAGGCGCTGGAAGCTGAGTCTGAGCGGGAATTTGAACTGCCGGTGGAGGCAGAGGTTGTGCCACCGATGGAGGATTGGCGTCCAAGCGGCTGGCTAAACGATCCACCGTAGCAGCCAAGACTTCTAGGCATTGCTGTTGCTGCTGGATTCTTTGAGCCATGCCAGGGATGGCCTGCACAGGAGAGGAGTCCGCCGAGTCCATGGCCTTTGCAAAACTGTTATGTTGTGAAGAAAGTCAATAGTGGACCCTTGGGCCGGCTGATATGGACGACGTCCACAGTTGGTAATGAGCCGGGAGGCGGAGCTTAGCTGGAGCTGAAGGATGACGTCTTCACCCTGGAAACCCGAGACCCCCCCAGGAGGGGCCCGTAGGGGTCCGAGTCGCTGGGACTTAGGAGAATCGTGAAGAAATCTGAGGATCGTAGCTGGCTGAGGGTAAGGAGAATCGTGAAGAAGTCCGAGGATCGTGGCTGGCTGAAGGCAAGGAGAATCGTGAAGAAGTCCGAGGATCGTGGCTGGCTGAAGGCAAGGAGAATCGTGAAGAAGTCCGAGGGTCGTGGCTGGCTGAAGGCAAGGAGAATCGTGAAGAAGTCCGAGGGTCGTGGCTGGCTGAAGGCAAGGAGAATCGTGAAGAAGTCCGAGGGTCGTGGCTGGCTGAAGACAAGGAGAATCGTGAAGTCGGAGCTGGAGTCAAGGCGCAGCAGGAATGAGCTGGAACCTGAGCTGGAAGCAAGGCACGGCTGGAACAAGCAGGAACCAGAGCTGGAAGCAAGGCACGGCTGGAACAAGCAGGAACCAGAGCTGGAAGCAAGGCACGGCTGGAAGAAGCAGGAACCAGAGCTGGAAGCAAGGCACGGCTGGAACAAGCAGGAACCAGAGCTGGAAGCAAGGCACGGCTGGAACAAGCAGGAACAAGGCAACTAACCACTCAAAGAGCGACCACGTTGCAAAGGCAAGGTAAGGCAGTCAGACGCTGGTTTAAATAACCAGCCAGCGTCTGACGTCAGGAACGGGGCGTTTCAGCACTTCCGGGTGCTGGACCTTTAAGAGCCCCCTCCTTGCGCGCGCGCGTGCCCAGGCAGTGGGAGGAGTCAGGCTCGGCCTTCGGCGGCGTCTCCACGTGGAGGGAGACGCTGCCATGCGGCCCTACAGGCCCCAGACGCGGCGGATCGCGGCAGCCCCGGGGGAGCCGGCAGAAAGGTAAGGACCCGGTCGCTAGCCTGGCGACCGGGACCGCAACAGCAGTAACATGTTTATGTGTGGCAAAACACACTATTATGCAGTAAATTATCACAAACTTCCACACATTAGTTGCCAGCACCAAAATAAGGGCAGTATAGTTATAATAATAAGCTGGCTCACAGGTAAATGCATACGAAACAGCCAGGGCCAGTGCAACTATATATATTTAGTGACCTAGGTGAACCTTTGGTCATTTATCCCCCATCTCCTTCAATTTAACTATCAGCGACAGTGGCCCCAGCACAGCACTCCCTTCTTTGACGGTATTGGCTGTAGTAGTGCGCCCTCTAGAAATCACAATGGCAGGATTATTCTGCTCCCAAAATCTTGGCGCTCTAGGTGACTGCCTAGTTTGCCTAATGGAAGCACCGGCCCTCAAAGCAGCTCATTGCCATGGCAATTAGTACTGTAGTGCAGTGCACGAAAAAACTATGCATCCTCTGCTCAAGAAGGGTAACTAACTCTCCTCCTGGGAGTATTGCCAGGCTAACGTGCCTGGATATGTGGTCCCAGAGCCGGTCTGCTTACAGGAGCTGCAAGCCCGTGTAACATACTGCCATCCCCCTATTATAAATTCCTGGTGGCCCATGGGACTACTTGCAGGCAACATATACATTTTTTTTAAAGCAACACAGTTAAGCCCTGTCCCAGTGTATACATTAAAAAAAAAAAAAGTAATGCAATTAAGCCCTATCCCTCAGTGTTTAGTATCACCCCTGTCAAAGATCCCTGGCTGCCATTCCTAATTTCTCCTCCAGCTCCCTCTCTCCAGATTCTGCCCCCCAGCTTACCCCCTAATATTATATACCTGGAAATCCCCCCTTGCTCCTGCCTCATCAACATCCTTCTAGAAAATGGTGCTGGCTGACCGCTGGCTCTACTTTGCCCCACGTGGGTCAACTGGCACTATTTTGAAAAATGGGGGGAGCAGAGGGAGAATTTTCTGGGGAGTTGGAGAAGAAATTAGAACTGACAGCCAGGGTTTTTTTTGACGTGGGTAAATATTGTGTGGTGGGGCTTAATCATGCTTTGTAAAAATATTATGTGCTGGGAATGGGTTACCTGGGGACTTTTTCTTTTATCTCCCATGGACCACAAATGATTTGGGCCAGGTGGACTGGAGTATTTTACAGGGGCTTTCAGCCCATTTAAGCACACCAGCCTGGTATGGTGGTGGTCGGGGGGGGGGGGGGGGGGGGCACCATTGCATGTTGCAGCGGCAGGGAACCTGCAAAGCTCTAAAACCTCTGCAGGATTTATTAAGCTGTGGTACTCACTGCTTTACTACAGCTTAGTAAACTGGCTCCGTTTTCAATTTACCCTGGAGGAAAAATAATAGAATAAAAATAAATAACACCTGTTGTAAAGTAGATATTTATAAGGTATTAGGCAAAAAAAAAATATTTAAAAATGTCTGCTCCCTACAGCTTCAGCACAACTGCTGATGGGGTAGGTTGGGAGAATCTGACCAGGTGGGATGGGGTATCTGGGGGAAGGCATCCAATCGAATTGGGCAAGTGGGGGGTGTTAGCCCAGGGGTGTCTTTTTGACTCACTTGGGGGAGCTCATATAGGGGTAATCGCAGTCCACATCAGGTCTTCCGTAAGCCCATGATGAGTAATGCCAATGTGTTAACACGTAATGTATATGTTACTGCTAGTGGTGATGATTTGGCTCTGTCTCCTGCTATCTCCTTTAGTACATCGGGCATTTAATGCAGTGTTCTGCAGGACATAACACCCATGTTAAAATCAGTATAGGTCTGTGGGCAGAGTGAGCATATAGTTAGTGAAGTGTCTACAGCTGGTCCTCCTCCTGTTCATCATGCATGTGATGTAGAGCATTAATGTTTTCCTTTCATCAGTCTGTGTTATTATTGCGTTAACAATAACGTGAACTAAGGTACAAGCACATTAAGACTAATGTTGCTTTAATGCACACTAAACATGGGTTTATGTGAGTTAGTGTATGTTTTACATGGGTTAACACTGCATTAGTCTGAATCTACTTTAGTACGTTGGCCCTAGATTTATCTCAGGGCTGAAGGACTGACAGAATAATATATTCAGTCACGCACAATCTTTTATACAGGAGCAATTTTGACATGGTCAAAGTCTTTTATAGCTTTCAAAGAATTATGAAAGCTTGACCATCATCTTTAATTCTATATAAAAATTCACCTACAAAATTTTGACACTTCCTTCAATTTTCTCTGATTTCTAAAATCTCTCATGCCACAGATGCTTTTAAAGCATCGATGCTGCTTTCCCCGAGTATTCTTCTATTTTGTCACTAAAATCTAATATTGTTCTTTAAAGTATATTCATCTTAAATAACTAGGCTTCCTAACTACATGCCTAATGTATTTGCTCTGCATCATGGTGGCTTATGAATCAATTGCTCAAGTACATTCTTCATTGGGGATTTCTCATTTACAGCTTGCATTAACAGACTTGAAACCACCTTAAATTCTCATCAAAATTTTCAGAGGCATGTCAACTTCCTGACTCAGTAATCTCAAAAAGGGTGGTTACCTCATTCCCACATCCTCTTCTGCAATGACCTACTGTGGCAGAATCTTTATGACTGAACTCAATCTGCACTCAAAGCAAAGTCAGATGTGTGTGGGAGGGAAGCAGGTGCAGATGTACTGTTTAAAAAGCGGTAGGAGAACAGGATGCAAAACCAGTATGTAAATAATTGGTGCACTCTCGAAAGCCATGCATATATCCCTAGCTTTTCTTTAAGATCAGCTTCGTTGGGGATACTCAGGGAACTCTCTCTCATCCTAAATTAGTGTTAAAAACCAAAAGAATTATAAAGTTTGAGATCAGACACAACATGTAATAATAAAAAAATATTGAAGTTTATTTTTGGGAGGGTGTTATAATAGAAAAGACATAACAGCCCATGAATGGGTAATATAAAAATTATCTGTAGGGGGATCCAAGATTATGCAGACAGAGTGGTTGTCATTCACTTGAGCTCTGCTACAAGCTGCAAGTTCTTTTTACTTGAACATTTATTTTTGCATCATATGTAAGCACCAGGTTGTCAGATTCTGAGCCTCTGCTCAAGTCAACCATCATTTTTTTTTAAAGATTCCAAGCTTGGCTTTATTTAAACATCAACTGTATGGCCTCTTACGTGCAACAGAAATAGACTGGTTTACATATAGCAGGTTCAACATGATGTACAGGCTCTCCCTGAGCTCATATAATAAGTCTGCGGCCCAGGCCCTAAATTCTGGTCCTATGCCACTAGTAATGTGTCCTTTACCTTGATCTAATTTTGTCTCATATCCTCTCTTTTGTTTTTGTTGGGATTAAGGTGATTTAGAGGAGAATGACATTGTTTTTGCCTCTCTCTTTAAATAAGTGTATGCATAGAGGGGTGTACTCTGTGTAAATATAAGTTTAAATTCAGAGTGGGAGAGAGTTTCTGGTCATTTTACAGTGAATCTAAGGAATCCCTCTAGACCTGCTGGTTGTTCCAGTCTAACAGGGCTCTCTAGTACCATGGATGCTGATGTGCCAAGGGAATACTCCTAAGTAATTGTCAGGAAGCACCAGGGAGGAAGCATGGATTCTAATTACATTTTGGAAGATTCTGTGGTCTTCTCTAGAAATTTCTGTAAAGAATTCAGTGATATGAGGTGAGAACTGAAGAGCTAATGTAAGAAGAATTACTAACGCACTTGGGTTAGGCGTAAGAGAAAGAGAGCTAAATGCACTGCTAGAGGAAGAGAAAAGAATGTATGCTTTGTTGCTAGTGTTGTCTCTGCTGTGGAATCCCATGACTTATCCTTTTGTAATTTTGATTGTTAATTGACTGCTGGTTCCCCAGAAGAATAAAAGGTTTTATAGTTTTGAAATAAATAATTAATATATATAACAGTACACTTACTTCACTTCAATAAGCACAAATATAATAGATTTTCATGTCTGGGTTCTGCACCATGGCTCAGCAGCCCTCCAATTGCTGCAACAACTTTCTTGTTACAAGGAATACCGTTTCAAGGCATGAGGACCAATCCAGTTCCTCATGGACAAGATCACTGTTCCTACTATTAGTCTCAGTCCAAGATCTCCTTGCTTGCCTAAGCTTGAATTTACTAGAGCCACCAGGTGGCTCAGAGGCCTTTTAACTAAACAGGCTCCCAGTTCAAGGCCCCGGAGTCCTTGGAGCCCCATAAGACATCCATTAACTACTTTTCAGTTTATGGTGCTAACTTCTTTTGCAGGTATCTCCAAGGCTGATGCTGATTTGGGAGTGGCCTTCCCAGCCGGAATTAAACATGACACTCAGTCCCAACAATTAAGTTTTTCCTCCAGATGCAGGATGATATCCAGTTGCTAAATTGTTGATAGCATTTGCATCTTCCAGTATTTTGTCAGCTGTGGCATCTGCAGGAGGGGACAAGCAGGCAGACTTCAGGCCCTACCAGAAGAGTGCCAGGTCAAGCAGCAGTCCTGATGGGTGATACACAACCTGGGGTTTCCATTGAAGGTGGAGGGTAATTGGGGAGTCTTGTCCCTTAGTAGCATTTACCAAGGGGGCTCTTCTTCCTCAATGAGTTCAGTGAAAGAGTGGAAAAGCATTCTGAAGAAGCCGAAGGTTATTTCCCTGGAGGAGATTTAGACTGCCATCACATCTTTAGACCTTTCTGTTTCTAAAACGTTAGATGAATTGGAAACCTTTACATCAAGTTTACAAAATCAGGTCCAGACTCAGTATGTGGATATTTTTGAGCATGCAGGGAAAGTTGAGATTTTGGTACAGCAGTCTAATGTGCCATAGATGTTTAATCTGGCCATACTTAAGAGTAGTGTTATTATCCATGACAAATTAGAGGTTTTGGAGACTTGGGCCAGGCATTTAAAACTGAGGTTTGTGAAATGTATTAAGTCTCCCAGCTATCACCTATGGATATGTTTAAAAAAATACCTACTGGAGATGCTGAAAGGTCCAGACAAAGCTGTGCTCCCCACCATATTATTTGCTAATGAAGAGGCAGAGTTGATCTCAGATAGAAGGTACAGTGGAAGGACAGCTGTCTTGTACTTTAGAACTTACAACAGAGAAGGAAGAGATATGGTTCTACTTTTTTTTGGCAACTTTTGTCTTGCAACCAAATAAAAACTGGATTTTGAAATTATTTTTTCTCCA
Source organism: Rhinatrema bivittatum (assembly GCF_901001135.1). Lineage (NCBI taxonomy): Eukaryota > Metazoa > Chordata > Amphibia > Gymnophiona > Rhinatrematidae > Rhinatrema > Rhinatrema bivittatum. The sequence continues at coordinate 118,631,367 of NC_042619.1, forward strand.
TAAAGGCACTGTCATTTTTGGATGTAAGATATGACGATTTCCTGACTTATGTAAGGTGACACAGGCTGGAAGTAAATTATTCCTGGATATGCAACAAGAGGCATTGTGCTTAGGCACAGAACTTTTCTTGCATTTTCCTTGTCAATATCTGATTAAATTTGCTGATAACAACACATTCATATATTGTGACTCCAAACATATGAAATGTTTTCTTTATGCTAAAATTGCCACTAATATGATGGAGAGTATTGTCTAGGCTTACCTGTGTCATTCTAGGAGGAAGGTGCCTACTAAATAACTTTAGGGTTGTAGACACTTAATTAATGGATATGGCATTGATCAATATAGTTTTATAATTATTTCTCCCCTTCCCCCACCTTTTTTTGCTTTATCTGAATTGAGATGAATTCCTTCTTTCTGAAGGGTTAGTAGAAAGCATATATATGATTTTTATTTCTTATTATTTTCATTTTTTGAGATTACAAGTATAATCTGATAGATATTTCATTCATGATAGTTTTATTTTTGTAATGCAAATCATTCTTGGAAGTTACTATAAACTTCAATTAAAAATAAAGTTACAAACTTTTTCTACAGATGCAGTTTTCCTTTTATAATTATATGGAAGGTTTAGAGTGACTTTGTTTAATAGTCTCTTATTTTGATTTTTCTTTCTATTAGAGGCCACTTGGTGCATCTTCATGTGGATTTTTTTTGTGATATTTTTATATTTTAGCCTTCAATTTTTACTGAAGATGGAAAATGCAATGCATTGGTTGCCTAAAGGGATGTATGTCTATAAGACCGTACATTTTGTAACTTTTGGCAATAGTTTTAGGTATTCTTTACAGTAAGTACAAGAACATCTTATGCGCCTGATGGCAATGTCCATCTGTGTCTTTTTTCATCTGCAAATATACAGGAAGTTATGTATGTATGTTTCCAAGCATGAGCAGGTGAAAAAAAGATGCAATCAGAAAAAATACAGGAGTAGTTGGCAGCAGGATCAATGTGGCTGGCAGGATTCCCAGGCCCTACAGACCAAGGAGAAGACGAGCTATCACCAGCTGGAGCAGCAGAGCTGGTAGGATTCCCTGAGACCTGCCAGCTGAAAAGAAGAAGGAGAGGATGGTCTATTGCAGGAAGCAGAAAAGAACAGTGTAGTCACAGAGGGCTGGTGAATAGGTGAGCAGAGAGAGAGCTGGGGGAGAGAGAAGGAGAGAAAGTGTGGAAGGATGGAGGAGGAGAGTGAGGAGGGAGTGGATGTGGGGAGAGGAGGGTGTGAGTGGAGAAATAGAAGGTTGGAGGAGTTAGCAGGTGTGGGAGAGAAGAGAGTGGCGACAAGTGGTTGGAAGGATAAGGGGTAAGGGAAAAGAGGAGGTGAGTGGGTGAAGGGAGAGAGGTGGGTAGAAGGCAAGGGGGGGTGACAGTAGGATGGGAGGATAGTGGGTGAGGGAATGGAGGGTGGAGGGTTAATGAGTGAGGTGAGAGGTTGAGTTATAGAAAGACAGAAGGGTGAAGGGGTGACCAGTTGGTGAGGAGAGTGAGTGGATAGGGAGAAAAGGACTGAACTAAGCTTAGGGTGGTAGGTGAAGAATGAGAAAGTCTACATAGGGTTAAGAGGTGGGGAGAGGAGCATTCACTAGGGAAGATAGCTATCATCTTTTATATTGAGAACTCAGGGAGGCAGCAAAGGTGAGAATACATGGTGAGTGCATTTCATCCCTGGTGAGAGAACATCTTTAGAAATTTTGCATATTCCTTGGAATACATCGTTCCAATCTTGTTGCCTTTACTAAGATAAGATTTGTTTTCTGTGTAAAAATGGTAGAACTTAAGCAATACTGATTATATTTGCAGACTGCAAGTAGATGTACAATGCTTGCTTTTTGTAAGGCTTTATGTAATGCTATAATATATACATATCTGTATTGTGTATCGTGAATCTTGTTTCATAACCTGCTAAAATAAATTTAAAGCATACAAAACATTTATAAGTTCATAAGGCCATCAAAACCAGCTTTTTTTGTCTTCAGTTTGAGGATGACAAAACAAATGTTAGTTACAATGGGATAGAAGAAGACAGTAAGTTGACCAAATAACCAGCCACATGTCAAGGGGAACAAGCTGAATCACTGCTGGTTTTACCCTATTGCATTCAGGGAGATGCATTCCAGTTTTTCTCAGAGAAGTCAATAAAACTAGCCACCATGCACAACTACATCTGCTAATTTGAATGCAGAAATTTGCCAGTTGAAATCCAAAAGTATGTGCATTAAGTCCAAAGCCTCCCGGACTCCTCATCTGGGAATGCCTCCGCTCAGTCCAGGCAAACTTGCTCGTATACAGCAGATGCACACATAACTTTAACCTGCCTATCAGTTGGGCATCTCTATAACAAGCCATTTCTGTGGGTAAAGCACTGGTTTATCTGCAGAAATACCTTTGAATATTACCTTCACTAGGACCATCCTAGTTTTATGTGGATCCATTTATACATGGCCACTGTGAGCAGCAGGCTGAGGATAGATATGTGTGTCAGACAGGTAAGAGCTGGGTTTTGATAACTAGATAGCTCAAGGTATCACTTAGTTATGATGTAAGGGGAATTGGATTCAAACAGCAAACAATGAGGGCCCTGACTTTTATGGCCTGGGAAACTGATAAGCATGGGGGTAACCTGTATTGCGCAGCAGATATTACCATAAGTTTGCTGGGCAGACTGGATGGACCATTTGGTCCTTTTCTGACGTCATTTCTATGTTTCTATGTAAAAGCCACGAATCCTTAGTTAGTACATTTTTTTTAGCTTTCCCTAATATTGATGCTACACAGAATCAGAGGACCTGGTTTCCTGCAGCAGCTCAGGGGTAAATTTGGAAGCAATTCATGTCCATCTTGGGTAAATTTGTCATTATTAAAAAATGCAACACACTTTCACATTATAGAAATAAAGAAGTTGATATTCAAAGGCTGTGTCTGGGTAACCTTTGGAGATACCTGGACAAAAACCAAGATGTGAAAATTTCTCCCCAATCCCTGGCTAGATTTTGTCCTGGTGACTCCTTACCTGCACAAAATTGAACTGGATAAAAAGAGGCAGTGATAGAGGCATTATGGGACATGGTTACAGTTTAGCTGGCGAGGTCTGATATTCAGTATCACCCGGCTAAAGTTAGCCAGTTAAATCTGGTTGGAAAAAAACTTGTCCTAAAGTTCTCTGGATAGCTTTATCCTGGTAACTTTAGCCAGGAATGTTCAATGGCAGACTTATCCAGCTAAAGAGCCACTGAATATCCAGTGAAAGTTACCCAGGTAACTTACAAGCTTGCTAGTTTGCGGAATATCTACCTCAGAATACTTTTCCAACCTTTTTCTGCATCTGGGCATTTTATATGTTCCTAATTTTCTTTTCATGCAGCCTCACCACCTAATCTGCCTTCTCTCCTGCCCTCTCTCATCCTCCATCTCAGGACCTCTCTTTAATTCTTTGTCCCTCTCCACTCCAGTCCTCTTTTTTTCCAACCACTTCTCTGTCCCCCTCATTCTTTCCCCCTTCCTTTTTCCCCTCCCTCTCCCCCAAATCCTCTTTCAAAATCCAGGCTTCCCCTCCATCCAATATTGCCTTCCTCCATCCCTCATAGGGGAAGGAGGGGAGGAGTGGTGGCATTTCATCTGCCTCCTTCTGTCACCTGGTCCAGATCCATGGTTTAAATCATGTGGGGCCCCATAGAAATGTGCAGTATCCAGTGGTTGAAACCTTGGATTTGGACTGGGATCCAAGAGGGGGCAGACGTGACTTGCTGCTCTCCTGCTCCTTCCAGTGAGAGGAAGGGGCGAGAGATAGGATCAATGCAGCAGGAGTTGGAGGGGGAGGCAATGAGGTTCATGTGAGGGGGAAAAGAATCTTTATGCACATGTGGGCGTGTCACCATCCAGTTCCCTTCAAGTTCACCTTCCTCCTTTGGTCTGTCCCCTAGTTTCTCACAAATTGTTATGACTTGTAAGAGTGTGAACCGTGGGCTGAGGTGAGAAGTATCTCCGCCCATAGGGAGGAGGCCTGTGAGCCTCACCATCGGTAGGCGCAGTTTCAGTGGTGTCAGACACAGCTGTGGAATAGAGTCTTAATTAAGAGAAGAGAAAGGCACAGCCCATGGAGCGGGAGGTGCAGTAAAAGTATAGTTCTGAGCAGAGGGGTATACCCAAGGGTGATACCTCAGATGTGAAGATCTGGTAGTGGCCAGCAGAGTGAGATATGCCAGGAAGTCTCGCAGTAGTGTAGAAATACCTCAGAATGCAGATCTGGTAGTGGCCCGCAGAGCGGGGTACGCCAGGAAGTCTCGCAGTCGTGTAGAAATATCTCAGAATGCAGATCTGGTAGTGGCCTGCAGAGCGGGGTATGCCAGGAAGTCTCGTAGTAGTGTAGAAATACCTCAGATATGCAGATCCGGCAGTGGCTCACAGAGCGGGCTACACCAGAGAGGTGTCTCAGTGGTGGTAATGAGATGGTGGTCCAAGGTGCAGGAACCCCGATGAGGGTCCTGTAGTGGTGGTGCGGAAATGACCTGCAGCACAGGGTATACCGGACTGGTTCCTCCTGGGATGATGCGGTAGTGGCCCGAGGCACGGGGTACACTGAAGTGGATCCCACAATGAGGCTTGGTATAGTTGACGTCCGTAGTAGTAAGGTACTCACAGGAGGTAGTTCCAGGAGAGGTCCTGGGGAGCGGGACAGATAGAAGTCCAAGGCAGGAAGGCCCTCCTAGGAGCGGATAGCCAGAGACAAGGAAGGGCCCCTGAGGAGCAGGTACCCAGAGTGTCTCACGCCAAGTGTAGAGTCTGGAACTGGAAGTCCAAGGATGAAGCGGAGTTCAGCAACAAGGAAACTCCTTGCTAATTCGTCAAACTGAAGGGCCAGCTATGTTAAGTACAATAGATGGATGATGTCATCCAGAGGGGACGCCCCCGAGGTTCTCGCCATGATGTGTACAAAGGTGGCCCGTGCGCGCCCCCGACTAGGTAATTCCTGAAACAAGATGGCGGTCAGCAGCGCCCACGCCGTCTCGGAAACGCCAGGCTGGTCGACGGTGGTTGGCGGAGACTGCCATTCATCCAAGAGATGACAAGGCAGCAAAGAAAGAGGTGAGTATAAGTGGTCGCAGCTGTCTGCAACCGACGGCCCTAACACAAATCCATGGAAAATGGAAAATCTTGCATCAAGGATCAGATTTGACAGCCCCTACTGCGGGCTGAAGAATCAGGGGAAACTGGGAGATGTGCACATAATGCACTAACTATGGAGAAACCTAAATTTTTCTTTTGCAGTAATTTATATTTCTATTTTTAGACAAAATCAGGACTGTACTGAAACAGTACTCTCATGTTACTTGAGATCTGGGATACATTTATAACATTACTATATTGCTGAGATTGTCTGTAGTCTAGTATAACTCCCAGATTCATTTCCAGCAGTACTATGTAGCTATCATTTCTAATTTTGTAATTATGTGTTTGAGTTTATAGTCTAGTACCTTGCATTTGTCCTTGTTGAATTTCATCATTTTAATATTAGCTAATTCTCCCATTTCTCAAGTTCAAATTCTAATCATTCTCTCCAAAGTGCTTATAGCATCTCTCAAACTTTTATTTTTCCAGATTGGCTCTCCAACCAGTTATTCACCCAACAAGCAGTAGTATATCCTGTAATGAAAGAGTCAAAAGCCTTTATTGAAGCTGAGATACAGCAAAAATAAGTTTATTATGAGGGTTAACAATGTGGCTTATTTCTGCCTGGTTTTGATTGGGGAAACATTTTCGTTTTAGCCAAATGAGATAAACACTATACTACAAAAACCAGAACAAGATAAATGTATGTAATGTAACATAAACAAATGATTAAATATAACCTTATTTTTTCACAATCTGAAAATATTTTTGGCTTCACGTTAGAGACCCGAATGTCAGTCTCCTAAGTGGATTAAATGAACAGACTTCAAGGATTCCATTCAACATGTTTTAAGCCTGCTTCTCCCTTTGTGCAAAGACACTGCATCAGCTCATAGAAGAGGCAAAAATATTAGTCTATCGTTTTAGTGCCAGTCCATTTACCGGGTCTGCAAAATTAGGGAGTCTGTAAAGCAAATCAAAATATTATGGAAAGCTGACTGAAGTTTGTTCTCACCAATGGGCAAATTTGAAGCATGATTTTCTCTCACCAGTTTTATGTCAGACTCTTGGGGGTAATTTTCAAAGGGACATCTAGGAGGGAAAAAAGAGTTTTGTGCATAGGGGTGGTCTTTTATAATCTTGCCTGTTAAATACGTGGGTAAACCAATGCACATGTGTCATGTTTATCGGGACTGAGCAGAGGGATGGGGGTAGGGAGGAGTTCGGATTTATGTGCATAATTTATATAATTCAACAGTACATGCATAACTCTTCAGGAAAAATTGGTGCATACCATGCAGCAGTTATAACGTGTGTGGGGTCGTTTTAGTGGGATAATTTTCAAAGTGGGCCTATGTGTGTAAGTTCATTTTGAAAATGGTTGTAACTTATGCATGTTTTTGTTGACTTCTTTATGTGGGCTGTTTGAAAATGGCACCCTTGATGATGTTCATCTCTCTGATCTGAAAGTGAAACTAAATGTCTGATCTCTGGGTGCTTCTCTCTATATTGTCGTTGCCTTTATCATATTTTCTGAATACAGGATCAATTGTTGCTTAGTCATTTTCTGAGATCAAACATACATGCGCGCATGCATGTTATAAAATCGGTGCGCCCATGTGCACGCCAGGAATTGCGCCAGGAATCGTGCGCACATGGCCAGCCATGCGCTACTTTGAAAATCGACCCCTAGATCTTTAGCAAGCTGCCACAGAGGTTTGGTTTCTCTCTCATTTTACTTCTGTAGACTGCCTTAGTCTTTTGCTGACATCCAAGATTACTCTGAGCTCTTCATTTGTGGAACAGTCCAATCAGGCCTACCTGGAGGGGAGCCAGCTGTTAAAGAAATATATACATGCAGTGCACATAAAGCATGCTCTAAAGCTGAGTCACTTGCATGCTGCATGCATTACTGTAGGGAAGGATACAACAGCCCCGAAGTAAAGCGGAAACATCAACTCAAGCTCCCCAGGGCTCAGCTGCTAGTTGTACCTACCTATCAGAAATTATGAAAAGTATAAACAAGATTCAGCAAATAAGGAAAGTTCCCTAAATTAGGTGTATCTTGGTGTTGCTCCCAACCTTCTTGATAACTAAGGAATAGATATTCAAAGAGCTGCTTAGCATTAAAGTTAACCGGTCAATTTTAATAGATTAACGTTCTTCAGATATTCATCTGCAGCTAACCAGCTAAAGTTGCAGCTGAATATTTCATGAAATCTAAACGTACAAAACTTGTGCAGTTAGCTGTAAGACAGCCTTTTGTGTGGCTGCACTTAGGTGGGCCAGATTTGCTGGTTAATGCTTAATACTGGGCTAACTGATTAAATCTGAAAACCCTGCCCTGGCCCCCTTTGTGCCCTGCTACATCTATGTGCACAGTGATATTGTGTGAACGGCTTTTAGCTGGACTTGGGGGGAGGGCAGGATTTTTAATTGGTTAGATTTATGTGGTTAAAAGCCGATTTTAACTTTATAAATCTTTTGAATATCGACCCCCCCTAGGTGACTGATTCTAGGAGAAAGAACACAATTTTCCTGTTCAAAGACAGGAATGGAACCTTTTTCATCCCCTGCTCTACACATACCAGATGCTGTGTTCTGCTGACAGTATAAGATCCCTGCATGAGTAATTTGTCATAAATGAGAACCTTGTGTGTCCTCCAAGAACTAATCCATCTCTGAAATCATAGAATAGAATAAAAATTAGTTAATTACGTGGCCAGCACTCAAGATATCACTAAAGTTTAACATTGTACTTAAAAAAGAGAAAGGTGTGTGTTCCATCACAGGTTCTATAGGGCCATTGTTCTATATACTAGTGACATCTGCACATCATCACAAAGACAATGCTTTGATGACAATCTGCACTAATTCATCATAGCAGCGCTTTGATGGTCTAATTCAAGTAGTTCACATACTGTGCAGCTGTAATGATTAATTCCCTAATACAATGTGCTCATCTATTAAAAGCATGGCTACAATTTATAATCAGCACTAAAACTGCAGCTTGTGATAACATAATCACTTCCTACTTCTTGGTATAGTTTATGAACAGGTAACCCATTCTATTGCAAGTATTTATTACCACAGAATTTCAGGTATAAAGCACAAAACTGTTTTATCCTTGCTTAAAGCAGTACTTCAGATCACTTCAATTTATTAGGTAGACTCTCTTTCTGTGGATGTACACGTTAACATTACACATCTTGAGTGGGACGGGGGGGGAGGGATGATGGTCAAACAAAAGGAGGAGCAGAAAAATGTAGGACTATGAATGCAGTTCATTTCCACAGTTCTTGTTTTAATTGTCTAAAGGTATTTCTTCCTGTGCAGTAGAGAGGAGTCTGGTCTGTACTCTCTCCAGCACTCTGTGTTAACAGTTCAAAGTGACTAATGTCCAGACAGGAGAAAAGTCCAACCTTGGTTGGCTAGTAAATTTAAAACTCAATTGCACGGTGAGCTATCTTACATTGGAAAGAGCATTTCATACTGCCGCCAGCACAAAGAAGTAAGCCATGATGTTACTATCTAAGCAAACATGCCATCATTATGAAAATGATTTATGTGTATACACAAAAAGAGCAAGACAACCAATCCAAAAACCATGTATAGATGTATTGAGTCAGCAAGTAAAAACACTAACCATCCATAAATTATTTCAAATTACATGATTTAAACAGTGTGAAACATCAGTACAACACATATCCACAGTGAAATTTTCAAGCTATAGAAATCAACATAGTATCCCACTCAGTTCCAGTATGCATGAAGGGCATACAATTTGTGAAAATACAAAGTAGTGACAAACATTTTTAAACAGAGATATGGACTGTTTTTAATGTGCAACTATGAAATAGTCTTAGAAAAAAATTTTTTTATTGCAGATTACTTTAAGGGATATGCTGTGATTCTAAAACAACATGAAAGCATCAACAATATTTCCTGGTTCATTTTGTGTCATTAAACAACATACACAAAAGTGCAATAAATACTTCAATTTTGAGTGCAAGTGGAGCTCCGGTGCGTTGTTTCATTTTGTGTCATTTCAATTACTACTACTACTTAAAACTTCCATAGTGCTACTCGACATATGCAGCACAGTACAAAAACAAAAATAAGAGACAGTCCCTGCTTGATAAATCAAGACAAATATACAGGTCAAAGGAGACTGAGAATTTCATGTATTAAGAAATTAGTTAAAAATTAATGAGGCTGTAAGTGGGACAATCAGGGGTTAAAATTTTAAAACAGCCTAAAAAAGGTGGGTGTTTAGACAGGATTTAAATACGAAAAGAGAAGGGAGTACAATGCACCAGTTCCGGAAGTCTATTAAAAGCATTTAGTGTAGTCAGGTGGAAAGCATGGAGACGGGAACTGGCGGTAGAAGAGAAGGGCATGGATAGGAGTGTCTTGTCTGATGAGCAGAGTACATGAGGAGGGGTTCCAAGATGGATAAGAGAGGAGAAGTAATGAGGAACTGCAGGGGTGAAGACTCTTGTAGGTGAGTAAGAGGAGCTTGAACTGTATGTGGGAATGGATAGGAAGCAAATGTAGGGACTTGAGATGAGAGGTTATATGGATGCAGTGACTTTGGCAAAAGACAAGTAACGCAGTTGAATTTTGTATGGATTGTAGTGGAGCAAGATGGCTCACTGGGAACCCTGTGAGGAGCAGGTTGCAATAGTCTAAGTGAGAGATGATGGGAGAGTGGATAAGGGTTCTGGTAGTGTGTTCAGAAAGGAATGGACAGATTTTGGGGATATTACAGAGAAAGAAACAGCACATTTTAGCAGTGTTTTGGATATGTGTAGAGAAGGAGAGAGAGGAGTTGAAGATGACTCCAAGATTATAGGCTGAGGGGACCGGGAGGATTACAGTGCTATCCACAGAAATAGAAAAAAGAAGGAAGAAGGGATGTTGGCTTGGGGGAAAGCTTGGTGAAGGAAGATGGGGGAAGAGCAGCGGGAGACCGGTAGCATGTGACACACCTGCTGCTGCTTGGTGATGTTGAATCTAAGGTGGAGGTGGGACATCAGGCAGCCATGTCAGACAAGCAGGCTGAGATCTGGGACTGCATTACTGCTTCCCACTCCCATGTTCTATCTTACATAAACAGACTTCTCACTCCCATGCTGTATCTCACACACACCCATGTTTCTCACTCCTATGCTAGCTCTCTCCATATGCACAGGCTTCTCATTCCCACAATCACTTTCTCTCTCTCACACACACACACACTCCAGTCATCTCCCTGACCAGTCACTTCCATTGTCTCTCCTATACACACACATCACCTCTCTGACCAGTTTCTCTCAATCACACACATGCTCTCTCTCACACACTTTACATAGATGATCTCAATCAAATGCTCTCATTTACACACAGGCTCTCAGTCACAGATACACATGCACACTTTCAATCACACATACATTCACTCACAGACAGGCTGGTTGGCTGTCTCTCTCTCATTTCCTGCCCCCCCCCCCCTGAGCACAAATGGTAGTTGCAGCAGCCTCCTCCTCTAGCCTCCACAGGCCAAGAAAGAAGAATCCCATAGGCCACGGAAGGCTAATTCTGCTGCTTCCTGTGCTGATTTCTGGCTGCTTCTGATTTTGCTTCGGGCCCATGCTACTGCTCGGGGCCGCCGCTGCCGCTGCTACTGTTTCATGCAGCATGGCTCTTTCTTCTTCCCACGCACCCCACTGCACATCACTTCCTGTTCCGGGCCAGGGTGGGAGCAGGAGCGGGAAGAAGAAAAGGCGCAGCCGCAGTTGCCAGCCTCCACTAACACTGCTGCCGTTCCCATCCAGGCTTGAACGTGCTAATAGCCCGGGCGGCAACTGCAGCAGTGGAAGATAGCCTGCCTCTCGCTTGGTGAAGGAAGAGGGGGGAAGAGCAGCAGGAGACCAGTAGCACGCGACACACCTGCCACTGCTTGGCGACACACCGGTTCATAAGCGCTGGTCTAATGCACCAAAATTTCAGGGGCAGCAAAATCCTGCCAGCACAAGGCTTAGAAGGGTGCTGTTCCAGATCTAATACTGCTAAAAAGGGGAGCCCTGTGCTGAAGCCACTGCCACTTCTAGGAGGAAGTGCTGTGCTGAAGCTGCTACCGACAGATAAGTTAGAGAGGGGATGCATGACCGAAGGTTTGCCTAGGGTGTCAAATACTCTTGCACTGGCCCTGCTGCCAGGGAGAGTGGAGATGGCTAGGTGGCAGACCCTCTCGATCTGGCCACTAGATGCCACTATTCCTGTCCATAGAATACATTTAGAAAAAGAGCCATCCATACCCCTCCCACCTAGAGGTTCTGATTGGATGACTCAATGCCATTCAGTTCAGCCATGTTATTGATCAGGGGGATCAGTTTGAGGAAGCAGTCAGAGGGTAAACATGTATTTTTTCCACACTCTGGTAGGGCCTCCCAGCCTTGCCCTAAGGATTTTTCTTTCAGCAAGGATACCTCATCATGCATTCCCTGCCAGATGATCCTTCTTATATTAAGTTACAGAGAGATAAATTGTTGAGCCTGATACTATTTAGGGGCAAAAGGACTCTTACCAGGGGACCAAAGATCTATGCCTTCTCTAAATCCTAGGTAGGTGAGCACCAGTGATGGATCCTGCTGTGAGAGACAATGAAGGCTAGAGGAGTCCTATTTTTGGAAGGAACTGAGTACACCCTATGGATTTCAGGTTTATTAGTGTCCCCCTCAGAATGCACCAGTATTCATGAGCACATTATTGAATAAAGAAGAAGTTTAATTGGCTTTCCATTACAAGGATAGTGGATGAATATGCTGCTAATATAGTGATGTCTACCTCATATTGTGTAAACTGCTTTCATTACAATTGATGGTGAGAGAGTCTACCTCATTTTGGGTGGTGGCAGCACTTGGCCTGTCTTCTCCAGCAGTGGCAGTGCTGGTTCTTCATTTTCATCATTCACTATTCATTTTTCAGGAATATGGATGCAAGGCTGCATGGTATATGTGTTCTGGGTTTCATGTAAGCCACATGTCCACCCTGCTATGCTGGTCATAGTTCCCAAGGGAAGGTGCATCCCCTAGTGGTGGGCAGAATAATATCACCTGCTTACTAAATGTGTTTATTGTGTGAAATGTTCGTAAGTGTCCTTCCATTATTTATTGGGGGGCGGGGAGGGGTGAGAGGGTGGCAGGCCCTCTTGTTCTGGCTATTAGATGCCACTACATTTAGAAAAATAGCTATCCATACTCTTTAGTCCCTCCCACCTAGAGGTTCTATTGGATGACTCAATGCTGTTTAGTTCATCCACGTTATTGATCAGGGGGTTCAGTCTGAGGAAGCAGTCAGAGGGTAAGTATCTATTTTTTCCACACTCTGGTAGGGCCTCCTGGCCTTGTCCTAAGGATTTTTCTTTCAGAGAGGATACCTCATCGTGCATTCCCTGCCAGAGGGCCCTTCTTATATTAAATTACAGGGAGATAGATTGCTGAGCCTGATACCCTTTAGGGGCAAAAGGGCTCTTACCAGAGGACCAAAGACCCGTGAGTCTTCTCTAAACCCTAGGTAGGCGAGCACCAGTGATGGATCCTGCTGCAGGAGACAGTGAAAGCTAGAGGAGTCCTATTTTTGGAAGGAATTGAGTTCACTCCTCTTTGGGGAAAGTCATCCTCGCTGGCTGAACTCAAAGGACAGGGGCTGAAGACCAGTGAGTGAACCCATTCATAGCCTGAATGTGGCAAGCACCTGCAATAGTAAGGATAGCACTTCAGGAAGATGTCTCCAGTTAAACGTTAAGTGTTTTTGGACTTTGAGTTCGTGGGGAGTGTTTTGGATCCCCCTTCCCACTGGGGTTGCAGTGCTGAGACATAGCCTGATCCCTTGATTTTTCTACAAGAGAAATCCCAGAACTAACAGCAAAGGATAAAGAAACAGATGAACCAAAGGAAGGAAGAATAAGAGAAGGAGACCCCATCTGGATCTTTGCACATCAAGGAACCAGGACAGGCTGGGTGTCCAAGGGAAAGAAGATGTCTAAAGATGGTAATTTTGTAGTTAAGTGGGACCCCTCACACTAGGATTCCACAGCACAGCCGCTGGGAGATTGGTACAAGTAAAATTACCATGGGCTATACCCAGAGGTCTGTAATAGGAACATAAGAACATGCCATGCTGCAAACCCAAGAATCCTGTTTCCAACAGTGGCCAATCCAGGCCATAAGAACCTGGCAAGTACCCAAAAACTAAGTCTATTCCATGTTACCATTGCTAATGGCAGTGGCTATTCTCTAAGTGAACTTAATAGCAGGTAATAGACTTCTCCTCCAAGAACTTATCCAATCCTTTTTTAAACACAGCTATACTAACTGCACTAACCACATCCCCTGGCAACAAATTCCAGAGCATAATTGTGCATTGAGTGAAAAAGAACTTTCTCCGATTAGTTTTAAATGTGTCACATGCTAACTTCATGGAATGCCCCCTAGTTTTTCTGTTATCTGAAAGACTAAATAACTGATTCACATCTACCCATTCTAGACCTCTCATGATTTTAAACTCCTCTATCATATCCCCTCTCAGCCGTCTCTTCTCCAAGTTTCTACCTACACAGAAAGAAACCCTGTAACTACAGTCAGATGTACCCTCATAATTTTGGACAAATGGACTTTATTTAACTTTAAGAATCAGTAAACTATTATTTCACACCCAGTCCTGGTCCTGTCTAATTCTTACAACCTCTCACCTCATGAGATGCACCTAAAGTACAGCACACACACTGGCAATCTTCTTCATCGTCTGGGCCATAAGCGAGATCTTCCTCCCCTAAAAATGATCCCTCCCCCTCCCTGAGATTAAGAGTCAGTGTGTTAGTGAATGGTTAGCCAGAGCAGCCCCAGAAGATATAAATTAGATTGTGTGCCCTTGGGACTTAACACACACCGAGAAAGGGTTACAGCTAGATGACAAGGAAGAAACTTTGAAGTTCAAAAGCAGAGGACAGTGCAGATGACAGAAAGGCAGGTGAAGTAAGAATGTAGGGAATGGGAAAGTGGACTTGGTGTTAGTCAGTGGCGTGTAGTGACATTTATAGTTGGGGATTTGGTCTTGCTTCAAGGTTCACAGTGATTTGGTTCAGTTCATCTGACTCATCACCCTTGAAAACCATCTCTGGAACTGGTATCTCCCCAACATCCTCATTAGTAAACTCAGAAGCAAAGAATTCATTTACAGGCCGATACAGTACAGTGCACTCCGATGGAGCGCACTGTTAGCCTGCTCTTGGACGTGCGTTTTCCCTTACCCCTTATTCAGTAAGGGGAGGAAAACGCGCGTCCAACCCGCGGCACCTAATAGCGCCCTCAACATGCAAATGCATGTTGATGGCCCTATTAGGTATGTGCGCGAGATACAGAAAGTAAAATGTGCAGCCAAGCCGCACATTTTACTTTCAGAAATTAGCGCCGACCCAAAGGTCGGCGCTAATTTCTTCCGGCGCCGGGAAAGTACACAGAAAAGCAGTAAAAACTGCTTTTCTGTGCACCCTCTGACTTAATATCATAGCGATATTAAGTTGGAGGTCCCGAAAAATAAAAAAAGTAAAAAAAAAAATTTGAATTCGGCCCGTGGCTGTCGGGCCAAAAACTGGACGCTCAATTTTGCCGGCATCGGTTCTTGAGCCCGCTGACAGCCATGGGCTCGGAAACCGGACGCCGGCAAAATTGAGCGTCCGGTTTTCGGCCCGACAGCCACGGGCCGAATTCAAATTTTTTTTTTTTTACTTTTTTTACTTTTCGGGACCTCCGACTTAATATCGCTATGATATTAAGTCAGAGGGTGCACAGAAAAGCAGTTTTTACTGCTTTTCTGTGTACTTTCCCGGCGCCGGAAGAAATTAGCGCCGACCCAAAGGTCGGCGCTAATTTCTGAAAGTAAAATGTGCGGCTTGGCTCTCTCTTCCTCACACACACACACACACACACACACACAACAGGCACTCTCATACTCAGTAGCTTTCTCTCCTCTCTCTCACACACACACACAGGCACTCTCTGACACTCAGTGGCTCTCTCTCCCTCACACACACACATGTACAGGCACTCTCTCACACTATTGGTTCTCTCTCCCTCACATACACAAAGTAACTCTCTCACGCTCACAAAGGCAATCTCTCATACTCAGTAGATCTCATACACACATGCACTTTCTCGCATTCTCTCTCACACACATAGGCAATCTCTCACATTCAGTGGCTCTCTCTCACACACACAAACACTCACACGTACATTCTCACAGACACAGGCCCTCTATCAAACTCAATGGTTCTCTCTCCCTCACATACACACCCACACACCCACACACACATACATACACACACACACATACACACAGGTACTCTCAACTCAGTGGCTCACTCTCCCTCACGTACATACACATACTCACACACTCAATATCTCTCTCACTAACTGAAATAGGCTCAGAGCTTCTCCTTCTTTTCGCTTCTTCATCAGGCCGCAGGGTCGTGGGTCTTCTTTTCTTTGGCTGCTGTGGTATGGGCTCCGCAGTGGCCTGCTGGAACCTTTCTTCAACCACCAATTGTTACCTACTTACCGGCCGGCAGCCTCCTTCCCCGCGGCCAGCGCGATTCCGCCTCTGCCGCCCCCGCGCCCGCAATGCCAGCGGCGTCCCTGCATCGCTCACGGGCTCGGGCTCCCCCAGGACGTCGGCACGCCACTCTGCCGCTGCGGACAACTCTCGCGCAAAATCGCGCCGAGGCCACGCCCCCTGACGTCAGACGCCGATCAGCTGCGATTTGCGCGGGAAGTGAGGGGGATTTAAGGGAAGCTTCCTTCCAGCCCCTCGCTTCGGCCACAGTGCGTTTAGGGAGTGTTTTGTTGCTCGTCCTGCCTGTTGCTCTGCTCCTGACCTGGACTGCCACCGGATTACTCTGTCTGCTACCTGCCTACCGGATCTGTTTGCCTTGGTTCGTTGTTCGCTGCCTGCCCTGACCTGGACTGCCTTACCGGATTACTCTGCCTGCTACCTGCCTACCGGATCTGTTTGCCTTGGTTCGTTGTTCGTTGCCTGCCCTGACCTGGACTGCCTTACCGGATTACTCTGCCTGCTACCTGCCTACCGGATCTGTTTGCCTTGGTTCCTTGTTCGCTGCCTGCCCTGACCTGGACTGCCTTACCGGATTACTCTGCCTGCTACCTGCCTACCGGATCTGTTTGCCTTGGTTCGTTGTTCGCTGCCTGCCCTGACCTGGACTGCCTTACCGGATTTCTCTGCCTGCTACCTGCCGACCGGATCTGGTTGCCTGGGAGCGGTGTTGCTGCCCGTCCTGACCCGGACTGTCGTCTGGACGTCCTCCTGATCCCGTTACCACTTCAACAGCCGTAGAGGGTCCGTTCCTGAACGTCTCGGCTTCAAGGTAAGCGGTCTCGACCCAGGTTCCACTATCCCAGTAACAGTTGGCCGAAGCCATGGAACCAGTCGATTTGGCCGCACTGCAGGCAATTCCCGGAATGGCCAATCGCATTCAACAGCAGCAGGGGGTCTTGGATCAAGTCACCGGAGTGTTGGATCGCCTAGTTGCTCGAATGGATGCGTTAGCCCAAACCCCAGCAATCCCCATAACCACTACTACAGCGAGTCCTGCTCCTATCAGGATCCCTCCTCCGCCTCGATTTAATGGAACTGCCACACTTTGTAGAGGATTCATCAATCAGTGTCGTATGCACTTCTCCCTACAACCGGCTTCCTTTCCCAATGATAAAACCAAGACTACTTTTATCCTTTCTCTATTGGAAGGACCTGCCCTGGCTTGGGCTTCTCCTCTTTGGGAGAGAGAGGATTCGCTTCTCTCTAATCTGGAGCGATTTTTAAAGGAATTTCGCTTAATTTTTGACGAACCTGGACGTTCGAATTCTGCAGCGAACACTTTACTTAGCATCAAACAAGGATCGCGATCCGTGGGGGAGTACGTCGTCCAATTCCGGACCTTAGCCTCTGAACTCGCTTGGGGAGAGGATACGTTGGTGGCAATTTTTCGGCAAGGGCTTGCCGAGAACATTAAGGATGAGCTTGCTGGCAGGGACCCCCCAGAAACCTTGGAGGGTTTAATCCGTCTATCTATTAGGCTGGACTTACGGTTCCAGGAGAGAGCACGAGAGCGCGCGGCTTCCCGAAGGACTTTTCGTCTAGCTCCTACCTTTCAGCAACCCCTTTCTCTTCCATCCGCGGCGGAACCTTCAGGGGCTACAGACGAACCCATGCAGATTGACAGACTTCGCTTAACGCCAGAGGAACGTCACAGAAGAAGAACCAAAAATCTCTGTCTATACTGTGCCGGTGCGGGGCATTTCGTCAATAAATGCCCCAACAAAGCGGGAAACTCTCGGACCTAGGACGGGTAGGAGAGGCCTCCCTGGGTCCTACGATCCCCTCTCCACAACTGCTACTTCCAGTTACCCTTTGGATTCAAGAGCAAGCGCATTCTTTCCAGGCCTTCCTTGATTCCGGAGCGGCCGGCAATTTCATTCAGGAACGGCTGGTTAACTTATATCAAATTCCGGTCAAACCCTTAGACGTTTCTCTCTCAGTCACTTCCGTCTCCGGACGTCCTGTAGGAATACGGATCTGTTACGTCACCGAACCCATCCTACTATCCACAGGGATACTACACCAAGAACGCATTCAACTGTACGTACTACCCTCCTCTGTCAACCATATCATTTTAGGCCTACCCTGGTTACGGATTCATCAACCCCGCTTGGACTGGGGATCCTTGCAACTCACCTCTTGGAGTCCTTTCTGCTTTCAGAACTGTTTAGCCTCTCTTCACAAGACTGCCATCCAGACCATACAGCTCTCATCTGATATTCCTGCTCCTTACCAAGACTTTAAAGATGTTTTCAGTAAGCAGCAAGCTGAGACTTTACCGCCTCACAGGCCTTATGATTGCGCCATTGATCTTCTTCCAGAGACGATTCCACCCAGAGGGAGGATCTATGCGTTGTCCGAGCCGGAGTCCGACGCCTTACGGCAATACATCAGGGACAACTTAGCAAATGGCTTTATTCGCCCATCCACATCTCCTGCAGGTGCAGGGTTCTTTTTTGTCAAGAAAAAGGACGGGTCGTTGAGACCTTGCATCGACTACCGAGGTCTCAACAGCATCACTCGGAAGAATAAGTACCCCATTCCGCTTATTTCTGAATTATTTGATCGCATTAAAGGAGCCCAAATATTTTCCAAGTTGGACTTACGTGGGGCTTACAACCTGATTCGCATTCGCAAGGGGGATGAGTGGAAGACGGCGTTTAACACCCATGATGGCCACTACGAATATAGAGTCATGCCGTTTGGTTTATGCAACGCTCCTGCTGTTTTTCAGGATATGATCAATGACATTTTCCGTGATATGTTGTATTCTCATGTCATTGTCTACTTGGATGACATTCTCATTTTTTCGGCTACCTTACAGCAACACCTACTCCATGTTCGCCAGGTACTTCAGCGTCTTCGGGAGCACAAATTATTCGCCAAATTGGAGAAATGTGTTTTTCATGTCTCCCAGATATCCTTTCTCGGATATATTATCTCCAATCGAGGTCTCTCTATGGATCCGGACAAACTGAAGGCCATCCTGGCTTGGCCCCAACCGGTGGGGTTGAAGGCTTTACAACGTTTTTTGGGTTTTTCCAATTACTACCGGCAGTTTATCCCCAACTTCTCTTCCTTGGTGGCTCCCCTCACACTTCTCACCAGGAGGGGTGCTCCAACACACGCCTGGCCCGAAGAGGCGGTTCAAGCCTTTCTTCACCTGAAGCAGGAATTCACCAAGGATTTATGTCTTCAGCGTCCTGATTCTACCAGACCGTTTGTGTTGGAGGTCGATGCTTCCGCCGTAGGGGTTGGGGCGGTTCTTCTTCAGGAATCCCTCGATGGTCGCCTGATGACCTGTGCGTTCTTTTCCAAGAAATTTTCCCCTGCGGAGAAGAACTACACCATCGGAGATCGCGAGCTTCTAGCAATTAAATTAGCTCTGGAAGAATGGCGCCATCTCCTGGAAGGCGCCCGACACACGGTTACGATCTACACAGATCATAAAAATTTGGAATATCTGGCTACTGCCCAACGCCTGAATCCTCATCAGGCCCAATGGGCTCTGTTTTTTAGCCGTTTCGACTTTGTCCTCCATTATCGACCGGCCCACAAGAACGTTCGGGCCGACGCTCTCTCCCGCAGTTTTGATCTGGACGACTCTCCGGACTCTCCTCGTTACATCATAGATCCGGCTCGTATTCAGCTCGCAGCCACTTGTACAGTTCCCTTGGGTCGGACCGTTGTTCCCAAACGATTGCATTTACGAGTCCTCCGCTGGGCCCATGACGCGCGCTTAGCCGGGCATCCCGGTGTTTCCCGGACCAAGGATCTCCTCTCCAGACACTATTGGTGGCCACGTTGGGGGAGTGATGTCAAACGCTATGTGGATTCCTGTCCCGTTTGTGCTGCTCAGAAGACTCCTCGACGAAAACCCTTTGGGTTGTTACAGCCGCTGCCCATTCCCGATGCCCCGTGGACTCATCTTGCCACGGATTTCATTACAGATCTACCAGTCTCTGACGGCAATACTGTTATTTGGGTAGTGGTTGACCGCTTCTCCCGCATGGCACATTTTGTTCCTCTACCGGGGTTGCCCTCTGCCTCCCAGTTAGCCCACCTCTTTCTGCAGCACATCTTCCGTTTTCACGGCTTGCCTGTCAGTATTGTTTCCGACAGGGGAGTTCAGTTTACTGCCTCCTTCTGGACTAACTTATGCAAACTCCTTCAGATCAAGCTTGCCTTTTCCTCCGCTTATCATCCCCAGTCCAATGGACTCACGGAACGGACGAATCAATCCTTGAAAACCTTCTTACGAGCCTACGTCAACCTACGTCAGGATGATTGGGCTTCTCTTCTGGTATGGGCAGAGATGTGCCACAACAACCTTCAGACTCAAGCCACCGGGAAGTCTCCTTTTTTTGTGGTGTTTGGTAGACATCCTCGTCTTCCTTTACCTATTACTGAGTCTTCCAGCTGCCCCGCAGCCTCCACCACTGTGTCCTCCATGACCAGTCTTTGGTCGGAGACTCGGGCTCTTTTGCTCAAGAACGCAGACAGGATGAGGACTCAGGCGGATAAGGGCCGCTGCCTTGCTCCTCAGCTTCGCTGTGGCGATCCAGTCTGGTTAAGTACCCGCAATCTGCGCCTTCGATTACCGTCTGCGAAGTTTGCTCCTCGTTTCATCGGACCATTCTCCATTTTGCGGCGGATTAACCCCGTCACTTACGGACTGTGTTTGCCGCCCTCCTTGCGCATCCACAATGCCTTCCATATCTCCTTATTAAAGCCTGCCGTCATGACTTGGCCGCATAGGAAGCGCAGCTCTAATTCTCACTTGGTTCGGAATGATGATCAGTTTGAGGTACAGGAGATTCTGGATTCTAGACGACTGAGGGGGCGGCTGCAATATTTGATCTCTTGGAAGCACTTCGGCACGCCACTCTGCCGCTGCGGACAACTCTCGCGCAAAATCGCGCCGAGGCCACGCCCCCTGACGTCAGACGCCGATCAGCTGCGATTTGCGCGGGAAGTGAGGGGGATTTAAGGGAAGCTTCCTTCCAGCCCCTCGCTTCGGCCACAGTGCGTTTAGGGAGTGTTTTGTTGCTCGTCCTGCCTGTTGCTCTGCTCCTGACCTGGACTGCCACCGGATTACTCTGTCTGCTACCTGCCTACCGGATCTGTTTGCCTTGGTTCGTTGTTCGCTGCCTGCCCTGACCTGGACTGCCTTACCGGATTACTCTGCCTGCTACCTGCCTACCGGATCTGTTTGCCTTGGTTCGTTGTTCGCTGCCTGCCCTGACCTGGACTGCCTTACCGGATTACTCTGCCTGCTACCTGCCTACCGGATCTGTTTGCCTTGGTTCCTTGTTCGCTGCCTGCCCTGACCTGGACTGCCTTACCGGATTACTCTGCCTGCTACCTGCCTACCGGATCTGTTTGCCTTGGTTCGTTGTTCGCTGCCTGCCCTGACCTGGACTGCCTTACCGGATTTCTCTGCCTGCTACCTGCCGACCGGATCTGGTTGCCTGGGAGCGGTGTTGCTGCCCGTCCTGACCCGGACTGTCGTCTGGACGTCCTCCTGATCCCGTTACCACTTCAACAGCCGTAGAGGGTCCGTTCCTGAACGTCTCGGCTTCAAGGTAAGCGGTCTCGACCCAGGTTCCACTATCCCAGTAACACCAATGAAATGGGTTTCACTGGCAGCCACTGAGTCACAGGGTCTCCTTGCATCTTCGACTGCCACAGGATGGTCTTTGTGGTGGCCTGACAGATCATGGGCTTTCTTTGTAGCGTGGATTGTAGCAGGAGTCACATTGATGCAACGTCATCTCCTGCTGCTGCAGGGCTGATCTCATGATAAGAGTTGCAAGATTGGCCCTGTGACAGCAGTAGAAAATTTTGCATCAACGCAACTCCTGCTGCCAGCTGTAGGGACAAGGAAGTGGATCATGCAGTTAAATGCTGCATTGGCTTGGGCAGGGGTTTGCTTTATCCCTGCCCGACTTGAAAAGAAATATCTAAAATTCATGAGGCAAGCAATATATATATATATATATATATATATATATATATATATATATATATATATATATATATTTATTTATTTATTATTTTTGTTATACCGAGTTTCATGACAGGCATCACATCAACCCGGTTTACAAATAACAATGTGTGTAAAGTATAGCGTAACGTAATAAATATTCCCAATAAAACTGTGAACTTTAAATACAGTGAAACAATTAAAGGGTGTGAGAAAGTTACAATAAAACAGGGAAAATTAACTTGGAACTGGAAGAGGGGAGAGATTAAACAATGCAATATTTACATTTCATACAGTTAATGTGATAGTATAGCAGATTAAATAAATAAGCCTAAGTGAATAAATGTGACGGTACATAGATATGAACCAGTGAGATAAGTAACCAAGGGAATAAATAAGACACAGTAGTGCATGGTGATGATATGATATATGTCATTATATATATGACTTTAAACTTTCATTGTGTTTTTTTTCATGCAATACGCTGCCCTTTCTGCTCAGAGAGGTAGAAAACAGATAGTTAAGTGGTGAAATGGCAGATCATGCTGTAAACTCTGCATCATCCAAGAAGCAGAAGATAAAGTGAAACAGTCCCTGACACTCAAGAACATTGAACATAAATTCTCATTTTTATCAGCCTCAGGATCTGCACCAAAAGTCATATAAGATGAGAATGAAGGACCTGATTATGAATACCTTTGAGGAAAGGAGAGACCGAGGGATATGATACATCATTTAAATACCTGAATGGTATAAACAAGGTACTAAAATCAAACTTTTTCCCAGTGTAAAAGAAGCTGTAGAACTAGGGGTCATGATGCAAAACTCCAAGGGGGTAGATTTAGGAGTAATATCAGGAAATGTTTTTTTTCACAGATGCCTGTAAAGCCCTCCCAGAAGAGGTAACAAAGAAAAAAATCGGTAATAGAATTCAAAAGGGAGTGGGATAAATGCATTGATTCTCTTGTGGCTAGAGGATGGAAATGAAGAACCAAGATAACATTTGATAAGTTTTGGTGAATCATTTCTGCATAGGGGGTGACCTGCACAGAGCGCTAGTTGCAATCAGCCAGTGGTGCATTCACGGGATCCATCTGGGCAAATCTTACAGTAAACATATAGTTTAACTATCTGGCTGTTTACATTATTTCAAAGAAGTTTGACCAGGTTCACTCATGATGGCATTAGGGCAGGGGTATTCTGCTCTTGCGCTTTTATGGCCGGGGCAAGCCCTCTGTGCATTACAAGAGGAAATGAATAAATAAAGTTGGGAGAGAGAGGCCTGGCCATCACCTGTTTTTATGGCTCGGATGGGGCCTGCTTACTCTTAGGGTAATCTGCCCAGAGCAGCAGTTGCAACACTAAAACACCTTGATGCTGAGCTGACTGGACAGAGCAGTTTTGGTCTACATCTGCCGACGTTTACTATGTTACTATGCTACTGTGTTACTATGAAAGCTGCAGCATCATCGCCATCACCAGCCCGCTATTATTGCCTTACTATCTCATATAGTAAAACCAGCAACAGCACAAGCTAATGTACTTCAATGCAGGCAGCAGAAAACGGTGTGCTTGGCCTATGGCATGACAGCCTTCTGCTGAAGGATTTAGATAAACATGCCCTTCATCTCTCTCCACCATAAAATTAAAACGGAAAGTATTCATAATAAGGAAAGTTGTTCAAAATTAAAACTCAAAAATCTTTGTAGTAAATTGTTCAGTAAAAGCTCTTTCATCTGATAGCAAAAAAAAAAAAAAAAAGGAAAAAGCAATTGCTTGCAATTATGTTATTTCTTAGTACTGTAAGTGCAATGTATCGAGTTTTGTATACAGCCTGTAGTAAGCATAACTCTTTGACAAGTGAATATTAATGAAATGCCAAATACCTAAGAGCATACATAAGTCCCCAAGCAAGGCATGTTCACATTTCATTTACAATGCCAAAATTAAAGAATCAAAGTAGATCAAATATACCCATAACCAAATACAGCCACTGATCTGCTTTCCCTTTGATATATAGCCTTTAACACTTGCAATCCATATAGTACATTTTGCTATCATTATTTTTTATCACAGTATTCATCAGCGGAAACATTAGGAACATCATAAATCAAAAAACGTATTTTTAGACAGATGATGCTGTCATCGTTTTAAGTCTCCTTCCGAATTTGAATACAATAGATGATCTCACCCTTATTGGAAAAGTCTATCAAATTAGTATAAAATCACTATACAGAATCCTTCTCAAGTGGTCTCAGCTAGAAAGCTGGTTAGTACTTGCATGCCAACTCTGTGCGATAGGAATCTCATTCTTGCGGTGGCTTATCCGAGAAAACTACATAATAATCATCATATTCTTTCTGTGCCAGACTCCAGACCACCCAGGCTGAGTCCTGTGCTCTGAACTCAATTGAAACAGGGACTTGTGTTAGTGAGCACATAGAAACATACAACATGATGGCAAATAAATACTATAGGCCCATCTAATCACAAATAACCTTTCCACTACAGTACCACAAAAGTCACATTACCTCCAATACTTTCTTCACTTGCTCACAACTAAAGATCTTCTGTATTTATCCTATGCTTTTTTGAATTCTTATATAGTTTTTGCCCCACCATCTGCCCTGGTAGATTATTCCATTTTTCCCTCACCCTTTTTGTAAAGAAATATTTCTTTATGTTGCTTATCAGTTTGGAGCCTCATATTGTAATCTCTTTGTTCTTTCTGCTGAAAAGTATTTGACTTTCTGTGCATTATTTATACTTTTCAGGGGTCATTTTCATAGGGACTTCAGCACATAAAATACTAGTGTTTTATATACAGAAGTGTCCTTTTACAAAATTGCCTATATGCTCATATGTCATGTTCATGTGTAAGTTTACCCGGACAGAGCGTTGGCGTTCCTTGGGGTGTAGCTGGGGCAGGGTTTGGACTGGCATGCATACTTTGTGAAATTCAACTATATGTACATAAAATCTCAGGAAAATTTTGGGAACCATGTAGCAGGTATCACTTGTGTGGGGGTAAGTTCGGTGGAATCATTTGTAATGTTTGTGGTTTTAGAATTCTGAATGTTCATTGTGATCCACACTAATACGCTCTCCCCTTCGAGACAGGCACTCTCCAAAGTTTGCACCCCCGTCCCTGAGTCCTCAACAACTTCTCTTGTACAAAAACAAAATAGATCTCATAGCGCTGGATTTCTAGCACCACACTAGAGATCTTTTGACAAAGAAGATTTTGCAGAGGATAGAGCTTTCCTCCCTGATGGAAAAAGCAAGGGGAAACTCCCACTCCCGCAAAAATAGAAGAAAATTGTATTTTTTATACTGATGGATTTTATTGTATTTGTTTTCATTGTAAACCGATATGATGTTGTTTCGAATACTGGTATAGAAAACTAAATAAATAAATATATCCCCCTCTCAATTTAGCCAAGTCATTGAGGTGACAGTGCTAATGCTGGGGACTACACACCTGGGCTCCCTCCAGAATCCTACAACTACAGATCCTAAGTCCAGCCACTAGGTGTCACTGTTGAATGATGACTGGAACTCTTCTTCCCAAGGCCTGAGTACTTTTACATTTTTTAGCCATTCTCTTGACCCATTGAGCAGCAGCTAGCAGATCTGTTCATATCTGTTGCCAGGAGACTAGCATCAGGGACAGAGTTGGCCTCATGGCATTATCAAACAATTTTTGTAGGCCTCTTCTCCCTTTCTTTAAAGGGGAAAAAAGGGATCCAAAAAGAAGAAAGAAACACGTAAGGAATAAAGCCCACATGAGAGAATGCCTCACTTGTTTCAAACGCAAATATTTTAATGAAATGCTGTTTTTCAATATATGCATGCAATGTGCAAGTAAAATTAAAGTGATTATAATACATGCATAACATTTTTGCTTTTCTGTACTTTTGTCCATCTCGCTGAATAACTTCTGTTTTTTTGGCCCTTGCTATTAATTACAATAGTACATAAAGCAAAACTAGACGTAGAAGATGTTTCAGAGAACAGCCGTGAGCAGGCCAAGAAATTATGTTACAATTTTAAAATATCACAGTGACATATGAGGTCTTGAGCCTTGTGCATTGACTTGTTCTGAAGCTGTCAGGATGAGTTCAGTCATCAGCAATATATTAAGAGCCAGCATTGATTCCCTTTCACTTTTATTGTCAGTGGAGAAGTTCTCAGAGATCTAAACAGATGATGTCACAAGAAAAGACAAATGATCTTCAGAAGTGAAAGTCACCTTCATCAGAAGAAGCCTTAGCACTCAAACACAAGGGCGTTGGAGACCTATAGACTATTTCTTTTTCTAAAGACAAGGCATGCTGGAATACAGTCACATGATCACAATTAATTTATTTATAGTCTACTTTTTCAGGCACTTCAAAACAGATTACTTTTAAGTACTGAAGGTATTTTTATGTCCCCAGAGGGCTCACACTCTAAATTTATACTTGACAAAATAGAGAAGAAAGTGACTTGCCCAAGGTCACAAGGAAGGATGTGAACCTTGATATACCTGGTTTATATTGCACTAGCTTTAACCATTAGGCTACACCTTCACTGTATGGAGTGCTATATCAGGAGCAGAAGGTATCATTAACCATAGACCTAGCTAGTGGACACAGAGCAGAGAATCTGGGATTAGTATTACTACATGAATGGTTAGCCATTGTGGCTAATGGTATGGGGGCATTGGATACAATAACAGAATAATCACCAACCCTAAGGGCTTTCTATGACATACCAATAGGGCAATATAGTTAGAGATATTAAGAAAGACCAAAGATATCTCAAGGGCTAGATTCTGAGGGCTTTCTATTTTATGCTTATGGTGTATATTATATATGCTACCATAATTATCTCAACATATGATATTAGTAAATGAGTCTAATGCTAAGCACGTAAAATGCAACATCAAAAAACCTAATAAACCCAAAAAGGTTAAAGCAAACAAACCAAACCACAGTCTTTTATATAGAATGTTCCTTCTGTAGCTGTAAGTCGGTGACTTGGAAGGAAGACAGGTGCGGTGTGTCCTTCAATCAATAAGATTTCGCCTTTGCTCCAGTCAGATGTTGGAAGTAGAAAACGTGCTCAAACTTTCTGGCCTTCACAGAACAATCTTTCTGATATGTCTCCTAAAGAAACCTGTAGGTTGGAACGTAAAACATTAAATACAGAAGATTGAGCATTTAAGTAAGATTCCACAACGGGTAAATTAGTGACCCACCCAGTACAGGTATTATTGCCCTGCAATTGCAGTTGTTGTTTGACAAGCCCGTTAATTCTTTCCACCAAGCCTGCTGCCATTGGGTGGTAAGAAATATGTAAAAGCCAATAAATTCCCAAAGAAGCTGCAAAAGATTGTACTGTTTTTCCTATAAAGTGGGAACCATTATCAGATTGAATTTCCAGAGGGTAACCATGAAAGCAAAAAACTGTTTTTAAGGCTGTAACATTATTGTCTGCAGTGGCTCTTTTAAAAGGAAACAGATGACATGCTCTTGAACAAGTACCTACAATGTTCAGAATAACCTTATGCCCATGTTTACCAGTAGGTAGTGGTCCCATATAATCTACCTGTAAAACTTCCCATGGACTTGTACCATGCTTAGTAGTTCCAGGTGCAGCTTCATGTAAGGATGTTGGAATTCTCCCTTTCTCTTTTTGACATATTACTGCCTGCTCTGCTTCTCCTTTGCCACAGGGAGATGTTTAAAATGTATTTATTTATTTATGACATGACATGACATGACAAGCTTCATATCAGGCCGGTTTACATCAAACTTAGGGGTTAACTTAACAAAAACCATATAACAGGAAGGCCGAAGCGCAGATACAAATAACAGGGAGAATGAACTTGGGGGCTAGGGTAGCCAGGAAATAAAGGACAGAAAAAACTGGAGAAAGAAAACGTATGACTATACAGTGGCTGTGTCGGTCATTTAGACTATTGGGCTAACTGAAAGAACTGTTGCGATGTTAGGCTTGAGGGAAGGCTTGGACGAAAAGTCAAGTCTTGAGTTTTTTTCGGAAGGTGATCAGGCAGGGTTCCAGTCTTAGATCAGTCGGCTGGTTGTTCCAGATGGTGGGGCCAGCTGTGGAGAATGCCCGTTCTTTCGTGGAGGTTAGACGAGTGGATTTAGTTGGGGGAACTTGAAGGTTCCTTTGTGTGCCGCTCTGATGGGTCTTGCAGATGTGTATAGTTTGAGTGGGAACTGAAGGTCTAAAGGTAGTTGGTTGTGTATGGACTTGTGGATAATGGTGAGTGCTTTGTGCAAAATTCTGTATTTAATAGGTAGCCAGTGTAGGTTTCTAAGTATAGGAGTGATATGAGTTCTCCGGTTAGTGTTGGTTAATATCCTGGCTGCTGAGTTCTGGAGCATCTGTAGTGGTCTAGTGGCAGAGATCGGGAGTCCTAAGAGGAGAGTGTTACAGTAGTCGGTTTTGGAGAATATTGTTGACTGAAGGACAGTTCTGAAGTCCTGGAGATGGAGGAGGGGTTTGAGTCTTTTCATAACTTGTAGCTTAAAGAAACAATCCTTCGTGATATTGTTGATTGATTTTTTTAGGTTCAAATGGTTGTCAATGGTGACTTCTAAATCTCTAACTTGAGTGGTCTGAGGAATAGAAGTTGTCT
Source organism: Rhinatrema bivittatum (assembly GCF_901001135.1). Lineage (NCBI taxonomy): Eukaryota > Metazoa > Chordata > Amphibia > Gymnophiona > Rhinatrematidae > Rhinatrema > Rhinatrema bivittatum. The sequence continues at coordinate 118,659,821 of NC_042619.1, forward strand.
GATCATGGCTGGTAGAATGGTCGGTGGAGATGAGAAGGATTTCTGTTTTAGCTGCATTGAGGACCAGGTTCAGGCTGGTGAGTAAGTGGTTGATGGATTTAAGGCAGTTCTCCCAGAAGGAGAGCGTTTTCGGAAGGGATTCTTTTATAGGGATCAGGATCTGAACGTCGTCAGCATATAAGTAGTGAATTAGGTTAAGGTTTGTGAGGAGCTGGCAGAGAGGCAGTAGGTAGATATTAAAGAGGGTGGGGGATAGAGAGGAGCCTTGGGGAACACCTAGAGTAGATTTGAAGTTAGGAGATTCTTTATTGTTGATAGTGATCTTGGAGCTTCTATTATTGAGGAATGAGCTGAACCATTGGGAGGCGTATCCAGATAATCCAATGTCTGAGAGACGATTGAGAAGGATGCTATGGTTCACGGTATCAAACGCCGCGGAGATGTCTAAGAGAACTAGCAGGAATGAAATCCCTTTATCTAGGCCCATGAGGATGTGGTCTGTTAGCGAGATGAGGAGGGTTTCAGTACTGGAAGACTTGCGGAAGTAATACTGGGAGGGGTATAGGATTTTGTGTTCCTCCAAGTAGTCCGAAAGCTGTGTGTTCACCACCTTCTCGGTGAGTTTTGCTAGCAGCGGGAGGTTGGATATGGGTCGGAAGTTGGAGAGCACATTAGTATCCAGGTTGGGTTTGTTCAGAAGAGGTTTAATAGATGCTGTTTTAAGGTCATCCGGATATATTCCTTGGGCGAGAGAGCAGTTAATGATGTCGGCCAGAGATCTGGAGATGGTGCCTGGGATAAGGAGCAGAAGTTTTGTTGGGATGTGGTCCATCGGGTGGTTGGATGGTTTCAGCTTCTTGAGTGTTGATTCTATCTCCAGAGGGGTGGTGGGCTCGAAGGACTCTAGGGTAGCTCTGGGGGAGTATGTGGTGGTGAAGTTTAGAGCTGGTGGTGTTGGGTTAGTAGGGAGAAGCGCTAGCGTGTTTGCAATTTTATCCTGAAAGAAGAGTGCGAGTTCATTGGCTTTGGATTGAGCCTGATTGTCGGGAATGGTAGGGGCCGAGGGTTTAGTGAGTTGAGCTACATAGGAGAACAGGGCCCTAGCGTCATACTGAATATCATGGATTCTGCTGGCGTAATAGTCTTTTTTTGCTTGTAGGAGAGAAATCCTGTAAAGATGCATGTTTCGTTTGTAATCTGACAATGTTGTAGAGTTGGGGGACTTTCGCCAAGTGCCTTCCTTGTGTCGGAGGTCTTGCTTCATTCATTTAAGTTCCGGTGAGTACCAAGCTTGCTTCCTTTTTTGAGACCAATTGATGGTATTTGTCTCTTTGAGCCCATTGCATCATATCATTTGATATGAGCCCATTGCATCATATCATTTGTACCCAAATGACCATATCAAAATGAGCCCATTGCATCATATCATTTGTACCCAAATGACCTGATGCTTCATGCACTTAATTCCCTATGCTGACTGCATGAATGGCTGCATATTGATCAGCAGCCTAATTATGGGTACTCTCGCCATCATCTCTTCCTACATGTGCATCAACATGTCTAATATAAACCTGCATCTCCTGACAGATTTTCCAAATTTCAGGCCAGAGATCTTTACCCCAAAGAGGTTTTCCTTTAATCTAGCATGCATCCTGATGCCACTTTGCCATCCAATATAACTGTACTTTATAAACTGCCCAAGAGACTGTGTATATGTAACAGGAACTAGCCCCATCATGTTGTGCTGATTTGAAGGGCTAGAAGTGCTGCATTTAACTCTGCATATTGGCTACTTTGCCCCACACCCTCCCTGCATCCATGTTCCTGAACATCAGGAGAATAGGCTGCAGCCTTCCATTTCCTCTGTCCTTGTCTGTAACAAAAACTGCCATCAGTGAACCAGGCAAGTAGTTTTTGTTCTGTGCTCAGGATATTGTAGTCCAGAGCTTCTAAGACTGGACTACGAGGTGGAATACTATCAAACACTGGAAGCACTTCAGAGAGACAAGGGACTTTCATAACTTCTTCATGAATTTTGGATAGTTCAGGGGAGGAACCTCGGACACTGCTAGCAATATACCATTTCCATATTTAGAAGGCTAGCTGCAGTTAATGCAGTGGTGTGCTCTGAATTTATCCATGTCGTAATTGAGATTTGTGCTCTCAGGATAATATCCCATTCCCCAATAATCTGATCAGTCTCTATCAAAGCCCAATAAACCCCTAAAAATATTTTTCTCTAACATAGTATATTGTAGGGATGTGAATCGTGTCCTCGATCGTCTTAACGATCGATTTCGGCTGGGAGGGGGAGGGAATCGTATTGTTGCCGTTTGGGGGGGTAAAATATCGTGAAAAATCGTGAAAAATCGTTAAAAAATCGAAAAATCGAAAAATCGAAAAACCGGCACATTAAAACCCCCTAAAACCCACCCCCGACCCTTTAAATTAAATCCCCCACCCCCAAATAACTTAAATAACCTGCGGGTCCAGCGGCGGTCCGGAACGGCAGCGGTCCGGAACGGGCTCCTGCTCCTGCATCTTGTCGTCTTCGGCCGGCGCCATTTTCCAAAATGGCGCCGAAAAATGGCGGCGGCCATAGACGAAAAAGATTGGACGGCAGGAGGTCCTTCCGGACCCCCGCTGGACTTTTGGCAAGTCTCGTGGGGGTCAGGAGGCCCCCCACAAGCTGGCCAAAAGTTCCTGGAGGTCCAGCGGGGGTCAGGGAGCGATTTCCCGCCGCGAATCGTTTTCGTACGGAAAATGGCGCCGGCAGGAGATCGACTGCAGGAGGTCGTTCAGCGAGGCGCCGGAACCCTCGCTGAACGACCTCCTGCAGTCGATCTCCTGCCGGCGCCATTTTCCATACGGAAAATGGCGCCGGCCATATGCGTATGGCCGGCGCCATTTTCCGTACGAAAACGATTCGCGGCGGGAAATCGCTCCCTGACCCCCGCTGGACCTCCAGGAACTTTTGGCCAGCTTGTGGGGGGCCTCCTGACCCCCACGAGACTTGCCAAAAGTCCAGCGGGGGTCCGGAAGGACCTCCTGCCGTCCAATCTTTTTCGTCTATGGCCGCCGCCATTTTTCGGCGCCATTTTGGAAAATGGCGCCGGCCGAAGACGACAAGATGCAGGAGCAGGAGCCCGTTCCGGACCGCTGCCGTTCCGGACCGCCGCTGGACCCGCAGGTTATTTAAGTTATTTGGGGGGGGTTCGGGAGGGTGGGGGATTTAATTTAAAGGGTCGGGGGTGGGTTTTAGGGGGTTTTAGTGTGCCGGCTCACGATTCTAACGATTTATAACGATAAATCGTTAGAATCTGTATTGTATTGTGTTCCATAACGGTTTAAGACGATATTAAAATTATCGGACGATAATTTTAATCGTCCTAAAACGATTCACATCCCTAGTATATTGCAAAGTCACAGGAGTCCATTTCCTTCCCCCAAACCCTAATGCATTCTTTTGGCCAGTCTTATCTACCTGCCAAAGAGACCAATCTGCTCCAGGAGGAGACAGTGACACTTCAAGAATAAAAAGAGCATCCTCATTGATAGTATGCAAATTCTGAGCAGAAAACACTGACAATTTGACTGCATCCAATGCACTCTGCGCCTCCTCTGTCCATTGGAATACACATTTCTTATTACATAGTGCATACAGAGGATGCAGTATCTGTGAGAGATGTGGTACATGATTCCACCAGAAATTAAAAATACCACAGACTTGCTGCACCTACTTCTGCAAGGTAGGGGCTGCTAATTATTGGATTTTATTGAACACTGATTCAGGAATACAGCATTTACCTGCCTGTCACCCTATACCTAGAAATTTCACATCCTGTCTGATTTATTATTTAACCAAATCAATAGTAGTTTGGAGGAAAAAGCTAAAAAAAAGTGATTTAAAATTTAAAGCCAGGTTCTGGGTGCATTTTTTTTCTTTTGTCTGCATTGATATTTTGCAACCAGTTTGTCTCCCTTTTTGTTGGATTTGATTTATTAACCACCCATCTTTTTCCAATTCCTGACATAGCAGGGCTAAAGCTTCACTAATCTCCTGTGCGTCTCTTCCCTGAAGCAAGATATCTACATAATGATGTAATTTTATGGAACCTAGCAACCTGGGAGTTAACCGTTCCAATGTCTGTGAGACCTTATCATGACAAATGGTTGGGCTATGTATGTATCCCTATGGCAGTCTGGTAAAGGTGTATTGTTACCCCAGCCATGAGAAGGCAAACATCTCCTGATTAGAAGGGACAATAGGAATACTAAAGAATGCATTACTAATATCTACCACAGCGTACCAGGTACCTTTATGTTCTTGGATGGCATGCATTAGGTTAGCTATAGATGGGACAGCAGAATGAAGAGGTGGGGTGACAGCATTCGCTTTACAGTAATCCACTGTAAGGTGCCAAGACCCATCTGGTTCTAACACTGGCCAAATTGGACTATTAATAGGAGATTGCTGCCCAGGTTATTGGAGTGGAGGTGGAGTTATAATCATCAACAGCAACACCTAGTGGTCAGATTTTAAAGTTCACATTTTCAGTGCTCCTGAAAGAGCCCTGGTGCATGGCCACTGGCCAAGTATTGTTATTGCAATGACTTGACTAAATCAAGTTGAAAGGAGGTATTAAATAGACAAAAAAAAAAAAATACCTGGGTGCTTGCAAATGAAGGCTCATGATGCCAGATCCCATGTCATGCTCCAACAGAGCTGAGACTTCTCCTTTTGGTGATTCAATACTGAGATATCTCACCAAGAAAAATTAAGGCAATAAATCTACATTCAGTGGAAGTCAGCAAGCTGACAACACATAATCAGACATAATGATGGAACAGTTCCCCTATGATGAGAAGCTATGCAGTTTAGGGCCCTTCAGCTTGGAAAAAAGACGGCCGAGAGGAGAGAGGACATGACAGAAATTTATAAAGTCATGAATGGAGTGGAATCGGTAAATAAAGGATGGTTATTTATTCTTTCATGGAACTAATAATCAACAGATTTAAGAGAAATCATAGAAAGCACTTTTTCATTAAGCTCACAATCAAGTTGAGGAATCTGTTGCCAGAAAACGTGGTCAAGGTGAGTAACATAACATGGTTTGGACAAGTTCCTGGAAGAAAAGTCTATAAAACGTTAATAGCTAGGTAAACTAGAGAAAGCCATTGCTATCCCTGAGCATGAGTAACTGAAATTAGATCTACATTTTTGAGACTGGCCACTGTCGGAGACAGGATGCTGGGCTCCATGGACCTAGGTCTGACCCAGCATGGCATTTCTTATGAGGTTGCCTGGATGGTTTAATGTTTAATTTTAATTAATTAAAATATGTCAACAGTCTGCTTCATTAGTCTGCAACTAGTTTGGCACTGTGTGCACTAATATGTCTTACAGGATGTGCGTAATATCTATGACCTATGTTGGGGATTTTGATATAGGCAGAGTTTACTGAGATGATGCAGTGACACATGCATCAGGTTTGCTCAGTGGGTAGCAACAGTTCCATTACTATATGCTTGTTAATCAAAAACTTTTCTTTTTTAACTTAAATAGGAAGAAAGTTAATACATTGATTATGTGGGTATATAAAATGATATAAACATTGATTCAATTCTCAGATTTAACTATAAATTCCTAGAAAATCAAATTTAAGAGGACAGGAAATTTGCTTTTGCAGTCTGCCATTTTCAGACTCAGTTTTGTTAAGAACAGAAAACAATTTTTTTTTATTGTTCATTATCACGCAGAAAATATGGTCTCTATTCAATAAAAGAGAGTTTAGCACATACATTTATTCAACAGAAATATTCTAATTCTGATTTGAAATAATAGGGTGTGTTGCCATGCACCTGAGGTTTTTGCATATCTGAGCTTTGCGTACCTTTCAGTCCATGCCATTAGTCTTATGGAACTCCCCCCTTATTATCACAAATATATGTGTCCCTGATGACATCACGCACATCTGGATAAGGGCTGGAAGAGCCTACTGTGTATCCCCCTACTGCTGGTGTCAGCACAGTGAGGGCTAGTGTAGTCATGTATGGGAATGCTTCATAGCATAAATGAAAGTGCACGTGATTACAATGTGTGCTCAATGATCTGCTGTGATGCAAAGTGGAAAAAAATGCAGTTTTAATATAGCCCTCTAACAGAACCTGATGGCATGAGCCATCACTTCTTTTCTATCATTATTATTATTATTATTGTTTTCTTACATGACGGAAAAGAGTTGCTGCTCTCCTATGTTAATCACTTCTAAAAAGTCCATTACTAAGTCTAAGATAACTATTATCTAGTCTTTTGTCAGCCAGCAAAAATGTCTTTGGGCCTCAGGCATGTCCCTGATCATAGGATCCTCTACTCCTATTATCGGGCCTGGATTTGTCAATAGGCACACTAGGCCTGATCCTAGGGCAGCAGAAACCGGGGAAGGGTGGGGGGGGGGGGGGGGGCGCAGCAGGCTGGCTGAAGATTTCATATCTTCCAAAAAAATAATATAAATTATCCTAATAAATATAGTGTAAAACTAATTTCATAATGTAATATGACTTAAGACCTGGCTGTTTAAACAAGCATTCCCGGACACCAACTAATTCTCACACCATCAACCAAATGCTATCCAGCCAGTCCTACCAGACGTTATCCAACCAGTCCTACCCCTTCTCCATGTAATATCTATAGCTTATATTATAGATATTGTAAATATATTTATCTAATGTAAATATCTTTATCTAAAGTTATCCTCTCCTTTTTTCTTCTCTTCTCCCAAGTTTTAATTCCCTTGTTATTTGTAACTGCTCACTTCCACAGGTTACACTGTTGTTCATTGTACACCCCTGTTATATGTAAACCGGCATGATGTGATTGTATCATGAATGCCGGTATATAAAAATCTTAAATAAATAAAATAAATAATATAAAAGATGTAAATGTTTGCCAATTTGCTTCAGAATTTTTAAATTTTTGCCACAAGATCTACCCCTGAGCTGCCACAGGAAACTGGGGGGAGGGGGAGGCTGTGCCTTAGACCTTCTGCCCCCTGTTGTCCAATCTTGTGCGAGGGGGAGGGAAGAGGGGATGTATGTTACGGGAGGCCTCTCACCTTTTTCTGGAGGACGTTCTGAAGCCGGGGTCTCGCCTGATCTGCTTGCCCAGGTTTTGCTCCATGGCCTGGGAGGCCTCTGACGTCCTTGGGGCCTGCCTGAGGCCTGCTTCAGTCTTCGTCTGGACTTCCTGGTTTGGGCCACGCCCTTCTCCCTAGGGGTTGGCCCGCAGCTCTTCTCTCCAGTTATAGGGCCAGCCAGGTGTGGCCCATCTGAACTCCTCCCAGGGAGTTGCTTGTTCCTGTCCTATAAAAGAACTTCCTCTGCACTCAGTCCTTGCTTCGGCAATGGTGCTAGTCTACCTAGGCTGTGTCTCCCTTGGACTTTCTGATGGTCCAGTCCTGATGTTCCAATCCTGATGCTCCAGGATGTGGGACCCATGCCTCTGAGAGTTCCTGCTTCTGTTCCGAGTTCCTAGACTCTTGCTTCTGATTCCTAGTTCCAACTCTGGAGGACCCGAGGGGTTTCCACTACCCTGGGCTGAGTGACTTCCCGAGCTTCTCCCACTCTTCTCGTGGTCTGCGACCAGCCTCTGGGCTGTGTAGGGCGCGAAGGAGACAGTGTGGTCCGCGACCGTCCATTGGGGCCGCCCGTTGGCAATGGAATGGTAGGGCGCCTGAGGGTCCTGCTCATCCCTCTTGTTCCTGTCTTAGTCCTGACCTCCTCTGTGCTTTGCTCCAAGCTCCAAGGCCTTGCTTTCTCCGCTTCAGTCCTGTGTCAACCTGACCTCCGTCCGGCCTGCAGCCTCTGTAGCTCCCTGCGGCAGGTACGAAAGGGCTGGGAACGGTCGGAGGACTGTTCAGAGACCACCATAATAGTGTGGTCTCCTGGGGCATGTAGGTCGGCGGAGTGGCCGGGACTTGGACCGTCTTCACCACTGCAAGGGCACACCTCACTTCTCTTCCACCTAGAGAGCCTTGGTATGCCAAGCCTCGAGTGCTTGCTCGAGACTGACGCTAGCCATAACAGTTTGCCAAAGCCCTAACACTTTCACTGCCTATTACCTTTTTACTCTGATCCTGTATGGACCCCTTTTTGGGTCTCAGGTGACTGTCCCATCCATGGAGAGACATTGTAAGGGGTAGGAAAGAAGGGTGACTGTCCGGGGCACCAAACTGAGTGGGCACAGGGAAGACGATGCCCTATCTCTGAGTTAGTCTGTGAGCATGCAAGCCTGGAAGGGAAGCGAGCACTGAAAGCAACCTTTGCCCAGGGTGCTGTTTTGTTCAGTGACTGCTGTGTATTCTAGTTTCTTCTAGGTCATGACTCAAAAGAACTGAACCTACCTGAGTCTACATTGTGTTTAAAGCTCCTGTTGTGTCACATGAGCTGGATATCAAAAAATTCAATACATCTACATTTAAAAGTATTCATATGTTTTTGTCAATCCATGTGTAACGCAGGCACCCTGTCCTCTAGCTTGCTGGTGGCCAGAATGGTTCTTTTGTTACAAATATATGTGTTAATGGAACCTCGGGACATCTCCTTATGCTGTACCTTGCTATGATCACCGGATGTAATACATTTCATTAAAAGCAGCAAGCTCTGGAATGATGATCAGACTCCTTTTAATGCTGCCACAAAACTGTTATGAAAATCACAGTTTGCCATAGAGTAAATGAGTGAAATTTAGCATAGACAATTTTTCTGAGCCAATCAGCATGGGTTTGTACAGTTATGTCTCACTTCTTCAACATCTGATTTTTCCCCATGCAATAATTCTGTCATCCATGATAAATTCCACAACACTCATGCCTGGTTCTTTCAAAACTGATCCTCCCAGTGGAGCAAGAAATCTGCCAGCTTTAGCCAATTCTTCCCTAGAAACTAACACAGCTCATCTAAAGGGCTGGTGCAGGTTAAAAGACCAGTAACATTTTGCTATATTTGAGCAAACACATACCACCGAGTGACTCAGCTCAGGAGCATGCTCTGATCACTCAAGCTCTATCAAATAAAAACAGAGAGCTGGGCGACCAAAACAGACCAATTTTATAACTCTTAGTTACACAAGTAAAAATATCCTAATTTTTAAAAGAAAGCAAATATATATTTGTAAATGAATTACTTTCAACTTATTTTTTGAATATTTAAGAAGGACCAAAATGACCATCCAGGCTGAGGCTAAAGCATAAGTAGATCCAATGAATTTAGCAAATGTCACTGGCAGTTTTATTCCTGTGAAGATATTAATATGCAAAATTTCTGAATGCACCTTTCATTTCATCACTGCTCTCATTATGAGTCTAGACAGGTCAGAACATGCAGGCATCCTACATTAACATAAGTAAAGCATGGTCCCAACACAAACAGCTAAAGAATGAAGTAAAGGGAAGAAGATTAAAAAAAAAAACCCAACCCCAAACTCCACAGGCATGACAAAGGCATGGGGGTGGCTTGCGGGAATAACAGCTACTACCTGGAGATTAATACCCTTATTCAATAAACATACTCACTATTAATGTGACTCCAACATTGCTCTATGCTTAATGGCAAGAGGAAATGTGGAAAAAAGGATTTGCATTCACAAAAAAGCAGGGGAGTAGCTTGCTTGTTAAGGCGGTTACTACCCCAAACCAAATAAGACTGATACTTCACTTTCAATGCATATCCAGCATAGCTCTCTGCTTCAACGGCAGGGGGGAAAGAGGAAAAGAGGATTTATATTCAGGCAACAACCAACAAGGACTGAATTACATAGTCTGGGTAAACAAATAAGCATGGGTGTAGCTTGCTTGTTATGGCGGTTACTACCCCAAATCAATTAAGCCTGATACTTCACTTGGAATACATATCCAGCAATAGAGATGTGAATCATGTCCTCGATCGTCTTAACGATCGATTTCGGCTGGGAGGGGGAGGGAATCGTATTGTTGCCGTTTGGGTGTGTAAAGTATCGTGAAAATCATTAAAATCGTGAGCCGGCACACTAAAACCCCCTAAAACCCACCCCCGACCCTTTAAATTAAATCCCCCACCCTCCCAACCCCCCCCCCCAAATGCTTTAAATTACCTGGGGATCCAGCGGCGGTCCGGAATGGCGGCGGTCTTATTTCTTGCTCTACTTAATTTTTTCCCTAATATATTTCATTAGCTTAGCTCCAGCTGAGTTTGCCCAAAGGTGGCTAACTGCACTGTTTGTGTAAGACAGGTTTATCCAACTCCCGTGTCCCGCTTCTCTTAAGGAAATCAAAGCTGCATCTGTGCTTTAAATTACCTGGGGATCCAGGGACGGTCCGGAACGGCGGCGGTCCAGAACAGCCTCCTGCAATTGAATCGTGTTGTCTTCAGCCGGCGCCATTTTCCAAAATGGCGGCGCAAAATGGCGGCGGCCATAGACCAACACGATTCGACTGCAGGAGGTCGTTCCGGACCCCCGCTGGACTTTTGGCAAGTCTTGTGGGGGTCAGGAGGCCCTCCCAAGCTGGCCAAAAGTTCCTGGAGGTCCAGCGGGGGTCCGGGAGCGATTTCCTGCCGCGAATCGTTTTCCGTATGGAAAATGGCGCCGGCAGGAGATCGACTGCAGGAGGTCGTTCAGCGGCAGTCCGGAACCCCCGATTCGCGGCAGGAAATCGCTCCCGGACCCCCGCTGGACCCCCAGGAACTTTTGGCCAGCTTGGGGGGGCCTCCTGACCCCCACAAAACTTGCCAAAAGTCCAGTGGGGGTCCGGAACGACCTCCTGCAGTCGAATCGTGTTGGTCTATGGTCGCCGCCATTTTGCACCGCCATTTTGGAAAATGGCGCCGGCTGAAGACAACACGATTCAATTGAGGGGGCCGTTCCGGACCACCGCCGTTCCGGACCGCCGCTGGATCCCCAGGTAATTTAAAGCATTTGGGGGGGGGGGGTTTGGGAGGGTGGGGGATTTAATTTAAAGGGTCGGGGGTGGTTTTTAGGGGGTTTTAGTGTGCCGGTTTTCCTGCCCTCCCCCTTCCACCGATTTACAATTTTTTGACGATAAATCGGGGGAATTGGTATTGTATCGTGGCCCTAACGATTTTTGACGATTTAAAATATATCGGACGATATTTTAAATCGTCAAAAAACGATTCACATCCCTATCCAGCAAAGCTCTCTGCTTCAACGGCAGGGGGGAAAGAGGAAAAGAGGATTTATATTCAGGCAACAACCAACAAGAACTGAATTACATAGTCTGGGTAAACAAGCATGGGTGTAGCTTGCTTATTGTGGCGGTTACTACCCCTAACCAATTAAGAGGATCATTTATCAAAATGCGCTAAGGCATTTTCGCATGCGTTAAGGGCTTATCGCATGTGATAACACCATATTGTATGGTGTGATGCAAATTTGAAAAAGAGGAGGAGTGGGATTACTAGTCTGTGAAGTGCTATTGCACAGACAATATTCATTTTAACTACACCTTTTTCAGTGGTGTTAAGCTATGTGATAGCTTGTGTTATGGGAAGGTAAGGTGTTAGTGCATTTTGTAATGTCTCCAGAAAGGCCTGTTTCAGTAGGTTTGGAGCACCAGCTTGAGAGAAAGAGAAAGAGAGAGACTAGCTATAATGTCCTCTCCCTAGATAGGTATTTGTATCCCTGTGGGAGGCCCACCTAGTAACTCGAGGTGAGGTTTAGGTATTAGTGTAGGGGGTTAGGGGCCACTTTGACATTCAACGTGAGATGTACGAACAGAACAGTGGTCTCTTGTGAAGATTTGGTGGCCTACAGAGAGAGGAAACTCACCCAAAGATGAGATTTGTGCAATGTTCTCTCCACCTAGCTTGATGTTACCCAGGTAGAGTGTCCATCAAACTAGGTTGAGAGAACCTGGCCAAATATCATCTTGGAGTGAGTTTCCTCACTCCAAAGGTCATAAAATCTTCACAAGAGATCACTGTTCTGTTCGTACGTTGAATGTCAAAGTGGCCCCTAACCCCCTACACTAATACCTAAACCTCACCTCGAGTTACTAAGTGGGCCTCCTATAAGGATACAAATACCTATCTAGGGAGAGGACATTATGGCTAGTCTCTCTCTCTCTCTCTCTCTCTCTCTCTCTCTCTCTCTCTCTCACTCTCTCACTCACTCACTCACTCAGAACTACAACAGGTGTGGCACTTATTGCAAAGTCTGAAAACATTATTGCAATTTGCACTAACTTAGCTCTTCACATAGGTAATTAGTGCAAATTCCAATAAACTGTCTATTAGCTTAAACCATGCCGCTATTGCATGCAATACTTATCGCATTTTGAGAAATCCAGGCCTAAGCTAGATACTTCACTTAGATGCAGCTCCAGCACTGCTCTCTACATCAATAGCAGGAGTGGAACGTAACTAACTAGAACCAAAATGTTACTAATAAGGGCCAAGAATAACAGATAAGTATGAGGAAAAGAAATAAGTGTGAAAGCTTGCTGGGCAGACTGGATGGGCCGTTTGGTCTTCTTCTGCCGTCATTTCTGTTTCTATGTCTATAACAAACTGAAGGCAGGGCCAGTGCAATGGTATTAGGCGCCCTAGGCGAACCTTCTGCCATGTATCCCCCAACCCTCCCAGGTCCAGGCACCGGCCCAAGCACACAAGTAAAATGTATGCAACAATAAAATGAAGAAATATAAAATATCAATAATAGTAAAACCATACTAGTAAAATAAATATTTCAAAACAACAGACAAATAGAGTGATATTCCATAAGTAAAAACAAAAAAAAAAAAGTTCCAACTCTAAAACAAAAATTGAAAAACAGTGCAACTATCTGGGAACGTTTGATCTTTGAAGTGGTGGAGGTGTTATTAAAATATTATCATAAAATGTGTTTTTCTAATGTCTTTCATTGTTTGTTGTAGATATGGAGTAACGGCTATGTATGCCAGGTTGAAGTGGTGTGTATATAGAAGGTAATCACATTCTGGCTACAATTGTATCGCTGTGCGGTTTAGAGAGATACTTTGTATAAGGTAAGGTTTTGGATTTGTTGAATGGGGGATATGTAGAATAGAGGGAGTTGAGGTTGTTTAATAAGGATGTTTTTATATTTTCAGTATGAGGATACATTGTAAAAGAATTATGAGATAGAGTTAATCTACAAAACACAAGCTCATGTGAGATATACAGACTACCATGAAGGTGCCGCGATATTAATAAAGTGGTTCATTGTGTGATTAATTAATCCCTGAGGAAGCCTGAATCCATAGGCGAAACGAAGATGTCTTTCGTTATAAAGATGTATAAAAAGGAGTTCTAATCCAATGAGAGTGAATATATTTGAATATTGTATTAACACTGATGTTGTTGTATACATATTGAAATATTGAATGTATTAGCTGAAAATTTATATAGAGTGTTTCTTGGTGTAGAAATGTTTTTAAATGATGGAATGGATGTGTGTGTGGAATGAATGGGTTAGTTCTGTTTTTAATATGTCTATGTAGGTATCTGCTGTGAACTTTAATAAATGGTTGTACTTTATATGATTATATGGTCTCTCTGTGGTGTGATATATTTACAAGTATAATCAGAGAGTGTGGTTAATAATTGACCCTCCGTGTTGATTTACCATGTTGGTCACCCCTGGTCTATGGCATTGCATCAAGAATCAAATTGGGCAGTCTAGCTAGGCCTTATGGTCCTTATCGGCTATCATAATATTTGTTTCTATGATCTCAGGAATAGGTAAACTAATGGAATCCCCACTAAAATAATGGATAGTGAAATATCTTGGATCCAAAAGATTGCACATCCAAGGCAACATGTTTGTGTATCATGGTATTATTATTATTATTATTTATTGTATTTGATATACTACTTCAATACAAAAAGAAACCAAGAGGTTAACAAATTACATATATAATCAACATAAATATATTACTTACCTCTTTGAAAAACCTTTTGATAGTGTAGGTTAATGCCTTACTTTTTATCTTCACTTTTATTTTGAGGCATGTCTTTTCTTAATCTGTAGATTTGCTTTTGTTTACTTATTATTTTAATGAATATTTAATGCTTATATTAAGTTTATTATGTAACAGAGTGAATGTGATATTGTAAACTACCCTAATCAAGCCTGTGTTAAATGGCAGTATATAAAAAAATGTTAAGTAAATAAAAAAAATAGAGGAGGAGGCGTGAAGGAGAGAGAGGTGTCCGCTCCTTCTGTGGAGAGTATCAGCTGGTGAGAATCATCTGCGAAAGACTGAGTCGCTGGGAGGTGACGTCAGCCCGACGCTTACCCCACCCCCCCCTCACTATAAAATCGTTCGAGGGAGAATACCAAACCAGGAGGAGACGTGAAGGAGAGAGAGGTGTCCGCTCCTTCTGTGGAGAGTATCAGCTGGTGAGAATCATCTGCGAAAGACTGAGTCGCTGGGAGGTGACGTCAACCCGATGCTTACCCCACCCCCCCCTCGCTATAAAATCGTTCGAGGGAGAATACCAAACCAGGAGAAGGCGTGAAGGAGAGAGAGGTGTCCGCTCCTTCTGTGGAGAGTATCAGCTGGTGAGAATCATCTGCGAAAGACTGAGTCGCTGGGAGGTGACGTCAGCCCGACGCTTACCCCACCCCCCCCTCGCTATAAAATCGTTCGAGGGAGAATACCAAACCAGGAGGAGGCGTGAAGGAGAGAGAGGTGTCCGCTCCTTCTGTGGAGAGTATCAGCTGGTGAGAATCATCTGCGAAAGATTGAGTCGCTGGGAGGTGACGTCAGCCCGACGCTTACCCCACCCCCCCCCTCGCTATAAAATCGTTCGAGGGAGAATACCAAACCAGGAGGAGGCGTGAAGGAGAGAGAGGTGTCCGCTCCTTCTGTGGAGAGTATCAGCTGGTGAGAATCATCTGCGAAAGACTGAGTCGCTGGGAGGTGACGTCAGCCCGACGCTTACCCCACCCCCCCTCGCTATAAAATCGTTCGAGGGGCGGCGCCCCGCTGCCGCCGGCGCTCCGCCTAAGCTTTGACCGGCTTAGACCGGAGAAGACCGGGTACCGGCAGAGGGTGCTGCCGGTTTGCTGTATCGATCTAACTACTTTCCATGGGGAGGAAAAGGAAGGCTAAGATCATAACCTCCTCACCTAGTCATCAAACACGCATTGGACCCATGAACCACCACGTGGTAAGGATGGTGGAACAGCCAAGGGAGGACAGTGGGGGTGCAGAATCCTACGCATCCCTGAGTCCTGGCGAAGGCCCAAAGTCTCCCCCACAGCCAGCTGGAGTATTAGCATCGGATTCAGCTGAGGAACTGGTAGGATTGGTCCAAAAGGACGTTAGCCTGAGTAATCAGGCTGAAGCCAATTGGACTGAGAAAAGTTCTTCTTTTTTATTATTAGAGCAATTTAATTCTACCAGTATGAAGGATAGCTTACCACATGGTGGAACCTTAGGGGGAAACCAAGGAAAGCTCACCTTAGAAGACCTGGGAAAAATGATAATGAAGATGGATAGTAATATTATTAAGATGAATAATTCATTGATGGTCACTATTAAAGAAAATAAGATGTGTATAGAAAATCATGAGAAGAAAATTGATAAATGTGAGAAGGATATGGTAATGATCTTAAATAAGGTACAATTGATACAAGCATCAGAGAATGCTTTTATCAAGGATAGTTTGACTATCCATAAAGATATAGAATATATGGAAAATTTAATAAGGGTAAAAAATTTAAGAATAATTAATTTCCCAATGACTAGGCTCCTATCCCCTTGGGAATTATTTAAAAAATACCTTAAAGAGAACCTCTTATATGAGGAGGAAGAAATCCCTAAATTGTCTAAAATTTTTTATTTACCTCAGAAAACCCCTGGAGAATCCAGGGGGCAAGCTGTTAGGGAAGAACCCCCCTCACCAGGTCTATCGACTTTTCTAGAAGATTCGGTAGACCTGATAAATAAGAGGGCTACTCTGATAATATCTTGTATTTCCGAACAGGATAAGGAGAAATTATTTAAAAAATATTTCTCGGTTAAAGATATACCATTCTGTGGATATTGTGTTCAAATCTATCCTGATGTGGCTAGGGCCACTCAGGTTAGGAGGAGAACTTTCCTCACATTAAAACCTAGAGTTGTGGCACTAGGTGCTACATTTTTTTTTTAAATTTCCATGTATGTGTTTGTTGAATTATAATGGAAGAAAATATGGGTTTTTGGACCCAATGCAATTAGAAAATTTCTTATTAGATAAACAACCTACTTCTGTATCAGAGACAGTAGCCACATAGAAATTTAAATACTCTCTTTCTGTATTTCTGTTAATTGATATTTGGTTGCTAAAATATTAGTTATTCTTTGTCTCCTCCTAAATATAGGTAATTGTGGAAATGTATAGAGTATTTTTTGTATTTACTTTATGTATGGAAAAGAAATACATATGCCACTTTTTTCTTTTGTTTTCATAAATTTTAAAAAATTGTGAAAATTAATAAAATATAAATTAAAAAAAATATATATATATAGCGACATCATACACAAGCAAAATAAGAACATCTTCAAATTAAGAATATAGACACATCAAGCAATTAAAATAGTCCAATAAAAGGAAAGAAAACAAAATATATATATACTAATGGTAATTATTAGAAAAAATAAAATCTGCAATTTAGAAAAAGAATTGATTTTAGGACTACATTTGCATGAAAAACCTTATAATAATCATGGGCATGTGATCAAGGTCGCTTCAGAAACTCAGCAATTAAAGGCCTGGCTAAACATGCCTTTACATTTTTTCTGAATTTTAAGTAGTTCAGTTCTGAGTGAATACCCAAATACAACATATTCCATACTAGGGCTTGATTGCTAAAAGAGAGGTGATGTGTCATCTCTAACCTAATTAGAGAAGAAGAGCATAATGTTCTCACTAGGAAATATGGAATTAAGAGTTCTGATACATTTTTCATATAGCTCCTACATATAGATCAAAAGACCAGACACAGAATTTCAAATTTAATTCTGCATAAAACGGGAAGCCAGTGTAACTTCTGCAGAATCAGAGAGACATGATCCAATTTCCTCAGCCCATGAATTACTTTAGATGCTGTGAGAAAAATATTCAAAGGAAAACGTCTTAAGTTAACCAGATAAGAATTATCCGACTAACTTACAATGGATATTCAGCAGATTGGCTATGTTGCTGAATATCCCCAAATATATTGCTAGTTAGCTAGATAAGTCTTTTTTTTTTTTTTTTTATATGAGTTTACAATTTTCTGAAAATATACACTAGTTATATGCATTTAAGCTTTATATAAACACATAAAGAGAAAGTATATAATTAATGCATAGTCATTAGTGATATCCAAGACCAAAGTCTATATCAGTAATTACAGAACCTGAGCGTAAAAGAAAAAAAGGAGCATTACATTTATAGTAAATATACATAATTTTTGTGTCTCAACCGTATCAAACAATTTAATTCTCCCAAAGGATGGTTATTTAGGGTTCAAGGTAAGCACGCAATTGTTCTGGGTAATTAAACACATATTTTGTATTCTGATTTATAATAACACATTTGCATGGAAAACGCAGTAAAAACCTAGCACCACTCTGAGTGACCTTTTCCTTCATCGTTAGAAATTCCTTTCTTCTTATCTGAGTATTTAAAGAAACATCAGGGAAAATCCTTATTGTAAAACCATGAAATTTTTCATTCTGATTTTTAAAATATAATTTGAGAATAGTATCTCTCTGAGAGAGATCTGCAAATTGTACTATTAATGTGGCTCGCAATTTGATTTCCATATCGGATGACTTTTCAAGAAGTTCTGATAGATCTGTGTCATCCTTTTGTTCACCAGGCTCCTGTGTCAATAAATCATTATTAGGAACTTTTTGGGAAAGATAATAAATCCTAGTTATTGTTGGTAACGTTTCTTTTGAGAATTTCAATATTTTCAAAAGATAACTCTTGAAAAGTTCTCTGGGTGACAATAAATGTGTTCTAGGAAAGTTTAGAATACGTTTCCAAAGAGTCTACTCATCTATCAGGTACTTTTTCTTTAAAGCTGGGTACCTTTCCTCGTGGGTATGCCCCACACTAAGAGGAAAGGGAGAGTAACAACTTCAACACCGGTTGTGAATAATAACCAGCCAAAAATTCAAGACATCTTTGGTAAAGCCGTACCCCTTACACCAGGACTAGAAGTCGTTGGAAGTGAGGCCCAGGAGCAGGGCCACATTTCCCAGACTTGTGAAACATCTCTTAGCCCTGGGGCTCCCTTAACCCCAGATCCACCTACGGGGATAGGAGGAGGACATTTCTTATTTACTGATACTGATTTATTTGTTAATAATATTAAGTCTGATCCTAAAGAAAAAGTGATGGAAGGAGTCCAAGGGAATGCACTGTCTGGGGATCCTGTTATAGTTCCCTCCAATTTCACACTAGAAGGGATTGGTAAGATGGTATATTTAATGCAAAAATCTATTAATGATTTGTCAGTAATGGTTCAGGAAAGTTTAAATAATACTAAGATTTTACAGACTAAGACAGAAAAATTAGAAGAGACTGTAGTGAATTTAGGTCAGAGAGTTGTGGAAATAGAGAGTATTCAGTTAAATCTGATTAAATCTGAAAAGATGCAAGCTAATAAAATTGAATTATTAAGTCTTTTTTTTTTTGGGGGGGGGGGATAAATTTATTCCTGCTATTGAGCATGTCCAACTTATCTGGCTAAGTTTATGGATAAGTGTAAATATTGCTATTTATTTATGTTATGATATTTAAAATTCTTATATACTTCTTTCTGGCCAAACTTATCTAGTTAAGGCATAGAGGTATTAAGCCATGATGATTTTTCACAGGAGGGTTCCCACTATCGAGGGAAAGTGGCTTGCTCCCCAAAAAAAATATCATGGTTGTATGGCATATTGTTTTATCTTGTGGCAAAACACCACAGGATAAACAATGCAGCTAGTGGCCTTTTAAGCACAATGGTGGCCTCAACCTCAGGGGATCACCATCACCTTAAGGATATGACTGTAGAAAAAATGCCCCCAAAAAGAAGACGTTGAGTGGGTGTCAAGGCTGACCCCTGACTCAACCCGGGGCCACCATTAGAGGTGGCTCTGACAGCTAAAAGTTAAAAATTCCAAAAAGTTATTGTAATTCCAAAATGTTATTGTAATTCCAACTAAAGTTATATTATTATTATTTATTTCTTTTATATACCGACATTCAATCGAGATATCACATCGGTTTCCAGATAACCAAGGGAATAGGGCGTAGTCCGCCCTATTTTACAAAAAACAATTATAACATATTATAACAGTGGTACATGGAACAAAAGGTTATATGTAAAGTTATATATGTAAAGTTATATGTAAAGTTATATGTATTGTAATTCCAACTAAAGTTATATGTAAACCGACGCGATACGATTTCTCATGAGCATCGGTATATAAAACCTCTTAAATAAATAAATAAAAAAAGATGAAAGTCTTTGCGCGGCAATGGATCCCCTCCCAACTCTGTCATAAACAAATAAATTGGGCCTCCCAACTTTGTCATCAGTAAAGAAATGAGCCCCATCCTCCCTTTCCAAATACATAAAGATTGTCACTGCCCATCCCCTCCCACCCCATCCCAAATGTAACTCAAAATTGTTGAGGGTATAGTGCCCCCCATACCTCCCCCAACTCCTATCTCCCAAATGTCTGAAAAAAGCATTGGTAGTTTGTGGGAACCCCCTGGCCCCCTTCTTGCACCCAAACCCCAAAAACCCTGCTAAGGATCCTGCGATGGGGCCTGGGGTACCCCCTAGCCTTGTGCCCACTTGGCACCATTTTTCAAATGGCACTGACTTAACCTTGCTCCAGTCTGAACACCAGACGTTGCCCAGTCATGTGACTGGGCAATACTCACAGTATTAGTTTTTGAATGTAATCCACTTTGAAGTGCTGGAAAGCGGAATACAAATCAAATAAATAAACAAGATCAGGTCAGTGCCATTTTAAAAAATGGCACCAACCGGGCTCAGGGATTGGGGGTGCCCTGAGCCCCATTGTGGGATCCTCAGCAAGATTTTTTTGGTTTGGGATGGAGGAGGGGGTTAGCAGTTGGGGGTCCCACAAACTACTAATGCTTTTTTTCAAACATTTGGGGAATGGGGGAAGGGGAGGTATGGGGGGCACTATACTACCAATGATTTTGAGTTACTACTGGGATGGATGGGGCAGTGACATTTATGTACTTGGAAAGTAGGAGTGCGGGCACTATTTTTTTGTTGATGACAGGATTGGCAGGCCCAGTTTATTTATTGATGAGAGTTGGGGGGAGGGAAGTCCGTCACCACATGAGGAATTTCATCTTGTTTTAACTTTTGGCTGTTGGGGCTGCCTTGAGTAGTGGTCCTGTGTTTAGCTGGGGGTCAGCCTCGACTCCAACTCTACTTTTTTTTGCCACAGCATTTTTTTAAAAGCATGGTCCTTTAAATCTAACATGAAAGCCATGGGACCCAAATTAGGGTCCTGGGGCTCCAACATTAGATTTAACATTTCCCAATGAGGTGCTGTTAATTTATCACAGCTGACCACTTTCTCAGTTGGCTGCAATAAATTATTTATATAGAATTGCCTATTAATGAGCTACTTTGCGTGGATTTGCAAAATTCATGCATGCAAATTGCATGCAAAGCAGCTCATTGTAACAGCAAAAAGAATATGGGTAAGGCCATGCAAAATATCACTGCAATAAAGCTCTATCACTTGATAAACAGTATATATCGCACAAAATACACTGTTTAAAGCGCATTAGAGCACTATCGCGACTTGATGCATTTCCCAGTAAGTTATTCAGATAAGTAGCTCCTCCCCAAAACACCCATTTCCTGCCCACATTTAGCTGGATAAGCACTTATCCGGCTAAGTACGTATCTGGATAAGTGGTCAGATATTCAGCCTCTATCATTTAGCCGGATAAGTCCTTATTTATCCACATGGACCTGAATATCAACCTCTGTGATTTGCAAGAGTTGTAGATGTTTTAATTGGACCAGGAGTAAACCTTGATATAAGATGTTAAGGTAGTCGATTCGAAATAGAATTAGGACACACGCTAGAACCCTTAGGTCCTGACTTTCCAAGAAAAGTTGTAAATGATATATCTACCTGAGAAAGAAGGAAATTTGAATCAAAGAAGAGATTTGCGGTGTCATGTTAAGTTTTGAATCTAATTTAATACCTAGGACTGAAACCAACTCCTTAAGTGGAATTTCTGTCCCTGTATATAAGAGGAACCACAATAGGCACAGTTACCCTTCTGTTCACCCAAAGTGCTTCATACTTTCAAGGGCTGACTTTTAGTTTATGGAAATACAACCACTGACTGATACAATCTAGACATACATTGACACTCTAGATATCTTCTGGACAGTCAGGAAGGAAATAAACTATAACTTGTAGGTCATCTGTGAATAAGAAGCAGGTGTACTTGCAATCTTGAATTAGTAACAGTTGGGGCCAGGAACAAGTTAAAGAGAAGAAAGGCAAGCACTGAACCCTGTGGCATTCCATAACTTTAATCTCCAGACAATTTGGAACATCTGATCCATGAGATAGGATTCAAACCATGTTAATACAGTCCCTTCAAGACCTATCTTTGTCAGTCAATTAATATGTAGTTTGTGATCAATAGTATTGAAGGCTTTGCCATGTCAATTAAGACTATGAGCACTTCCTTCCCCCAATCATGTCTTAATCTAATATCACTGACCAAGGCTACCAGAGCTGTCTCAGTGCTATGATCCTTCTTAAACTCTGATTCAAAAGGATGAAAAATGTTGGTCTTGAAAGCAAAGTCATTAAGCTGGTCCATGTCTATCTTTTCAATGGGGTTGGACATAAAAGGAAGGTTTGACACTGGTTTATAATTTCTAATTACAGTAGGATCCAAAGAATATTTTTCAGAAGAGGGCAAACCCTAGCTTGCTTTAATGGAACCGTGACATAGCTTTTGGATAAGTTAACGTTTTCCATAGGAGAAACAAATTCTGAAAGGCCTAACTCCATTCTTTTAATGAATTGTGAAGGCATCAGATCAAGAGGAGAAATAGAGGAGCACATGAAAAACAGTCATTGGTCAATACCCAACAGTGAGGTCAAAAAGTGGCAAAAACCATAAGCTGTAAGATCACGGCTTACCGATGGTGAGTTTATGGGTTTATTAGCAAATTGGGAAACCAATTTAAAGAATTGCTTCCAGTGATTATTTGCAAACTTGATCCATTTGGAAAGATAATCCTTCTTAGCTTGTTTAATTTTGCTATAATAGGCCTGGATTTTCTAAGTTCGCAGAATGGGGGGCGGGGGGCGAAGCGGGGGGCAGGCCTGCAAAAGCCATCAGCAATCACACCACCATGGTGCTATCACTGCCAGCTTTTGCAAACCAATAGCGCCACCGTGAAAGGTGGTACTATTGGCCGCGTTACTGACGGAGATAAGGCTCCTTACCTTTTCGCCATCAGCGATGTCTTCGCGGCGTCCGCCCCGGTGCCGCCCCGACTCCTCCCCTTCAGGTGCAGATGCCGCCCAGAACCCGCCCCAATCTAGGTATTGCACGTGAAAAGAGTCTTTTCGCGTGAGATACCTTTAGAAAATGACCCCCATAGTGTTTAAATGCAATCTTACAGATCCTTCCATTTTTCTTTGCTTTTCTTTCATAGAGCTAAACCTGTTTCCTGAACAATCTAAGTTGTACATGAAGCCAGGGCTGAACTGAATATGAGTTAACACATCATTGTTTAAGAGGTGCAGTTTTTTCACTTGCATGACCGAGCATGATGTTCCAACTATCTATCTGACTGAGCAAAGCCTTATCAGCAAAGTCCTCAGGAAAATGACAAAACTCTGCTACTATTTAAAACAAAATCTATATGCTTACAATCCCTGGATGACATTACCTTCTCAAAGTTAACAGAGGTCAGAGCTTCAAGATACAATGAGAAGAAGTCAAGGTAATGATCAGTTCACGATAAGGGCAGGGTACAAATGGAGTCAGCATTGATTATATCCTTACCAGAGGTAAAAATGAGATCAAGCATATCTCCAGCAATGTGTATTAAAAGATTAACTCAATTTTCACAAAGTGGGGGTTCAAGAGCCTTTAGATCGCTCTTAAGTTTTTGCAGCCTATTTTGTGCAGGCACAAGATAGGCCTTAACAGGCTGCAGCTAGCTCACCACTAAACAGGGTGGTCTTCACCTGACCAACCACCTCCCCCTTGGGTAGAGGTCTTAGGTTCTGGTGGTTAGCAGGATTTATAAGCAGAGAAGAAAAGCTGAGATGGAATTGGAGGCCAGGGCCAAGATTAGGGCAGGCAAAGATCAAAGTTAAGTCCAGGTCCAATCAGAGTTTGAGGCAGGCAGAAGGCAAGGAGAAGTACAGGTATGGTCCAAGATTGAGGCAGGCAGAAGTCCAGGTCTGGTCCAAGATCGAGGCGGGCAGAAAGTAAGGAGAAGTACAAATCCAATTCAAGGTTGAAGCACAAGTGTAGAAGCCAAGAAAGACAGTGACACAGGCAGTAAGGTAAGGACTGGACAAGGCTGGAGAAAGACCAAGAGCAAGATGACACTGGCAGGAACAACCTAGGACATGGAGTAGGAGACAGGAACATGCAGGATTCGGGTCAATCAAGATGCAGAAACAACAACATTGCAGCGCAGGATACATGCTGTGAAGGCATCATCTGTCTGCAAGATTGGGGTTTAAATCCCCAGCTGGGATGACATCATCAGCTAATGCTGTGAAGGAACTTCCCACCACAGTGTCTACAAGGCACTGAAATGTGTACACACATCAAAGAGCGGCATAGCGGTGTCTCAGGGTGAGTGAAGCCATTTGCGTCATGGCTGCCACAGTCAGCCACTGTGACAAACTGAGGTCGGTCATTGATGCCAAGAAATTGGCATCAGTTCATTTTGTAGGTTTATCGGCATGAACATTAAAGTCCCCTTACACAAAGAAGTAGGGCCTGTCAGACCTATCTGATCAATTTGATTGGTTTACCAGAGAGCTGGATCAGGGAAAAGTGCTAGATGTACTGTACTTGGATTTCAGTTAGGACTTCAATACAGGTCCACATAGGCAACTTATAAATAAATGACTAACAGGGTTAGAAGCTCTTTGAGTGAGAGGCGACAAATGGTAGTGGTAAATGGAGTTCACTCTGAGGAGAGGGATGTTTCTAGCGCACTCCTGCAGGGATTGATCCTTGGACTGGTTCTATTGAACATTTTCATAGGCAACATTGTGAAAGATTTGTCTTTTTGTGGATGATACCAAAATCTGCAACAGGGTAGAAAACATTAGGAGGTATCTAATGAGGCTTGAGCAATGGTCTAGAGTCTGGCAGCTAGGATTTAATGCTAAAAAATACATCCATGAAATTGGGCTGCAAAAACCCAAGTGATACAGTATAGGTGTGAAATTCTACTAAGCATGAAACATGAGTGGGATCTGGGTGTAATCATATCTCATGACCTTAAGGTGGCCAAATAGGTGAATATGGCAACAACTAAAGCCAGAAAGATGCTAGGGAGAGAAATGATCAGCAGAAAAAAGGAGGTGATATTTCCTGTATAAGTGCCTGGTGAGACCCAGTGGTGTAGCTAGCAGTGAATTAGCCCCAGTGGAGAAATTAAGATGGGGTCCCACAGGAAAACATTTTTTTATTTTATGGAGAAAAATTAAAACATCATGTTATGTTTTCCAGTTACCAAAATACTGTATACAGTGTTTTATTGTGCAGTTACTTATTTAACAGCTTCTCCCACAGTTACCTTGTGTGCCCTCTAAAATAATTCACACAGCCTAATTTTGTTTTGATGCAAAGTAAAGCAGCAGTTTATCTGTAAATGATAATGGCAATCCAAAAATTGAAGCTGAAGCACCTGTCTGCTGACAAATTCTAGGTTTCCTAAACATGCTTTCTATTAGCCAGAAGGGACAGTTATTAAGGTCACAATATGTCCTCCATTAACCTTAAAAAGCTCAAATAATAAACATTCAGTGGAACATTTGTTGCAAAAGCTATGATAATGTCAGTATTGCACTGCAAAATTTCTTTTCAACTGTTTGATCCCTTTTGACACACTATTAATACAAATTCTGCATCCATTATATGTATTTATTTGAATATTGCTCACTCTTTTTCATCGCTAGCTCAAGGTGCGTTACCTTCAGGTACGGGAGGTATTTCCTTGTCCCCAGAGTACTCACAATCTCATTTGCTATGGCTTCTCCCCCCCCCCCCCCCATTCTGGTACAATGGGGAAAATGCTTAATAAATCAGGCCTTAAGTCTGTACCTGAGGCAAGGTCAGAAGAGAGGCAGCAGGATTGTGAACCGTGGCTTTCAGCCAACTGCTCTGACCATACGGTTACTCCTCCACTCCATGCACTTCATCAACTTATAGAAGCCTCAAAATGATTTGTGCTTCTTTTACATAACTGTTAAGAGTCTAAAACTGAACTCACATTCCTCCTCTGATTGCATCTTAAACTGTGTTTGGCTCCTTTTCAAGCAGCGTATCTGTTGTCTCCCAAGGCAAGGATGTGCGAGAATGGTGCTCCCCGCCCCAAAATGCATGTATTCTATGCATATGACATACGGCCAATCCATCCCACGTCTGTACCTTATCTTTTAAGCTATGTCTCCAGAGTGGACAGGCTACATCTCTTCTTCTCACCCCTTTCAACGCCCTCTTACCTCGCCCACTTCCTAGCACTCTTTCTTTATCATAGAGGTTGCATGCAGGAAGCACTGGGAGGTGGAGTCCTTGGCACTCATGGCAGGGGAAGAGGCGTTTGTCCATCAACCTGCCTTGCTGGCAGGGATTGCGCTAACTTTTTTGCTGCCCTATGTGAACAATTATTGTGCTGCCTCCTACTCTTTTCGTTTTTAAATGGTTAATTTTTATTGTTTTTTTACAAATTACCAACGCACAATAGAAACAGTGTCTCCGTTTGTCTCTCTCTCTGTGTCAGTCTCTCAATCTCACACGCTCTCTCTTCTGTTTCTGTCTTATACTTAGTCTCACATTCTCAATCTCAATCTCAGTCTCTGTCTCAGACCCCCTTCCTCGTGAAAAAAAACCAAGCTGCCTTAAGCGATACAAATTTTAAATAAATGACACCCACCTCCCCTTCCTCCAAACCTATCTTATCCTGTCCATAGATCCAAAGTTCCTAAATGGAGCAGGAACGTGCCTCAGACACTCCTGCCTCACTTGCTGGTATATAAAAATGGTGCCTGTGGCTGGTGACATTTTGTTTTACAGAATTATCTCCGTGCAACAAAAGGGTGCTGATCACAGGGCAGGAGCACCCTGGGATCTCTCATGACCCATTTAAGCATTTTGGATCTGTATGTGGAGTAAGATGGATTTGGGGGAAGAGTATGGATGGGTGAAGGCCTGAGAGGCAGTGCAATGGCCCTTTCCACACATAATTAAAAATTATGCATTTATAATAACAGAGGCCAATATTCAGTGTACTTAGCTGGATAAGTAGCAACGTATCCAGCTAATTGGTGGACATTGAATTTCCGGCTACGTTCATCAGCTATCTATCTTTATTTATTTATTTATTTATTTATTTATTTATTTATTTATTTATTTAACATTTTTCTATACCGAACATCATGACAAGCTTCATATCAGGCCAGTTTACATAAAACTAGGGGTTAACTGAAACATAACCATATAACAGGAAGGCCGAAGCGCAGATACAAATAACAGGGAGATAGAACTTGGGGGCTAGAGTAGCCAGGAAATAAAGGACAGAATCAACTGGAGAATGAGAACATATGGATATGGATATGGATATCTTGTCGGTGGTTAGTGGGTAGATCAGGGAAGAGCAACTTATCCAGTTCACTTAGCTGGATAAGTGCTGATATTCAGACTTATCTGGTTCAGTTAACCGGATAAGTTAGACCTGCTCTAACTTATCTAACCTAGCTGCTGAATATTCCATGTAAGTTAGCCAGATAACTCTTATCTAACTAACTGACTTAAACATTCTTTCTGAATATTGAAGCCACAGATTTTCTATGAAAAAGCACATTCAAAGTACAGTCTTCTGAAGTAAAAAAATATGGATATTATATTTACATGTGCTGCTGTGGTGCCAATCAGAAAACTCTGTGAAATAGACACTTGGAATCCACATGGTATTAGACCTATTGTAATGCATGCTAGGTATGAAGCTTGGCTCTCAGAAATCCTTGAGTAAACTGAATTACAATTACAATATAATAAACCTTCCATACAAAAACAGCACTAACTGCCAAGACTCAAACAATAACAACACTTCAAACATTACATCAGGCACTAAAACACCAATAAACCTCTATTAAGAGAAAAGAACAAGCCAAGTTAGCCCTAATAACACTTCATTTGGAATACCGTGTACGATTATGGAGTCTAGACCTTCAAAATTATATTTGCCAGAAGGAATCAGTCCAGAGTGGCAACTAAAATGGTCTATTGTCTTCATAATAATGCCTATGGGAACAGACTGAACGAATTAAACATGTATACCCTAGTGCAATGGTTCCCATACCTGTCCTGGAGGACCACCAAGCAGTCAGGTTTTCAGGATATCCACAATGAATATGCATGAGATAAATTTGCATGCACTGCCTCCATGGCATGCACATTTTATCTCCTGCCATGGAGGCACTGCAGGCAAATTTATCTCAAGCATATTCATTGTGGATATCCTGAAAATTTGACTGGCAGGAGCTCTCCCTGGACAGGTTGAGGATCCTCTGCAGTAGAGAAAAGGTGGTTAAGGGGAGATATCATATGCACAGGAGCAGAGCCATAGCCAGGCAGTTTGGCACCTATGGTGAAATTTAAATAGTGTGCCTTCTCCCTGTGCACAACATATGACACTGCACACTAGAATAGTGTTTGCCAGTGTGCCATCTTTGCAGGTGTGCAATGAAAAAGTCATCCCTGCTTGTGCTCGTGGTCGAGAAGAGCAAAGACTCTGCAGGCTGCAAGCGACATCCATCCTGCTCGCATCCCCGAGAAACATAGAACCAGCTGGCTGCGAGCAGGTGGGCGCAAGGTAGAAGGTCAAGGTTCGCCTAGGATGCCTAACACCCTTGCACTGGCCCTGATGGCCAGTATGGCCTCAGCCATAGGAGCAACTACTCAAAGTGTGCCATAGTGCAGCTGCTGTAGAAGGAGCACTGTTCCGTGTTAGTGAATGCCTTGCTCTCCCTCCCCCTCTCAAGCCAGTGGTGCTTCAGGTACAGATGCCGTGCAGCCCTGCTGAAAAAAAGCAGCATAGCTGGTGGGGCCTTGGGAGAAGAAGCAGGGCAGCCGACACCACTGAAAGAAGCAGAAAGCCAGAGCAGGGGTCCCCATGGCCCAAAGAAGCAGTCACCTGTTGGCCAGGAGGACTGAAGGAGGAAACATGTGCTGTTGTTACTTCTGATTGATCAGAAAGAAAAAAGTGACTGAGAGGGATTATATGTGTGTGTGAGAGAGCAAGTCTGTGTGACAGAGTGAGTGAATGAGAGAATGTATGTGTGTATGTGTGTATGTGAGAGAGAGAGAGAGAGAGAGCTTGAATGTGTGAGAGAGAGCATATGTGTGTGATTGAATGAACGTGAGCAAGAAAGCTTATGTGTGATTGAGCATGTGTGAGTGAAAGGGAGCATGGGTGTGTGAGCATCTACATGAGACAGCTAGAGAAGAGAAAGTTAGTATGCAACAAATCTCCCTGCTAATCCACGACAATCTCAGGGTCACTGGAATCAAAAATTCCTAGGTATGGAGAGGAGGACATATTTTAAAAGGAGTTTTTAATAATTAAATGTTGTTCTATTCATCAGCTGTTTTGAAATATTTATTCTTTTTATTGGTATGGTTTTACTATTATTAATGATTTATAGTTTTTGATTGTACTGTTTGATGTTTTATGAGGAATGGCAATGTTTCTGTTTTCCGTTGTTCACTGCTTAAAGAGTATGGCTTGTTGTGTTATCAGTTCAGTTTTTGTCTGTACATTTCTATTTATTCTTTATGGTCTCTTTTTTCTGTATTTGATAAGGGTCTGTCTGTGTTCTGCATGTGTGATTGAGGTGAAATATTCTGCTAGCGTGCAGTTTCTGTGCAAAGATTTATAGCATCTTGGCTTGTTTTGTTTTCTTACTAGGAAGGTTTATTGATGTTGCACTTTTGGGACCAAGATCACACTTGTGTCTAGTTTGCAAGTAATGCAAACAAAATCAGGGCATTCACATCTACATAAGACAATTAGATTTTTTATACTCTATAGCAAACAGAAACACATACCATTACTGTAAAAGGAAAATATTTATTAGCATTGGAAAATTAAGAAAATCAGTTTTTTGTAAGCATAATTAGGGACCTTCATTTTTCTTTTTTCTTTTTGGAAATGTTCCTGGGAATTTATCAGGTTTTAGTATGACAAGAACAAAAACAGGAGAAAATCAGTGGAAACAAATTTTTCTGGGTAAATATCAGAGTTTATTTTGTTGGATAGAAGCCTGAACAATAAAATAACAATATTTATTTATTTACTTATTTGTGTGATTTAATTAAGCAGATTTTTCCCAGTCAGTAAAATCCCTATCTCTGCCTTCATCCCCTGCCTAACATGTTCCTTTCTCTCCCCACACCCCCGACAATCTCTCTTCCCCCTTTTGCAGCAGCATTCATTCCTACTAGTGGGGGTGCCAGGCTTCTCCTCTCTCCTTTGATAGCACACTTAGGGCCTTATTTACCAAGGCTATCGCAGGCTTGCGCTGTTAGCACAAGCCTGCGAAGGTAGCGCACGCCTGCGCTACCTAAATCGGGGCGGAGTCGGCCCCGGAAGAGGAGGAGTCGGGGCATCACCGGGGCTGACTCCGCGAAGATGGCGCCGCCAGCGAAAGCGGTGCGATCGCTGCCGGCTAGCGCAGGAACGCCTCCCCCCCCCCCCCGGGTCGACCCCCTGCCCCCCATTAGTGCAATTTTCTAAAGTATCGCAGGCCTGCGATACTTTAGAAAATGAGGCCCTTACTGAGGCTTAGGGCTGGTGCTTCCATTAGGAAAACTAGACAGTCGTCTAGCATGCCAAAGTTTTGGGGGGCGGCAGCAAAATCTTGCCGGCACGATGCCCAGAGGGGTGCTGTGTCAGAGCTAATTCTGCGAAAGAATGGTGCATTGTTCTAGAGCCACTGCCACTGGTAGGAGAGAGAGTGCTGTGCTAGAGGTAAGTTGGGGGAGGGGGTGTAAGATTGAAAATTTGCCTAGGGAGCCAAGCACTCTTGCACTGGCCCTGCTGAGGCTCTTGCATTCTGCAGCATTGCACTTCTGCTTTTGTGCAGGACCAGGGAACCTGTCAGGAGGTGCTTCTGCTGGGCATGGCCCACTTCAAATGCTGTGCTGACAGCACCAAGGAGCAGGCACTTTGGCTGCTTAGGGGGGAGTGGGAGGTGGAGGCGAGATTTGAAATGCCACATCAGCGGCACTGAAGGGCAAGTGCTTTTGATGGTGGGGGTAGGAATTTGAAACAGTGCAGGTGTTTTGGCCTGCACTGGCTTCCGGCTTCTGCAAGAGGCCTTGACACTGTACCTGCAGCACTGGAGCTGCTCTTTAATCAGCCTAAAATTAGGCTGAAAATCGATTTAAACTGATTGTCACTTTTATAAAAATCCAGGAATTTATGGATGAAAATCAGCTTAAATTATAAATGAAGGACCCTAGTCAGTCATAACAGAAAACCACTAATTCCCTCCCAAATCTCAGTTCAGTTCACTTGTAGAAAACTTCTAAATTCCCACTTAAATTCTGACCAGAATGTTAGCATAAGTTCTCAGTTAAATCTCATGTGATTTTTAAATCCTTTAGATGAATTTATCTGCAATCCAGATGGATGATAAATAGAGGCTGATGTGTGGGGAAACATAATTCCCAGTGTTCCAGTAGGTTCAATGATCAACTAGCCTCATGGAGAAACTCTCACAAAAAGAAATATTCCCTCTGTATTCTGAATAAATTAATGACAAATCTTCTGAAACTTCCCATAAGTAAGTTAGACTAAACAAAACAAAATTTATCTAAGAAAATCACTTTAACTCCTATGCTAAAAAAGCACTACAAAAGACTTTGGGCCGGATTTTAATATCTATGCGTGGGCGTAGATTTGTGTGCACAACTCGGCGAGCACAAATCTACGCCCGATTTTATAACATGCGCGCGCAGCCACACGCATGTTATAAAATCCGGGGTCGGCACACACAAGGGGGTGCACACTTGTGCACCTTGCACACGCTGAGCCCTAGGGGAGCCCCGATGGCTTTCCCTGTTCTCTCCGAGGCCGCTCTGAAATTGGAGTGGCCTCGGAGGGAACATTCCTTCCACCCCCCCCCCCCACCTTCCCCTCCCTTCCCCTACCTAACCTGCCCCCCAGCCCTACCTAAACCCCCCCTAACATTTATTTAGCAAGTTGCACCTGCCTCTAGGCAGGTGTAGGTTGCGCGCACCGGCCGAGTACCGGTGCGCGATCCCTCTGCCTAGTGGCCCTAGGGAGGCCTCTGGCCACGCCCCTACCCCGTCCTGGACCACCCACGCCATGCCCCTTTTTTCAAGCCCCGGGACATACGCGCGTCCTGGGGCTTGCGCGCGTCACCGGGCCTATGCATAATAGGCTCAGCGCGCGTAACCCCTCTGTACGTGTGAATCCAGCTGGATTTACGCGTGTAGGGCTTTTAAAATTTGCCCCTTTGCTTGTTTCTGTTGCCAGAGTAGGAAAGCAGCAAGAGAGAAAGTACTTTACTATTTTATCTCAGCCTGCAGACAAACCGCAGATAAACATCTCATCTTGAGACTACATCCCTGTATTTCTCCCTCTATCTCTCCACCTTTGAACAAAAAGCAATCATGTTATATACCTAATTAAAATGCTCATTAGTATTCAATCCCTTGCCCCTCATTGGCTCATCTATCCAAGCTCTGATGCTAGGATATCTCATTTGTCAGTTCAAATTTAGCATTTAATGGAAAGTTAATTATAATATATTCTAGTATTCTGCCTTTCCAGTAATCTCCACTAGGTGTCGATGTTGTCTAGCAAATAATACAATACTAACTTAAGAACATAAGAACATAAGAAATTGCCATGCTGGAACAGACCAAGGGTCCATCCAGCCCAGCATCCTGTTTCCAACAGAGGCCAAAAACCAGGCCACAAGAACCTGGCAATTACCCAAACACTAAGAAGAACCCATGCTACTGATGCAATTAATAGCAGTGGCTATTCCCTAAGTATAATTGATTAATAGCCATTAATGGACTTCTCCTCCAAGAACTTATCCAAACCTTTTTTGAACCCAGCTACACTAACTGCACTAACTACCTTCTCTGGCAACAAATTCCAGAGCTTTATTGTGCGTTGAGTGAAAAAGAATTTTCTCCGATTAGTCTTAAATGTGTTACTTGCTAACTTCATGGAATGCCCCCTAGTCCTTCTATTATTCGAAAGTGTAAATAACCGAGTCACATCTACTCGTTCAAGACCTCTCATGATCTTAAAGACCTCTATCATATCCCCCCTCAGCCGTCTCTTCTCCAAGCTGAACAGCCCTAACCTCTTCAGCCTTTCCTCATAGGGGAGCTGTTCCATCCCCTTTATCATTTTGGTTGCCCTTCTCTGTACCTTCTCCATCACAACTATATCTTTTTTGAGATGCGGCGACCAGAATTGTACACAGTATTCAAGGTGCGGTCTCACCATGGAGCGATACAGAGGCATTATGACATTTTCCGTTCTATTAACCATTCCCTTCCTAATAATTCCTAACATTCTATTTGCTTTTTTGACTGCTGCAGCACACTGAGCCGACGATTTTAAGTATTATCCAATATGATGCCTAGATCTTTTTCCTGGGTGGTAGCTCCTAACATGGAACCTAACATCGTGTAACTACAGCAAGGGTTATTTTTCCCTATGTGTATCACCTTGCACTTGTCCACATTAAATTTCATCTGCCATTTGGATGCCCAATCTTCCTGTCTTGCAAGGTCCTCCTGTAATGTATCACAGTCTGCCTGTGATTTAACTACTCTGAATAATTTTGTATCATCCGCAAATTTGATAACCTCACTCGTCGTATTCCTTTCCAGATCATTTATATATATATTGAAAAGCACCGGTCCCAATACAGATCCCTGAGGTACTCCACTTTTTACCCTTTTCCACTGAGAATATTGACCATTTAATCCTACTCTCTGTTTCCTGTCTTTTAACCAGTTTGTAATCCACGAAAGGACATCGCCTCCTATCCCATGACTTTTTAGTTTTCATAGAAGCCTCTCATGAGGGACTTTGTCAAACGCCTTCTGAAAATCCAAATACACTACATCTACCGGTTCACCTTTATCCAAATGTTTATTAACCCCTTCAAAAAAATGAAGCAGATTTGTTAGGCAAGACTTCCCTTAGGTAAATCCATGTTGACTGTGTCCCATTAAATCATGTCTTTCTGTATGCTCTACAATTTTGATCTTGAGAATAGTTTCCACTATTTTTCCCGGCACTGAAGTCAGGCTCACTGGTCTATAATTACCCGGATCGCCCCTGGAGCCTTTTTAAATATTGGGGTTACACTGGGCACCCTCCAGTCTTCAGGTACAATGGATGATTTTAATGATAAGTTACAAATTTTAACTAATAGATCAGAAATTTCATTTTTGAGTTCCTTCAGAACCCTAGGATGCATACCATCCGGTCCAGGTGATTTGCTACTCTTTAGTTTGTCAATCTGGCCTACTACATCTTCCAGGTTCACAGTGATTTCGTTCAGTTCATCTGAGTCATCACCCCTGAAAACCATCTCCGGAACTGGTATCTCCCCAACATCCTCATTTGTAAACACGGAGGAAAAGAATTCATTTAGTCTTTCTGCAATGGCCTTATCTTCCCTAAGAGCCCCTTTAACCCCTCTGTCATCTAATGGTCCAACCGACTCCCTCACAGGTTTCTTGCTTTGGATATATTTAAAAAGTTTTTATTATGAGTTTTTGCCTCTATGGCCAACTTCATTTCAAATTCTCTCTTCGCCTGTCTTATCAATGTTTTACACTTACCTTGACAATGCTTATGTTTTATCCTATTTTCTTCAGATGGATCCTTCTTCCAATTTTTGAAGGATGTTTTTTTGGCTAAAATATCCTCTTTCACCTCACCTTTTAACCATGACGGTAATCGTTTTGCCTTCCTTCCACCTTTCTTAATGCGTGGAATACATATGGACTGCGCCTCTACGATTGTATTTTTAAACAATGTCCAAGCCTGTTGAACACTTTTAACCTTTGCAGCTGCACCTTTCAGTTTTTTTCTATTTTCCTCATTTTATTAAAGTTTCCCTTTTTAAAATTTAGTGTTAGAGCTGCAGATTTACTTATTGTCCCCCTTCCAGTTATTAGTTTAAATTTGATCATGTTATGATCACTGTTGCCAAGTGGCCCCACCACCGTTACTTCTTTCACCAAATCTTCATACTGGATTCCAGCCAAAGATACTGTTGTGACAAAGAATGTTTTCCTAGAGACAAACCATTTAACACACCACTATAAAGACAGTTAATTACAGCTTCTTTTTTCTTTCAAAACAATATTTGCGGTTTCACACATTTGGAATTCCTGTCTTCATAAAGGATTGCGTTAAGCTGTCAAATATCCATTTGTCCTTTTGAAGTCAACTTTGCTGAGCAGTAATTTAATTTACCCTAGCAGGGAGCAAAAAGAACAATTTCATAAGCCCCTGGTTTACAATATTATAAAATAATTTAGGGAAATATAGTTCTGAGTCATCCAGTTTTTTTCCATTACTTTTTGTAGGCCATGTTTGTGTGTTAATTTACTTAAGAAACTTGTTACCTGCTCATATCTACAGTTCAAGATGAGATGAAAATAAACATTCATAAAAACTTAAAAACATAACATAAAACAAATAACAGGATGATCACAACACTTTAACATGATTGATGAATAATATTGTATCATTAGAAGCAGTTAAATTGTGGAACATGTCTATCTAAAATAACCCTGCTCAAAACTAATAAAAATAATCCAATACAATCCGTAAACTAGCACCCAACCCCAAATGCTTGCTTGAAAAGAAATGTTTTTCAGGGGGTTTTTTTTAATGTTTGAGTACATGTTAGTAAGCACAATTGTGCTAGAAAGGAGTTCCAGAATATAGGTCTTGCTATGCAACATGGTGCAAATCCAGGGAGGAGCAGAAGAATTGCTCAGTAATTTATAGATCAGTAGAGCCACTTTATGTTTGATCCACCACTGAACTGGCAGTCAGTGGAGAGAATACAGTACAGGGGTGATTTGTTCATATCACCTAATCTCAGTGAGAATACTTGTAGATGAATTTTAAAACAAATTCTAAGTTTTTAACCTAACAATGCATTGTAATGGTAAAACCAAACCACCTAAATGTTCCCAACAAACAAGCTTAACATACACACTTAGGGGCGGATTTTAAAAGCCCTGCGCGCCGGCGCGCCTATTTTGCATAGGCTGCTGGCGCGCGTAAAGCCCCGGGACGCGCGTAAGTCCCGGGGCTTTCGAAAAGGGGCGGGAGGGGGCGTGTCCGGGGCGTTCCCGAAACGACACCGCGTTTCGGGGGCGTGCTGCGGCGTTTCGGGGGTGGGCCTGGGGGCGTGGTGCCGGGCCGGGGGCGTGGTCGAGGCCTCCGGACCAGCCCCCGGGACCGGCGGACGGAGCGGGGCTGCCGGCTGACGCGCGCAAAGTTACGCCTGCTTTCAGCAGGCGTAACTTTGCTGACAAAGGTAGGGGGGGGGGGGTTTAGATAGGGCCGGGGGGGTGGGTTAGGTAGGGGGAGGGGGGGGAAGGTGGGGGGGGGGCGAAGGAAAGTTCCCTCTGAGGCCGCTTCGAAATCGGAGCGGCCTCGGAGGGAACAGGCAGCACGCGCTGGGCTCGGCGCGCGCAGGTTGCACAAATGTGCACCCCCTTGCGCGCGCCGACCCCGGATTTTATAAGATATGCACGGCTACGCGCATATCTTATAAAATCCAGCGTACTTTTGTTCGCGCCTGGTGTGCGAACAAAAGTACGCGATCGCGCAAGTATTTAAAATCTACCCCTTAGTTTATAATTATGAATTGTTACCGTACAATGATGGCACATAACCAATTTGTAATCTATACCACCCATATGTTTCATTGCTGTGCCCTTATGTAAACCGTTGTGATGGTTAGCCAACTTAACGACAGTATAGAAAAGTTTTTAAATAAATAAATAAATAAAAAGAAATAAGTTCTTAACACTTATGCAGGCAACCCAATGCAAAGTGAGTTGCAATAGTCTAATTTATTAAATTTGGTAAAAATCTGTGCCTGAAGTACTGCAACAAAAAACTGAGGAAGAGAATAATGACTTTAACTGACATAACATCTGCAACTTAACTTTAAAAAGGCAGCTTTAACTATGGACTTAATTTGGTAGCTCCAGTTCTAGCGTGAGGCCTAAATTTCTCATTTGGCATGTTCAGAAGTGCTATGAAAGGTAGAGGAAAACCTGAGTGATGAACTGTAAGCTGATGTGCTGAGTGAAGGAGAGGTATGAGAGATGGAATGGACAATTTTCAAAGACATTTAGCGATTTACTTTTAGTATAATGGCTGGGCTAGTAATTTTACTCTTCTACTCTACTACAAGTATTTGCTGGCTTTCCCAATGACAGTGATTTTAAAAACAGGCAAGCGATCAGGCGTGCTGCAATTTTATATTGTATGCTCAGGTTCGCGTACATATTATAAAATAGGCTAGGCGTGTGGTTTATGAAATCGGGTGGCCACGAATAAGCGATAAATGCGCGTCTATCTCCCAGTTTTGGTGCTCGTCTCGCTTTTTAAAATTCACCTGTATATGGGTGCTCCCTATTTTAAGCATGTACGTGCACAGCAGGCAAGTGTTGACTTTGAGACGTGCAAGTGAGGGAATTTTATAACATGCGCCCATCCAGGACGTGACCAGCTGCACCAGTCCATCCACCAGTTTGTCCAGTCTATAGCTAGGTCCTCAAGATCCCCCTTGGTTATTTAGCCTGCCCTCCTCCAAGTTAACTCAGACCCTTCAATCAGTTCATATGTAGCTAGAAATTGTTTTAGTCTGCTGTGCACCTCATCTACAGCAGAAGTAAAATTGCACTGAAGTGGACCTGGATGCCTGCCCATGGGCGTACATACTTATCTGTATATCTTTTGGTTCTGCCCCAGAATACTCATGCCCAACCCACATTCTGTCCTTATTTCCTGATGCAAGATATTCAAACATCAGTACTTGTGTGCATATGTGGCTGGTTTATCAAATTGGGAGGCTGCGAATAGGCCGAATATGCATGTCCATCTCCTGATTGTGGTGCACAGATTTTTAAAATTCACCTTTATAGGTGTACTTTTCCTTGGGTTAAAAAGAAGTATTCCTAGGGGTGTGTTTAAGCCATGCAAATTTTCTCTCATGCATATTCATTGTGGATATCCTGAAAACCTGACTAGCTGGGGGGAGGAGGGGGGGGGGGGGTGTCGGGGTCCCCCAGGACAGGGTTGGGAACCACTGTCTTAAACTCATAGTGTTAGTCATGACTACATTCTCTGGCAGTAAATTCCATAGCATAATTGTGTGTTGACTGAAAAAAAAAATACTTTCTGGAATTTGCATAGATGTAGAAAGTATATGGAATGCAAGTGTGAGTGTGTAACATGGAATAGAATAATAGAAAAGCATATGCATTTGTAAAGAAAGTATGAAAGTTATTTAGGATATAGTAAGAGAGTGTGTGAATCTTGTATAAGGAGATGAAAGTGTGAGAGTAGGTGAAGATATTTTTAAACAGTGAGAACTGCCAACTCTAGTGGGAAAAGCAGCACTGGCCCTTTAAATGTGTTTTTGCATGTAGACTGTTTAAAAATGGAGAAAAACAGCAAGATACCTTTTATATGTTAGCTGTTAGAATAAAAGAAGAAGGTTCATTCCAGATTTCTACTTTCATAAAATCACAAAAAAAAAATAAAAAAATTTTAAACATGTCAAATTTGCTCTTATGGAAAGTACTGGGAGCTGTAAGCTGCCTGCAACAATGCTCCAGCCTGCAGTTATATCTGCCTCAGGCAGGAACAAATAGAATTGGTCTGAGGTTTCCAAGAGGTGAATAAGAGATTTGTATGAGTAGTTTTGTTAAAGAAGTTATTGGTGATCAGGTCTGTGGGAAGAGTTCAGGATATTTATGGTGGGTCTGAATATCTGAAATTTATTTTTTCAAGCTGTGTTGGTTTTTTTTTTATTGCTGAACATCTTATGAATAGCTCCTATTACAACAGTTACTGTTTGATCAAACCTGAATATTTACCACAATTTTTATTCCAGAAGCAAAAAAAAAAAAAATCGTATGCATTGAGCCCTTTAATATAATTTTTGCTTTCTTACCATATCAGTGTGATCAAATTTTTCAGGGTCTGAAATACAAAAAAATAAAATAAAAAAAAATTGCTTAGATTGCATTATTCACCTAAAATGGTCAAGTTTCAGAGGGCTTAGGCAGCCCCCTGAAAATTAAGCTTTTTGCTTTGGCTGTTTCTTCTACATTAATTGCCCCATAGAATTCCGGAGCCAGACCTGGCAAAGATTCTTAAGTCACACTGGCTAAAATAGCATAGCACACTGAGAGACAACTAATATCAGAAAACCAACAGAGCATAAAAAAAAATGTGAATTTAATTATTTATTTTAATACTAACATTACTGCTAAAACAGTATTTTATTTTTTTTTAGGAAAGGCATGTTATTTATGTTCTAGTGCAGTATTTCAAAATTAAAAATAACACTAGAAAAGAGAAGTCACAAAGAAAGAGAAAGAAGAGATGCATGCTGATCTTTCAGTCCCAGTCTTAATTCTTAACTCTTATATATTGAAAACAGCTTATTGATCTCAGATTAGCTCCTCATGGACTCCATTCTCTCTTTGAGAAGAGTTGTATAATAGTCTGTGTGCAAACTGAAAGCTGTATTAACATTGTGCTTCCTCATATTTTTGCAGAGGGTGGTCCGGTGGGCCCTAGGGGAAGTTATTATCTGTGCACTAGGGAAGTTTTATTTCAGCTACCATCGTGCACCTGGCCTGTGAACAAAAACAACACCGCAGTCTGCAGCGCTCCTAGTCTCAGATCTCACCAACCAGTTTCCAAACAAAAGGTGGGATGGAAGCCAAGGAAAGAAAAGAGAATGATTTGATTACTGCTGTGCAGCATATATATTATGAGAAGGTTTCACATTTCTTACTGTGTGCATATTGCAGAAATATGTTGCTGTTATTAAGCATGTGCCCAGATTATGTTTTCTGTGTGAAAACATTAAAATATGTGTTTCTGGTGGCACAGATTTTCTTTCAAATCTGTGTCTTTTTTTTTTCACGTTCTGTTCAATGTTGATAAAATACGAGATGGGCTTTTCAGATATGAATGTTTTTGTTTTATTTTATGCTCTTTTCTTCATAATTTAAGGTCTAGCACATTAGAAAATCTTTCTTCCCCATTTTGTTCTGAGCGCCATATAGACCTACCAGTGCATCTGTGCTCTGGAAGCAGCATTGGGGTTAGAGGACATGTATTTATTAAATATATATATGTCACCCTTGGGCTAGTGTCCCCTTGTAGGACCCCAAAGACCACACCTCAAGCAAGGATTAGGCTGGTAAAGTCCTCTCCTGCTGTTCATAGATTCTTAAACTCCAGAATTTTCTTTCAGGAGTGAGAAGAAGATTACTTCCTAGGACCTCAACGTTGTTCAGTAGTCAAATCCAGTATTAAAGTCTCTTGTATACAGCACTAATAATCACACTAGAGATACTTGGTTGTTTACAGATTAAAGATGGAAAGTTGATGAAAATATTAAGTTACAAGTTCTTATTTACAATCCATTTTAAAGCCTCAGTTCTTCTCATAAATTTGTGGCTCTCAGCTTCCAGTTACTGTATTCTGCTACTGATGTCAATTCGTCTCTTATTCCTGATCCCTTGCAATTAATGGGGTCGTTTTAAAGCTTTCACCCAGAATTTGGTAGGGATGTGAATCGTTTTTTGACGATTTAAAATATCGTCCGATATATTTTAAATCGTCAAAAATCGTTAGAGCCGCGATACAATAACAATTCCCCCGATTTATCGTCAAAAAATCGTAAATCGGGGGAAGGGGAGTGGAAGGGGGAGGGCGGGAAAACCGGCACACTAAAACAACCCTAAAACCCACCCCGACCCTTTAAAATAAATCCCCCACCCTCCCGAACCCCCCCAAAATGCCTTAAATTACCTGGGGTCCAGAGGAAGGGTCCCGGTGTGATCTTTTACTCTCGGACTTCGGACCTCCGTGCGTTGTAGAAACAAAATGGTGCCGGCGCTACCTTTGACCTGTCATATGACAGGCCGGTGCCATTTTGTTTTTTTGTCCCCCGACGTCAGGAGCGTAGGAGATCGCTCCCGGACCCCCGCTGGACCCCCAGGGACTTTTGGCCAGCTTGGGGGGGGCCTCCTGACCCCCACAAGACTTGCCAAAAGTCCAGCGAGGGTCCGGAACGACCTCCTGCAGTCGAATCGTTTTTCCGTACGGAAAAACGATTCGCGGTAGGAGATCACTCCCGGACCCCCGCTGGACCCCCAGGGACTTTTGGCCAGCTTGGGGGGGCCTCCTGACCCCCACAAGACTTGCCAAAAGTCCAGCGGGGGTCCGGAACGACCTCCTGCATTCGAATCGTGTTGCCGAATGGCCGGCATTTTGTTTCTACAACGCACGGAGGTCCGAGGTCCGAGAGTAAAAGATCACACCGGGACCCTTCCTCTGGACCCCAGGTAATTTAAGGCATTTTGGGGGGGTTCGGGAGGGTGGGGGATTTATTTTAAAGGGTCGGGGTGGGTTTTAGGGTTGTTTTAGTGTGCCGGTTTTCCCGCCCTCCCCCCCCCACTGGACCCCAGGTAATTTAAGGCATTTTGGGGGGGTTCAGGAGGGTGGGGGATTTATTTTAAAGGGTCGGGTGGGTTTTAGGGATGTTTTAGTGTGCCAATTTTCGATTTACACGATTTACACGATTTACACGATATTTAAAAAACCCAAACTGCGACGATCCGATTCCCTCCCCCTCCCAGCCGAAATCGATCGTTAAGACGATCGATCACGATTCACATCTCTAGAATTTGGTGGATAGGTTGATGTTTCCCAATATAGATTAAAGTCCCATATTTCATATCTTAACTTCAGTTGTTCAGTCATTCTCCTTTCTTTCCTGCTTCTACCTTGATGGTACCTCCATAAGAACATAAGAAATTGCCATGCTAGGTCAGACCAAGGGTCCATCAAGCCCAGCATCCTGTTTCCAACAGAGGCCAAACCAGGCCACAAGAACCTGGCAATTACCCAGACACTAAGAAGATCCCATGCTACTGATGCAATTAATAGCAGTAGCTATTCCCTAAGTAAACTTGATTAGTAGCCATTAATGGACTTCTCCAAGAACTTACCCAAACCTTTTTTGAACCCAGCTACACTAACTGCACTAACCACATCCTCTGGCAACAAATTCCAGAGCTTTATTGTGCGTTGAGTGAAAAAGAATTTTCTCCAATTAGTTTT
Source organism: Rhinatrema bivittatum (assembly GCF_901001135.1). Classification (NCBI taxonomy): domain Eukaryota; kingdom Metazoa; phylum Chordata; class Amphibia; order Gymnophiona; family Rhinatrematidae; genus Rhinatrema; species Rhinatrema bivittatum. The sequence continues at coordinate 118,701,561 of NC_042619.1, forward strand.
AAATGTGCTACTTGATAACTTCATGGAATGCCCCCTAGTCCCTCTTCTCCTTTCTTGAGCATCTTGATGATGTAGATTTAATTAACACTGTAGATGTAGATGTAATTAACACTGTAGATGTAATTAACACACTGGATCTTCTTCTCTTTTGCCTTCTTTCTCCCCAGGAATGAACCCAAATTCATTTCTCCACAGGATTTGCAATAGTCCATCCATGCTCTCTGGTTGAGAGGCACCACGTCTTCCCTAAACCACAGGCCCTAGGGTACTTAGGTAGGTTGTAAAATAAAAGTCTTAAGAGTGGGAAACCAAAAAATAGGGAAAGGAAAGGTGGACAAACTTCTACCCTAAGACAGTGGCAGGGGTTTATAAACTCTGAGAGCTCACCATTTCAGGCTCTCATATAGGGGAGCTAAAACCCACTAAAACTACTGCTTCTGTTCTCCCCTATGACAAATAGAACAATTCTCTTAGTAGAGATCCTTCAGGTTCTATCTTTCTATATTGATAGACAGATTTGTTTGTTGTTGAATTTGCACGGAGTTTGCAGGTTTTTTCAAATTTGTTCAGCAAACTTTTTCCTTTAAAATTCACGATCAGTTCTTCAACAAAAACACCTGAAGACTCAAATGACATTGTTAAGTGGTCCACATTTAACAGAGTATCAAAACTGGCAATCATTAAAATCATTGTTAAAATTAAACCTGCTACTCTCCCATATGACCCATTACCAGCCAGTTCCTTGAAACAAGTACACCAAGTTAGCACACCGACAATCACAACCTTAATTAATCATTCACTATCAGAAGGAAGTATACCACATGAATTAAAACAAGCGGTGATAAAGCCGATCCTAAAAAAATAAGACTGGTAGAACTGACGATTAGGACCACTATTGTCCAATATCCAACTTGCCATTCCTAGCAAAAGTTCTTAGAAAGTAGTGTTATCCCAACTTGTAAATCACCTGGAAGATCAAAATATTCTCTACCCAAATCAATTTGTAGGGATGTGAATCGTTTTTTGACGATTTAAAATATATCGGACGATATTTTAATCGTTAGAGCCGCGATACAATAACAATTCCCCCAATTTATCGTTAAAAAATCGTAAATCGGGGGAAGGGGGAGGGGAAGGGGGAGGGCGGGAAAACCAGCACACTAAAACAACCCTAAAACCCACCCCGACCCTTTAAAATAAATCCCCCACCCTCCCGAACCCCCCCAAAATGCCTTAAATTACCTGGGGTCCAGAGGAAGGGTCCCGGTGTGATCTTTTACTCTCGAACCTCCGTGCGTTGTAGAAATGGCGCCGGCGCTACCTTTGACCTGTCATATACAGGTCAAAGGTAGCGCCGGCGCCATTTTGTTTTTTTGTCCCCCGACGTCAGGAGCGTAGGAGATCGCTCCTGGACCCCCGCTGGACCCACAGGGACTTTTGGCCAGCTTGGGGGGGCCTCCTGACCCCCACAAGACTTGCCAAAAGTCCAGCGGGGGTCCAGGAGCGATCTCCTACCGCGAATCGTTTTTCCGTACGGAAAAACGATTCGACTGCAGGAGGTCATTCCGGACCCCCGCTGGACCCCCAAGGACTTTTGGCCAGCTTGGGGGGGCCTCCTGACCCCCACAAGACTTGCCAAAAGTCCAGTGGGGGTCCGGAACGACCTCCTGCAGTCGAATCGTGTTGCCGTACGGCCGGCGCCATTTTGCATACGGAAAAACGATTCGTGGTAGGAGATCGCTCCCGGACCCCCGCTGGACTTTTGGCAAGTCTTGTCGGGGTCAGGAGGCCCCTCCAAGCTGGCCAAAAGTCCCTGGGGGTCCAGCGGGGGTCCGGGAGCGATCTCCTACGCTCCTGACATCGGGGGACAAAAAAACAAAATGGCGCCGGCGCTACCTTTGACCTGTCATATGACAGCTCAAAGGTAGCACCGGCGCCATTTCTACAACGCACGGAGGTCCGAGAGTAAAAGATCACACCAGGACCCTTCCTCTGGACCCCAGGTAATTTAAGGCATTTTGGGGGGGTTCGGGAGGGTGGGGTATTTATTTTAAAGGGTCGGGGTGGGTTTTTGGGTTGTTTTAGTGTGCCAGTTTTCCCACCCTCCCCCTTCCCCTCCCCCCCCCCCCCACTGGACCCCAGGTAATTTAAGGCATTTTGGGGGGGTTCGGGAGGGTGGGGGATTTATTTTAAAGGGTCGGGGGTGGGTTTTAGGGATGTTTTAGTGTGCCGGTTTTCGATTTACACGATTTACACGATTTACACGATATTTAAAAAACCCAAACTGCGACGATCCGATTCCCTCCCCCTCCCAGCCGAAATCGATCGTTAAGACGATCGATCACACGATTCACATCTCTATCAATTTGGATTCAGAAAACATCATTCAACTGAGACATTACTCCTCTCATTAACAGACTCGGTTTTATGAGGACTTGACGCAGATGAATCTTATTGCCTTGTCCTAATTGACCTAACAGCTGCCTTTGACATTGTGGACCATAACATATTATGCCATCAGATGAGAAACATAGGGATTGATGGCACAGTTCTCAGATGGTTCACTTCATTTCTATCTAACAGAACATTCCAAGTCAAACTGGGTAACCATATATCTGACACTTTCCAATGTGAAACAGGGGTCCCTCAAGGCTCAGCCCTCTCAGCAATACTATTCAAAATTTACATGCTCCCACTGTGTAAATTACTGATGAATCTAGAAATAACTTTCTTCTTGTTCGCAGACAACTTACAGTTTTACATCCCACTCTCCAGATCATTTGAAAACACAGCTTTGATACTCTCTACCTATATGAAAGCATTAGAACACAAACTATTGCAACTTATTCTATTTATTTATTTATTTATTTATTTATTTCACGTTTTTCTAGATCGACTTTCGTTGGGAACATCACATCAGTTGACATGGAACAGGAAAAGCAGCGTATATGCTTTACAATGAACTGTTAATGGGGCGTGGGATAAACACTGTGGATCCATAAAGTCTAGAGGATGGAGATAATACCCTTATTCAATAGACCTACACATGGTAAATGCAACTCTGACAGTGCTCTATGCTTCAACGGCAAGAGGAAATGTGAAAAAAAGGATTTGCATTCACAAAAAATGTGGTGAGAAGCTTGCTTGTTACGGCGGTTACTACCCCAAACCAAACAAGCCTGATGCTTCACTTTCAATGCATATCCAGTGTTGCTCTCTGCTTCAACGGCAAGGGGAATGAAGAAAAGATGATTTTTATATTCCGACAAGGACTGAATTCCATAGTCTGGCTAAACAAATAAGCATGAGTGTAGCTTGCTTGCTACGGCGGTTACTACCCCAAACCAAACAAGCCTGATGCTTCACTTTCAATGCATATCCAGTGTTGCTCTCTGCTTCAATGGCAGGGGGAAATGAAGAAAAGTGGATTTATATTCAGATAACAACCAACAAGGACTGAATTGCACAGGCTGGGTAAACAAATAAGTGTGGGAGTAGCTTGCTTATTGCGGCGGTTACTACCCCTAACCAATTAAGCTAGATACTTCACTTAGAAGCAGTTCCAGCACTGCTCTCTACATTAATAGCGGGGGTGGAAGGGAAATAGAACCAAAAGGTTACACTAATGGCGGGGGTGGAAGGGATATAGAACCAAAAGGTTACATTAATAGCGGGGGTAGAAGGGAAATAGAACCAAAAGGTTACTAAAGGCCAAGAGTAACAGATAAGTATGAGAGAGAGAGAGAAAAAAAAAGTGTGGAAGCTTGCTGGGCATACTAGATGGGCCATTTGGTCTTCTTCTGCCGTCATTTCTATGTTTCTATGTTAACATCAATACATAAAATAGAGCAGGTTGCTTACATAGAGGGAGATGAACTCTGTAAATAAAATGCTAGCATAACGGGGGTTGGATAGCGAGATGAGCGATAAGTAAAGAGGTAACATACAAAATATAACTTGGTAAACGAATAATTACATGGAGATCAGAAAATTAACTAATGGAAAAACTACAGTGCAGTTTTAGTAGATTATGTATTATATGGGGGGAGTGGAAAGAGACTAGGAGCAGGTAGTCGTGGCAGCGAGAAGAGAATAAATGGCAAGATAGAACTGAGTTGAGGTTGTTGCAGGAAGGATGAGCGGGTGTGAGAAGATCAAGTGAAAGCTTGTTTGAATAGCCAGGTTTTCAGTTTTTGTTTGAATTTTTTTGGGCAGATCTCTTGTCGGAGGTCGGTGGGCATGGAGTTCCAGATTGCAGGCCCAGCAATGGTTAGGGCATGCTCTTTTGTGGTGGTAAGATGTGCAAGCTTGAATGAAGGTGTGTGTAAGGTTGCCATGTAGTGAGATCTAGTGGGTCTACTGGGGGTACGAAAATGTAGGGAGTCATTGAGCCAATGCATATTATGGGTGTTTAAGGTTTTGTGTATGATGGATAGGGTCTTATTGCTGATTCGAAATGCAATAGGGAGCCAGTGTAATTCTTTGAGGATGAGGGTGATATGTTCCGTTTTGTGAGTGTTAGTGAGAATGCGGGCGGCGGCCTTTTGCAGCATTTGGAGTGGGGAGATTGTGTTTTTGGGAAGGCCTAGAAGGAGGGCGTTGCAGTAGTCAATTTTCGAAAAGATCATGGATTGGAGTACTGTGCAGAAGTCGCTGAAATGGAGGAGGGGTCTTAGTTTTTTTAGTGTGTGGAGTTTGAAATAGCATTCTTTCATTCTGGGAAACTGACATTAAACCCTAAAAAAAGACTGAAATCATCTGGCCGAGCAGAAACTCATCAACAGTTAAACCACTTGCCTACAACATGGATAATTTCCTAATTAATCCCTCAAAACAAATATGAGATTTAGGTGTACAGCTTGATGAGAATCTCACAATGAAAATGCACATCAGTAAACTAATTAAGACAAGGTACACCAAGTTACGTATTCTACATCTCATAAAACTATTATTAACTTTTGCGGACTTACGTTCTGTATTGCAAACTCTAATCTTCTCAAACCTTTATTATTGTAACTCGTTACTACAAGTCACTTAAAACCCTAAAACTACTACAAAATGCTGCAGCAAGATTATTATTAGGATCTAGGAAATATGTTTATTTATTTATTTATTTATTTAAATTTCTTATATACCGGCATTCGCGATGGGAGTCGCATCATGCCGGTTTACAAATAACAAGGTGTGACAAAAGAATAAATACTTAATAACTTAAAACATTAACATGTGATAGAAGAATAAGGTAGCAGTTACAATAAACAGGGATAAAATGCAACTTGGAATGTAGAGAAGGCAAAAGAGAGATTAACAATGAGATAACAAAAGAATAACCAAGGTAAATAAAACCTGCCAAATTAAAAAGAAAGAACATTATTGAGTTGTCAAAGGTTGTTGATTACCCTGACGGGAGTTCTTTAGGGATGTGAATCGTGTCCTCGATCGTCTTAACGATCGATTTCGGCTGGGAGGGGGAGGGAATCGTATTGTTGCCGTTTGGGGGGGGTAAAATATCGTGAAAAATCGTGAAAAATCGAAAAATCGCAAAACCGACACATTAAAACCCCCTAAAACCCACCCCCGACCCTTTAAATTAAATCCCCCACCCTCCCGAACCCCCCCCAAATGACTTAAATAACCTGCGGGTCCAGCGGCGGTCCGGAACGGCAGCGGTCCGGAACGGGCTCCTGCTCCTGAATCTTGTTGTCTTCAGCCGGCGCCATTTTCCAAAATGGCGCCAAAAAATGGCGGCGGCCATAGACGAACACGATTGGACGGCAGGAGGTCCTTCCGGACCCCCGCTGGACTTTTGGCAAGTCTCGTGGGGGTCAGGAGGCCCCCCACAAGCTGGCCAAAAGTTCCTGGAGGTCCAGCGGGGGTCAGGGAGCGATTTCCCGCCACGAATCGTTTTCGTACGGAAAATGGCGCCGGCAGGAGATCGACTGCAGGAGGTCGTTCAGCGAGGGTTCCGGCGCCTCGCTGAACAACCTCCTGCAGTCGATCTCCTGCCGGCGCCATTTTCCGTACGAAAACGATTCGCGGCGGGAAATCGCTCCCTGACCCCCGCTGGACCTCCAGGAACTTTTGGCCAGCTTGTGGGGGGCCTCCTGACCCCCACGAGACTTGCCAAAAGTCCAGCGGGGGTCCGAAAGGACCTCCTGCCGTCCAATCGTGTTCGTCTATGGCCGCCGCCATTTTTCGGCGCCATTTTGGAAAATGGCGCCGGCTGAAGACAACAAGATTCAGGAGCAGGAGCCCGTTCCGGACCGCTGCCGTTCCGGACCGCCGCTGGACCCGCAGGTTATTTAAGTCATTTGGGGGGGGTTCGGGAGGGTGGGGGATTTAATTTAAAGGGTCGGGGGTGGGTTTTAGGGGGTTTTAGTGTGCCGGCTCACGATTCTAACGATTTATAACGATAAATCGTTAGAATCTCTATTGTATTGTGTTCCATAACGGTTTAAGACGATATTAAAATTATCGGACGATAATTTTAATCGTCCTAAAACGATTCACATCCCTAGAGTTCTTAGTTGCTTGAGTTGAGAGTGGGTTCAGTTGGTATCTGGAAAGGCTTTCATTTGAAAAGCTTTTCAAATATGTGTTGCACTCGGGGGTGGATCCTTGTCCTGGAGCAGTGGAGAACAGCTCCCTGGTAGGGACCAGGAAGCAATTGCCCCCAGGGGGCGGAGCACTGGATGAGACAGAGGCTATGATGAGCTTCACCACTGGAAGCCTGAGGTCCCCTCCAGGAGGAGCCTGTAGGGACCCGGGCCGCTTGGACTTAGCTGGGCCTCGCAGGGTCTCCTGGAAGGATGGAAGTCCGGCGTGCCCACAGACAGAAGGGGAGCGCGGTCAAGTTCGAGACTGGAGGTCAGATGGAACAAGGAGGACCAGAATAGTGTAGGTGATGACAAGGCTAGGAACAGAGCCAGAATCTAGAGACGTGGTCAAGCAGGCAGAGGTCAGAGTCCGGGGGTCAGTCCGAGAAGTAGTCAGCAAAGCAGAGGTCAGGTTCCGGAGGTCAGACGGGGGCACACAGGCAGGCCGAGGTCAGAAGGCAGGCAGCAGGCAGGCAGGTAGAGAGGCAGACTGGAGTCAGAAGGCAGGCAGTAGACAAGCAGGTCAAGGAACAAGCCGAGGTCAGTACCAGTAAGACAGTCCAGAGATACTACCTGGGGAGACGGACAGACGAACAGGAACAGAAGGATGCTGGAGTACTAGGATGCAGGAACAAGGCAGGAACAGAACTGGAACAGAAGAATCCTGGAACGAGACTTGGAACAAGACTGGAGCAAGATACAAACGCAGTGACAATCTAGCATAAGCCGACCCGATTGCCAAGGCAAGGTAGTAAAAGCAGGGACTTCCTTATAACAGGGAATCAATCAGGGCGCACCACGGAGCTAGGACCCGCCCTTGGCCCTACAAGAGCCCGGGTGATCCGCGTGCACGCGTGTTGGGGCGTGGCAAACACAGCTGAGAATGCCGAGCTCTGGCGTGAGGCCTGGTGCACAGCGGAAGGCCTGGTGACCGCCGCCAAGGGACACCGAGGCCTAGAAGTGCTTGCAGCTGCCGCTAGGGAGGCTGACCTGAGACCTGCTGTGGAACAATGGAGGTGAGCAGGCCCGTGTGCGGGCCTGGCGTGGATGAGGTGCGTAACAATATGATCACATTACACCCTTGCTGATAACACTACATTGGTTACCAGTACAATCTAGAATCTTCTATAAAATATTATCGATAATATTCAACTTCATTCACTACAATAAAACTGGCCTATTAGGAGTGACACTACAACCTTACAACCCTCAACGAACACTAAGATCTCAAAATAAAGGGCTATAGTCTATTCCCACAATACGGTGCATACATCTAATGCAAATAAGAGATCAGATATTTTCAATAGCAGGTCCAAAGCTCTGGAATTCCCTGTCCGAGGCGTTGCACATTCTACCAGAAAGGAAAAGATTTAATCATGAACTAAAAACATGGCTATTCAAATAGGCATATCATTTAACTTAAAAATATCAGACTATACAGAATCACAAATAAGAAGGACAAAAATAATAACAGAATCATGAAGAATAAATCAATCAAATGAGAGAATGGAAGATTCTCAAAACAACTTACTGACAAAGACATGAAAACTAACATTTTGTAATTATCCTCACTCATTACCTCATGTACTAGATCAATTTTAATATGTACTAGAAATTTTCTCTTAATAGATATTGTTTCTTGGTTGAATAATAATTATGAGTGTCACTTTGTAAACCGTTGTGATCCTCACTTAGAACAATGGAATATAAAATGTCTGAATAAATAAAATAAAAATAAATAAATCCAACGTGGATTCTTTGAATTGACATTGAGTTTGAGTGGATTAACCTGACTTGCTGGGTCTGAGGTGGGCAGTTTCAGTGTAGATTCCACTGAGTCAATAAATCCACAGCAAATACGGGGAAACCCCAAAACTGCCAAACTCCAGCCAGGCTGAAATTGGTCTGATTTGAGTTAGACCTCAAATTTTCCACACACCTCTAGCTGGAAGCGCTGCACACCGCATTTGTATAAAAAAATTATTTTTCAAATACTATACATTAATTTCTATAAGTAAAATATTATATAAACTAGCACTGACTAAGAACTATGTACCATTTAGAGGCAAATCATGAGTAAAAGATAATTAAAAATAGATTTATGGAGATTTACAATAGTTTAATTACAGGCAGCGCTTCACTGTATTTAACTATGGACATATTTAGCCTGCAAACATTGTTAAAAATGTAAAAAAAAAATAAATACTTGAATGTAGTTCATGGCCAAAGTGAAAGCACTCTCCCCCTCAATCATTAAGAGACATCCTGATTTAGACAAATTGAAGCTGGCCTCGTGGCTTATCGGCATTGCCTCCTACCCCCAGTCCCCTTCATAGCTGGAGATCTGCAGCCCAAAAACCCTGTGCATTCCTGCACCAAACCTAGCACCCCACTGTGACTGTTGTATAGTGCCTTAAGAACATAAGAACTTGCCATTCTGGGTTAGACCAAGAGTTCATCAAGCCCAGCATCCTGTTTCCAACAGAGGCCAAACCAGGCCACAAGAACCTGGCAATTAACCAAACACCAAAAAGATCCCATGCTACTGATACAATTAAATGCAGTGGCTATTCCCTAAGTAAACTTGATTAGTAGCCATTAATGGACTTCTCCTCCAAGAACTTATCCAAACCTTTTTTGAACCCAGCTACACTAACTGTGCTAACCACATCCTCTGCCAACAAATTCCAGAGCTTAATTGTGCGTTGAGTGAAAAAGAATTTTCTCCGATTAGTCTTAAATGTGCTACTTGCTAATTTCATGGAATGCCCCCTAGTGCTTCTATTATCTGAAAGTGTAAATAACCGATTCACATCCTTGGCTTGTATTGCCCATCAATGAACCTTACTGATGCTGCTACTTGCAATCTGTGCATATTGCCCATGCAGGTTTTCATTCTGAAGCTCCAGTGTTATCAATACCTCCCCTGCAGCCCTTCTCCAGCACTGTGACCTGATATGGCAAATGACAACTGTACAGTCTGTCTCTGCTGCCACCGATGTAGCACCCTCACTTTCTTTGCCACGTAGCTCTTCATTCCTGCTGTGGCCCATCTTCTGTGTTGCCTCTACCATTGTAGTCAATGTTGATGCAATCATTTGATGCCGTCCACCTCTCTTTATTTCAGCTGATGCAGCTGCTGATGCTGGGGTGCCTCAGTCAAATAGTTAAAGAGTCGCCGTCCTTCTTCCTCAAAAGGAAGTAAAATTTCGAACGTTTATCGACCTGTGGGCTCACAGCAACCTGTTAGCAGTTAGCCAGGCCTGGATTTCTGTGGAATTCTCCGGAATATAAAGTTCAAAGGATCAGAAAATGCTGCAGTCGTTCTGAGCCACACCACCCTAATACCTACCTCATGCATGCATAGTACTGTTACACATCCCATTGAAGAAAGCAGGGTTTCATAGTCCTGGTGGTCTTTGTGAGGCCAAAGAAGCTCTCAGTAGCACCACAAAATAGGAGATGAATCTGGGGATGTTCACATCTGATGACCTCGAAGATGCAAGTAGTCTTTTTCTGGTTTATGGCTTCTCACACAGGAATTCACAGAAAGAGCTTGGCCTTTATTTTGTTTACACCACTTGCCTCATTTGTTCCCAGAATAGGAGAAAGTGTGTCAAAGCTAATGGGTTACACCGATAATTATATACAGTGTTTAGGTCAATACAATCTCACTGCCATTATGTCAGTATCTTTAGCACAACTACTTCCCTTCTCTGAAGCATGTCAAATGTGGACTTCCTTCCTAACTGCTTTATATAAACGTTTAGCTATGGCATATGCTGCTCTAAGAGTCATGAGGAATGAATAATGCAAAATCAAAATGTAATACGCCTTTGCCTCATTATAATACCAAACGTCATGAAAGTTTAGCTGAAGCCCTTCTTCGAATTAGTCAGCAGCTTCAGCTGTTTTATAGCATCTTTTCCCAATCATGCTTCAGAGTTTAGCAATTCTCACTAAATGCTTAGATCAGGGGATCTCTGAGACCAAGGACCAGGGCCGGTGTAAGCACTAGGCAAACTAGGCAACTGCCCAGGGCGCCACAGGCTTGGGGGTGGCCCAACTGCAACCTACTGCTTCCACTGGACCTGTTCTGAAGTGTGGAAAAAACATTGCCCCCCAACTCCTGACTCTGGTGGGGACCAGAAGAGGAAATGTGTTGTGGGCCCGTGTGGGAGGGAAGAAGGATGCCCAATCATTGCATCTGAAAGGAGCTGGCCTGGAAGAAAAGACTGAGAGGGTCACACATCGCAACATCAGCCAGGCCACATGGCTGAAGAGAGGCAGCATCGGTCAGGCCGCGCAGCTGATGAGAGGCAGCATTGGCCGGGCCAGGCGGCTGACGAGAGGCAGCAGCAGCAGACGGCCTGTTTGGACAAGGAAAGGATCCGTGACTGCTCAACAAGGAAGAAAGTGGAGGTCTCCTGATGCTATGGAAGTCCAAACAGAAAGCTGCCGCTGCTGCCTGCACCTAGGAGGGAGAGAAAAAAAGAAGAGTGTATGTGTGTGAGCACGTGTGAGTACATAATTTTAAATTGTGTATGGGGAGGGGGGGGGGGGGAGGGGGGTGCCAGGCTATAAGGTTTGCCTAGGGTGCCTAATAAACTTGCACCGGCCCTGCCAAGGACAGCTGCACAAAAACAGATTCTTACACCCACAACCTACACACATGTGTTATGAGGGTCTGGGCTTGGCAATCAGGGCCACTCTGGAGGGAAGGTGCATACTTGGGAGAAAAGGTAGCAGAGGTCAAGAGTTGGAGAAAAGCCAAGAGAGACACATGGAACAGAAACACTGGAACTGGACACAAGCAAGCAGTGGCGGTTCTATAAAGAGGCAGGATGAGGCAACCGCCTCACATGACAACATTTTGGAGCTGAAAAATGTTCCCCCCAGAACACTTCTGGCAGCCATCCAACCTTGCCACCAGACAGATTTATCAACATGCCCGCAGGGTTTCTACCCCCTGTGGGTCATAAGAAAAACCCCATGGCCGTGTATAAAGATGATGTTCACATGGGGTTCCTACCCCTGTGGGCCAGAAGAGGAGCCTTGTGGCAGCACAGGAAAATAATGCATCCGGAAGGATAAAAAATAGAAAAGGCCCAGTAGCTACGGGTCGAGCCCAAGCTGCCAGCAGCCAAAATAGATTAGAGACCACGCAGGCTACCAGCAGAGCCCAACCCGCCAATGGCTGAAGAAAAGAGGATGCCCTGCGGGTCACCAGTGGAGCAACCAAAGAAGAGAGAAGGCCCCCTGGCCGAAGAAGGGAGAAAGTCCTGTGGGCTGCTGGCAGGGCTCAATCCACCAGTGGCTGAAGAAGGGATGAAGCCCTACAGATCATCATCGGAGCTCAACTTGTTGGTGGCTGAAGAAGGGAGGAATCTCATCAGGCACTGTGGGATCCCAACGAAGGGAGAATGCCCAGTGGCTACCAGCTGAATGTTTTTGGGGGGAGGCACTTTTTGCAGCCCACAGTCATAAAAGAAAAGGAAAGGGAAAGACACGTGTGAGTGAGGAAGAAGGAGAGTGTGTGTGTGTATTGAGAGAGAGCATGTATGTATGAAAGAGCATGTGCACAGGTGTGTGTGAGAGAAAGCATGTAAATATGTATGAAAGAGAGTTTGTGTGGGTGAGAGAGCATGTGTGAAAAAGCACGTGTGAGCATCCTTTTGTGTGAGAACATATATGAGAGCATCTATGAGAATGTGTGAAAGAGCATGTGTGATAGCATTTGTGTGTGTGTGTATGTGCGTATATATGAAAGAGCATAGATAAGAGTGCCTGTGTGAAAGAGTATGTATGAGAGCATCTATGTGTGTGTGAGAAAGAATAAATGTGAAGAAATTTATTTCTGTAAATTGAATGTGACAAGAAGAAAATGTATACAATGCTGCATAGTTCTTATCTAACAAGCGATTCAGTAAAGTTTATTTTGGAGCACATTCTGGAGTACTGAGCATGACTGGCACTTAGAAAACTAACATAGAAATATCGAAATGATGGCAGAAAAGGATCAAATGGTCCATCCAGTCTGCACAGCAAGCTTATGGTAGTGCTTGCTGAGCCGTGTAGGTTACCCCTTGCTTATTAGTTTCCCAGACCATAAAAGTCAGGGCCGTCGTTGGTTGCTGTTTAAATCCAATTCCCTGTTATGCCTTGCCATTGAAGCAGAGAGCAATGTTGGAATTGCATCAAGTAATAGGCTTATTGGTTAAGGATAGAAACTGCCACATCAGCAAGTTATCCCCATTCTTATTTGTTTATCCAGACCGTAAAGGTCGGGGCCCTTGTTGGTTGCTGTTCAAATCCAATTCCCCTTTTCCCCTGACATTGAAGCAGAGGGCCATGATGGAGTTGCATCAAGAGTATGAAGGCTTATTGGTTAAGGGTAATAACCACCACACCAGCAAGTTACCCCCATGCATTCTTTTCTTCATTCCCATCCTCTAGCCTTTAGAAATCCACAATGTTTATCCCTTGCCCCTTTGAATTCTTTCGCAGTTTTTGTCTTCATCGCCTCCTCCAGAAGGGCATTCCAGGCATCCACCACCCTCTCCGTGAAGAAATATTTCCTAATGTTGGTTCTGAGTTGTCCTCCCTGGAGTTTCATTTCATGACCCCGAGTTCTGCTGATTTCTTTCCAGCAGAAAAGGTTTGTAGAATGTGCAACATTAAAACCTTTCAGGTATCTTCAGGTCTGTATCATATCACCCCTGCATCTCCTCTCTTCCAGGGTATACATATTCAGATCCTTTGGACTCTCTTCATAGGTCTTCTCATCCAGACCCCACACCATTTTCGTCACACTTCTCTGTACCACCTCCATCATTTCTTTGTCCCTCTTGAGATATGGACTCCAGAACTGAACACAGTACGCCAAGTGAGGCCTCACCAAGGACCTGTACAAGGACATTATCACCTTCTTTTCCTTACTGGTTATTCCTCTTTCTATGCAGTCCAGCATTCTTCTGGCTTTAAGTATCACCTTGTGACATTGTTTTGCCATCTTAAGATCTCCAGACACTATTACCTCTGTCTTGGTTCGTGCACATTAATTTTTCACCCCCCATCACATAGAGCTTTTTTGGATTACCACACTCCAGATGCAAGACTCTGCACTTCTTAGCATTGAATCCCAGCTACCAAAGTTTCAACCACTTTCCAGCTTTCGTAAAATCCTTTTAATTCTCTCTACTCCTTCAAGCATGTCCACTCTGTTCCAAATCTTAGTGTCATCCGCAAACAGACAGACTTTACCGTCTATCCCTTTCGCAATGTTGCTCACAAATTGAACAGAACCAGTCCCAAAACTGATCCCTGCGGCCCTCCACTTAAAACATGTTTCTCTTCAGAGTAGGTTCCATTTACCATTACACTCTGTCTCCTATCAGTCAACCAGTTTCAACCATGCCACCACTTTGGCGCTCACTCCCAAGCTTCTCATTTTATTCACAAGCCTCCTATGTGGAACTATATCAAAAGCTTTGCTGAAATCTAAGTAGATCACATTAAGCGCTCTTCCTTGATCCCAATTCTCCAGTCACCCAGTCAAAAAAGTAAATCAGATTTGTCTGACAGGACCTTCCCCTGGTGAATCCATGCTGCCTCGGGTCCAGCAACCCACCAGATTGTAGATAGACCAGATTATACATAATGCCATGGGCCTTGGAAGTTAATTCTCTCCCCGCTCCCATCCCTTCAGGGGACCTGCATTCTGACAGATAGAGAGAAAAGAACTTAAGCCCGGCATTGAGTGTGAGCCCTGTTCACTTAAAGGATAGCCCTAGTCAGAACTGCACAATCATATCATTGCTGTTTAGGGTTGTAACCACTGCTCAGTGCAGGTTACCCTAATGTATTCCTGCAATACAGTTGACAAGGGACATACAAAATAATGAGAAAAGTCTACAAATGCATTAGAAATAAGAAGCTCATGAAACATGAAAGTCCTTTCTTGAATGCAGAGGTAAAGCAAATAGCAGATGTCACTTTGTACATTGCCAACATTCCTTTGAAATGGGGGGCCTGATATTCAGCCATATCTGGCTAAGTTACAAGGGATATTCAGTGACCTGGCTATGCTGCTGAATATCTGTGCACAAATCACTACTTACCTGGATAAGTTATATCTGGCTAAGGGGTGGATTTATCAAACTGAGAGAGAGAGAGAGAGAGAGAGAGAGAGAGAGAGAGAGAGAGAGAGAGAGAGAGAGACTGGCCATAATATCATGGCCCATAGGTAGTTATTTGTATCCCTATGGTAGGCCCCCCTAGTAACTCGAGGTGGGAATTAGGTATAGGTATGAGTGTAGGGGGTTAGGGGCCACTTTGACATTCTACATGACACCTACGAACAGAACAGTGGTCTCTTGTGAAGATTTGCTGGCCTTCGGAGTGAGGAAACTCACTCCAAGATGAGATTTGGGCAAGGTTCTCTCAACCTAGCTTGATGGAATCACATCATACAGGTAAAAATAACCCTTGCTGTATTTATACAACGTTAGGTTCTATCTTAGGAGTTAGCACCCAGGAAAGAGATCTAGGCATCATAGTGGATAATTCATTGAAACCGTCAGCTCAGTGTGCTGTGGCAACCAAAAAAGCAAACAAAATGTTAGGAATTATTAAGAAGGGAATGGCAAATAAAACGATGAATGTCATAATGCCTGCATCTTGAATATATGTGCAATTCTGGTCGCCGCATCTCAAAAAAGATGTAGTTGCACTGGAGAAAGTGTAGAGAAGGGCAACCAAAAATTCATTGCCAGAGTATGTGGTTACAGCAGTTACCGCAGTTACAGTAACTGGGTTTAAAAAGCGTTTGGATAAGTTCCTAGAGGAAAAATTCATAAACTGCTATTAATTTACGGTAATTAATAAGCAATAGTAGTTTGAAATTTATATAATGTTTGGGTACTTGACAGATACCTGTGACTTGGATTGGCCACTGTTGGAAACAGGATACTGGGCTTGATGGACCCTTGGTCCGACCCAGTATGACATATCTTATGTTCTTATGTTCTGTTATTGTTAATCATTTGTATATTGCAGCACTGCAGAACAACAGATAAAAGACAATCTCTGCTCCTTGGAGTTTACAATCTGGTCAAGATAAACAGAATATACAACATAAAACAAATAAGAGGCTTTAAGTTAACAAAGCAAGGCCATGACTGAGACGTTTTAAGGTAGGTGGGTACTGGTGAATTTCATTGGAAGATTTAGTGCCATCAAAATGTGACATTAGGGCTGTAATATTTAGAGAGAACAATGGTTAAATATGCTGTTACTGATTGGGCTATTCATGTTTACTGTAAATCACTGAGACCACCAGTGAAGGCTTCTAGCTAAATTTAAACTTTGTGATTCGAATTCTGTTTCTTTGAATTTTTAAATATACATGTTTTATTATGATTTTGAAACTTTTAAATTGAAAAAGAAGAATAAATAAGTATATTTCTAAAGTCTACATTTCTTTTTATTTATGTTTGTTTTGTAGCTCTGGCCATTTCAGATAATTTTCAGTTTAAAAGCAAATATTTTTCTGAAGTGATTCACAAATATATCTCTTAAAAATAGACACATAAAACTCATGAAAAGTGTTCAACTGTAATTTGCATGTGCCTATTCAAAACCCAGTGGGTTTGATTCCCCTCCCCCACAACACACCCTCAGTTTTTGGCTTCCAGAGGGCAAATGTCACATGAAAATTGTGAGAAACATATATTTTTTAAATAAACAAAATCTCAGGGAGGAGGTCTATCCATGGAATGTCATTGGGATGCCAGTGCATCTTCAGGAGGATAAGCTACAGGACGCGGGACTCCGGAATCATCAGCACTCGCCCCTCCAGACAGCACATCCGGGTCCCTAGCAGCAACTGGGTTTGCGAGCGGCATCATTGCAATTGGGGATAGCGAAACAGACATGCCCGGAGGGGAGGCATGCATACCTTCTCCGGTCTCTCGATCCATGGGCTGCTCACCCAACAAATGACCCCGTTGGGCCAAAGACAGGTGTTTCAAGGAAGGAAGCAGGGCCATTCCTCTCCTTGGCCTGCTGATTTCACCCTGTATGCGGTATCAAAAAGAAAAAAAATTAGCGAGGCAAAACTGGGCACACCTTAGTAGACGTCATCTTGGAACCCGCCCAGAGGGCTGCACTGAATATTATAATGTAATGCTGGGCTATAGGGATGTGTAGGGATATTTGTTTCATTAATTCTTTTTTGTTTATTTTTGTTTTCTGGGTTTTTAATTTGTTGTGTTTTTTGTTTCAGCAAATAACACATACTATTAACAAATAATATATTGAGGGGTGAATTTTGAAAATGTTATACACATAAAAATGAGCATATACTGCTCGTAAGTAGCATCTACTTGCATATTTCATATTTTATAAAAGTAAAAAATGTGTGCCTGCTTTCACTTTTGCATGCAAATACACATGCCTAAAAAACAAGCAGTCTAGGGCATTCTTAGGCAGGGTCAATGCTTACACACGTAAATTGCTATTTTAAAGGACACTTGCACATGTATATTTGCTAACTTGGATATTTTTACACCTGCTAATTATCTGATGTAAGTGATATTAAACATGTTCATTTTGTAATACTGAATGTGTGGGAGGGCTGAGTGGAGTTCAGGCTGAAGAACCAGCATGGTCTTGATGAATTGAAGAAGAACTGAGTGCACTGGTGGACTAATTGGTAAACAAGTTAATTTCATTTTCATGCACATGTTTTACAATTGGCCGACTTACTTATGTAAATCAGGCAAGTAAGTCCCACTTTCATTTTGCATGTAAAATATAAAGTATGCGTGTATACTTTTTAAATAGGTAGGAAACGTATGCTATTTCAATGCATTGATGTACATGGTTTCAATGCTTTGCATGTACTGATGTGTGAGTCTACATAAACACATATGTTACGGGGTAGAGATATGATATTTTATAAAAATCATATATATCATATGCACATGTTATAAAATACTTGTGTAGATCTGCTCATAGCAATATACTAGCGTAAATACCGCCATGTGCATTTGTTTGAAAGTTATCATCCCTGTTTGTAAATAGCGTACAGTATTTGCCAAAAACAAAAAAGATTTTAAAAGGAGCGCGCACGGCGTACATGCGCTACCCGGCGCATGACATGTACACCCAATTTTATAACTTGCACGCAGGAGTTGCAAGTTATAAAATCAGGGGTCAGCGCATGCAAGGGGTGCACAATTTTGCACCTTGCGTGCACTGAGCCGCGCTGCCTTCCCTCGTTCCCTCCCCCCTAACCTGACCTTGCCACCCCTTCCCCTAACCTTTCCTCCCCTAGCTCTACTCTAACACCCCCCAAAATGTTTATCTTTTGCGCCTGCCTCTGGGCAAGTGCAAGTTGCGCGCACCAGCAGCCTGCTGGCATGTGATACTCTGTCACAGCGGCAATGGCCGCTGTGTCTGAAGCCTCTGGCCCCACCCCCGGACCACCCCACCTCCACCGCATCCCAGACCGCCCCTTTTGTAAAGCCCCAGGACTAACACGCGTCCCAGGACTTTACGCATGTTGCCGGGCCTTTTAAAAAAAGGCCCGGCACGCCTAAGATAGGTTATGCGCGTAACCATTTTAAAATCCGGCCCTTTTTGCTTTTAAAAAATATTTCAGTTCATCTGAAATGAAACAAAAGCAGGCTCATTCTGCCCATTTTCCACTTTTGTTTCAAACAAATACACATCCCTATTGGGCTATGGAAGAATTGCAGGGGTTGATTATTGAGTGTTCTGAGCAAATGCTTCATATAGTTCCTCCACCATATTTGAGATGTTGCTGATATCAGAATGTAACTTTGCATGTCCAAAAAAGTGATAATAAACCTTGGGCCCAATATTCAAAGTGCATGAGTGCTTGATAGCCAGATAAGTCTTTTATCCGATTATCTTTTAGCAGGTCAATTTGTGGGCGGGCAGTGGGCAGATTGGTGCAGCCTTAGAGCCGGTCTAACTTAGCCAGATATAACTTATCCGGCTATGTAACGAGATATTCGTTGAATATCCCTTGGAACTTAGGCCTAGATTTATAAAAACACTGCATCGTCGTGAATCCCGCGGTAATGGAGGGCGGGGGGCGGTCCTGTGATAGCCGGCAGCAATCGCACCTCCGTGGTGCAATCACTGCTGGAATTGCGCCGAATAACTACACCATAAAAGGTGAAGTTATTCAGCGTGAAACTGGCAGCGATAAAGAAATGTACCTTTCGTTGTCGGCGAAGTCTTCGCAGTGTCAGCCCCGGTGCCGCTTCGACTTCTCCTCTTCCGGGGCTGACACCGCCCCGACTCCACCCCGATCTTGGTATCGCATGCGATAAGGGACTTTTTGCGTGCACTAGCTTTAGTAAATAACCCCCTTAGCTGGATAACATATATCCAGCTAAGGCCTAGATTCCGGCTAAGTCCTAGATTCATCAAAATGCTATAAATTTCACATGAATAATGCCCACGATAAGGAAAAGGGGCATGACTATGAGAATTTTTGAGTTACCACACCATACGCTAAAATAGTATATGTTATCACATCCTGCTGCAAAGTGTGAGATAAAAAGAGAGAGAGAGCAAGAGAGAGAGGGAGAGCGAGAGCGAGAGAAAGAGAGACTTTATAAAGCTCTCATAGTAGTCAACTATTTATACCAGTATTGGAGGGTCATCTAACAACTCCCGATGAAGTTTTGGTGGTGGACTAGGGTTTTGGAGGCTAGTTTTACATGCACAGTCAGATGTATGAACAGTGCAGTACACATCAGTGAAAACTGGATGTGATTTGGAATGAGAAAAGATACACAATGATGAGATTAGTCCAATGTTCTCTTACCCTAGCTTGATGTATCTCTACCTGGGTACTATCAAGCTAGTGCGAGAGAACATTGGCGAAATCTTATCTTTGTGTACCTTTCCTCATTACATATCACATCCAGTCTTCACCTATGTGTACTGTGCTGTTCGAACATCTGATTGTGCATGTAAAACTGGCCCCAAAACCCTAGTCCACCATCACCTCACCTCAAGTTACTAGATGATCTTCCTATATTTATTTATTTATTTATAACTTTTTCTATACCGAAGTTCAAATAACAGAGTTACTTATCACTCTATAGTGGTATAAATATATGACAATTATGCATGCCACCCCAGAGCCTCTCTCTCTTTCTCTACTCCACTCCTCTCCTCTCCCTGCCTGAAAATGCCCAAAACAGAATTTGCAATATTTATCATGAATTCCCTGTCAGGCATATTGCACAGCTTAACACCAGGAAAAAAACTGTAGTTATTTCCAGCATTAAAAGTGTACATTATAATGTATTGCTCACCCCTTGTTTTATGTAAACCGACATGATACGAACTTCCGTGAATGCTGGTATAGAAAAACACAAATAAATAAAATAAAAAATTAAATAAAAGCATGCAATAGTGTGCGTTACGCTATTGCACACTGTGTTAATATCCATCATTTTTATAAACCTCTCCCAAACTCCTCTCCTTTGAATACATTTTTTAAATTTGCATTCGCATCTCATGATGTGATAAATAACACGATTTTTGGCATTAAGGGGGTCATTTATCAAAGTGCTATATGGCGTTTTCGCATGCGTTAAAAGGCGTTTTCGCAGCCAAAAAATGCCTTTAAAGCATGCGAAAGCACCATAATGTTTGATGCGATGTAAATGAGAAAAAGGGGAGAATATTGGGGCGGGAATTTTGGCCAAGTGGGTTGGGCTCATAGTTTTGCGAAGCCGTATCGCACGGCTTTAATGCAAATTTTAACTACACCTTTTTCATTTGCGTAAAGCCGTGCGATAGGGCTTTATCACGGTTGCGATGTTTTTTTCGCACATACTCTTTTGAGCTTTTGGAGAGCCAGCCAAGCTATGAGAGAGAGCTATAGAGAGAGATCTCCCCCCGGGAGGGCCCTGATAGCAAGGCTGGCTCTCCGGGAGCTTAAAAGTACTAAACGTGGTCCCCCCAGTGCTTGTAGGTAGGAAATACAACAATTCTGGCACTTATCGCAAAGTGTGAAAAAGTTATCGCAATTTGCGCTAAGATTGCACTTCGCATAGGTATTAGCACAAATTGCGATAAACTGCTTATTACCATAAAACAGAAAAACACACCCCTTTTCCTATCGCATGCGATATTTAGTGCATTTTGATAAATCCAGGCCTAAGTTACTTATCCGGGAAGCATTGAATATTGGGCCTCTCATCTGTAATGAAATGAACCTGATAATATATTATGTGCTAGAGAGTAGATACCAGCTAGTAATTTGAAATAGAGAGTCTTTCCCTAGCTACTTTGGGCTTCTTCATAGCCTTTTTCAAAGAGAGGATTTGATTATATTTTTTCATCTGAGTTGGCAAATATCTTTTTGCTAGAAAATGTTCTAAGTCCCAAGCAAGAGTGAATTTAACCCATCATTTCTACCCTATACCTTAAATTTTATGCATTATGTAAATATATACAAATACATTTGTATAATGTAAAACTGCAGGATGTTTTGCATAGACTTAAATCTCAAATTTAAGATATGGAAAGGCTGATTATAAATTAAAATACATAAATATGATTTCCTGACCTGCATGTATGTGTTAATGGCATGTGTGTTAAAGGAACTCCATGTACATGTGTGTCTTACAGTTGCTTTCAGGGTCCTGAAGGAAAAGAACAATATTTGGCTATTGTGTGTAGAGGGTGTGTGTATATGTGAGTGAGGTTATGGGGGATAGGAGAAGGGGTGTGTGGAGGCGGGGCTGTGTGGAGGGCCATTGATATAGGCGTACATGCTGGGTTCCTGACTGAGATGCTAAGCCTGGGAGTGCCAGAGGATGGAGACAAGAGGGGCGAAATGCATATCACCTGGCCCCTTTCAATAGCTTTCCTCTGCCCCTGGACATGCTGGTGCACTCCCCAAGCTGCCCAATAGCAGCCCAGCCTGCCCCAACTTGGGGGTGGGCCTCAGGGCTCATGCAGCCAGTTTGGTGGTGGTGGTGGGGGGGGGGGGATAGTGTCTTAAGCTGTGGGGTGCTGATTGCAATCACTACTTTGGGTGCAGTGTTCCCCAGTGATGGCTTTAGCTGTGAGGGTGTGGTGAGTGTGGGAAGATGTATGGAGAGGTGGGATGGTTGAATGGGGATGAGTGGGGTTGGTGTGTGTGTGCAGAAACATTGCAGACATAATGGTGCCCTGAATGGCTTCACCAGGGTGAGGGAGGAACTCCACCAATCTCCGATGCCAAGAATGGCTCATTGCTGAGAGCAGCTGCATGGGGCTGGAGCATAACTCCACTGCTGGAATGACGCTGCCAGCAGCAGTGGCATGATACCACAGGTGGGCCCTCATCTTGCTCATGCCTTGCAATGGCTCTGTGTGTGTGTGTGTTGTGTGTGTTGTGTGTGTGTGTGTGAAGGGATTTTATGTGTGTGGGGGGGGGGGGGAGGGGGGGAGGTGGTTGTGTTTATGTGTGGGTGAGGATATATGAGTGTAACACTGTAACAGTAATGAAGGCAGAAAAGGACCAAATGGTCCATCCATTCTACCCAGCAAGCTTCTTATGGTGGCATCTGCTGCACCATGCAGGTTACCCCCATGTTTCTCTTAAGGGTAGCAACTGCCACTCTGTGCAGTTATTCAACGAGCCTTCTTGAAAATTCATACCGTGCTGATGTGTTTTGCTTATGGAGTTGGCCTTAGAAGTAGTCCTGTACTTTTTCGTTTATGTCAGCGTATCAGTAGTCCAGACCGTAAAAGTCAGGGCTCGTGTTGGTTGTTGTCTGAATCCAATTCCTCTTCCACCCCCACCACTGACACAGTGAAGAGTGATGTAGTTGTGTGAAAAGTATCAAAGTTTATAGGTTAAGGGCAGTAATCCCTTGCCTTCTGTGAAGGGTAGTAATTGCTGCTCTGTGCAGGTTACCCCCATGCTTAACAGTGTGATATATATTTGTGGGTATTTATTTGAGGATGGGGATGTATGGGGATGTGTGGGAGTGGGAGCAGTATGGTGTACACATGTGGGTGTGGGTGTGGGTGGGGGGGGGGGGGAGAGGGGTTTTGTGTATGTGTTGGGTTTAAAAAAGGTTTAGACAAATTTCTGAAGGAGATGCCCATAAACTGTTATTATCCAAGTAGGCAAAAAGGTGAATTTTAAAAGCCCAGCATGTGCATTAATTAGGGGATGCATGAATAAGTCGGGCTCGCATGCACCGAAGAGGATTTTGCAAACTGGCGAGATACATATGTATCTCCCGTAGTGCACACATCTCGAAACTTTCTAAAAAAAAAGGGTGGGAGGTGGGTGTGGTCTAAGCATGGGTGAACCTGAGGTGCGCGCGTAAAATCCCTTATGTGATCCAGCGCACAATGAGGCTCCCTGCCGCGTAACTTTACTTCTGCTGTGGATGACGTGGTCTGATCCCGGAAAATGTTCCTCCACAGAAAGGTTGCTTAGCTCCAATTTGAGAAGTGTAGTCCTGTTTAACTTTTATCAACATAGCATCCCTCTTCACAAATTCTGCATTGAATTATATCTACACAACGTTAAAGAAATATCACGAATCGAGTTCTCATATGTTTTTTTGTTGACCTTTATTTCCGGCCACTGAAGTAGACTAACAATTAAGCAATCACACTACTTTATCCACATTTTTTCTTGTAACTACCATGCTACTTTATAGTTATTTGTTTCAGAGGGATCCACTATAGTGCAGTACGCTAAGCAGATCAAATATGTCAATTGCAGCAAAGTGCATGGAACAAAAAATGAATGGGGGCCACAGGCAGGCATTAGCTATGTCTTAACAAGAGATTTAGGTTAAAAAAAAAATTCTTGCACATCCATGTTTCATCAGAGGGGGCCCATTTCTTGGAAAAGAAGAAGCCTCAGGGACTTTTCAGCAGTGATGTGCTACCAGTTTCTTATAATGAGTCTCTCTCCGTTTCTCTTTCACTCGGTCAGACACTCTTTGCTTTCTTAAAATAGTTTAACAAGGAGCAAATCAAGGACCCCTTGCAGCAAGCATATCCCTCACTGCTCCTCAGGAAGGGCACATCAGAAACTATAACACAAAATCATCATAAATCCTCCAGAAACTTGTCTAAACCTTTTTTAAACCCAACACATACACAAAACCCCTCTCCCCCACACCCCCTCCCGCATGTGCACATGTGACGTAAGTCAAATTCAGAGGAGGAGAGCTTGCTTTTCTTTCAATTTCACTTTTCAAAAGTTTAGAAATACGGCAACATCTAAATTAAGAAAACAAGAGATCAAGTTGCCAGAATATGGCCTTTGATGGAACCATTATTTAAAATCCACTGTCTTGATGACTCCAAACGTAATACACTGAGCCACAGCACACAAGCAGGTTTTTGCACAGCTGAAGTTTGTCCTTATGATTTCTGCTGTCATCAGTGTTGGAGTCACTGGTTCCAAGTTACTTACATAGTAGTACACAGTAGGTGACAGCAGAAAAAGACCAACAAGCCCATCCACTCTATCTATTCCTGTCCACACTGCTAAGAATTTATCCCAGCGGCAGCCATAGAGTATGACGGCTTGTAAAATATCTCTCCTTATTCAGAATGATTCTGTTGTCTTCTTCATTTGTATTCAATCACCTTGGGCTGATGAGCATACATGTAGCATGTTAGGAAACAACTCTTATAATTTAGTTGTTTGACAAATTAAAAATAAAATTAAAAATATTACTGGAAAGGATTATGCCAGTAGAGTAATTACACTGTAGAGTCTTTTCTTCTTTGACTGTGTCTTTCATACTTGAATAAAGTAGTGCATTTACCATGTTAGTCCACTTGGATATGTTTAAATAAAGGTATATGAAGAAACAAATGATGAATATGGAGTAACAAGCTTAAGGGCATGATTCACTAAGGCTTTTCTCCCATTCTGAATCTATGGGCAAAATGCTTGGTAAAGGAGGCCCTAAGCAGGAATAAAGTTAGGTTAATCCTTCTGAGGGAGGATGTTATGTGTAGAACCTCTGAAATAAATTCTGAAGGTAAAACGTTTAACAATTTTATTTTTGTAAAAAGAAAAGAATTAGCAATTGCAATAAACAATAACAAATATTCAAGTTCTTTCAATAGGTATCTATAAAAGAATATTCCAAAACAATTCTTAGTTTTCTTCTTTTGCATTAATCAATAATTAAACAACTTTTTGAAATGTAAATGCTTTTAAACTTTTCTTTTCATATAGCAGTAGTAAACCAATATTAGTAGTTTTATTTTCTTTCTTGTAGAACCTTAAACTGGATTCAGCTCAGAGTCAGATAAGTATTACTTTTAGTTTACTCTGGCTATGTCCCAAACTTGTATCCAAACTTCAAATTTGTATTTTAAGTAATTGAGTCTTTGTGGATTACATTTTCTCTTCCAAGCTCTGCTGAAACAAAGAGAGTCCCTCTTATGGTAAGTGTCTTTGTCTTGCTTAGCTGATGTTTGAGGTTTTTTCTATGTAGTCTGTCTTTTCTGTCACTTTCCTACTGAGCTCAGAAATTTTTACTAGTCTGACAAATCAAGAATCTTCCGCAAGCTAAAAGTCTTTCTAGTGTGGGTGTCTGGCAGCTTGGTGGAACTGGGTATATCTAGCTATCCAGCTAACTCTGGCTGCATCATAGAGCTGATTTAAAGTTAACCGGATATACACATCTGGCTAACTTTAACAAAGCCAGCTATATTCAGCGGTGCTGCTATATCGCTGAATATCCCTGTTAAGTAAGTTGCATATGTATATATATGTGTATCCATCTGACTTTCCTAGCTGCTCAGCAGCTGAATATGCCAGGATTTAGCTGAAACTTCACATACATTTAAAATCCTAAATTTAGGATTTATTTGCCTAGTTTAGGCCCTCCATTAGGTGCCTAGTGCTGAAAATCAGTTCTAAGCTCCGAACTTTGTTCCCCTGCCCTAACTCTGCCCCTATAACCAATCACTTTTTAAGAATCTAAATTTAGAGGCTTAATAAAACTAGTATGGCTCCCCCTTGGTCCAGACTATGAATTACCCCTATGTTTTGGGTGGGGAGTACCACATTAGAAATTATATTCATTAATATGATTTTTCTTCGGGTTTGTAGCCTGAGTGGAAGATGAGACAGAGTCCCGGTCACCCCAACACAACAATTCTATGCCATTCCCAAACAACCTCTCACGTGTGGCACCATGGATCCAATAAAATCATCACATCAAATTAAACAATAATTAACCCTTTTACTAGTATTGTGTAAGTAAACAGTAAATCCAACCAGAACATTAAAATGGGAAAAGTACAACAATCAAGAAAATGAAGAGGTCTCTCTTAATGGTGGAGCTGGCTAGAAGACAAATTAAATTGATGAGCACTGTGGTGTCTGAAAGGTCTCTTTCTCCTGGGCAGCTTCCCCAAATGGTTTTCTTGGTACTGGTCAGAAAGCGGTCCTGGTTTCAGTTTCTTACAGAAAGACCAAAGTCCACCAGTTTCTCTTTCCCAGGACCTGCCAGCAGGGGTTTATGCTTGACTTTGTCTGACAGGCTGAAGCAGGTAAGATGAAATATCGAATTTGTGGCAAAAGATAAGATACTGCTAAGATACTTTCTGTGCAAAGTTTAGATTACTTAACTCAGTCTCTTAGGAGGGTGATCCAGCCAAGTACTCCTGGGCCTGGATATCTTTGGACAGGAAGTCTCTCAACTCCTGGCTCCTTTGTCCCTTTTAGAAATTTTATATTTAGCTCTGATATGAAGCAAGAACAGCTGTTTGTCTCTCCCTCTTGATAATTAACTCTTCAGGAGAAGAACTGATTGTAAGGCTGCCAGATGCACTTCTCTCTTCCTGGCTTCTGGCTCCAACTCCTGCCCATCCCCCCCCCCCCCACACACACACAGACACAAAAACACAGATAAAGCCAGCCAAACTGTACCTTTTCTACCTTGAATGGTCTCCCAGCATTCCTTTGACTTCCTCCTCTGCTAGCTATGTAGTGCTGTTCTCAGGGCAGGCTTCACTTTACAGCCCTTTTCCCAACTTGTTAACACTGTGAGTGCTGGATGCTGGTTCTTGCAGAACATTTGTCATTCACAGGAGAGCACACAGTAGGTTTTTTTACCTATTTTTATATTCCTTCACCTTGGCTGCAGCAGCTTGCAGACTCTGGAGGGTTGAAAACCTCTTTTTGACAGGTCAAAAACAATTCACTCAGATCCAGACGCAGCTCAGTTCACATTGTAAGGCTTCAATACATGATAAGCTTGTGGGGGGCAGGAACCTGATTTATAGTAACTTGTTACACTAGATTCCTAAGTTTAGGCACTCGGCCCTAGTACATTTTCAAAGGGCCAATTCAAGAGCCTAATGCCAAAATTTAGGAGTCAAACCTTTTGAAATTCAGCCTCTAAGCTCCTCACAATTACAATGACAGCAATTTTGGGACACAATCTATTCTTGGAAAAATAATGCACATGGTGGTAACTTTCAAACCGGCATGTGGGTTCACATTTGCATGCATGTGTCGGCCCGCACCCAAGGATGTGGCTATTTTAGAACTTATACACATATATGCACACATGTTATAAAATAGCCTGGCTGTGTACACATATGTGGCAAGTTTTAAGCGAGCACGTGCATGGACACACAAATCCTGCTTTTACCATGTAAGTCAGGGAACTTTAAAAGGGGTGCGTGCCAACACTATTCCCAGTTTTATCAATTCATCCCCAGTTTGCCCAGTTAAATGGTAGGTCCTCTAAACCCCCCTAGTTTAATAGCCTTCATCCCCTCCCCCAGTTAGACCCGACCCTTAAAACCCTGCAGATCTTCCTAGTTTTCTTTATTTTATAATCTAGACCTCCTCCATAGCAGAAATAAATTTATGTGGCAGGGATTCTGGGCGAGTGCCAAAGCACATCACTATTTACGTGTACATCTTTGGCTTACACCCTGAAACACCCATACCCCACCCAGACCAGGCCCACGCCCTGCCCCTTTTCGAAAACTGCGAAGATGTGCATGCTGCGGGAGATACACGTATATCTGGACAGCTTTAAAAATCCGCTCAGCCCGACTTATTCGCTCATCCCCTACATAAGAACAGAAGAACAGAAGAAATTGCCATGCTGGGTCAGACCAAGAGTCCATCAAGCCCAGCATCCTGTTTCCAACAGTGGCCAATCCAGGCCACAAGAACTTGGCAATTACCCAAATACTAAGAAGATCCCATGCTACTGATGCAATTAATAGCAGTGGCTATGGCTATTCCCTAAGTAAACTTGATTAATAAACCCCTAATTAATGTACGCATTGGGCTTTTAAAATTCACCTCTTAGCTTCTAGTTTCTAATCTTCTCTAAATGTTACATAATCTTTAACAAGCTTGGGGGGAGGGCATTGGTGTACAGTGAGCCGAGGAACTTTGCAAGAGGCTGCGGTTGTAAAATCTTTGTCGAGTTAAGAAGACCTCTAGCAAGGGGAGCTCATGCCAGCTCTTCTTGTAGTATAAATACAAGAGAAAGAAAATCCATCCATCACAGCACAACAGTTCCCAGAGGGATGGCGGCTGAGACTGCCTCTGTCAAGCAACTCTAGTGTTCCAAGGTGAAGGGCAAGGTGACTTGATCATCACTGGAGACATGGGCAGGCACCATAGTTTATAGTGTTTGAGGGTTGAGTTGAGGTATGCACACAGGACAGTTTTTTTCCATATGCCAAATTGATTGGGGAATACGAGGGGAGAGAGAAAACAACAACAAAAAAAGCTAAGTCACGCGCTTTAGGATGATGTCGCTGTACTGTAAAAACACAGGGTTCGCTCAGTCCTGCTGAGGCTGCTGTGGATTGTAACACTAGCCAAACAGCGCTTTATTTATCCAATTAAAAGGCATCGTGGATGAACAAAAAGGCAAAAAGTAGACGTGAAACGTTATAGTGCTCAAAGCAAAACTGCTGGAAAAGTTAGAATTAGACAGAAAGGTTTATTTTTAAGATAAATATTGAAGAGGTACATAGAGGTATGGAAAATGATCCTGAAATATGTTCCTTGCTGTTATTCCATTGCCAGTTCTCTCCCCCTTTCTTTCCTTCTCTCTCCCCCCACACTCCTACCCATGCTCTCTCTCTCTTTCTCTCACTCTCTCTCTCTCTATATATATATACAGTATCTTCACATATATTTATATTTATAAAATAATATCTTTGTGGGGTGTCACTAGGGAGCAATATTATTTCAAAAATATCTGCTGATACAGCTAGCACTGACATAAGACATCTGCTGAGATGAAACAACTTTGTGGCTGGAGATAAAAAAAAAAAAGTTTCAATAAATAAAAAAATCACACTTTGAAAGCAAAACCACATTAAAATGTACTAAAACTCTCCCTCCAACCACACTTTCTCTTTATTAATATGATTCAACTGTGCTTTTAAAAAAAATGTGTAACTTGCCCTGGGCTCAGGTAGCATGCAGTATGCAGAAGGAAGTGACAGAGAGGCTGATTTGGTTAACTAAAATTAGACCAAGTCAAAACTAATCCCAAAGCAATTAGCAAACCTAAAAATTGCTGCAAGTTTAGACAAACTCAATAGCAATCAGTTTTGCAAATCTAAAGAGCTGAAATACTGAACTTGAAAACTACTTGCCACTTGTTTTAATCTGCAGAAAAAAATATTAAGTCAAGTAAAAATAATTTTTTAACTGAAATGTTAAAGTATGGTTACCTTCTTGTGGATAGACCTCAGGAAAGCAATATTAGAAAATATTTCATGGAAAGAAGAGTGGGTGCATGGAATAGACTCTCAGTGGAGGTAGTAGAGACAAAACCAGAAACACAATTCAGATTCAGAAAAGCATGGGATAAATACAGAGGATCCCTGGTGCAGGGAAGTGAGGGGAAAACCAGAGGCTGGCTGGGGTCTTTAGCACTGCATAAATAACCAATGTACAGGGATCAAAATTGTATAGCGCAACCACAAAGAATTATATAAAAAGGGGCTATACTGGTAGGCTTACAAGAAATTGTTAAAATTTATTAAATATCAAAACAAATAAAAAAACAAAATATATCTAAAAACAATTAAAATTGGACACCAATGGAGTCTCAAAATCTTCTAATAAAGTAAACACACACATATATACCAATGCAAGCACTACCAACAACCAAGATTTTAAAAAAAGAAAGGAAAAAGAAAAAGAAAAATAGAGTAAAAAAAGAAAAAAAGGAAAGCTAAACAATTAAAAAAGATCAAAAAATTCCATAAAAACTTTACAAAAATTCCAGAAGAAAAATCCCAAATGATCCAAGATGAAATCCAAATAGAAACAATAATCAGCAACCCAAATATGATATAATTTAGTTCAAATCACTTCATCCGTTATGCTTGAAACCCAACATGTATTGCCAAATATAGGCTTCTTCAGAGGGGTATTTATTTATTATTTATTCAAAGGCTTATATTCCACACCCTGCACTCTGCAGAGCACTCAGTGTGGATTACTACAGTTCCATGTTAAAACATCAGGGGGGACCAAGCCCTCGTCATCATATTGTTCTTCTTGTTTCTCCCTCCTCCTCCTCTGAAGAGATGTCACCTGTGAAGAGGACAGAAAATGTGTGCCATTTTGTGTGTTCATATGCTGCATGATGTGATATGCATAATAAATCAGGCAGATAGAGGGCATTCCTTTTCTAGGGGATGTGTAGGCTGAGGGAAGTGCTCCGGTCTATGAGACATCCACATCATATAGATGATGGCAAGGCCATAAAATGGTTATTTAAAATACAGAAGCTTTTACTAGATAGTAGAGATGTGATTCGGCCGAGCCTTTTGGTTCGTTATCGGCCCACTGCGGGAAATTTTGTTTTCCTGCGGTTCGTGCTGATTTTGATTTGGTGCCCTGAAACGATATCCAAAACCGCCCCGACCCTTCCAAATTAATTAATTAGAACAGGGTTGTAAAAAAAAAAAAAAAACCCCAAACCAACTCCAACCCTTCAAATTAAATTAATTGCAACCCCCCCCCACCCTCCTGACCCCCCAAAAACTTGCCAAAATTCCCTGGTGGTCCAGCGGGAGTCTCGGGACTGATCTCCCACTCTCGGGCCATTGGCTGCCAGTAATCAAAACAGCGCCAATTGCCCTTTGCCCTTACCATGTGACAGGCTATCGGTGCCATTGGCCAGCCTCTGTCACATGGTAGGAGCAATGGATGGCCAGTGCCATCTTAAAAAATGGCATGGGCCAGCCATTGCTCCTACCATGTGACAGGGGCCAACCAATGGCACCGATAGCCCCTGTCACATGGAAAGGGCAGAGGGCCATCGGTGTCATTTTGATTAGAGGCAGCCGGAGGCCCAAGAGGGGGAGATTGCTCCCGGGACCCTGCTGGACCACCAGGGGCTTTCGGTAAGTCTTGGGGGGGGGAGTGGGCGGGCAAGTCTTGGGGGATCAGGAGGGTGGGGGTTTGCAATGAATTATATTTGAAGGGTTGGGGTGGGTTTGGGGGTTTGTTTGTTTTGTAATGTGCCCTTTCTCCCTCCCCAAAAACGATAAGAAAACCACACAAAATTTCATAGGTTTTCTTATCGTTTCATCACCCCCCCCCGAAACATGATGAAATAGGAAATATCGTCTGTATTTCCTATTTCGTCGCAAATGAATGCACATCCCTACTAGATAGTGCCTCACTTAGTCGCTTGTGATATGGTCTCAGAAGTAGCTTCTGTGTCAAGGTAGTTAGTGTTGGGTTGTGGTTGACATAGCAAGGCATCAAGGACCATGATATAGTATATAGTGTATGCGTGTATCTTATATAGGGCCATATATTTTCAGTTGTCATAAATTTAGGAGTAGTTTCAACATCCTGAAGCATTTCCAGCTAGGCTTGAGGGTGCCTTCAAAGTAATGTTTCATGACAGAGCCATCTTTGACCCCGAGAGGGGATCCTGCTGGAGCACCAGGGACTTTCAGTAAGTCTTGGGGGGGGGGGGGGGTTGGGCAAGTCTTGGGGGTCAGGAGGGTGGGGGTTGCAATTAATTAAATTTGAAGGTTTGGGGTGGGTTTGGGATTTTTTTTTTTAATGTGCCCTTTCTCAAAATTTAGTGGGTTTTCTTATCGTTTCATCGCTCCCCCCCCCCCCGAAACGCGATGAAATAGGAAATATTGTCTCTATTTCCTATTTTGTCACAAACGAATGCACATCCCTAGTAGAGAGAGTTAACAGAGGGGAGGTGGTCAGGAGCTGCAGAGTGAAGGCTCTTGTATGTAAAAGGAGCTTGAACCGTATGTGGAAATAGTGTGAGAAGAGGGGCTATATGGCTGTAGCGACTTTGGTGAAAGATAAGTTGCTGAGAGATCTGTGAGGAGCAGGTTGCAGTAGTCTAGGAGGGAAGTGATGAGAGGGTGGAAAAGATTTCTGATAATGTGTTCAGAAAAGAAGGGCTAGATTTTGGTGATGTTATAGAGAAAAAATAGCACATTTTAGCAATGTTTGCGATTCAGTTGTCTAATAAAAATATTTCTGGATTCTTTGCAGGCTGATACCTTTTATTAGATCAACCTAAAAAGTATCTAAAGATGTTATTATACAAGAATTTCCCACGATACAAAGGTCTCATCTTTAGACGCTACACAAATAAACCCTAACCTAATAAGAGAATGTGTAGATCTTTGGTAATACATTTAAGTTGCAGGAATAAGCATGTAGAATACAAACTGAATGCTGCTACCACACAGTAAAAGCATTTAGAAATTATAGTAGACAGTGAGCTAGATATGAGCATTCAAAGTCACCAGCAGCATCTGGAATTAGGTAGCAGTTACTGAGACTGAACATGTATTGGGGGTTTAATAAACACGCCAGGAACTGAGGGATAAGAAGACTATTGTATAGGGTCCTTGCTGAAGTATTGGATACAGTCCCAGGTTCCACACTTCAAGAAGGGTATCAGAGACCTAGAAAAATACAGAGAAAAGTAATACAATTAATTGAAGCAAAGGTGTGACCATGCTACAAGGAAAGAATTTAGGAAAAATAGTTTGAAAGGGGACATGACCTGAAATGTGTAATTTTCTGTGAAATAGGTCCATCTAACCAGGAAAATTTTAGATGTTTAATCAAGCTTTTTTTTTTTTTCAGGAAAATCTTTAAAAAATCAACAATAAATTTCATTTAATTCTCTGATCCACTTATGTTATAGCTTTTGCAGAAAATCCATAGTGGAATTTTTAGATTTACTTCGGATTATTTGAATTTCCTCCAAATATATCACCAGGGAATAATCAACAGACTTCTCCAGTAGATCTGTATAAAATATAAAAATATTATCTAACTCAAACCAGCCTGAAATCTGCCAGGTTTGAGTTCAACAACAAATTGTTCTCACATTTCTAGATGTGAGAATATTGTACAAATATATTAAAGCATCATTCAAGGACACAGCAGGAGATCTATTTACCCTGAAACCAACTACAGAACAGGACTGACTAGACTAGAGATATGTACTTTTCATCACTTTTGGAGGAAGATACGTTTGTTTTACCCTGAGTAGTAAACACTTCCAAAGGAATTCATTCTGCTATATCTATTAAGAACGTAAGAACATAAGAACATAAGAAATTGCCATGCTGGGTCAGACCAAGGGTCCATCAAGCCCAGCATCCTGTTTCCAACAGAGGCCAAAACCAGGCCACAAGAACCTGGCAATTACCCAAACACTAAGAAGAGCCCATGCTACTGATGCAATTAATAGCAGTGGCTATTCCCTAAGTATAATTGATTAATAGCCATTAATGGACTTCTCCTCAAAGAACTTATCCAAACCTTTTTTGAACCCAGCTACATTAACTGCACTAACCACCTCCTCTGGCAACAAATTCCAGAGCTTTACTGTGCGTTGAGTAAAAAGAATTTTCTCCGATTAGTCTTAAATGTGTTACTTGCTAACTTCATGGAATGCCCCTTAGTCCTTCTATTATTCGAAAGTGTAAATAACCGAGTCACATCTACTCATTCAAGACCTCTCATGATCTTAGACCTCTATCATATCCCCCCTCAGCTGTCTCTTCTCCAAGCTGAACAGCTCTAACCTCTTCAGCCTTTCCTCATAGGGGAGCTGTTCCATCTCCTTTATCATTTTGGTTGCCCTTCTCGTACCTTCTCCATCGCAACTATATCTTTTTTGAGATGCGGCGACCAGAATTGTACACAGTATTCAAGGTGCGGTCTCACCATGGAGCGATACAAAGGCATTATGACATTTTCCGTTCTATTAACCATTCCCTTCCTAATAATTCCTAACATTCTATTTGCTTTTTTGACTGCTGCAGCACACTGAGCCGACGATTTTAAAGTATTATCCACTATGATGCCTAGATCTTTTTCCTGGGTGGTAGCTCCTAATATGGAACCTAACATTGTGTAACTACAGCAAGGGTTATTTTTCCCTATATGCAACACCTTGCACTTGTCCACATTAAATTTCATCTGCCATTTGGATGCCCAATCTTCCAGTCTTGCAAGGTCCTCCTGTAATGTATCACAGTCTGCTTGTGATTTAACTACTCTGAATAATTTTGTATCATCCGCAAATTTGATAACCTCACTCGTCGTATTCCTTTCCAGATCATTTATATATATATTGAAAAGCACCGGTCCAAATACAGATCCCTGAGGCACTCCACTGTTTACCCTTTTCCACTGAGAAAATTGACCATTTAATCCTACTCTCTGTTTCCTGTCTTTTAACCAGTTTGTAATCCACGAAAGGACATCGCCTCCTATCCCATGACTTTTTAGTTTTCGTTGAAGCCTCTCATGAGGGACTTTGTCAAACGCCTTCTGAAAATCCAAATACACTACATCTACCGGTTCACCTTTATCCACATGTTTATTAACCCCTTCAAAAAAATGAAGCAGATTTGTTAGGCAAGACTTCCCTTGGGTAAATCCATGTTGACTGTGTCCCATTAAATCATGTCTTTCTATATGCTCTACGATTTTGATCTTGAGAATAGTTTCCACTATTTTTCCCGGCACTGAAGTCAGGCTCACTGTCTATAGTTACCTGGATCGCCCCTGGAGCCTTTTTTAAATATTGGGGTTACATTGGCCACCCTCCAGTCTTCAGGTACAATGGATGATTTTAATAATAGGTTACAAATTTTAACTAATAGATCAGAAATTTCATTTTTGAGTTCCTTCAGAACCCTAGGATGCATACCATCTAGTCCAGGTGATTTGCTACTCTTTAGTTTGTCAATCTGGCCTACTACATCTTCCAGGTTCACAGTGATTTCGTTCAGTTCGTTGAGATATTTAAGAGATTTGATACATTTCTAGATTGAGGACAAATAAACCACTACAAGTGTCATGATGATCTTTTTGCATTTTAAATGCTGATCTATAGACTTGAGTACTTCAACTCCTGATAACCCCACGATAGGTCAATCAATGCATTCCTTTCTATAGATGTAACCCGACCATCCTGTCATGTTACCAGTAAGCCCTGGGACAGATCATGGCAGTGCAGTTAGGGAGGGAATAATTAGGGGAAGATCCATTCATGTGCAGCCCCTCCCCTTGAGGGTGCTGGAATGGACATCCCACTTCAGAGGTTTTATAACAGCGCTCTGCCAAGATCTCTGGGGGCAGTGTATAAGTTTGCAGTTCAGGAGGAGGGTCGGAGATTTTATGTAGGTTGATTTTGGGTCTGCTCTTGGAACTTTGCCCCACCCCTCACCCCCCGGATTTCCCTGCCTATCCACTCCCTGGTGGGTAAGTGTTTCTTCAAGGGAATTTTTTGGAATTTTGGACTTTGAAGTGGTAGGAGCATTGCTGGACCCCTGGACCTTTCTTGGATTTAGGGCATGGGGAACGCTGTCTTTGAGACGCCCAGGGATAGGGAAGACCTACCCTCTGAGGTGATGACCTATTGCCAGGGGCAACTCCGATGTTACTTCCTTTTTGGGAACCAGAAGAGATTGTTTTGTGAAGATCTGGGAGGAAGTGGTTTTCTGTCCCTCTCCCTACCCATCTAATGAATTGTAAAGATACAGTTCCAGCCTGGATCCCTCCCAAAAGGGATCCCCTTAGTATTAAAATGAAGAGATCTACTAACTGTAAGAGGCTTTTGAAAATCATTGAGGATAGCCATCAGGAGTCTTCACCCCCCTGGGGAGATAGAGGGTTTACTCTCTGTGCAAGGACAGGATTTTGGCCATTTTAGGGTTACGCTGCCCACTGGGACCACCACTTTTTCTAATCCTGCACAGATAGAGGCTAAAGACTGTAACCAAAGAAAGAAAAGTCTGTGGTGCTGGATTCATATTTATTGCGCCACTATTCATTTAACGTCTGAACAGTGAAGTTTTATTTTGGATACTAGCAAAAAGCATCCTGCATGGTTTTTTAGCATATAGCACACAGTGAAGAGATTACCCCTCTCCTAAGGAAATTTCAGTAAGGATGAAGTCACCCGGGCACTGGGCCCTGAAACTTAATCTTTCCCTTGACAAAAAAGATCCACACCCAGGGGAAAGGGGCACAGAGAAGAGCTAGCCAGGATCCCTGCCCGAAAGAGTTTAGAAATTATTTTATGTCCCCACCCCTGCAGGACAGGCACACCGGGGTGGGGTTACATATATATAGTTGGTTAGGTTGAGAAAAGAGCAGAGATGCATCAAGTCAAGACATGTTCTGTTTACTTAACAGCTTTGTTCACTTACATTCTGCATGTTATATTTTTTTTATACATTATGATCCTCTTTAAAATTTCCAACATTTCTAAGTGATGGCTAGTTTCTTATAAAACTGAGTAGATCCGTTTCTTAAGGGACTGCAACAAGCTTTGGAGAAGATTTATAATAGAGGGCCGAATGTACTAATACTTTTTTTTCTTATTTTATGTCCATGGGGAAAAAAAGCTTATTAAATTATGCCCATAGTTAGCAATTTATAGGAAATGGATTCCTATATAGGGAAAACAGGGAAAAATATTTGGCTTCTAGAAGGGAATTTGTACATCTGTGTTAAAGTTGAGTTTTAAGAAAAACTATATGTTGTTCCTAGATTTCTTTGAGATAAATATTGAACAAATCTGAAGGAATAAATTGAAAGGATTCAGCAAAATATCTACCATATACTCACCAACAGCAAACAAGCTGTCCTATTCTATCATGCAGAATGCATTTCACTTCATTTTTAAATGAGAAATTAAAACTGAAGAAAGATTTACAAACTTAAGCTAATATCAGTACAGAACCTGTAGTTTTTCAAGCATGTCTCGATTTCTCTTTGCATTACACAGCTTCAGCTAGCAAGAAAATGGTGAAAGAGTGCATTCAGTATCTTCTTCAATTTCTTTCAATATGCAGCAACTAAAAGTTGTAAAAAGGGAACCATCATAAATCTTAACCAAAGGCATGCATTAGTCTTGGCCTTTTGCCCTGCTAATTACTGATATAATCATAGGTTCCCCCAAACAAAAAACAGCTTTATATATAACCTTTAAATATTGATTTAAAATTATTTCTTATGTTTTTTACGTGGTGTTTCCAATCGCAGGCCCGACATGATATATCATCGTGAAGTCTATATGCACAGCCCAAATTGACATTTATAGAAATGAGTGCATTCAATCTCATAAATATTTAAAACCATATATTCCATTCTATATCACTGTTAAGTCCATGAAGTTGCAATGATTGCAGGCAAATTAAAATAAGCTCTTTATTGCCTCCTCGCCAATCTAACTGGACATGCTCTAAAATTGTCATGAAACACAGGAGCACATGTAACAAAACACTCAAGTAAAAGAGCTTCAGCTTTGCCCATAAAAATACAGCTCTTATGTTTCACCAGTCTTGTGCAATCTGCTTGGTCATGGACATGAGATCAGATAAACTACATATGTTGAAGTACAGGTGGTACAATGCCTAGGAACAATTTCACAGCCTGAGGGTAATTAATGGGCAAATTGCACAGTTGCCACATGCATAAATCCCGAAACATGAGGCTGTCTGCTGTAATGCACAATCAATCTCATCAAAAAAAGACCTTGCAATCTGATCTTATGTAAAGGCAAATACAGTCTAACCCTGCAATATTATCCAGTATGTCCTAATGATGTGGCAGATATGTGCGGAGACTATGTATGTCGCACTTGTACGGCAAGAAGGGTTTTCTTTATATCTAGATTGTAATAACAAAGAACGATCGGCATATAATGCTCGCAGACAGCCCCGCCTCACATGTAAAAGCAGATAACCCCTTGTAAGAAAAGGTTGTGCTAAAAGGTGAGATTATGTTTTATATATCAGAACACAAATGCCTTAACCATATAAACTGTCTCGTGGCAAATATTTTTTTAAAACTAGTTGGATGGAAACTTTGATATAGCTACAAATTATTACATTTGTTTGGTTTGCAATATTAACTGGTTGATGGTACAGCCCCGCTTTTTTATCCATTTGTCAAAAACTATGTTTTCATGATGGTAATTTAAAGCGAAATTTAAACATTCAACTGGAGTATTTAACCATCGATGAAATTTCATTAATAATGCCTGTGTTCCCTTCTAAATGATAAAAATATAAAGGTAGATTTTAAAATGTGTGCATCCGCGCATATGGATGCGCCAATTTTATTACATTTTATAATGTGTTATAATCTGCTCGCGTATGTGCGGGCGGCGCATGCAAGGGGGGGGGTTTAAAAATATGCAGATTTGCACGGTGACGAGATCGGATCTCCCCCAGTTCCCTCCCAGTCCGCTCAAATTTAGGAGTGGATTGGGAGGGAGCTTTCCGATCCACTACTCTAACCTCCCGCCCCCTTCCCCTCTCCTTCCCACCCTCTAAATCGCCTTTTTTATCTTTTATTGTACAAGTTACTTCAGGGCCCGACCAGTGTTTGAGGCTCTGGGACAGCGATGAATGATGCTACTGAGGCCTACCCCCATCCTGCCCCACTCCGCCCCCTGGACTGCCCATCCCCGCCCCGGCCGGCCCATTTGTCAGGGCCCGGCACTAATGCGCATTTCGCCACTTACACGCGTGGCCGGGCCCTTTTTAAAAAGCATGCAGCGCGCGCAGGGTCTGGCCACGATGCGTAAGTGGCGATTCCTACGCACATGGTCAATTTAAAATCCGGCCGATAGTCTATGTATCATTTCCTATAACATAAATTCGAACTCCATACACTATTGTAAATATGTTGCGCCTCAAACTGCTCGAAGCAGGCGTAACTTGCGCGCGATGGGCCGGCCACCAGCGCGTCAGAGTCCGGTCCGGGGACTGGTCCGGCCACGCCCCCGGAATGGCCCCGATGACGCGCCGGCCGTGACACACCCCCAACACGGCCCCCGGAACGCTCCCAATGATGCGCCGGCCGCGACACGCCCCCCGGAACACCCCCTCAGGAAGCCCTGGGACTTACACACGTCCCGGGGTTTGCGCATGCCGCCGAGCCTACTCAACATAGGCTCGGCACGCGCAGGGGGAGTTTGGGCCAGGTTTTCGGGGGGTAAATGCGTATCTTACGCGCGTACCCCTTTGAAAATCTGGCCCATAGTGTAGCTGGGTTCAAAAAAAATTTGGATAAGTTCTCGAAGGAGAAGTCCATTAACTGCTATTAATCAAGTTTACTTAGAGAAAAGCCACTGCTATTAATTCCATCAGTAGCATGGGATCTTCTTAGTGTTTGGGTAATTGCCAGGTTCTTGTGGCCTGGTTTGGCCTCTGTTGGAAACAGGATGCTGGGCTTGATGGACCCTTGGTCTGACCCAGTATGGCAAATTCTTATGTTCTTATGCTCATTTTGAAACTCCCATTTTACAATTGCTTTCACTAATTCTACCAGTTGACTTGTACGTTCTGTAGATAATTGTTGATAAAACTTGGCATTTTCCAATTATTGGGCTTCACTGATGTAATATTCCCTGCTCATCACATCAATTCCAATATGGTAATATTGCAAGACTTAGCTCTAGTAATATTTAAAAAAATCTCTTGGCCAATGATTTTTCTATGGCTGAAATTTCTTGCATTACCATCTGCTGAAAGGTGTAAACCAAGGGATACATTGGTCTGGGGGCGACATTATTTAGAATTGTGCTTGATGATAGACAAATCGAATAAGATTACAGGTTTTTCTGAAAGTAAACCTTTCGTTGAAGTTGACATATAATTTTTAAAAAATCTTGAGAAAAATCAATGGATTATGGTTTTGTGGAGGCACAAATGAAATACCTTTATTCAATACCTGTTCATGTATTTGAGTCAACTCTTTATCAGAAATATTAATCATTGCCAATTGTGCTTATGGTTGTACATTCATCGTAATATCGCTCACCATCTCATTGCCCTGCTGTTGATGAATCATAGCACCTGGGATTGAGATCAGATCCATGGTCTCTCCTATTCCATGTTGAAATTTCGATTGTCCTCATCCCATTCTCACACCATGGATGCCCCTCCTTAAAAATACTTGGCAGGAAATTTTTCACTATTGCCAGAGCAGCTATCCGAGGACAATCAAAGGTAACATTTGTGGAACTCCATGATTTATTCAGCCATAGATAAATCGGGCCTTTTATATAGTTGGCTTCATCTCACCTGAATTTTTTCACCTTGGCAGTATCCGTGGATTTCTTTAAATCATTTAAAGTGCCATCAAACACATTTACTGCTGTTCCTTTTTTAAGCAAATTCAAACTTGTAATTTATTCATTTATCAGAGCAGCCATCTTTTTGTCTGTTTAACCATCAATAACATCAAATCCATTGAACACTTATTAAATATTACTCACCAATGCTAAAAAGTTACATAAATGTTTTCTGTTTGGGGGAGCCTATGGTTATATTGGTATTTAGCAGAGCAAAAAGCCAAGAGCAATGCATGCCTGTGGCTAGATTTATGATGGCTCCCTTTTCCCTTTTTATAACCTTTAGATGCTGCATATTAAACGAAATTTAAGAAGTTATTGAATGCTGTTTTTTACAAGTTTGCTTGATTACATTCTATTTTTGATACTTTATTTATTTACTGCTTCACCAAAATCTGAAATATGAATAGTTGTGTGTTTTTAAATCATACATAATCATTCACTGCTGTCCAGCTCTATTAGTGTCTCTTAATTCATCAGCACATGAAGTGAATACGTCTTTTAAAAGTACTGCATGCTTCATCCCTGATACAGGCTTGCTTACATAATCAAATCAAGGCTCTTTATTCCCGAGTTAGCCATTGGAAATACTGAAATCTAGAATGCAACTAAAGATTTATTATTTTGCTTTCTTGTTGTGTTCTATGGCTTTATACTCAGTGCTTTAGATACAGAGAAGTTTGTATGCTATTTCATGAAATGTACTTTACCATCCACACGGACACCACCTTCAATAGCCAGTGTCACATCTATGAAAATATATATGGACCTTGACAAATACAGGTGTTTATTTTGGACTGGATATGCTATATTCCTGTGTAGTTTTTCATTGATTTTTAAATGAACAGGTTAATCAAATGTGATGTAAAAATTATTATAATTTCCAGATCTTTAAATATAATAGTGCTTGTCAAGATTGTTTTAAGTGTTAACTCGTTAAGCCTTGTTTTCGTGTGCATTGTTGAAATTACAGTGCTGAGTCAGTTCACTTTGAGAAATACATAAAAAAACGTTTTGGCAGAAAGTTATTTGTCAACTTTGGTGCTTAAAAAACTATCACATTTTATGCTAAAACATTTGCTCAGAGGCCTTTCATGAAGAGAATAAATAAAACGCCATTACTTTTTTTTTTTTTTTTAGTTAAATCCACATTTGGACTTGCATAATATAGTCAGCTTCATTACAATATGTACAAACCTCTTTATCCATTTACAAATATGAAGAGTTGCTCTTGTCAGCAACATCTGGAAATGGGTGGTGGAAGCCCACTGAGCATACTTTGACTGTAATATCAGGTTAAACTAAAGGCTAGAAGCTCAAATTGTTTAGCCACACATCAATCACCACAATGCCTCATTTAAATATGTACTCAACCACCAATGTGCCACAATGCTACAGGAAGCAAAGCAAGAAAATTATTAAGAAACAAAAAGTCTAAATCGTCTAAGCTTTGGTGGAAAAACACTTTTTTATTTGCAGGGAAGTAACGACTGTTATTCATATGGATTAGAAGTTTCATAAATGGCAGAATCTGAAAAAGAACACAAGACGGTAACGTTCAAAGGGGCACACAGGCGCACACTGACGCATGTGCATCGGCACGCGCCCAGAGACGCAGCCGTTTTATAACACACATGCACATCCTACTATAGAGAACAGGGCAAGGTATTCTGGTTTGTGTTCCGGCCCATTCCTGTAAGTACTCATTTATATTAGGGGAAGTCAATAAATAAGTTGAGCTGTTTTGATGTTATGCTTAAATTACCTTACTTATTGATTCCCTCTCACATTTGGTTTGATTAGATCTAAAAATGAATATTTTGTAAAGAGAGCTATAATTTATAATTTCTGCACACTTATAATGATAGTCAACATTTTAAAGTTACATTTGAAATACATGTAATTAAATTTAGCAAGTACAAATTTATTTGCAGAGATTTTTTTCCCTCGCTTTTGTAGTTCAGGATTAGGAAGGATCAGCTAACAAACAACCCATTCTTTATTGGGGGCTCCTAACAATGTGATATTATGGCACCACAGATTGTAGAGCACAGGTTACCCTGGACCCTGCAGGCAGGATCAGGCAGGTACCTCATGCCAGAGTCACAGCTTTCCTGAATACTATTCAATGAAGCAATGAGTTATTATTTCGGGGTGAGAATGGGGGCGGCTTGATTGTTTGTATTGTTAAATGTGTGTCTCTGTCTGCCGGTGCAATTGAACACCCCATAAGTTTGTAGTGTACCACATCCTCATGTAAAAGCATGGCCAATGTGATCATTTTGTGCATACAAGTCTGACTAACCTGTCACATGATACCACTGATTGCCTGTTGATGTAGTCGACAACATAGGTATGTCATGTTGTTTATCCATGCATAACTGTAGGAAATAATAACTACTGATTCAAAAGAAAACATTGATTTTATATGACCCTCAAAATAAGCACAGGACTGAACAAAACTGATCATATGACTCACATCCTTATTTGTGTACACAGTTTATAATCATTGGTCATAGTTTGCAGTTCTCTAATTTTTTGAAACTTTTTTATGCAATTAAAACAATAATTTAGTATCCCAAGGATCACAAATCTCTCTTAGGTGATCCTGCATTGTAATAACAGCTTCAAGGATATTTATCTCATATATTGAAGATTCTTATTGCTGGGGGTTCCACAGACAAAATATCGATAGAATAGAATACATTTTAATGCGTGTATTGTTCTTCAAAAAGTCCTGTGTTTGTTTTGTGAGGGTCACATAAAATCAGTTTTTCCTTTGTATCAGTAATTATGCTGCTACTGTTCTAATGAGTGGAATTTAGGATTGTATGTATAGTTACTTTTCACTCTTAAGGTTTTTTGTATTCAGTAACTGCAGGGAGGGGCAGGAGTGGTCATTCAATCAGGTACTGTTGTGCTTGCTCTTGCTTTGTTTGAGATTTTAATAGCTTTCCTTTCTATGGGGGTCATTTTTCAAATCACATTAGGGTCTTATTGCTCATCATAACACATGCGATAAATAATGAGTGGGAAGAGTTTGGGAGAAGTTTGGGCAGAGTAAATGAAAATGAGGGGTGCTTAACACTGCATGCGATGCCATAACGCAAGCTATCGCGGGATTTAACGCTAGAAATAACCACACCTGCGATAGCTGTGCATTATGGCCAAAACAGGATTTGCAATAAATATTGCACATCCCATTTCAGAGAGAGAGAAAGAGAGCGCGAGCACCTCTAGGAAGGATCACTTATTAGTCAACTTTTTATACCACTATAGAAGGGGGCATTCTGAATTTGGGGTGAGGTTTTGGTGCTGTGCTAGGTTTTGGGGTGCACAGCACCAAAACCTAGTTACTGATGGTAACTGCACAGTTACCATCAGTAAAGATTTTATGTGATTTGGAATGATGAAAGGTATAAAAAGATGAGATTTGGAGAATGCACTGTCTACCTAGCTGCTATCAAGCTAGGTCGAGAGTACAATGTACAAATCTCATCTTTGTGTACCTTTCATCAGTCCAAATCACATAAAATCTTCACAGATGTCTACAGTGCTGTTCCTACCTCTGACTGTGCATATAAAACTGCTCCCCAAAACCTAGCCTGCCACCAAAACCTCACTCCGAGTTACTAGTTGCCCCTTTTACCATGGTATAAAAAGTTTATTTATATACAGCACTTATAAAGAGTCTCTCTATCTCTTTTTCTCTCAGGAAAATTACTCTAACCATGCCATTTTTCATTGCAAGCACTATTTTTCACAAATTTTATAGCAAAATGATAAATCTAGGCCAAAGTTTGCAAGATAGTATGATATGAGTAGTTAGTCTGCAAAGGTCTGAGTTATGCTATCCTATGAATTTTAGTTGTTTTATTATTTCCTTTTTCATCCACTCCCTTAATCTGTCTGCCTTCTCTTCTTATCTGTGTAAA
This sequence comes from Rhinatrema bivittatum, assembly GCF_901001135.1. Taxonomy (NCBI): domain Eukaryota; kingdom Metazoa; phylum Chordata; class Amphibia; order Gymnophiona; family Rhinatrematidae; genus Rhinatrema; species Rhinatrema bivittatum. The sequence continues at coordinate 118,745,793 of NC_042619.1, forward strand.
TGGTGCAGTTAGATAGAATTATGCTATACTCCCTGTGGCTGAGGAGCCAAGCAGCACTTCCCCCACCTCCACCTCCTTACTCAAGAAGGCACTGAGAGTATGGACACAATTTACAGTAAGACAGCTAGGTGCAAGTTATGTGAGAACGTTTGTAAGAACATAAGAAATTGCCATGCTGGGTCAGACCAAGGGTCCATCAAGCCCAGCATCCTGTTTCCAACAGAGGCCAAAACAGGCCACAAGAACCTGGAAATTACCCAAACACTAAGAAGATCCCATGCTACTGATGCAACCAATAGCAGTGACTATTCCCCAAGTAAACTTGATTAATAGCAGTTAATGGACTTCTCCTCCAAGAACTTATCCAAACCTTGTTTTAACCCAGCTACAATGACTGCACTAACCACATCCTCTGGCAACAAATTCCAGAGTTTAATTGTGCGTTGAGTGAAAAAGAATTTTCTCCGATTTAAATGTGCTACTTGCTAACTTCATGGAATGCCCCCTAGTCCTTCTATTATTCAAAAGTGTAAATTACCGATTCACATTTACTCTTTCAAGACCTCTTATGACCTTAAAGAACTCTATCATATCCTGCCTCAGCCATCTCTTCTCCAAGCTGAACAGCCCTAACCACTTCATAGGGGAGCTGTTCCATCCCCTTTATCATTTTGGTTGCCCTTCTCTGTACCTTCTCCATCGCAACTATATCTTTTTTGAGATGCGGCGACCAGAATTGTACACAGTATTCAAGGTGCGGTCTCACCATGGAGCGATATAGAGGTATTATGACATTTTCTGTTTTATTAACCATTCCCTTCCTAATAATTCCTAACATTCTGTTTGCTTTATTGGCTGCTGCAGCACACTGAGCCGACAATTTTAAAGTATTATCCACTATGATGCCTAGATCTCTTTCTTGGGTTGTAGCACCTAATATGGAACCTAACATCGTGTAACTACAGCAAGGGTTATTTTTCCCTATATGCAACACCTTGCACTTATCCACATTAAATTTCATCTGCCATTTGGATGCCCAATCTTCCAGTCTACCCAGGTAATTCTTTGAGAACTTTCAAAGAGAAACTATGTAGGTGTTTTCTCTTTGAAAATGCGCTGCATATTGTGCCCACTTACTTCCTTGGCACCTGCTATTTCAGTGGGGAGAAGAATGGCATCAAACCTATGCACATACCTTTGAAAAAAATTAAAAAGTGTTACACTGGTAGTTTACTCCCTCCCCAATGTAAACATGTCCCAGGAATGCCCCTTTTCATGTGTCTAAATGTACAGAATTTGTGAAAGTATGTGTGTATTTTTAGCCACTCTGAAGGGTGCAATTTTCATCCTGGGAGATATCACTGGCTAACTTATAGTAACACAATATATAATAGGGATGTGAATCGTGTGATCGATAGTCTTAACGATCGATTTCGGCTGGGGGGGGGAGGGAATCGGATCGTCGCGGTTTTGTTTTTGTAAATATCGTGTAAATCGTAAATCAGGGGAGGGCGGGAAAACCGGCACATTAAAACATCCATAAAACCTACCCCGACCCTTTAAAATAAATCCCCCACCCTCCCGAACCCCCCCAAAATGCCTTAAATTACCTGGGGTACAGAGCGGGGGTCCTGGTGTGATCTTTTACTCTCGGGCCTGCGGTGCGTTGTAGAAATGGTGCCGGCGCCATTTTGTTTTTGGTCCCCCGACGTCAGGAGCATAGGAGATCGCTCCCGGACCCCCGCTGGACCCCCAGGGACTTTTGGCCAGCTTGGGGGGGGCCTCCTGACCCCCACAAGACTTGCCAAAAGTCCAGCGGGGGTCCGGAACGACCTCCTGCAGTCGAATCGTGTTGCCGTACGGCCAGCGCCATTTTGTGCAAAAATGGCACCGGCCGTACGGCAACACGATTCGACTGCAGGAGGTCGTTCCGGACCCCCGCTGGACTTTTGGCAAGTCTTGTGGGGTCAGGAGGCCCCCCCAAGCTGGCCAAAAGTCCCTGGGGGTCCAGCAGGGGTCCGGGAACGATCTCCTGCAGTCGAATTGTGTTGCCGTACGGCCGGCGCCATTTTGCGCAAAATGGCACCGGCCGTACGGCAACACGATTCGACTGCAGGAGGTCGTTCCCGGACCCCGCTGGACTTTTGGCAAGTCTTGTGGGGGTCAGGAGCCCCCCCCCCCAAGCTGGCCAAAAGTCCCTGGGGGTCCGGGAGCGATCTTCTGCGCTCTTGACGTCGGGGGACAGGAACCGAAATAGCGCCGGCGCCATTAATGCAGACGTGGCCCGAGAGTGGAAGATCACACCGGGATCTCCCCACTGGACCCCAGGTAATTTAAAGCATTTTGGGGGGGTTCGGGAGGGTGGGGGATTTATTTTAAAGGGTCGGGGTGGGTTTTAGGGTTGTTTTAGTGTGCCGGTTTTTCCGCCCTCCCCCTTCCCCTCCCCCTTCCCCCGATTTACGATTTTTGACGATAAATCGGGGGAATTCCTATTGTATCGCGCTTCTAACGATTTTTGACGATTTAAAATATATCGGACGATATTTTAAATCGTCAAAAAATGATTCACATCCCTAATATATAATGGCAGGAATAGACCAATTGGTTCATCCAGTCTGTCCAGCTATTCCTGTCTCTCTCTGGCAAGGATGCCTTTTTCTAGCTAAGAATGTGACCGATGGCAGGATATTACTTCTTATCCAAGACAAGACAAATTTTGTCATCTTTCTCTATAGTACTCATCCACCAAGGTAGCTGAACAAGCACGATCCCTTTTTGTTATTCACCCCCAGGACTCTTTCCCCTCCCACATCCAGACACAATATTCCAAGGCCCTGTGGCCTTTCCTGATGGCACTTTTACCACTGCTAACTAGTGCACTGATATATGGGCAACATGAGGAATGCATTGCTTGCCAGACATGGTTCACAGACTATCATGATTGGGATACGGCCATACTGGGCTATAACTTGTTAAGGAAGGACAGAGAGGACAGAAAAGGGGGCGGAGTAGTTCTTTATGTCAAAAACAATATCCAAGCTACTGAACTGCAAGGAATGTGGGGTAGAGAAGGAGCATTATGGGCTGTCCTAAAAAAAGATGATAGTGCATCCATTTTTACTGGTGTGGTTTACAGGCCTCCGACTCAAATGGAATAACTAGCGATCTGGTCGAAGACATCCAAATGGTGGGAAAGAAGGGAGAAGTGCTGATTGTTGGAGACTTTAATTTGTTGGACGTAGACTGGAAAATCCCTTCTATGGAATCTACCAGAACGAGAAAGATAGTGGATACCCTGCAAGGTAATGAAAACCATAAGGGAGGGAGTTATATTCGACCTAGTGCTTACTAACATAGATAATGTCTCTAATGTCTGAGTGGGTGCCCACCTCAGCACCAATGATCATCAAACAATATAGTTTGACATCGCAAACAGGATATGAAGAAGTCACATGAAGACCCGAGTTTTGACTTTCAAAAATACAGACTTTGTCGAAATGGGGACATACCTGGAGGTAGAACTAGAAGACTGGGAGAAAATGAGAGAGGTGGAATAACAGTGGATCAAACTAAAGGGAGCGATTATGAATGCAACAAATCTATTTGTTAGAAAAGAAAACAAAAGTAAGAGAAATAAGAAACTGATCTGGTTCTCAAGGGAGGTTGCTGACATAAAAGCAAAAAAAAAAACATTCAAGAAATATAAAAGGATCTCAGAAAGAGGAACAAAGGGAAGAATATCTGGTGAAACTGAGGGAGACAAAGAAAGTAATCAAGAAAGCAAAAAGTCAGGCGGAAGAAAGGACTGCCAAAGAGGTAAAGCGAGGTGACAAAACGAGATATAGTGAAACTGAAAGGTGACAAAGATCAATGTGTGGAGAGAGACAAAGAAATGCGGAAATATTAAACAAATACTTCAGTTTGGTGTTCATTAAAGAAGACCCTAGAGAAGGACCATCGCTAGTTAAAAAAACTGTGGATGGGGGTGGAATAGACGAAACTCTGTTTATAGAAAATAATGTATGGGAAGATCTAGGAAAACTGAAAGTGGACAAAGCCATGGGGCCTGGTGAGGTTCATCCCAGATAATACTGAGGAAGCTCAGAGATGTGCTGGCGGTTCCGCTGAGTGACCTGTTCAATAGATTCCTGGAAACGGGAGCAGTGCCAAGTGATTGAAGAACAGCGGTGGTGGACCTGATTCACAAGAGTGGGAGCAGAGAGGAGGCTGGAAACTACAGGCCAGTTAGCCTCTCCTCGATGGTGGGAAAATTAATGGAGACTCTGCTGAAGGAAAGGATAGTGAACTATCTACAATCTGGTGGGTTGCTCGAGCCAAGGCAGCATGGATTCACCAGGGAAAGATCCTGTCAGAAGAACCTGATTGATTTTTTTGATTGGGTGACTAGAGAATTGGATCAGGGAAGAGCTCGATGTAATTTTCTTGGATTTTAGTAAAGCTTTTGATACGGTCCCACATAGAAGACTCATGAATAAAATGAGAAGCTTGGGAGTGAGCGCCAAGGTTGTGGCGTGAATAGAAGACAATGTGTGATGGTAAATGGAACCTACTCTGAAAAGAAAATGGTGTTAAGTGGAGTGCCACAGGGATCGGTGTTGGGACTGGTTCTGTTCAATATCTTTGTGAGTGACATTGCGGAAGGGATTGAAGGTAAAGTTTGTCTATTTGCTGATGATATTAAGATTTGCAACAGAGTGGACACGCCGGAAGGAGTAGAGAGAATGAGGTGTGAATTAAGGAAGCTTGAATAGTGCTTGAAGATATGGCAGCTGGGATTCAATGCCAAGAAGTGCAGAGTCATGCATCTGGGGAATGGTAATCCAAAAGAGCTGTATGTGATGGGGGGTGATGGGCTATTGTGCATGGAGCAAGAGAGGCACCTTGGGGTGATAGTATCTAGCGATTTGAAGATGGCGAAACAATGTGACAAGTCAATAGCAAAAGCCAGAAGAATGTTGCGCTACATTGAGAGAGGAATAACCAGTAAGAAAAAGGAGATGAAGATCCCCTGGAGTACTATGTTCAGATCTGTAGCCCGTATCTCAAAAGGGACATAGACAGGATAGAGGCAGTCCAGAGAAGGGTGACCAAAATGGTGGGGCGTCTCCATCAAATGACTTATGAGGAGAGGTTGAAGGCAGGGGCGGATTGGCCTATCGGGGGATCGGGCATCCCCCGGTGGGCCGGTCGCTCTAGTCCCATGGTCTGCCGAGCGCGGCTCTTTCATGTGGTATCTCCTGGGCGGCGAATCACCGGGCGGGTCGTCATCAGGAATCCTCCCCTGGTTGAAGGACCTAAATATGTACACCCTGGAGGAGAGGAGGTACAGGGGAGATATGACACAGATCTTCAGATACCTGAAAGGTTTTAATGATGCACAATGAAAGACAAACCTTTTCTGTTGGAAAGAAATCAGTAGAACTAGGGGTTACAAAATGAAATTCCAGGGGGGGGGGGGGGCCGACTCAGAATCACTGTCAGGAAATATTTCTTCATGGAGAGGGTAGTATGCCCTTCTGGAGGAGATGATGAAGACAAAAACAGTAAAAGATTTCAAAGGGATAAACACTATGGATCCCTTAAGCCTAGAGGATGGGAATGAAGAAAAGAGTACTTGAGGGTAACTTGCTGGTGTGGCGGTTACTACCCTTAACCAATAAGCCCTTATGCTGATGATTCAACTCCATCATTGCTCTCTGCTTCAATGGCAGGGGGAAAAGAGGAAAAGGGGAATTAAATTCAGACAGTAACCAACAAGGACATTGAACTGTACAGTCTGGGAAAACAAATAAGCATGGAAATAACTTGCTGATGCAGCGGTGCAGCGGTTACTGCCCTTAACCAATAGGCCTGTTATTTTTTTATGCAAGTCCAACATTGCTCTCTGCTTCAATGGCAAGAGGTGACGGGGAATTGGTCACAAACAGCAACCAACAAGGGCCCTGACTTCGACAGTCTGGGCAACTGATAATTATAAAGGTGACTTGTATGGTGCAGTAATTACTACCAGAAGAGTGCTGGGCACTAGTCTGGCCCTTTTCTGCCGTCATTTCTATGTTTCTATGTTTATGTTTTTAGGCAGATAAGATGAGTAAAAAATGCTGCAAATAAAATAAATAAATTGCAGTGGTTGTTAAAATTTTACAGTGGAGTTATCTGATTTATGCATAAGAAAAAAAATGCAATGGATCAAAATTACTCTCATACAATGTAGTGGGAGTTGAATAACGGTGGGAGCACTTTGGTCCCAATTATGCCAGCCTTGAGAAGGGTGATATATTTGTGTAAGAAGGCTGCTGGAGATGCATACAAATTGCATAGGTATTTGAGTGAGGCAAATTGTGGTTGTGGACAGGTCTGTGGATGGAGTAGAAAATACAAATAGTGCATCCATGGTGGATTCTCTTTCATTGCACGCCAAATAACTTTTACCAGGCCATGACAATCATAACCAAGGCAGTCAAGATAAACCCTGACAGAGGGGAAGGTGTCTCCCTCTCCAAGAACACATACTGGCTAATTTTAAAAGGAACACACGTGCACCCATAAACGCACGCATCGGCGCGCAAGCTGAGATACACTGCAATTTTACATCATGTGTGCACGTACATGCGTATCGTTTAAAATTCCCCCTGCCGCACGTATGTGGGTGACTAATTTTAAGAGGCGGCTCGAGTAAATGTCCCGCACGTATTTCTGCTGGGGGTTTTGTGGCTTTTACGTGCACATGCAGGCGCATTTTAAAACATGCTCGTGCGAGAGAAAAAAAACTATTTTTCCAATTAGTCCACCAATTTGTCAGGTTGATCTTGAGGTCTTCAAGACCCCTCTGATTCTTCATCCTGTAAGCCCCTCACTTGAGCCTGAACCCTCCCACTGTGCTGAAAGTCTTAAAACCTGAGATCTCCAGACTTGCTCCTCATCAGGGTTGGCAGTAAAGTTACACGGATAACACACCGACACGCGCCATGATCAGGTTTTGTAAAATTCAGAGTAATGTGCATAAGTCTTGGCCCCGATCCAGAACACCAACGCCCACCCATTCCCCACCCCTTTTCCGCCTCCTTATTCTTGTCGCGTAACACAAGCCTGTACACGTGCACTTCGCGGCTTCTTAAAACTTGCATTGCTCTCATGCGACCCACATACACGTGCATGTGGCCATTTTTGCGCGAGCAACCCTTTTAAAATCTACCTCACAAAGTATATTTACACAATAAGAGGGTAACTTTCAAATCAGTGTACATGCACACATTTGCGCGCGTACATCAGCCCACACCCCCAGGGGCGTGGCCATTTTATAACATACGCATGCATAAGCGCATGTGTTATAAAGTAGCCTGGTCACGCACACATGTGCGCCAAATTTTAAGATGGTGCATGCTTGTGCATGCAAATCCTGCTACTTTGATGTAAATCAGGGGATTTTAAAAGGGGTGCATGCCAACACCATTTCCAGTTTTACCTGTAAAGAGATAAATCCTCTAAGCTCTCCTGGTTTGATAGCCTTCATTTCCCTCAGTTAGCCCCAATCCTTAAAACCCCGCAGATCTGCCTAGTTTTCTTTACATTTTTTCTTACACGGTATCCATAGCAGAAGTAAAGTGCACGCCAGGTTGCATAGGTATTTACGGGCAAATGTCAGGCTCACGCACTGAAATGCCCATGCCCTGCCCAGACCACATCCACACCCCACTCCTTTTTGAAAACTTTCCAGATGTGCACGCGGTGGCATTTACATGCATATCTGGGTACTTTTAAATACGGTCGGCGCGCACAAACCCGATTTATTTGCGCATCCCCTGACGGATGCACGTGCCGGGCTTTTAAAATTCTCCTCTGTGGTCTCAGACATTGATCTCAAATAGAATAAGTTATGGCTGCAGCTTTATTAAGCTAAGAAACGAATACTTACCCTAAATACCCGAGTCAATATTTTTTTGCTCTTTTGCTATGTATGTCTCAAATACCAAGTTGTACAATGGTTGATCTTTGTGGGTTTTTCCCCACTTTTTGCTTTTGGAAGGCCCAAAAAGATCTTGAATGATTCAAATCCTTGGTTGAAAAAAGAAAACCTATTATGAATGACTTTATACAACATCTGAATTGTTTTTTAAGAGGAAACTTCATGCAAACAAACATAAATGTTATTTTTATCTTAACAAAGTAAAAAAGCCCCTTCCAAACTTCTAATCTAAAATAAATCTTTTCATTGTGTTAATGGAAAAAAACTCGATGATACAAACAAGACCTCTCCTTTAGGATCAAGTTTCACACAATGCTTATGAAAGCTTGGCTATCAGCCCCCAGTGACAATAGGCCAGCTTGGCAAACTAGGAAAAGTCAGACAACTAGCTTCCTTATGATTTTGGCACTGATCTTTATTTATTTTGGAAAAATAACAAGAAATTATTTCTGTACGCTTAAAAACCCCAAAGAGTAACATTTAAATGCTGCATAGGCAACTATATTCTCAATTGCATGCACACATAAAACAACTCTTAATTCTATAAGCACTGTATATTTACTGTGTGCCTAAAAATAAACTATAGTGTGTGCTCCCCCCTCTTTGGACTGGACTATGAATTACCCCTATGCTTAGGTGGGGAGTACCACATGAGAAATTATATTTACTAATATGATTTATCTTCGGGTTTGTAGCCTGAGTGGTGGATGAGATAGGGTCCCGGTCATCCCAATACCACAATTCTGTGCCCTTCTGAACAACCACTCACTTGTGGCACCACAGACAAGATAAAATCATCACAACAGAATAAAACAGTAATTAACCCTTTTACTAGTGTTGTGTAAGTAGACAGTAAATCCAACCAGAACATTAAATGGGAAAAGTACAGCGGTGAAGTATAATATAAGCTTACAGTTTTCTTATTTTAAATCAAGTAATACAGAAATAACACTGTTATACTTGTATGGATAACATATACTTGTATGGATAATAAAAAAAATAAGGAACGTTAATAGAGAAATGTTGGGGGGGAAGCAGTGAATTACCCAGCTTTCAAAAATTGTCTTTACCCCTAAGTACTCAAGAAAGGGGGGTGGGGAGTGGGAATGATCCACCCCAATGACACCAGTTTGTAATGGATGAACCCTGATCCAAACACAAAATTGTGTGGGGAAATAAAAACAAGCAAGGACATTAAGAAGTCCTTCTTGATAGTGGAGCTGTCTAGATTACTTAACTCAGTCTCTTAGGAGGATGATCCAGCCATGTGCTCCTGGGTCTGGATATTTCTAAAAAGGAAGTATTTCAGTCTTTCAGCTCCTGGCTCCTTGTAGCTCAGTTATGAAGCAAGAATAGCTGTCTGTCTCTCTATTTCCTCAGAGTACAGATTCTGTCTCTCAGTCTCAATACTTAGCTCTTCAGGAGAAGAACTGATTGCAGAGCTGCCAGATGCACTTCTCTCTTCCTGGCTCCTGGTTCCAACTCCCGGATGTCCCCACCCTGCACACGCAGAGCCAGCCAATTTGCACCTTTTCTTCCTTAAAAGGTCTTCCAGCATTCTTTTGGCTTTCTCCTCTGCTGGCTATGTAGTGCTGTTCCTTGGGCAGGCTAAACAGTACAGTCCTTTTCTCAACTTGTTAACACTACGAATACTGATGCTGGTTCTTACGATACATTTGTCATTCACAGGAGAGCACACAGTAGTTTTTGATGTATTTTTACATTCCTTCAATTTGGCTGCAGATCCAGACAAAGCTTGGTCCACATTGTAAGACTCCAACACATGACAAGCTCATGGGGGCAGGAATTTGGTTTATAGTAGCTTGCTACAAGTGTATAGAAATCCTTTTATCAGTTCTAGCTCATGGAGTCACAGGAACAAAAACTGCAGCTTTATAAATCATTATAATTAAAATGAGGCATATAGCATACATTTATCCTAGATTGAGAAAACAGGAGGAAGAAGTACTGCAAACAAGGTTGGACTACCTTCTCAAATTAGCTAGGGAACCGTACTCCTGCCAGTCCAGGACTCTCAATTCCCACCTTCTTCTAGCTGCTGATCCTCTGGCCTTCCCTTCTCGCCACACCATGCTGACAGCTCTTTTGAGCACTCGCCCTACTTTCTGCTGTCTGTCTCCTTCACTTCCCCTTTTGTCTTCTTCCAACTCAACCTCAATTGCTTAATCTCCCCATTCACCACCTTTTCCTGTCCCTACAACTCCCCTTCCCATCCCTTATCTCTCCATATACTTATATTCCTAGACCAACTGCCTCCGCTAATACTTCTATCACCCCCTCCCATCTTCCGCCTCTCCTCCACTTTCAGAGAGTTTGTATTTCTGCTGTGACTTCAGGTAGTGAGGGAAAGGGAGAAAAGACAAAAAGATTACAGCACATCGCCCATCCTCTACAAAAAAAAAAAAATGCTAATATAGTTTGGAGCCAGACTTGCGCACCACCCTAGGAGATTGCTCAACCTGATTGTTTGGCAGCGGTGTCGAAGGCTAGAGGTGCCGGGGGTAAGTGAAGCCAGTTGCAGCAGCCTGCTGTAACCGGCAAATGAAACAAGTAGCAGAATGTGAGGAATTATAGAAAGACCTTGCAGGACTAGGAGACTGGGCATTGAAATGGCAGAGGAAATCTAACCTGCAAAAGTGTAAAGTGATGTACTTGGGGAAAAATAATCCCACCTACAGGTACAAAATACAGGATTCCATATTAGAAAATCACCACCCAAGAAAAAGGACATCAGAATCCTTGTTGACAATACATTGTGTTTCAGTGATCAAGAAAGCAAATAGAATAGTGGGGAGACACCTAAATTGGACTCTCCTTTCGGTTTATAATAGCACAAGATAATCTGGGTGGTAGAGACTCAAGACCTATCATGTTTTACATATTTGAGAAATATGTTTGAATGCTGAAATTGTAGTTAGAGCAAATAGACACTAGATGTTGTGCGTTAAGCATTGTTGGGTTATGGGTTGTGTGGTTTCCTTTAAGAATCCTTATTGTGTGATTGATGATTAGGGTTCAGCAGGAGGTATAAAAGGGAGAGTTTTTGGCAAGACTTGACCCTTCTCTTTATTTTTCTTTTTTCCTTCCTGCCCTCTCTGGTATGGGACTGGCAACAGAAAGGATCTCTAGGATGTAGGGGTTTTGAGTGGCCAACCTGCGAGCTGGTTGCCCCAGAGACTCTCATGGATGGGAGTGGAGCTCTGCAGGAGCTCTTTTTATCCAGGGATGAGGCCCAAGGCTGTGGAAGAAGAAGGTTTTTACTTCCCACCAAGGAAATGACTAGGAATGAAGATGAGGTGGTCTTCCCTGTGAGGAAGAAGGAAAGGAGTTCAGGAGTTGGTGTGATTCTGAAACAATGAGTGCCCCAGGAGGTCTGTTACATGGAAGGAAGCCTCTATCTATGGTACTAGAGAAGTGTTGAGAATGAATGGGAGATCAGTGACCGAGGAGTCTTGAGTAGCTCAGGAAATTGCATATCCCTCTTGGATGTAAATTATGATAGGGCATACTGTGGGAAAAATTGAGAATTTAAGAAGTTGTGAGTAAGATACAGGGAGTGTACTTTACTCCCTGGAGGGATTTGAGACTGGGGTTAAAGTGAAGAGGAATCTGTGACACCAGAATGGGTCCCTTGGGTTATGGGGTTTGGGAACTATGGAGAAATGAGGTGTAATCTATGGGAGAAATGATGAACAATGTAATTTAAGGAATGTAAACCTTAAATTCCTGTAAAAATGGTTGGGAGACCTGAAGGATTTTTACATGAAGGCTGAAGGAATATACTCCAAGCTAGGGGTGCTCAAACCGGTCCTCAGCCCCCCACCCCCACTCCTACCCCTTCCTCCCACCAGCCAGTCAGGTTTTCAAGGTATCCTTAATGAATATGCATAAGATTTATTTGCATGTACTGCCTCCAATGCAGTGCATGCAAATAAATGTAGGATATAATATGATATGATACTGTTATTCAAGTTGCGTGAGCATGGAATTGCAGGCACTGTCTGGAATTGGTTCCACTCCTATTTATCTGGTTGAAAACAGCAGGCCAAATTAGAATCCATATCTTCCAATTAGCATGCAGTGGTCACCAGTGTACTGCAGGGCTCATTACTTTTCAACATTTACAGTATAAGTCTCCAGTGTGCACAATTCTTGCCGTCATATCCCAATATATCAAAAATAATCTTGTTGATCAAAAGATTCAGGTGTCCAGTTTTAGCGTTGTTTACTCATTCTAAAAAGTCATGGAAAATATGGTCCAGCCCAACACTGTCATTGTTTTGACATTGTGCTTGTCTGAGTCAGGGGTCAAACGTATGATGGTTGGAGATGGTTGGAGATGATTCACAGTTTCAAAAGTACTTTGATATGGTTGCCATATGTGTTAAGCACATAAAAAAATGACTCCGTCGCACAATCTAAGTCTGGTAATTGATTATAAGATTGTGCAATTGCTGAATCCAAATGGCTACTTTGCACTAATGGCCAAATTTTTAATTGGCCACGCTCGTAAAAAACAGGGGTTACGCATGTGGCTGAGCCTTGCACGCATCACCTACACTTTCAAAGTGGCCCGGCCACACGCGTAACTCCTGATACGCGCAGAAGTGCCAGGCTGAAGGAAAGGGGCGGGGAGGGGTGGTCTGGGAGGTGGGGCTGGAGGCGGCCGGTACAGCGGCCATTTGCCACTGTGCCGGGGAAGCACGCATGCAAGTTGCTTCTGCTCCAATGTGCGCATGTTATAAAATCAGCACATCCATTTGTGCGCACCGGGAAGCGTGCACACATGGATGCGCGCGCTTCTTTTAAAATCTACCCCTAAGTATGATACCAGCACTGTTTTACACACAGACATTTTATAGAATAATGAATCCCTTCTGTTTTGGTTTGTTGTCTTAAGGATATTTTATGTGCTTTTACGATCGCATATGTTTTATTATGTGAATCGCTTTGGGCAGCAGTATATAAATACTAATAAAGATAAAGATCAAGGTCATCCCTAGTCAGCATCTTGAACCCCTCTCTAACCTCATTCAGTCTTGAGCAACCCAGGCATTTCTCTCCAGCCTTTTGATTTTTCACTCGTGCCACCTTCAGCCTCCAATGCCCTCTCTCACCCCTCCCCCATCCAGCTCCCTTCTCACCCCTACCTCATGCTCCTTTGTCCCTCTGCACTGAAAGAGCAGCATCACCAGCTTGGGCTACTTAGGGCAGTGACTAAAAGTATGCTTCTCTTCTACCCTGACAGCAGTGCATGCTTCTGTTTTGGAAAGGATGAGGAGTGGGCTGCAAGGAAGGTGAATACACCTTCTACCTGTGTCCCTATGGCCTACCTAGGCACTGTAGAAGTTCTAGGGCAGAGAAGAGGCTGAGGATGAGGAGTATGCGTGGCTGCTATATGCAGCCTATTAGCAGGGTTTATTTTAATACTTTTGACTTATGCAAAAAAAAAATGTAAAGAAACCTCTTTTCCTAAACTGATTAGGATAACTGGGCAGTTTTGCCCGGGGTTCTTGAGCCATGTTTTCAAGCAAAACTAATTAGCTAGCTTTTCAACTAAATATCTGGCTAAATGTAACCACTGAAAAATTTGAGTGGTAAGATTTTATGATTTAAAATGCATAAATTTAGTCAGTTGGGAGACAGGGGTTGGGGTGACTTTTAGATAGCTAGATTAACCCAGTTGAATCTCAATTGAAGGCAGGTAAATCTTTTGAAAATTGACCCCTAAATGTTTCAAGACAAACTTACTGTATATACATTTTTGAACAATATTTAAAGACAACATAAGATTTCAGGGGGTAAAAAAAACATATTGCAGGGGGAACCGCTTTATGAAAACATTTGCAAATTATGCTATTCCTCTGTACAGGGATTGCAATGTGTCCAATGCTACATCCACAAGTGTCAGCATGTACTTGGAAAGCTATGAAATATTTTTTTTGAAAGTCACTATTTTAGTCACCGGCCAGAAAGTGCAAATTATAGCATACAAATGCCATGGTTACTAGAAAAAATACCCCAGGGGAATTTTAAATGCCAGTAGATTTCATTAAGTGTTATTGCCATTTTTTTTGCTGCCAATGAAAAAAGGAAAAATTGATATGTGGGGGTCTTACATAAGGAAGACATGTGGAGCTAATAGCTCCATATCTTTGCCTGCGCAGTACCTCGTAATAAAGGAATCATCTCTTCAAAGCAAACCCTGCTTAGGCACACATGAAAATCACTACAGCTGTATTCAAGAATGTGCCCAGGAGACCAGTTCTTAAATAAAAATATAAATGATATTGGCAGACAAGGACAGTTTAGTCCCATCCCCCAGTCTGCAGCACAATCAACATCAACAAAGCCTGTGTAGTCAGTACTCTCCTCTGTGGCAGCAAAATGTAGACACTGTACGCACATCAAGAGAAGATAAACAGTTTCCACAGGCATCCTTAACATCTCCTGGAAGGATAAAATCCCAATCTCCAAAGTCCTGAAGAGGACTCATATTTCCAATATCATAAACTTCCTGTTACAGAAACATCTCCTATGGCTTAGGCACATTCATCACATGGCTGATTGAAGAACTCCCAAGGACATCCTATATGGGGAGCAAGCCTCTGGTAAAAGGTTAATCAGCTGTCTATAAATTCAATTGAAGGGTATGCACTAATGAGACCTTAAAGCCCTTGACCTTGACATTGACCTGGGGACCTCTGACAAAGATTATAGTCACTAGAAACATGAACTCCACAAAAGACTTCAAATATATGAAGAAACACTGATATGGATTCAGAAAGACAAACTGCCCAAAGGACGAAATACCAAAGCTCAGACATAGCTGTGTCCATTTTCTGCTTTAATCATTGCAACAGAGACTGCCAAATGCCTGTGGGTCTTCATAGCTGTAGAACTGGCAAGTCCTTGCCATAGAGGCAAAAGATGATCATTCCAACAATGGCAAGTTCAAGGGAGTGTAGTGGCTTTGTAACTGATAGGAGGGTTCATCCCCTAATGGGTGGATCATTGATAGGTTATAATAGAAAGGTTTCATGAATCTGGGGGAGTTGACTAAGAAGGAATTGAGGAGAGATAGCAGGAGACTGAGTCTCTCTGGGTTCCAGGAAGGGAGAGGATAGTTTTCCTCTTTTCTAGCTAAAGATGGGAGTGGATCCAGATTGGGGGCCATCTGTATCCAGACTCAGGAAGATTTATTGTCCCAAGTTTGAAGGGCTGTCCACAACACTGGGTCACAAACCAGGTAGAGTATTACCTTCTTTCATGTGGGATTTTCTGAGTTCAAGAGATTCTAAGAGAGAAAATATCTTTGGGAGAGTTAAGAGGGTTCCTGTGTTTTTCCTGACATCTACTCAAGTGAATTGAGATTATTTTGTATTGTGACTGTATATCTGTCTGAACTTGTTTCTGCATTTTATATGTCTGGGCTTATTTTTTTTCTGTTTCTGTAAAGCTAACTTTTGTTGGGAACACAAAACCTAGAGTGAGGACCGTTGGTTTTTTTGTGCCTGATTGTGATTCTCTGGTCTTATAGGTTATCCTGTCCCCCATTAGCAGAATCTGATTTCTAGATGCCACAGTATCAAGTGGAGAAGTGCTTTGCAAACTCTGAAATGTGGTCCCTTGTGGAAGTAGAGTTACATAGCCACATAGCTGCCTGTCTAAAGATCGAGAAGACCATAACACAGTAACATAGTAAATGACGAGAGATAAAAGATCAAAATGGTCCATCCTGTTTGCCCAGTTAAGATTCATCCACTTTGAGTACATGAACATATAAATTCCATATCAAACTCAACACCAACTCTCCCCTCTTCTTCCTTCTCCCTTGACTGTCATCTCAACCCTTTTGCCACTACTCCCCTTCATAGCTATGCTAAGCATATCCAGGATCCTTCACAATGATGGCCTATATCACCTCTGCTAGAAGGCTATTTCAGGCCTTGCCATCTTAAACTTTGATTCTTATAAGACAAATCCTGAAGCCAACATCCAAGGCCCCTTCTATGTCTTGTTACCAAGTTTTGAAAAAATGATAGCCACTAAGGTTAATGCTCAGCTTAAAAAAGAGAAAGATCCAGTCCCCCTATGCTCATTGAAGTTTGGGTTTTAATCATGATCCTCTCCTCCCGTGAAGGTCACTTCAGACTTCTTGGAAGCCCTGTCTATCTCAGCTGGCAATTCTTGATCTGACACAATGCATGTCCCTTGCCAGTTTTAGTTCTTTTGTTATCTCTCTGTCTACCCAAGGCCTTCTCCATGGCAGCAATGCTCATAGGATCCCCAGGATAGACTAAATCTGGGCATGTTGCTTTTTTGCTGGGTGAATCACCCCTCTGCTAGATCTGAGGAAGAAAATGGAGGCATTTTCCTATAAGCGAGGATAGCAGTGCTGTATTACTGCTGTTTATGGTTACTTCTGTTCTGAAAAGATTTGCCCCATGTTTCTTGAACAACCAATACAATCATGCCATTGTTGTTTAGGGCTGTAATCATGTATAAAGGATGCATGTCCATAGTCTCTCAAGACTGAAGGAGCCTAAAAGAAGTAAGAGACAGTGCTTTCACAGACCCTACTCAGTCTCTGGTCTCCTTCTTCCCATGACTTGCCACTAAGCTCCCTTGGTGTCTGTCCCAAGTATGATGTGAGAGGAGTGAATCCCTAGGAGGTCTTCTAAGGACATGAGACTTCCATCCTAGGGATTCTGCAGTTCAGTGGGTTATTGTTTTTAGATCATTGTCTCAAAGTATCTTCAGTAGTAGCCTACCCCTATAAAGTAGAGACTTTTAATTATTAGAAAATGTGTGATATATAAGAATAAATAAGACTATTTACTATTAGTACAATCAGCAGCCACTGTATAGCTACTGGAAGAGAGAGAGAGAAAAAACACGGAGAGAAGTTGGGAAATAAGCTCCTGTGCCTGGATAAATATCATGCTCTAAAGCTATTAAGCTAATTTTAGTTCAAAAGAACATGGAGCAATTTTGTTCACTACATATTTGTGGTTTCTTCCTTTTTAACCTTCTTTGTGCAGTAAAATTCAGTTAAAACAGTGCGTTTTGTCCTCCCAGTAACTGCAGATGAATGCTGTCCCCTTCTTGCTTTGTAGGGGACAGAGGGGCATGCAGCCAGCCCTGCTCTACAAAGACATCTTTCTCCAACTGTGAGCATATATTACCATCTTCACATATCACATGAAGCCGGGACTTTGCTCTGAAGCCCTAGCATAACTTTTCTTTTTCATATCTCAGGCTGTACTTCTGGCCATAATTCCTTAAGAAAAGAGGATAAAGTCAGAAAATTGTACAACTATTTTCCTGCATATTGTTCTATGTCACAGAACATCTGGCCATGATATTATCTAAAAGATTTTTTGTGAAGTGTTTGGAATTTTTGTAGTTATCTTGATCCAGCATATTTGGCAGCAAAATCAATGCATAATTTGCAGAAAATGTCTTTTTTTTTTCATTCTATGAGGTTCCACTTCTTATCAGCTGTCATTAAGAGGAATCATGTTTGTTCAGTTTATTTATTGATTGATTTGTCAGATTATAATCCACTTTTCCAGGAGAAACCCATCCAAAACAGAGTACAATAAGGGGGGGGGGGGGTCGATTTTCAAAGGAGTGCGCGCCCGTCCAGGTGCGTGCGGTTCCCAGTGCGCGCACATGGATGCGGCTATTTCATAACACGCGTGCGTCGGCACATGCATGTAATAAAATAAAATATCCGCACGCACAAGCACGGCAGATTTTAAACATCTGTGCGCACATGTGCGGGTGTATGGCCTCCTCCGCACGCAGGGGGGGAAATTTTCAAAGCCAACACGTGGCAACGGGACTAGGGCTTCCCCAGTTCCCTCCCAATCCGCTCCAATTAAGGAGCGGATTGGAAGGGAACTTCCCTATGCCTGACCCTACCCTTCCTACCTCTTCCCCTCTCCTCACTGACCCCTACCCCCTACCTAACTATTATATTCTATTATATTCTATATTATATTATAGTCTGACCAGCGATCTCGTGGCTGAGCGGCAGCCCCACGACTCCTAGGCACGCCCACCTTCACGAACAGCCAATCAATATCGAGAGGGACTTTTAAAATTCTTCACCCTCAGGCGCCGCGCGCCGGCGTCGCACACCGAAGGAGCGCAACAAAGGGGCTTGCCCCTTTGTGCGCCCCTTCGTGCAGACACTGAGACTTAAAAGAAAAAGCCACCTCATAAAGGTAACCCACGTTCAAATCTTCAAATTGCACATTGGAAGTTTTCCTTTATAACAAAGCTTACAAACTAAAAGAAGCCTGTCAGTATATTCTAATATTCACAAGTATTCATCATTAAGCCCTACGCAATTTCTAATCACTCATATCCCCAATTTAACCGATAGAACCTATCAAAACACCTTCACTCCTTTCAATCTTCAATCAACATCTTTCATCCTTCCAACAACTTTCAATCAATCAGAACTCATTCAACAGCACGATACTTCCAGCTATCTTTCTGGACTCCTTTTAACCAACATTCATCATACAGCTTGCAACACCTGATCATCATTCATCATAAATCTTCCTAACTCAGCTCATATCAACCTCATACCAAAAGCTAGCAATCGTCACCCGATTCTCTCTCAACCTCATGCAACTCCCAACTTTCACCAAGAGATCACCTTTCTGACTTCAGATCATATTTGCTTAAGCGGACACTATCTCCACTACTGCCACTACTGCTTCAAGTAAGAGGAAAGCCTACGCATTCAGCTATTGAATCAAACCTTATCCAACATGGATCACCCCAATTTCTACAAAAAATCCAAAAATCACCTAATAAATATCCCACTCCTCAAACAAGCAAAAAACTTTCTCTTCCTGACCTTCCTCCTGATAAATGCTCAATCATTAACAAAGAAACTAATGCTCATATCAGACCTGATAAACACAAAGAACCCCGATTTCTTCGCAATAACTGAAACTTGGCTTAAAGAAACTGATACGGTTCTCACAAATCAACTCACAAATAATGACTATGATCTATTCTCCATCCCACGAGAAACACGCTGAGGCAGCGGACTTCTACTTCTTATAAAAAAACATTATAACATGAAACTGATACATCATAACCTCCCTTCAAAATTTGAAATTGCCCTTCTGGATTCTAATTCTCTTCAAATCTGCTTGATTTACTGCCCCCCAAAACTACTTGACACAGAGATCTCCACCCTGATTGAATTCCTCATTACCAATATCAATATTAAAAAACCTTCCATCATACTTGGAGACTTTAATCTCCACACCAATAACTCTCCCAAATCCCAAAACTATCAAACACTTCTTGACATGCTCTCAAGCCTAAACATGACTCAAATTATAAACAACCCCACTCACAAAGCAGGTAATACCCTAGATCTAATTTTCACTAACCATTACATCTTTAATCCTACTACTTCTATCAAACCCGTTCCATGGTCTGATCACTACCTCATTAATTGCAGTGCTCAAATTATCTCAAACAACTCAACTGTATATAATAAACCTACATCTTTCAAGTACAGACCCCCTTTCCAACTCAACTCCCTCAAACAAGAATTGGGAAAACAACTCTCAAATTTAGACTTATCCAGTATCCACAATGCCACCCAGTCCTGGTTTAATCTAACAAAACAAACTGGGGCGGATTTTAAGAGCCCTGCTCGCCTAAATCCGCCCAAAACCGGGCGGATTTAGGCGAGCAGGGCCCTGCGCGCCGGTGAGCCTATTTTACATAGGCCTACCGGCGCGCACAGAGCTCCAGGACTCGCGTAAGTCCCGGGGTTTTCGGAGGGGGGCGTGTCGGGGGCGTGTCGGGGCGGGGCCAAGCGCCGCGCAGTTTTCGGGGCGTGTTGGCACCGTTTTGGGGGCGGGCCCGGGGGCGTGGTTACGGCCCGGGGCGGTCCGGGGGTGTGGCCGCGCCCTCCGTACCCGCCCCCAGGTCGCGTCCCGGCGCGCTAGGGGCCCGCTGGCGCACGGGGATTTACGTCTCCCTCCGGGAGGCGTAAATCCCCCGACAAAGGTAAGGGGGGGTGGGTTAGGTAGAGGAAGGGAGGGGAAGGTGAGGGGAGGGCGTTAGAGGATTCCCTCCAAGGCTGCTCCAATTTCGGAGCGGCCTTGGAGGGAACGGGGGTAGGCTGCGCGGCTCGGCGCGCGCCGGCTATACGTAATTGATAGCCTTGCGCGCGCCGATCCAGGATTTTAGCGGATACGCGCGACTACGCGCGTATCTACTAAAATCCCGCGTACTTTTGCTTGCGCCTGATGCGCCAGCAAAAGTACACGAACGCGCCGTGTTTGAAAATCTACCCCACTGCAAATAACATAAATCCAGAGAAAACAAAAATAATAAAACATAACAGAACAAAAAACAATCCTTGGTTCAACTCTGAACTCTCAAAATTAAAATCTAACCTCAGAAAATTAGAAAAAGAATGGCGCAAATCAAAGTGCCAAATTACCATCCAAAGATATCGCTCAAAACTTGCTGAATACAAGAAAGCAATCCAAAATGCCAAATGTGATTATTATGGCACAAAGATCAAAAACGCCACAAATAAATCAAATTCCCTCTTCAACTTAGTAAAGAACCTTATAGAAACCAACAACACTAGCAAACAAACCTCTAATTCTAACAATCTGAGTCAAGATCTAGCAAAATTCTTTAAAAACAAAATCGACAAAATCTCCGAATCCTTCAACAACTCTCCTTTTTACCTCACAATACTTCTCCACCAACCTCCTGGTCGAAGTTTGAGACAATTTCCAGCATTAAAATAGAAAAGATACTTCAAAAAATTAATCCAGCTAGACATGAACTAGATTCTATTCCTACCCGAATTCTAAAGGAAATTTCAAATATTATTTCCCCTATACTTGCCTCAATTATAAACAAATCACTTGAAGAAGGCTATCTCCCATCAAATCTGAAAACTGCAACGATTACTCCTATCCCAAAGAAAAAGAACATAGATCCCAATGATCTAAATAATTACCGTCCAATATCAAACCTTCCACAATTTCCAGCATTAAAATAGAAAAGATACTTCAAAAAATTAATCCAGCTAGACATGAACTAGATTCTATTCCTACCCGAATTCTAAAGGAAATTTCAAATATTATTTCCCCTATACTTGCCTCAATTATAAACAAATCACTTGAAGAAGGCTATCTCCCATCAAATCTGAAAACTGCAACGATTACTCCTATCCCAAAGAAAAAGAACATAGATCCCAATGATCTAAATAATTACCGTCCAATATCAAACCTTCCATTACTTGCTAAATTAATCGAGAATACTGCTCTACTTCAACTAAATGAACATCTTGAAACCAACAACATACTTCACCCTGCTCAACAAGGCTTCAGAAAAAACCGCAGCACTGAAACACCTCTGTTAAACCTAACTAACAAAT
Organism: Rhinatrema bivittatum; assembly: GCF_901001135.1. Taxonomy (NCBI): domain Eukaryota; kingdom Metazoa; phylum Chordata; class Amphibia; order Gymnophiona; family Rhinatrematidae; genus Rhinatrema; species Rhinatrema bivittatum. The sequence continues at coordinate 118,767,248 of NC_042619.1, forward strand.
TAATAAGAGGCTTTGATAACAATCTGAACCATTTACTAATTATGCTAGATCTATCTGCTGCCTTCGATACTGTGGATCACAATTTATTAATATCAAGCCTTGCCAACATAGGCCTTACTGGAAATACCCTTGATTGGTTTACTTCATTCCTAAAAGACAGATTTTTCAAAGTCACATTTAATAACGTCTCATCTAATCCCTACCCTCTAGATACAGGAGTACCTCAAGGATCTGCATTATCTGCCATCCTTTTCAATATTTATCTTCTCCCACTCTGTAACTTCATCTCCAATCTTGGTATAACCTTCTTTCTTTATGCTGATGATATTCAACTTCTCATCCCCATAACATCTACCATTGAAGAAGCTATACATCTCACAGTAAAATACCTCAACTCAATCAAAACTTTCCTCAACCAATTAAAACTATGTTTAAATATGAACAAAACCGAATGGATCTTATTAAAAAGAAACTTCTATTCTCAAACCTCTCAAACTCCATACATCCAAATTGACAACTCCAAAATACAAATGAAAAATCCAATAAAGGATCTTGGCATTTGGATTGATTACGACCTGAGCCTTAAGAATTGCATTGCCATAAAAACGAGAGAAGGCTTTCATAAACTCCAAATCCTAAAACATCTCAAACCTTTACTGTATCCGAATGACTTCAGAACAATTCTTCAGACCCTCATTTTCTCAAGTCTAGATTATTGCAACGCAATTTTCTTAGGACTACCTAAATCATCCCTAAAACCACTACAATTACTTCAAAATGCTGCTGCACGAGTTCTAACCGGAATAAAGAAGTTCGACCACATCTCTCCAACCCTAAAGAGCCTTCACTGGTTACCTATTTCACAAAGAATAAGATACAAATCCCTAACCATCATACATAATGAAATTTACAAAGACAACAACTCATCCCTAGACAACATGATTACAATCCACAAATCACCCCGCTCTTCAAGATCTTCTGACAAATTACAGCTATTCATTCCTCCTCTCTCCTCTGCAAAACTATCCTCTACTAGACATAGAGCTTTCTCCATAGCCGGACCAAAAGAATGGAACTCTATCCCAGAATATCTAAGTTCCATCAAAGATTCCAAAAACTTCAAAAAAGAACTAAAGACATGGCTGTTTAGACAATCATACACAGAATGATTTGATCTATATAGACCATTCCCAACCACCTTCTAAACACAATTTCTTCGTTATATATGCTAATAAGTACTATACTAAACTAACCTAGTTTGTCTCATTCTAAAAAAAAAAAAAATGTTTAATCTACTTTTGCTGAGACGTTATATAACCACATTTTTCTCTTAGTTTGGTGTTATTTATAATTTTATAACTGTTCACTGTATGAAACTGTTGTTACAATGTAAACCGGAATGAAGGCAGCCTGCTATATTTCGGTATAAAAAAGAATCAGACCTCTGCCTTGCTTGACTTCGTTCTTGACTATCTCCATGATCAAGATCTCAGCCTTGCTTGCCACTGCCTTTAGATTGCCGCCAGCCCTGACTCAAGCCTACCATTGGACGCCTCTTCAGCTTACTCCCTAGACGTGGTTTCTTCAGGCTCCGGCCTGCTTTTGCTCGAGAGCCCCCTGTCTGCTTTTGTTCCATTGGCGCCCGAGTTTCCAGGACATTACCCAGTTTGGACTAAGACTGAACCATCTCTTACCTGCTGCTCTGGGCTGAACCAACTCCTACTGCAACTACATAGAGAGGTCCACCTAAGTCCTGCCGGTCCCAGCACCCAAAGGCTCAACCCACGGAGAATGAGGACTGGTATAGGTGAAGCTCCAGCGGCCTCTGTCTATCAGCCCACTCCGCCTGCCGATGGTGGGGGCCCTTAGGTCCTTACCTACGGGTTGCATCAACCCCACTTTGGCCCAAGGGTCCACCTCTGACGCAACACTAACTTCATGGAGTGCCCCCTGCCCCCTAGTCATTATACTATCCAAAAGAGTAAATAATCGATTCACATTTATTTATTCTAGACCTTCCTAACTTTCTGTTTGCATTTTTGACTGCCGCAGCACACTGAACTAATGATTTCAATGTATTATCCACTATGATGCCTAGATCTTTTTCTGGGTGGTAGCTCCTAATATGGAACCTAACATTGTATAGCTACAGCATAGTTTATTTTTCTTTATATATATCACCTTGCACTTGTGCACATTAAATTTCATCTTCCATTGGGATGCCCAATCTTCAAGTCTCGCAAGGTCTTTCTGCAATTCATCACAATCTATCTTGGTTCACCTCATATCTCACCCACAGAAAATATGTAGTACAACTTGACAAACACGAATCCTCACATATTCCTTTGTCACAAGGGGTCCCCCAAGGATCTTCCCTATCCTCCACGCTTTTTAATATCTACCTTCTGCCCCTCTGCCACCTTCTCTCAGACCTCGGTCTGAACTTTTTCCTGTATGCCGATGATGTTCAAATCCTCATTCCCATTCAAACTACTCTCAAAGACGCCCTGCAATACTGGGAATCCTGCCTCATCACCATCAACTCCCTCTTAGCCAATCTACACCTCGCACTTAATGCTACGAAAACTGAGATCCTCATCATCTCCAATCAACCGGAATATGCGACCCTCCCCCCTCCTTAACCCGCACACCACTACCCTCTGTTAGAGATCTTGGAATCGCACTAGACCAACACCTCAACTTTAAACCTCACATTAAGTCTCTACTAAAAGGGGGTTTCCACAAACTCCACATCCTTAAAAAACTTAAGCCACTCCTCCACGCCCAGGATTTCCGACTAGTCCTGCAGACAACCCTCCTTGCTAAACTCGACTACTGCAACACACTCCTATTAGGCCTTCCCTACTCCACCATTAAACCCCTACAAATCCTACAGAATGCTATGGCAAGAATCATAACTAACACCCGTAAATCTGATCACATAACCCCTATACTTAAGGAGTTACACTGGCTACCAATCCCCTACCGAATACAATACAAAGCCCTCACCATCCTTCACAATGCCCTCCACAAACATAAGGCTGCATGGTTCAACAACATACCACACTTCCGTACCTCTAATCGCCCCACCAGAACCGCCCTTGCAGGCACCATGTACACTCCACCTCTCAGAACTGCGCACCTCACCAGCACCAGAGAAAGGGCTTTCACCATTGCCGGCCGCACACTATGGAACTCACTTCCCCCCCACCTACGTCTTGAACCCTCCTTGCAAACCTTCAAAAAAGGCATCAAGACATGGCTCTTCAGGCAAGCCTACCCAGAATCCAACCAAACATAGCTCTGTCCCCCCCCCCCCCCCCCCCCCCCCGTCCTCCACTCTTGAATTTAGTCAACCCCCCTCTTCAGTTGACCCCTCCCTTGTCCCTCCCCCTGCCACTTACCCTCCTGTTTCCCAGCCCCTTCCCCTCCCTTCCCCTCGTAAAGAACTCTTGTAAGTGCTGTAAACTATTTTGCGATATCTTGTCATTGTTACTTCTTCGTTCAGTTAGAGTTCCTATTTTCATTTCGTTCTGCTGCCCTATCCTTTCCAGCTGCTCTCGCCCCTACCCCCCGCTACTCCCTGCTCCCGCCTGCTCCCCTCCTCCCCCTCCGTGTTCATTGTATTTTCTGCCTGCCTAAGTTTTTTGTAAACCGGCCTGATGTGTTTCACGAAGGTCGGTATATTAAAAGTGTTAAATAAATAAATAAATAAATAAATAAATAAAATCTGCATGTGATTTAACTATTCTGAATAACTTTGTATCATAATTTATTAATATATTTAAAAACACTGGCCCAATTACAGATCCCTGAAACAATCCATTGTTTACCCTTTTCCACTGAGAAAATTGACCATTTAATCCTAATCTCTGTCTCCTGTCTTTTAATCAGTTTGTAATCCATGAAAGGACATTGCCTCCTACCCCATGACTTTTTAATTTTCTTAGAAGCCTCTCATGAGGAACCTTGTCAAATGCCTTCTGAAAATCCAAATAGACTACATCTATCAGTTCACCTTTATCCACATGTTTATTCACCTCTTCGAAAAAATAAAGCAGATTTATGAGGCAAGACTTCCCTGGGGTAAATCCATGCTGGTTGTGTTCCATTAAACCATGTCTTTCTATATGCTCTGTCATTAAGAACATAAGAACATAAGAAAATGCCATACTGGGTCAGACCAAGGGTCCATCAAGCCCAGCATCCTGTTTCCAACAGTGGCCAATCCAGGCCATAAGAACCTGGCAAGTACCCAAAAACTAAGTCTATTCCATGTAACCATTGCTAATGGCAGTGGCTATTCTCTAAGTGAACTTAATAGCAGGTAATGGACTTCTCCTCCAAGAACTTATCCAATCCTTTTTTAAACACAGCTATACTAACTGCACTAACCACATTCTCTGGCAACAAATTCCAGAGTTTAATTGTGCGTTGAGTAAAAAAGAACTTTCTCCGATTAGTTTTAAATGTGCCCCAAGCTAACTTCATGGAGTGCCCCCTAGTCTTTCTACTATCCGAAAGAGTAATTAACAGATTCACATCTACCCGTTCTAGACCTCTCATGATTTTAAACACCTCTATCATATCCCCCCTCAGTCGTCTCTTCTCCAAGTTGAAAAGTCCTAACCTCTTTAGTCTTTCCTCATAGGGGAGTTGTTCCATTCCCCTTATCATTTTGGTAGCCCTTCTCTGTACCTTCTCCATCGCAATTATATCTTTTTTGAGATGCGGTGACCAGAATTGTACACAGTGTTCAAGGTGCGGTCTCACCATGAAGCGATACAGAGGCATTATGACATTTTCCATTTTATTCACCATTCCTTTTCTAATAATTCCCAACATTCTGTTTGCTTTTTTGACTGCCGCAGCACACTGCACCGACGATTTCAATGTGTTATCCACTATGACACCTAGATCCCGGCACTGAAGTCAGGCTCACCTATCTATAGTATCACGGATCACCCCTGGAGCCCTTTTTAAATATTGGGGTAAGATTGCCCACTCTCCAGTCTTCAGGTACAATGGATGATTTTAATGATAGATTTTAACTAATAGCTCTGAAATTTAATTTTGAGTTCCTTCAGAGCCCTGGGGTGCATACCATCTGGTCCAGGAGATTTGTTACTCTTTAGTTTGTAAATCTGGCCTACTACATCTTCTAGGTTCACTGTGATTTGGTTCAGTTCATCTGACTCATCATCCTTGAAAACCATCTCCGGAACTTCTATCTCCCCAACATCCTCATTAGAAACACAGAAGCAAAGAATTCATTTAGTCATTCTGCAATGTCCTTATCTTCCTTAAGAGTCCCTTTAACCCCTTAGTCATTTAACGGTCTAACTGACTCCCTCGCAGGTTTCCTGCTTTGAATATAATTTAAAAAGTTTTTATTATGAGTTATTACCTCTACGGCCAACTTCATTTCAAATTCTCTTTTAGCCTTTCTTATTAATGGTTTTACACTTAACTTGACAATGCTTATGCTTTTTCCTATTTTTTTCATTTGGATCCTTCTTCCAATTTTTTTTATTACTTAATTATTTGTGTATTTATATTAATTTGTATTCCACTTATTGCTGGATTCCAAAAAAACATAAAATACAGTTTCCTTATTTATCAACTTATATTCTGCCTCATGCAACATTTTTGTTGTAAATGGAAAACCTAAAATCATGTATAGTCAATTTTTACATTAAACAAAAAACAAAATAAAACAAAACTACAATTATATTTATATTTAACATCTTTATTAATATTTAAAAATGTATACATGATGTTACTCAGAGGACAATTTTACAAGGGCTTAGGCTCCTAACTTTGGGAGTTAGGCTCCTCAGTTGGCCCTTTTGAAAATATATTAGGATTGGGTACTTAAATTTAAGCTCCTAGTTTCACTAGGTTTCTAAATTTAGGTACCTAAAAAGTGGATGGCTATAGGGATAGAATTAGGGCAGGGAGAAAAGGTAGGAGCTCAGCACTGGTTATCAGCACTAGGCACTGAACATAGGGATCTATGTACTAAACTGCTGAGGTACTTGTACCACAGCTTTCCAACTCCTTTAATGATAGTTTATAAATTGACTGAAAATTCTTTACTTATAGTAACAAACCGAAGGGTGAATGATCAGTCAAAACATAATGTGATCCAAAATTCACTTGTAGTTCATAGACCCACCATTATGTTTATTTGTACAAAATATATATGACATCATATAAAAGACCATGAAATCTACACATTTGTAGAAATTCAATAAGTTGGTCTTATCCAGACCTCGTCTTATAATTATAATCACTGGTCATGAGGGAGTATTTTTTCAAGACATTTTAATATGCAATTTTTTTCAAACCCCCCCCCCCCACACACACACACACACACACCCCCAGCACTTACATGAAGGCCTTTATGGTCTACTGGAGCCTGCAATGCCCCTAGTACTCCTGGTCCAATATCGCCATTTTAAAATAGTGCTGGTAAGCTGCATAGATACTTTTGCTCCTTTTTACATGATGGGGCAAAAGTATCTATATGGCTGGCTGGCATCATTTTTAAATTGGCAATACTAGACCAGGAGTACTAGGGGCACTGCAGGCTCCAGTAGACCACCAAGGCCTTCATGTAGGTGCTTGGGGGGGCGGGGGGAGGGGGGAGATTGGGTGAGCCAGGAGGCACTGGAAGGGACTTTTTTCTCAAAGGGGTGGGGTTTGAAACAGGGGGCAGGACATGGACTTTGTATCTTTGTTACATTATTTTTTCTATTTTGACTGCTTCATAGGACATCAGAGAGGGGATAAGGGGTTTCAATAGACCCACAGAGTTTTAAATTTTATGGGAGAGGGGGGGAGCAGTATGCAGGCCACTTGGGACCTTTAAGGATACATCCTGGGAGAGTCAGGATGTGCATTAATGTCCCAGTGCTCCTGGGGAAAGTTAGCTTCCTCTTGAGGGGAGCTAACTTTCAATCACATAACATGGCTTGTGAATTTTGAGGCAATATGTGTTATTTGATTTACATAGCATCTACTATTAATGACCTGATATGAATGTGTTTGTATGCAGTTCAGCTCATTAAAATTCTTGTGTTGCATCAGGGTTTTAAAGGGTGAGATAATACACGTTATTCAAAATATCATGTGTTATTTCTGTGTTAAGGCATTTGCTGCATGGTAAATATTATTTACAATGAAAAAGCCATAATGCGGCTTAGTAAATGATAACGTTTGGTCCTGGAGTCCTACGGGGTGCCTCTGGCTCTTCTGGACCACAGGGGCATATTGATCGCACTGATGGAGGGTTGGGTGAGCTAGGGGGACTGGGTTGGCTGAGGGGTGGGCTTTTTCCTCAAAGGGGACAGAATCAAGGCCATGGATTTTGTACCTTTATATACATTAATTTTTTCTACATTTTGCAAGGGCTGGAGGATGGGACAGGGGTTCTCAATAGATCTCTCCCAGGATTTTTAACTGCACCAGGGGGTGAGCATGGGGGTTGCTCGGGCCCTTTAAATGATGGTGGCCCCGGGATGTGGGACTGCTATAGCACAATGATTGTTTTGGATCACTTAAGCTGCAGTATTTTTCCCTGTGGCATTTTAGCCTGGGAAAAACACAGAAATCACAAACCTGCAGGTTGGTAAATCTTGCAGGCTTGAGAGCCCTTGAGCCTCCAAAAGAAGTTCTCATTGCTTTCTATAGGAGAATATTAAGACACTGAAGAATGTTAACCAATGCTCCATTCCAAAGGGCCAACATAAGAACATAAGAACATGCCATACTGGATCAGACCAAGGGTCCATCAAGCCCAGCAACCTGTTTCCAACAGTGGCCAACCCAGGCCATAAGGTTGGCCACTGTTGGCCATAAGAACCTGTTGGCCATAAGAACCTGGAAAGTACCCAAAAACTAAGTCTATTCCTTGTAATAGCAGTGGCTATTTTCTAAGTCAACTCAATTAATAGCACGTAATGGACTTCTCCTCCAAGAACTTATCCAATCCTTTTTTAAACACAGCTATACTAACTGCACTAACCACATCCTCTGGCAACAAATTCCAGAGTTTAATTGTGCGTTGAGTAAAAAAGAACTTTCTCCGATTAGTTTTAAATGTGCCCCATGCTAACTTCATGGATGTTCTATTATCCGAAAGAGTAAATAACTGATTCACATCTACCCATTCTAGACCTCTCATGATTTTAAACACCTCTATCATATCCCCCCTCAGCCGTCTCTTCTCCAAGCTGAAAAATCCTAACCTCTTTAGTCTTTCCTCATAGGGGAGCTGTTCCATTCCCCTTATCATTTTGGTAGCCCTTCTCTGTACCTTCTCCATCGCAATTATATCTTTTTTGAGATGCGGCAACCAGAATTGTACACAGTATTCAAGGTGCGGTCTCACCATGGAGAGATACAGAGGTATTATGACATTTTCCGTTTTATTCATCATTCCCTTTCTAATAATTCCCAACATCCCAACCAGCACTTTGAAATAGATCAACACAGGCAAACACAGACAGGGGAAACTAACTTAAGCAGTTGGCCAAGAATAGCACCATAAGCAGGGCCAGTTCTAACTTTTTGCTGCCCTGTGCGAACAATTACTGTGCTGCCCCTTCCCCCCTGCCTAAGATTCATTCTGTCCCGGGCCCATCAAAAAAAAGCCCAGCTCCCTCCAGCAATCTTATTTTTAAAAACTGACATGACCTCCCTCCTCCACCCCCCCTAGAACCCATGGATAGGGAAGGGTTGTACATACTCTAGGGAAACCATACAGCCTTGCACATATGCCCCCCCCCCCCCCCCCCACACACACACACACACAAACACACTCCTACACCCTTTACAGATACACACAAATTATGAATTTTTAACAAATTTTGCATGACAAAGAACATTCAAAAGTACAATCTTCTCAGGTAAAATCATCACTTACAACATGCATATTATATTTATATGCATTGCTGTGTTGCCAATCAGAACATACTGCAAAAAAGACACTTGGAACTCCTATGGAATTAGACTTTTTGTAATGCTTGCTGCATGTGGGCTGGGCCCTCAGAATGCCATGAATAAATGAAATTACCATTACAATATAGTAAACCTCCCATACCAAAACAACCCTAATTTCCAGCACTCAAACAGTAACAACCTTATTTATGAAAGGCAACACTGCACATATTATACTACGACCTAGAACACCAATATGCCTTCTATTAGGAAAACAGAACAAATCAGACTACAATAGATCCCTACAGATAAATTATATGGTAGCAGAATACCTCACTTTGGTCACATATAGAGAACACAGACCTGACCAAATACAGACAAAAGAGCCCAGAAAGTATAAATAGAAACATGCAAAGAAGAACTGGAACCCACAACAAGCCAGCTTCTATAAGCAGAGCATCAGTGGAAAAACAGAAACATTACCATTCTTCATAAAACATTTAATAATAAAATCAAGAAATCATCAATCATAAAAGTAAAATCATAGTCATAAAAAGAATAAATATTTCAAATCAGTTAACAAATAGAATATCCAAAATTTCCTAAACACTAATAAAGTATTTCAAAACATCTGATGAATAAAAAAATCCAATAACTAAAATATTTATTTTATTTATTTATTTAACATTTTTCTATACCGACCTTCATGGTTAAATACCATATCAGGTCGGTTTACATCGAACAGGGGTAAATAACTAAGGTAAAGGAAAACAAAGTTACATTAAACGAGGACCGTGAACTTGGAAGCTTAGGTAGCTGGAAGAAAAAGATTAAGTTAAGTTAGAGGGAGACATAACAAATTCCAGACTAGAGTTAGTCCAGACTAGAGTTAGTCCACATGTTAGAGTCGGTATCCATGCCGTCCAGGTAATCAGAGGCGGGGAGGTTCCATAGTTCGTGAGTAGAGTAGATACCGCCTAATGTGTGTCCCAGGGTTCTGGGAAGGCTTGGCGGAACAGCCATGTTTTGAGTTTTTTCTTAAAAGTTAGCAGGCAAGGTTCCAGCCTGAGTTCTGCAGGGAGGTTGTTCCAGATAGCTGGGCCTGCTGTCGAAAATGCTCGGTCCCTAGATGCGATGAGTCGCGGGGCTTGTAGTGTTCCTTTGGATATTTCTCTCATTGGTCTGTTAGATGTATGGAGTTTTAACGGAATTTCAAGGTCGAGATAAAGGAGATTGTGGATGGATTTGTGTATTAATGTTAAGGATTTGTGTAGGGCTCTGTGGTTGACTGGTAACCAGTGTAGGTTTCGGAGGATGGGTGTAATATGATCTCTCCGGTTGGTGCTGGTCAGGATTCTGGCCGCCGCATTTTGTATCATCTGAAGTGGCTTGATGGTTGAGCTGGGTAGTCCTGTGAGGAGCGCGCTGCAGTAGTCTATTTTAGCAAATATCAAGGATTGAAGAACTGTCCTAAAGTCGTGGAAGTATAAGAGAGGTTTGAGTCTTTTTAAAACCTGTAGTCTGAAGAAGCAGTCTTTGGTTATGGTGTTAATCATACTCTTTAGATTAAGACGGTTATCAAGTATTACCCCAAGGTCTTTAACCTGAGTATGAGTGAGGGCGTGGTTATGGTGAGTCTGTGACTGATAGTTGTCTTGGTTGGTGGAAATGAGGAGGAGTTCAGTCTTATTAGCATTGAGGACCAAATTTAAACTGTTGAGGAGGCTAGTGATAGATTTTAGGCAGTTGTTCCAGATCGAGAGTGATTTGGTAATGGATTCCGTTATGGGGATCAGGATCTGCACATCATCTGCGTAAATGTAGTGAATAAGGTTGTGAATATGTTCTAATATTTCCCAAAAGCACAATAAAACATCAAATTACATCCAATAATTAAAACTAATAAGGTTTAAAAATCTCCTGCTCTCCGTACCTGGGATCTTTTGATTTCCAGTCACCCTACATTGCTATGCATTGGGGAGGTAGAGCCACACAACTTTTATCTTAACACACACCCAACCATACTTGCACAAATATTCATTCTCTCACACACCCCATTTATTTATTTATTTATTTATTTAAACTTTTTATATACCGACATTCATCAATGATATCACATCGGTTCACAGTGTAACGCAAACAGGCGCCAGGGGTGGCGCCTTACATCGAACAAAAGTAACATGTTAACAAGAGAGAAATTTAGGGGGGGGGGGGAGATATAAGGGGAATATTAGGGATGTGAATCGTTTTTTGACGATTTAAAATATCGTCCGATATATTTTAAATCGTCAAAAATCGTTAGGGCCACGATACAATAACAATTCCCCCAATTTATCGTCAAAAAATCGTAAATCGGGGGACGGGGGAGGGTAAGGGGGAGGGCGGGAAAACCGGCACACTAAAACACCCTAAAACCCACCCCGACCTTTAAATTAAATCCCCCACCCTCCCGAACCTCCCCAAAATGCCTTAAATTACCTGGGGGTCCGGAACGGCCTCCTGAAATCGAATCGTGTTGTCTTCAGCCGGCACCATTTTGCACCGCCATTTTGCAAATGGCGGCGCAAAATGGCGCCGGCCATAGACCAACACGATTCGACTGCAGGAGGTCGTTCCGGACCCCCGCTGGACTTTTGGCAAGTCTTGTGGGGGTCAGGAGGCCCCCCCAAGCTGGCCAAAAGTCCCTGGGGGTCCAGCGGGGGTCCGGGAGCGATCTCCTGCCGCGAATCGTTTTTCCGTACGGAAAATGGCGCCGGCAGGAGATCGACTGCAGGAGGTCGTTCCGGACCCCCGCTGGACTTTTGGCAAGTCTTGTGGGGGTCAGGAGCCCCCCCCCAAGCTGGCCAAAAGTCCCTGGGGGTCCAGGAGCGATCTGCTGCCGCAGCAGCAGATCGCTCCCGGACCCCCAGGGACTGCCGCAGCAGCAGATCGCTCCCGGACCCCCAGGGACCCCCCGGACCCCCGGACCCCCAGGGACTTTTGGCCAGCTTGGGGGGGGCTCCTGACCCCCACAAGACTTGCCAAAAGTCCAGCGGGGGTCCGGAACGACCTCCTGCAGTCGATCTCCTGCCGGCGCCATTTTCCGTACGGAAAAACGATTCGCGGCAGGAGATCGCTCCTGTACCCCCGCTGGACCCTCAGGGACTTTTGGCCAGCTTGGGGGGCCTCATGACCCCCACAAGACTTGCCAAAAGTCCAGCGGGGGTCTGGAACGACCTCCTGCAGTCGAATCGTGTTGGTCTATGGCCAGCGCCATTTTGCGCCGCCATTTTGCAAAATGGCGGCGCAAAATGGCGCCGGCTGAAGACAACACAATTCGATTTCAGGAGGCCGTTCCGGACCCCCGCTGGACCCCCAGGTAATTTAAGGCATTTTGGGGGGGTTCGGGAGGGTGGGGGATTTAATTTAAAGGGTCGGGGTGGGTTTTAGGGTGTTTTAGTGTGCCGGCTCACGATTTTAACGATTTTCACGATACTTTAAACACCCAAATGGCAACAATACGATTCCCTCCCCGTCCCAGCCGAAATCGATCGTTAAGACGATCGAGGACACGATTCACATCTCTAGGGAATATAGCATTAAATGTTATAAACGAGATTTGCAAATATATACAATATGTACATTAATAGTAGAGAACATAAAATATAAATTTAGACAGAATTTGAAGTGGGTAGGGGGGTGAAAGGAAAAATGCCTATGCTCTCACACACACTCCCTCTCTCTCCCTCACAGACACTTTTTGGGGTAGATTTTAAAAGAAGCTTGCACTTTTCCATGTGCGTGCGCTTCCCAGCGCGCACACATGGATGCAGCAATTTTATAATATGCGCGTGCAACGCATCCCGGCCTTCCCCAGTTCCCTCCCAGTTCACTCCAATTAATTAGCGGACTCCCTCCCTTCCTCTCTCCTCCCCAACCCCTAAATCCTACCTTTTTGGGGTTTTTTTTTTGTTTTCCAACTTACTTCAGGGCTGGTAATCATACCATGGGCAACATCAATCCTCTCACACTCACCTACTCACTCCCATGCATACCTCTATAACAGCGGTTCTCAACCTGTGGGTCACGACCCCGGCGGGGGTCGAACGACCAAAACACAGGGGTCGCCTAAAGCAGGTCCCCAACCACCGGTCCGCGGACCAGTACCGGGCCGTTGGGGTTTTTTGCCGGTCCGTGGCGCCGCGGCTGCTGGGGGGAGGCGGGGCGAAGCTGGAGACCTGCCTCCTCCAACCCCAAAAGGGAAGAGACCAGTGGCGTAGCCACGGGTGGGCAGGTGCCCACCCAACTGGCACCGGAACTGCAAGGCTGTCGCGGGATCCCGTTCCCGCGACAGCGAACAAGAGAACCCATGCCTCGCGCGCCATCACGGCACACATGGGGAAGCGCTGCTGCGGCCGTATGGCCAACCGGTCTTCCTGTTCAGGGGGGAGCGGAAGCGCCGCGCGCAGCTTCCGCTTCCTCCCCCCAATGCAGGAAGATCAGCTGCCTCTTCTGCTGCCACCCGTTCTCCTGCTATCTTCGGGCCAAACGGCCAGCCGATTTTCCTGTTTGGGGGAGCGGAAGCGCCGCGCACAGCTTCCGCTTTCTCCCCCAAAGCAGGAAGATCAGCTGCCTCTCCTGCTGCCACCGGCCTCCTGCTATCTTCGGGCGTCGGGCCGAGCTTCCTGCTTGGGGGGGGGGGAGAGGGAGGAAGCGTACGTTGTGTGCTGCGCTTCCGCTCCCCCCCCCCCGACAGGAAGTTCGGCGGGCTGTACGGCCCGACGTCCGAAGATAGCAGGAGTCCGGTGGCAGCAGGAGAGGCAGCTGATCTTCCTGCTCTAGGGGAGAAAGCGGAAGCTGTGCACGTGCTTGAATGTGTATGTGTGGATGAGAATGGGAGTGTGTGTGGGTGAAAACTGGAGCCTGGGTGTGTATGTGGGTGAGAATGGAAGCTTGAATATGTGGGTGAATGGGAGCTCGAATGTGTGTATGTGTGGTTGAGAATGGGAGCCTGGGTTTGTGGGTGGGTGAGAATGGGAGCTTGAATGTGTGTATATATGGGTGAGAATGAGAGCCTGGGTTTGTGTGGGTGGGTGAGAATGGAAGCTTGAATATGTGGTTAAGAATGGGTGCTTGAATGTGTGTATGTGTGCGTGAGAATAGTACCTTAAATGTGTATATGTATGGATGAGAATGGGAGCTTGAATGTTTGTGGGTGAGAATGGGAGTCTGGGTTTATGTGTGTGGGTGAGAATGGGTGCCTGGATGTGCGTCTGTGTGTGCATAAGAATATAAGCCTGGGGAGGGGTGAGAAAGTGAGAACTTGTATGTGTGTCTGCAGAGAATGTGAGCTTGTTGGGGGGTGGGGGGGGGGAGAGCATATGAGAGTGACAGCTTGAGTGTGTGAGAGGGAGTCTGTGAGAGAAAGCGTGTATGTGTGTGTGTGTGGCAGGGAAGAAGACAGTAATAGAAGAAAGACACTGAAAAGGAATTAGGAAATGAGCTATAAGGGAAAAAATGGGAAAAAGAGACCAGGACCAACTGATTAGAAAAATACAAAGATCAGACAACAAAGGTAAAAATATATATCTATATTTTGAGATGTTAGCAATTTAAATATAAGCAACACAACCTCTCTCTCAAAATTTATGGACAGGTAGGAGCCGTGTATAAAATCGTAATAATAAGAAGGCTAAAGTACCACAAATCACCGTGAATTATGTTTGTATCATTAAGTAAACCTCATACTTAGGCGTAGATGTGAATGCTATGCTGCATAATTTGGCATTGTTGCGATCCCCCCTGCTGCTGCGCTACAGGAGGTCTCTTACCTTCCTCCAGAGGCCGCTCTGAAGCCAGGGCCTCGCCTACGTTCCATCCGGGACTTGCTCCAGGGCCTGAGAGGCCTAGCTGTGCCTGTGGCTTGCATGCCTCTGCGTTTGGACTTCCTGGTTTCCAGCCACGCCCGTTTCCCTAGGGGCTGGCCCGCAGCTCTCCACCTGACTTATAGGCCCAGCGGTGGGCGGTCCTGGCAAGCTCCTCCCAGGGAGTTGCCTTCTACCTCCAGTATTTAAGGACTTTCTGTTCATTTGCAAAGGGCCTGCGGATCAGGTCCTACAGTCGTCTGTATCCTTGCTGATCCAGGTCTTCCGTGATCACATATGCTTTGATGGATCCCTGTCCAGCGTCTCTGCCTTGATGTCTGTTCCTGTTCCTGCCAGCCGTAAGGGCTTCGGATGTCAGTATCCCAGCATCGGAGTTCCTGTTCGCCTGGGTCTTCCCCGCACCCTCCTTTCCTCAGCGTGGTCCGCGACCAGCCTTCCTGGGCTGTGTAGGGCGCGTCTGGGACGGGGTGGTCCGTGACCAGTCTAGCTGTGCTGGCTGAGTAGGGCGCCCTGATGGACAGTGCCATGTTTCCGTCCAGCCTTGTCTACAGTGTCTGCTTCAGCCCTTGCCTGGATGTCTTCCTGTCTCTGCCTTGACCTACGTCCTCGTCTGGTTCCTGAGCCTTCTGTCCTGTTGGGCCCTGGAGTGGCCAACAGGAGGGATTCGTCCCACGGGCTCTTGAGCTTCTGCCAGCCGAGGGGGCTTCGGATGTGAGTATCCCAGCATCGGAGTTCCTGCTCGCCTGGATCTTTCCTGTGTCTCGCTTCAGCCCTTGTCCTGATGTCTCCGTCTTGCTTCAGCCTGCTTCTGCCCCGTCTGATGTCTTCTGTTTAAGGACTCTGTCTGCCCTCGCCTCTGTCCGGCCTGCTGCCCATTGCCGTTCCCTGCGGCAGGTCCAAAAGGGCCGGGAACAGTCGGAGGACCGTTCATTAGTCAACTTCCCCGTGTTGGCTACCATGGGCATGCAGGTCCGGCTGAGGGTCGGACTCCTTGCTTCTGTTCCTGCCTGCCTCGCTCACCATGCCTGCTCAGCTCACCTCCCACGGTGGGGCTTGGGGCTCCTCCTTGAGTCCTGCCGTGGCCCAAGGGCTCACAACCACCCGCTTACGACGACCGCGCCCACGCGCGCTCGTAACAGGCATTATTTATCAGTAAAAAAAACAACTAGTAGACCTGCATGCCTACAGCCCACCCATGTTAACCTTGTGCCCACCCAAAAAATCAATTCTGGCTAAGCCACTGGAAGAGACATGGCCCAAAAAGCTAGCGCGTCGCAGTAAAGTATGTGGCTGGAGCCGCGCAGGCAGGAAGGAGGTGTATCAGCCACTGCAGGTGCTCCTCCTACTTCCTTCCTGCCCGCCCTGCCCCGGAAGACAAATGTTGCCGGAGCCACACGGGCAGGAAGGAGGAGGCGCGTCAGCCGCGTGGGTAGAAGAGGTGCTTCAGCCGCATGCAGAAGAGGAGCAGCGGGGCCGGGAAGACTAGGGCCGCTGCAGAGCCCATCCTGTGGCAACCCGTAAAGAAGAGGCCCAGAGGTGAGAGAGAGGTGTGTGCGAGTATGAGATGAGTTGAGAGATTGTGTGTGAGAGTGAGTTGAGAAACTGTGTGTGTTTGCAGAGACAGCATGTGAGAGCCTCTGTGTGTGTGAAAGAGACAGCATGTTAGAGTGAGAGCCTGTGCTTGAGCAAGGCAGCATGTGGGGGTGTGAGAGAGCTTGTGTGTGAGACTCAGACAGCCTGTGCCAGTGAGAGACTGTGTGTATGAATGATTGCATGAGAGAGAGAGCATGTGACAGTGAGAGCCTGTGTGTGTATGTGTGTGTGAGAGAGAAATGCACGTGAGAATGAGAACCTGACTGTGTGTTTGAGGGAAGAAGATAGGTGGAGAGAAAAGAAATAGAAAAAAAGGCAATATAAAAGGAAATGGCAAAAAAATAAGAAAGGGAAGCAGATGTAAAAAAAAAATAAATTACTTTTTACTGATTGGTACATGTAATCTTTGGGAATGTGCAAGAGTAGCACTTTCTCTATGGCGGATCTCACAATGTACGAGATCAACATGGAGGAAGTGGAAACCCACGGGGCCTGCACAAAGGAGGCAGCAGAATGGGCTTCAGTGCCAATAGCAGCAATCAGCGCCTCCCCAATAGCCACGTGGCAGCAGTGGCAGTAATTAGATTAATTGTTTGACTCAGCTGGAGGTGACAAAGTATGAAGTGGGATGTGAAATCAGCTTGATCTGGTGGAGAATTAGGATTGCTGTTATACATGAACTGTATTTGGCAAACATTAAGGGAGCCAGGATAATCAATTGAAGCCTGCAACTGAGGACTGATACTAGTTATACTAACCTGTAAATAATCTATGTGTTTATCACATGTTCCCCATACCCCTGTACATATCTTTTCCTTATGTATCCTTTTCTCCCTCCCCCTCCCTTTCTCTTGTCTACCTATATACCTCTCCTCCCCACCTTTTTATCTTGGTTATTGCTATGTTACTGAGTTTATTGTTACAAACTGTTCTTTGTAAAGGCTTTGCCTATATATCCTTGGTTGTAAGTTATCTGTAAACCGGCACGATGTGCAAACGGTTGCCGGTATATAAAATAAAATAAAATAAATAATAATAAATAATATTATGACTCATGTAGAAATTAGTGCATTTTCCAGATTAGTCTGCATAACACAATTCTCAACATTCAGCATTATTTCTGCTGCAAAGAGTTTTATCTGAGAGGCTCTGAGGTTGTGAGGGAGCCAGTAAGAGTGAGAGCATGAGTGTGTATGAGAAAATCCAGGGGAGTAAGAGTGTGTGTGAGTGGGGGGGGGGGGGGAGAGAGTGTCTTACACCCTGAGAGTGTATCAGTGTCTGTGAGAGTGAGAGGTTATGGTGGGTATAAGAGCATGAATGTGTATGTATGTGACAGTGTATGTGTGAGAGAGAATGGACATGTGAGTATGTGTGAGAGAGAGAGGATAACCTCCTAATCCTCGACAATATCAGGGTGACTGGAAATCAAGAGCTCCCATGTATGGACAGCAGGGGCTTTTTAAAATCCTTATTAGTTTTAATTATTGTGTGTTATTTGATATATGTGCTGTTTTGAAATATTTTATTGGTGTTTGGGAAATTATAAAATGTATATGATTTTAATTAATAGAAATTCTATTTATCAGTAATTTTAAAATATTCTTTTATTAGTATGGTTTTACTATTATAACTGATGCTTTATGTTTAATTTTATTGTTTTATGAGGAATGGTGGTTCTGTTTATAAATGTCATAATAAATAAGTATGCACTAAAATCCAACCCCATCCATAACCCGCCCCCATATGACCAAAGCCCCACCCTCGCCCCACCCTCACCCCGCCCTCGCGGGGCGAGGGCAGGGCGAGGGGTCACCACAACATGAGGAACTGTATTGCGGGGTCACGGCATTAGAAAGGTTGAGAACCACTGCTCTATAATCCTATAATCCCAAGCATCCCTATGTACACAGCCTCACAACACTTCTCCCCATTCCCATAACCTCCCAGCCATTCTTACAATCACACTACCTACCTAGTGATGTTGGTTTTCTTTTAAGCAGTTGCAATAAAGTTTGAATCTGCCATTCAGATTTAATAATAGCAGCAGAGAAAGCTGATGTTCTTTTAAGTGCTGCTTTTCCTGCCAGCCAAGTACAGGATGGGCCATGGGAATTGTGTGGATGCAGATTATTTCAGCCTAACTGGTGATGCTAGGGATCTACTTGCCTCATGGTGCCCAAGGAGACCATCCAACTTGCCCTACCCTAAGGCTAGTCCTTTGACCACATAAACTCACATATACTCATACACACTGACATACCCCTCCTACAGAGACAGAGAAAGGAAAAATAAATGATGCAGCTGATGAAAGATAATACAAAAAGATACCTTCCAAATCACCTTCATACACACTTAAATTTCAGACACCCATCCACACACCCCAACAAGCACACACACATACAAACATACCTGCCCACACTCCTTCAAAGGCCCTCAACTACACCCCACCTACACACAGCCATATCCCCAAAAAAACACAACTGCTCCCAAATCTTATATACAACTCTGTCGCACACTGTTACAAGCGCGTCCTCCATGCTGCTGAAGAACCGAGGGTTTGGAGGCCTCGGGTTCTGCTGCGGGCACGAGGAGCGTGGTCGCCTCTAGAGCAGGAGGTGTGAGCCCTTGGGCCACGGCGAGACTCAGGGAGGAGCCCCAAGCCACACTGTGGGAGGTGAGCCGGTGCAAGCATGGAGAGCTAGGCGAGGCAAAGCTGAAGCAAGGACTAGTGAGCAAAGTCTGACCCTCAACCAGATCTGCACGCCCACGGCAACCAACAACGCAATGTTGATTGATGAACGGTCCTCCGACTGTTCCAAGCCCTTTCGGACCTGCCACTGGGTAACGGCATTGGGCAGCAGGCTGGACAGAGGACGAGGGCAGACAGAATCCTTGGAACACAGAAGACATCACAATGAAGACTGCAGCGAAGACATCATAGACCAGGGCTGAAGCAGAGACATCATAGACCAGGGCTGAGAAGGAAGACATTGGCACTGTCCCTCAGGGCACCCTACTCAGCCCACCAACACGGGCGGACCCAATGGGCTGGTCGCGGACCACCCTGTCCTACACCCGCAGGAGCGGGACCAGCGCAGGAAAGGTAAGGCGCTGCACAAGCAATCTGAAGAGGGTTACTGCACTCCTGGCAGTCTGAAGCAAGCTGGAACATCAGGAACTGGAACAGGAACAAACATCTAGGCAACAGACAGAGACACAGGGCAGGGAGCCGTCAAGACAAGCAAGACCACAGAGGACCTGGATCAAGGAAGAGGCACAGACAACTGTGAGACTCAATTTGAAGGCAAACAGAAACTGAAATGAAAGTCCTTTTATACTGTTGTATGCAGGCAACTCCCTGGGAGGAGTTCACCTGGACCGCCCCTCACCGGCCTTATACCTGCAGTGGAGTGCTGCGGGCTGGCCCCTAGGGAGAAGGGCGTGGCCGAACCAGGGAGTCCAAGCAGAGCCAAGCAAGCCACAGGCAGGCCTCAAGAACAATGAGGCCTCCCAGGCCCTGGAGCAAATCCTGGATAGTTCGCAGGCGAGGCCCTGGCTTCGGAGCGGCCTCCAGAAGAGAAGGTAAGATGCCTCCTGTGGCTGCGCCACAGGAGGGATCGCAACAGCACACAATCCCCTGAAAACCCCTCCATACATACACAGCTCCTACCCACCCAAACGCACATATGTATACATACCATGGGCAACATCAATCCTCTCACACTCACCTACTCACTCCCATGCATACCTATATAATCCTATAATCCCAAGCATCCCTATGTACACAGCCTCACAACACTTTTCCTCACTCCCATAACCTCCCAGCCATTCTCACAATCACACTACCTACCTAGTGATGTCCCCACAAGATATGTACCCTACAATCACCTACATATAACCCTCCTAAAAACACAATCTCTGCTTCACCTAACTCAAACACACACACTCCCCACAATTATACACCGCCCCATACCCTTCAAAACCCCTAATGCTTCCTACTAGGCATGTGCATTCATTGCTCCATTCGTTCCATTGCTCCATTCATTTTATCAGTACGCATATTATCTGATGAATGGATGGTAGGCATGCCAAAATGGATGTTGTGCGTGTATGTAGTTGGCACGTATGTATGTGCACACCATCCATTTTGGTGCGCCTACTATCCCTTTGACAGATACACACATACCACTGAAATGAATGAAACGAATTGAGCAATGAATGCACATCCCTACTGCCTACATACACATAACCTCACACCAAAATGCATACAACCTCCCCCACATAAAAGGACACATTCCCCCACACACCCCCATAAACACATATACCTCATTGCCCCCAACACCTCCCTAATACGACCCCCACTCACACACACAATATCCACACACACCCCTTCTATAAAGCTATACTGGAAACCATTCCCAAAGATATGCTTCTGCATGCTTTCCCGACTTATTTAACTGATATAAACTTTGCATTATTATTTGTCATATGTGTTTTTGATATATTGTGCAGAAGATAATGTATATGGTTTTCTTTTAAGCAGTTGCAATAAAGTTTGAATCTGCCATTCAGATTTAATAATAGCAGCAGAAAAAGGAGCTTGCAAATATAGGCCTTTATTCTCTGAAATTTAGAAGTGAGAAATTATACACGTGAGTAAATCTCCACAGGGTCATGGCATGCCTAGCCTGATTGCTTCAAATCTCATTTTATGCAACGAGTGAGACTTTTGCAAAACTGAGACCAATCTTGTCAGCATCCTATGAAGAGCATGACATTTAGTATTTTCAAACTAAAACCTTACAGGCAGAGGGAACTAGTTCAGATAAAATTGATTTGGCAGAAAGCAAACAAATGTAAGCAGAATAACCACTCACCAGCTTGGGCACACACAGGCAGTGCTGGCAGAAATGTGCACAGTCAGATTTTCCACAGTGGCTGACCTCAGGCAGCATTGCTTTCTGACTTCATGTCAGTCCACAAGGTATGGGACAGCATGTTCACGTCATTTACTGAGTGCATGCTGAGGACAAGCCTGAGAAGAGAAACATTTTTTTGCACTGTGGAAAAAAAATTACTTTACCATAAAATAAGCCCTTCTCATCTTACTACCCAAGGACCTCAGAAGATTTATCAAACTTTTTCTGATCCCATTTTAAAGTTCCATGGGTTCGTATAAATTTGGTTAGAAAACTCAGAAAGCAGCTCCCTCTTTCCCTCTTCTATCCTTCCTGTCCTTCCTTCTTGTGATGTATTTTTTGCTTGTCCACTTCTCCATTCTGCACACCATGACACAAAGATAAACTGGTCAGCTACCATGTGGCACAAGAACAAACATTCTTCTAACACTGGGTCTTTCATTTGCAATGAGGAAATAAAGAATTACTCTGTCACCTGCATTAGTACAAAACTGAATTCAGGAGGAAGTGAGAACTCAACAATGGGTAGATATAGGTGAAACCGTGATTACATGTTTTATTTGAAATAACACCAACTATTATACCTGAGTGATTGATTAGACTACACTTATTTTGAACTACGTAGGCATTGGACTACATTTATTTTGAGATTTGCAGGTTCTTAAGACATGAGAACCTTATAAACTTTAATATCATGTTTGCTAAGGAGGATGATTGCATTTCTATCTTTAGGTAAATATTTTGGTCTCTTGGCTGTCAGCTAAAAGGAACTCATGTAAATGCAGGGAATAGGAAGTTAAACAAGAAATAATGGGGCTGATGCAAAAAAATGCGCTGAAAGCGGGCAATGAGTGTTCAGCGCCCGCTTTCCTAACGCGCCCCCAAGCACCTCTCCTGGGGGTGCCACGCATTATTTTAATTAGGAGTCACACTCTCAAGGAGGTGCTAGGGTTGATTGTGTGCCTCTAGCACCTCCTTGACAGCTGGCGCCTGGGAGTGGTTGGCTGTCCACAGCTGTCTGCCAGTTAAGAAAACGAATGCTGAATTTATTGACGTCCGTTTTCCTAATCAGTGCACAGCCGCGATATTAAGTCAGATGACGTACAGAAAAGCAGTATTTTCTGCTTTTATGTACATCGTTTTGGGGTGCTCAGAAATTAACGCCTGCTCCGGGAGACCTAAGAGAGGAGGAGGATGCAGTGGCTGATAGTGGACCCCATCTATTGGTGGCTGAAAAAAAGGCCTGGGCCCTATGGGTATGTGTGGGTTACTTCCTGTGTGTGTGTGCGGGTAAGTGACTGCCTGCCTGGGTAGATGGGTGACTGCTTGAATGTCTGTTGGAGGGGGGTGAGAGCCTGTGTGTATATGAGAGGGTGGGTAGGTAAGGGTGTGTGTATGTATGGGTGGGTGGGTGAAGGGGGTGTGTGGGTGAGGGGGGGTGGTGGGTTTTGTGTGTGTGAGTGTATGAGAGGGTGGTGGGGGTGTGTGTATGTATGTGCATATATGGGAGTGTGTGTGTGTGTGTATGAGAGAGTGTTTCTGTGTGTATGTATGTGTGTGTGTGTGTATGAGAGGGTGGGTGTTTAATTATGTGTATATATGAGAGGGGT
Source organism: Rhinatrema bivittatum (assembly GCF_901001135.1). NCBI lineage: Eukaryota > Metazoa > Chordata > Amphibia > Gymnophiona > Rhinatrematidae > Rhinatrema > Rhinatrema bivittatum. The sequence goes on from NC_042619.1 coordinate 118,790,177, forward strand.
TTTTTGTGTATATATGTGTCTGAGTGTGTCTAAGAGAGAGAGTGCCTACGCACATGTGTGTACATGTGTGAGAGTACCTGTATATATGTGTGAGAGAGGTTAAAGTTTGTGCACCCTCCTCCAATCTATAACGATCTCAGGAGGACCGGAAATCTAAAGTTCCCAGGTATGGGGAGTGGGAGATTTTTTTTTCTATCATTGTTAGTTTTAATTATTGGATGTGATGTATCTGCTATTTTGAAATATTTTATTAGTGTTTGGCAATATTTTAAACATTTTTATATGTGTTTTTAATTGGCCGAATTTACCAGCAGATTTGACATTCTTTTTATTGGTATGTTTAATGTTTTATATTTCTTAATTGTGTTTGCATTGCTTGCAGAGTTTGGATTCTTGTGATTTCCAATTCAGTTGTTATCTGCACATTTCAATTTTTATTTTATGATCTCTTTATTCTGTATTTGATGAGAGTCTGTGTTCTGCTTATGTGACTGAAGCTTTAGGTATTCTGCTAGCATGTAGTTTCTGTGTAGGCATTTACAACAACCTGGCTTTAATCTGTTTTCCTAAAAGGTGTATCGGTTTTAGGGCCTGATGTAATATTTGCAGGATGGCTTTTTCACAGGTTCAATGCTGGCAATTATGATATGGAAGGCTTACTATATTGGAATTGTAGTTCAGTTTATTCCTGGCTTTCTGTGGGCGAAGTCCACACCCGGGGCTGAAGGAAGTTTTAGAACAAGAAAAAAAAGAAGAAAAAGGTAGGGGAGAAAGGACGGGGGAGATAGGGGAAGGGAAGGAAATGTGGGGTGCGGGGGTAGGGAAGTTCCCTCCCAGGCTGCTCTGATTTCGGAGCGGCCAGGGAGGGAACAGGGGAAGGCAGCGTGCCTCGGTGCGAGCTCGGCAAGCACAAGGTGCACAATTGTGCACCTCCTGTTATGATTCCTGCCCGCGGAGCTATTCCCCACGAGCAGGCCTCTCACCTGCTGCGCTGTCTCCCTCAATGTGGCTGGACGCCGCCGACACCGGGCCTTCATCACAGCAGGAGCCGCGCACCCTGCTTGTTTCCATGCGGCCAGGAGGCCGCCATTACTGCCGCCTCTGTGTGGCCCGAAGCCGCGCTGCCGACCACCCATGCGACCGGAGCCGCCAACATCAAAGCCGCATTCCACAGCAGCCGGAGCTCGCCCCTTGTTCCTCGCGGCAGGGGGCCACGAGTCTTCAGCATTATTTTCGGTGGCGGAGAGCCACGGGCCTGCCTCGACCTCGCTTGCGGCCTGGGGCCACCCCTGAACTCTCCCTTGCGGCAGGGACGCTGCTATCGGGCTCTCCCTGCTTCTGCCTGCCTCTCTAGGCACGTGGCCACGCCTCCTTACCAGATTTAAAGGGCCCACGGCCGGATATGCTCTGGGCCCCACCTAATGACTTTTTCCTGGTTCATCCCTATAAGAGGGCTTTTCCTGCACTCCTGGGTTGCCTTGCATTGGAGTTTCCTATCTTTGGAAGTCTCGTCTTCCAGCGCTCCATCAGGTCTTCGTTCTTCTTTGGAGTTCCATGTCTCGTCTTGCTTCCTGAGTCTTCGTTGCTTCCTGTGGTTTCCTGATGTTCCATGTCTTCATGTTCCGAGGTTCCTAGTCCAGGCTTCCTGATGTTTCACTTCCTGATGTTCCGAGGTTCCGCTCTTCCTTCACTCATTCTGAGTCCTCTGGACCCTCCAGCTCCTGTGGTTCTCCAGATGACACCTTGCCTCGTCATTGGAGTCTCGTCCCAGCTAGAATCCCTTCTTGTGCTTGTTCCGCTCTCCACGTGGTCCGTGACCAGCCTCTTCAGGTTGTGTAGGGCACGTAGTGGGACAGGGTCTGCCCGTGTAGGTGGGTTGTGTAGGGCGCCCTGAGAGACAGTGCCAATGTCCGAACCTTCCAAGCCTCTTGTCTTATCCAGACTCTACCAAGTTCCTCGTCTCATCTAGAGTCTTCCAAGTTCCTGGTCCACATCCAGAGTCTTCTTGTCTCATCTTGAGTCTTCTGTGTCACAAGGCCTCCGTCTGCCCTCATCCTCAGTCCGGCCTGCTGCTTCTTGCCAATACCCAGCGGCAGGTCCGAAAGGGCTGGGAACGGTCAGAGGACTGTTCACTAACCAACATAATGTTGTTGGCTTCCAGAAGCATGCAGGTCCGGCAGAGGGTCAGATTTTGTTTTCGCCCATGCTGGGACATGCCTTGCCAACCCTCGGTGTTGTCTTGTATTCTTCTGGGGTCATGCAGAGGCCCAAGGGCACACAATCCCCTCAAGTTGGGATCACTCTCCTAGCGGTCCAAACACAACAGAATGCAAGGCCTTCCTAAGGCCTCCCTTCTATATCACCTCCTTGCGCACGCTGACCCCTGATTTTATAACATGCGCGCACATGTTATAAAATTGGGCGTACATGTGTGCGTGCCGGGTAGCACGTGCATATGTATGCCTGGGCGCACGGTTAAAAATCTACCCCTAAGTCTATTAAATTATTATTATTGAAAGGGTGTTTTTTTGCAGTCTATGCCTATATAATATATATGTTGTTGTAAGTGATATTTTTACTTCAGAAGACTGTATGTTGAATGTCTATTTTCCATATGCAATCTGCCTTTTTAGGTTGGGGAAGTTAATACATTTTAAAATGGAAAAGAATGCATACGTTTTAATTATTTGGGGAGGTGAGGAAAGGGAGAATGAAAGGCTGTAAGGTTTGTCTAGGATATCTAATACTCTTGTATCAGCCCTAAGAGAGAGTGTGTCATACACACAGACTCCCACCATTCACCAACCTCTCACACCCCCAAGGGGTAGATCCTGAAGTAGGGTGGGAGGCAGGCAATAGGGAATGGAGGAGTTCTATTTCTAGACCCAGGAAGTGGGGCGGCCAAAGTCTGCCTCGCCCCATTAAACATTTTTCCAGTGCCCCCTAGTGCGGATGCCGAAGACTGAGGACAAAAAAATAACAGGCCCAAAAATTGAGTGGTTAGAGCAATCCTGGACTGATCACCAGCTAATAAAAGCAGAAGTAACTCTACTCACCACAAAACAAACAAACACGAATAATAGTCAATCCTTGACATATAGAAAAAAGATAGAACCGTAAATACTTGAAGAAACAATCACAAATAAAGTTAATTAATTTGATTATGACAACGCCTCCTCATCCTTTAACTCCTGGGATAAAATATCAGTGAAATAGCGGATACCCTGTGCCCAATCCAGAAAAAAACATTCCAAAATGAAGGCAACACAACTAAACAAAAGAAACTTTGGTACAACGATGAGCTAAGACATAATAAACAAACCCGGAGAAAATCTGAAAAACAATGGTGGAAATGCCAATCTACAGTTTCACTAGAAAAATACAAATCCCTATTAACAAAATACCACAAACAAATCAATAAAGCAAAAAAAGAATACTATGCAAAACAAATTATGGAGTAATTTTTAATTCCAATTTGTTCTTTGAAACAGTTAAAAACCTAATCAAGGACCCAACCTCCTCCATCGCTAATAACTTTGAGTCTTCAAAGAACTCATGCAATGAATATGCCAAATCACTGCTAGACAAAATTAACAATCTAAAATCACAATTCGCCCCAAGCTCAACAACAATACAACCTGAAAAAAATTCAGGTCAGGTGAAATGGAACTCATTTGACCCAGTATCGAAATTTGAAATAAACCAAATCATCACTAAAATAAAGCCTGCAACCCATCCATTGGACCCTATCCCTGCAAGTGCCCTGAAACAGTAAACAGTGTTATAACTCCGATATTCGCAACCATAGTCAATCACTCACTAGCAGAAGAATGGGTCCCCGATATTTAAAACAAGCTGTAATTAAACCAATACTAAAAAATAAAACTAGCAGAATAGATGATTGGGACAATCACTGACCAATGTCCAACCTTCCTCTCATCGCTAAAGTCCTAGAAAAAGCAGTGTTAACACAATTAGAGAATCACCTAGAAGACAATAATATACTAGAGATGTGTATCGTGTGATCGATCGTCTTAATGATCGATTTCGGCTGGGGGGGGAGGGAATTGGATCGTCGCGGTTTTGTTTTTATAAATATCGTGTAAATCGTAAATCGGGGGAGGGCGGGAAAACCAGCACACTAAAACATCCCTAAAACCCACCCCGACCCTTTAAAAGCAAAGCAAAGCAAAATGGCGCCGGCCATATGGTCATATTGCCGTACAGCAAAATGGCGCCGGCCGTACGGCAACACGATTCGAGTGCAGGAGGTCGTTCCTGGACCCCCGCTGGACTTTTGGCAAGTCTTGTGGGGGTCAGGAGGCCCCCCCAAGCTGGCCAAAAGTCCCTGGGGGTCCAGCGGGGGTCCGGGAGCGATCTCCTACGCTCGTGATGTCGGGGAACAGGAACCAAAATGGCGCCGGCGCTACCTTTGTCCTGTCATATGACAGGGCAAAGGTAGCGCCGGCGCCATTTTCTATCAACGTGCCCAACGCCCGAGAGTGGAAGATCACAACGGGACCCCCCACACTGGACCCCAGGTAATTTAAGACATTTCGGGGGGGTTCGGGAGGGTGGGGGATTTATTTTAAAGGGTCGGGGTGGGTTTTAGGGATGTTTTAGTTTGCTGATTTTCCCGCCCTCCCCCTTCCCCTCCCCCTTCCCCCGATTTACGATTTTTGACGATAAATCGGGGGAATTCCTATTAAATATCGCCTCTAACGATTTTGACGATTTAAAATATTTCGGACGATATTTTAAATCGTCAAAAAACGATTCACATCCCTATAATATACTATACATGAACCAATTTGGATTCAGAAAAAATCGCTCAACTGAAACTCTACTCATTTCCTTATCCGACCTTGTATTACAGGGGTTTGACAACAATGAATAATATATCCTTGTACTAATTGATCTTACAGCAGCATTCAACACAATTGACTACACCCTGCTATGCCACCAACTGAGAGAAATTGGAATAGATGGAAATAAATGGAAATTGGCTCTCCTCCTTCCTAAAAGTTAGGACATTTCAAGTGAAACTGGAAATGAAATATGTGACACCTTCCCAATCGATACAGGTGTCCCCCAAGGTTCAGCTCTCTTGACTACTCTATACAACATCTACTTGATACCAAAATGCACCTTACTGGCAAACGTAGAAATCAAATTCTTCCTATATGCAGACAACATTCAATTCCATTTCCATTTCGACAAAACATTTGAAAAAATTGCATCATCTCTGTCAACATATATGAAGGAAATACAACAAAAACTATCACAACTGAAACTAATTCTAAATTTAAAAAAAACTGAAATTATGTGATTAAGGAGAGATTCAATGATAATCAAACCACCAACACTAGAACTAAGATTTATTAATATCGCTCCTTCAGATCAAGTACCGGACCTAGGAATACAAATCGATGAGAACTTTTCAATGAAAAAGCATATAATCAAATTAATAAAAACAGGATACACCAAGCTGAGAATACTACACCGACTGAAACCTCTACTAACAATACAGGACTTCCACACTGTCTTACAAACACTATTTTTTTCAAATTTAGACTACTGCAACTCCCTATTACTAGGCCTACCTTCAAGCTAAAACCACTACATTTACTCCAAAATGCCTCTGCTAGACTATTACTAGGGACAAGGAAATTTGACCACATCACCCCCTCACTGATGGCACTGCACTGGCTTCCTGTACAATCCAGAATTCATTATAAAGTATTAACCCTAATTTTCAATATCATCAACAACACTGACCAATGCTTATTAGGAGTGACACTTCAACACTACTCACCACAAAGAACACTGAGATCACAAAACAAAGGAGTTCTAATGGTGCCTTCTCCACGGAACACACATCTAACACAAATAAAGGACTAACAGGTCGATCCTGTAAGGCCGCGGTAATAACAGTGCGGCAGTGTCAGGCGCACCCTTCCTCCCCGCACGCACAGTTCTCTTCACTAACTCCCCGATACTCTCCTCTAATCGCATGCAAATGCATGCCGCGGCTTTAAAGCGGTAGGGGGGGCAGCGGCAGCGGGGGGACACGCGTTAGTTCGAGACGGTCGGTGGGCGGCGGGTGGTCGCGTGTTAAATCTAGGCCGGGTCCGCACAGGCGCGCATTCATTCACTGCCGGTGGGGGCTGCAGCCCCCACCGGCAGTGAATGAATGCGCGCCTGTGCGGACCCGGCCTAGATTTAACACGCGACCACCCGCCGCCCACCGACCGTCTCGAACTAATGCGTGTCCCCCCGCTGCCGCTGCCGCCTGGAACAGGCGCCCACCCGCCCGCGGCCTAGATTTAACACGCGACCACCCGGCTCCCGCCGCCGCCGGCCGCCTGGACCCACGCGGCCCTCCGACAGGTATTTAAAAATTTTTATTTTTTTTTCTGACAGATTTTATGTGTCCCACATCATTACATTTTCTCGATCATCTCTGTATCGCTTTTTTTTTTTATTGTGTTTTATTGTTTTTGAGTGTCTTAAGCGGTGTCGATGGATTTGTTACTAGACTCACAGTCCTAACTCCTACTAGACTCACAGTCTTAACTCCTACTAGGGGGAGGCGGTAAACTAACACGTTACGGCCGCGGCAAAACAGTGCGTTACTAATGAGATAACCTGAGCGCGCGTTACGGTATCGGAGGGGAATAGCTAATTCCTTCATTATACAGCTAATTCGTTCATTTACATGCCGGGTGGGGAAGGGTTACGCGTCTGTTTTAAGAAGCGCTACGGACGCGCGAAACTGGAGACTGTATCGCTGGTTTGCCTTACGCGTCGGAATTGTGCGCAGCGAGCTCGTTACAGACAAGAAATCTTCAACTGAATGTTACTGTATTGAGCTGTAAATGTTTTCCATAGCAGGCCCCAAGTAGTAGAACTCCCTTCCAGAGTCATTACACCAGATAACAGATAGAAAGAATTTCAAACATGAACTGAAAATATGGCTCTTTAGAAAAACTTACAATTTAACATAAAATACCAATATATTGATAACTTTAGCGTCAGTACAAGAGACAATAGTAGTGAAGTGAACAATAAATAATAACAAGAACATATAACTGCCGTAATGTTGACCTAAATTATGAATGCTGACACAGAATGTGATTATTAACCAAGAATACAAATGCTGAGTTTGTAAACCATTGTGATCTTATTCTGGAACAACGGTATATAAAACACCTAAATAAATAAACTAAATAATAAATACATTTTCCTGAGTACGTCATAGCTACTGGATAGTGGAAGAAGAAACCCCTAGTATATGTAGATTTTACCAGACTGTGATTTCTGAACTATTCTATTTTTGGCCTGTGTATCTATCTTGTCTAATTTTTTTGCATTGTACCAGAAAATACAGGGGTAGATTTTAAAACATGCGTGCGGGTGTACATGTGCACACGCTACCCGGCACGCACACATGTATGCCCAATTTTATAAAATGCACGTGCATGTATAAAATCGGGGATTGGCGCGCGCAAGGGGGTGCACAATTATGCACCTTGCGTGTACCGAGCCCGCACTGAGCCGCGCTGCCTTCCCCCGTTCCCTCCCAGGCCGTTCTGAAATCGGAGCAACCTTGGAGGGAAATTCCCTACCCCCCCACCCCACCTTCCCTTCCCCTACCTCCCCCGCCCTTTCCCCCCTACCTTTTTGACAATTTTTCTTTTGTTTTAAAACTTACTTCAGCTCTGGAGCTGCTGTGCCGGGAGCCCCTGTCCCCACCCCGGGACCGCCCCACCCCTTTTTGCAATCCATGAGACTTACACGCGTCCCGTGGCTTTATGCGTGTCGCCAGGCCTTTTGAGAATCCAGACCACACTGTATACCAGATAATTCATATACAAATATGCAAAAAAAAACCCCAAATACTTCACCTATGAATAACATGTATTAAAAAAGCCTTGAAGCAATATCAAATGATAAATAACCATCACATGTATCATATGGGTTCACTGAAGATGGAAATACTCAAAAACAACATATTGAACCTTTTCCAAAATTATATATAAAGAGGCATTCATAAATACAAGGTGACCCATGCAGAGCAGTTTCTTATTTCTTCATCTGGTGATCACATATATAATCATAACCTCTATTTTGTTCATTTTTATAAAGCGTAGTCTTTTTTCTTCCCATTTAAAATTTATGGATTGCCATTGGATACTTTATCACTATTGAATCACTTCAAATATGGCCTATGGCAACAATCTACATTTTGAAAAGGAAGTTGATATATTAGTCACATGAGGATTCACTCTTTAATTAAGGGGTAGATTTTCAGACAAGCGCGAACAGCCTACTTTTGTTTGCGCTCCAGGCGCAAACAAAAGTACGCTGGATTTTAGTAGATACGCGCGTAGTCGCGCGTATCGGCTAAAATCCTGGATCGGCGCGCGCAAGGCTATCGATTTTGTATAGCCTGCGCGCGCCGAGCCGCGCTGCCTCCCCCCGTTCCCTCCAAGGCCGCTCCGAATCGGAGCGGCCTTAGAGGGAACTTTCCTTTGCCCTCCCCTCACCTTCCCCTCCCTTCCCCTACCTAACCCACCCGCCCGGCCCTGTCTACACCCCCCCCTTACCTTTGTCGGGGGATTTACGCCTCCCGGAGGGAGACGTAAATCCCCGCGCGCCAGCGGGCCTGCTGCGCGCCGGGCCGCGACCTGGGGGCGGGTACGGAGGGCGCGGCCACGGCCCCGGGCCGTAGCCACGCCCCGTACCCGCCCCCAAAACGCTGCCAACACGCCCCCGGAACGCCGCGACGACCGGGCCCGCCCCCCGACACGCCCCCGACACGCCCCCCTCCGAGAACCCCGGGACTTACGCGAGTCCCGGGGCTCTGCGCGCGCCGGGAGGCCTATGTAAAATAGGCTTCCCGGCGCGCAGGGCCCTGCTCGCCTAAATCCGCCCGGTTTTGGGCGGATTTAGGCGAGCAGGGCTCTGAAAATCTACCCCTAAATGTTGCTCATATTAATATGCACCCAGGAATGGTTAACTTCACTTATAACTCACTTTTGTGCATCTAAATTAAGTCATTTACAAATTTTTGTCCTGTCTCCACAGAAATGAGAACATGAAAAGAGTGATTATCCTTTTGCCATGCCAAAGTGCATCTCTAAAACTGAAATTCAATGCACTCATTTTCAGAAAAGAGCAACTGATAGAGGAAAGACTTAGCTATTGAAAGAAACTTCATTGAAATCCTTTGTTAACCCGACATAGTCCATGCTTCGTCAGTCTCCAAGTTCTTATCCTCAAATACTTCACAGGAGTAGTTCTTATGGACAGCGCTATCTTTTAGAGCCTGGGAAGAATAATATGTTGTTTATGAGTATTTCCTCCTTACTAAACACATATGATAAACCTCATGGTTATTTACTACATACTATTACTTCACAGCTTTTTAGTAAGGAGAATTCATGTACACCAAATTAACTAGTACTAGGATTTATTTCTTGAGCAATCATAAACTGGTGTATGGTGTGAATTTTTCCTGAACTGGGTCTTGACCAGAGGACCCTCCAAGCCCCACGGCCTTGAAAGACTGTTATTTCTCCCCCCCTCCCCCCCGGACAGAACCCAAGAGATCATGGGATGTTTGCTTGCCCCATCAATTCCGAAAGTACCTCTAAGTCCTAATAGCCGGCAGGACAGGGGCTACAAGAAAGAGGGGGATCTCAGAGGCTATCGCATACCACGTCTTGCAGGAGGGAGGGGGGAGAAGTTATAGCTTTTTTGGAGTGCCTTCTTCCTATTAGCAGAAATCAGAGGTCCCATAGCAAGAGAGGCTTGACTGGACCTGTCTCTTTCTTCTATAAAAGTAGATTATGGAGTTCTGGCAAAGGCTCAGGAACTGAGGGTTGGAAGGTGGAGCAGACCTATTCATCCATATGCTTAGCACCTTGCCTCATACTCCCTCCTCATGTTATCTCTTGGGTCCCTAGCCTTTTTTCTCTCCTTTGTACTTTTTCTGTGGAGATTTATATTCGCCATAATGTATGCTTTCTTCACACTATGTAACTTATCTTGCCCCGACCAAGGGTCCATAAAGCTTTCCAACAGTGGCCAATCCATCCAGACTACAAGTACCTGGCAAGTACCCCAAAACTAAGTACCCATGCTACTGATGCTAGTAATAGCAGTGGCTATTTTCTAAGTCAACTTGATTAATAGCAGGTAATGAACTTCTCCTCCAAGAACTTATCCAAAGGGAGAAGGGCCTTGGCTGCGCAGCCCTCTCTTCAGGCCATGGCAGGATAGTGTTTGCTACTGCCTCGCAGATTTCTCATCAGACCACAGCACTGCCAAGCTTTTCTTCGGGCCCGGAAGCTGAAATACAACAAAAACAACACTTGATCAGAGAGATCGGACCATCAAGGGATGCTTGATCCCCCGATAGGCCAATCCACCTCTTTAGTCAGATAAGTAAGACAGATGGATAACTAGTGTTTGAAGACTTACCCGGCTATGTTATTTATCTGGCTTGTACTCCTCCTTAGTGTTTTTCTGAAACATTCATTCAATGGCTTTAATGACTGACCACAGCATTTGAAAGATTTAATGGATTTCTACTTGAACTCTGCTTGAAGTTCTTCTGTGACTGATTCAAATCAATAGAAATGGACATCCCTTCTAACATATTTAAATTGGGATAGGAGATGCCAAAAATATTAGTTTTTATGTTTATTTTTGTATCATTTTATTCATGTAGGAGGAATAGCCTAGTGGTAAGAGCAGTGGGCTATGAACCAGCAGAGCAGGGTTTGAGTCTGACTGTCACTCCTTGTGTACCTTGTCTCAGGTACAAAACTTTGATTATAAGCCCTCTGGGGATAGAGAAGTACCTGAATGTAAACTGATGTGATATCTCAGGTTGAATGTCAGTATAATAAATATGTATCTATAGAAAGCATACAAGTTTGTTGGATTATGTATATGAACATATAATATGTGTCCTAAACTGTAATATTTTCCATGTAATTTAGGATATGGTTTAGCCATTCAGTATAAATGACTGTGGATTTTAAATAGAAAATTAAGTAATTATTTGTAATAAAACTAACTTGTAAATAACTTGCATATATATATATATAGAGAGAGAGAGAGAGAGAGAGAGAAAGACATGTACACAAGTCGATGGGCTTATTAAGGTGAAGGAGTCAAAGCATGCACTCTAGTCAAAATAATGGTAAAGGATTCTTTCTCATGATCATTCTCTACAAAAATACATGACTACAGAAGGATTTAATTACATTGCAGAAGCAACTTTGCATTTATTTTCACATACCTGAACTGTGGCTTTTAAATGTAACCACTTTTCAATTGCCTACTTAACCCAATCATTCATCAAAAAAAGTTAATAATGCATGTGATATGAAAAAGGGGTGTGTTTATGGAAACTTGTAAGTTACCACACAGTAACTTACTGCTTTGTATAGGTATTATTGTACAGTGCAGTACATTTACTGCAAGAATCCCTATTTCCCACATCCTATATGAGGGGGAGAGAGAGAAAGAGAGAGACCCTAGCCACAAGGCCCTCATAGTGGTTAAATATGTATAACGCTATAGGAGGGCCCCCTGATAGGTCGAGGTGAGATGTTAGTGGTGGTTTAGGGTTTAGGGGCCAATTTCACATGTAGAGTGATACGTATGAACAGCACAGTACACCTTAGTGAAGATTTGACGTCATTTGGTGTGAGGAAAGTCTCCAAAAGATGAAATTTCTACTATGTTCTCTCACCCTAGCTTGATGGACTCTATAATAGGGTACCATTAAGCTAGGATGAAAGAACATAGTACAATATTTCATTTTTTGGAGACTTTCCTCACTCCAAATGATGTCAAATCTTCACCAAGGTATACTGTGCTGTTTATACATCTCATTCTACATGTGAAACTGGCCCCTAAACCCTAAACCACCACTAACACCTCACCTCAACCTAACAGGTGACCCTCCTATAGAGATATAAATAGGTGCACACAGGGCAGCCCTCCTCAGAGGTGCTCTTTCTCTCTCTCTCTCAGCCCAGAAATGGCCAAAACGCAACTCTCAAAATTTATTGCAAACATATCGCACAGCTTAATACCAGGGAAAAAGGTATAGCTATTTCTAGCATTAAAACTGTGCGATAGGGTCCCTAATTAAAATAAAACCCACTCAAACTCCTCCCCCAATAATTTGCATTCGTGCCACTTTACTTTTCGTGTGTGTGTTAACGCCATAACGCATTTTGATAAATGATCATTTAAGAAAACATAAAAGGAGAGAAATAAATACTTTCCAGTCAAGAGTTAGAACATGTTTCTTTTCCCCACATAAGTGAAAAATCAGCTACCAGAAAAAAGTTTTTTTTAAAAATCCCTTGTTTTCATTTTTCACATTTTATTTTATTTTCACTTTTTGATAGGTTTGGCCTATCTGAAGAGTTGCAGCATGCCACTGAATACCTATATTTTGTACTCCTGTTTTTTCATAAACTTTGGTTTACCTTATGGTATCTCAAGAAGGCACATCACTCAAAGAATAGCTTATATCCCTAGGAAACTATAAGTTATGTACTTTTAATTACATTCTATTTCAGTTGTCATAGCATTTATTGTCCAAAGGTGGTATTCGATGAATTTTTGGGATCATATAAGTCCCTTCTTCAGATATGTTTCCAATGCTATAAAATGTATGTTTGTGACAAATAAATCTGGAGAAATTATCAATTAAAAACTGAAATTGGATGAGAAATTTGCCTGCAGGCTACTATCAGGCCTAGGCCTACAGTATAGAAAATATACAGATGATAATCAACTTTAGGCCTAGACACAATCTATCTTCAGACTATAAGAACCCGTCTAAATAATAACTAATTAACGTTAAATATAGAAAGACTGAGATTATTAGGCTAAATAGATCTGCCGAACCAGTTACTCCAAATAATTTACATTTTGAAGATTTTGTAATTCCAATTGTTAGTGAGGTATGGAATTTAGGAATTATTTTTGACCAGGGATTATCCTTTAAATTGCATGGTAAAACTGTAGTGTGGAACCCCTTCTTCAAGTTAAGAATTCTTCGGAATCTTAAACCATTTTTACACCCGAATGATTTCCATACAGTTTTACAGGCCTTGGTTTTAACAGGATACAACTATTGTAATTCAGTTTACTTAAGTCTTCCATCATCTATGTAGTGAGCCTTACAGATCACTCAGAATTTGGCAGCACATGTTCTTTGCTACACTGGTTACCAATGGAGTGGAGAATTACCTTTAATATACCAACCTTGCTTCATAGAGCTATGAATAATGATGCTCCTCAATGCATCATCTTCTTGTTGAAGATCTACAGGCAACAAAAAGCCTCAGATCATCAGGGCAGTGTTTGCTCAATGTTCCATGTGCTCATGCAGTGAGACTCACAGAATCCAGGGAACAAATGTTTGGTGGGAAAAGTAATGGAGTCACTGTTGAAAGTGAGAATAGTGAACTATCTACAGTCCGGAGAATTACTGGACCTGAGGCAGCATGGATTCACTAGGGGAAGATCCTGTCAGACAAATCTGATTGACTTTTTTGACTGGGTAACCAAGGAATTGGATCGAGGAAGAGCGCTCGATGTCATCTACTTAGATTTCAGCAAAGCGTTTGATACGGTTCCGCATAGGAGACTGGTGAATAAAACGAGAAGCTTAGGAGTGAGTGCCGAGTTGGTGATCTGGATTGCAAACTGGTTGACGGACAGAAGACAATGTGTGATGGTAAGTGGAACTTTCTCTGAAGAGAGAGCGGTTTTAAGTGGTGTACCGCAAGGATCGGTGTTGGGACCGGTCCTGTTCAATATCTTTGTGAGCGACATTGCGGACGGGATAGAAGGTAAGATTTGTCTTTTTGCGGACGACACTAAGATCTGCAACAGAGTGGACCTGCCGGAAGGAGTGGAGAGAATGAAACGGGATTTAAGGAAACTGGAAGAGTGGTTGAAGATATGGCAGCTGAGATTCAATGCCAAGAAGTGCAAAGTCATGCATATGGGGAGTGGAAATCCGGATGAACTGTATTCGATGGGGGGGGAATGGCTGATGTGCACGGAGCAGGAGAGAGACCTTGGGGTTATAGTGTCTAATGATATGAAGTCTGCGAAACAATGCGACAAGGCGATAGCAAAAGCCAGAAGAATGCTGGGCTGCATAGAGAGAGGAATATCGAATAAGAAAAGGGAAGTGATTATCCCCTTGTACAGGTCCTTGGTGAGGCCACACCTGGAGTACTGTGTTCAGTTCTGGAGACCGTATCTACAAAGAGACAGAGACAAGATTGAAGCGGTACAGAGAAGGGCGACCAGAAAGGTGGAGGGTCTTCATCGGATGTCATACGAGGAGAGATGAAGAATCTAAATATGTACACCCTGGGGGAAAGGAGGAACAGGGGTGATATGATTCAGACTTTCAGATACTTGAAAAACTTTAACGATCCAAACACAATGACAAACCTTTTCCGTCGGAAAAAATCAGCAAAACCAGAGGTCAAGAGCTGAGGCTCCAAGGAGTAAGACTAAGAACCAATGTCAGGAAGTATTTCTTCACGGAGAGAGTGGTGGATGCCTGGAATGCCCTTCCGGAGGAAGTGGTGAAGTCCAAAACTTCACCACTTCAAAGGGGCGTGGGATAAACACTGTGGATCCATCAGGTCTAGAGGACGGGTATAAAGAGCAGGCAGCAAAACACTGCACGGAGCGGCAGTAGCCACAGAGGCATTCACGGAGCGGGATGCCAGTGGCCAGTGGTTGGTGTTCCACCTTCACGGAGCGGAAGGATGGAGGGCTGCCATCTCCCAATTAAAAAAAAGAAAAAAAAACAAACAAAAAAAAAAACAGGGATGGGTTCATGGGCTATAGGTATTACCAATTATTAGGCTTATTCAATTACCAATTATTAGGCTTTTCAATATTTGATGATAGTTAATGTGACTTTCAAGGCATACTTCACTTTCAATGCATATCCAGCATAGCTCCCTGCTTCAACGACAGGGGAGAAGAAAAACTAATACTTCACGCATATCTCTGCTTCAACGGCAGAGAACTATGCTGCCGCTTACCCAACTAATCAAACTTAACATTTCACTTGGAAGCAGCTCCATCACTGCTCTCTACATTAATAGTGGGGGTGAAAGGGAAATAGAACCTAAGGTTACTAAGAGCCAAGAGAAACAGATAAGTATGAGAAAAAAGAAGTGTGAAGCTGGATGGACCGATTGGTCTTCTTCTGCCGTCATTTCTATGTTTCTATGTTTCTATGTCTTTGGTCCAGTGTTATGAAACTGGCTCCCAAATACCCTGTGTAAAGAGGCTTGTTTTAAAACTTTCAAGAATGATCTGAAAGCGTATCTGTTTGGTCAACCTTTTCTCAGTTCCAGTGAAGTAAATTGGAGAATTAGTTTTTCAAGTTAAGATAAGTGCTTTGATATTTCTGCAGTTTTGTGATTGTGGATCATGTAGGTTTTGTATAGAGTAATAGTTTATTTGCATTTTATATACGGTATGTTTTTATTTGTAAGCTCCTTAGATAATGTGACATAGAAATGTTTTAATAAAGAAATATATACAATTCCTAGTACTGATTTTCTAGTTTGACAGCAGTTACCACTGTTCATTATGGCATCATCAGGCATTGTGAAAACGGCTTTCTGGTCACGGAATGTGACTTTGATCAAAACTGATTTGGCAAACAAAATATTGCATCACTGACACTTTTCCAGTTCTGCGGTCAAGTTAGAAGTCCTAAAAATAAATAAAGACTCTTGTGGAATACTCTCTAGATGTGTGAAAATTAAAAATCTATTTCTTTTTTAATTTATATCCCACTTTTTCCAGAAAAGAATCAAAGTGTTTTATAACAAAGTAGAAAACAGTATACAGTATATGAAGGCTTCTGTGTGATGGTTTATTAATACGTAGCAGAAGTAGAGGATATAGAATGCTTGTCTATTAGTTAAAGATTTATTTATTTATTTACTGAAGCATTTAGATTCCGCCTATATTGACTTTGCCATTCTAGGCTGATTACAATAAGAACATAAAACTTCAAGGTAAATGGAAAACAATTCACAAACAGATGGTTCTCTCACTGATAATGAGTGATGTGATGTGGTTTTTATAAAACACAACTGAAACTTGCAAACTAAGGCCTGGATTTTCTAAAATCGCACGCCTTCCTGAATCGCGCGGTAACGGGGGCGAAGCGGGGGGCAGGCCTGCAAAAGCCGGCAGCAATCGCACCACTGTGGTGTTATCGCTGCCGGATTTCGCACCCAATAGCACCACCATGAAATGTGGCACTATCGGGCGCATTACTGGCGGCGATAAGGGGTCTTACCTTTTCGCCGCCAGCAAAGTTTCCCCGGCGTCCGCCCCGACGCCACCCCGACTCCTCCTCTTCCAGTGCCGCCGCCGCTCTGACTCCGCCCCTATCTAGCTATCGCACGCGAAAAGGGACTTTTCGCGTGCAATAGGAATAGAAAACAACCCCCTAATTTAGTGAATATCTCCATCATAAATGGATTGTGAGAATAATTCTACATCTAAATGGGCATCCATTATGCATTTTGTTTGTCATATATGTTTAAAAATGTTTTTTCCTGTGTTGCAAAGTCAGGCTGTTTCAGTTTGGCTGAATCTATTGGAATGCCTTTGTGATGTCAAAAACCAATGTGAAAGCAGTTCATGCATTTATTTTTGGATTGATTATCCACCTTTTTGAATAGTAAATTCACTCAGTTGACTCCTTGACATCAGCCACAACCGATTAGCCAGAGTTGGTGTGCTCCATTACTGCATTCCAATTCCAGAGCAGTATGTAAAGGTCTTGAAACAAAGAACTGTGTGTAATGCTTCCAGAAGATGTATTTCATGGTTGCCCAAATAAAGATTTTCATTATGATAGTTATTTAGTCCACAACTACAAATTTGTAGGGAAATAGGGGACATTTGTGTGTTTGTATGGAAGTGTATAGAAAAAGAACATGGAAGGCAGAAACAAATGGCTCCAAGTTTTCTTTGTTTCATTTTGCTCACAGGAAAAACGAGTTGGTTAGTGCATGCTACGAGCACTGCACAGCAGGGCATTTCTATTTACTCATCTCTCCGGCACACTCCCCTACAAGTTCCATGGGGTCAACAGAACTAGGGAGCAGGGATAGTAGTGGTGGCAGCATGGACTCACATTGCTCTTCCCTCTCTCTCCCTAAAAGTACAGCAGAGTTGGATATGGGGAGCTCGGGTGACAGCAGCAGTGGCACAGGCTCCTGCTACTCCTCCCAATCTCCCCTTAAAGTGCCATGGGATCAGAGATGGGGAGCTCGGATGGGAGCGACAGTAGTAGCACAGATTCTTGCATCTCCTCTGAAACCTACCCTTAAAGTGCCGTGGGGTTGGAGATGGAGAGCACAACAGTGGCAACACGGATTGCTGTTACACTCTTAAGGGTCCTGGACCACCTTGCATGCAGATGCACAGCCGCTAGACTAAGGGTGCGCAGCCACACATTTGCATCTTCACGTGCACACCGATGTGCATGGATTGGCGCACCCTCCACACTATGTGCTCATGTGCTAGCAAAGGGCACCTAAAAAGAAGAAGAAAAAGGATATTTTATATATTTTTTAAATGTCTTACAAATAAAATCCTGTAACATCTACAAGTAT
This sequence comes from Rhinatrema bivittatum, assembly GCF_901001135.1. Lineage (NCBI taxonomy): Eukaryota > Metazoa > Chordata > Amphibia > Gymnophiona > Rhinatrematidae > Rhinatrema > Rhinatrema bivittatum. The sequence goes on from NC_042619.1 coordinate 118,807,894, forward strand.
GAGATAGTTTATTAAATTGTGTTACAATTTAAATGCTGAGGTTATTAGTTTATTCATGTAGGCTTTAATTCTGCAAAAGGTAGAGATGTACAGTAAAAAAAAAAAAAACACACAAGGAGTAAATCTCTGCAGGACACAGCTCAATATCCCCTGAGCTGGCCCAAATATCTTTTTACAGCATAGGAAAACAATTCTGTGAGCCAGACATCTCCAGTGGAACTGACTTCACAAAGAAAAGTGCTGAATCAGCTGTTGCCTGCAGCCTGCTGCGTGAGTCATTCATATGGTAGCAGATTTGCAGGCACTAAGGCAGGGACTTTGTTGTTCAGCTCATTTTTTGCAGTTCTTTACTTCGAGGTTTTTTTTAGCCATCAGACAAGGAGCTGGTGCTCTGTGATACCATCTTAATGGATTCCATGCTACTAAAATGGTGGGAAACACCAGGGAGGCATTTAGGCCTAATATACTAAAAGAAAAAAAAATTCCAATGTTAGGACACTGTGAGGGTTATTTTCAAAGATATTCCCATGGGTAAGGTAGTGCTTTCCCTGCAGAAATGGCCTTTTACAAAGTTGCCTGTCTGATATGCAAATAAAAGTACGCGCATAGAACCAGTGCGTGCATACAACTACCCACACTTTGGAGAGGTGTTTGTGTGAGTGGGGTTTGGGCAGGGTTTGGAATCAGGTTCATAACTTTTGCATTTTCAAAGGTATGCATGTATTTTCCCCCTGAAAAGCTTTCTGCGAACAAAGTGGCAGGTGAAATTGTGAGCAGGTAGTTTTTATGCGATAATTTGCAAAGGAAAAATATGTGTCCTTTGAAAATTGGTATAATTTCTGCAGGTAAGGCTATCTGCAGACTTTACACCTTTACACTTTACAAAATCAGACCCTGTAAGAATAAGCTACTGTACTAGACTGATATTGAAAAAGGTTGGCTTGAGTATGCCCATGATGAATAAATGCATTAATACATTCACTCCTGTCTCAGATAAGTTTCTAAATCTGTGTACCTATTATTGTATATTGGCAAAGTTACCAGGCAACTCCATGCCTTAAGGGACAACCTGAGCCAATCTTGGTGTGATTCCAATTATATCCATGGACATATAACCACAATTTTTAAGTGTTCTTTCTTCAAGCTTATGTCCTGGTCATGTACATCCATCTGTGTGTCCTGTCTGTCTGTAACTCTTCTCTATTGCATTATTCTGGAATGAGACATGTGGGGGGTGCTGTGCTGGCAAAGACAGCTAGGGGCATGGAGCGTTCACTTGGATACAGACATCCTCATGATCCAAGGAAATAGGCGGTACAGGGTGCTGGGGTGGGAGAAAGTCAATGCCAGTGGCCAGAACCTTGACAAGATTGTGTAGACACAGGCGTCTATATGATCTGGGCAAACAGATCATGCAGACGCCTGAAGCCCTGGAACGGGTGGTTGGCCACATGCATCATGCAGCCTGGGGAGAGAAGTCACAGGGAGGTGGCCAGCTCAGAAGGTGTGACCAGGAGATAGGGAAGGGAAAGGACACTGCCATCCTTTCCAACAAGGATGAAAGTGTGAAAGAACTGAGGTTTCAACTGCACATCCCCTAGACATAGAGCATTTTCAACTTGTTCAAGAAAAGCTGAATTACAAGTCCATAGATGCAGTGGAAGAAAAGCAGGACTGGCTTAGACTTTCCCTTATGTCCTGGAACCATCTAGTTACCTTATAGAGCGGTAGTACTCAGGGCTTCGGTTAACCTCCAAGGTAAAAGAGCTTTTCTTCAAAAAATAGGGGAAAACGTCCAAGAACAAACATGTGAAAATAATTGACATCCAAAAGTGTTTTCTTTTTCTTTAAAAAAAAATGGGGTCACATTTTTCAAAAATATGAAAATATACATTTTGATGCATGAATTTTGCTTTTCCTTTCAAAATATCAAAGTTAACTGAATCTCTGGAAGTTTCTGTGTATTATAGAAAAAAAGATTCAACAGATTATCCAGCAAAAATTAACTGCCTACAGAATTAGCTGATTTTATAGCTGCACATTTTTAGCTAGGCTTAGAATGCCTAGGATAGCTGGCTAGGTTTCCCAGTGTTTCTAACTTCTAGGTTGCAGCTGAAAATTCTACTAAAACCTAGGCAAATAGATTTAGGCCTACTATTTGACTGTTCAGGCAGCTAAGCTTAGCCAGCTAAGGCTAAAAATCAGCCCTCGATGGCTAAGTCCTTCTCAATTACCACAGCAAAATGACTGGAATGCCCTCTCCCTAGAGCAGGGCTTCCTAAACTTGTCCTGGGGACAGGGCCGGCGTGTCCATTAGGTGAACTTAGGTGGTCGCTTATGGCACCCACCCTTAGGGGGCACCAAAGAGCAGCAGCAAAGAGAAGTAGAGATTCGTTGGGTTGCAAGCAGTACACACTGCTTACAGACTGGAGAAGCACACGTGAACAAGGTAGAAAGAACTGGGCCTGAAACCGGCAGGGGTGGTGTAATGGGGGGGGGGGGGGGGGGGGCAGCGTGACTAGGGGAGTGGGTTCAAGGCAGAATTTGCCTAGTGTGCCTACTCTCCTTGCACTGGCCCTGCCTCGGTACCCCACAGCAAGTCAGGTTTTCAGAATATCCACAATAAATATGGGTAAGATACGTTTGCATACCATGGAGACTTAGTATGTGCAAATTTATCTCATGCATATTCATTGTGGATATCTTGAAAACCCAATTGGCTGTGGGGTCCCCAGGACAGGTTAGGATGCTGTGCCCTAGAGGTTGCCTCCACAGCAACTCCAGCTCCGATCAGCCAAGAAAGTGGAACACAGTGCAGGTCCTGATCACATCAATATAGTTAACATTTGATATCATTTCTGTTTAATTGTATCTAATGTGGCCTTTCTATATAAATAAAGCCCAAGGTGGCATACAACCATAAATGCAAGCATAAAATCATAATGAAATATAATGCAAAATAGAGACATATATAAACATATATAAATGCATTTCAAACTAAGCAGCAAATATAAAAGTTAAAAAAAATAACCAAATCAGGATTATTTACTCTTATTATTATTTGGATTTATTACCAGCTTTTTTGAATAAGAAATTCACCCAAGGCGGGATACAACAGCTTAAATAAACATAACAGATTAAATAAGCAGTGGGTATAGCAGCACAACAAAGATCTCAATTTAAAATAGGTAGACAAAGGTAGGGTAATTTTCAAAAAGCCTGGATAGATACATTGTACACATAGACTTTACTGAATAATTTCAAAGCAAAACCTATGCGCATAGGTTCGCTTTGAAATATTTGCGTAATTGGTTGCGTATGCACACACATTACAGTGTACAAAAATTCCTGCTGTTCAGAAAGGGGTAGATTTTCAAAAACGGCACGTTGGCGTACTTTTGTTGGCGCTCCAGGCGCCAACAAAAGTACGCGGGATTTTAGTAGATATGCGCGTATCCGCTAAATCCTGGATCGGCGCGCGCAAGGCTACCCATTTCGTGTAGCCGGCGTGCGCCGAGCCGCGCAGCCTGCATCCGTTCCCTCCAAGGCCGCTCCGAAATTGGAGCGGCCTCGGAAGGAATTCGCTAACGCCCTCCCCTCACCTTCCCCTCCCTTCCTCTACCTAACCCACCCCCCCCCCCGGCCCTGTCTAAACCCCCCCTACCTTTGTTGGGGGATTTACGCCTCCCAGAGGGAGAAGTAAATCCCCGCGCGCCAGCGGGCCACTGGCACGCCTAGACGCGACCCGGGGACAGTTCCGGAGGGCGCGGCCACGCCCCCGGGCCCGCCCCCAAAACGCCGCGTCCCGCCCCGAAAACGGCGCGCCGCTCGGCCCCGCCCCCGACACGCCCCCTCGGAAAACCCCGGGACTTACGCGAGTCCCGGGGCTCTGCGTGCGCCGGTAGGCCTATTGAACATAGGCGCACCGGCGCGCAGGGCTCTTAAAATCCGCCCCAAAGTGTAACTTGTGCGATATAATCTGTGTATACTTTTTAAAATAAAAAGGTATGAGGTAGATATTTAAATCCTAAATGGCTAAGTAACTTAACTGGATATAACTTATCTGGCTAAGTTACATGGATATTCAGCGGCACGGCTATGCTGCTGAATATCCAAGTAGAAGTTGCTACTTAGCCGGATAAGTTGCATCCATCTAAGTTTAGACCTGCTATTGAGCAGGTCTAACTTGGACAGTCAACTTATCTGGCTAAGTTTAAATATCGCTACTTAGCCTTATAAGTTATCCGGCTAAGTAGCACCATTCAATCTGCCCACTGCCCGCGCACAAACTTCACCAGCTAAGAGATAGCTGGATAAGTGACTTATCCGGCTATCTAGCGGTTGCTGAACTTAAGCAGATATTCAGCAACCGCTAGATAGCTAGATAAGTCCTACATATTTGTTTATCTGCCGGCTGAATATTGGCCCCAGAGCATGTAGATCCCGACTCTGCCCCAGCTCAACCCTATGGAATGCCTCTCTGCAGTTAGCATAAAAGTATGCATGAAACCAGGTTAAACATGTACTTTTACACACACCAACTCCAGAGCTATTTTAGTACAGATGTTTATGCGCATAAATAGCTTTAAAAAATTCACCTCTAAAGGTCTAACCTAGAATAAATTAGCAACAAATTTCAGGTCCTGCAATTGTGTCATGAGGGATTGGAAGTTAACAAGTCAAAGATATAAATCACTAAAGGCCTGGTGAATAAGCCAGGATTGCACCTGCTTTCTGAAATGGAGGTAGTCTTGAGTTTGGAGGAGTTCTTTTAAGAGAGAATTGCAGAGGGCAGATATTGCACCAAGGAAGACTCGTTGAAGACATCCAAACTTTTGATTTCTTTTGTTGACAGAAAGGTCCATATTCACAGGGGTTTATCCAGGTAAGTTTGCACTTAACCAAACCCTAGGGTTTTGAAATTCCCACCTGTTTGACTGCCCTTGAGTTATCTAAGTCGTTAGCCAAATAATAACTTAGCCAGATAAGTCTGGGGCAATATGTAAGGGACAAGATAGCTGTCTGACTTAGCTGGATAATGCCAATATTTGGTTAACTTTAGGGCTACCTCAGAGAAACCTAAACTGGCTATATTCAAAATATTGCTGGTAAAATACAAAAAAAAAATGAACAAACCTTCTAGGCTAGTAGGTCTGATATACCATCCCCCCAAAATCAATAAAAATACTGTTGGGACAAGGAGGAGAAGTTAATATGGCAGCATGACTCCAAGCTGTATTGGTTCCCGACTCTTCTGTTAGTGCCATTCCTTTTCTTTTTCATATGTTTTGGTTTCCCTTTCTGTCATCTTTTTTTTCTTTTCCCTCCTTTCTTCTCTTTTTAATTGTGGGCCAAAGGTTGTGATTTCTTCTGAATTATTATTACATATATATTTGTGATTTATGGGGTTTTTTTGTGAAATTTCAACATTTCTTTTAGCAAGTTGTACATGTGATAATGTTATAAAACTGATATAAATAAAAAGTTTAAATTCTGTTATGTATAGCACTTAAAGGCTTCATGCAGTGACATGAACTGGAGCAACAGTCAAAACCAGCAGAATGTTTCTCTATATTGGTTACTGCTTCTGAGGCAATGGAGGCAGAATTTTCAACAACTAATTCTGAGGAATTCCTGGAATTAATTGAATTGGAAATTGAAGAGCTAGTAGCTGAAGATAATTTGGGAAGTTAAATCAGTAGCACCTTAGTCTCCAGTGTGGTAATGGAGGAGATAGATGATAGTGACTCTGTTGAAAGCAGACAGCCAGGTAGAAGGAATGAATGAAACCCCTGTCGTTTTTCCTCAGGGTCCACCCAGATCCTCAACTCCAGTGACAACATTATCCCCCAAGGATGTAGAGAAGAGATTGTAGAAGACATCCCTGATCTGCATGCATTTTAACGTGAGGGAGGACCTGTGTCTTGAACAGTGTATTCACTGCAATAAAGATATCAATCAAGGGAAGCAAGTAGGGCATCTGACAAAAGCTGATATGCAGCATCACCTGCAAATGCACGACCCATGAGACTTGACATCAGGGGAGAAAGGCAGTACTAGACTAGTGACTCCTTCTACCATTCCAAGTAAAAGCCAGAGGAAAGGGGTGGAAAAAGGGAAAAGTTCCCCAAACTGATCCTACAGCTCCTTCCACCAGTTAAGATGCTGGCCAGCAACACCTTCCAATGCATCTGCAGTGACAATCCACCAAAGAGGAAATGGAGTGGTGTTCCATATCACTATCCTGGGGCAAGAGGCAAGTAGCATTGAAAGTAGAAATAAGGAGCATAAGGGGAATGATTGCCCTGGATAACCAGCCCCTGCAGGTAGTGAAGAATATGGGTTTTAAGCATCTGCTGCATGTGTGACACCCCCCCTCCCCCCAATTACAATGTGCCCTCCAGGACTACATTTAGTAGGAAGTTTATCTTCATCCTTTAGAACCAGTGCCATAGTGGCATACAGGTGCAGCTGGCTAGGGCAGGGGAGTAGTGGGAATTTCACCAGTGATATCTGAACCAGTACAAATGCTATGCAAGCTTACCTCTCCCTGATAGCACACTGGGGCATCAGGATGCAGGTGGGCTGTGCTTCACACCCAGGGGATGGATAGCTCTTATACCTCGTGGAATATTCTATGAGCCATAAGAAATATGTGGAGGGTTGGCTGCTAGACTGGAGAGGCAGGAGTCTTCAGGCAGTGAGAAAAATCTGATAAGGGCAATAGATGATAGGAGCTTTTGGGGTAGCCATTGTTTTGCATACTTGCTGAACTTGGCAATGAGGGATGGCCTGGGACGTAAGGACCATGGAATCTATTCCTGAAGGACCTGATAGATAGGTACAGGAAAATAGCAGGGCATTTCCATCAAAGCGTGAAGAGAATCAGCTTCTCCATAAGATGCAGGAAGAATTGAAGATGCCTCATAATCATAGGATTCAAGATGTTGGCACCCACTGGAATTCCACCTATATAATACTGCAGAGGTTAGTGGAGCAGCAGATACCGCTTCATGATCTGTCTCTGGAAACTTGGGTCATCGTGATTGGGTGGTGATGAGGCAGCTGAGGGAAATACTGAAGCCCTTCAAGGATGCCACAGAAAAATGTGAGTTTCAGAAACCCCACCCTGAGTGGGCTCATCCCTATAGTAAATGTTCTGGAGGAAAAGGTACAGGGTTTCCATGAGCAAGAGGAATGGAAGCAGAGGTGTTGCAGTTTGTGAACTCCTTTCAACAGCAGGTGCAAGAGAGACTGAAACCTGTAACAAATATATATATATATATGCTTGCTGCATTTTGTGATCCATAGGAGGAAAGGAGCCTCACCCTCCAGTGCCAGTGTTTTACACACATGAATGAGATACTGATAGGTAAGGTATGAGAACAGAAGCACCAGAGGCAGAGGCATAGTGGGGATATAGCACAGGAAAGAGTGGCCACCGTCTTAACAGGCCAAAGCCACATTGCCTGCCCACAACCATCTCTCCTGACATAGGCCAAAGCTAAAGCAGCTGGCAAGAGAGACCCCTCGGTCCAGCCAACCTTGGAGATCCCAGCAGAATTTTCTGTGACATGCTATCTCACCAGGGCCAGATTAACGGGGCATGCATCCATAGGCCACTGGGAAGGGGAAGTTAACACTCCTATCCTCCCTGCATCACCTTGCACATATCCACATTAAATTTCATCTGCCATATGGACAACCAATCTTCCAGTCTCACAAGATTCTTCTGCAATTTATCACTATCCACTTGTGATTCAACCACGCTGAATAATTTTGTGTCATCTGCAAATTTGATCACCTCACTCATCATTCCCCTTTCCAGATCATTTATAAATATATTAAAAAGCACCGGTCCAAGTACAGATCCCTAAAGCTCTCCACTGTTTACCTCACTCCACTGAGAAAACTGACCATTTAATCCTACTCTCTGTTTCCTGTCTTAACCATTTTTCAGTCCACAAAAGTACATTGCCTCCTATCCAATGACTTTTTAATTTTCTTAGAAGCTTCTCATGAGGGACTTTGTCAAATTCCAATAGGAAAGGAGGATGGTCAAAAATTCATAGAGTCCACTATGTATTATCCAATAATAAAATGTATAATTTATTGAGACTTAAGGATGTCAGTAGTGAATCTGTAATCCATTTTACATGGTCCCCCAAAACGGAACCATGCTGAAACCGCTTGTGCTCGGTTCAAGGTCCCTCCCGATTCATTTATTCGAAACACAGTTCCATGTCAGGGATCGTGTAAAATGGATTACAAATGCACTGTGGACATCCTTAAGTCTCAATAAATTATACACTTTATTATTGGACGATGCATAACTGACTCTGAATTTTTGACCATCCTCCTCCCTTCCTATTGGGATTTCCTACATTTGGTTTGGTCCTCCATCTCCTGTGCATGCTAGACTTTGTCAAATGCCTTCTGAAAATCAAATTACATCTACCGGCTCACCTTTATCCCCTTCAAAAAAAAATGTAGCAGTGCATGAGATTTCTTCATAATTATTCAAGCAAAAAGTTTTAATAAATGTTTGTGTACACTATGCATTATATTGCTTCTCAAGAGCAATTATTTATTTCCCAATATTTCCATTTTGCCCCATTTTTACCCAATTTTTTTCCCTAATTTCAAAATTTCCTGGAAATGTACATCTCTGTGAGTAATATTAAGGAATAAGCATGCAGCTGTGCTAAGTCTTGGGGAAAAAAACACCTAAAAATCCCTTATTCCCATTTAATACATATTTAGGTAAGTTTGAAAGTATTAAATGAGCCCCTAGAGAACACACAATTTCATGCGTTGTCTTGTGATGGGAATCACAATTCCTAAGCCTCTATGTGACCCACATCTGGAGGGAGAATTCAGGCCACTCCTAATTTTATTGGATCTTCTCCTGATATTTTTTTTTTCACCTATAGTGCTGATGTGAAATAGAAGAAACAGAACTAGGAATACAATCTAGTTCCTTATGAATTTTGCAGTTTTAGTGTTTAATTGGTTACCTAGGTGAAAGGACAAACTGACACAAATGGATAGGCGATTTATAAATGTCTAAGTAGTAAATACATAAATAAATGAAAAGATCACATTCTGACTTTCAGCATGGCACTGGTGTTGGAAACAATATGAGCTATGTAAGTGATCTGTAAATTGCAATTCTTGTTATCTAAAACTTTTTGGATTATTCTTGAATTAATCAGTTCAGACCCTTTCAGAGACTTCAAGGGTTCAGATATTTTTTTTTTTTGAAATCCCACCCATTTCTACTATCAAGTCAACTGCATTGCTGTGGCAACAGTACCCTGCTGCTTAAAGTTTTGTATTTCAGGTGCTGAAGATGCTTTATAGATTCACCCTCAGACCTCTGCAGAAAAACAGCACAGCCCCGGCCTCTCTGCCACATTATAGCTTAATCTTTCTGGCTAAGGCAGAATGCCCTGCTTCTTGTGAATAATTTTGCCTATTTTATAACAAGTCAAGATATCCTCTTCTTTTGGTAGGCCAAAAGTATTCCTCTCCTTCATCCTGAATCCATGCTGTGAGAGACTGACATGGTTCATTTACCCTCAGAAACCTGAGCCAGCAGCAATAGTCAACGTGTTCAGGCATGCAATTTATTTATTTATTTAAAATCTTTTCTATACCGTCGTTAAGTTATATACCATCACAGCGGTTTACAGGGGGGGGGGGCACATAAATTAAGATTGATCAATGTATATGGTCATACATTCTAAACAAGTGCCATTAAGTTCCCGTTACATATTTCATTATAAATACTATTTGATGAGTGTGATAAATCTTGTCCTTTTATCCTTGTAACATTCTTATTTACAAGTATAATTCTTATGAACTGTATATTTTCTCTTCTGTTAGCAGTGAGATAAAATAATAAAATCTGCACATATTTAGATCAGTGCTGTGTGCTGATGTTCTATTGCCTGCTCCATTCTACTTTCTATTCTCCATTTTCTTTGTTAAAAGCTTGTTTAAAAAGCCAGGTTTTCAGACATTTTCTAAATGGTTTGATGTCTCTTTGTAATCTGATCTCTAGAGGCATGGTGTTCCATAGTATAGGTCCTGCTAATGATAGAGCCTGTTCTCTAACTTGGATTAGTCTTGCTGTCCTGACAGAAGGGACGGTTAGGAGTGCTTTGTTGGCTGATCTCAGGTTTCTATGTGGAACATGTACACGTAGTGCTGTGTTCAGCCAATCTGCTTTTTCGTCATGTATTAATTTATGTATTGTGCATAGTGTTTTGTACTGTATTCTTTGCTCTATAGGTAACCAGTGTAGCTCTGCTAGGGTCTCAGGGGCAGATTTTCAAAGGGGTACGCGCATAAGATATGTGTGTACCCCCCAAAAACCTGCCCCAAGCTCCCCCTGCGTGTGCCAAGTCTATGTTGTATAGGCTGCCAGCGCGCGCAAAGCCCCGGGATGCGCGTAAGTCCTGGGGCTTTCCTGGGGGGGCGTGTTGGGGATGTGTTGGGGGCGTGTCACGACTGGTGCGTCATCGGGGCCGTGTTGGAGGCATGTCGGGGGCGTGAAGCAACCTGCGCATCGTTGGGGGCGTTCTGGGGGCGTGGCCTTGGCCTCCGGACCAGCCCCTGGACCGGACCATGGTGCGCCAGCAGCCGGCCCGGTGCGCGCAAGTTAGGGCCGGGGGTGGGTTAGTTAGGGGAAGGGAGGGGAAGGTATGGGGGGGGGGGGGTGGAAGGAAAGTTCCTCCGAGGCCGCTCCGATTTTGGAGCGGCCTCGGAGGGAACGGAGGCAGGCTGCGCGGCTCGGCGTGTGCAGGCTGCCGATTTTGCGTAGCCTTGTGCGCACCGACCCCAGATTTTAAAAGATACGCGCGGCTACACGTGTATCTATTAAAATCCGGCATACATTTGTTTGCGCCTGGTGCGTGAACAAAAGTATGTGCGGGCATACTTTTATAAAATCTATCCCTCAGTAATGTGATCCCTTTTTCTTTTACCAGTCAGAATTCTTGCTGCAGTGTTTTGTAGTATTTGGAGTGGTCTTAATGTAGTGTATGGTAATCCTAATAACAGGGCGTTGCAGTAATCGGTGCTTGCAAATATTAGTGCTTTAGTACTGTTTGAAAGTTTGAAGGTGTTAGTAAGGGTTTTAGTTTCCTGAGAACCATGAGCTTTGCATAACCTTCCTTAACTTTTAGTGATATGTGTTGTTTAAGGCTGAGTTCAGTGTCAATTATTACTCCTAGGTTTCGTACCTTCTCTGCTAATTCTATTTTCTGGTTGTTTTTAAGCAATAATGGAGTTTGAATAACCTTGATATTTTTCTGTTCTAAGTGTAGGAATTCAGTTTTTTTGATGTTAATAACTAGCTCCATTTGGTTTAGTAGTTGTTTGATAATATCTAGGTATATGTTAGCTAGGTTTATTGTTTTTTCAATTGTGTCATCTATGGGTAAGATTAGTAGGGACGTGAATCGTTTTTTAACTATTTAAATTATCGTCTGATATTTTTAATATCGTCATTAATCGTTAAAGAGTGCGATACAATAGAAATTCACCCAATTTATCATTAAAAAAAATCGTTAATCGGGTTAGTGCGCACTAACAGGAAGTTAGTGCGCACTAACAGAAAATGATACAATTTGACACTTTTCAGGTCAGTTAAGGTCAGTTAGGAATGAATATGTATTCCTATTGGCTGCCCTCTTATTTATTGATGTTGCCAAGTTTCCCACTGAGGTGATGGTTTAATATATGGGGGATGGGAAATGGAAACAGTTGGTAGCTTGACAAAGGGAAGGGAAAGGGGGAGATGAAGGGCCAAGCAGTCCCACTCCCTGGTCTCTGAAGGACAGATCTCTTCAGAAAATCAGAGCTGCTGATTGCAGGGGCTATCTCCCCCTTCACATCCCTCTTCCCCCCCCCCCCAATTCACTGTGCTCAAGTTTGCAGTTCCTGTGTTAAACTAAACTTATTTTTTTTTCACTAGAGTAGAATAAAATAAAATGAAGTACTTTGTGTATTAAACTAAAGAAACTTTACATAACATGAAATTAAGTACTTCTCTATATTCTACTTTAGTGAAACAAAACATTTAATAAAGAAACTTGTAGCCTGAGCTTCAAAACATTAACATACTATAGAAAAACTAAACAAAAAACTTTATTATTAATTTATTATAATTACAGTGGTTAAATTTAAAGAGCAGGCTGAGGCTAGACTGGCTACTGGCTAGTGGCTACTGCTGGCACTGTCACTGCTGCAGCCTGCTGGCACTTTTTTTCTCTTTCTGGCTAGTGCGTGCTATATCTGGTAGCAAAATGGCCACGGGGGACAGCACCAAGCATGCGCGGCTTAGTGTGCACCTCTAGTTAACGAACATTTCCTCAAATGTTACTTTTAAACCATTAAGTAACAATTTTTTGATAGTGTGCACTAACTCGCATTAGTGAGCTCTATTCAGAAAAATGATTTTTTTGCAAAAAAATCATGCCGATCAGATTTTTTTCTCCCCCCAGCCGATCCAGATCGTTAAAACGATCGGGCACACGATTCACATCCCGAAAGATTAGTTGAATGTCATCAGCATATATGTAATGTATAATTCCCAGGCCTGCCAGCAAATGGCATAAAGGCAGCAGGTATATGTTAAAGAGTGTTGCAGACAAAGCTGATCCTTGTGGAACCCCTTGTGGCATTTGGTGTGTGTGTATGTGTGTGTGTGTGTGGGGGGGGGGGGGGTTGTTGTTATCTACATTGATAAATAAAAGTATTCTGACTCCTTCAGAGCAAAAGTACTGGGTTGTCTTTTTGGCAGGTAGGGTCTGCTCGCACTTCATTTATATTTAAATTAATGGGTCTTAAATACTTACCAAAAGACAGTTATAAAATAGCAACCATGTGCAAAATTTAAAATTGTGGCAATAATTCTACAGTGTATCATGCCACCTCCTGACAATTCCTAAATAGATGCAATATACCAGGGTTCAATCCAATTTTCTTTTAAGATAACAGTGTTAAATAGCCTTTTCACAGAAAGTATACTAACCTGCCTTAGCACTAACAGGTGCATTAACACATGTTAAGATGAATTCAGGGAGTCAAATTTTCCATAGCCTGCTTAAGTCACCAAATGCATGCATAAATGGGCCCACAGAAATTTATGCTAGTATTTTATTTTATGAACTGTAGTGGGGTGGGGTTTATAAAATACCTCATATTTCTTCACTGAAACTGCACCCATATGTTTCAGCACATACTTGTATTGTATTCTGCATTACAAATAATACATACTTATAATCCAGAAAACATATACTTACTCTACTCATTTTATTAAATTATGTGTATATATTTTATGTGTGTAATATTAATTATATGTGTGTGCATAACCCTGTGATATAAGTGGTGGCATGAATTTAATAAATAATGCACATTCTCTGCTTCTGAAAATACCTGTGCATGTACTTGTAATTACCTGTTCACTGATACCTCCACCAATTCACGCAAACTCTCTAGCACTTCATTTTGATTCGCTATCACTTAAACCAGACCTCCCACACAAAAACAGCAGACAAAGGACAATTTCACTTCCATATAATTAAGGTGTAAAAGCATATGGACAAATCCAGAAATGTATGCATGTATTCTGCTTGCAAAATAGCAATTTGTTTGATTACTTCTAAACCCTGACCTGAAACATCCCTTTTTTTCCCTATTAACATTTATGCACGACACCAGAAATAAGCGCATATTTCTTAAATAGCATAGAGACATGTACACACTACTTGCACACATATATGCTGATTTTACGTGCAGAAACCTTATGAAAATTAATCCCAGTGAGTGTGTTAGTTGATGCAATGCTAACACTGTTAATAGGGTGTTAATAGGGATGTACTTTCTTTTTGTTTATTGTTGGCGTGTGCATAAATATTTGATGCATGTACAATCTGATTTTATGAATATAAAATGTCATTCATGCACATAAACTTCCAAAAACCAACAGTATGAATGGGTATTTCTGAACAAAAATGAGAAATTTTTGTTTGAACCAAAAATGAATCAAACAAATCTTTTTTCCATGCACATCCCTAGGCATTAGTACCTTGAATGCTTTAAAAAAATGTGAAATTTTCAATATAACTACCTACTTTAAATATGTAAATATTAAGATAATAAGCTCATTACTGATTACCACATTATTTACAAAAGAGAATTGAATTTCAGTCATCCATCAGAGATCAAATTAACTACACCTCTTGAGGTTAATTACCTGACTCAGTGCCAATCAGGTCAGTGCACTAGCAAGAAACAACAGGAAAAAGCAGTGCCCTGGTCTTCCCACCCCACCCTGATGTTGATGTTATCTCTCCCACCTTCTAAGTCAAGACCACCCCCGCTCATCCTTTGAAGCTGGCCAGTGAACCACCTTTTTCCCAAGTTAAAGTTAATCACTTTTAAGTATTTTTGGTTGCAGTAAATTTTTGTTGAACACCTCAAAAGTGTGTCCAGCTTCTTTATTCAGTGTCACAGTTTTCCTAAAACATGGACATCAGGATAGTGAGTAAAGCTAAGAAAGCTATCAAAAGAGAGACTGAGAGGGACAATTGCGGGGAGCGTTCGAAGATGGCGTCGCGAGGAGAGGATGTGGAATGTAGTAGCTCCCGTATTGCTCGCTTTTGTAACTATTTCCTAAATGCCTCATACAAAGAGAAAAAGATGAGTTAGAGAAGGAGCCTCAGCCTCTCTAAAACCCGTACTTGTTCAGACGAGCATAGCCGGCTTCTACCCACCTGCAGAAGTGAATGCTCCGGAGGTTCCCACAAGAGTGAAGGGAGGAGAGCAGACCCCCCCCCCCCCCACTCCCCGCTCATGGGAGAGACATCGTTGAGTCCCAGAGCTCCGACGACGCTCTCTCCACCACTGCATGGTGTGACTGTGGGCCCGGCACACCCCAGAGACGGAAGGCATCCTTAGGGGTGAGTGTCCCCAAGGAGAGTCCGGGAGGGGCTAAAGCAGCGTTTTTTATCGAGGGTGGAATGTTATCTTCCACTCCGTGGCTGGAAGGGCTGACTCTCGATTGTGTGCGAGAGGGAGGTGGCATTGGGGCCACCAAGGAACAGAGTGTGACGGAGCAAACGGCCTGGATTCAAGATGGACATTTTCCTCAAACATCTCAATCGGTAACTTTTACTTCTCAATCATTATTGGTGAAACCAAGTGTAGTGGCTTTAGATTCATACCTGATATTTTCTGGGGCATGATTTTTACTGTCTGTAAATTTGAAAAATTCAATAAAAAAAAAAAGAAAGACTGAGAGACTGTGTGTTAGTCCCCACCTCTGTGAGCCTAGGGCCCTAGAAGTTGAATCCTCCTTCCCGCCAGAAAGAACCCGGCACCCTGGGACCAGTGGACTGTGTTGGCGTGAGAAGAGGGTGATCAGGGAGAAAAGTGTCACCAGGGTCAACCATGTGCAGGGCCGGTGGAAGCACTAGATGGATTGGGTGGCCATCTAGAGAACCATCGGTTGTGGGGGCAGCCACAGCATGGTCTCTCCTTCTTGCCTGTGTGGCTTGGAAGAGAAAATACCATGGTGAAGGCCTGTGCAGGCGGAAAGAGGGAAAGACTTTGCTGTCGCCACCACAAGCAGGAAAAAGAACAGCACGTCCCTGCAGTAAGCAGAAGCAGTGTCAGCCCTGGCTTGTGTGTCAGTGAAGAGCAGGAGGTGAAGGAGCAGCAGCTCGGTACAAGCAGCACCAACTGAGCAGCCATCAGGAAGATGTGAAGCAACACAGCTCCGCCCAGTCAGGAAGTAATATCGGTCAGTTTTTGCTCAGCAGGAGGAGCAAGAGGCAGAGAAGCGTCAGTCCCTACAGGTCTGAATAAAGGAAGAGTATCAAGGGATGCGAGTGCTGAAGAAGGAGCTGTTACTGTTGGCATTGTGCTTCTGGAAGAGGGTCAATGTCTGAGAAAGAGCATGTGCGTGTGTGTGTGTTTGTGTGTGCATGATAGAGGGCATGTCTGTATGTGTGTTCATGTATGAGAGAGAGGGCATGTCTGTGTGTGTGTATGAGAGAGAGTGCATGTCTGTGTATATGCATAAGAGAGAAAGAATGTCTATGTGTATGAGAGAAAGAGAGAGAACATATCTGTCTATTTATGTAAGAGAGAGGGCATATATGTGTATAGAGATATGGCATGTGTGTATGTATTAAGAGGGAGGGCATGTCTACCTGTGTGCGTGTATATGAGAGAGGGAGCATGTCTGTGTGTGTGTGGGGGGGTGCGTGTATGAGAGAGAGAGAAATTTTGTGTGTGTACTGTATGTATGAGAGAGACAGTGTATGTCTATGTGTGCATATGTATGAGAGAGAGGGCAAGTCTGTGTGTCTACATGTATGAGAGAGAGAGGGAAGGCATGTTTGTGTGTGTTTTTGAGTGAGCAAACATGACTGTATATATGAAAGAGATAGCAGAAAGTTTTTGACCTTGCCCCCCCCCCCCCCCCTGCTAATTCATAACAATCTCAGGGCATCTGGAAAGCCAAAGATAGCAAAATAGAAACATGATGGCAGAAAAAGAACATATAGCTCATCTAGTCTGCCCATCCATCCAATTAATTTAGCATTCAAATTCTCATCACTTCCTTAGCAATCCCCTATATTTATCCCATGCTTTCTTGAATTCAGATACTGTTTTTGTCTCCATTACATTATATTTGGCAGCTCATGGGACAGCCCCACGAGCTGCCTCATTTACCCCAGGACTGCCAGCAAGTCTTCATGGCAGGAATACCGCCAGCATCCAGGCCCCGCTGGGTGTGGCTTGAGATGCCACCACATCATCGCTCCTCTAACTCTCCCTAGGCTCACACACGCCTGACACTCAGACATTTAAAAGGCCCAAAGTGGGAACCCAGCCTTGGCACCCTTTGATGAAATCACAAGCCCTCCAGTATATAAGGCTCCCTCGGAGCAGCAATTGGTGCCTCAGCAACGTGTCTCCTGCCTAGCAGTGCATGTTGCCAGCATTCCTGATTCCTTGTCTTCCAGCCCTGCCTTGTCCAGCCTTGTCTTCCAATTCTTCCTCGTTCAGCCTTGTCTTCCTTACTCACCCTGTCCAGTGTCTTCAGTGTCTCTTCGTCTACCCTTGGCCTGACTCTATGGATCTTGACCTCTTGCTTGGACTGACCACGATTGCCTGCCACCAGGACTTGACCCCTTGCCTGAACCTGGTCACAATTGCCTGCTGCCTGGATTTGACCCCTTGCTAGACCTGACCACAATTGCCTGCCATCTGAACCTGACCCCCTTGCCTGGACCTGACCACTCTTGCTAACCACCTACCCTGACCTTGGCCTGTCTCTGACTCTGTTAGTCTGCTGCCTGCCCTGACCTCGGTGTGTTTTTGAATTTTAATTATCATCACCATCCTAGGGACCTGCCAATGTCCTCCTGGCCACCAGAACACAAGGGCTCAACCTGTGGGGGAGGCGGAAGATAAAGGTGAAGCTCCAGATTGTTCTGCTACAGGACGCATTTGCCAGTTGTTGGTGTAAACCTTGTGGGTTCACTTTCAAGGCTACGTAAACTTTGCTGCAGCACAAAGGGCTCACACATCTGCTGCCCTTCACAGTTTATTAAGGCCATGAGCTCAATGGGCTCGCTTTCAGCTTCGCTATCACCAGCTTAGCATACCAGCTTCAGCAGCAACAGAATCAGCTTAATACTATGGCAGGATATGTTCAGGGTACTGAGGCCTGGCCTGCTCCAACTTTGGCTCTGGTACCTGTCTTGTGGCCTGCTGCTCTCATGATCCACCTGTCTCTACCTCCAAGGTTTGAGGGAGATCCATTAAAATATAGAGGCTTTCTCAACCAACGTCAGATGCAATTTGAATTGCAGGCAACCTTGTTTCCGACAGACTGAGTCAAAGTAATTTATATTCTCTCCTTGTTGGGTGATACTAGGCTGGCTTGGGCCTCATCCCTTTGGGAAAGAGATGATCTACTCTTGGGGGACCTGGCTTGCTTTCTGCAAGAATTCTGGCAAATATTTGATGAGTCCAGTTGCAAGGCTTCCAATGCATCTGAACTCCTACGGGTTAGGCAAGGCTCCCAGTCTGTGAGAGAGTATGCAGTGCACTTCCACACTCTGGCCTCTAAACTTTAATGGAGCAGTGATAGTCTGATTGCGATTTTCCAACAAGGACTTTCGGAGCGCATTAATGACAAGCTGGCAGCCTGAGACCTGCCAGACATCGTGGAAGGCCTAATTAGCCTAGATGCAAGGCTATTCCTGAGGTTCCAGGAATGGACCAAAGAGAGAGGCTCAGCTTGCTGCTCCATTCACCTTGCCTCAACTTTCTGGTGTCCATTAACCTCCTGCTTTCCTTTGGAGCTGAGACCTGCACTAGTGAAAGTCATGAAAGTGGATTGCATCAAGCTATCAGCAGAAGAAAAGCAGAGATGCTGTAACTTGAGCCTGTTCTGCATCTGGGCATTTCAGAAGTTGCTGCCCAACTAAGCTGGAAAACTCAAGAACCTAAGCCTGGTGGGAGAGGTCACCCTAGGTCAATCTTGCACCTCTCCATAGCTGTCAGTACCAATACATCTATCCCTTGGGAACATTCTTGCCAATGCTCTTGTCTTTCTGGATACTGGTGCTGGGGGCGACTTTATTCATGAAGCTCTGGTCCAACACTACTGCATACCAACGGTTTCCTTGGCTACCCCTCTTTTGATATCCTCTGTTTACAGAGAACCTTTACCCAAGCATGTCATAAGAGCTACAGTACCACTGACCATTCAAATAAGGATCCTGCATGGGGAGCAGATCAGTCTCTATGTGTTGTCCAAGGCACTCAATTCAGTTATCTTGGGTCTGCCATGGTTCATGCTACATCAGCCCCATATCGATTGGACCACGTTGCAAATCACCAGATGGCATCCTAACTGTCATGAGCAATTCCTTGCCAAAGATTTCCCTGAGGTGCCTGTGGTTCGGACAGTTACCTCAGAGTTTCCAGGTCTGCTACCACAATATACTGAATTTGCAGATGTTTTCAGCAAACAGCAGGTAGAGGTCCTGCCATCTCATAGTTCCTACGATTGTGCCATAGACCTGGTCCCTGGCAAGATTCCAACCATAGGCAGAGTATACCCGCTTTCTGCTCTTGAAACAGAGGCTATGACCAAATACATTAAAGATAATTTTGACAGAAGCTTCATTTGCCACTCTTCCTCACCTGTAGGGGCTGGATTCTTTTTCAAAGAGAAAAAAGGTGGGTTGAACATCCCTGCATTGATTATCATGATCTTAACTCTATTACCAAGAAGAATTGCTATCCTCTTCCCTTGATCTACAAGCTCTTTCACCACCTTCGGGGCGCGCAAATATTTATCAAGCTGGATCTTTGGGGGGCATACAACTTGATCAGAATTCGAGAGAGTGCTGAATGGAAAACTGTCTTTAACAACTTGAATGGACACTATGAATACCTAGTGATGCACTTCAAGTTATACAATGCCTTCACAGTCTTCCAGTTTCTGGTAAACAAGATCTTCCGGGTCCTTCTCTACTCCCATGTAGTAGTTTTCCTGGATGATATTCTAGTCTTCTCAAAGTCATTGTCTGAGCACCATCATCATGTGAAACAAGTCCTCCAGAGACTCCGTGAGCACCACTACTACTCCAAGTTAGAGGAGCATGCCTTTGAACTGGAAGAACTTCATTTCTTGAGATTTATTACAGTATCTCTCATCAAGGCCTACATATGGACCCAGAAAAATTAAAAGTCATACTGGAGTGACCCCAGCCAGTAGTACTTAAAATGCTGCAGCATTTCCTGTGGTTTGCAAATTACTATAGGCAATTTATCCATGATTACTCCTCCTTAGTGGCTGCACTCACAACCTTAACTAAAGAATGTGTGGATACCAAGAAGTAGATCATGGACACTATCCAAGCTTTTGAGCATCTCAAAGAAGAGTTCACCCTTGACCCTTGCCTACATCATCCAGATCCGGCCAACCTATTAATCTTGGAAGTAGATGGTTCTTCTCTTGGGGTAGGCGCTCTCTTCCTACAGCATAACCATAATGGTACACTTGTGACCTTATCCAACTTTTCTAAGAAATTCTTTCGGGCAGAGAAGAATTATATCATTGGAGATCATGATCTACTAGCGGTCAAGCTAGCCTTCAAAGTATGGCAACACTTGCTGGAAGAAGCAAAGAACCCAGTAACTATCTAATTGGATCATAAGAATCTAGATCATCTAGCGCAAGCATAGAGACTGAATCCTTGGCAAGCCCATTTGTCATTGCTTTTTAATTGGTTTGACTTTGAGTTGCGGTACCATCCTGCTGAGAAGAACTGATGATCTGATGCCCTCTCACATGCCTTTGATATTGAAGGATCTCTGGAATCTCCATAGCATATCATCAACCCTGCAAAGATTGTGATTGCTGCCACACTTACAGTTCCTCCTGGGAAGACTGTGGTTCCCTGGTAACTATCAAAACAGCAAGGAAGGCTGCTTAATAAAGCCGTGGAGGCAACAATACACAATAAGCAGCCTAATGTCCAAAAAGCAAGTTTATTGCTTTTTGGACATTAGGCTGCTTATTGTGTATTGTTGCCTCCCTGGTAACTATGACAGAAGGTTCTTTAGTGGGATCATGACTCTTGCTTGGTGGGACTCTCAGATAATACCCAAACCTTGGAATTAGTTGTTCGACACTCCTGGTGGCCTCAGATGAAGACTGACATGAAGCATTTCGTAGTTTTTCCCCATATGTGCCATGAATAAAAGTGTGCAAGCATGACCTTGGAGGTTGTTATAGCTGCTGCCAGCCACCAAGGAACCCTAGACCCATTTGGTCACTGACCTCATCACTGATGTTCCCTCTCTGGTGGCAATACCACCATATGGATGGTAGTAGATAGGTTTTCTAAGATGACTCATTTCACTTCCCTCCTGGATCTCCCATCTGCACCTAAACTAGTTAAACTTTCCAACACATCTTGCAGCTGCATGGTCTCCCTCTTCACATCCTCTCAAACCATGGGGATTCAGTTCACAGCCCGCTATTGTAATGGTTTGTGCAGCAAGTTTTGAATTACATTGGATTTCACCTCAGCTTACCACCCCCTGAGAAATGGACAAACCGAGCAGATAAATCAGTCTCAAGGCTATGTGAACCAACGGTTATATGAACCAACGGCAGGATAACTAGGCTTCCATCCTCCTATGGGCCAAATGCTCACATAATAACCATGTAAACAGTTCCACAGAGTCATCACCCTTTACACTGTATTTGAACACCATCTCCATACACCTAGACCTATTCCAGTCTCTGACTCTTGCCGAGCAGCTAATCTGATGGGACAGGAACTCCAGGAGCTGTGGCGAAAGACACATCATCTTCTAGAACATTTAAAAAAACACACTGATAAGAAATGCTGCCCTGTGCCTCAACTTTGTCCAAGAAGCTTAGTTTGGCTCAGCACTAAAAATCTATGATTGAAGATGCCATCTCTGAAGTTCACACCACAATTCATGGGTCCATTCCCCATTGAGTGACAACTGAGCCCTGTGGCTTACAAGCTCAGACTGTTGGCATTGTTACAAATTCATGATGTTTTTCACATCTCACTATTGAAGCCTGCCATTCTCTCTTGGCCAGGCAGACTGCCCCTCCAGACCACTGAAGTTGCTAGAGAGGAAGTCACTCAGTTCAAAACTCAGGAGATTTTAGATTCGTGAAGAGCCTGAAACTAGTTGAAATTTCTCATATCCTAGAAGAACTATGTACCTGAGGAGAAATCTTGGGAGCTGGCCTCCAACCTTCAAGTCCCTCAACACATATCTGAATTCCACAGAAGATACTCTGGGAAACCCAAGCTTAGAAAACAAGGGAGGGGGCTTTGAAGGGGCAGGTACCATTAGGAACATGGCTCTAAAGATGGCCCTGCAAACCACTGTATTCACCCCAATGGCGCTGCGAGAAGTCCAGGATGCCATCGGCACACTTCCGCGGCTGAGATGCCTCTGTCTCCTTAGAGCTGGGTGTGGCCCTCCATGCCACCATGCTGATACTGTCCTGGATCCTCCATAGTTGCATGCATTTGTGCACATTATATGGGCCCCACAGCAGGAAATATTGAGCAGTGCCTTCCAATGACATCAGGATGACTGGCTTATTTAAGCCAGGACTTTGCAACAGTAACTTGCCTCAGCAATAGATCTTCTGCCTTGAAGTGCATGTTGCCAAGTGTTACTGATTCCTGTGTTCCTGTGCCTCATCCAGCCTTGCCTTCCAGCCACTCCTTGTCCAGCCTTGCCTTCCAGTAGGGATGTGAATCGTTTTTTGACGATTTAAAATATCGTCCGATATATTTTAAATCGTCAAAAATCGTTAGAGCCGCGATACAATAACAATTCCCCCGATTTATCGTCAAAAAATCGTAAATCGGGGGAAGGGGGAGGGGAAGGGGGAGGGCGGGAAAACCGGCACACTAAAACAACCCTAAAACCCACCCCAACCCTTTAAAATAAATCCCCCACCCTCCCGAGTCCCCCCCCCAAAATGCCTTAAATTACCTGGGGTCCAGAGGAAGGGTCCCGGTGTGATCTTTTACTCTCGGACCTCGGACGTCCGTGCGTTGTAGAAACAAAATGGCGCCGGCGCTACCTTTGACCTGTCATATGACAGGCCAGCGCCATTTTGTTTTTTTGTCCCCCGACGTCAGGAGCGTAGGAGATCGCTCCCGGACCCCCGCTGGACCCCCAGGGACTTTTGGCCAGCTTGGGGGGGCCTCCTGACTCCCACAAGACTTGCCAAAAGTCCAGCGGGGGTCCGGAATGACCTCCTGCAGTCGAATCGTTTTTCCGTACGGAAAATGGCGCCGGGTTTTAGGGTTGTTTTAGTGTGCCGGTTTTCCCACCCTCCCCCCCCCCCCCACTGGACCCCAGGTAATTTAAGGCATTTTGGGGGGGTTCGGGAGGGTGGGGGATTTATTTTAAAGGGTCGGGGTGGGTTTTAGGGATGTTTTAATGTGCCGGTTTTCGATTTACACGAGTTACACGATATTTAAAAAACCCAAACTGCGACGATCCGATTCCCTCCCCCTCCCAGCCGAAATCGATCGTTAAGACGATCGATCACACGATTCACATCTCTACCTTCCAGCCTTGCCTCGTCCATCCTTGTCTTCTCCATCTTTCCTCATCCAACCCACCTTGTCCAGCCTCACCTTATCTTACCATCTTGTCCAGTGTCTTCAGTGTGTCTTCATCCCCCTTGGTTTGACTCTCTGAATCTTAACCTCTTGCTTGGACCTAACCATGATTTCCTGCCACCTGGAGCTGACCCCCTTGCCTGGACCTGACTACTCTTGCTAGCTGCTGCCTTGATCTTGGTTTGTCTCTGACTCTGTTAGTCTGCTGCCTGCCCTGACCCCAGTGTGCTTTTAGATTTTAGTTATCGTCACCACCCTAGGGACCCACGTAAGTCCTGCTGGCCACCAGAACCCAAGGGCTCATACTGTGGGGGAGCCAGAGTGTCCTGCTACAGGGTGTGTTCACCAGCTGCTGGCATAGGCCTCATGGGCTCACCTTGAGGCTGCATCAACTACGCTGCAGCACAAAGGGCTCACACACCCACTCCCCTTCACAGGAGTATTATTTCTGCAGTAGGGGGTAGTTTAGCTATATAGCATGATCATGTGCTAGACATTCTTTTGGTCCTTGTTCTTACCTTATCTTTTCTTGCTGTCACCTTACCCCTAGGTGAGTGCCTGGTGTACATACTTAATAAAAATTGGTTAATATCTGCCAGCTCCACCTAATATTGTACAGTTCCTGGTGCCAGTGCACCAGTATTCAAACTTACCTCACTTGATCCAGGATCTCTTCATCAGTCACAAGAATTTGAAAATGTTCTTTTCCTTGCTGAAAGCATTGTTTATGCATTTGCCAGCATTACTTACTTTTAGCCTGACAGAAGTCAGACCTCAGTGCAGCTTTTGGACAAAGTTTGCTTTAAAATGTGCAGGAAAACAAGAGCTATCAGAATCTCCTGGTTTTGCTCGTTGCCCTGTTCTAGTTCCTAAACTTTGGAAAAAGTGGTAGATGCAAAGCAGACTGCAATAAATTCATGTAAGAAAGGGTTTTCTCTAGTGTTTGCTGTGTAATAATTCATGTGTAATCACATGCTGTACTTTGGCAAACAGTTTTGGCTTCATATATTATCTAGTGACTTGCGCAGCCTGTATGAAATCAAGCTTTCGCCACAGTTCAGAAGAGGCCTTTTCCAGTGCCACATTTTTATCTTAATTTATTATGTTCTCTCAATTTGCTGAAATTGTTTTGCCATGAATACTGAAACAGAACAAGCCTGAAAATATTTGTAGTCTGATGTTGTACTTTTGTGGCTATCCATCGTTTATTACTTACACAATGTGGTAAGGAATATCATTAAATAACATGAATATAACCCATTATTCAAATGTAAAAAAGCAATATTAAATAAATCATCTGTAGCCCCTCTGTGTGTAGAATCAGGTGCTCAAGTATTATCCTTATTGGTATGTAGTAATAAAGAGTCCTGATAAATCAGCAATTGAATGCATAATAGCTTTTGAAATCATTTGTATTTAGAAGTCCTGTAAACTAGGTCAAGAGATCCTGTGTGTTCATTTAGAGACTTCTAGTGTTGGAACAGCTCCAGGGATCCAAGCAAAGTGTGAACATCCAACAAGGCTAGCTCAAGAACCATCTTGGAAAAGTCCAGCAATCCACCATATTCCTCGGTTGGGCTTGCACAATGCCCCTAGCAGATCAATCCAGTACCACCCAGCAGAACCTCCTCCTTCCTGGATCCCCCTTCTGGTGTTAATATCTGAGGTCTGGGTACTGAGAGGGATTCAGGACCACCTAGCTGGACGGTTTTGACATTTCTGGGATGTCCAAGTAAATGAAGTAAAACCATCAACTCATGGAAGCAGGAACTCAACCCACTGTAGCTAGCCCTAATGTACTGGCATAGATTGCCCTGCTCTACAACTGTCTCACAACATGAAGTGGAAATGCATTTACTGTGACGTTTTCTGTGGATTGGACTTTTGTAAATACACTTCGCCTGTAAAATAAACCAGACCAGTTGGAGCCACCAGGAGGCTGTTTCCTGAAATAATATTAGCCTACGCAACCAGCATAGCTGACAGAGCAATGCTGGACATGCCAGGAGCCAGACACAAGGTTCAAGCTTCTGGCTCTTATTCAAGGTTTGAGAAGGTGCGAGGGAAGAGACGTTGCAAGTGCACTTAGCCAGAATGGGAATGGAGGGGAGATTCCTATTGCCATGGCTCTTTAAAAATTTTAAAACTTCAGGTGGTGGTGGGAGAGAACATGGAAGCCTTTTTCAGCCTTGAGGCCCACAACTTTATTTCTTATTTTAGGGGGCCTGTGGTGGGTTCAGGGATCTTGGATTGGGGGTATTGGACCATGAAGGCCACACAGGAGCTAGTTTTTCTTGCCTCTGCTCACTACTTAACCGGCGATATTTTTTAAATATCGCCGATTAAGTTATAGTTATCCAGTAAACTTACCTGGATAACTTTCCAATCTATCCAGCAATATTCAAACGTATCCAGTTCTGTTGCAAAGTTATTTGATTAAGTTTGCCAGGATAATTTGATTCAGGGATATTCAGCAGGATGTTTATTCAGCTGAATATCTGGGTTAACTTATCAAACTAACTTTAACTGGATAAGTTAGCCATTGTAGAATCTTTTTGAATATTAGCCTCTGAGTGTTTACTATACCCAAGAGAGCCACACGAAAAAAGAAGACAGCAAGGAAAAGATAATTGAACCAATAATGTAAGTTTGCGACTCTCACACTCATCAGTGAGCACACCAGACAACATCAAAAGAAAGAAAATTTAAATCAAGATGGGCCCGATTCTAGCACAGCGACAAACTGCCAGGCATTCTCTTAATAGCATGTTCAGACATACAGCAGTGTGTTGTGGGGCTGAGATTATTTGCAGATCATAATTTTTCTGACAAATACTACTTTACCTCACAGCTTTCTGCATTTTGAAATGATCTGCCTCGCAGATGTATGTTCTTGCTGTCGTTTGCTTTTCTACTTTTTTTTTTTCTCTGTATCCTGACAAATGAATCCTGATTTATCAAATATTTTTCCCAGAAGCACTGACCAGGACAAATCCCTTGAAAAATCAGCTTTTGATGTGTAATAATCATTCATGATAAAGCTATTTCAGGCAGACTTAAGGAATAAATCACTAGCATTTCACTTCTGGAGCCATGCATTAAATCCCGTTTTAAGTTCTAAAACAAGTAATGGTGCCATTGTTGTTGGTATTTTTACAAACCTTTCTGTGCCCCTGACAACTGCATTTAAAATGAAACCTTTCGGCTGCTAGCTGGGCTGAATAGTTCTCAATTTGCTTGCAGACTAATTAAAGGAAAAGTGTTGCACACTTAGATGTAGTCGATCTTTGCTTGGTCAAGTATTGTTTCAAAGGTTTTAATTAAAAAAATTAAGTTATTTTATTAAATAAGCCCAAAGCTTTATGGATATGAGCCAGTTCTTCCTAAAGGCATGGAGGATTGCACAAGACATGTTAAATATCACATTTCACATGTTCAGCAAATGTGGCTCTCTATACACAATATAAATGCAGTGGCCTTTCTTTTTAACAAACCAATTTATAATAAATCTTTTTAATGTTTATAACCAGCTTAAGTCATGCCCCCATAGTAAAATGTGCATAGTATTTGCATTAACAGTCAAATTCTGCTATAAGCAGACCATCTTCATAGTCAACAAAACTAAAGACTCACAGACTACAGCACATAAATGCAAAAGGAGCTTTACTAATTGTGTTATTTTGTTTAAATTAAAACAAAATCAAGATAAAGTTTTTCTGTGTAAAAGTTAAAAGACGTGTAATGGGGCTTTGCTATTCACAATTTTATCCAATATTTTTCCATCTTGGGCAGTGGAAGGGGGTTTTGATATTTTTAAACTCCTCCTCTTGCTGTAGCCCCAACTTTTTGAGGGAGTCTTCAGTGGGGTATAAAATCCTCTGGATCATGCCCAGTGATTTAGTGGGAAGGCGATGGAGAAGGAATAGAATTTTGGCTGTTATGGTCATTGCCTC
This sequence comes from Rhinatrema bivittatum, assembly GCF_901001135.1. Taxonomy (NCBI): domain Eukaryota; kingdom Metazoa; phylum Chordata; class Amphibia; order Gymnophiona; family Rhinatrematidae; genus Rhinatrema; species Rhinatrema bivittatum. The sequence goes on from NC_042619.1 coordinate 118,835,084, forward strand.
ATCCCTGGAGGCCTTGATCTGCAGTTGAAGAGCTGTGACTGGAGTAGAGTTGAAGAGTTTTTTGAGAAGACTGAAAGACTGAAAGATGGCATCAAAGATCTTTTTGTCTAAGCGAACAGATACAGCAAGGGTGAGAAGAATTTGTGGACTCTTGACTAAAGCACTCAGGAGACCTGGGAGTTTTTTGAAAGTTGGATTTCAGATGGATATTTTTGCACTTGTTGGATTTTTGAGCTTGGGGATATTTTTTTCCATTTCAATCAACGTATGCTGGAATTGTACTCCAGCTATCCCACCTTTCAAGGGGAGGATATCTTTAACATGGATGGTGCGTGGTGCAGATGAAAGGAGATCAGCAAGGAGCTCTAGAATGGACAAGGAAACTATGATCTCTCTCGCTTTAATATTTTTTATGCTGTTCTTAATTATTTCTATTTTGGCCTGGATATTCATCTTTAACTTAAAGTACACTGAGTATTTTGAACACCACCAAAGACTGTTTATTTTTCTGTTTGATTTTTTCCTGTGGGTAAATGGACGGAACCTGGGAAGACTGTAACTTTGCTCTGTTGCTAATATTTACTTCTTTGCTCCTTTTTGGGTTCTATTGCACCTGGTTGGCATCCTCCTTCTGGACTATGAACCGTTTGACTTAAGATAACTTCGCCCCTGCTGGATTTGAACCCTGGCATCCAGGGATGGTGCAAAAGTATTTGGCACCCTAGGCGATCCTTCGGTTATGCAACATCCTCCCTCCACTTAGCTATTGGCAGCGGCTCCAGAACAGCTGTCTCCCCTACCGGCAGCTCTTTGGAAATATTGGTCCTGGCACAGAACTCCTCTGGGCCTTGCGTTGGAAGGAGTTTTCTGCCCCTCAAAATTTTGGCACTCTAGGCAACTGCCTAGTTTGTCTAATGGAAGCACCGGCCCTGCTGGCAATGTAGGAGCCCCCGATGATGTTCATAGCACAAACAGGGGACCAGCTACAGAAGCTTTAATATTTCTTATATTCATTATATTCTTGCCTTGAATGTGACTTGGCTTTCCCATGAAAACTCTGCTTCAGTTACTGCTCTCTGTCATGGAAGTTATATTTTCTTCTATATAATCCATTCTTCCACCTCAAACCCACTCCTTCTTTTTTTCCTGTGATGCCCACTCCATCTGCCTATTCACCCCATTATCTTTCCAAGAAGCTGTCATTTATTGACTTCCTGATAAATCCCCCTGCCCTTTTCTCACTGACTTTGATTCTTGGCTTTTCTTCTTCTTTGAAACTTCTTCCCCTTCCCTTATTCTTGGGGACTTTAATCTCTACATCGATGACCCCTTTGACTCTTATGCTTCAAAACCCCTTGCCTTAACCTCCTTATTTGACTGCCCCTACTCACCAGCATGACCATTATCTTGATCTGAACCTTTCTTCCAATTGCCGTCTCTCTGACTTCTCCACTTCAGTTCTTCCCCTCTCAGACCATCATCTGATAAATTTTCACATTAATCCACCCTCCCCATAGCCTTGTCCAGTCACCACCAACACTTTCAGGAATCTCCATCTGATCAACCCTTGTATCCTCTCCACTACTGCTTCGTCTCTCCTCTCCTTCACTACATTATCTGAGTCAGTTGATGAGGCAGTTTTTCTTGCAACACTATACTGTCCTCTGCTTTAGATGCTCTTTCCCCTCTCCTTTCCTGTCCTGTAATGAGCACCAAACCCCAGCCTTGGCTCATCTCCACAATGTATTTCCTACATTCCCGTGCCCACTCAGCAGAGTGTCTCTGGTTAAAATCCCATCAGATACAACCACCTGCAGATCCCGCTCTTCCTTCATACTTAGAAGAATTTCACCCCCAATACTGGCTCTTTAGTTAGCATTCTTGAAATATAACTGATTGTGTTTTCTCTGTTTTTCTTCCCAGACAGAAATGATTTGCAAGAACTTTTGGGAGTTTAATCTTCTCAGGATTTTGCTAGTTGATTTTGTTTCTTTTCTTTTCTTTTCTTTCCTTTATCTTTTGGTCATCAATGTTACAACGTTATTATTAAATTTTGAACTTATGTACCCTGTTCCAAGTTTCATAACCTTGTTCTATGTAATGCCTTTTGGCAATTTTCATGTTCTGTTTCAATGTAAACCGATGTGATCTTTATTTCATATAGGAACACCGGTATATAAAAATCTAAAAATAAATAAATAAATAAATAAATAAATAAATAGTATTGGCAGTAGGTAGACATAGGATTGCTGATATTTATCAAATTTTCATCAGATGTCAGATGGTTTTTATTTTATAAATTTAGAAACTTGTTCCTAAACTGGATGCCACCTAGTTTCTTTTTGTAAATGTCGTTTCTGTTTTTCTGTTTAGATGAAGTATTGTGATTGGAAGTTTTGGAGATATTTTAATTTTTTGAGCCACTTTGAATGGGGATTTTTGAATGGGGATTCTCTCTAAGAAAGGCAGAACATATGCTAAAACCATTAAATTAAATGATAGTACATAAAGACTAATGAGTCCATCTAGTCCACTCATTTCCCCCAGTTACAACAATACCATACCTCCTAACTGGCCTCTCTTCTGACACTTTGTTTACATATCTTTTATAGTGAAATACTGTAGGAACATCTACATCTGATGATTGGAGGGTAGGAAAAGAGACCATGACTGATTTTGAATTTTTGTTGCTGTGGAGCACTAACCATTGGTGTTACAGAAAGTTTGGACTTTGAATTTTGTTTCCTGTCATCAGTTCAGGAAAGACTTTTATTGCTGAACAATGGCTTTGGTTTTGAAGATTGATTTTTGGTTTGACTGACTGGTTTGCAGATGATCCCTAGTGAGAAGAAAAAACCCTAAGAGCCTTGAAAAGACTCTCTTCCCCCCACCCCCCAACCCTGGGAAGAGGGAAGAGGGAAGGGTACCTGTCCCCAATCCTGGGGACAGGTACCCTTCCTCCCTGAACCATCCTAGCACCTTTTCAGGTGTTAGGATGGTTCTTATGAAGATTCAGCCATTCAAAAGGTGCTAGAACATAAGAATCTAAGAAACTGCCATACTGGGACAAACCAAGGGTCCATCAAGTCCAGCAACCTGTTTCCAATGGCTGCCAATCCAGGCCACAAATACCTGGCAAGTACCCCAAAACTAAGTAGATCCCATGCTACTGATGCTAGTAATAGCAGTGGCATCAGTAGCATGGGATCTAAATAAACTACATCTACCAGTTCACCTTTATCCACATGTTTATTACCCCTTTCAAAAAAATGAAGCAGATTTGTGAAGCAAGACATCCCTTGGATAAATCCATGCTGCTGACTATGTTCCATTAAACCATGTCTTTCTATATGCTCTGTGATTTTGATCTTTAGAATAGTTTCCACTATTTTTCCCAGCACTGAAGTCAGGCTAACTGGTTTAAAGTTTCCCGGATCACCCCTGGTGCCCATTTTAAATATTGAGGTTACATTAGCCATCCTTCAGTCTTCAGGTACAATGTAAGATTTTAATGATAAATTACAAATTTTAACTAATAGATCTGAAATTTCATTTGTTAGTTCCTTTAGAACCCTGTGGTACATACCATCTAGTCCAGGTATTTGCTACTCTTTAATTTATCAATCTGGCCTACTACATCTTCCAGGTTCACAGTGATTTGGTTCAGTTCGTTTGACTCATCACTCTTGAAAACCATCTCTGGAAGCGATATCTCTACAACATTCTCATTAGTAAACACAGAAGCAAAGAATTCATTTAGTTTCTCTTCAATAGCTATATCTTCCTTAAAAGCCCCTTTAACCTCTCAGTCATCTAAGGGTCCAACTGACTAGGGGTGTGCATTCGTTTTCGACGTATTGGCAATCCGCAATGTATATGTCCCTATTTGTTGTATTCGTGGGGTCACAAAATGTATGGCGAACCCCCACAAATAGAACGTATCTAACGAATAAACCCCCCACCCTCCTAACCCCTCCAAGACTTACCAAAAGTCCCTTGTGATCCAGAGGGGGTCCTGGCGCGATCTCCTGCACTCGGGCTGTCGGCTGCCGGTATTCAAAATGGCGCCGATAGCCTTTGCCCTCACTTTGTCACAGGGGCTACCTGTCACATGGGAGGAGCAATGGACGGCCGGCGCCATCTTGGCAAACCCCACGAATACAAAGTATCTAACAAATAACCCCCCACCCTTCTGACCCCCCCCCCCCCAAGACTTGCCAAAAGTCGCTGGTGGTCCAGCGGGGGTCCTGGAGTGATCTGTGCATTCGTTTTCGATGTATTGACAATCCACAACGTATATGTCCCTATTCGTTGTATTTGTGGGGTCACAAAACGTATGGTGAACCCCCACAAATACAACATATCTAACGAATAACCCCCCCCCCCTCCTAACCCCCCCAAGACTTGCCAAAAGTCCCTGGTGGTCCAGTGGGGGTCCTGGAGCAATCTGCACTCGGGCCATTGGCTGCCAGTATTCTAAATGGCGCCGATAGCCTTTGCCCTTACTATGTCACAGGAGCCGACCAATGGTACCGGTAGCCCCTGTGACATAGTAAGGGCAAAGGCTATCGGCGCCATTTTGAATACTGGCAGCCAATGGCCTGAGTGCAGGATATGGCTCCAGGGCCCCCGCTGGATCATCAGGGACTTTTGGAAAGTCTTGGGGGGTCAGCAGGGTGGGGGGTTGTAGTTAATTAAATTTAAAGGTTTGGGATGGGGGTTTTTTGGGGAAATGAATACATACATAACTAATGAACGGATCAGGGTCCCCCGAGAACGGATGCAACGGATTTGGCTCCCCACGAATACGAATATCGAATGGGATAAATCCGTCCCTGCTGCACATCCCTACAACTGACTCCCTCACAGATTTCCTGCTTCGAATATATTTTTAAAAAATGTTATAAGTTTTTGCCTCTACAGCAAACTTCATTTCAAATTCTCTCTTAGCCTGGCTTATCAATGTTTTACACTTAACTTGACAATGCTTATGCTTTTTCCTATTTTCTTCAGAAGAATCCTTCTTCAAATTTTTGAAGGATTTTGTTTTGGCTAAAATAGCCTCTTTCACCTCACATTTTAACCAAGCTGGTAATCATTTTGCCTTCCTTCCACCTTTCTTAATGCATGGAGTACATCTGGATTGTGCTTCTAAGTCTGATTTTTAAACAATGCCCATGACTGTTGTACACTTTTAACCTTTGCAGCTGGATCTTTCAGGGTTTTTTTCTATTTTTTTTTCTATTTTCCTCATGTTTCCCTTTTGAAAATTTAGTGTTAGAGCTGTTCTACTTCCAGTCATTAGTTCAAATTTGATCATGTTATGATCACTTTTGCCAAGTGGCCCCACCACCATTACCTCTCTCAGCAAATTTTCTCTATTCTTTTCAATTTGGTTCCTCTATAGAGCCTCTGACTAAAATGCATGGCCTTTAACTGTGTGGATTTTCCCAAGAAGGTAGCCTCTCCTCTGAAACCTCCCTGATACACTCATCAGGAACTCTGCTGAATTCCTCTTCTCTCAAGAGTCAGTGTCAAATTCTTTTTCAGTAAATTTCACTTCACTCTGGACTCTCCTTCTGGAATCCTGAATTTGCATGAAATATGATGATTTGTGTTGGTTGTTTTGATTGACATTTTTATGCTATTTAAGAATGATTTTATTTGTTACCCACTTAGAAATTGAGATAGGGAGGCTATAAGCATTCAAAATAAATAAATACATAAATAAATATTATTTCCTCCTTTATGGTTCTATTCATGAGGAAGAACAAAACCACCAAGTATCCCATGCAAGGAGAGATGCTCACACTCTAGGACTGCATCAAAGCTAGTTTTTGACTCCCTAAGGTGCAAGGGGTGCAGGCCTGGTTGTTATACTCACTTCCAACCACTTTCAATGGGGAATGGTACACTTCTCTGTCATGCTTGTGGTCCCTCCTTTGTCCGGATTATGAATTACCACTATATTTGGGGTGGGGAGTACCACATGAGAATTTATTTACTCTTTCGGATAGTAGAAAGACTAGGAGGCACTCCATGAAGTTAGCATGGGGCACATTTAAAACTAATCGGAGAAAGTTCTTTTTTACTCAACGCACAATTAAACTCTGGAATTTGTTGCCAGAGGATGTGGTTAGTGCAGTTAGTATAGCGGTGTTTAAAAAAGGATTGGATAAGTTCTTGGAGGAGAAGTCCATTACCTGCTATTAAGTTCACTTAGAGAATAGCCACTGCCATTAGCAATGGTAACATGGAATAGACTTAGTTTTTTTTGGGTACTTGCCAGGTTCTTATGGCCTGGATTGGCCACTGTTGGAAACAGGATGCTGAGCTTGATGGACCCTTGGTCTGACCCAGTATGGCATTTTCTTATGTTCTTATGTTCTTATATTTACTAATATGATTTATCTTTGGGTTTGCAGCCTGAATGGGGGATGAGACAAAATCCCAATCACCCCAATACCATAATTCTGTGCCCTTCCCAAACAAACTCTCACCTGTGGCACCATAGACCAGATAAAATCATCATACCAGAATAAATCAGTAATTAACCCTTTTACTGGCATTATGTAAATAGACATAAATTGAATCAGAACATTAAATGAGAAAAGTACAGTAGTGAAGGATAATATAAACAAGGCAGTGTTCTTATTTTAAATCAAGCAATGCAAAAATAATACTGGGTATGGCCTGTTAACAAGGGCAACCAACATACTTAAATAGATAGCAAAAAAAAAAAAGGGAACTCTAACAGAGAAAAGTAGGGGGGAAAGCAGAGATGTTCACAACTTTCAAAAACTTGTCTTTATGCCTGAATACTGAAAAAGGAGGGAGAAAAGATCCACCCCAATGTCCCCAGGTTATAAAGGGTACACCCTGTCCTGAACACAAAATTGTGTGGAAAAAAAAACAATCAAGAAAATGAAGAATTCCCTCTTGATGGTGGAGCTGGCTAGATGACAAACCAAATAGAAGAGCACTGCAGCGTATGAAAGGTCTCTCTCTCCTGGGGAGCCTCCCCAAAATGGTTCATTTGGTACTAAACAGAAAGTGGGCCTGGTTTCAGTCTCCTGCAGAAAGATAATGGTCCATCAGTTTCTCTATTCCTTCCCTATCTCATGGTTGTGACAAGGGTTTATGCTTGACTTTGTTTGAAAAGCTGAAACAAGATGAGATACTGAATTTGTGATAAAAGGCAAGAAAATAAACCTTCTCCTTTCTCTGCTAAGATACTTTCTGTGCCCAGCTTAGATTACTTAACTCAGTCTCTTAGGAGGGTGATCCAGCCATGTGCTCCTGGGCCTGGACAGGACATCTCTCAATCGTCCAGCTCCTTACTCCTCTGACCCTGTTTGGGATTTTACATGTAGCTCGGCTATGAAGCAAGAACATTCATCTATCTATTTCCTCAGAGTGCAGACTTCTGTCCCTCCCTCTTGATAATTAGTTCTTCAGGAGTAGAATTGATTGCAGAGCTGCCAGATATACTTCTCTCTTCCTGGATTCTGGCTACAATTCCTGGCCATCCCCTTTCCTCACACCAAGAGAGAGCAAGCCAAATTGCACCCTTTCATCCTTAAATGGTCTCCCAGCATTCCTTTGGCTTCCTCCTCTGCTGGCAATGTAGTGTTATTCTCTGGACAGGTTAAACAGTACAGCTCTTTTCCCAGCTTGTTAATACTGTGAGTGCTGGATGCTGGTTCTTGCAGAACATTTGTCATTCACAAGAGAGCAAATAGGGGTTTTGATATATTTTTTTATTCCTTCACCATGGTTGTGGCAACTTGTAGTCTCTGCAGGGTTGAAAAACCTTATTTGGCAGGTCCAAAATACATCACTCAGATCCAGAAACAGCTCAGTCCACATTGTAAGGCTATAACACATGATAAGTTTGTGGGGGTAGGAACCTGGTTGATAGTAGTTTGCTACATACCAATGAAACCTACCTCCCAAGGGAGATGGAGGGTAAAGACATGCTACCAACTAAGTGAACTGCAGCAGAATTAAAAAAGATGACAATGCAGCTATGTAACATGAGCCGCCAGCCTAGGAAACCTAGAATGAGATTGAAAAGGTTGCCACACCCTTGCTGTGAAGGTGCTTAAATGACCATTGAATAAATGAGTCAGAGACTCAGAAAGGGGATTTGTATGTTACAGCCCCCTGGACTACTGTTGGCATCTTGCAGAGAAATCACTTTAAATCAAACAGAATTATGACTGGAAAAGTCTTACATTGAAGAATTCTGAATGAGAAAAGGATTTAGGAGAGAAATGTACCAAAAAAAAACAGTCCTAGAAAGCAGATTCTCACCTAACTAACAAGGTGAGTAAGACCCTTGAGTACCCAGTTATCAGACAAGAGGTAAAAAAAGGCTAGGCAGGATGGCTGAGAGAAGGTAATACATCCAGGCTGGCCATGTGAATGACTGGCTATGAGCTTAGCAGAGCTAAAATCACTGAAAGTGAGATTGCAGAGGGCCTGAATCACTGAATGCTAAACAAGCCATGGGCCTAGTAGAGCTGTAAACCCAAGCCAAGAAAAAAACACTCCTACCAAGGGAGGAGACCCTGGATCCCCCATGAGGAAGGGGACCCCAGGGGCATATCAGCGGTCCCCCAGGAGGAAGGGGATCCCAGCTGCAGATCAAGTGGTTCCCCAGCAGGGTGTGAACCCAAGCAGCAGATCAAAGGTTTCCCCAGGAGGCTGTAGACCCCAGTAGCATATTGAGTGGTCCCCCAGGAGGTGTGGACCCCAGCAACAGACCAGGCGGCAAAGGCAGGACCCCAGGAAGGTGCTCTAAGCTGCAGCAAATGCCTGAGGCCCACATTTTCAATGACATTGCTCTCCTGTGCCTTCACCAGCAGCGCCTGCACATGGCTACGACAATATTTGTACAAATTGGGGATGACCTTTCTGCTAAAAGTGGTCCTAGAGTGAACATAAGAACATAAGAAATTGCCGTTTGCAGGCGCTGCTGATGAAGGCACAGGAGAGCAATGTCTATTTTACAAGGGACATATGGACATCCACAAACGCCTCACATTCCTTCTCTCACAGCAAACTGGTTGGACCTTGCTGAAGTAGGGGCAGGCAGTAGCTTCACAGGGTCTTGAGCAATAGGACGCAGGTGGGCTTTGCTGCAAACTCACCTGGTGGACAGTTCCCATACTTCTGCCAATATTTTAGCAGCGATTTGAGAAATGCTGGTGGGCTGGCAGCTGGATGAGACAACCAGAAGTCTCAATGCAGGTTTCTTTAGCCCCAACAATGGCTCTAATATGGTCAAGGCATTATCCAATGGTGGATAGCAGGGTGTATGATGCTTCGCTCACACCCTGCAACTAGCAGTGAAGGAGGCCCTGGCGCTGGGATCTAGAGCATGTGTACCTGCATGAGTTACTAGAGAAGTGTAGAAAAATAGCTGGACACTTCCACTGAAGCGTGAAGGTGGGTGATATTCTCCAAGAAAGGAAGGAGGAATTAGAGATGCCTCACAAGTGTCTCATCATAGATGTGGGCACTAGAGATGTGAATCGTGTGATCGATCGTCTTAACGATCGATTTCGGCTGGGAGGGGGAGGGAATCGGATCGTTGCAGTTTGGGTTTTTAAAATATCGTGTAAATCGAAAACCGGCACACTAAAACATCCCTAAAACCCACCCCGACCCGTTAAAATAAATCCCCCACCCTCCCGAACCCCCCCAAAATGCCTTAAATTACCTGGGGTCCAGTGGGGGGGGGAGGGGGAGGGGGAGGGCGGGAAAACCGGCACACTAAAACAACCCTAAAACCCACCCCGACCCTTTAAAATAAATCCCCCACCCTCCCGAACCCCCCCAAAATGCCTTAAATTACCTGGGGTCCAGAGGAAGGGTCCCGGTGTGATCTTTTACTCTCGGACCTCCGTGCGTTGTAGAAATGGCACCGGCGCTACCTTTGACCTGTCATATGACAGGCCAGCGCCATTTTGTTTTTTTGTCCCCCGACGTCAGGAGCGTAGGAGATTGCTCCCGGACCCCCGCTGGACCCCCAGGGACTTTTGGCCAGCTTGGGGGGGCCTCCTGACCCCCACAAGACTTGCCAAAAGTCCAGCGGGGGTCCGGGAACGACTTCCTGCACGCGAATCGTTTTTCCGTATGGAAAAACGATTCGCAGCAGGAGCGTAGGAGATCTCTCCCGGACCCCCGCTGGACCCCCAGGGACTTTTGGCCAGTTTGGGGGGGGCCTCCTGACCCCCACAAGACTTGCCAAAAGTCCAGCAGGGGTCCAGAACGACCTCCTGCAGTCAAATCGTGTTGCCGTATGGCCGGCGCCATTTTGCGCAAAATGGCGCCGGCCATACGGCAACACGATTCGACTGCAGGAGGTCGTTCCGGACCCCCGCTGGACTTTTGGCAAGTCTTGTGGGGGTCAGGAGGCCCCCCCCAAGCTGGCCAAAAGTCCCTGGGGGTCCAGCGGGGGTCCGGGAGCGATCTCCTACCGCGAATCGTTTTTCCATACGGAAAAACGATTCGCGTGCAGGAAGTCATTCCCGGACCCCCGCTGGACTTTTGGCAAGTCTTGTGGGGGTCAGGAGGCCTCCCCAAGCTGGCCAAAAGTCCCTGGGGGTCCAGCGGGGGTCCGGGAGCGATCTCCTACGCTCCTGACATCGGGGGACAAAAAAACAAAATGGCGCCGGCGCTACCTTTGACCTGTCATATGACAGGTCAAAGGTAGCGCCGGCGCCATTTCTACAACGCACGGAGGTCCGAGAGTAAAAGATCACACCGGGACCCTTCCTCTGGACCCCAGGTAATTTAAGGCATTTTGGGGGGGTTCGGGAGGGTGGGGGATTTATTTTAAAGGGTCGGGGTGGGTTTTAGGGTTGTTTTAGTGTGCCGGTTTTCCCGCCCTCCCCCTTCCCCTCCACCTTCCCCCGATTTACGATTTTTTGACGATAAATCGGGGTAATTGTTATTGTATCGCGGCTCTAACGATTTTTGACGATTTAAAATATATCGGACGATATTTTAAATCGTCAAAAAACGATTCACATCCCTAGTGGGCACCTGCTGGAATTCAACCTACATGATGCTTCAGAGGCTAGTGGAGCAGCAGACACCCCTGCATGATCTGTCTCAGGAAATGGAGAGAGGCATGCAGGTTCCCCTAGGGCATCATGGTGGGTCAGTCATGAGACAGCTTGTGAAAATCCTGAAGCCCTTTAAGGATGCCGCAGAAGAGCTGAGAGCTACAAGAGCCACCTTTGAAGATGCCATCCCAATAATAAACATCCTGTTAGAAAAGTTGGAGGGGTTTCAACAGGAAGAGGGAATGAGAGGTGAGGTGCTGCGCTGTTTGATGACCTTGGAAAAGCAGGTTACAGAGAGACTAGGACCTCTGACCAGAAACCCCATATACATGTTTACTATATTATGTGATCCACATGTGAAAGGGAGACTTGCACTGGAGATGAACAATCTGACACATGAAAAACATGTTGACAGAGATGGTATATCAGCTAGAGCATCACAGATTAAGGTAGAGGAGGGATGTAGCACAAGATGAAACACCCTCACTGGCCAGGTGCAGTAAAATAGCATGTTTTGTGTTGTTTTACCATGAGAAAATTATCGTGGGAATTAGTAAACTGTGATACTCGAGTACAGCAGTTTAGTAAACCCTGGGGTAATTTTCCATGTGTTGCCGTGACTGGAAACTTCATGCGTTCTTGTCCTCAGCAATATATGATAATAGCTTCCCATCCTGGGGCTGCCATTTTTTTTAAATGAGTTACAAGGCCCAGTCATATTCCTCCAACTTCCCCTTTGCAAAATTCCTGATGGTCTGTGACCACTACCCATCTCCCCTTGCACCTACATTTGAGCTCTAAATAAAAACTAACAGTAAACATGTGCCTCATTAAGCTCTATGCCCTGGTCAGAAGCCATGAATACTATAAAATTCCTGATGTCTAGTGAAGGCAGAAGTGATCCCTACTGACTCCTGCCTTGCTGGTGCCTTTTTTCAAAATGGTTCCAAATGACTGCAAGTCCCCTTTGCCCTGCATGGATTGGCAGTTAACTTTCCATAAATATCACAGTTCATGAAGATTTTTCATGAACTATAATACTCGTTACCATGCCAGTGAGCTGCTTTGCATGGAATGCAGCTCAGTAGCATAGCTGCATTGGGCCTGATTTATAGCTCATTGACTGGCGTAAGTTTGTGATAATTGCAAATTCCACATGTTATTTGGATTTTCCTCGTGATAATGCAATTTAGTACATGGTAAATGTTGTTTACCATGCACAAATGCATTATTGCACCTTAGTAAATAGGCCCAAGAGAAATTTATGCTTCCCCATTTGACATGTTTTCTCAGGAACTACAAGTCCCAGAATCCCTTGTGCATATAGGTAGAGAGGAGAAGGACAAAGCATCATGTAATCAGGGAGGAACACTAATCCCAGATTCCTAGGACCGTGGAAACCAACAATATTGTAGGTTAAAAAAAAAGAGTAATAACTAGAGCCTAGTGGTCTGCACATTGCTCAGAGAAGAAATAAAACAGGAATAGGAAATGCTGCCTAGAAGAAAACAGCATTGTAGGCGTGTGTGTATGTCTCTCTCTTTCTTACACACACACATAATCTCTTATACAATGTTTCCTCCCCCTGTATCAGCTCAATTCTAACAAGTGAATTTTGAAAGCGTTAAGCATGTAAATGTAGCATACCATCATAGCAATTTCCAAAAGCTATTTACCTGTAGGTAAAACCTATTTACAATTCAATTGCATATATTATAGCAATTTTCAGAAGCTCACATACACGGGTAAAGTGCTTTTACACATGAAAAGTCCACCTATAAATTTATGTATTTATTTATTTATTTATTTATAGATGTACCATCACAACAGTTTACACAATTGAAATAGAAATACAATGAGATAACAATAAAACTATTGAATCTAAAATAGAATTCAATCCAATTGAATAAAATCAAATGGTAGATAAAATAATAAATAAACTTAAAATCTATAAGATCTTATGAGTAAATGCTTTTGAAAGTCAGGCCCTAAGGCTTTACACCCCTACCAGAACCCGTTGATCATCTAGTCAAAACCTCCTCTACATTTTATATCCATATACATTACATCTATCCGTCAAACATGAGCAAGCTTTTTCCATAGCTGGCCTGGTTCTGTGGAACTCTCTTCCTTTCCAACTTCGCAGCCTGAATGGTAACAAAGAGTTTTAAAAAGTGCTAAAAACATTCTTATTTACAGCAGCATTTCCAGCAACACCTTAACTGACAGCCCTTTCATTTAACAGCTAGCAGCCATATGTATAATGTGTCTATCTATAATGTGTATGCTCATTGCAGTCATATCTATAACGTGTAGGCAGAAATTGCTTGCTATTGTTGTTTTGAAATCATGTTCTGTTTTATTTGATTATGTATATTTTTATGTACCTTGCCCTGAACTTTGAGGGTACAGGTAAAAAGTCATTTTTAATAAATAAATAAAAGAAGCTAAAGGACAACAATCAGTTCTCCAAAGTGTGGTTTAGGCAATATACAAGATAGGGAAGAAGATGAACAAAAGAGCAAGATGTTTGTAGCAAAGGTAGCTCTCACTGCTGAAATTATTGACGCAGTAAATCAACCTAGAGATCAGAGGGCAAATATTCTTCAGGAAGTATGTCTTGTAGCAGAAGGCAATGCGGCATAGGGATTTTGCTACAGTTTTAAACAAGGGAGGTAAGAAATGGAAAAGATTTTATGACAACACAGAATCTTTATTCAGAATGAATATTTGTGATGCAAAGTTGGATAACATTGTCGGTGAATTAGAGCACAGATTCAAAGCAATCATTAACATTTGTTTTGTGACACTGGAACCTGGGGAACTACAAGAAGCTTCTAAACATATATTTAACAATATCCCACAGATTCTTCTGAGGATTATCCATGAAGTTTTCTTTCATATGCAACATTTCACAAGGAAAACGTAAGAAAGAAATGTTCAATTTGAATAAAAAAAAATCTTCAAATCTATTCATCAAAAACCTCAAGCATTCTACTATGGTAATGGTTCCCAAACCTGTCCTGGAGGACCCTCAGGCAATTGGGTTTTCAGGATATCCACAATGAATATGCATGAGATAAATTTGCATTCAGTGCCTCCATACCATGCAAATGGAAAATGGAAAAAAAAATAAAAATCAAACAAAATGAAACTAAAATAAAAATTATTGCCATGCGCACCCCTATTGGGCATGGGGCACCTCTAAGAGTCAGGACATAGGCAAATAAATACTATTATTTTTCATATAATCGTCAAATCAAAGCTAAGTCAATTACCATGTTGTTTGACATGTTCAACATCATGGAAACCTATAATGAGATTGGAATGCTTTTTTGGAAGGAATATGTGTGTTTAATCATTATTTAGATATGGAAACATGCTTCCAAAGCTGAATAGTGCAATCTTACATTGCACAGGCTATGCTTGTCTTTGATGTCCTAAAGATTGATATCACCTTATAATGATGTGTTAATGAAGGGTATGATTTTGTTAAAGGGAATGATTTTATAACCAGTTTATGCCGTATTAAGGAAATGATTCAAGACCAGGAAATGTACAGATTGCTTTCATAAACATGGGTAATCATGGTCCTGCTAGATTGCTGGGTATGCAGCATGTTTGAAAAGCAATGATTGCCAGAGAATAGTCATCTTGTGTGGGGAAAGGTAACTGAGAGATCAGCAAACAGACTGGCAAGCTCTGCAGATAGACTTTTACATGATACTAATTGCTGCAAAACAGAATATTAGCATTAGCAACTCTGTAGGAAAAGATCCAGCATATCTACCAACACCAGCAGGCCTTAACATTAGAGCTACCAGTATGTTGGCAAAAGTAACTTTTGTGGTTAGAGGCTAGAGTAGGGGTGAGCAAATTGCAGCCCAAAACCAGCCCCTGGAGTACTAGTTTGAGATCAGAGGCGTAGCGAGGGTCTCCGGCGCCCTGGGTCAATAAATTTGTGTTGTCTCCCCTGCTCCCCCTTTCTCCCCCACCATCACATCATCACCTACCAGAGCATCACCACATGGTACCACACTCTGTAGGGTCTCTTTTCACTGAAGGGCCGGGAACTAGCCAGCACGTCACCACAGGGTGCCACTGGGCAAGGCCAGTGCTAACGTTTTTGCAGCCCTGTGCAAGCAATTACATTGCTGACCCTTCCTCATTTTTTTTTTACATTGTATTTGTATTTTTTTTTCTAATCAGGGTCAGTGCAAGTGTATTAGACACCCTAAGTGAATCTTAAAGCTTTATGCTCAGCCTTCCCCCATCACGGCCCTCTCCTCTGCATTTATAATAAGAGATTTTACTACATGTAGGTATGCTTACCTCAGTTTTTCATTATTTATTTATGAATGTCAAACCTATATACCATTATGAACTAGTGATTTTCACATGGAATGACGGTATATAAAACATAAATACATGAAATAAATAAATGAAAAGGGACACTCAAAGTACAATCTTTGCAAATAAAAATATCACAATAGCATGTGTATTATATTTACATGCACTGCTGTGGTATCAACCAGGAAATCCTGTATAAAAGCTAAAAAAGACACTTGGATCACACAAGGTATTGGGACTATTGTAACACATGTTGGATGTGGGCTTGGTCCATAAATGAGCAAACTAAATTACATAAACCATAAATGAGCAAACTAAATTACAATTACAATATAATAAACCTCCCATTCCAAAACAGCACTAACTGCCAGCACTCAAATAGTTACCACCCTATGAAAAGGTGATCTTGCAAACACTACACCAGGCCTTAAAACACCAATATACCTCCTATAAGGAAAACAGAACAAACCAAACATCTACAGATCACTAAATTGAAACAACACATTAGCAGAATATTTAACCTCTGTCACACATGCAGAACACAGACAAACCCTCACCAAGCATAGAATAAAGTACCATAAAGTATAAATGGAAAAGTACAGTTATAAACTGAACTGGAAACCACAAGAAGTCAGACTCTGTATATAGGGCACCAATGGAAAAACAAAAGCATCATCAATCCTCAGAAAACATCAAACAATGAAATCAAGTATATAAAGCATCAATCATAATAGTAAAACCATACTAATAAAATTAATTAATATTTCAAAACAGCAGATGAATAACATCCAACAATTTAAAACTCATATTCACATAATACAATATTTCAAAACAGCATACATATCAAATAACACCAGATTAATTAAAATCAATAAGGATTAAAAAAAATCACTCACTCTCCATACCTGGGAATGTTTGACTTCCGGTCAACCTGAGATTGCCATGGAGTAGTGGGAAAGGAAGGGAGGTGCACAAATTTTCTCCTTCCTCATATACACATACGTTCATCCTCAGGCTCACCCAGACACACACAAACACTCCTTCAGAACTCACCCATAGTCACAGACGCATACAAGCTGGCTGGCTCGTGGCTCCCTCTCTGTCAGACTCACACACAGACACTGGCTTACTCTCTCTCGGGCACATGCATGCTGGCTCCTCTCCTTCTCTTCCACACACATACACACACACATGTTTTCTCCTCTCTGTCTCTTCCATACACACGCAAACGCTGGCTCCTCTCCGTCTCTTCCATACACACAAACATGCTGGCTCCTTTCCCTCTCTTCCACACATACCCCCACACACCCACACCCACACACCCACACCCACACACACAGATTGACTCCTCTCCCTCTCTTTTACATACACACACACACACACACGCTGGCTCTTCTCCCTCTCTTCCACACATATACACACATGCTGGCTCCTCTCCCTCTCCTGCACAAACACACACACTCACACACTGACTCCTCTCCCTCTTCTCCACACACAGACACACTGGCTCACCACTGCTTGTGATGGTCCCATGTGTCCCAGCCTGGGGCAGTGGTGACATCACTACCGGGTGCCTCACCACAGTGCACGATCTCAAACGACATTTACCACTATTGCTGCATTTCCCTGCAGATCATGCTACCATGATCTTACTTTTTCTGTTATCACAGATGGCAGAAAACACAGAGGTTAGGCTCGCGGTGATAAAAAGAAAAGCAAGAGCAGCTGACTGTGAGGCTTCAGTGGCAGGGGTAGATGCCATTTGTTCACTTTATCAAGGCATTCAGGAGATGAGAGGATGTAAGGGAGGATTTTAAAACTCTAACATGATTCTTCCTTCATTCCCGCTCAACTGGAGTTCAGATAGGGACATATTTCCCTCCCCCTTCCCCCAGGCTGAAGCATTTTTTGGCAAGGCACAGCACCCTTTGAATTATAAGGGGACCCTCTCTAAAAAAGTTTGAAAATTGCTTAATTATATGGGATAATTTCCAACCAGTCAACCCACTTCCTCTCCTTACTTCCATTCTTTGCCCCTCTGACCATCCCTCCAGTTTATTCCGTTTCCCGTTATGATCTATTTGTTGTATTTAATTTTCTCATGTTGAGATGAGTTTCATGAGTTTTCAGGTTAGGTTTAGACGAGTTCTGACATGTTTTCAACATGTTTTCAACTGTTTAACTGGCAACATTGTTCCTTGTACCGCCCTCGAACGAAATTGAAGTTTCATTGTTAACCGATATGATTTGTATTTTTGTACAGGAATGTCGGTATAGAAAAAATAAAAATAATAATAATAATAATTATATTTCTGAATTTAAAAACAGTTGTTAATATTTTGTTCTTCAGTCCCTCTACCAGGTAGAGTTAACAGCAAATAAAGTAATTTTCAAACAGTCCACATAGGATAAAGTCTATAGGTACTTTTTAGCTGCAAACTTTAAACCCAAATTTTCATAGTGCATTTATGCACATAAATATGCTTTGAAAATTTGCAAGTGTGTGCGTAATCAGTGCTGACGTATATGAGAAAGCCAGTGGGCTGCAAGTGGAGTTCATCCCACTTGTGGCCAAAGATCTGAGAGGCCTGGCAAGTCATGGCCCACACAATCAGTGCTGACCAGCAGCCTTAAAGCCCTGAAGCAGAGATGTCATGGAACCCATCCCGTGGCGGCCCAAGAAGCAGGGCTGCTATGGAGCTCATCCTGCAGCAGCCTGAGAAATGGAGGCCCTGAAGTAAGAAAAGTCCTCAATAGATAGAGTGTGAGTGTGTGTGTGTGTGTGTGTGTGTGTGTTGGTGTGTGAAAGACAGAGAGAGAGCATGGGAGTTTGTGTGTGAGAGTGGAGCCTGTATGTGAAAACATGTAAGAGTAGGAACCTGTATGTGTGGGAGTGCAGCCTGCATGTGAGAGTGGGAACCTTTATGTGTGTATGGGAGGACAGCCTGCATTAGAGAATGGGAACCTGTATGTGTGTGGAAGTGGGAGCCTGCTTGTGAGAGTATGAGAGTTTGGAGGCTTGTTTGTGGGAGGGGGAATGGGAGCCTACATGTGAGAGAGAGCATTTGACAGTGGGAGCTTGTAGGAGTAGAAGCCTGCATGTAAGTGTGTGTGTGTGTGAGAGAGAGAGAGAGAGAGCCTGTGTGAGAGAGATCATATGAGAATGGGAACCTTTGTATTTGAAAGAGGAAGCGTATGTAAAGGGGGTATGTGTATAAGAGAGAGAGAGAGGTAGCCTGTGTGAGAGTGTTTGAATGAGAGAAAAAGTGAGAGTCTGTGTAAGGGTGAATGAGTGTGCATGCAAGAGAGAGAGGGGGGGGGGCCTGTGTGAGGTTGTCTGGGTGTATGTGTGAGAGAGAGAAGGAGCCTGTGTGAGGGTGTGTGGATGTGAGAGAGAGGGACAGAGGAAGCCTGTGTGAAGGCTGTTTGAGAGAAGGGTCAAATTCTGGGAATGGAGGACTGGGGGATAGAAATAAGAGTGAAAGGGGTTGAGCAGGGGTGGATTCCCGCTGACGACCGGCCCGGGGATTCGCCGCCCAGGCCAGCCCAGGAGATACCACTTGGTCTGCCGAGCATGGCTCTGTCACAGCCGTGCTCGGCAGACCACGTGACTAGAGCGACCTGCCCACCAGGGGATGCCCGATCCCCCGATAGGGCAATCCGCCCCTGGGGTTGAGCCTGGAGGGGGAAGGGAGAGATAGTGGAGAGCGGGAAGATTTGCAAGCTTGAGAAGGCAGAGTGAAAGTGGTCTGGCCAGGGGAGTATGGGGAGAAGGTGGAAGGGAAACTTACAGCATTCTGCTAGGGGAATTCTGCTCAAAATATTTAAAAAGCTCTGCATCTTTGAGTAATAACTTTTCTGTATTACATTTTAAATTCATTACTCAAAGACTGTGATGTATATTGTGTTATTTTGACCAATATAAACTATGTAGAATTTTGCAGAATTTTTAATTTTTGTGTGAAGAATTTTGGGATTTTTTGTACAGAATTCCCCTAGGAGTTGTGGTTTCATTTGTCATTCTCCCTTCCATAGTGATACATGCATTCAACACGCATAGCAGTGTTCTCTATGCACATAAAATCCTAACTATATTGAAAGATAACATACAGGTTATATTATGAGGCTACAGAGCAATATTGTAGCAGTTTAGCTCTAGAAAAGATGACTTGGTAGTTTTGATACAAGTACTTCTGTCATGGGACCAGCCAAATCATTCACTATTTCCATTTAGGGCTTATGATATATTATGCAAATAAATACTTTAAATTATATGCTGCAAGTTAACTTTTGGAAATACATTTAATATTCTTGTCAAGAATTTTTACAAATATGATTCTTCGGTAACATTTTTCTATAGCCATAAATACTGGAACCTAATACTTAATTTTACGCTCCTCAGAGAAGCCAATTGCTTGCAGCAACTCACTATAAATTGAGTAGCTGTCTTGTTTTCTCTTTGCCTTAAAATAGTTGTCAGGCAGGCTACCAAATGGGAATAGGCTGAAAATCTGACATGTGACTGGGAGCTCAATTTGACAATATATAGTAAAACCAGAAGAGAGGGCAAACTGAAAAAGAGACTAATCACTTTCTATACTATGAAATCACTTGTAGTGGTTTTGCAATTTCCTTTTTAATTCAAGAAGCATATTTATGTGTTTGAAAATGAAAGGCTTGGTCTTCTGAACAGTGCACATCCATATACAAAGGGCTTTTATATGCCCCTTGTGCATAGGGAAATAGACAGCAGGATTCCTGGCTCCAGAAAGCCATGTCATAGAAATTCACTGGAAGGGAAACTTACAGGTATATGAGCTCATCTTGCCAGAGAGCATTGCCTAACTCACAAAACCTGTCTCATAATCAAGGCTTATCGAAACCCTGCTGAAGCTTGGGAAAGAGAAACTGCTCGTCATCATACTGCACCACTGAAGATGTGCATCAAAACTTCTGAAATGAATTCAGACAGTACAAGAGTGCCCCCCCCCCACACACACACACACACACGTGCTAAAAATAAATATAAATATTCAAAAATGTAAACTGCCTCAGACTTTTTATTAGCATGTGTACTTTAGGACTTTCTGTTAACTTTTGTGCCATTTGTCAAGATTACATTATCTGCACACCCAGTCCCTGTACTGTACATATGAGGTCCAGAATGCATCTTGGTCAAACATCAGACAATATTCTATTGTCTCATTATGACATCTGTTCAGGGAGGAAAACGTTCTGATCTCTATGTTCCACTGAGCCAACTTGTAACTAGTCAGCTGAGCAGCAGCAACACGGAAGTCAAAGAGTACCATGCATACTGTAGGAAAAGCACTTCAACTGAACTGTTTAGTAATACAATGTTAGTATAATTTTCAAAGTTATTTGCATGGGTAAATAGTGAGTAAATTGGCCTCTCTCTCCTTGGAGTAGCTAAAAAAGTATGTGTGGGTTCATAACACTTATGCGTTGAGCTGCATTAAAAAGTAGGGGTGTGCACAAGAAAATTTGTCACTTAATTTTGTTTTTCATTTTGTTTTCCTTATTGTTTCATTTCTTGTTTATTCTATTTTGTTTCATTTACCTAAATCAAAATAAACAAAAATAATTAAAAAAAAACAAAAAACCTAAAAAACAAAAGTACCCCTGCCCCTCCCACTGTTACCGGAGAAGAAAGAGGCCCCAAGCAACTGGTACGAGAGGAAAGACTTTTATTGCTATAGCAAGACACAGATGAGACAATGGGGAAGGTGTTATGTTTTGTAGGGTTTGGGTGGACCCTTGGACACTGTGGCAGCTGACCACGCCCACGGGGGGAAGTCCCGTGAGGGGCCACAGGTCAGGCTCAGCTCCTGACACACAAACACAGATTATATCTTTTATTAGACAGTTTATGAAGCCACCAGAGGTGGCGGTAGTGAGTAGAAGACGGAGCCCGGCTGAGCTAGTATTCCTCAGGGTGCTGGAACAACGGCTTCTCCGGTAGCAGTGCTGAAGGAAGAAGAGCTGAGAAAATGAGTACACTGAGATATTCACAGAGTCCCCAGTATGGAGAAGCCCCGAGATAGGGAGAGCTGGCCCTCGAGGAGCGAGTACCAGATCCCTGGGCACAGAGACTCGTTGGCAAGTACTCACACAGCAGTTCCACGTAGGAGATGGCACTGGTGCTGGAACGGAGGCCATGTTGTGCTAAAGTGATTTACTTAATGTCACGAAAGAGATTCAATTAAAAAAAAAAAAAGAAAAGAGGATTTAAAAATAAAGAACCAAGTTTTCCTGACTGTTTTAACCATTGAACCAGATTTTCTCAACAGTTTTTACATGATTTAATATGTTGTACAAATTGTGCCAGTTGTAGCAACTGAAGCAATTGTTTCTAAGAATTTTGTTACTATGATGTATCTAGACACATTTCAGTATAATAATAATAGTGAAACTCATGTTTCATATATGCCTTTGGTATCAGAGTGCACATATTCGCTGCTTCAAAGCTTGAGGCAAAGTTACCTGAAAGTATTGGTATACACAGATTTAACTTCCTAAGCAGCTTTGACCCCCAGATAAAATGAACCAATGTACTACTGTGCAAACCTTACATGGAGAGGGCCATGTACCAGCTGACCTCATGAATATGCATACAAAGCTCACTGTTTTAAGAGGGGAAAATATCCTAAAGAAGGGCCCATCATAGGACAAAAGACCTCCTTTCTAGGAAATTTGCCATGCATTTGCATACTGCTTTTATGCATCAATTCTTCATTGCAAACTTACACTTTCCCACAAGTAGGAAATGGTCTTTAGTATATTAGGGCCATATTTTATTTTAAAACAAAATGGTTGTTTTACAAGAGCTTTCAAGACTACATAGATCCCTGTATTACCACCCAAAGTTCATGTACAACAAATGTTTTGGATAATTCTTTTATCGGTCCTATACAATATATCACAACCTGAAGAGAACCCAGCAGAATTTATAGATTTGTAGGAATCAAACAGGGTGAATAAGAGAATGATGACAAGAGAAGATGATAGAAAAAAATATTAAATATACATTTAGGGCTTCCTGCAGCCCCGCCAGCGAATGTGCATGAACGCACGTCCAATTTGGGCGCTCAAGCAGCGAAGGCGCATGAGCGCATGCCGTGACCTGAGCGCCCGGATGGACGTCTGAGGTCACGGCGTGCACTCATGCACCTTCGCTGCTTGAGCGCCAAAATTGGACGTGCGTTCATGCATCTCCCCTCCTCCCGAGGCGCCCACCACGGCTCCCCTGCCTCCCGGGGGCAGCCGGCAGCGAAAGCGGCTTCCAGCAGCCCCGCCGGCGAAGGTGCATGAACGCACGTCCAATTTGGGCGCTCAAGCAGCGAAGGCGCATGAGTGCACGCCGTGACCTCGGATGTCCATCCAGGTGCTCAGGTCACGGCGTGCGCTCATGCGCCTTCGCTGCTTGAGCGCCCAAATTGGACGTGCGTTCATGCACCTTCGCCGGCGGGGCTGCTGGAAGCCGCTTTCGCCTCCGGCTGCCCCCAGGAGGCAGGGGAGCCGCGGTGGGCGCCTCGGGAGGAGGGGAGAGAGGACTGGGGCTGCTGGATGCATGCAGTAAGTTTACTTTTATTACAATTTCTATTTGCTTTAATAACATGTCGAGTCGATTTTTGCCCTGCGCCTTGCTTCAGGAGGGGGGGAGAGAGGACTGAGGCTGCTGGATGCATGCAGTAAGTTTACTTTTATTACAATTTCTATTTGCTTTAATAACATGTCGAGTCGATTTTCACCCTGCGCCTTGCTTTGGGAGGGGGGGAGAGAGGACTGGCAATCCCCGATGCCCGAGCGTAGGAGAACCAGGCCCGAGCGTAGGAGAACCAGGCCAAACCATGTTACTCGCTTGCTCCAAACCACCCACTTATTTGACCGGAGCCTGCCTATTGCTGTCACATCCCTCTAACGCCAGGGTCAGGGTAGGCGGTAAATTAGTGGGTTAAAGACACGGCAAAACAGTTGGCTCAAAATGCGATAATCGGGCTGCAGGTTACTGTATGGGAGGGAATAGCTAATCCGATCGTTTACATATCATATACATGCTGTGGGCGGAAAGGGATACGCGTCGATTTAAAGAAGCGGTAAAGATTGGTAAAAACGGATAGTGAATCGCGGGTTAGACTTACGCAGCCAAATTGTGGGTAGAAAGTGGGTTAAAAACAGGGTAACTGCGGCCGCGCTTTACTGTATCGGCCTGATAGTAAGCAGTGAAGATGTGACAGGCCTTGCCTAGGCTATATAGTAAATATCTAAAGTGGGCCTTGAGGATGCCAAATGGTCTCTCTTTGATGGAACTGGTGTGCTGTTTAGACCTATTGTACTTGCCCTCCTGAAAAGCCTCTGGATGTCTAATGGGGGTTAAAACTGATCACCTGTGGAGGTAGGGGAGAAAAGAGGGTTAACAACAGCAGGCAAGATATAAGGAGGACAGCATGGTTAGAAGAATAACAGCAGAAAAGAGAATCCTAAGTGGAATGCGTGTCAGTCTATAGCTACCTATGTCTCTGTTCTCTTTATTGGGGCTATAGTGTAGGTAGCTTGTGCTACAACTAGGAGGTCACTATGCTCCGGGCCCAAAGAGCAGACAACTACATTAGTAATGTACTGTGGTAGCTTTGCTGTTAGAGCAATGAAGATTGGATTACCACTCATAGTGTAATATTTATTTATTTATTTATTTTTAGATTTTATATACCGGTGTTCCTGTATGAAATACAAATCACATCGGTTTACATTGAAACTGAACATAAATTTTTGCCAATAGGCATTACATAGAACAAGGATGTGGAACTTGGAAAAGGGTAAACTAAATCAGAATAAACATTGTAATGTAAACAAATTGGCTAACAAATCTCATAGAGCAGTATAAATAAAAACAAAAACATAAAAGCAAAACAGTAGATGTCACATGAGACTTGCAGCAAGAGAATGGATAGAGTCAAGTAGATCCTGGAGAATGATATGATGAGGAACTCTTGCTGGATGTAGGGGAAAAAAAAGTGCTTATGGTCCTGTAAAGGCTTTTTTAAAGAGCCAGGTTTTAAGTTTCTTTTTGAAAGTGGCGTGGCAGATCTCTAGACGGATATCTGGTGGGAGCGCGTTCCATTGAATGGGGCCAGCAGTAGATATGGAACGTTTCTGGAGCGAGGATTTTGTTGAGGGAACATGTAGAGTGCCTTTGTAAGCTCCTCTGATAGGTCTAGCTGAAGAGTGATGACGTAGTTATAATACAGACACTACTGGCTACTGGTATGGCCTCAAGGGTTTGGGGGAGTTCTGAGTAGGGTGTAAAAGTGGGAATAGGGTGGTAGTGTGGGGGTGCAAGATGGGAGCCCGGAGCCATTGCTTGATGGGGGAGCATCAGGCCACTTGTGGAGGGGAGGGGAAGACTTGTGGGGTGAGATAGCGAGCTGCTGAATCCTGCACTGTTTCATTTTTTGGAGGATGGGAAACAGGACTGGGCACTGTGCCCTAGATGGTTTCTTTCTTTTTTTTTTTTTTAGGTGGTGGAGGAATTGTGGGGACACAACTAATAATCGAGATTTTTATTTTTTTTTACTTATCCGGCTACATGCTTATGAATATAGTCAGTTAAGTTCTAAGTTATCTGTGTAAAAACCTATCTGGATAACTTTAGGACTGCTCTTCCCATGACCAGAATTATCCGGCTAAATTGAGCCTGCCAGTGTTGATATTCAGTGCTACCCACCTAAATTTAATCCTCGCCTCTGGAATGCCTCTGCACCATCTCGTTTCTTCTGCTTATACACCACTTCTTTTTTACCCAATTTTTGCCAGGTAAGTGGAGGGGAAAGACTTACCTGGCTAAACTTTGCCAATCAGTGGGGGGGGGGGGGGGGAGCTATTTAAACCCCAGGTTTGTCGAACTGAGTCCCAAAGGTAGCTGAACAAATAGTTTATGAAGACTGATCTTGAACTGTCAATGAGGGCCCAAATGTAACGTCAGTAAAATTGCACCCTCTTTGAGAAAGGAACTTTCCTTGCAAGTACTGGGAGTCAAACAGAGAGAAGTAATGGGATATTTCTGTTTTGTATTGGTGAAGACAGATGCACTCTTAAAACTGCAGCTGTGCAAGGCGTATAAAAGCAGTGACAAGGAAAAAATAATCTGAAATCTCTACTCTTAGTTCACCCTGATTTCATTAAGAAGAGTTTAGGAAAGTTTGCAGAATTATGAAGCAACAGCTAAGCTTGCTGTCCAAACTTTATAGACATTTTGGTTAGAACTGGTCTGCCATGGGTTTGTAGCCTATATTAAACTTATTTTTGCCCTCTCAGAGGGACAGATAAGATTATGCTTTCACATTGTAAGTAAGGTTTAGCAGCAATGGGAGCAGGGGGTCCCTTTTGGAGAATTTTAACTTGTTTGCCAAGTGGCTCAACGTCACAAGGAGCCAGAGAGCCAGCATTCTTGTAGTGAGCTCCATTTCCAAGCCATTCTAGTCCCTGAACTGTTTTTTTTACATTCCTAAATGAGAAAAGCAGAACCGCACTGCTAGCCAGCAGAGCACGGTGCTAAAACCCAGGCTCACCTGTGCCTTATAAACTCAGAACCAGCTGGCAGAACCTTTGGAGCAGCAGTTTCCTCTCTGGGAAGGAAGTTAGTAGTCAGAACAATACTGGTGAGCTGCACCAGCCAAGAGCCTGGCTTTGGCCAGAGATACTTTTCTTTTCTAGCTTTTCTTCATATTTTTTTTTTTACAAGGTAATATTTTGCATTAAACCGCATCTTGTCACTTCCACTATGTTACATAATGAATGGCTTTGTGTGACTGTGATAATGACATCTGAGAGGGTTATTAGAGAAGGGCACGGTTGCACCATGTTGTTAATCAGAACCTGCTTCCACAACAACCTGAACTCCATGAATTACCAAGCAGGACTGCAAAAGGAAAGAAAAGCAACTGGAGTTCGCACATCACAATCCATGACTCACAACTTCTGGATCGGTCTGTTTCTGTTAGAAGTAGGAGACCCTGATTTAATTCCTGTACCAGACTCCTGCTCCTCAGTCTGGCTTCTCTGCTGAAACACAATTGCTTTGACAGCCGTGAAGACAGGGATAGGCCAGGTACTGTTCATATTATATGTAGAGCCCCCGCCACCCCCCCCCCCAGGCTTTCTACCATAGGGACAAGAGGTGTCTAAATGATATAATGTGGAAACTTTCAACCGAAAGCTTCCTTGTCAGTGAATTCATTTTGTGAGCGATAGCTAAGGGATGGTGCTTTTTTTTGCCTTTGTCTCCTGCTAAGGACATTCTGGGAAAGCAGGCTATCTGCATTGTAGCAAGAAGCAAACCCCTATGAGGTCAATATTTCTATTCAAAGCACATTCAGCGCTATTTAGCCAGAGAAGTGGGACTTATGATACTAAGTAGCGATCGCTGAAAATGTGCGCACACGTTCAGTGGCCGCCGCTTAGCCATATAAGTCTCATATAAGTGGGCAGATCGGAGTCAAGCAAGTTACCCGTACAACTCATGCGGCTAACTGCCAATATTCGGACTTAGCCACATAAGTTGTACAGCTAAGCTAGATGTGCTATAGAGCAGGTCTAAACATAGCCAGTTGTACTTATACAGCTAAGCACTCAGTTATATGCTTATATTGAGTGGCATAGCCATGATAGGTTCTAACCAGCTAAGGCCTGGATTTATCAAAATGTGATAAGTATCACATGCGATAGTAAAAGGGGTGTGTTTTATGCTAATATACAGTTTATTGCAATTTGCACTAATTACCTATGTGATGAGCTAAGTTAGTGCAAATTGTGATAATATTTTCAGACTTTGTGATAAGTACCATACCTGTTGTATCTCCTGCATTCAACCACTGGGGGACCATTGTTAATGGTCTGGGGGGGGGAGGGGGAGGGGGAGAGAGGGAGAGAGGGAGAGAGAGAGAGAGAGAGAGAGAGAGAGAGAGAGAGAGAGAACCTAGCCATAGTGCCCTTTCCCTAGATAGGTATTTGTATTCCTATGGGTGGCCCACCTAGTAACTTGAGGTGAGGTTTAGGTATTAGTGTAGGGGGTTAGGGGCCACTTTGACATTCAACGTGAGACGTACGGGCAGAACAGTGGTCTCTTGTGAAGATTTGATGACCTACAGAGTGAGGAAACTCACTCCAAGATGGTATTTGTGCAAGGTTCTCTCAACCTAGCTTGATGGACTCTCTACCTGGGTAACATCAAGCTAGGTGGAGAGAACATTGCCCAAATCTCATCTTTGGGTGAGCTTCCTCTTTCCGTAGGTCATCAAATCTTCACAAGAGACCACTGTTCTGTTCGTATGTCTCACGTTGAATGTCAAAGTGGCCCTTAACTCCCTACACTAATACCTAAACCTCACCTCGAGTTACTAGGTGGACCACCCATAGGGATACAAATACCTATCTAGGGAAAGGACACTACGGCTAGTCTCTGTAACACAAGCTATCACATGGCTTAATGCACCTGAAAAAGGCATAGTTAAGTCTGTGTAATAGTGCTTCATAGACTGGCAAGCCCATCTCTAACTCTTCATTTTCAAATTTGCATCGCACCATACGATATGGTGCTATCACATGCATTACAAACATTTTCGCATGCGGTAACGGGACTTTACGCATGCAAAAATGCCTTAGCGCATTTTGATAAATGACCCCCTAAGTTACTTAACCAGCCAGTTTTGAATATTGACCCCTGTGAAGTTTATAATGCTGGGAGTGAAGACAACCTTTTACTCCTGGGACAATAGGCCAGAACTTTCTGCTCCTAGCAGGAATATGGGATGTGCAAGAAGAAAACCCTGCTTACTTACAGTATTTTCCAATTCTCTCAATCACTCTGAAGAATTAAGCGCTAATTTTTTCTCCATGATGAATTGAACACTGTAGTTGGGTTTGGCAGAATATGTGTTAGGAACAGACAGTATTTAATGCTGTTATTAACGGGCACTTGTTTTTGCCCTGTACTATGACTGAATGGAACTTGTGAGTGGCTTATCTAATATGTCTTGTATTTGCTTGCCTTTAATAAAGTTGTCAAATTCATACCACCCGAAGGACATTTTCAGGGACTTGCATTCAATGAGTTGGAGAATTTGGGAAGTCTGTTATGTTTTCTTTTGAATCTTGCAGTCCCTACTTGAATGAGACTGTTTGAGATTGGAGATCTGCTGTCCATAGAGGGGATCTGAATGGACATCCTGGCTTCTGGGATTATTGACATGTAGCTATGGACACCCTTGGGAAAGAGAGGGTCATAATCTTTTACCCTTTCTAATACCTCCTTTCTCTGTGCACTTCCTTTCTATAAATTTACTTCTCCTCAACAGCCCTGTCCTTTGGTTGAGAGAGAATTTACAAGGCCCCATGTCAAATGCAAAAGGATATCACTCGAGAGTATATGTAAACCGCCCTGCCAGGGAAAGCCTCTTCCGTTATGGTGCCTGTGTGGGCCGAGGGTGTGGAAGGCAGAGATTTTCGATGGAGCTGTCAGGGGACACTCTCAGAAGCTCACTGTCCAATTGGGTGCTGCAGGTAAGGGGTTGAACCCACCCAATATTGTCTCCCACAGGTACGGGCCATCCATTGCTCCTACCATGTGATAGGGGCCGGCCAATGGCACCGATATCCCCTGTCACATGGTAAGGGCAAAGGGCTAATGATGCCATTTTGATTAGTGGTAGCCGACGGCCTGAGAGTGGGAGATCGCTCCCGGGACCCCTGCTGGGAAAGTTTTGGGGGGGTCGGGAGGGTGGGGAATTCTAAATAATTAGATTTAAAGGAACGGGGTGAGTTTGGGGTTTTTTTTTCTGTGCGCCCTTTCTCTCTCCCCCCCCCCCCCCCCCTTGTGGGGTTTTCCTATCGCTTTTGGGGACCCCCTGATACTTGAAGGATTAGAAAATATCGTACGATATTTTCATCCGTCAGAAAAACGATTCACATCCCTACTGTAGAGTGTGGTGCAAAGATACGTAGCTTAAGGTTTTCATCGTATGGTTCCTGTAGCTGGTTTCTGTAGCTTGTTCCTTTCCAGGTCCTGCAGTCTGTGAGGATGTTGGATATGTGATCAGTAGATATTATTTTCTTCTTTCTTCTTCAATGTGTTATCTGTACTTTAATGAATTAAAATGGGAAGGGACTAACTACACTCTCTGCAACAATCTTACAAAGGTGTGTTAAAAGGAGTGTTAACTCAGTGTGATCTTGAAGACTTGTAGCCACTGTTATCTCTGGCTAAAGGGAAAAATAAAATGTTAATCAAATTTTCCCTAATCTCTGTGTGTGGAAAGAATGAGAAGATGGTTAGTGTCTTTTGCAGCAGTTGCACTAAACGTAGCATTCACACTGTTGTACTTTCCCACTCTCTGTATCTGCAGCTTCCTTCTTTGGTACAACTGTCAGGCAGGGGTAACTTTTAGAGACGTGCATTCATTTTTGCCGAATTGGAAAATTGCAACGAAATTGTCCAATTCGGCATGTTTCAGGGAGCTCAAAAAAAATCAGGATTTTCCTGTTTTTTCGCAAAAATTCGTTTTTCTGATTAGTGCGCACTAATGGGAGTCAGTGCGCGCTAACTCCCCATTAGTGCGCGCTAACTCCCATTAGTGCGCACTAACAAAAACTAACAAAAAGTAACAAAAAGTAACAAAAAGTAACAAAATCTAACGGTTTTTGTTAGTGCGCGCTAACTCCTGTTAGCGCGCACTAACAAAAACCGTTAGCACACACTAACTAAAAATCGATTTTTCGCGAAAAAAAAGACCCGAATCGAAAAAACCCGACATTTTCCATGGCGGCCGAAAAACGAAGGACGACACGAACACAAAAAACGATGCACATCTCTAGTAACTTTGCTGATTCTCCAGTTAACTTGGATTTTCTTTGCTAAGGAACCCTTAACAGTCTTCAATATAGCAATAACCAATAACCCTGTGAAACCCTTAACAGTCTCCAATATAGCAAGTTGCTGCAGCCTTTATAATTGACTGGCTATGGTATAGCTCAATCAAGTTTATACAGTATCAAATGTAAACTTCTCTACAGCAATTAACACAGAGCAGGTCAAATTTACACTGAGCAGGCCATTATCGAGTTGCAACAGTGACTTCCTTCTTCTGAGGGACTCTCATAGTTAAACTTTGGATCATTCAATAGAACAAGTGGTATCAAATGAAATATTCACTTTCAGATTCTTCAGTAATTAATATTATACATTTCTGTTCTTAATCAGCTGAATTTAAAAGAAACACATGTCTTCAACTGTGCAATTACTATTAACTAATTCTTGATTTTTCTTGAATACACAGTATAGTAAATAAATTAAATATTCTTTTGTAGGATCTTTTTCTTTAGGCACCAAAGCAGGTCCTGTGGAATAGCAGGAGCAATGTGTATGCCTCTGTCCCATGCCAGCTGCTTGTCTCTCTCCGCTTTCTTTCTCATTTCCTGCTCTCGTTTTTTTTCTCTCTGCTCTCCTTCAGCTACTGCTCTGCTTCTGCCCAAAGCATGTGTAGCCAGACCCGTTTTTTTTTTCTGACCTGAGGTATTCATTAGGGGTGTGCATTCGGTCCCTACGTATTGACAATCCGCAACAGATGCGGCCATATTTGTTGTATTCATGGGGAAGCGAAACGTATCGCGATTCCCCATGAATACACGAATCTTCGCCGAATTATTCGGCCGCATAAAGAAACCAATTTAAACAAACCCCCCACCCTCCTGACCCCCCCCCCCCCAAGACTTACCAAAACTCCATGGTGGTCCAGCGTGGGGTCCGGGAGCCATCCCCTGCACTCACATCCTCGGTGCCGGTTTCAAAATGGTGCTGATAGCCTTTGACCTACTATGTCACAGGGGCTACCGGTGCCATTGGTCAGCCCCTGTCACATGGCCATCAGCGCCATCTTGTGCTCCTACCATGTGACAGGGGCTGACCAATGGCACCCGTAGCCCCTGTGACATAGTATGGGCAAAGGCTATCGGCGCCATTTTGATTACTGGCAGCCGATGGTCCGAGTGCAGGAGGTCGCTCCCAGACCCGTGCTGGACCACCAGGGACTTTTGGCAAGTCTTGGGGAACCCTCCTGACCCCCACAAGACTTGCCAAAAGTGCAGCGGGGGTTTGGGAGCGACCTCCTGCACTCCGGCCGTCGGATGCCAGTACTCAAAATGGCGCCGATTGCCTTTGCCCTCACTATGTCACAGGGGCACTGTCAAGACTTTTTTTTTCCATGATGCTGCTTTCTGTGTGTTATGAATCTGCTGTCTGGTGGGAGGAGCAAGCAGATAGGAGTTAGCAATCTGTATGGATCAACTCCTGGAGAGGGAGGAGTTAGCAATATGTTAGATTATAGCTCCCAAGGAGGGAGGAGTTAGCAATCTGTTAGGTTCTACTCCTCAAGAGGGGGAAGAGATAGCAATCTGTTAGGAACAAACTCCTACGGAGGGAGGAGTTAGCAATCTGTTATGATCCCATGAGGAGTTAGCAATCTTGTTAGGTTTGCTAGGGAGTTAGCAATCTTGTGGAAGGAGGAGTTAGCACACTGTACCAGCGGAGTACTTGGAGAGGACACTCAGCTGTAGAGGAATGTAGATAGGTGGATCCTTGGGCTGATGGCAGATGACTGCGCACCCAGGAGGATATCCTGAGAGGGACCACCGGCTAGGCTTGAGTAAGGAGACAGACACAAATAATTCTTTTATTAGACAGGTTAGTAGAACCACCAGAGGTGGCAGTAGTGAGCTGATATGCCCGGCAGGGCTGAAGTCCCTCAGGTACTGGAACAGCGATCCCAGGGTTGCTGAGCTGTAGAGAAACTATAGATAGTGAGTAGACAGGATATGCTGTGTTCATAGCCAGAACTGGATGACAAACTCACATAAGGTCTTAAGAAGCTCAGTAGCTGGAAAGGGTTAGGCCCTCGAGGAGCGAGTACCTGGTTCCAGGGAAAGTTCTGAGAGAGCGGTGGTAACTCACAAATGTCTGTATCTGCGATAGCTTCCAGGCAGTAGAGAATCTTCAGAGTGTTTAGGAACATGGGCTCTCGAGGAGTGAGTACCGGTTCCTATCGGCAATCTGAAATAAAGAAAAGAGAGCGAGGCCTCCCAGGAGCGGGTACCCCTGGTAAGTTCGAGGAGGCAGAGTAGCTTAGGTAACGAAACCCCTTGTTAACTCGATTCATTAGCAATTTCTGAGACCTTTTATATGGGAAGCGGATGACGTCATCTCAGGGGGCCGCCCCCGAGGTTTGCGCCCTTGCTGGTACATACATCGGAGCGCATGCGCGCGCCCTGCATCATCAGGAACATGGTGGATCCGCAGTGTTGTGCTGGTCCGGGGATGCCGGAGAGAGACGGCAAGAAGACTTCGCTGTAGACCCGGAGGGAGTCACCACAGATGTAAAGAGGGCGGAGTGAGGGCGTCGAGCAGCGACGGACGAAACACTGTGGTTCCTCCTACTTAGTACTGCAACAATATTAAGTAGAAGGAACCACTAAAAAGCAATATTTTTTGCTTTTTTGTGGAGGCTTAGGGGGTATCAAGATTTAATGCCAGCTCCGGGGATGGTGTTAATTTTTGTGTGTTAAAATGTACACATCAGGTATACGGTGATTTTTTGCATTGGGAGTAAGGGCTAATTGTTATGGTTTGTGGGTATGTGGGCCCTTGGCCTGAGATGTGAGTAGTTACCTCCTGTGGGGAGGAACCCCACAGGTCTGCACCATTGGGAGGTGAGGTCAGACACAGCGGGGAGCTCTGGGTGACACTATGGAGAGGTCCTGAGGAGCCAGGAGAGTACCCCAGTAGAGAGGCAGGCAAGAGGCAATATCTGGGCAGGGACCCCAAAGGGAAAGGCACCAGACAGGCCACAGAGTGGGAAGCACAAGACTGGCCGAGCAGGAGGTACTCTGGAGAGGCAACCCCGAGGGGAGGAGCTGCATGGCGTAGAGGATGATGATGTAATGCTGTAGGTCAACCCACAGGACAGGGAAGCCTGGGCCGAGCCTCTACTGGTGACGTATGCACAGCCCCGAAGAGCGGAGAAGTGCTGGCAGTCTTGATATAGTATGCAGACGTGACCCCGAGGAGTGGGGAAGCGTAGATAGTCACAGAGAAGCCGGCATACACTACCCCGAGGAGCGGGGAAGCTCTGCAATCACTTGAGTAACATGTAGGTGCAGCCCCAAGGAGCGTGGAAGCGCAGACAGTCTTGTACAGGATGCAGGCACAACCCTGAGGAGTGGGGAAGCCCAGATGTAGAACTCATGAACAGCAGAGGTGTTCCAGAGGTAGTCCCGAGGAGCGGGAGGCCTTGCAGGGTAGGACTCAGGAGGTGTAGAGCCAGCCCAAGGAGCGGGGTAGGCTAGGAGAGTGAGTCCCCGATGTGCACACTGGCTCCTGAGGAGCGGGTACCAGAAAGGGTTCAAGTCACAAGAACACAAAAGCAGTAGTCGAAGACATACAGAATATGTTGTCAAGTCAGCTGGCTGAGGGCGAAGGAGGAGCTTAAATACACAGGTCCGCTTAAATCATCAAAAAGGGACGCCCCCGAGGTTCCCGCCGAAGAGTTTCAAAGGAGTGCCCGGTGGTGCGCGCATGCCTAGGAAGGCCCGAAGTCAACGTGGGTGGTGGTGGCATCCAGATCGCCATGAGGAGTCCTGGGAAACGTGGCAGTAGAGGTTGGCCTGAGCCGCAAGCAGACTCGGGGAGGGCAGGAGAGCGGTGCATGAAGTAAGTACACGCGATCGCCACTGTCTGCGACAGATGGGCATAACACTAATAGCCTCATCTACATGGCATTTACATGTTAATCCCATTATTGCATTAAGCATTACTCTAGCGCATCCAAAACACACATCCAACCACGCATCAAGTTGTGTGCTAGGGTGAGTGAGTGCTCTATATTTCATTGGCCCCTTTAGAGGAGCAGGGGAAGAAGGGTGTACCTAGTACTTAAAACCACTCAGAAGCCCCATCTAAAATTAATATACAAGTAAACAACATCATTACACATGACTCATTTTGACTGAATTTGGGATCTTTTTAATGTTTTAAACACTTTTAATATTGCAGCCGCAATCTTGAATTCAGGGCTTTAAAAATTGTGGCAGTCTCCTAAGGGGTCCCCCACCTAAATTTGAGGGTTTAACACTTATGTTTGTGTTTTTCATCTATTTTTTAACTTTATTTTTAATTGTGGGAAAGCCCGTCCTCTGACAGAGGACGTGACATCACAGCCATCTTCCTTCCCTTGCAGCATGTGGCCTACTTCCTCTTTGCATCAAGGGATTTTCCTAGCTCTTCTGCTTGAACTGGCTCTGCAAACAGCTGACAACATAAATTAAAAAAAAGGCTGCCTTACTCTGTCCAGCCCAGCACTGCTTTATAGCACAGCAGCTCAGACAAACTTTTATTATTTTAATTTTAATCCTCTTGTAACATATAAATTTAAAACATTTTAATAAATATATTTACCACCAGAGGAAAGGTGAAAGAAGAAAAGAACCTGAGATCCTGGTAGACTTAAGGGCCAGGGTACTAGTGATAGCTGCAGGGTTACCAACTCAAGAATAGCTGTTAGCTGCTCTTGACTGTTAGCCAGATGGCCCACCACTGCCACCAGCCTCCTAAGGTCAGCCTGAATGATAGCCACATTCAGGGGCGGATTCCGGATGAAGACCAGCCCGGGGATTCGCCTCCCAGGCCGGCCCATGAGATACCGCGTGGTCTGCAGAGCGCGGCTCTGTCACGGCCGCGCTCGGCAGACCATGTGACTAGAGCGACCGGCCCACCCAGGGATGCCTGATCCCCCAATAAGCCAATCCGCCCCTGGCCACATTCTGGCACAAATGCTCCAGAGCTACACTCTCAGCTATATGACAGCTGAGCTCTGCTACAGTAACAAATGCTTCTCCCACAGATCCAGTCTCAAAAGCTGTGGGTTGCCAAGAGGTGGCATACCATTCTGGGCCTCCTCCTCCAAAGAAAGCACCCCACCATGACTTTTGTCCTCAGGTCCCTTGGTCAAAATTAAGGATAGTCCAACAGGCAATAGAACACAAGGAAGGAGAAATATAAAGAGGAAGACGGGATGGAGGCTGGTCACTGGCAGTTGGTGGCAATGATGTGGTTTGCTCTTGCCCTACTGCTTGTGATGATGAGATCAATGGATCTGGATACAGTTAGAGCAGGTGCTGAAGGTGCCTCCTCCTCTTCCTCCTCCTCCTCCAAGGAAGAACTGGTAATACCTATACTAGGGATGTGTATTCATTATAAACAACTGTGATAAATAGAATGAATGAGGCCATATTTTATTTGTTACAAATAGAATGAACCAAAAATGGCCTCTCATGAAAATACTCCATAATTTTCAGATATTTTTGTTTTGGTGCTAAAAAAAATTATTGGACTTCATGAAGCCATCCACCTCTTTTCTTCCCCTTAACAAAAGCTTGGGGCCCAGGTTGAGCCCAGCCAGGGCTTGCCCAGACTCCTCTGACCTCCTTCCTGCCCCACATACCCCAGGCTCAGGCCCCAGGCCTATCCAGCTGGGCTGAGCCAAGCCCAGCCAGAGCCTCCCTGGGTCCCTCCAATAGTTCCTGAAGTATGAAGATTGGAATTTTCCCTGGTCCCCACTTACACTTTTTCCATAAAGAGGTATCCAAGAAAGAGGTAGGAATGATGCCCACTTGCTTCTTCTCCCACTGAGTTCTTTAAAAATATAGCACAGATCGCCTGGAGGATGGCACCAAAGCAACATTACTTCAGTGCCTGTCTCAAATGTGGCCAGAGCCATTATATTTTTCATGTTGCCCATTTTTTAAAAGGACTCAGCGGAATCAGGAGTGAACAGGCATCCACTCCTGACACTTTCTTAGAGAAAACTCTCCAATGAAATAGGTATAGAGGCTGGGAAGTCCCAGGCCCCAGCACATACTTCAGGGGCTTTTGAAGGTGCTCAGGGAGATCCTGGCTGGGCTTGACTCAGCCAAGCTGGGTGGACCTGGGCCCCGAGCCTGGATTTATATGGTAGAAGGTGGAGGATTGGAGGGGCCCAGGCAGACCCTGTAACTTCTTCCCTCTCACCAGCCTCCATCCCTTCTCCACTCTTTATATGTCCCCCCTCCTTTTACTCCACTGCCTGTTGACTATTCTTCATTTTGCTCAAGAGATCTGAGGGCCTTTGGAGGAGGGGGCCCAGAATGGTATGCAACCTCTTGGCAGGTAACAATGGAGCCACCCACAGCTTTTGAGACTGAATCCGTGGGAGAAGCATTTGTTCCTCCAGCACGGCTCCTCTGTTATGGAGCTGTTGGCACAACTCTGGAGCAGCTCTGCCACAATGTGGCCAACATTCAGCGTGACATCAGGAGGTTGGTGGCAGTGGTGAGCCATCTGACTAACAGTCAAGTGATGCTGCCTCTTGACTTGGTAGTCCTGCAGCTAGAATCTCAGCACCTTGGCCCTTAAATCCACCAAGACTTTTAAAAAATGGCACAGGCCCACCTGGAGGATGGTACTGAAGTAACATCCTATTGGTGCCTGTCTCAGATGCAGCTTGTGCCGTTATGTTATACAGTTGTTTGACAAAATGGTGCTGGCCACCTGAGAAAGGTACAGAAAAGATATCACCATGGTATCATTTTCTAAGTGGCCTGCATCATTTTTTAAAAAAACTTTGAGATAGCAGGAGCAAATGGGCATCCCTCCTGCCCCCTTTTTGGAGACCCCAATGGAAGGGGTAAGTAGAAGCTGAGGAGGTCCCTGTCCCCAGCATAAACTTCAGGGGCTCAGGCCAGCCATGCAGATCTGGGCCGTGAGATGGGATTGTGGGGTAGGAGGGGGTCAGAGGGGCCTGGACAGGCCTAGGCCCCTAGTCTTTGTTGAGGGGCAGAAGAGGTGTGGAAAGCCTCATGGAGGACCATTTTGGTTCAATATTTTTTTTGTTTGAGAGATGAATTAAACTGAAGAAAACAATTTTAATGAACCGGAAAACAAAAGAAAATCCCCAAACTAAAAAAATTATCAGGCCTGTACATTCTTAATCTGTGGAAAAAAAAGATGTGGGGGTTAAGTGAGTAGGTAGTAGGAAAGTTAGTGTGAGCAATTTGAAAATCCCAATCCCTATGGAAGAGGCCATATAAATAACTACACCTGTCAGCTGTGTATTTTAGATTGGGCAAATTGAAGGTTCTCCCAGGGTTGGGAAGGAGAGGCTGAAGGTGAAAATAAAAATAACATAAAATAAAATAAACACACAGAGGTCAATATTTAGTGCCACTTAGCCAGATAAATAAGGATTTATCCGGCTAAATGGCAGTTGATGAATATCTGGCTATGTTCAGTGGCTGCCACTTGGCCAGATAAATATTTATCTAGCTAAGTAGATTGTCAGATATCTTGGGGATGGGCAATAAGCGGATCAGGGTTGAGGTACTTATTTAGTTACCTTAATTGGATGAATGCTGTTATTCTGACTTTTCCAGTTAAATTAATTGAATAAGTTAACCTGCTCAATAGCAGGTCTAAAGTTATCTGCATATAACTTATCCAGCAAACTAGAACTTATACGGATATAAGGAATAACCCTTCTAAGTTAGCCAAATAGGTTATATCCGGCCAACTTAGTTAGCCGAATATCTTTGAATAGTGGGCCCATGATATATAACTATTGCAAATAATATAAACAAAATCAGTGCATACATATTTACATAACACATTTAGATTCCTATATTTATTTATTTTATTTAAAATCTTTTCTATACCGTCGTTAAGTTAGATACTATCACAATTGTTTACATAAAGGCACAAATGGTTATGTTCAATAAAGAACTGGGGTATATGAGTATAATGATGCCAAAAGGTTTCAGTTACAACAAAATTCAAAATAAAGACTATTTGATTGAGTGTCACCAATCTTGTCCTTTACAAAAGTGTGCTGTATACTATTAATTAACATTAAAATTGAGTGCTGGTTGTTTGGTGTGTTACTGCCAGTTTTATTTCTCAACTTATTCTCCGTTTGTTTTGTAGAAAGCTTGTTTAAAAAGCCAGGTTTTTAAACTTGCTTTGAAAAGTTTGTAATTGTTCTGTAACCTTATTTCCGGGGGCATGCTATTCCATAGAGAAGGACCTGCCAGGGACAGTGCTCTATCCCTCACTTGTGTAAGTCTTGCTGATTTTACAGAGGGGACGGTTAGAAGGGCTTTGTTAGCTGATCTGAGATTTCTTTGTGGAATGTGTACACGCAGTGCTGTGTTGAGCCACTCTGCTTTTTCATCATGAATTAGTTTATGTACTGTACAGAATGCTTTGTATTGTACTCTTTGTTCAATGGGTAGCCAATGTAATTCTGCTAGTGTTCCAGAAATATGATCTATTTTATTTTTTCCTGTAAGAATCCATGCAGCAGAGTTTTGTAATAATTGAAGTGGTCTTATGGTGGTGTATGGTAGACCTAAGAACAGGGCTTTACAGTAGTCAGTGCTTGCAAATATCAGAGGCTGTAAAGCAGTTCGGAATTTGACAGTGTTAGTAAAGGTTTTAGTTTTCTTAGGACCATTAGTTTAGCGTAGCCTTCTCTTACTAGTGATATGTGTTGTTTGAGATTAAGTTCTGTGTCGACTATTACACCAAGGTTCCTTACCTTTTCTACTAATTCTAATTTTTGATTGCTCTTCAGTATAATTGGAGTTTTAATGATATCAATGTTTTTTCATTCCAGGTGTATGAATTCAGTTTTATCAATATTAATGACTAGTTCCATTTCATTTAGTAGTTGTTTTATTATGTCCAGATAGATATTTGCAAGGTTTAATGTTTTTCCAATTGAGTCGTCAATTGGTAGGATTAATTGAATGTCATCGGCATAAATGTAATGTATGATTCCCAGTCCCGCCAAAAGATGGCCAGAGGTAGTAGGTAAATATTAAATAGTGTAGCAGACAGTACTGAGCCTTGGGGTACTCCTGTTTTTAGGCTAATTTTTTCAGATATTGCATTTTTGATTTGTGCTTGAAAGAATCTATTACTTAGGTATGATCTAAACCAGGCTATTGTTTTGTTCTGTAATCCTATTTCATTCAGTCTTTTTAAGTGTATTTCATGGTTTACTGTATCGAATGCAGATGATAGGTCCAAAAGTACAAGAATATAGTGTTTTCCACTATCAAAACCTCTCAGGATGTTGTCTGATAGTGCGAGCAGTAATGTTTCTGTCCTATAGGGGCTGATTTTAAAATTTAAGCGTG
Source organism: Rhinatrema bivittatum (assembly GCF_901001135.1). Taxonomy (NCBI): domain Eukaryota; kingdom Metazoa; phylum Chordata; class Amphibia; order Gymnophiona; family Rhinatrematidae; genus Rhinatrema; species Rhinatrema bivittatum. The sequence goes on from NC_042619.1 coordinate 118,874,806, forward strand.
CAGAGTACATTTGTGCATGCTACCCGGCACGCACAAATGTACACCCGATTTTATAACATGCGCGCGCTGCCACACGCATCTTATAAAATCCAGGGTTGGCGCGCAAGGGGGTGCACACTTGTGCACCTTGCGCGCGCCGAGCCCAAGGGGAGCCCCAATGGCTTTCCCCATTCCCTCCAAGGCCGCTCCGAATTAGGAGCGGCCTTGGAGGGAAGTTTATTTTTACTCCCCCCCACCTTTCCCTCCCTTCCCCTATCTAACCCACCCCTAGCCCTACCTAAATCCCCCCTACCTTATCTCGAAGAGGCAGGCGTAACTTGCGAGCACCGGCAGCCTGCTGGCACGCCATGCCCTGACACAGGCCGCTGTGTCGGAGCACTTGGCCCTACCCTTGACCACCCCCGACTGCCCCACCCCCAGACCACGGCCCCGCCCATGGACCCACCCTGGACTGCCCCTTTTTCAAAGCCCCGAGACATACACGCATAGGCTCAGCGGGGCTTGTGCGCACCGCTGAGCCTATGCAAAATAGGCTCGGTGCGTGCAGGGGTAGGTTTTCTGGGGTTACGCGCATATCTTACGTGCGTAACCCTTTAAAAATCTACCACAGTGTGTTTCCTAAAGCCATGTTGTGATGGGTATAGGATATTGTTGCTTTCTAAGTGTTCTGCTAGTTGTTTTTATATGATTTTTTCAATTAATTTTGCAATTAATGGTAGGTTTGACACTGGTCTATAATTGCTCAAAGTTAGAGGGTCCATGTTATATTTTTTTTAATTGGTTTAGTGATCGCTCCTTTTAGAATATCAGGCAATGAACCTTCTTCCAGGGATAGGTTTATGATCTGCGTTAGTATTGGAGAGGCTATATTTGCTAACTTTTTTAGGTCCATAGTAGGTATTGTGTCAATTATATGGGGTGCATACTCTATCAGAAACAGAGGCACAAGTGTGTTTGTGTGTTTGTGGCTGGAGGAATGTGCAGAGTCAAAAAATGTGTTTTGGTTCATTCATTCATTTCATAGGTCACTGTCATTTATTTGAGTTGGTTCAAAAAAATTGTTTTGTTTTAATTGTTCATTCGTTTGCCATTATAGTCAGTGAGGAAAGCAATGTAGCCTATTTTGGATGCCCAAATTGGGATTTCTAATTATTTCCAATAAAAATGGTGAGTAGACATTAACAGAAGGGTGACAGCATGCCAACGCATCAAGACTATGTCAACATGGCAACAAAAGTGGTATGAAAAGCCCAAGAATCTTCAGTGGAGCAAAACAGTATCAGCAGTGGCAGGAGTTCTAAAAATCACCATCAGAGGAGCAAAACAGCAGGAAGAGTGGCAAGATCACCTCAAGGTTGTAAAGGTGAGGCAAAGGGCACTAACAGTAGTGGCATAAACCACTCTCAAAAGGCTTTATGAGAGGGGCAAAGCAGTACCAAGTGTGGTATGAACAGCTGAAGGCACCATTAAAGGGGTAACAAAGCACAAAAAGAGGCAGAACCCCACCAAGGCAGTGATAGAGGATCAAAGCATTCTAAAGAGTGGCATGAAGACCTCAAACCATCATGAGAGGCACAGTAGCCACCCAGATTAGCAAGAATACCCCAAGGTTCAAAATGAGGGGCACTAATCAAATTGGTACAAAGTCCTAAACAGAGAGAAGCCAGAGGAAGTCCCTAGAGGAAGCCTGATTTAATTTCTGTATAGCATCATTAGGTGAAGGAGTTGCTGTGATATAATCCATTAATGGCTAAATACTGGATGAGACCAATAATCACAAGAACTGTAAGGGAATGGAATTTGAAGAAAATGTCCAAGTTGGCATGAAATATTAAAGTTAAGTGGATGGATAAAGCCTTGGATGGCCAGGGAAAGACCAAGAGTTGGCAAGTACCATAGGGAAAGTATATTTGGACAAAAGTTTGAAGACAACTGGAGCAGAGGAAGTAGCACCCTAAGGTACTAAGACTGGCTTGGAGTTGCAGCATCAGCAGTGACACTGTCAATTAAAACCTGAAAGAGTAGGAGCAGACAATGCAGCAAGAGTAGCCAATAACCCCCATGGTGTACTTTGAGGACAGAGGCAGATAGAAGAATGGTATGACAAGCCCGAGGAATGGTGCAGCAAGTATACAAAGCAACAGATGTCCAGGGCAAGACGATGAATCTGCAATTGTTGAGAGGGAAGGGTATTTGAAAAGAAACTTGAAGACAGCTGGAGTGAGGGCACCTGTCCCACTTTGAGGCTTGGTTATCTAGTTGATCCTACTAGTAGCATATGGATCTACCAAAAAGTAAGGATCAAGCCATGCAGGCATGCATGTGTTAAGGATACATGGCCAATACAGTAAACTATGAATAGTTCATTAAATCAGTTATAGTTTCATCTGTTGTTTAGATACCTGTGGTAATTGTAGAGCTAATACATGCAGATGAGCGCTGAACCCCAATAATATATTGCAGGGAATTACAAACAGCAAAAAGGCATCAAAACCCCCAAATTGTACAATGCAGGAATCACAAACAGCACAAAGTTGTCAAATCACCCAAGGCATAGAGAGTGGTCAATCACAAACAACACAAAGCAATTAAAGCCCCCAAGGCACACAGTGTGATAAAATTATAAACAGCACAAAGGCATAAAAACCTCAAAGCATACAATGCATGGCATTGCAAACAGCACAAAGTTGTCTAAAGCCCCAAGGCATACAGTATAATCCATCACAAACTGCACAAAGGCCTAGACAGCAAGACTGAAAACCAGATATGAGGTGGGTTGGGAGAAGAAACTTGACACTTTTCTGGAAAAAAAAATACCCCTGTATAACAAAAAAAGAAGTAGGGTAGAAGAACTAGGCTAAGATTGTAGAGTGGTAGAACAAAACAAAGAACCAGAAAAGATGTGAGGTGAGATTAAAAAGTTGTATATTTTTTCTTTTTTCACATTGAAAACTCTCCAATATAACAAAGAAAGAACTGGGGTGAGAGAATTAGGTTGAGATCCAAATAATAAGCAATACAGAGGCACCAAAACACCCATGCTGGTACATCATAGGCAGGGTAATTAGGCATAGTAGTAGCAGGGTATGTCCCTAAGAAGGTACACCTCTAAGGAGGTACATCAGGGGCATGGCAGTTAGGCAGAGCATCCACAGGACCCCTAAGATGATATATCTGGGGTATGTGGCAGCAAGAACCCCAAGGTGGTATATCAGGGGCATAGTTGTTAGCCATAGTAGCAGCAGCACCTATAAGGTGATATATCTAGGGCATGGCAGGTAAACAGGTGGCATCAAGGCCCTTAAGGTTCTATATCTTGGGCATGCTAAGTAAGCATGTGGCAGCAAGTCCCCAAGATGGTATGTCAGGGTCATGGCAGGTAGGCACCCTGATGCTCAATCCCTACTAGAGTTTCTGTCTGTTCCTGCCTCAGCTAGATCCCAGCAGTGTGCCATCAGGAAAAGTAAGAGTACATAGCATTTGTGCTGGTCCAGATATCACTGGTGAAATGTACACTATTCTCCTCTGCCTTAACGAGCTGTGCCTGCATGTGACCACAGTACTGATTTTACAGGTTGGGAATAACCTGCCTATTAAATGTAGCTATGGAGAGGATTTTGTAATAGAGGCTAACGCATGTAGGAGAAAGCCCACGTTCTTTACTACTTGCAGGGGCTGGTCATATTCAGTGCAATCATTTCCCCAATGCTTCTCTGTACTACATTGGATGCTGCCTGCCTCTTGCCATGATATAGTGATATGGAACACCATTCCATTTTCTCTATGGTCAATTGCCACTGTGGACACATGGCAGGGGGCTGCTAGCCTGCCATCTGACTAGTAAAAGGGGCTATGGGATAAGCTTGGGGCAAAGCCTTCCCTTTTTCAATCCTTTTCCTCTGGATTTTACTTGGAGTGGCAGAAGCTGTCCCCAGGCTAGTACTGCCACCTGCTCCTGATGCCAATGCTAGCAGGTGCTACTTATGCAGGTGATGGCACAGACCAGCATTTGTCAGATGCCCTACTTGCTTCCCACTGAGAAAAATGCAGATTCTCTTTCGCTTTAAAGTGCCTCCAAATCAGGGATATCTTCCACAATTTCTTCTCTGTATCCTTGCATGTTGAGGTTGAGGATGGATCTTGTGGAAAAATATCAGGGGCTGTCTACCTGTGCTGCCTGCTCTTCCTGGGGGTTGGTATCATCTATTTCTCCCATCCACAAAGGAATTTAAGACACTAATGACTAGTCCATCCACATTTTCTTCAGCTGCTAGCTCTGTAAGTTCTGATTCAGAGAATCCTAGATAAAGTTCTTTCTCAGAATCAGTTGGTAAAAATACTGCCTTCACTGCCTCAGAAACAGTAACCATAAAGAAGTGCATATCTGGTTTTGGGAATTGCACTTCTGCTCTACTAACCTGCTAATGCCAGCTCTCCTACCTTTTCCGTCTGCTCAAAAAAAAAAAAAGAGGCAGAAGAACAGCTGGTGGTGGCATATAGTCTCCAAATTCCAATTGCTTCTGCCTTGAGCTGCCTTCTTCTCTTGCCATTCTGTGGCTAAAAAATTATCTTTTCAATTTAGTGGCAGGACTGTCTTTTTTATTGTTGCTCTTAGGCTGGGCTGGCTCTGCAGTAAATCTTCTACCCCAGCCAAGGCTGCCATTCCCTCCTCTCCCTTTTCCTCTCAATGGAATGGAAAAATTGGATTTGAAGTGCACTGCCCAGTGCCTACTAGGGGTTTGAATATCACAAAGGAATTGATTTATTGATATTGTACCCCCACTCATAGTACCACTCTATTGCATAGAAAACTGTCTGTCACACACATAGACATTTGCAGATACATGTACAGTGTATGTGTGTGCTGTGTGTACTCATGACTGACTCCTTCCACATACAAAAAAACCTGTTGTTTAGACAGAACCAAAAACTTAGACTGGCAGCCTGGTATTACTCTTCTTCTCTTCAATCTGTGAGTATGCTAAATTAATCTCACTGCTGTCTCCTATGGAGCACCCGCTAACCAGGGTCTTGTAAGAAAAGGCAATTCAATACCAGAGACTTAGCTTCAGTACTGAGTATACTCCATCATTCACTGAGACAGGACTTGAGTGCAGGAGTTACAATACTGTGAGAAAAGATACAGACCATAACACCCATTTGGTATGCCAAATATCCTACCTGAGGCATAGCCATAGACACCATTTGCTGTCTAGCTTTCCTTGAATTGTTTGCATCTATGGATCCTCTATTCTTCTCCACATTGCTTTGCAATCACTCACCATTTCTGTCACAAGCACTTCCCTGGGGAGCCCATTCCATGCACCCACCACCATTTATGTAAGCACAGGTTATGTAATAAATGCTGGCCAAAATAGTCCTTCTTTCCCCTCTAGACTGCCCAATTATACTGTCCCCACTGATAAGGAAATCCCAATTTGCCAGCCACCTGTCATATTTCCCCTTATCCCAGGTAGGCTTTTTGTCTTCCTCCTTTGTAATCTCTCATTTTGGGTAAGAGATCATACAAGCTCACCCTTTATTTATCACTGGCATCCACCTTTCCCATGCCTACCATATAGTTGCTCCTGACTTTACCTCCTTGGAGAATCTTACCTCTTGTGGTTAGAAAGCCCTGCCACTAAAGAAGCAAAGGAGGACCAGCCAGGTGTGTGACATCCTTCCTCACTTCCTCCTTATGAAGAGGTGGAAATGAGGTGGCCCTCACAATCAGCTGGGCTAGCATTTGGATGTCCTGCATGCTGAGCTTTGACTTGCAGGCCTGAGGTGCAATTTTGTTGAGGCCTGCACACATTCCTGGAAGTGAAAATCGTATACACATAAATCACACAAGGAACTTTTGTTTGCATAACATATATGTGCGTAATTGCCCACATATAGGCATAAGTTGGGAGGCATAGATATATGTGTTTTATGAGCTGTGCACCACCTGGAGGATAGCAGAGAGAAACTTGGAGTGCAAATACTTGAAGAGCCCTGTAAACTGGGGCCTGAGAAAGGATGCCCTCCTGTTTACATTGTATAATACCTGCTACAATCCATGGTTTAGAGTAGCAGTCTAAATAGTTAGCTGATGTCATTTACTAAGTTGGAGGACATGATAGCCAGTAGACATTAATATGGCTTTATTAAATGATTATATCTGTGTGTCTGTATCTGCCCCCCCCCCCAACCTCCCCCACCCCACCCACTGACACACACATTCTTTTCTGCCGTAAGTGATCCCGTCTGGTTTCAATGTTATTATTCATCAAATTTCATTCAAATTTCTGTCACAGATAGAAGAGCAACAAGTGAACCCCAATTCGTGCTTTTAAATTATCCTCAATGCCACCTACACATAGAATGCCATCAAGCTACCCTGCTCTTGATTGTTGCTTATATGTCCCTAAATACATAGTTTGAAATATGGCACCATGCCACACAAGTTAGATCTCTCCAAAGAAGACAAGGAGATGTGTGAACATGTAATCATGTTTTCTTTCCTGCTTTGATCACAGACTCTAACCAATGACAAGACAGCTTTCAAAATACTCGATGACATTAAAATGTTCTCTGACGCCCCCTGAGATTTTAGCTGAACTGAACTAGCCTGTTTCACTATAGGAAAAGAAAAGAAACATGATTTCTAAGCACCAAAAGCCCTTGAAATATTTGAGCAAGGGTTCTGGACACCGTACTATCTGTAGCAGACATTTGATTGAAATTTAGTTAATAGTTCAAAAGTCAGGGTGGGGAACAAACAGAGACAGAGACATGATTATCCTATATGGCTGGTTTTCCAGGGGGAAACAAGGCTAAAAAAAAGAAAAACTGAAATCAGGGAGGTCAAAGCATTTTGTGACGTAACTGAATAATTTTAGAATTCCACTGCAATTGGTTGACATGCAGCATAGGGATGTGAATCGTTTTTTGACGATTTAAAATATCATCCGATATATTTTAAATCGTCAAAAATCGTTAGAGCCGCGATACAATAACAATTCCCCCGATTTATCGTTAAAAAATCGTAAATCGGGGGAAGGGGGAGGGGAAGGGGGAGGGCGGGAAAACCGGCACACTAAAACAACCCTAAATGGCGCCGGCCGTACGGCAACACGATTCGACTGCAGGAGGTCGTTCCGGACCCCCGCTGGACTTTTGGCAAGTCTTGTGGGGGTCAGGAGGCCCCCCCAAGCTGGCCAAAAGTCCCTGGGGGTCCAGCGGGGGTCCGGAACGACCTCCTGCAGTCGAATCGTTTTTCCGTACGGCCGGCGCCATTTAGGGTTGTTTTAGTGTGCCGGTTTTCCCGCCCTCCCCTTCCCCTCCCCGTACGGAAAAACGATTCGTGGTAGGAGATCGCTCCAGGACCCCCGCTGGACTTTTGGCAAGTCTTGTGGGGGTCAGGAGGCCCCCCCAAGCTGGCCAAAAGTCCCTGGGGGTCCAGCGGGGGTCCGGGAGCGATCTCCTACGCTCCTGACGTCGGAGGACAAAAAAACAAAATGGCGCCGGTGCTACCTTTGACCTGTCATATGACAGGTCAAAGGTAGCGCCGGCGCCATTTCTACAACGCACGGAGGTCCGAGAGTAAAAGATCACACCGGGACCCTTCCTCTGGACCACAGGTAATTTAAGGCATTTTGGGGGGGTTCGGGAGGGTGGGGGATTTATTTTAAAGGGTCGGGGTGGGTTTTAGGGTTGTTTTAGTGTGCCGGTTTTCCCGCCCTCCCCCTTCCCCTCCCCCCCCCCACTGGACCCCAGGTAATTTAAGGCATTTTGGGAGGGTGGGGGATTTATTTTAAAAGGTCAGGTGGGTTTTAGGGATGTTTTAGTGTGCCGGTTTTCAATTTACACGATTTACACGATATTTAAAAAACCCAAACTGCGACGATCCGATTCCCTCTCCCTCCCAGCCGAAATCGATCGTTAAGACGATCGATCACACGATTCACATCTCTAATGCAGCATATTAAAAATTGCCATGTTATTGGCTGGTAATTTTAACCATATGCAAATTGTTGACCAACGAGGGAAACTAGGCTTCATGAAATGTTCATATATGTCCTTTTTTTTTTTCTTGAGTCTCAGTCTATAAAATATTATCACAACCATACAACTCAGTGCCTGCTAGGAAGTGCTCACATGGCAAAGTCATTTAGTCAAATGCTAGCAGCCAAAATCTTTTCTGGACTATCAATTGTGTCATGTATCTATGCTAGAGAAACTGCAGAGCTTTAAACATTTGGAAAAAATAACCATAGCAGCTGAGCCCAAGATTTAAAAAAAAAAAAAAAAAATCCTTAAGCATGCTTATGGCAGTTTTCACAAAGGGACAATTGTATGGGGGTGGGGGGTGGATTCCAGCAGCTTAGCAGTACTGACTCATTCAAACGATGCAGATGTACACAGCAAACACTGTCCTTCTAATGCTGATGGTTGCCTTTATGTCTGACAGATGCAATATATAACACATCCCCAAAAAACTAGACTGGGCCTATAGAATAGACTTCCTGCATGTGAAAATTTAAGGAAGAACACTGGCATTAACCTTCCCTGGGAGCCTGGCAGATAGTGACAGTAGTTATTTTTCAGTGTCTCAAAATGCTCCTGCTGCACTGACATGCAGATTGATCAACAGCACAGTTTTACTTCCTTATTCCTCCCACTTTATGACAACTCCAGACACCAGCCCCCAACCACATAGACTGAGATGCTGTAATAACTTTGAAATATGCCAGCAGTACCTTCTCAAATGCTAGCATATTATTTATAGATCAATACAACAGTATGCATAATCATAGTAATATTGTAATATTTATTAATATTATTGATTTATTTGATTTATATTCTGTCTTTCAGGCATTTAAAAGTAGATTACATTCAGGTACTGTAGAAGACAGCAGAAAAATACAAACTGATCCATCCAATCTACCTGGCTACTCATGTCAACCCTGCTAAGGACATATCCCAGCAGTCAACCGTAGACTGTGACCACTTTAAAGATATCATGGCCGACATTCAGCACCATTTCTCCAGTAAAGTTCAGATTTAGCCGGACAAATGGTGGGATTTGAAAATCACGCCACGTTGACCAGAATTGAGTTAGCTGATAACTTTTTATCTGGCTAAAAATTATCCAGCTAATTTGGGGGCAGGGCGGGGACATTCTGGGATAGAATTCGCTTTCCAGCTAAATTAGCCAAATAAACTCCAGTATTCTATTCAGTGTTATCCAAGCTAACATGGCTGGATAGCTATAGGACAGCCAAACAGCTGTCCTAAAGTTAGCTGGATAAACTTTTAGCTGACTTTAAGAAAGCCAGAGATATTCAGCAGAGTACCTGTGCCACTAAATATCTCTGCAAAGATAGCCAGATAAGTTTATCTGGCTAACTTTGCTAGCTGGCCAGCAGATAAATATGGACGTCAAAACTCTTTATCCAACACAGTTTTTGGTGGCTTCCTTCTCTGCACCCCACCATCTTAGGTAGATGCACATACAAGAGTACTTATTTAATGCATTGTTGGCACCACTCTCTTCATACGTCTAATCACAAAATCCAAGTAACCAACAACACTAACATGACTATTGCCCAAATATCTAGCTCTGTAGGTCTAATTGGACTTTCCTGACAGCACCCCACTTGTTGCATCAACCCAAATGGTCTCTGGGGAGTAGTAGTTTTATTTACATAATTGCAGATTTAACAATTTGGTAATAATAATAATAATAGGGAGGAGGAATAGCCTAGTGGTTAGAGCAGTGGGCTATGAACCAGGAGACCAGGATTCAAGTCCTACTATCACTCCTTGTGACCTGGGGTAAGTCACTTTACTCTCCATTGCCTCAGGTACAAAATTTAGATTGTAAGCCCTCTGGGGATAGGGAAATACCTCCAGTACCTGAATGTAAACTAATGTGATATGTCAGCATATAAAAATAATAAATAAATAATAATCAAATTACAGGTCAATATATAGCAGTCAGGACCCCTTTCTTGTGGTTTGTCCAGCAAAGCCTAAGAGCCTTTTTCTTCTTTTCTACCCTTCAGCAAACCTATGGCTGGAAAGTCTACAAATGGATTATAGCACACCATATCTTGTTTGCGCTGCTTCCACTGTTTTAGGAAGCGTGTCCTAATTTTCTGAAAGTCTGGCCTCAGGACTTTGGATCCCCCTTCCAAACAACATTCAATGCTACTACCATTATGTAACTAAATACATTTTGTTAGTGTAGTGGGAATATTATGAAACTGTAAATCATAGTACAGTCTTCTTGCATTCGAACCTTTAAGTCCAAGTCTGTAATATGCTTTAAGTAAGAGCCATCTCTAATTCTCCCATCACCTTCCTCTACTAGATAGAGTTTTTTTTCCACAGGAAAAAGCTATCAGTTCCTTATCACTGCACATCTTATATTTTCTTCTACCAGATGTGCTCACATCTTATTGACTTGTCAGCACTGGAGCCTTTTTTTTTTATAATAAAAGATTTTTCATTTTCATGATAGCCTGTGTTTTTACTTTTCTTTCTTTCTTTTTTTTCTTTTTGGAAATGTAATTATGTCAAGAGATGGTACTTTTTACATCTGTTACCACACAACATTAAGTGCTTGGCTTTTTTCCATCCATCTTACAAGTAGCCATATTATTATTGAAACCACATGTTCATTAGTGAGGCTGGCACTGGCTCAACAACCACTGTCCGAGGCTAACATTATATTTCACTATGTTCCAAACAACGGGACACTGTAAGATAGAGTTTGGGCACAAGAACAGTCTCCTTTGCCGAAATCTGAATCTCAAACTGTTAGAAATGTGATATATTTTCTATCATGCGCATGCATGGCTTGTTTCTTCAAGTTATTTTCTAGCGTAATGTTTGCGAGGAAATTGTAATGATTTTAGCTCATGGGCTGTAATTTTTTTTTTTTTTTGATGTTTCAAGGTTTAAGGAGTGAAGAGTCCTCCCTCTGGTTGGATTAGATACTTTGTCCCAGTGGAGGAGTATTTCACTTAATATAAAGGAGTGACTCATAATCATTGCTTTCAATTAGTAATGTCCTGAGAGATTTGTGGGAATGGCCTTATTTTTTCTTTCAGGGTAAAGAAAATGAGAGAGAAAAAAGACTGAGAGAGAAGGAATAGCTAGATACAAGATAGAAAAAGTGAAAAGGGGGGGGATAACTTTTAAAACAGCTAACATATACCCATTTATGCATGTTTATCGGTGCATGCAAAGTTGCTACTGTATTTTATAACCTGCATGGATATGATATGTGCAGGTTATAAAATATGAGTGCATATGTGAAAACCATGAGCCACACAAGTTCAGATTTATTCGGAAAGATAGTGGCACTTATCCAGCTAAGATCTAATTTATCTACGTAGTACTTTTCAGAATTCTCCAGGTATGTAAGATAGCTGGATAAATATTTAAAAAAACGTGCTATTTATCTGGATAAGTTCAAATTTGTCCATCTAAATAGCAGCAAAGCTGCTATTTACCCGCTGTAAATTGCCTTTTACAATGCTTAAGTAAGGGGATTTTGTAACATGCGCTTGGCAATGAAATAACCAGTTTTACTGGTTAGTCTACTAATTCACCCAGTCCATCTGCAGCTCATGAAGACCCTCCTGGCTGTTCAGCCTGAAGTCCCCCCATTTCTCACAGAAACACCCACCCATTCATTTTTTCACTTTTAAGATGTTTACAATTACTTAAGCCAGATTATGACCAGGTGTGAATATACACAAATAAAAGACTTATGCGCGTCATTTTGGCAGGTTGTAAAACAGTAGCCTATTTGTGTAAATGTTGGCCCTGCCCCCAAACATCCCTGACCCTCCCCTTTTTTAGATGCACAAATTTACTCACGGATTCTGATTTACTGGTGTATGTTGTGGTTTTTATAAGAGCATATACCGGTACTTGGGTGTATGCTATTTTGCACACACTACTGCTATGTTTTATGCATGCAGCTTTTGAAAATTCACCTTATAATAAATAAGGTGCATTGTGCATGTTTCTGAAAATGGTGTCGTTGCCATATTAGTGTTAGGATCCAAAGATATAAAGATCAATAAATAATTTGTAAGTGACACCTTTTTATAGGACTAATTAGTGTCACATTTCTACCCTGCTTTTGAGAGCTACTCTGTCTTCATCAGTTCAAAGCATAATGAAGGGGGCACAGAAGGGGGCACCGAAGGCATCTTTGTTATTTTATTGCACTTTCAACATAAGTAAAATTATACAGTTCAATAGAATTATGCATAGACAAGAAAAAGGACAATATTTATAACTTTCATCAACTAGTCTTTATTATGAATGAAGAGAAGAGGCATGGGGGTAGTTTGCGGGAATTACAGCTACTACCTGGAGATTAATACCCTTATTCAATAAACATACTCACTGTCAATGCAACTCCAGCATTACTCTATGCTTCAACAGCAAGAGAAAATGTGGAAACAAAGGATTTGCATTCACAAAAAAACCAGGGAGTAGCTTGCTTGTTGCGGCGGTTACTACTCCAAATCAAATAAGTCTGATACTTCACTTCATTGCATATCCATCATAGCTCTCTGCTTCAATGGCAGAGGGGAAAGACTGATACTTCACTTCAACGACAGGGGGAATAAAGAAAAGAGAAATTATATTCAGACAACAACTAACAAGGACTGAATGGCACAGGCTGGGTAAACAAATAAGCATGGCAGTAACTTGCTTATTGCAGCAGTTGCTACCCCTGACCAATTGAGCTGGATGCTTCGCTTGGATGCAGCTTCAGCACTGCTCTCTACATCGATGGCGGGGGTAAAGGGAAACTGGAACCAGGGGGTTGCTGATGGGGCCAAGAGTAACAGATAAGTATGAGAAAAAAAAGTGTGAAAGCTTGCTGGGCAGACTGGATGGGCCGTTTGGTCTTCTTCTGCTATCATTTCTATGTTTCTATGTTACCGAACTTTAATGGTACTTTTATAGATAGTATTAATATATACAACCTCCATAATTTTATATGTGCCTTTCTGTAAACCGTTGTGATGATATATAACTTAATGACGGTATAGAAAAGATTTTAAATAAATAAATAAATAAATACTTCAGGGACCGAAACAATCAATTGTTAGTTGCTTCTGCCCCCACCACTGTCGCTTTTTCAAATGGCACCAGCAGACCGAGGCCAGCACCATTATTACTTTCTTCTGTACAAAATGGTGCGAGTTGGACTCAGGAAGAAAATGGATTCAATTTTAATTTGTTTAGCCTCATCCAGTTTGCTGTAAATGTCAGACAGTGATTTCGATTGTCTTGTTTTTTGTCCCAGATGCATGCAAAGCTGGATGACATCTGCATGCGTACTACATGAAAAAGTCCATACCCAGACTTCTTAGCAATGTAGCCGGAGGCAGCATATAAACAAAATAGTAAACAAGGCCCAGAGACAGTAAAGTCCTCTGCGGGATATCAGAAGATAGTGATTGGGGTGGGAGCAGAAGTAGCGGTTGCCATTTCTCGTTTCCTGTTCTCCAGGAAGGAGATAAATCTCAATTTTAACAAGTCATTGAAATCCCAATCTCTTGAAGTCTCCTGCTCAAAATGAGATGATCCACTGTACTGAATGCTGCAGGTAGGTCCAGTGGACCACAGCAACATCCACACCCTTTATTCAGATCTATGAGTTGAGCAGGGCTACAAAGGTTGATTCCATTCCGTGATTAGCATAGAGCCCTGACTGGGTCTTGCCCAGGGTTCTGCTAACTCCAGAAATTGAGTCAGCTGTGTAAGCACAGCTTTTTCACAAGCCTCTGACAAAAAAAAAAAAGGAGCATTTGACGCTAGCTAAAAAATTTGCCAGGATCAAAGGGCCTAATGTTGGCTTTTCTTAAGAGAAGATTTATTCATGCTTCTTTCAAAGAGTCAGGGACAGAGCCATTTTTTAAGAAAGTATTAATAACCTTCCTCAGGAGATCACTTAACTACAACCTGGACTGTTTTAATATCCAGAACGAACAAGGATTGAGTTTACAGACTGTCATATCAGCAGTTCTATTTCAGCCTGAGTTAAGTTGAATAAAAAAAAAAACTGCAGCAAATGATGAGGACAAGAAGCCCCTGGGCTGAACAAGTCAGTGTTCTGTTTCTAGTCTTTTCTCACTTGGCTAGTCTCTGGAACAACAGGATCCAATATAGTTTCTTTTTTCCAACTCCTTTGAATAGCTAAAAGGTTGTCTGTAAAATACTCCTCAAACCCCTCACATTTAGATATGGGGATAATCTGTGCTTGTTTTAGACTATTGCCAAATATGACATTTCTTGCAGGTGAATGTTTTCAGTAAAATATTTAACCACATAATGATCAAAACAAGAAAAAAAGACCAAGCACTCCAATACTATGCAAAACATACTTCTTCTGCTAATCATATTTATTTTGCATCAGACATAATATTGGCTCTTTAGCAATTAAAGGCACTACAATGGAATGCAAAGCATAGCATGAATCCTTCTGGAGCTGTCACAAGACAAAAAGATCTCCAGTATCTCATGCTGTTATCTCCTGAATTAATCTTCCTAAATTTGATAACTACTGAAGGCTCTATCAAGGCAATTTCTGTTCTAGAGTCATGTGTAAAACATGCCAAGAAGCACAGAGTCATGCATCTGGGATGTGGTAATCCAAAAGAGCTGTATGTGATGGCGGGGGGGGGGGGGGGGCATGGATCCAGAGAGGGATCTTGGGATGACAGTGCCGTGGATCTGAAGATGGCGAAGCAATGTGACAAGGCGATAGCTAAAGCCAGAAGAATTCTGGGCTGCATAGAGAGAGGAATAACCAGTAAGAGAAAGGAGGTGATGATGCCCTTGTACAGATCCTTGGTGAGGTCTCACCTGAAGTATTGTGTTCAGTTCTGGAGCCCGTATCTCAAAAAGGATAGAGACAGGATGGAGGCAATCCAGAGAAGGGCAATGAAAATGGTGTGGGGTCTGTATAGGAAGACCTATGAGGAGAGGCTGAAGGATCTGAATATGTATACCCTGGAAGAGAGGAGATGCAGGGGAAATATGATGCAGACCTTCAGATACCTAAAAGGTTTCAATGATGTATGGACTTCGAACTTTTTCCATTGGAAAGAAAACAATAGAACTAGGGGTCACGAAATGAAACTCCAGGGGGGATGACTCAGAACTAACAACAGGAAATATTTCTTCATGGAGAGGGTAGTGGAGGCCTGGAATGCCCTTCTGGAGGAGATGGTGAAGAAAAAAAACAGTCAAAGAATTCAAAGGGGCATGGAATAAACACTGTGGATCTCTGAAGGCTAGAGAACAGAAATGAGATAAGCGTGCAGGGGGGTAACTTGCTGGTATGGCGGTTACTACCCTTAGCAGAAGGCATAGAGATTAGGGGTGTGCATTCGTTTCCTCCGTATTGGTAATCCTCAACGTATAGGACCATATTCGTTGTATTCGTGGGGAAGCGAAACGTATCGCGATTCCCCAAGAATACAACGAATCTTCACTGAATTCTACAGCCGTCTAAAGGAGTGAATTTAAACAAACCCCCCACCCTCCTGACCCTACCAAGACTTACCAAAACTCCCTGGTGGTTCAGCTTGGGGTCCGGGAGCCATCTCCTGCACTCACGCCCTTGGCTGCCAGTATTTAAAATAGCGCCGATAGCCTTTGACCTTACTATGTCACAGGGGCTACCGGTGCCATTGGTCAGCCCCTGTCACATGGTAGGAGCAATGGATGGCCGGCACCATCTTGTGCTCCTACCATGTGATAGGGCACCAGTAGCCCCTGTGACATAGTGAGGGCAAAGGCTATCAGCACCATTTTGAATACTGGCAGCCAACGGCTTGAGTGCAGGAGGTTGCTCCCGGACCCCCGCTGGACCACCAGGGACTTTTGGCAAGTCTTGTGGGGGTCAGGAGGGTCCCCCAAGACTTGCCAAAAGTCCCTGGTGGTCCAGCGGGGGTCTGGGAGCGATCTCCTGCACTTGGGCCGTCGGCTGCCAGTAATCAAAATGGCGCCGATAGCTTTTGCCCTTACTAAGTCACAGGGGCTACCGGTGCCATTGGTCAGCCCCTGTCACATGGGAGGAGCACAAGATGGTGCCGGCCATCCATTGCTCCTACCATGTGACAGGGGCTGACCAATGGCACCGGTAGCCCCTGTGACATAGTAAGGTCAAAGGCTATCGGCACCATTTTGAATACCGGCAGCCGATGGTGTGAGTGCAGGAGATGTCTCCCGGACCCCCCGCTGGACCACCAGGGAGTTTTAGTAAGTCTTGGGAGGGTCAGGAGGGTTGTAGTTAATTCAATTTTAGCTGGGAAACAAATAAGAATTAACGCATGAACGTATCGGGGGCCCCCCTTACAGAATGCAACGTATCTGCCCACCGACGAATACGAATCCCGAATGCAACGTATGGCATCCCTCTGCACATCCCTAATGGAGATTACTACCCTTAACCAATATGCTTTGATGCTTTTAATGCAACACCAGGTATGGTGATTTATAACATTAATATGAAACGTTCCTGTCATTCACAAAAAACATTTTTCGTGTTTTGGTGAGAGTTTTGACCATTTTTGAATAGAATAAAAATGTTAGCACATCCGTTTAGGAGACATTTAGCTTTTCTTGATGGTTAAAGAGTTGTTGAAATAATTTCTATTAAGAGGTGATATTTTCTCTATTTTTGGTTTAATGCAACTACAACATTGTTCCCCATTTAAACGGGAGGGGGATAAGATGAATTTGATTCAGATGCCAACTGAAGGCCCCGACTTCCATGGTCTGGGATACTGTTATACGGACATAAGGGAAAAAGGACAGGACTGCTTCTATGGCCAAGTCCTAAAGGAAACGAAGAAAGTGTGTATGGGAATAACTTGCTGGTGCGGTGGTTGCTACCCTTAACCAAATAAACCTTGATACTTTTGATGCAACTCCAACATTGCTCTCTGCTTCAATGGCAGGGGAAAAGGGGAATTGGATTCAGACAGCGACCATCAAGGGCCCCGACTTTTACAGTCTGCGAAAGTGCTGAGCATGGGGGTAACCGGTACAGTGCTGCAGTTACTACCGTTAAAAGAAGCATGAGATTACTACCCTTAACCAATAAGCTTTAGTGCTTTTGATGCAACTGCAACATTGCTGTCTGCATCTAAGAAGTGGGGTGTGGGCTGAAAGGAAATAGAAATTTGGATTCAGAGACAACAATCAAGAACCATTATTTTTTTACAGTCTGGGGTCCTGATGCTCAGTCATTAAGAAAAAACATAGGACTGCTCCTCAGCCAAGTCAAATAAGCAAAGCATGTCAAGCAAAACTGACTAATACATGGGGGTAACCTGCACGGCATGGCAGATACTACCATGGGAAGCTTGCTGGGCGCACTGGATAGACCATCGGTCTATCCCCAGTGGAGGGGAATTAGGGCTGGAGGGTACTGGAAGCCAATAGTAACAGGTGGGAGAGAAAAAAAGGGGAAAAGAATGGATAAAGTGCTTAGCTTGCTGGGCAGACTGGATAGGCCGTTTGGTCTTCTTCTGCCGTCATTTCTATGTTTCTATGTTTTCTGCCATCATTTCTGTTTCTAGTTTTCTTCCTGCTTCTGTCCTTCAGCCTTGCAGTAACAGCTGCAAAACGGTCCTGGGTGATCTCAAAACCTGCAAAGAATTCAGTTTTCTTCAAGATCAATATGGCTTCCAGTATTCTGCACACCTGAAGATTAGTAACACATTTTACCATGGCTTAATTAATTAGTTTAAAAAAATCATTTTAATCAGAACATGAATAAATGTGACTGAGATGTCACATGAAGTGGAAAACGAAGAAAAGAAAACTGAAAATCTCTTGTTTGGAAAGTGATTTTTTAGCATTAGAGAACTACTGAAACAAACCCCTTCGCTTTTTAAAAAATAATTGTTCTTCTAGTCTCTTGTTTCAGGACTGTACAGACTACTTTATAACTCTAAAAGCCAAATCCAGCTTCAGAGAATGGGCTGCAGAAAATATGGAACTTGGTTTTTTCACAGTCAGTAAGCCTGACAGAGCGCTAAATTTAGAGCCATTTTTGCATGTGCTTGCATGACTAGTTGGACCTAGTCTGCCAAAACTCATTTCACTTCTGACCCTTTACAGCTAGCAGAGAAAGAGGTTCATTGTTTTCTTTGTATTAGGAAGATGAAAACAGTCTCAGAAACTGAACAGACAACCAATGGATGCATTATCTGAGACAGAAGAGAAGGCTCTTCCATTTTACACAAATACTGATCAGACTTTCTGCTTATTTCATGTAAGAGGCAAACCATAAAAAAAAAAAAGATTTTCCCATTTTTAGGTCCAAATTAAACAACTTATTTTTTTATACTAAGCTCTGTCAAATGTATGTGGGGAAAATCTATCACATCACAGCCTCAGAACAGCAGGTCTTAGTGACAAGGAAGTAGTGTGCACCATTAAAACATGTATTTGAACTGTTTTATGCTCTAATGCATCAGTATTTTATCTCAATTGCTCAGAACATCAGGGAACCTTTTTTACTGTTTGTTTCCTCTTTTTTAATTTCTATAATTGCTTTCCTTTTTGTCGTAATACATTTCATTTCATATCATTTAACAGATTTTGGGATAAAGGGTGCATGTGAAACTGGTTACCACATGCTCAAACCCCAAAATGAAGCAAACTGTTTTTGGGGGGAGGAAAGAAGATGGGCATCTGTCTTGCAAATGCCACAAAATAAAGCACCAAATGTCGTTGATGTTTTCGTGCCATTTTCTAGTAATAGCAGATCCCTAAAATTTACATCTAAAATATATTTCCTAAGTTTGGCAGATAAAAATAATTGCACCCCATGTGTACAGAACTAGGCTCCGGGTCCTTAAGTGTGTCGGAAAATAAACAAAAACCCCTTTGTACACCGTTTCTTGCTGGGGCGGACACACAGAATCACATGCTACACAGTTACCTTCATTATAATATGCATTAAACTTATTACTCCCAGTTATAAGTCACTTTCCTGACATCACCAACATCTGGAATTGGGCAACAAATTTATTTGGATGTGATCTCATCTTCATGCCCACTAAAGATAAAGGCAAGAAGTGATAGATGTTTGCCCACACTTTCAATCACCACATTGCGTCTTTTAAACACAATCCAAACTACTTCCATAGCTCAGCTCATTAAGAATCAAGTGAGGAATCAAAAAAGCATAGACAATAAAACAGATACCTAAGTGATAGGAAATTATGTAGAATTTATAGGAGTTAAACAAGCTCATATATAGGGGTAAATTTTCAAAATGTTCAGCACATGAAACTTAGCATGTACACGTGTAATTGGCCTCTAATCATGTATTCTGTATTTTCACTTTCGCTTGCACATATATGTGTGTACAGAGGGATGGGCTGGGGCATTCAAGGACAGGGCCAACAGTCGTGCACGTATGTTGCTATTTTAAAAGACACTTATGTGTGTACATTTGCCAACTTATTTACATATTTTTACACCTGCTAATTATCTATCATAAGTGATGTAAAATGTGTTTATTTATTTAATTCTTTATTGTAAATTACTTGCAGCCCACACCCTCCAAAGTTTGGAGCAGGTTATAGTTGAACATACATAATAAAAGGCATTAAAACAATTAACAAATAAACAACATAAAATACAAAAAACTTTGCAATCTGCATTTTGTTGGAACTTTTCATAATGAACTTTTTAAGGCTGCCTGGTCCTGTGAAGTACCAGGCAGTGAGAGGTCTGGGTGAACTGAGGGGAGTTCAGGCTGAAGAACCAAGAAGGACTGGGTGGACTAATTGGTAAACTAGTTAATTTCATTTATGCGCATGTTTTAAAATTGACCAATTTATATGCATAAATCAGAACTTATGTAAGTCGTATTTTACTTTTGCATGGAAAATATATGCATGTATATCTTTATAATAGGTAGAAAAAGTGCTTGTGTTCAATACATTGCTATCGCCATCTCCGACAACAAAGCCACCAGTAAATGTGAAGAACTTGCCCTAATTTTCCACAAAAAAATAGCAAACATCCTCCTAAGATTCCCCGTCACCTCACTTCCCATGCCCATCATCCCCAGCAATGCTAATACCAGTCTTAACTCCCTCGACCTTACCTCATCCAAAGAAATTGAATCCATCCTCAAAAAAATTAAACCAGCATCCCACCCCACAGACACCATCCCCACAAAAGCACTCCTAACCATTCCCAACACCATCGCTAAACCCATAGCTGATATCATCAACTGCTCCATATCCATTGGCATAATCCCTGACACCCTCAAGCATGCAGTTGTCAAACCCCTCATCAAAAAACCCTCCCTGGACCCAAAAGACACCGAGAATTACCGTCCCATTTCCAACCTTCCTTTTATCGCAAAAATCATGGAAAAGGTTATCAACACACAACTAACAGATTACCTAGACAACAACAACATACTCCACCCCGCTCAATTTGGTTTTCGTAAACACCTAAGTACAGAAAACCTCCTACTCACTCTCACTGACACCCTCCTCATAGGCCTTGATAAAGGTCACAGCTACATCCTCGCCCTCCTTGATATCTCCGCAGCGTTTGACACAATAAACCACAACCTCCTTCTATCTCGTCTCACCTACATTGGCATTTCTGACACAGCCCTCCTTTGGTTTACATCATACCTTGCCAACAGAAAATTCTCCATCAAAATAGACAACTCAGAATCCACGCACTACTCCCTCACCTAAGGAGTTCCGCAAGGCTCATCCCTCTCCTCCACCCTATTCAACATATACTTCCTGCCACTCTGCCACCTCCTAACCGACTTGGGCCTCAAATTTTACATCTCGCTGATGATGTCCAAATCATCATACCGATACAAGATTCTATTTCAGAATCACTAAAATTCTGGGAGAAATGTCTCACCTCCATAAACTCCTTACTCGCAAATCTCCACCTTGCCCTTAACTCATCCAAGACTGAGCTGCTTCTCATATCCAACCATCAAAGCCCTAAGCCCTCCCTCTCAAGCGACCTAGTCTTCAATTCTATTGCCTTTCATCCCTGCGTATGAGACCTGGTGTTCTGATTGACCAGTCACTAAACATGAAAAAACACATCAAGAAAGTCCTAAAGGAAGGCTTCTATAAGATCAAAGTTATAAAAAAGCTCAAACCTCTCCTCCACCCCCATGACCTTTGCACAGTCATTCAGGCGACCCTCTCATCCAAATTGGACTACTGCAACTCTCTTTTTCTTGGCCTCCCCTATTCCACTATAAAATCGCTCCAAATGCTACAGAATGCTGTAGCTAGAACCATCACATATGCCCGCAAATCCGACCATATCACCCCCATCCTCAAAGACCTTCATTGGCTCCCCATCCTCTCACGTATCCTCTTCAAATCACTTACCATTATTCAGTGGAGAGCGCCATTTTGTTATACAGCAGTTAATTGAACTGCCTAGTTAAATGAACTGCCACACAACAAATTGGCACCCTCCACTGAGGAGGATGCACCAGAATTAATTTACTATGGTGCATCCCCAGCAGACAGAGCCATTTTAAGAAAGAAGACAGAAGACCTAAGAGGCCTGGGCACTTGCAGCTAGGTCTGGGCATGGGTCTAACCCTAAGGTGAGGTCCAGGTGTTGGGAACAGGCCTCTGGGTCAGACCCTGGCATCATGCCCAGTTGTCAGGTCCTGGTCTCCGGACTGGACCCTGGCATCAGGCCATGGCCTAGGCCCAGGTGTCGGGACAAGGCTTCTAAGCCTGGGCCTTGTGTAGGCCCTAGGTTGAAGTCATAGCAATCTACCACGGCCTAGGCCTCATCGGATTCCGGCTCCAGCATTTTTTTTGGGTGGGAGGGATGTGTGGTGGGAACAGAAGACCTTGGTAGGCCCTGTTTATTCCCCCCCCCCTTTTTTATGTATATTTCATTATTTTAAACTAAATTAACAAAATAGACATTAAATGAAATGAACTTCATGAGGAAACCCCACACAAAATGAAACGAAAAACAAAACTAAATTTCAACTTTTTCACTCTCCTATTGTTCATGAATTTTTAAATATGTTGAAGTAAGTCAATTAGGGTGGACGTAATATCTACCACCTGCATTTCTTATGTTGACTGCCCTTCTATCCAGTCAAGACAACCTGATAACCAATCAGCTTTGTGAACTGATATATATTTCTCCAGGGTACAATCCTTGGTCCATAATATCGTTTTCCCCATTACTTGACTGGCCATGACAGAAGCTGTAGAACCACAAGTTCTTTCCCTTGTTTTACAGGTTTATCCATCTGGGGCAATACTCATACCAGTAGTAATATTTTTCTGTTACTTTTATGTGTGAATGAGATTTTACATTATACACATTTTTGATCTGACTTATTTTTGAAAGGAAGTAATTGTTATGATTCTCCATGAGGAGTTAGCAATCTGTTATTGATCTGCGTGAGGAGTTAGCAATCTGTTATTGATCTGATGCCTGATGGGAGGAGCAATCAGATAGTTGAGGGTGGATCCTTGGACCAGTGGCAGATGACTACGCCCCCAGGGAATGATCCCGAGAGGGACCCTCGGTCAGGCTCAGAGTTAGGAGACAAACACACACTAGTTCTTTATTAGACAGTATACTGAACCACCAGAGATGGCAGTAGTGAGCTGGCAAGCCCGGCTGGGCTGTAGTCCCTCAGATACTGGAACAGTGATGCCTGGAGGCTGAGCTGAAGAGAGACTGAGATATAGTGAGTAGGCAGGTAATGCAGATGTAACACTCACACAATGTCCCAATGAAGCCCAGGAGCTGGAAAGAATAGGGCCTCGAGAAGCGAGTACCTGGTTCCAGGGAAAGCTCAGAGAGAGAACTATGGTAACTCACTGATGTAGCTGAGATAGTTGGTAGTGAAGACTTTCAGACAGAAGAGTATATGAAGTAAGTCTGGGATGAGGGCCCTCGAGGAGCGAGTACCGGTTCTAGACTGTCACCTGAAAAAACGAGACAGTGAGGCCCCCAAGGAGCGGGTACCTCTGGTAAGTCCGAGGAGGCAGAGTAGCTTAGACAGACAAAGCGAGTCCGTTGTCAATCCGTGTCCTTGCTAACTCAATGTGTTAGCAGATTCCAAGACCTTAAATATCCGTTGCGGGTGACGTCATCTTCGGGGGACGCCCCCGAGGTTCGCGCCAATGCTGGTACTTCAATTGGGGCCATGCCACACGTGCGCCCCTAGGCCTCCAGGAAACATGGCAGTTGCAGCTTTGAGCCGGTCCAGGAACACTCGAGGTCAAGTGGCAGGAGAACGCCACGGTAGCCAGTCTTACCGCGGATGGAGAGGGAGGCGCCAGAGAGGTAAGGAGGGCGGAGAAAGGGCGTCGGGCACCGACGGACACAACAGTACTCCCCTTCAAAGGGCGACTTCCTCTTCGGGTACCAGGCTTAGGTTTTGAAGGATGCGCGAGATGGAACTGACGAAGCATTTCTTTGACCAGGATATTGGTCTGAGACTCCCAAGAGTTTTCTTCGGGGCCAAAGCCTTCCCATTTTAGAAGGTATTCAAAAGTTTTGCCTCTCTTACAAACATCGAGGACCTCTTCGACTTTGCATTCCAAGTTGTCTTCTGCATTGATCACAGGTGGATCTTGAGTCTTGGAAGAAAATTCACTAAGTATGAGTTGTTATAGATAGCAGCGATGGATGAGCTGCTGGGGACGTCACTGAGATCTTCAGTGGAAGTAGCGAAGTTGGGGAACGTCCAAAGCCCACTTCACGATGTAACACAATAGTGGATCTTCTAATTTGATGAGGGGACTCCTCAGGTCTTCTACTAGACATCTGAGAATGAAGTTGCCTCCTGCCCCTGAGTCCACTAGGGCAGGAGTCTGAACCGTGATTGGTCCGTAAGTCAACGAAACTGGGAGAGAGAGCAGAGGAGATGTCGCGGTATGGCCTAAGAATAGTCCTCCTGTAGGACTTAGGCCTATTCGTTTTCCAGACGAATGGATCATGTGGAGACATTGTGGCCGGGCTGACCACAGTACATGCAAAGGCTGCACTTCTTCCGAAATCTTCTCTCTTTGGAGATCAAGCGATCGTGACCCAGTTGCATAGGTTCATCTGTATCAGCAGCAAGGGTTACTGGAACCATCCGAGGTGTAGAGGCAGCACTGGCCTGTTTCAACCCGGGTACCACCCTAGGACAGAGTTCCTTCACCTTGTCCCAGAGTCGTAGATCAATCCGAGTAGCTAAGGCTATTAATTCATCCAGCGAGTCAGGTGTCTGGCGAGCGGCCAGCTCGTCCTTCAAACGGTTATCCAGGCCTCTGCAGAAGAGAGTCTTGAAACATTTGGGGTCCCAGCAAAGTTCTGCCGCAAGAGTTTTGAACTCTTTGGCAAATTCAGCCAATGATCTGCTGCCTTGCTTCAAATCCACTAAAGCAGAACCGGCTACAGACATTCGAGCAGGGTCATCAAAAACGGATTTAAATAAGTCCATAAATCCTTCTATGTCCTGCAAAATGGAGTCCTTGCGTTCCCACAAGGTAGATGCCCAAGACAAAGCCCTACCATCCAGGTATGAAAGGATGTAGGTAGTCTTGGAGAGAGCGGTAGGAAATAGAGACGGCTGTAAGGCAAAGTGCATGCAGCACTGGTTCAAAAAGCCCCGGGTCTTCTGGATTTCTCCGGAAAAGCGGATTGGAACCACCAGTGGTACAGCAGTCTTCAAAGTTACCTCCGGTGACTGACTTTTTTGGTTGGAGGTTGTTCCTTGAACCTTCTATGTGTGTAGTTGATGAAACGCTGAAGTAAGCTTCTCCAAAGTGTCTTGCTGCTCCACAATGCATTGGGCCTGGCACTGAGTTGTGCCAGATCCATGGAGTTAGCAATCTGTTATGATTCTCCGTGAGGAGTTAGCAATCTGTTATTGATCTCCGTGAGGAGTTAGCAATCTGTTATTGATCTGATGCCTGACGGGAGGAATAATCAGATAGTTGAGGGTGGATCCTTGGACCAGTGGCAGATGACCACACCCCCGGGGAATGATCCCGAGAGGGACCACCGGTCAGGCTCAGAGTTAGGAGACAAACACATACTAGTTCTTTATTAGACAGTATACTGAACCACCAGAGATGGCAGTAGTGAGCTGGCAAGCCCGGCTGGGCTGTAGTCCCTCAGATACTGGAACAGCGATCCCTGGAGGCTGAGCTGAAGAGAGACTGAGATATAGTGAGTAGGCAGGTTATGCAGATGTAACACTCACACAATGTCCCAATCAAGCCCAGGAGCTGGAAAGAATAGGGCCTTGAGGAGCGAGTACCTGGTTCCAGGGAAAGCTCAGAGAGAACGATGGTAACTCACTGATGTAGCTGAGATAGTTGGTAGTGAAGACTTCCAGACAGAAGAGTATACGAAGGAAGTCTGGGATGAGGGCCCTCAAGGAGCGAGTACCGGTTCCAGACTGTCACCTGAAAAAACAAGGAGAGAGCGAGGCCCCCGAGGAGCAGATACCTCTGGTAAGTCCGAGGAGGCAGAGTAGCTTAGACAGACAAAGCGAGTCCATTGTCAATCTGTGTTTTTGCTAACAAGATGTGTTAGCAAATTCCCTTAAATATCCGTCGCGGGGGACGTCATCTTCGGGGGTCGGCCCCGAGGTTCACGCCAATGCCGGTACATTAATCGGGGCTGCGCCGCGCGCGCGCGCCCCTAGGCCTCCAGGAAACATGGCAGTTGCAGCGTCGAGCCAGTCCGGGAACGCCCGAGGACAAGTGGCAGGAGAACGCCGCGGTAGCCAGTCTTCCCGCGGGTGGAGAGGGAGGCGCCAGAGAGGTAAGGAGGATGGAGAGAGGGCGTCAGGCACCGACGGACACAACAGTAATGAATGTATAGCTAATGGGTTTTTCATTTATTATGGCATAAATGTTACATTTCTTTCTTTCTTCTTTCCTTGTTTTTCCAACAGACACAAGTGAAGTAAACACCCTTATGCTGGATTGGAGTATTGGTGCAAGCTCCCTCCTATTCCAATGCAGGGTGAATCAATTATAAGATGGGAGTATACATCCATGCTACAAGAGTGGTTGGAAATACCCTGCCCTGGGTGCACACATATATCATGTCCTTTCCTTCGTCCATGTGAGCACTTTTTAATTCTTTTCTCTTCTTTTTCTTTCCTTATAGATAGGGTCCTCTGTTTTCAGTTTAAACTGATTTCCACCCTAATTTTAGGCTGATTAAAGGGCAGTTCCAGTGCTGCAGATGCAGCGTCTCAAGGCCTGCATCAACTGATAGAAGCCAGTGAGGGCCAAAGCACCTGCAGCATTTCAAGTCCTGTCCCCGTCACTGATGTGGTGTTTCAAGACCTGTCTCCCACTTCAGCCAGGCAGCCAAAGTGCCTGCTGCTTGGTGCCACCAATGCAGAATTTGAAATGGGCCACACCCACCAGAAGCACTTCCTGGCAGGCTCCCTGTCATTGTACAAAGGCAGAAGGACAGTGCTGCAGAGGTCCCTACTTATAGCCCAGCAGTTTTTCTCCTGCTCTTTTGGGCGTCCATCTCACTGAGGACTGGCCTTCATTGGGCTACAGTGCCATGAGCTTTCATTTGAAACTCTCTAGGGATTTTTAGCTCTGTTTTCTATTCCACTCCTGCTTAATAGCTCAGCAGTGACTTTCCTTGACTGGGAATTATGTACTCTTTTAGGAATACTGCAACTATGGTTCCTGAGTCTGACTGTTAGGTGTCACCATTAAGTGATAGCTGGGGATCCCTCCCTCCCGGGGGCTGTGAATGCTGCCTCCACAGCATCCTGGGGAATGGAAACCTTGCCTAGGAATTAAACTCAGGTCTTTTGCATAGCAGAAATTAACACTGGGACCAGCCTTGGTCTACCAACACCACTTACAATAGCCATACTGATAAGGCAGGAGCAACTGGGGATTGCTTCTGCCCCATAAAGAAAGAATAAGAAGGTAAGAAGGTCCTGAGCGGAAGGGGCTGAGGGTGATGGAGAAGGCAAGGAGAGCCAGAGTTGGATTGATTGATTGATTGATTGATTTATTTATTTATTTATTTGCTGCTGCTGCTGCTGCAGCAGCAGTAGGCCCCCAACATTTTGTTTTCTTTACTTTTTCATTTCTTTGTATTATTTCCTTTGTTGTTGTTTTTTTTATTTTTGTTTTAAAGAAATGAAAAGAAATGAAACAAACAACAAATCAAACCAAAAATGAGAAAACGAAAACAAAATGAAAAAGAAAAGAAAACAAAAATATTATCTGTGCACACCCCTATTTTTAACCTTTAGATATTTAGCAAGGGATGGAGCAGTTTATATTAAAGATCAGATAAATGGGTTTAACCCAGGTAGTGTCCTGAAATCCTTTCAAGGCACACCATTAGCTGTAGCCTCGATTTTGAAGGCTCAGTTGAAGAGCACTAGAGAGTGCACATTTAGGGGCAGATTTTAAAACCTGCGTGCGGGCGCAGATTTGTTCGCGCAACCTGGCATGTTATAAAATCCAGGGACGGCGCGCTCAAGGGGGTGCACAATTGTGCAACTTGCGCGCGCCGAGCCGCACAGGCTGATTCCATTCCCTCCGAGGCCACTCCAAAATCGGAGCGGCCTCAGAGGGAACTTTTCAACCGCTCCCCCCCACCTTCCCCTCCCTTCCCCTATCTAACCCACCCCCAGCCCTAACTAAATCCCCCTGCCTACCTTTGTTTCAAAAGTTACGCCTGCTGGCGTGTGAACTTCCGGCACGGCCACAGTGCCGGAGGACTCGGGAACACACCCGGCCCGCCTCCATGCCCCCAGCCCCCGCCACGCCCCCGCCCCCGCCACGACCCTGCCCCCGCCCCCGGACCACCCATTTTTTTAAGCCCCGGGACATACGCGCCGCTGAGCCTATGCAAGATAGGCTCGGTGCGCGCAGGGGCAGCTTTTTAGGGGTTACAGAACAGGATTAATTGGTTTTCAGGAAGCTGGTAAAGACCATGTTATTTAGGAAAGCTTTTCACTGAAGATGCTACAATCCCATGAGGCTGTGTGATAGAGAAGGATAGTGGAAATCATATTATTTTGGCAGATTTTAATTTAGGAGGTAATTTTCAAAAGGATTTATTTATTTTATTTTTATTTCATAATTTTCTATATTGACGTTCGAAGCAGACATCACATCGGTTTACAAAGTATCATCAAATGCAATGAAAACATTCGACTTCCAAAAAGCTAAGAAAAATAAATTACATAAGATACTTAATAAAACATTTAAGATAAAAATACTTGCAGTCAATACAGTAAGAAAAAAAATGTTTTTTAAGGAATAAAACATCTAAAACATCTAAGAGCACCTATTAAATGAATTTAAGACTTAGAAAGGCATCTAAAGCTGTACTTAAAAATAATAAGATTTCTGCTGGGGGCTTATAGATTATGGCTCTGGAAAAGCTTCTTTAAATAATAACCAGGTTTTAAGTCCTTTTTTGAAGATTCTGGTTTCTGGTTCCAATCTTAAGTTTTAAGGTAGGGAGTTCCAGAGTTGTGGACTGGCAATAGAAAGTGATCTCTCTCTTACTGTATTAAGGTGAGCGGATTTTGGAGAAGGAATTGGCAGTGTTCCATTATTTGCTGATCTAGTAGATCTTTGAGGAGTATGAACGTGTAGGGCAGCAGAGAGCCATTCCATTTTCTCATTATACAGGGTTCTGTTAATTAGGGATAGTGCCTTAAATTGGATTTGAAAATTAATTGGTAGCCAGTGAAGTTCTTTTAATATTGGGGTAATGTGTTCCGATTTTTTTTGTATTGGTTAAGATTCTGGCTGCTGAATTTTGTAGAAGCTGTAGGGGTCTAGTTGAGGAGGTAGGTAGTCCTAGTAATAAGGCGTTACAATAATCAGTTTTTGAAAAAATTAGTGCTTGGAGGACTGTTCTGCGGTCTTGTTGATGTAACAGAGGTTTCAATCTCTTCAGGACATGAAGTTTGAAGTACCCGTCTTTGATTGTATTATTGATCCATCGCTTTAAGTTCATTTCGCTGTCCAACAGCACTCCAAGGTCTTTTACTTCATGTGTAATAGGATATCCTTTGGTATTGTTCAATATTTCCATTTCAATTTTCTTGTTCATTTTATGACAAATAATTATAATTTCTGTTTTATTCAGGTTTATTCAGATTTACGCAAATAAACTCAGGTTGTATGGAGAAAAGTACACGTGGAACACAATTTTGTGCATACTTTTCCCTGGACTAACAGCAGGCATTCTGGGAAGAGAGCGGAACAGAGTTGTGTGTGGGGGGGGGGGGGGTGGAGGTGTATCTTCCACATGTATATCCATATGCACACTTGAACAACCTGCAAATTTTCAAAGCGGACTTATGCGCATAAGTCCATTCTGAGAATGTGGGTAGTGGTTTAGCTCTATGTGGCCTGCTGACTATTAGCCTCCCTAAGTGTTATGTTTTTATGGAAGGAGAGAGGTTTAGGGGAGGATCTGCAGTTTTTATGGATGTCGGGGTTGTTGGTTTTAGAGGGTAGTGGAAATAAGGGGTGTTTGCAAATGTGGGATTGTAGTGTATGAGGTACTATTTTGTGACTATATTGAGGTGTATGTTTGGGTAGCGGATGTTCTGTCTGTATTTTGGATTGTATATTTTTAATCATGTATGTAATTTTATCCCTTGCTTAGAATGCTTTGTAAGTAGGTAATAGGAAAAATAAATAAATAGATGAGTTATTAATTTCAGGCTTTTGAGACTAGGTGTGCTCTCCACCATTCTTCAATAATAACTAAGGGGGTCATTTTCTAACGGGATCGCACGCGACACCTAAATCGGGGCGGAGTCGGGTCAGAGTCAGCGCTATTGGGTGTGAAAGCCGGCAGCGATAACACTGCGGTGGTGCGATCGCTGCCGGATTTCGCAGGCCCGCCCCCTGCTTCGCCCCCATTACAGCCGGATTCTCTAAAGTCTGCGACTTTAGAAAATCCAGGCCTAAATTTGAGAACAAATAATTATGCTAATTTCGGCTTCAGACCTATTCTAGAACTTCTGCTTGAAACAGCATGACCATCACAGGTGTTCGTCCTTCCTTTCTCAACTGCTTGCATGGCTGTATATGTATTTGGATGACATTTTGTTTTCATACTATAGGTAATTTCTGAGTTGATCATATGGAAGAATGAGTACTGTAATTAATTTCTGTGCATGTGTTTGTGCTACTTTTATGCTATTTAATGTATGTCATCTATGCTGTAGTTATAATAAGGTCTTTTTTTTTTTTTTTAATCGATTGATTTATTTGTAGTCATGGCATTTCATTTGTTCTCCTCCAGCACTATCTGTAGTAGCAATACAATTGCATTTTTTTTTTTTTTTGAAAGGGTAGCAATCAATTTGGCCTTGGCTTCAGGGTCTAATGCAGTTAGTATTCTTCTGTGTGTTCAGCTTCTCGTGTTATTACATGCCATTCTCTGTCTCTTACTCTACACTCATCTGATTACATTGTATGACCTGATGTAGAAATTGTTCAATCTGTAGACTCTGTAGGCTATTTTGTAAAAATGTAATATTCTTCTTTAGTAAATTATTTTTTTCCTTTCTCATATCACCTCATAATCAGAAGGGCAAAAGCAGAAGCAGAGCAAAAGTCCATCACACCAAAAGAAGACAGGTAGACAGTTTATATGTCCTTTTTTCTGCCTGCAAAGTCATTGGTTTAAAAATATTTTCTTCAGTCAGGTTTTTGTTATTCAGTTTAGTTATACCAACACAAAAGTAATGTAATGCATGGGCTCTTGAGCCCCATTCATAGAAAGTCCATACTGATGTATGTGTAAATTAATCTATGAGAACTAGAGTGTAACAGTTGGTATTGATCATGGTGATTGAAAGAGAAGTATATTTGAAAGTAAAATCTTATCTGAGGATATCGTTTTTAATTGTGAGGGTGGAGGTGCCTAGAATAGCCTACCAATAGAGGTGGCAGTTGTCAAAACCATGGTCTTGGAACTCATGGCTCGTGGGATGGCAATGTGAGCCACTGCACTCACTCCCAAAGCTGCCGGACCCGTCTCATAGCAGACATCCAGCCTCCTTCCTCGAAATGCCGCCAGCGCAACCCGAAACACAGCCAGCCGCTGCTCCCTCTGGTCTCTCTTAGGTGCATGCACACATGCCCTACGGCCCGTCCTTTAAAGGGTCCATGGCGGGAACTTAGCTACAGTGCCCATGGATGATGTCATTGGCTGCCCTCTATTAAAAGCTCCCTCTGAGGAGCAGACCTCACCTTATAATAGGTCTCCTGCCTTGCAGTGAGTGTTGCCAGTGCTCTTGATTTCTGTGCTCCTGTGCCTTGTTTTCTCTTGCTTTCTATCCACATGTCATCCTGCCTTGCCTTCCATCCGTACCTGGTCCAGCCTTGTCCTATCCAGCCTTCCCTTTTTCAGCCTTCCCTGTTCTGCCATCTCATCCAGTGTCTTTTGTGTTTCTACGTCCACCCTTGGCCTGATTCGCTGGATCTTGACCATTTGCTTGGACCTCACCACAATTGCCTGTTGCCTGGACTTTACCCCTTGCCTGGACCTGCCCGTGCCTGCACCTGACCACTCTTGACCTGTTCCTGATACCGTTAGTCTGCTGCCTGCCCTGACCCCATTGTGCCTCTGGACTTTAGTTATCTTCACTGCACTAGGGACTCACCTAAGTCCTACTGGCCACCAGAAACCAAGGGCTCAATCTGCGGGGGATGTGGCTGGTAAAGGTGAAGCTCTCGATAGTCCCACTACAGGGCGCATTCGCCAGCTGCCAGTGTAGGCCTCGTGGGTTCATCCTCAAGGCTGCATTAACTACACCACAGAACAAAGGGATAACATAACTGCTACCCTTCAT
The DNA here is from genome assembly GCF_901001135.1 of Rhinatrema bivittatum. NCBI lineage: Eukaryota > Metazoa > Chordata > Amphibia > Gymnophiona > Rhinatrematidae > Rhinatrema > Rhinatrema bivittatum. The sequence goes on from NC_042619.1 coordinate 118,906,718, forward strand.
ACATAGCAAAATTTAAGTATGCTTAAGAGAGATACAGTGGGCAAAGGAGCACGGATGAGAGGGTAGCAGGATAAAAAAAAATGGAGGCTTGGATATTGGACTAGGTATGCAATTTATTTGCTTTTCTATCCAGAAAAGTAAAGGACATGACAGAGCTGACTTACAGAAAGCAGCAGTACAACATGCAAAGGTCAACCAACATGCAAAGGTGGTATGGCTTTGCTACTGTATCCCCTGGGCTGGGGTCACCTTCAGGTATCCAAGGACACCCCACATAAACTGGGGTTTAATCTGTCTTCCAAGTCCCGTTTTCTCACTAAACTCCAACCTCCTCCAGGATTTCCTGTAGGCAGGGAGACTTCTCTCCAAGGCCTTGGGTGTTGTGTCAAAATCCATAAATAATAAAATAAATAGTACTGAATCATGCCAGAAGCCAAAGTATAGTCCCAACAAAACTTTACCAATAGTCGAATTATGGAGAATTGTGAAATTATGTTACAGGTCCATTCTGCATGCAGATCTTTACATAAAGTACTACTTTAGGTAAATCTGTGACTCTGTATTGCTGGTACTTTATGATTGTCCTCTTCAAATCTCTTTCCAATTTCAGAGGCAGTTTTAAGCTTCCTCTCAAAATTTGGTTATGATTCTTTGGTGGGCCCAGTGACATACCTCAATTCCCAATTTATCGTACCTTAGTCAAGATGTCTTGGTTAGACTTCTTACAGTTTCTCCAGCCCCTTCCATGTCTTCTTAATATCTGGATGGCACCTCCCAATTCCTCTCCAGAATATCTGTGATATTTTCAAGTGGTTGTATAGCCAATGGGTGCCACTGTTCCTCTCTTTTCCTTCTCACTTCTTCAGGGACATTATCAGATGTCCCAGTCTCCTCAGAACTTCCGTATAGGAAGGGCCTGAATTCCTATGGCAAGGGGTGTGCAGATGGCAACAAAAATAGAAATTGGTTTCTAAACCCAAATTAAATGAGAGAAAGAAAAAGAAACAGGAAATAAAACATTCCTGCCTCCTCAAATGCTTAACTAAAAACCCACAACTTTTATAGGGGGCTCAGCTTTTTATAGCCAAAGGTAGCAGCCCACATGGGGCAAATGAAAACTACATGACATACTTCCCTCTACCTATCATACAGGCCGATGCAATATCGGATGTGGGGCAAATGAAAACTAAATGACATACTTCACTCTACCTAACATAGAGGCTGATACAATATTGACGCACGTTAAACAGGCACTCATGACTGAGCACCCACTCCATTAACGTGCGCCAATCCACCTTTTCGGGGTGCCCAATGCAAAATGCTAATCGGCTGCCGTGGTAAAAAGGAGGCGCTAGGGAAAATTTCACACCCCTAGTGCCTCCTCGGCAGCGAGCGCCCGGAAGAGGTGGCTGTCAGCCGATTAGAAAACGGACGCTCAATTTTAGAGCATCCATTTTCCTAACCTTTGCACAGCCACAGGTTAGGAAAATGGACGCTCGATAAGTGAGTGTCCCTTTTCCTAACCTGACTGCCGGCACCCTTTCATTAAAACATTTTTTTTCTCCAGGAAATGCTAATTTTTTAGTTCCTCCAACTAATGTTGCTTGGGGCAGGCATTTATTTTGGCGAGTAAAAATGTGAGTGTTGGGCACCCATTTTTTTTTTTTACATCGGGGGGAGTAGATAATCGCTTCATCAACATGCATTTGCATGTGATGAGTGCTATTACCTACACACGCGATTGGATGCACGTTTTGGATGCGCTAACCCCCGTTTTGCATTGAGTGTTATGGACACCCGTCCAATCGAGAGTTGAGTCGTGTGCTGCAGCCAGCACACGATATTGCATAGGACTGATAATGGGCTAATCCTTTTAGTACAGACCCAGTAGGGCGCTTCACTAAATTTTCAGATATTATCAGGGACAGGTATCAAGTTTCTTAATATGAGCAGCAGGCTGGCTTCGCTATACATCCCAGCCAAGGACTAAAATGAGGAGGAGCAAGCTCCTATAGGTGGTATAGGCTTGTACTGTATAACTGACAGATGGGAATTACCCTTAGTACATTGAGTGGTATAGTAAGGGCAAGGAGAGGCGATAACCAGACCTAGAGCAATATGGGCAGGGACAAATTGTCTCATCTGCTGAAATCTGCTACGTTACCATGTTGCTGTGTTAGCTTAATAAATATATTATAGTACTGCCTATTAATGTAACATATGTCTGAGAAAGCCTTTGTGATATTTTTTTAATAACTGTACAGTAAGTACAGATAGTGATCTTACTATATTAACTAAAGTACTGAGGATGCATATATCTTTTAGATTCTCCACTATTTATCATTATTTGAGATGTTGCTATAATATTCTGAGTTGGTATGCAATTTAGAAACTGTGCAAAGTGCAAGTATGAATGTGTGAGGTGTGACCGAATAGGTATGAGAGAGAGAGAGAGAAGGATGGAAATGTAAGGAAAAGTAGAATTAAACTGGGATAAAAAACACAAACAACAAAGAAACTAATCTTCCACAAAGAACATCCAAGTTAAAGAGCATGGATGGGATGGCACTGTGGCAATTAGCCCATGTCAGGAAAAAAAGAATCAGTTCCAAATAAAAAGAGAAGGCAGTATTTGAGCATGATCTCCGACAGCAGGAAGATAACCACATCATTGTAATCTTGAACTCCCCTAACTATATTTTTTAAGTTTGGCCCAGCAGTTTCTTTCAGATCCTTTGGACTTAAGCTCAATCAGAACCAGCCTCTATTGGACTATAGTACCATGACCTTTCCTTTGCAAATATCTAGGATTTTACCCCAGTTTTATTATTCTCCCATTCTCCCATCTCCCCTTTCCTCTAACTATCACAGCCACAGCCTTTGCAATGACAGTCCTTGGCCGGGGACCATGGACTGTGGCTTCCTCAGGGAACTGGTCTGCATGCATCCTGTCTGTCCACTAGGTGTCACCATTTTAACAGCATTGCAAATTTTGTGACCTAGCTGGCCAGTGTAAGCTTGGCTGAGTTTCTGAGTCTGTTTGCATTATAATAGTCTGCCCCTGAGGCAGGTGGATGCCAGAATATTAGTTGATGTTAGGATGAGACCCCGAATGCCAGAAGTAGACTTATACCCCCAGCTACTCTTAGACATGTGGACGGATGTAGGTACTCTCCACCCTCCACCCTGGACCCCTCTAAAGACGCAGTTACATAGGAGTAGCTGCTGGATCTTACTACTGCCCACTCATAATCATTTGCCTCCTCTGCAGTAAGGGCAGTAATCCCAGTTTCATTTTTATTCGGGACACTGCTTGTAACTTTGTGCACTATTTTCACAGTTTTTGTAAGCATAACTAAAAAAAATATAAGGTCAGAGGGGTTCATGATTACAATGATATGACTATCTCCCCAGTGTCAAGGAGGTCATAGTCTGATGTCCCTATCTCCTTTTATTTGGGACTAGTTTAAAAAAAAAACATCAATTCTTTATTTTTCTGACACTGGGTTAATTGCACAGTACCAGCCCACAAACTGGTCTATTGCTTAGATTTGGAAGACGGATGACATGTTTATATAGATGAGATTCTACTTACTGGTGAATGTCAAGGAATTTTTTTAAAAGACAAGTGTGGAGATCCCTAATATGTGTAACTGAGAGCCATTCTTCTGTCACCATTTTGCCCAGGAAGATGCTAGCTAGAGTAAGTTAGTGAATGGGGGAGGACTCATTCAAATTCCAGTCCCTCCCTTTGAGGGGCCTGGTAACGGCTGTCCCCATGGGAGGCTTTATTAGCTCTTTCCTGAGAGTCTGGAGACAGTCTTGCATAATTTTTGTTGTGTTTTCAGGCCCAGTCAGAGGGAACAGGCTAACCCAGCCTGGGAATCCTGACCAGGGTCGGGAGGATGGTCCTGCCAGTCTACTCCCTAGCTGGTTTGGATACCCCTCCAGGTTGTTTTCGGGATTTTGACCTTTTCTTGATAGGAGCCTGGCTGGTCACCAGAGCTTTTCCTGGATTCAAGAAATGGGGACCCCCTGTGTTTGGGACAGCAGGGATAGGGAAAATCTGCCCATCCAAGATAGTGACCCACTGCAAGGGATAACTCCGATGTTATCCTTAGTTAAGGGAAAGACTATTAAGTTAGACATCCAGGAGGAAGATTGTTGGCTGCCCCGTCCTACCTGCAGTGGAGCAGGGTAAGAAAAGCTGTTCCCGGTAATCCCCCATTGGGTTCTCGAGGAGAATCGGAGACTGAAATAAATCTAAAGAAGTGAAGGAACCTGCTAACTGTGAGTAACAGAACTGTAAAGATTCTAAAGGACGCCCATCAGAAGTCTTCAGCTCTTGGGGAGAGAAAAAGTTTACTCTCTGTGCGAGGACAAGATTTTTGGCCTTCCAGGGATGGGGTTTTTCCTGCCCACCGGGCCCTCCATCTCACCTAAGCCAGGAGGGTGGATGAATCCCTGCCCTTTGAAAGATTCCTGCACAGATAGAGGTGAATACTGTAAACCATAGAAGAGAGACTGTGGTACTGGAAACATATTTATTTTGCCATCCCCAACTATTTTATTACGTAAACTTGGGTTTGGACACTAATCCAGTGCGTCCAGTGTATTCATTTGGCACACAGCCAGCACACGCGAGAAGAGAAGTGACCCTGCTCCCAGGGGATACGAAAAGGATGCAGGCCAGCCCTGCACCGGGACCTGAAAGGACCCTTTTCCCCCAAGTCAAAGGATCCACTCCCTGGGGAAAGGGGCAGAGAAAAGAGCTAGTCAGGGTTCCTGCCCCAAAGAACTTACAAATTCTTTTATGACTCCACCCGTGCAGGACACGCATATCGGGGTGGGGGTCACGGTCAGTGCTAGCTCTTTTGCTGCCCTGTGTGAACAATTACTGTGCTGTCCCCCCCTCCCCCCCCCCTACACACCCACACACACACACACACACTCATTCAGTCTCTGTCCAGAGCCCAACAAAAAAATCCCAGCTCCTTCCAGCAATCTCAATTTTAAAAACTGACACCTTCCCCCAATTAGAACCCATGGTCAAGGGAAGAGTATTAGGTAGGTACCCTAGGCAAACTTTACAGCCTTGCACAAACACACACCCTCTACAGATACACACGCACAATTCAATTATGCATTTATAATAGATTTTACATGAAAAAAGAACATTTGAAAAGTGCAGTTTTCTGAAGCAAAAATATCACAACATGCATATTATATATATTTTTTTTTAATTTTATTTTTATTGAAATTTCAATTCAAATTACATTGAAAAACATTCTCACAGAAAAAAAAGAAATAAACAGGTATTTGCCCTTCATAATTACATCCCCAAAGAAAAACCATCCAGTTATATTAAAGGCAATATGGGGGGGAAACATATTAAGCGGATAAAGGAAATATCTTATCAAATCAGTTTAACTGTATCACCGTGTATGCTCCAGGTTACATTAACAAACACCACTTGGATTATTCAGGAGTGCGAGTCTAGGTAAACGCGCAATTGTTCCGGCTCTGAAAAAATATATCTATCATTATGAAACACTAAAATGCATCTACAGGGGAACCTTAAATAAAATTTGGCTCCCCGAGATATAACTTCATCCTTCATCATCAAGAAACTTTTTCTTTTCTCCTGCATTCTCTTAGTTATATCTGGGAATATCCTTATTTGTTGACCATAAAATAACAAAGGCTGCTTGCGAAAGGAGAGTCTTAGGATATTGTCTCTATCTGACTGTTGTACAAAGGTCACCATCAGTGTAGCTCTGGAATCTATTTTGCATTCAAATGTCTTTTCCAATATCTCAGTGAGATTATCAGGAGAAATATTATGATTTTCCAATTTTTGTGAATTTTTCTCCTCTTCTTCCCTTCTTCCTGGTAAGTAGAATATTTTAGAAATCGATGGTAATAATGTCTCTGAGAGACCCAAAATATTTATAAAATAACTCTTGAGCAAATCTTTCGATGTCATCCATCTAGTTCTGGGGAAATTAAGTAATCTTAGATTGTTTCTTCTTAAATCATTTTCTATTAGATCCATTTTTCTCAACATCATATTCTCAGATTTAATCAGGTTCACTTGAACCTCCTTTACTTTATTTATTTCAGTCTCTGCCTTTTTCACTGAGCTTTCCACCAGTTGAATCTTACTGTCCAGCCTATATGTATTTTCCAGATTCTGTTTTACAGCATTTGTTAAATCATTAATAGCACTGTTCATATTCTTTAGCACCTTCCAGACCTCTTCTAAGGTGATCTTATCAGGAGTTTCCAATACCGGATTCAAAATTACACGTACCTCAGACTCTTTTTCTCCCTTCTCCAAGGAACCAGCCTCACCAGTTACCAAACGTTGAGCCTCCTCTTGCTTACCCTTGGAGCCTGAACTCAACAGGCTCACCGAAGACGACGGCTGCATTCCGTCTCCTCTCGGGGTTTCGCAAGCCATTAAGGCAGCTGGTATCGGAGGCATTAACGAAGGCTGTTGTCCCGGTCCCTCGATTTCAGAGGGCTTGTATTGGAAGGCTGGTACTATCGGTGCGCCGGGGCTGAGGGATGTCTCCTCGGCCATGGCGTCTGGCGACCGCTCTCCACCATTAATGCCAGCAGTTCCTCCCTCCGGCCTCTGGGGCATATTCCCAAAAGCTTCGTCGATCCGTGGTTGGCGATTCGGAGTAGAAGTAAGATTTTCACGGATTCGCGCCTTCCTTTTAGTGTGAGGCATCGAAGCAAAAATATTATTCAAGGAATTTAAGAATATTAGAAGGGCTACAAAGCGTTCACCACGGAGCCGAGTTGCTTTCGGTACTCACGGTGTGGCAGCCATCTTGTTTCCCCATGCATATTATATTTACATGCATTGCTGTGCTGCCAACTAGGAAAAAAAAAAAAAGACATTGGAACTCCTATGGAATTAGACTTTTTGTGTGTGGGTGTGGGCTTGGGCCTCAGAAAGCCATGAATAAATGGAATTTATCATTACAATACAGTAAACCTCCCAATCCAAAACAATTCTAACTGCCAGCACCCAAACAATAGCAAACTTATCAATGAAAAGGCAACGCTGCACATATTACACCAGGCCCTATAACACCAATACACCTTCTATTAGGAAAACGGAACAAATCAGACTGCTATAGATCCCTACAGATAAATTATATGGTAGCAGAATCCTTCACCTCGGTCTCACAGGAAGAACACAGACAGACCCTGACCAAATACAGAATAAAGAGACCAGAAAGTATAAACAGAAACATGCTGAGAAGAACCGAACTGGAACCCACAACAAGCCAGCCTCAATAAACAGAGCAACAATGGAAAAACAGAACCATTACCATTCTTCATAAAACATTTAATAATAAAATCAAGAAATCATCAATCATAATAGTAAGATCATAGTCATAAAAAGAATAAATATTTCAAACCAGTTTAACAAATGGAATATCTAAAATTTCCCAAACACCAATAAATTATTTCAAAAAACAGCTGATGAATAAAAAAATCCAATAAATAAAATATGTCCTAATATTTCCCAAAAGCACAATAAAATATTCAAAACAGCAGAAACATCAAATTACACTCAATAATTAAAACTAATATTTATTTATTTATTTATTTTTAATTTTTATATACCGAAGTTCTTGTAGGGACTACAAATCACTCCGGTTTACATAAAACGAAGAACTGCTCAACAGAGAGCTGAGCTTTACATGGAACAGTACACCCCCCAAGTGTACACTTGGGGGGTGGCTGTCGCCACCCCCCAAGTGTTCTCACACAGACACATAATAAGGATTAAAAAATCTCCTGCTCTCCATATCTGGGATCTTTTGATTTCCAGTCATCCTAACATTGTCGTGCATTGTGGGAGGTAGAGCCACACAAACTTTATCTTCTCACACCCCCACCCCCACCCCCACATCCACACATATACTTGTACACATATTCATCCTCTCACACACTCCATCTTTCATATACATACATATGATCTCACACACACTCCCCTTCTTCTCTCTCACAGAACATTATGTGTGTGTGTGTGTGTGTGTATGCATGCCAGTGAGAACCTATATGAGATACATAGGCTCTCATAGGTACACATGCACACAGGCATTCACACACAGGCTCTCACACAGATACTCACACTTGCACAAAGGTTCTCACACAGACACACACACACATGCACACAGGCTCTCACACAGACACACATAGATATGAACACAAGCTCTGACACAGACACATGCACACAGATTCTCACACACACATACACACACGGTCTCCATTCTCCAGACCATGGTGGGATAAGCTCCACCGTGGCCCCCTCTATCCTCCTCTTCACTTTGGGCCAGGATAGAATCAGCTCCACCATGACCCCACGGGCTAGTCTTTCCTTTGGCCCCACCAGCCTTCTTGCGATTGGAAGGGCGGTGAAAAGCTGTGAGCGCACACACTCAGCTAAGAGGGAAAACTGCTGCTGCTGCCGGGTTGAGCTCTGCCAGCAGCCCCACATCCTCTCCTGCTGTCGCCACCCCCCAAGTGTACCACCCCATGCAAATACATGGTGTACACACCCAATCACACTGGAGCTGGGTGGGGTTACATATGAAAGGCACTTTTTGCATGGTAAGCTTTAATCAATGTTTAGGGTAAGGTTCCTAAATTTTTTGAAGTGGGGCTATTCTGGTGGCTCAATGGCAGTGCTATGCACTTCCATGAGGAAGACTCGGCTTGATTCCTGGACTGGACAGGGCTGGAGATGCTACAGATGAATCCCTGGGGAAAAGAATAATCAGCCATTGTTGAATGGTGACACCTAGTAGCTAGATTTAGGGTGCATGCACACCAGTTTCCTGAGGGAGCCACAGTCTGTGATTACTGTAATGCTGGGTTAGTTAGGGGGTTATAAAACTGAGGTAAAATCCTGGATACTTGTTAACAAAAGCTCATAAGAACATAACATATGCCATACTGGGTCAGACCAAAGATCCATCAAGCCAGTATCCTGTCTCCAACAGTGGCCAATCCAAGTCACAATTACCCAAACATTAAATAGATCCCATGCTACTAATGCTGACAACAAGCAGTGGCTATTCCCTATTGATTAATAGCAGTTTATGAAACAGCTGATAATCTGTAGTCCGATGGAGGCCAGTTTTAATTTAACTGGAAGCTCATAGGAGCAGGAAAAAACTGCTGAGCCAAAAAAAATGTTTTTGAAGTGTTATGGGATGAGAAAAGTAATCAATTTTGTTGCAGCTAGCTTTCTTATCTTAAAAGTCTCAAAATAAGTCTCATAGACATGAATGGAAACTGCATGAGCATGGCAACATATTGGCCTGACTCTCTTTCCCTCAGGCAGGAGAGGTTCCCTCCTGAAAATGGGATCAAGTCCAAAATAAAACAAAAAACAGCTGGATAAATATTTATCTGGCCAAGTAATTAGCCAGTTGAGTGGTGGGTGGGGTGGGGTGTAACTGGAAGGAGCTACTTATCAGGCTAACGTAGCCGGATAAGTAGCAATATTTAGACTTAGCCAGCTAAGTGCTGCGCCAGGAGGTAGACCCTTGGCCTAGTACAGGATTAGTAGGCTCCCTGGTCAGACCCAGAGAGCGCCTGCCACCAGGAGGCGGAGCACAAGAGGAGACAGAGGCTAGCTGGAGCTTTGCCACTAGCAACCCTAGGTACCACCAGGTTGAGCCCTTGAGTACCTGGGCCGCCTGGTCTTAGGTGGGCCTCGCAGGATCTCCTTGACAGGAAGTTCAGAGGTCTGCCCACCACAAACAAGGGTGCGCGGTCGACCCTTAGGTCAGAAGTCCTTGGTTTCTGTGAAGGCCAGAAGAGTGTCTCTGAATGGATAGCTAAGATCGGTGCCAGGTTCAAGGAAGTGTGGTCAGCCAATGCAAAGTCAGTGCCAATAATCAGTCTGTGGAAAGTCAGGCAAGGCAGCAGTCGGTTACCAGGAGTCAGTCCGTGGAATGGTCAGTCAAAGCAGGGGTCAAGTTCCAGGAGGCAGACAGACGTGGTCGAGTTCAGGCAGAGGTCAGTTCCAGGCAGCATGCAGACGAGGTCATGGAAACAGGCAGAAGGTCAAAGGCCGGCAGCATGCAGACGTAGTTAGGAACAAGCCAAGGTTGCTGCAGGCGGTGGTCAGGTCCCAGCAAGAAGACAGATGTAGTCAGCGGACAAACAGGCCAATGGGCAACCAACGCAAAGAAGGGAGAAGTTGCTAAGGCGACTCCTGAGCACCTGGAATCGCTTTATATACTGATCTGGGGCTGACTTCATGGAGTAGGGCCGGCAATCTTTTCGCACCGCGGGCCCTTTTAAAGGTGGGCCGGATCGCGCACGCCTAAGGCTCTGCCCTGGGAGAATCGATGGCAGCGTCTCTGTCGCAAAGGAAAGGCCTGCAGAGGAAGAGCTGGCCAGAGGCGCCTGGAGGCCTTCCAGAATGCCTCCCCCGTCCTGCCCCGGAGCAGGGCTAGCTCTGGGATGGCACGGGGGAGAGGTAAGATTTGCTGGTCACGGGTCCTGCGACCGGCCATCGCAACAGTACCCCCTCCTCAAGGGCCCACTCTGGAGGGTTTGAGAAGACTGGATGCACGTCAAGTTGGGGTTCCTGTATATGTGGAAAATGATCCTGACTGGAGTACTGAGTTACTTTCCTTTCAGAGTGGTCCAGAGGGACGACTGGAGTTTTTGGCTGACGGAGCTATGGAGACATTTCTCTTCTGTTCTTCCAAATGTATCTTAGTGTGCAGATTCAGGACCTCCTCTTCCTTATAAGCCAGGAGAGACACAAAGCCTTTTATGGTCTGCTTGTGTCCCCTTTTGAGCATCTCAATCTCGGACGTCTTCTGAGTTAGTTGTACTCTCAAATGGTCGAAAACGGTGCCCAAGACATTTCCTTTGAAGGGAGGAGGATTGGGTTTGAGTATCCTGTGAGGTTTTCCCAATAAGGGGTGGGTTTGGAAGAACAGTAGCCACGGTTAAGGTCTGGGGTGGTACCACAGACTTCAGACGAGACTCTGAACATTGTGGTCCCCAAAGAACCGGACTACCGGTGGTCCAGTCAAAGTATGGTTGATGTGTCTGTGTTGCGATCCCCCCTGCTGCTGCACTACAGGAGGTCTCTTACCTTCCTCCAGAGGCCGCTCTGAAGCCAGGGCCTCGCCTACGTTCCATCCGGGACTTGCTCCAGGGCCTGAGAGGCCTAGCTGTGCCTGTGGCTTGCATGCCAGCGTTTGGACTTCCTGTTTGGCGACGCCCTTTCCTAGGGGCTGGCCCGCAGCTCTCCACCTGACTTATAGGCCCAGCGGTGGGCGGTCCTGGCAAGCTCCTCCCAGGGAGTTGCCTTCTACCTCCAGTATTTAAGGACTTTCTGTTCACTTGCAATGGGCCTCCGGATCGGGCTCTACAGTTGTCTGTAACCTTGCCGATCCAGGTCCCCCGGTTTCGCCTATGCCTTGATGGGTTCCTGTCCTGTGTCCCTGCCTAGATGTATGCTCCTGTTCCTGCCAGCCGTAGGGCTTCGGATGTCAGTATCCCAGCATCGGAGTTCCTGTTCGCCTGGGTCTTCCCCGCACCCTCCTTCTCAGCGTGGTCCGCGACCAGCCTTCCTGGGCTGTGTAGGGCGCGTCTGGGACAGGGTGGTCCGCGACTCAGTCCCACGGGTGGGCTGAGTAGGGCGCCCTGATGGACAGTGCAATGTTTCAGTCCAGCCTTGTCTACAGTGTCTTGCTTCAGCCCTTGCCCGGATGTCTTCCTGTCTCTGCCTTGACCTACGTCCTCGTCTGGTTCCTGAGCCTTCTGTCCTGTTGGGCCCTGGAGTGGCCAACAGGAGGGATTCGTCCCACGGGCTCTTGAGCTTCTGCCAGCCGAGGGGGCTTCGGATGTGAGTATCCCAGCATCGGAGTTCCTGCTCGCCTGGGTCTTTCCTGTGTCTCGCTTCAGCCCTTGTCCTGATGTCTCCGTCTTGCTTCAGCCTGCTTCTGCCCCATCTGATGTCTTCTGTTTAAGGACTCTGTCTGCCCTCGCCTCTGTCCGGCCTGCTGCCCATTGCCGTTCCCTGCGGCAGGTCCGAAAGGGCCGGGAACAGTCGGAGGACCGTTCATTAGTCAACTTCCCCGTGTTGGCTACCATGGGCATGCAGGTCCGGCTGAGGGTCAGACTCCCTGCTTCTGTTCCTGCCTGCCTGGCTCACCATGCCTGCGCAGCTCACCTCCCACGGTGTGGCTTGGGGCTCCTCCTTGAGTCCTGCCGTGGCCCAAGGGCTCACCACCCGCTTACGACGACCGTGCCCGCGCGCGCTCGTAACAGACTGCAGCCAAGGTAAACCCAGAATTATGGGACTTATTGCTATAGGTAGGACGTGGAAGGAGATTTGCTCCATGTGATCTGGTCCAATCTTCATAGTAAGAGGAGTCATGATCTGAGTCACCAAACCTGGAAGGCTATCCCCATGAACCGAGGAGAGTGTTATAGGAGAAGTCAGTGGACATGTAGGGATCACGTACCTGTCAATGAGATCCTGCTGAATGAAGTTTGCACTGGCACCGGAGTCCACTAATACTTGGGTGGAAAAGCTGGTAGTGGAAAGTTCCAAGAAGGCGGGTAAATGGAGCAAAGATGTTGTCGGTGTAGTAAGGCCAAGTGTTAACTTTGTGGATGTTTTCTGAGGTGAACTTCGCTCCTTCCTCTCAGGGCACTGGGACAAGAAGTGTGTGGAGTTCCCACAATACAGGCATAAGCCACTCTGAAGGTGACGAGATCTCTCAGCTGCCGTGAGATGGCCATAGTCCAGTTGCATCGGTTCTTCCACTGTTAAGTTGGTCTCAGCCACCGGAAAGAGTAGTTATTTAGCGTGGATCCACTGGGAGGAACCCCTCTCCTGTGCTCGCTCTTGAAGCCGGCGATCAATCTTCCCAGTGAGGTCGATAAGCCCTTCTAGGGAGGTAGGCAGCTCTCGGGCTGCTAGCTCATCCTTTATTCGGGGTGCAAGTTCTTCCAAAAAAATGGCATGTAAACTGGCCCCCTACCAGTTTAGCTCTGATGCCAGGGTTTGGAACTCTATACCGTAATCATTCAGGGACCGGGAGCCTTGACGCAGGTGGAAGAGGTCAGCCCCCATGGTAGGAAGTCTTCCTGGTTCTTTGAAAACTTTCTTGAAGGCAAACATGAACTGTGGAAGATTTGACAATAAGGGATCGGTGCGCTCCCACAGGGGGGGAGGCCCGTGCCAGGGCCTTGCTGACCAATAGGGATAAGATAAATGTCGTCTTGACGTGGTCGTCAGGAAAAAGCGCTGGCTGTAGGGTGAAGTGCATTTGGCATTGGTTGAGAAAGCCCCGGCATTGTTTAGGGTTTCCCGAATAGCAAGGCGGTGCTGGCAAAGGAATGACCGGCCGTATAGGGCTGGAAGTCGGGGGTACAGAATCCGCTGATGTGGGTAGTGGAACGTTAAGTCGATGAAAGAAGTCTTGTCGGGTAGCAAGGCGGTGCACGTCTGTTACTACCTGTTCCAGGGTTGACTGGAGCTTCTGGATGGTCCCGGGGTAGGAATCTAGTTGGCTCTGCAGACACTCCACGGAGGAAGCTAGGGTCTCGAGGCCTCGCTGTTGCTCTAGTATCTTGGACGCCAAACCAGGAATGGCCTGTAGCGGGGCGGACTCCGCCGAGTCCATAGCCTTAGCAACCTGTTGCACCAGGAGGTGGACCCTTGGCCTAGTGCAGGATTGGTAGGCTCCCTGGTCAGACCCAGAGAGCGCCTGCTACCAGGAGGCGGAGCACAAGGTGAGACAGAGGCTAGCTGGAGCTTCGCCACTAGCAACCCTAGGTACCCCCGGGTTGAGCCCTTGAGTACCTGGGCAGCCTGGTCTTAGGTGGATCTCACAGGATCTCCTTGACAGGAAGTTCAGAGGTGTGCCCACCACAAGCAAAGGTGCGCAGTCAACCCTTAGGTCGGAAGTCCTTGGTGTCTGTGAAGGCCAGAAGAGTGTCTCTGAATGGATAGCTAAGATCAGTGGCAGGTTCAAGGAAGCGTGGTCAGCCAATGCAAAGTCAGTGCCAATAATCAGTCTGTGGAAAGTCAAGCAAGGCAGCAGTTGGTTACCAGGAGTCAGTCCGTGAAGTGGTCAGTCAAAGCAGGGGTCAAGTTCCAGGAGGCAGATAGACGTGGTTGAGTTCAGGCAGAGGTCAGTTCCAGGCAGCATGCAGACGAGGTCATGGAAACAGGCAGAAGGTCAAAGGCCGGCAGCGGTCAGACGTAGTTAGGAACAAGCCGAGGCTACTGCAGTCGGTGGTCAGGTCCCAGCAAGAAGACAGATGAGGTCAACGGACGAACAAGCCAATGGCCAACCAACCCAAGGAAGGGAGAAGTTACTAAGGCGATTCCCGGGAGAATCAACAGCGGTGTCTCTGCCGCAAAGGAAAGGCCTGCAGAGGAAGAGCTGGCTGGAGGTGCCAGGAGGCCCTCCGGAACGCCTCCCCCATCCTGCCCCGGAGCAGGGCTAGCTCCGGGACGGCGCAGGGGGAGAGGTAAGATGAGCCGGTCGCAGGTCCTGCAACCGGCCGTCGCAACACTAAGGTCCTTATTTATTAAGCTTTTTTTCCCATAGACATAGGACATAAGTTACCTGAATAAGTTAGACCTACTATTCAGCAGGTCTAAAGTTAGCTAAATAAACTTATCTACTAACTAAAAAGTTATCTGGGTCTTGTAAGGGATACTCTGATCCCTTACCAATGGGTTTTTCCTTTATGTACGAGCACTAGGACTTGCATTTTTTAGACCATCCCTAAAAGTTTCCTTCTCCCAAGCCTGGGATTGGTCAGCTAGGCTCCATAAATTGGGGCTGAGCAGGTGCAAAAGACAGAGGGAGTTGGAGTTGAGTAGAAGCCGAAAGGAGTGTTTTGGATATGGTCCCTTGCTAGGCCCTACTTGGACTGGAAAAGATAGAGGATTTTGTGGCGAGGTTAACTTTTTGGAAGAGAGATTTTTATTGACTCTGGGGTTTTTTTTTTTGGACTTGATCCCATTTTCAGGAGGCAACCTCCCCTGCCTGAGGGAAAGAGAGTCTGGCTGCGTTGCTTACCCTAGGCCCAGCTGAAGTGAGATGGCTTCTGAATCTGCCTGGAAAAAGAAGTTTTTTGAGAGACACAGTTTTGTTACAAGTTTGGGAAGTTTTGGGACTTTGCCATTCAAGGTTCAAAGTTTGATGACTATCAGAAAGATCAAGACCTGGCCTTTATGCCAGGAGCCCACTTTCGGTCATCCAGGTGTGTGAGTGTTAAGTTTGTCCCTACCCCATAGGGATTTCTGGCTCAGAGAACAAGAAAGTGAGACCAGGCACTGTGAACTTTTGTGTTTTTGTGAAAACAACTTTATCTTTTGAACGGACTGTGCAGTTATTTTTGTTACAATAAATTTTATTTGAGCACCACTTCCGGGGTCCTGCCTGTTTTTTCACCTTGAAGGAAGAAACCATTCCTGTGAGCCAGTGGATAGAGAGTATTAACTGTGGGGAAGTGGAGGAACTAAAAGTGAGTTGCCTGTCCCTCTGCACGCCTTAGGTCCAAGAGGTTAAGTCTCCCCCCCGTTGAGAGAATCCATGCCCTGGGATTGAAAAGACTGGTGCCCAAGAACTGGAACTAAGCCCTGGGACTGAGTATGTCCCCTGCACCAATTCAGCCCGAACAGAAGAAGGGGGCTATTGTATATTTACCAGCACAACTGTGCCACTGAATATCCCTGCTAAGTTAGCTAAATAAGTTTATCTGGCTAACTTCTCTAGCCAGCTAGCATTTAAATATCTACCTCACATTGTTTATCTGGGTGAATCAATATTTCTGATCATGTTGTCTAAGTGTGGAGTGGAGGAGGTTAGTGGAGAGTCTTATAGATGAACTATCTTAACAGTCAAAAATGTGTGCTTGATGAGTGAGCAGATGGATACATGTGCCACATTGTACCTTCTCTTTGCTAGGACACTATAGAAGTGAGGAACTAGCCTCAACATTCATTTCCTGCATCATATAAGAAAAGCAGACACGCAGACATCACAGAGATTATTCAGGGTGTCCAAAGGCTTTCTGAGGTGTGCTAGATGTGGCAGTGTGAGCTCTCGCTGATCTGAGAAGGAGAGTGCATAGGTATCATTAAATCAATGTGAGAATAAAAGTGTACTCACCCAGCAGTCATCCATCTCTATAGCAGCCTTCCTCATAGTGCAGTAAGAGGGCAGGGTGACACAGGATGAGTCATGGCAGAACCCAAGATACTTGGCCACTACATTCAGAATGAACATGTTGGAGTCAAAAAATACCTGCATGTTCTGGATATGTTAGAGCTGCAACTGCTTCCCTTTCACTGGGTAATATCAGAGCCATTTGTGTGCAATCAATTGCCCCCATTAAATTACATTGGCCAGTGATGTCATGAAAGCTTCTTTTAAGGTCCTGCCATTATAGCCTCTGATTTGGAAAAGTGATATAATTCTTAACGTCTTTTCATGGCTGGTCGTTACATCTTGAGAAAGTGGGTTGCCCCATTCCACCAGATATAGCCACGGAGATTTAAAAAGACCCAGAGGCGGGAAAAGAATGAGCTCAGGAAATGGATAAGGCTAGGTAGGTATGACATGAATCCTGGCCCTGCCTTTCAGAGGATCAAAGTGTCTCCTCATATAGCACTCTACTGGGTATTGAGCTCTGCTAGTCCCTGTAGGTTACCTTTGCACAGACTGTAGATTGGTCTGGGTTAGCGAAGAGGCTATGTAGGTTGAACTCTGCAGATTGGTTTGTTGGTTGGTGAAGGTTTTAGGGCCTGAGGGCTCTTCTTTACTTAAGTGGGTGGGCAGGCTTCCTTGTCCTGCTGCTACACTTCTTCCCACAGTTGCTTCTACAGCCTTTCCCTGGCTTCACTGCATGCATCTCTCTCTCCACAAATGTTCTAGACTCTGCCTCCTCTAGCCTCCAGCATCCAGAATACATCCATGGTGTACAAACCCTGGTGGGAGCAGGCTCCTCTCAGATGTAGAAGTGTCAAAAAGAGTTTCCCACAGACAGCTGACCAGAAGACAGAGGCATTTCCCTTCTAACGTGAGATCCTAAGGTGAAGCAAAATTTTGGGAATCAAAATATGCACATAAGTGTTTGCACAGATTTACAATATATGCTTTTGTGAATGGTGCATAATGTTTTGCAGCATGCAAAATTGGGCATTTGCACAATGAATTCATCTTTAACTTTCATGATGTATAGTACTTTGATGCTTCTGCATCAATCCATATTTAATCGGCAAAAGTGCCGCATAAGGGAATAATTTCTTCTGGTTCCCCTAAAAGGAAATAACACTGGAGCTGTCCCTTGCAATGGGTCACCATCACTTCAGGGACATGTCTTCCCTATCCTTGGATGTCCCAGACACCAGGTTCCACGTGGCCCTAAATCCAGGAAAGGCCCAGGTGTCCAGCAAGGATCCTACCACTTAAAAGTCCAAAACCACTCTACATCTTGGAAGAAGAGTACAGCAGTGAAGCCCTTGCCCTGTCCTAAAGGAACCCAGGCAGTCTAGAGCCCAGGCCCCAGGTAGGCCAAAAATATAACTAAGGCCAAAGTCTCCAACCTTCCTCCTGAACTGCAAACATAGACTCCCCTCCAGAGCCCTTGGTGGAGCTCTGCTATAAAACCTCTGATGTGGGATGTCCATTCCAGCACTCTCAGGGGGAGGGGCTGCAGATGAATGGATCCTCCCCTAATTATCGCTCTCACTAAGGGGGTCATTTATCAAAGTGCTATTTGGAGTTTTTCGCATGCGAAAAACGCCTTTAACACATGTGAAAACACCATAACGTATGGTGCGATGCAAATTAGGAAAAGGGGAGGAGTTTGGCACAGGATTTGTGGCCAAGTGGGCCGGCTTCGCAATTTGCAAAGCCATATTGCACGGCTTTAACACAGATTTTAACTACACCTTTTTCATTTGCGTTAAGCCGTGCGATATGGCTTTATCGCACTTAGAAATGTTTTCACAAATAGCGTTTTCGGTATTTTAAGCTGAAAAATAAATACCTATCTAGTTTGAGGGCCTTATAGCTAGTCTCTCTCCTCTCTCTCTCTCTCTCTCTCTGTTGTAGGTAGGAATTGCAACAATTTGGGTACTTACCGCAAAGTGCGAAAAAGTTATCGCAGTCTAAGGTAATAGCTAAGCTAAGATAGCACACTTTGCGATAAACAGCCTATTACCATAAAACACATCCCTTTATCTATCGCATGTGCTGTTTAGTGCATTTTGATACATCCAAGCCTAAGTGCATTAACACTCTTTCCCAGGGTTTACTGGTAGCATGAACGAAGGGTCCGCTACACATTTTTTGAGTGTGCACTGTAGTAAATATAAAGGGTGCAGCACCATCAGCATCAGTTCTTCTTCCAATATTTTCCCTCAGCGTGAGGAATACTATTACATGTATGCTGGTCCTGAAAGTTTGATTCAGGTCCTTAGTGCCTATTGCTTAAACAAAAAAAATTAAAAGTAGATCAAACCAGCCAGGACTCACCCAGATTCATCATGGCCTCTGCAGGGTGAATAGAACAACAAAGCAAATAGCAACTGTTAGCAGATATTCAAAAGAAATTTGGCAAAAACTCAAGCATTCATCATAGCGTAGGAGAAGGAGCCACTATAGATGCTCCATTAATGCCCTCCAATCCCCTCACAGACATGCCAACAAACATGATTCACCAAAGCACATAAGCTTCTTTTATATATTTCCAGGATCGCTCAGACCCGAATGTAGTTACTCTAGCCAGATGCATGATTATGTCCAAGTCAGTGTACGTCTGCAGCTGTGAAACTCCTATTGCTTCCAATGGAAGCACTTTTGATATTTTTTAAAATATTTCTTTATGTTTTGAGAAATATTGGAAAAGCAGTTAGAACAAACTCTCTTCTTTTACTCAACAACATGAAACATCAAAGTATGTAACAACCATCCCTTATTGTTAAATAACAACAAACGTTTCTATGCAGAAGCCTTTTAAAAAGCCAATCACACTTTCAATGCTCATCCTAGCAGAGTTTTGGCATATCCTAACACCTGTGCTGGCCCTTATAACACTCAAGTTATCTCTCCTAGACTATTCTAGGGTCAATTTTATATGAACATAAGATATGCCATGCTGGGTCGGACGAAAGGTTCATCAAGCCCAGCATCTTATCACCTACTAGTGGTACCCGGCCACGCGTTGCAGTGGCAGTCAGGTTCTTTACCCTCCCTCCCCCTTCCCTTTGCTCATTTACCCCAGTCACTCATCCTCCTCCCCCTTGGTCACTCACCCCCCCTTCCCTCCCCTGTCCCCACTCCAACTCTCTCCCCTCACACTCAACTCTCCCCTCATTCTCCCTCCCCTGACACTCACCTCCCCCCTCATTCTCCCTCCCCTCACTGTCAACTCCCCTGCCTACTGCCTACCCTTCAGATCAGAAAACCTTTGTCTTTCTATTTCTGTGGGAACCCCCCCACCCCCAAAAACAAACCCCAGTCCCAACCCTTTAAATCAAATAATAACCCCCCACCCTCCTGCCCCCTCCCAAGACCTGGGAAATTAAAATTGTTGGTGCTACATGTGGTCTGTCCCTGGGCGTCTGTGCGCATTATGTAGCCAAATAGGGGAGTGCCTAACCAAATTTGCACTTCCAAATTTGCTTTGTGGTCTGGGGAGGGCTATTTTGGTGCATTCCCGAGATCGTGCAAGTTTAGTGTATGTATTTGTGTGTGAACCTCCCCCTTCCCCCAAAAAACAACCCTATGAGAAAAGTTCTCTTAAACTAACCACCCCACACTCTCCTGCCCCCCTCCGCCAGCCCTGTGAAAAACAGTAGCCCCCCCTGCCCCCCCGAGAGTTGCTGAATGAATGAAACCTGCCCCCCCCTCGTGACCCCTCCCCAAGATGTTCGCAATAAATTCATTACCACCCCCCACCCTCCAGACCCCCCGAAACCTGATAAAAATGTCAGTCGGTGGAGCGGGCGTTCAAGAGCAGTCCAGGAGTGATGTATTGGCGTTGGTCCATCGCCTGCGAGCACTGAAACGGGTTCCGACAGCCCTTTGCCCTTACTATGTCAGTGGGTGGACCAATGGCAGCGGTAGGTCCTCTGACATAGTAAGGGCAAAGGTCCGCCGGCTGCCAGTCCTGAAAATGGCGCCGAGGGGCCCTCGCTCTTACTATGTCACATGGGCTACTGCCGCCATTGGTGTCCCCGAGAGGCATAGTAAGGGAAAGGGCCGTTGGCGCCATGTTGATTGCTGGCAGCCGACGGCCATAGTGCAGGAGATGTGTCCCGGACCGGTCCTGGACTTCTGTCAGGTTTTGTGTGTGTTGTGAGGGCCTGGGAAGTAAATAAATTTGGCATGTGTGTGGGGGGTGTGAGGAGGGTGGTTTTGTGTGTGTTGGGAGGCTGTGGGAAGTAAATCAATTTGGCATGTGTGTGGGGTGTGTGAGGAGGGTGGTGGGTGGTGGGTGTATTTTATCTGTAAAGGAAATAGTTATCTTCTGGCGAAAAAAGTGCACGAATGTGTTAAAATGGAAGTGAAACGTGGACCTGGACTGGCGAAATGATTAGTGTAGCGTGTGTTAGTGTAAGGTGTAACAGATGGCACTTATGTCTAGCAGATGTCGCTGTTTTCTCAAAAAATATTTTTAAACCTATTTTACCTGTCACAGGTGTGACATATCTGTAATGTAAGTACAGAAGAACCTTCCTGTATGCAAAATGAAGGTTGTGTCCAAATTTGAAAGCAATTGGTTCAGTGGTTTCTGAGATTAGCAATTTTGTCCAAACTATTTAACATTTTCATTTATATAGATAATGGCCAATCTGGCTCACAAGTACGAAGCTGATCCCTAAAAGTAAACCCGTTTCTTGTTGCTGATTCCCATGGATAAACAGTAGCTTTTCCAAGCCTGCCTGGCTAGTAAGGCTTTATGGGCTTCTTCAGAAACTTGTCTAAACCCCTTTTAAACTTGGCTTTGCTAGATTTTATACCAACATTTGATCTGAGATATCACATTGGTTTACATTCAGGTACTGTAGGTATTTCCCTATCCCCAGAGGGTTTACAATCTAAATTTGTACCTCAGGCAATGGAGGGTAAAGTGACTTGCCCAAGGGACTCAAACCCTGGTCTCCTGCTTCATAGCCCACTGCTCTAACCACTAGGCTATTCCTCCTCTCTCCTTAACTGTATCTTCCTGCAACAAATTCCACAGCTTGAGTGCTCATTCGGCAAAAAAATGTTTTCTTCAATTTGTTTTGAAACTTCTACTAGTTAGTTTCATGGCATGACCACTTGTCTTAGTATTATTTGAAAGGGTAATTGTCTCCTATTTATCTGCTCTGCCCCACGCATGTCAACTGTTCTCCAAGCTGTGGTTTTCATTGTACTTACATCAGCAGTGTTACCTCTCTCTCTTTTTCTTTCTCCATCACTCATATGCATACAGGCATGTACGCACGCATACACATACACATATACATATATACACACAGGAATACCTTTGGGGTAATGAGGCCAGATTCTGATTCCATACTCACTGGGTTCTTTTCCTGATTGGGGGAAAAGAGTTAGCCTTTCAAAGCCCTAAGACTTCCTGTGGAGGTCTTCTGCTTCTTACCACGAATGCTGCACAAAGTAGCTGTTGATCAAACAAACTCTTTCACTGAATTCTTAATTGCAGATGAAAAATCACAAAGAAATACATTTTGGAATAGTTCATATCAATACAGAAATACAATTCCAGTAGAAAAATCACATATACAATCAATTGGCAAATCTGCACTCCCTGGCACTTCCCCAAAGATATCTGCAAACTGGATTCAGAGTCCTTACCAATAGAAAACTGGAAGTCTTGCTGATACACTTCAGAAACTCATGGGCTGATGCTTCCCTTAGGCAGCAGCTCTGTGGAAATGTTTCCCTGCAAAGCGGTCTTCCCTCTAAATTCCCACAAAGAA
Source organism: Rhinatrema bivittatum (assembly GCF_901001135.1). Classification (NCBI taxonomy): domain Eukaryota; kingdom Metazoa; phylum Chordata; class Amphibia; order Gymnophiona; family Rhinatrematidae; genus Rhinatrema; species Rhinatrema bivittatum. The sequence continues at coordinate 118,928,745 of NC_042619.1, forward strand.
AATTCTCCATCTCCAAAGCATCAAAGAAATCGCTCTCAGACAGATGAAGAGTATGGGACTTACTCCCCCTTTTCCTTAAGACTTCTCTGGTTCCACAGAAAAATCTCAGAAGTCCAATATTGGACCCCAAGACAAATCTCCCTGATCCTAATGCCCTGGGAACCCTACCCTTGGGTCCACCTGCCACCCTTTCAGGACAGGAAGGAGCTCGCTCCTTGACCGAACCCCAACAGAAGAACTCAGAGCCAAAAGCCTCAATAGTTTTGTTAAACCACTCACAGCAGAAAGACACGTCGCTATACTCCTATTTCCTATGACTTCATGCAGACACCGAAGTCAATGGTAAAGGAGGCTTTGATGACCCTTTTACAGCCATCCCACAGAGATAAAGCTTTGCATACAGACATGAATGAAAGCTTTCAAAATACAAAAGAAAATAAATGGGTTAGCACAGTAACAATGGATGCCATCTTAACATAACACCGTACATTAGGATAGATGTCTGACACTATCTTGTGTGCACAGCAATACCATTAGCATAGAAAATGCTCCTCCTTCAAGGTGCTGCAGGGGGAGCAATTTGACTCAATTGTTAAACAACTTATTGCATTCCAATTCAAAATACTTTATGTGTGAACCACAAAATTAGTCATAGATTAGGAGCCCAGGCAAAATTCCACTTCCTCTAAAACACAAAAAACATCCTCCTGGACAAGTGCCTGGATGACAGTCTTCCACTCCCCTGATAGAATGATGACCACCAGGATGACCATTCTTCTGGTTCTTCCTTCTTCCTTTCAATCTCCAGGAAAGAGATCTAGCTCCTGGAAAAAATGAAAAACACACATTTCAATGGACTAACAAAAATACACAATCTTATAGAATGTGACTGCAGTTCTGGATTCTACAAAGGAATATTACAGTTAGAGCAAGGTGCCACTTTCCTTGTGGTAAACTGTATATCAGAAACAAAATGTCAAAGTAAATAGAAAATTGTTAAAGAAAAAATGCAAATGAGACCAAATGTTTCAGTCATTTTTTGTTTTTTATGATTTTTTTCAAGATATTTTCTGGAATTTTATTTTTCTTAAAAAGTCCTTATAGAACAGAAGTCATGTCTTCTGGCCCTCTTGACTGGGTAGATCATCAGCTTCTTAAATAGTCCATAGTCCAAGTAGAATTAGGTCTGGAATTAATAGTCCAGATGAAAATTATCAGGATGCAGCTCCCAACACAGATGACATCAATCAACAAGTCCACAGTGATTTCTACAATTAGGACCATCTGGAAATATCCATTCTGCTTTTTTTTTTTTTTTTGCAAGGATCTGTACATAAGCACCATCTGAAACAATACACAAATGAACCAAAAAACCTCAAATAGCAACAAGGCACTCTTTGATCAAAGTCCTTTGTCTTCAGGTCTCCTTCAAATGATAATGAGAACAATGAATAGGCACAGAGAGGCTTCAGCCTAGAAACAGTCCAAGTTCTGTTAGGATTAGTTATACCAATTTAGTGATTTAAGTATCTCTAGGAGAAATCCAAATAACAAAATACCTATGAGCTATTCCATCTTCTTGTGGAGTAATTATCACTGCATGCTGTCTAATGTTGCAGCCCCATCACCACATTTACATCTGCTCATGCAAAGTGTCCAAGACCAGTAAGTGATACTGCATATAGTCCCAGTAAATAGGATCCTGGTACATCCCATGCAAAATGTATAACTTGATCCCCTCATCCCTGTTTGTTTCAATATGATATATTAAATCCAGGAGAAAATTATAGATATCAGTAATCCCACCATTCTTCACATATTGGTGGAGTAAATATTCCTCTTGTGATCATGCAGATAATTATTGTGCCTTTCCAATACTTAACTCACAATAGTAACAAATGTGGAGCTCTGTGAGTAAGGCCAACTGGTTTAGATCATATTTTCCAGATCCTATCCTCCCAGAGAAATCAATCAGGCTGTGGCAACTTCAAGACCCTCAGCGTGACACCAACTCAGGTGCCTTGAAACCTTTAGGGGTAGATTTTTAAACATACATGCGTGCGCATCCATGTACGGGTGCTATCTTGCGCGCGCACATAAACGTGTGATTTTATAACATGCGTGCACCAACGTGCACATGTTATAAAATCCTGGGTGGTGCATGCAAAGGGGGGTAGAATTTTGCAAGGCGCGGACTAGGAGGAAACTTCCCTACCCCCTACCCTAACCTCCCTTCCCCTTCCCCTTCCCCTTATCCTGTATACCTTTGTTTTTTTATTTTATCTGTTGCTCCTCCAAAGAAGCAGTAGCAAGTTGCGCGCGCTGGCAAATGGCTGCTGTACTGGCGCCTCAAGCCCTGCCCCTCCCTGCCCCCCGGACCACCCCATTTCTTTGGCCTGGCTCTTGTGTGCGCAACGAGTGTTATGCGTGTGGCCGGGCCCCTTCCAAAATGCATGCGGTGCGCGCAAGGCCCAGCTGCGCACGTAACCCCCATTCTTTACACACACCGGACATTTAAAATCGGGCCAAAAGTCAGTTGTGACTGGCTACAAAAAAATCCACTAGTGGAGAACTCATCCTCATTCCCCTCATTTGTCAGCTTCAAATAATCTCCCATGGTCTTCGCTATTGACCAACCAATATTAAGATCAAGAAGCAGACTAGGATTGACTAGACTATAGGGACATTGTTTCTCTCTGAACAGTTTCCAGATTACCACTTTCTTTGACCAAGAAAGGTGAGTAGGGCTCTCAGTCTACAATAATAGATTGAAACTTACGGCATTCTCATAGGTCTCCCTTAAAGTCCAGTTTAGGCCTATTGATCTAGGAGTGATCCAGGCTGGGTGGCAATATTATTTAACCTCTCTCTATATGGCTTAACCCCATTCCTGGAGTAGTTTTCTTACCCAAGGCAGGAGAAAAATCAGTGAAACTAAAGGCCTCAGCCTTCTGAGTAGACAACTTCTCGGATCCATTCACGTATTTATTTATTTATTTATAAATTTATGCATCACTTATCAACATTTCTAAGCAATTTACAAAGTACATTCATAAATTAATAAACAAACCTCAGGCGTCGACATCTTTTCAATCTTCAGTACAGTCCCTGATCCAGACCTACCTCAGCAGCTATGTCACCCTCAATGGGCTCATTTTGAACAATATCAGAAACAATCAGCATGACTATGAAAGATTCCCCTACATCACGAGGTAGGGCTGATTTTAGGAGGGTGCAGGACGCATGGAGAATCAACTGCAGTGAAGCTCTGGAATGCTGAGGTGCATGGCTCTACCCCCAAGATGACAGGAAAAAATTATGTTGGGGATGGGGCTACCATGTTTGTGAGGAGCCCCCTAAATGTGGGGTCCACAGCTGTCACCCCTATTTATTCTCTTTTAAAGAGGGTCCTGCCTCTGGGTTCCAATTTTGGTTCTTCTACATGCCTATTCTCAACTGGAAGATTTTCATTCACTCACTTGGGTGCATTACACCTGTCCCCTGATACCTCACTATTTGCCAGCAGCTCTGAATGTCAAACCATGTTTACTACAGGCAACTCTGAACCAGAATAAATGGTATGCCTGGTAGCTATCTGAAGTTCTTTAGAACTTGACAAGATTTCTACAATGGACTCCAGCACAGACTCTGATCTCTCTCCCTAATTCTTTAGCTGGGTCAACCGGTGTATCACTTGTTATGGCTTGGCAGTAAATGCAGCAGAAGTCATTAATACCTCCAGGACCTCTGATTCATAGATGGGTCATCTGCATGAGAAACAATGTAACTGCATTCACATAGGATTCTGAAGCAGATGGAAGTGCAGGCACTCATTTTTGCTTACAATCTCCAGTCCCTCCAGTGCATCCAAGTCCTTCAAAACCAGGGGCAGTATCATATCCTGGGTTGGTAGACTGCACCATTGCATCTCTCTTCTTTAGGAAAAATGTCCTTCATCACTGAGAAAAAATTCATTTAGCTTTCTATAGGCCTCTGCTTAGTTCGCTCCTTCAGATACCAACCATACTCTCCACCTGGTGTACTGAGCACAATTTTTTCATGCTACCCAGTAGGGATGTTCATTCATTTTAAATAGTTGGCATATCTGAACCAAAAATGGTCTGGTACAAAAAATACCTGAAAAATTTGAGTTATTTTCATTTTATTAAAAAAAAAAAAATGGCCTCCTTGAGGTTCTCAAAGCTCCCTCTCACCCTGCAAAGATAGTCATGGACCTAAGCCTAACTGGCTGGGTTGAACCAAGCCCAGGCTGGTCCTCCCCTGGTCCCTCGGACCCCCTTCCTGCCATCAAATAATTTGCTTCTCTCTTCCATAAGGATTACATGTATTAATGTGACTTTATTGTTTTCTGGTAAACATAACTTTTTCAATACAACTCAACAAATCTTCCACATAACATATTTAAATTGATTTTATTATTATGTAATTTTTATTCATGCTTTTGTTACTTGTAATTGCCACTATTTTCCTTCATTATTTGCTTGCATTAGTTCCTCCAAATTATTAACTGGAAGTTTCAGGGAATATATTTTAAATTTTGTTTCATATAATTTTTAAATTATATTTTTAGTTTTAGAGATAAAAGTATTACCATTAATTACCAAGAATAAATACATTAAATTCTTTCTGAAGATCCAAACACACTATTTCAACTGGCTCTCCCTTATCTACATATTTATTCATACCTTTAAAAAAATTCTATTAAATTAGTAAGGCAAGACTTACCAATTGCTGAGTTCAAGTTGGCCAGGTCGTGTTAAGCTTGCCTATCCATATGACCAGTATTTCTGGGCTCCTTTTGAAAGGGAAATAAAGTCCATACATGTAAACATGCAAAGTGCATGAAAATTAATTCAATGAATAAAACAGATATTGTAAATGATAGGATTCTCTTTTGACCAAGTTTTTTGTCTAAAATTAGACTGCCTTTCTGGATCTACAGCTATTATTAAGTAAATATAATTTTGACAGTAAAAATGTGCTTGGATTTAGAGAGTGTTGGGAAGAATATGATAAAGTGTTCTGTGATGCATGAGTTTGATTGACTCTAGGGGCTTTACTCTTTCAGTACTGTGGGTCTGTTCTTTGTTAAATAGATGAAGACTTTGGGATCATTTTATATATAATGCAGGACCAGGCCTTGGAGAATGATGTCTGTAAAGATGTAGAAGTAGCTTGTTTCTGCCATGCAAGCATGATGAATTGCAGTGATTTAAGGAAGTGTTCACACATGTGGGAATATTCTCTCAACAAGTTTGCCAGTAATTAAGGTGCATTGTATCTAAATTCACTAAAAAGGTGGAGGATCGCACTTTGTAACATGGACTTTTTTGCCAACTGGTGTTATTCACTCTTGGATGAAAATACTTGTAATCTTCAAAATCTATGCAGTTCAGAGACTGCCTAAGTGGAAGAGGGAAAGAGGGAAAGGGAGAAGCATATTTTAGTGTAAACATCAAAAGGTAAACTTTCAAAGATCTCCGGGCAGCTCCATATTGTGTATATGAGCGCGTGGAGATCTATTACAGTAGTGTATAACCTGCACATATCTGGTCCACACAGATTATAAAATACACATATATCTGCCCCTGAAATACATTTATATGTTTCAGTACACATGAATATTTTTCAATGTAATGAAAGTGTGCACTTTATTTTATGCTGACGAAATAAATATAAGTTGTACACATAAAACCTTGATTTACATGCAGAAGTAGGCATATTTTAAAATATGCATGCGTACTTGAAATCACCAGTTTGCTGGTACCTCCACTAGTTCACCCAGTCCATCTCCAGTTCACCGAGACCCTTCTACTACTTCACCTTGAACTCCCCCAGTTCACCCAGACCTCCCACCCAAAAGCAGAAGACAACAGATGAGTCTGATATACATGCATAACCAAGCATTAGCTGCTGATGATCTAAAAAAAATCCAACAGGGTTCATTCAACAAGTATTTGTTTAAAGTGCAAGGGAAGGTGAATTGTGAAGGAACAAAAAATTAATCTAACGTGACTAATATACCCTTTTACCCTGGCAACCCTTGCTAGGGGCACATAAAAAGAGTCCCAATGCTGGGTTTTTGTGGTACTGGTATCAGTTCTGTGAGTTCAAAAACAATGGATTGAACCTGGCTCAAAGGGACTAGGATGTATTATTCTGCAGGACAGAGAAAAGAAAAAACAAAAAGCTTTTCCCCTCTGTGGCCATCTAAATTTCTTTCCAGTGGAACTTCAACACTCCTTCTTAGACCCTGTTGAGAGTTCCTCTTCTCTGTCACATTCACACCCTAGGATTCACAAAGGCAGTCTCACACAATAAAGTATAGTTCCAACTAATACACTTTATTTTATCTTCTGGGAGTTGCCAGCAGTAAAAATCAGGAATGAGTCACAGACAATCAAACAGTTTCAAGTAAAAATCCCATCAACCTACGGCAGCACAGCCATTAGAATGTCAGACAGTTCCAGTAATCAAAAAGAAGGAAAACGCAATCTCCAACTTAGCCAATGATAAAAGCAAACATTCACTCATAGCCCTTGGTCCATCAGCAAAAAGTGTCCTTCTTGCAAGAAACCACTCTGACAGCTGGTTATGTTCATAAACCCCCTAAGACCATGGATAAGTCACTAGGCTTTAGTGGCTAGGAGTAATGCTCTTTTGTACTAGAAGGGATCTTGCTGGATTGGCAGAACCAGCAGGCCTTAAATCCTCAGAATCCAGGCCAGCTCCTGTCCCTCTGGACTCCCAACATAGACTCCCAAAATCTATCCTCTCAAGTCAGAACTCAGACTTATGTATACACAAGACATACTCCCTCTAGAGGTCATTTCTCCACACACTTACTTAAAGGAATAGGCAATCAGTTCTGCACAACTATTCTCCTGTAAACCTGTCTGGGGTTCACTGGAAAGGAGCTATTATTAAAGTGTGGAACTTTCCAGTGGTGGGAGATTCATGGGAGGTGTTTATTGGACAGCAATTGGTGGGTGCCTTCTCCCAAGGATAATGAGTTTAAAGCAGTACATAAAAGTGCTTCCCACAAGGCAAAGGTTAGAGTTGAAAGAGATCGCTGAAGATAGTCTATGAGAGAGTCTGCAGAGTTCTGCTGGAGTGGGTGAAGGGAGTTCATTTCAACACAGCTGGGACCAACTGGGAAAATAAGGACCCCCTTAGTCTAGGAGGACACCTCTTCTGCATGAGAAAACCCCAGTTTGAGAGCCAACTAAGAGAGAAAAACTCTTTTTCTTTCACATGTTTTCTTCTCTAAAAACCTGAAGAATAACTGAGGCCTCAGTGGAAGATCATGTGGGAGAGTAGGAGTTTACTTTGAATGCAAGAGAACTGGAAATACTTGTGATATAATCAAACAACTGTGAGAATACTGAGTACTGTGAACACTGAATTTCTTCCTATTTTCTTAAACTTTTGCCTTTTGGACTATTTTGTTGTCAATAAATTTTTACTGCTGCTTGGAACACAATGTTGGGTGTGGACTGAATTTTTTGAACAAGTGATGCCCCTTGGGCCCCATAACAGAAGCTGTTCTCCACTGGAAGAACATGGTTTCAGGGCTGCAGACAGGTTTTCTCACCCCTGCAATGCCCGAAGGTGAGGCCCTGTGACAGGAGGATCATACTCCCATGAAAAATAAAGGTAGAAGTTAAGTAAGAATTTGGAGAAAAGTTTAAGGATACAACTACTAGTAACATAGGGAAAAGAATTTAGGACCTGGGCCATCCACGCTCACCAAATCTCTATGCGTCCCCACCCATGCACTTCTTCACAAAGGGGCCAGCTCCAATGTTATGCTCCCTTCTGCTAACTTCTCAATCTCCAGTAAGCTTGGCTGCAACTTGAGAGGGCCTGGCAAGTAGAAAAGTAGGTGGAGAGACAGGGCAACATATTAGATGCACAGCAGCAGCAGCAGCAGATAGGGGGGCCAGCTGCTGTGTCAGCACTTGCATGGATGAGGTCATTGTGCCCAGAGGTTGTGCATTCATCTCTTGTGTGATCCTCATTCCCTGCACTTAGTGTACCAGTTGATGAGTGTAAGCCAGCATTTGCATATTGGTCCTTATCAAGGCATCCTTCTGAAAGTGCTTCCTCCTCTTGAGCATCTTCTGCCAGCTCCTTCTCCTGTAACCTTGCTGCTTCTACAGCTGGAGGCTCTGCAGGCTGCTGCTGGTCCTGTACTGCTGGCTAGGGATGTGAATCGTTTTAGGACGATTAAAATTATCGTCCGATAATTTTAATATCGTCTTAAACCTTTATGGAACACAATACAATAGAGATTCTAACGATTTATCGTTATAAATCGTTAGAATCGTGAGCCGGCACACTAAAACCCCCTAAAACCCACCCCCGACCCTTTAAATTAAATCCCCCACCCTCCCGAACCCCCCCCCCCCAATGACTTAAATAACCTGCTGGTCCAGCGGCGGTCCGGAACGGCAGCGGTCCGGAACGGGCTCCTGCTACTGAATCTTGTTGTCTTCAGCCGGCGCCATTTTCCAAAATGGCGCCGAAAAATGGCGGCGGCCATAGACGAACACGATTGGACGGCAGGAGGTCCTTCTGGACCCCCGCTGGACTTTTGGCAAGTCTTGTGGGGGTCAGGAGGCCCCCCCCAAGCTGGCCAAAAGTTCCTGGAGGTCCAGCGGGGGTCAGGGAGCGATTTCCCGCCGCGAATCGTTTTCGTACGGAAAATGGCGCCGGCAGGAGATCGACTGCAGGAGGTCGTTCAGCGAGGGTTCCGGCGCCTCGCTGAACGACCTCCTGCAGTCGATCTCCTGCCGGCGCCATTTTCCGTACGAAAACGATTCGCGGCAGGAAATCGCTCCCTGACCCCCGCTGGACCTCCAGGAACTTTTGGCCAGCTTGGGGGGGGCCTCCTGACCCCCACAAGACTTGCCAAAAGTCCAGCGGGGGTCCGGAAGGACCTCCTGCCGTCCAATCGTGTTCGTCTATGGCCGCCGCCATTTTTCGGCGCCATTTTGGAAAATGGCGCCGGCTGAAGACAACAAGATTCAGTAGCAGGAGCCCGTTCCGGACCGCTGCCGTTCCGGACCGCCGCTGGACCCGCAGGTTATTTAAGTCATTTGGGGGGGGGTTCGGGAGGGTGGGGGATTTAATTTAAAGGGTCGGGGGTGGGTTTTAGGGGGTTTTAATGTGCCGGTTTTGCGATTTTACGTTTTTTCGATTTTTCACGATTTTTCATGATATTTTACCCCCCCAAACGGCAACAATACGATTTCCTCCCCCTCCCAGCCGAAATCGATCGTTAAGACGATCGAGGACACGATTCATATCCCTACTGCTGGCTACTGTGATGGGCCTGGCTGGGTGTCAGCATGCTTGGCATCTTCTGAAACAGAGGAGAGAACAGAAACAAGTGATTAGTTCATGTGTCACATTTATTAACCAAAGGGCTGAAATGTTACAGCTTTCATAAAAATCTTATTCTAGGGAGAGAAAGACTAGGATATTAGGGTCAGAGGTAGGTCTCAGTTCCATAGCATGAAGCCTTGAATAGATTTGTAAAGAAAAGCAGCCAAACAAGGCCTAGGCACAATGCCTGAATAATCCTCTTCCTAAAGAGATATTTCAGGACTGTACTGCATATCCAATCACCTTTTAAGGATGCTTTATGGTCCCAGCTGCAATGATTTCAATGCATTTAAGCTGGCATATCAAATATCTGGCATGCACAAACTGTTTCCTTGAGCTGTTATTTTGTGGGTATGACTTTTAGCTGTATGTTTTAGCACGTCGAAAGCATAATGGCAAAATTATTCATGTAATTTTGTACCTGCTAAATTTGTTTGAGCAGTACCTTGCCTTAAGCTTTTATCTTTAGCTAGTAATGAATTTGTATATATATATATATACTTTAAAAAATCACATACAAAAGGAAATGTTTCAGATATATGGCTACATTTGATTTTAGGGGCTTAGTTGAATATCTCAGATATTCAGATACATGTGACTATTATGACTTAACCAGAATCTGAGATATCCAGCTAATCTGTAAAATTCAGATTTAGCTGGTCATACAGATATTCAAATACCCAGTTAAGATAGTTTAGTTGTATATCTTTCCATCTGCATATATATAAATACATTATTTAGACTTAGCAAGTTAAGTAGTAGGTTATTTGAAAATTCCCACATGTTTTATCCGTTTTTATTTATCTGACTATATGGGTGCTCAGTGGCTTACTCAATATTGACCTATCTGAGTTTTATAGTCCTAGTTTCCCCCTCCTTCCACCCCGCTGGAGATCAAGATTTTCTGGACTCCCTGTAGAAAAGGTAGGCCTTTCCATGGCATTTTCCTTAAAAAATTAGCTGCATAATAGGAATATCATTACCATTGATTTACTTTTTTTAAATTTCACAATGGGTACTGCCTTTTGAGCCTTATAATAGACCAGCAGCAACAGGAAGGGATTTGGCACTTTGGGCTTCCCATCTCCTCCTCCTAATAACTGCAGTCTTTTCCCAGTCTAAACACTTCTCCAGCAATTCTGTCAACTTGGATATCCTCTTGCAGGCCACATCTACTGATGTCTACTTGCACATTCTGTAATGTATAGAACTGCATATGTTCTAGAGATGTGAATCGGGTGCCGGAATTGGTTCCGGTTTCGGTTTCGTGGACCTACAGGAAATTCCGTTTCCTGCAGTCTGGACGTTTTTCTTTTTCGGCTGCCCCGAGCCGAAACCCCCACCCCAACCCTTTAGATCTAATTATTTACAATCCCCCACCCTCCTGGCCCCCCACAAAACTTGCCTATAGTCCCTGGTGGTCCAGCGGGGGTCCCGGGAGTGATCTCCTGCTCTCGGGCCGTTGGCTGCCAGTAAACAAAATGGCGCCGGTGGCCCTTTGCCCTTACCATGTGACAGAGGCTATCGGTGCCATTGGCCGGCCCCTATCACATGGTAGGAGCAATGGACGGCTGGCGCCATCTTAAAAAATGATGCCGGCCATCCATTGCTCCTACCATGTGACAGGGGCCGGCCAATGGCACTGATAGCCCCTGTCACATGGTAAGGGCAAAGGGCCATCGGTGCCATTTTGATTAGTGGCAGCCGACAGCCCAAGAGGGGGACAATGCTCCCAGGACCCCCGCTGGACCACCAGGGACTTTAGGCAAGTTTTGGGGGGGGTCGGGAGGGTGGGGGATTGTAAATAATTAGATCTAAAAGGTCGGATGGGTTTGGGGTTTTTTTTTTCTGTGTGCCCTTTCTCTCCTTCCCCCACCCCCAAACGATAAGAAAACCACATAAAATTTCCTGGGATTTTCCTATCATTTTCGGGGACCCCGATACATGACGGATTAGAAAATATCATACGATATTTTCATCCGTCAAAAAAACGATGCACATCCCTAATATGTTCAGGTTTCCAAGATCCACTCATGATGTCTACACTCTCTTGCAGTCAGGAATTCATCACCACTTCCAGGAAGGCTGTATCACTGGGGGATAGCTTCTAAGTAGGAATGCACATTACTACCACCACACACCAATTAACCTCTTTTTATTGTCTCATTTATATCTAGGTGGACTGAAAACTTTAGCCTAGCAGGGCTGCTCTAACCCTGCCCTGTGAACTACCCTTCTGCCCATCCCAAAGGCATTTCTAGCTGCTCTTCTCTTTCGTCTCCCCTACAGGAGACAGAGGATACCCACTCAAAACCTGGCTCTGATCCTGCTTGCTAAACCATAGACCACTGCAGGGGTTCACTACAACAGTGCCCTCTGGCAGACCAGCGCAGTCATCAAGAGAACTTTCAGCCTACTCAAAACATATTTCTGCTGCCTGGACAGATCTGGGGGATTCCTTCTCTACAACCCACCTAAGGTCTGTAAGATCTTTCTAGCCTACTGCTTGCTTCATAACCTGGCCAGAACCAGAGGCTTGCCTCCTCCAGATGGACTGGAAGTTCATCTAGATGAAGAGGAGAAGGAGCAAGAAGAGTGGAATTAAGAGGAATTGCAGGAGATACATCACCATGGTCATCGGAAGGCTATAGAGAAAATGAACACTCTGATACAAAATTTATAAACCCAAACAATATAACATGAAAAAATTATGAATTCAAAAAGAGACCTGTTATATGGATGTCAATAATCTGAGTGTACCTTCATACGATGCTGTAAAAAAATACAGCTATCGTGACTGTGAAGCCTATGTGTAGGCTTTAAAAATCATTAGGTACCCCAGTGTTGGAATGCAAACTTTTGTAGTGCTCACTGTCCACTGTGCAATTGTTGCTGAAATGATCACGTGGATACTGTTGCAATATTGCAACAGTATCCACGTGATCATTTCAGCAACAATTGCACAGTTACAATATTGCAACAGTATCCACGTGATCATTTCAGCAACAATTGCACAGTGGACAGTGAGCACCTCAAAAGTTTGCATTCCAACACTGGGGTACCTAATGATTTTTAAAGCCTACACATAGGCTTCACAGTCACGATAGCTGTATTTTTTTACAGCATTGTATGAAGGTACACTCAGATTATTGACATCCATATAACAGGTCTCTTTTTGAATTCACTCTGATACAAAGGCATTTTAGAAGGTGATTGTGCATTTGTTTACAGGCTGTATTCAATGTGATGAATAATACATTAAATGAAACTAGTTCTTCCTTGGCCATCCTCTTTTTTGGGGCTTTGATTATCCAATTCTGGCACTCCACCGCAGCGATGACCTGTCGCAACTGAAGCTGCCTTCGGAAGGAATGGGACCTGAGGGCAATGGCACATCAATTGAACTGCAGAGCTCAGAGTCAGCTGAGAAGATGGGCCAGCAGCTGTGGTGAGCCTTTCCTCCTAAGCTACCTGTTCCTCGGAGAGGTGAGAGCATCTCTCTGTGGTGGTGGTGATAGTGATGCTGTAGGCTGCATGGACAGAGTTAGTGGTGGTGATGATGGTGGCATTAGAGGAGGTGGCACCATGATGGGTGGTGGTAGAGGCATAAGTGGGGCAGCCAAGGGGGCAGGTAGAACTCCAGCCTGGGGAGGTACCATCTAGTCTGATGGTGCTGAATATGCTGATGGTGGATACATCCAAGGAGCCATAACATAATATGGAACTTGAGGGGGATGTGGCTGGCAGGGGTTATATTCTGCAGCATCTCCTTCCATGCTACAGTTTGGGCCTCAATTGCATAACAAATGTCCACTAGCTTCTGCCAAGCACCCTGCATTTCCTGCCGCATGCCCTGCACCTCAGTCCTGAGGCCTGCCGTTTCCTCTACCAGTCTGGCATTCAGGGCTATTAAGCAACTCTCTGCCAGCATGGCCTTCATTTCCAATTCTTGAGGAAAAATGAGGTCCTCTTCTGTAGAGCTGGACTCCTCCCAGCCATCTGCAAGCTGCTGGAGATCTGGCATGTGTGAGTGTTGCAGACGCCTGGGTATCAGTTGATTCCTCCTCCTCCTCCATCATGAGCGAATTCCATAAAGACTCTGTGTCTTTTCTGGGCGAGTCACAGACAAGTAGATACAGGCTGGGTCAATAATGTGACTGGGTTCTTCGGGAATATCTTCAGGTTGGAAGGAGCAAGATAAGGCATCTGCCCGGAGATTCTTGTCAGCTGGGTGGTACCAGAGTTCAAAATTGAACCTGGAAAAGAACAGAGCCCATCAGGCTTGACGGGCATTGAGACGCTGGGCATGACTCAAGTATTCAAGGTTCTTATGGTTGGTAAATATCGTAAATTTGTGTTGAGCGCCCTCTAATCAAGGGCGCCATTCCTCCTAGGCTAATTTAATAGTGAGTTCTCGGTCTCCAATACTATAGTTTTGTTCTGCAGGGGAGAACTTGTGAGAGTAGAAGGAACAAGGAACTAAAGATCCAGACGTGGAACGTTGGCTCAGGACCACCCCAGCCCCAATAGCAGAGGCATCCAGTTTGACCTGAAAGGGGTGGTTTGGGTCAGGATGATGAAGGCAGGGTCCAGCAAGGAAGACCTTTTTGAGGCGCTGAAAAGCTGTAATGGCTTCTGGAGTCCAGTTCCGGGTATCTTGGCCCTTATGTGTCATCGTAGTGAGAGGAGCCGTCAAGGTCAAATATTGGGAAATGAAATGGCGGTAATAGTTTGTAAATCCAAGGAATCATTGCAATGCTCTGTGGCCTACAGGCTGGGGCCAATCCCAGATTCCTTTAAGTTTTTCAGGATCTATGGAAAATCCATGCTGTGAGATTATATACCCTAGGAAGGGCAAACTAGACTGTTCAAAAAGACACTTGTCCATCTTTGCGAACAGATGGTTCTCACAGAGGCATTGGAGGACCCTGTGCATGTCCGCATGGTGCTTAGTAAGATCCTTGGAAAAGACAAGGATATCATTGAGGTAAGCCACGACCTTGATGTTTAAGAGGTCTCTGAAGATCTCATTAATCATCCGTCGAAATACAGCTGGAGCATTACAAAGGCCGAAGGGCATCACCAAATATTCGTAATGCCCGTCCCTGGTATTAAAGGCAGTTTTCCAGATATCCTCGGGACGGATGCGTATCAAGTTGTAGGCTCCACGTAGATCTAGTTTGGTAAAGATGGAGGCTTATTGTAAACGATCAAACAGTTCTGAGATCAAGGGCAATGGATACTTATCCTTACGAGTGATGGCATTCAAGCCACGATAACCGATACTCGGCCTCAGGGATCCGTCTTTCTTCGTGTCAAAGAAAAATCCCGCTCCAGCAGGAGAGGTTGAAGGCTGAATGAATCCTTTAGTTAGGTTCTCTCGGATATACTCCGTCATAGCTTTAGTCTCCGGTAGTGACAGAGAGTAAGTCCACCCTCGAGGAGGCATAGTTCCAGGCAAGAGCTCAATGGGACAGTCAAACCTCCATAGAGGTGGAAGGATGTCTGCTTTCTGCTTTGAGAAGACATCTTCGAAGTCTAAGTAAGGAGCTGGAATACCAGAAGAGATGGTAGCCAAGGAAATAGTGGGAGGCGGTACTACCTTTTACAAACAGGTCTGGTGGCAAGTTGGACTCCATTAAACTAGCTGGAGCGACCCCTAGTCAAACTGGGGGGAATGAAGTTGAAGCCAAGGTAGTCTCAAAACTACCGGGTGGATCGATTTCTCCAGAACTAGAAGTTCAATTTTTTCAACATGGAGGGCGCCAGTGAGCAGACGAACTGACTCAGTAGTCAGGGAGATCCGGCCAGGTAATGGCTCTCCATATATCAACCCAAATAAATCTCAAAAACCACCACCACTAGATCAAGGCAATACACAAGGAAGTTTCCAAGGGACGGGTATCAATACCCAATAACTGAACTAGATCCTTGAGAATAAAATTTCCTCCTGCTCCGGAATTTACCAGAGCGAAGACTGGGAAGGACCGGGAGTCCCAGGTCAGAGTAACAGATAAGGACAACTGAGGGGCCAGTGAGGTAGCGCCCAAGTTCAGGACCCCTACTGAACTAGGCCAGGTAGTTTCCCGGACGAACTGGGCAAGTCTGAAGATGGTGGCCTGGTGCTCTGCAATACAAACACAGGCCTGATTGTCTCTGCCAGAGATGCTCTTCTGGGGACAGCCACCCACGACCCAACTGCATGGGTTCTTCCACTTTGGCCACAAAAGGGACCCTACAGATGGTAGGGCTGGTGGTCGGTGGAGAGCGGGAGCGTACCTGAGTAGGCCTTCTAGGCATTCGACTCTTTCGATGGCACTCTTGGAGACAATGATCAATTCGGCCCGTTAGATCAATAAGATCCTCAAGTGAGGGAGGGAGCTCCCAATCTGCCAATTCATCCTTGAGCTGAGGAGAAAGCCCATCCAGGTAAATAGCTTGTAGGCAATCTTCCTGCCAAAAGAGCTCAGTAGCTAAAGTCCGAAATTCAATGGTATAGTCAAACAGGCTTCTTTGGCTTTGTGGTAGGTGAAGCAAATTAGTACGTGCCACGGCATGCCGTCTGGGGTCATCGAAGGACTAATTAAATATGGCCACAAAGTGAGATAGTTCTTGCAGGAGCTAATCCAAGCGCTGCCATAAGGATGAGGCCCAGGCCAACGCCTTCCCCTCCAGACAAGACAGGATAAAGGTGACCTTCATGAGTTCATCTTGGAAGATGGAGAGCTGCAGAGCAAACTGCATGTAGCATTGGTTAATAAACCCTCTGCAGAGCTTGGACTCACCATTGAAACGAGGCGGAGCTGGTAGGGTCAGCAAGGCTGTTGGTGGGAGGAACCCGGTGCTGGAACTGGAGTATTGGATTGGGCATCAGGCTGGGCGTGCAGACACTCGATGGAAGAGGCCAGTGCCTCAAGGAATCGTTGCTGTTCTTGTACCTTTGAAGCCAGGCCCAGGATAGCCTGGAGGGCACACAGCTCCACCGAGTCCATGGCCTTTGCAACCTGTTATGTGAGAGGTGGACGCTTGGGCCAAGGTGGGGTTGACACTACCTGAAGGAAGGATCCTAGGGGTCCCCACCATCAGCAGGTGGAGTGGGCTGATGGACAGAGGCTGGCTGGAGCTTCGCCAATACCAGCCCTCATTCCCCGTGGGTTGAGCCTTTGGATACCGGGGCCAGCTGGAGTTAGGTGGGCCTCCATATGCAGTCGTCGAGGAGAAGATGAAGAGGTCATCCCAGAGACAGCAACTGTAGAACTGAGGAGTCTGTGCTGGATAAGGTGGAGTCTCAGAGACCCGGGTGCCAAAAGTAACCAAAGACTGACAGGGGGCGCCTGAGCAAGAACAGGCCTAAGCCTGAGAGGCCATGTCCAGGACCAAGACTAGAGGAGTTTCATGGAACAAGCTGAAGTCAGGGCACGTGGCAATCCAGGAGCAGTGGCAAGGAGGAAGTCTGGGCTAGGAGAAGATCAGAAGTGTGGTCAGGCAAAGCAGAGGTCGGGTCCAGGAGAAGATCAATGGTGTGGTCAGGCAAAGCACTGGTCAGGTCCAAGAGGTCAGTCTGAAGGAAATCTTGGAAACAGGAATGACGAAGGCAATCAGAAACAGGAACTCACAGGGATCAGGAACCAGGAACACGGAGGAATCACCAGGAGGCAACGAAGTACACGACCAGCATGGAGACCTGTTGCAAAGTCGACTAACAGGAGCTGAGCCCGGCCTTAAGTACTGGAGCTTCAGCGACGTCATCATCCAGGGCCGCAGCCAAGTTCCTGCTGTGGGCCCTTTAAAAGACAGAGGTGTGTGCATGCCTAGGGAGGGGTATAGTGCTGGATGTTGGCATCTCTCCGCGGACCACGTGGAGAAGCCCGCCGTGGAGCACAGGAATCCGTCATAGTACCAGGAGTGCCAGGGATGGCCCAAGGACAGAGCTGGTGGCCTACTGGTATGAGGGAAGTGGAACCAGCTGCTGGATTGGGCAGCTGAAGGTAAGAGGGCCGGGCCACGAGCCTGCCGCGGCTGGCACACGCAACAACTCCTTTGGGACATGGTGCAAGTAGGAAGACATGCATTAGTAGCCAGCACTTTATACCCACATACATGCATCAATTGCATGTATTTTTGTGTGTAAAGGGGTGGAGTATACACAAGTAAATATTAGATGTGTAAATAATAAAAATAGATAGAAAATATAGACATTTGTTATTTCCAGTATAAATACATGTACCTTACATGTGTATTTTCTATTTAAACAAGTGAGATATCTATATTTTGGGACAACAGCTGGATCAATCAGCTAAGGGGCTTTTAGATCTGGTCCAGTGTTTTTCCTTAGAATTTGTATTGTGGGAAAAACATGGACCAGACCTACCTAGCTCTGATACCATGGAGCCTGCTGCTATTCCACATACACAAGATACATATTGGATGTAAAAAAAAGCATGGCAGGTGTGGTTGTATACCTAATTGTCAGGATCCTGGATGAATATTAATTAGTCTAATCCTTTGGTTATAAAATAAAGTTTTTCTCTCTATATGGAACATCACTTTTTTTCCTACTTCCTATCTCTAAATTATTTCAATATATGCTGTGTCTTACAATATATCTCACCCATAGTTTCTAATAATTCTCTGCAGCTTCTTTCTATCCTATCTAACCCTTTGTCCTGTGAAATATCCAATTAAATTAACAATTCTAAACCATCTTCAAGTGGTAGACAATCTCTAATGAGTGAGGGTGATTACAGATTACTGGTGGTGGAGATGGATGAGGAGGTGAAATCATCGAAACACCAAGGAGTCCCCAATAGCTCTCAGGTGGTACCTTTTGCGTGAAAGTATTTAAATAGCAAAGGATCCTTGCTGTGTATTAGAACATAAGGTAATGCTGTCTTTTTGCTGGCAGATCTGCATTTCAGGGTAGGTCTGAGAGAGATCTATGTGTGTTAAACTCTATGCAGGATTTGGCAGATGGAACTAGGCAGATTTCTGGAAAGATACAGGGCCATACAAACCAGGTTAGCTAGTATGAGCATGGAGAGGGGTAGGCCTGTTGCTATATATTTCTCAGACACCTGTATTAAGGATGGTAGGCCTTCAATCTCTGTAGTTAAGGAAAAATTGAATTGCTTTTCAGTAATATCTGAAGCCTTTGGGACTTGAAGGTAACTTAGCTGACTTTTCAGCAGAAGTCTGTTTCTGGTGAATGCAACTCCTGCTAGTATATCTATTTGATACCTTTTCTCTGTTGTAAAGTGAACTGATTCAAAAAGGGCCATCTCATGTGTACTTATCGCCATATGCTGTGATTTTTTTTTTTTAAGAGGATACATAATTGTTTCTTTTTATATTAATCCCCTGCTTGTGCCTTAGCAGCACTCACATCTGGTGCCCTTTGGGGAAAAAGTGGTACATATAGATATTGTAGCTTTAAGTTTGCATTAAAAGCTTTATTCTACCTGCTGGAACATCTTATACACACACAAAAGAGTTTGTATGTGACACTACAGAGTAATACTTTGTTTCGGAGATCAATGGAACTTTGAAGTTTCATGCACTATTGGTGATTAAGTTGGTTCCTTATATTTAATTTCATTTTTATCACTAAGAGGATGGAAGGTGGTTTTTGCCAGTAATGATTAAAACTTCTAAGCTAGCATATGGGCAGTTTTAGGGTCATATGAACTGGCTTTTTTCCACAAATTTATGAGTTTAAGGTAACATGTTTAAGGTAATCATGTAGGTAAACAGCTATATCACACATTAAAGGTAAATGCTTCTGCCCTGTAAATCACTGGTACCAAGCTGCAGTGTCATCAAATAGCATTGGCGTTTTTGTCCTGCAAAGTATTTATTGGAAAGTACTTGATTTGTTAGGAATTTATGTAGAGGTGTTTTTACATATATTTTTTTGACTACATGTAGATTTTAACCTCAGATTTGAGGTCTCCCTAACTGGTAGCTGTTTTAGGGGTACAAGGTTAACATAACTGAACCAATTCTAAATGCTGTTGTAAGGGTAGATAAAAGGGGTTAACAATGAGTGGACAAATCTGCATGACAAGTGACATGCAGGGTTATGTGTGGGTCAGATATTTATGGCTATAGGATGGCCTTAAAGGGACTTTACTGTTTTAGAAAATAAACCATAGTAATAAATAACTTTTAAAACATTTTTAAAATTATTTAAATATTTGAAAATTATTTAAAATAATTTACAATGCACATAAAATATAATGAGACGGAGTGGGAAAAGCTAGGTATCAAACTATATACTTTAAAAAAAAAAGTGCCAGGGATCTGGGGAGACCAGGTCCTGAAAGCTTAGAAATCAGGTCACTGTGGTGATGGCCTCATGCCAATGAGCTCAAGAACTTCCATTAGGCACTCACCGAGACTCTTGAGTCTTGGTGAGTTACCCCACCATAACCAATAGACTTCTGATTTCAGCTCAGACCCCTCTCATCTATGCCCTCACCAAAAGCACCCTGAGACAGTGGCTCATCATCTAGAGCACGTGCTCCAGATACTGATCCAGGCTTAGAAGCCACTGGTAGGGCAGCATATGTTAGTGAGAGGGGTAGTGGAGGTTTAGGCTTCCCTCAGCCAGAAAAGGCTGGACACCCTGTGTCCCTACATTCCTAAATCCCAGGGCATAAATGGAAAGATGCCCTCCTGGAGTGAGAAGAGGGATGTTGGGTGCCATTAGCTTGGGGCCTCCCATGTGAGTGGGGAGGGATTGGACTGCCATTGCTGGGTCCCCTCCTGGTGGTGGCGGAGGGGTTCTTGCTGGCTGCTGTTGCTACTTCCCAGTGGTGGCATCGGCTGCAGTAGTGTCAGGAAAGGCTGGACCCTCATCATCATCGTCATCATCTTTAGCATCTTCATCAAGACAGAAATCCTTCTTATCTCCCCTGAACACTCGACCAACACCGATATTACAGCTCTGGACCCACAGATTTCTCAAACAAGAGATTTAGGAGTTATACTAGACAATCATCTGAATTTAAAGAAATCAATTAATAATATCACCAAGGACTGATCTATAAGCTTCAAGTTCTAAAAAGAATCAAACCCCTTTTCCACTTCCAGGACTTCAGAACCATCCTTCAATCCACGTTATTCTCGAAAACTGACTTTACTACTGGGGCTCCCCATCTCAGCCACAAAACCTCTACAAATGCTCCAGAACGCAGCAGCCAGAATCTTAACCAACACCAACCGACGTGCTCACATCACCCCCATCCTCCGAAACCTACATTGGCTGCAAATAAAATACAGAATTCTACATAAAACACTCACTATAATCCACAAATCCATCCACAAACAGCTCACACTAGACCTTCAGACCCCTTTCAAACACCGCTCTTTGGAAAGACCCATCAGAGAAGCATATAAAGGAACCTTTCAAGTCCCACCTACTAAATCCACCCGTCTAAAATCCACCAAAGAACATTCCTTCTCCACAGCAGGCCTTGTCCTCTGGAACAGACTACCGACTGACCTAAGACTGGAATCCTGCCTTCATACCTTTCGAAGAAAACTTAAGACGTGACTTTTCCTCCAAGCCTTCCCCTAAGTCAAAATGTCACGTCGGACTCAGCCCAAGGAATGGGATGTTTACTAATCTCTTAACCCGTCATATATTATTTATATGTTGTTAATTCCGCTCTGCCTACTTCCTGGCTACTATAGCCCCCAAGTTCAATGCCCTTGTTATATGTAACTTTGCTTGTTTCGGCCTTCTTGTTTGGTTACACTTGTTAATCCCCTAAGTTCCATGTAAACCGGCCTGATGTGAATTCCATTCGTGAAGTCCGGTATAGAAATATATATTAAATAAATAAATAAATAAATCATCCTCCTCAGATGACAATAAGGAATTGTCATCTGTGACAAGAATGCAAAATGTTTGTCATGTCATGCTCATATGCTCTAGGTTGTGATGTACATGATCATACAGGCATTCCTTTTCCAGGAGAGATATAGGTAAAGAGAAATTCTCCTAGTTACGGGGCACCCAAGTAATATAGGTGATGGCACGGCCATAGAATAGTTACTTGAAATACAGAAGCTTCAGTTCAGTAGTATTTTACTAGATGTGCCTCGCTTGTGATATGGGCTTTGAGGTAGATTTTGTTTGGTCAGGTTTGAGTTGTGGTCAAGGGCCATGATGCAGCAAATACTGTATGGGTGTTTCTAGGATAGGGGACATATACTATAAATGGCAAGACCTTTAGAAGTGGATTCAAACAGCCTGCAGAGTTTCCAACTAGGCATGAGGGTGCCTTTCATGTAATGCTTCATGACAGGGCTGCTCATCACCTAAAGAAATGCCAAGGTCACGGTATGTTTGCATGAGGGTTTGTTAAAGCTCAGGGCAGAGACTGGGTCTTGCTGAGTAGTAGGCCAATAATGTGGTTGGTGATGGAAACAGGACATAGACAGACATGTGAAAATCTTATAGATGGCCATATCATGAACAGGGCTGGCTCTAGGGCAACCCTGGGCAAAAATTATCAATGTTACCCCCTCCCCAGTCTTTGGCATGGATTAGCAGAGATGAGAGTATGTGTAAGCTTTCTTTACAAGTGAGAAATGGGGAAGGTTTTCTTTTGACCCCTGCCTCCTTAACCCTGTTCTCTAGCATACTTACCTCTGCCTCTTATTCTCCATCCCTGGTATCCTTTCCCCACCTCCTCCTTCCCCACCTTCTCTTCCTCCACCCCAGCAACCATGTCCCTATTTCTTAACCTCCCTCTCCAGCATCTGCATCCTGCCTTTATTTATTTATTAAATATATATGCCGCATATCCTGTCAAACACTTCCTCCTCCTCTGCATCTTGCTCTTGCCTCTCCCAAACTCATGCTGATGCTACCAACACATCTGCTTATTCCTCCTGCCTCCTTTCCTAGGCAAAATACCTGTTTAGAGGCAGAGCTACTGCCACTATTCTTCACTATGCTGGTCCTATGAGCATGTTCATAATTCATAATTCATGAACTTATGAACTTCTGCCCCATCCTGCCTGGCACGTTGCAGGTCCAGCAACATCCAGTTTTTCTGCTGCATCTCCTGGGCCTTCTTCTTCAGGTCCTCAATCTGTACAGAGAAATAGGAATACAAAGTTGAGTGTGCATTGTAGCTATTAATGTAACCCACATACGGTATGCATCTATGTTTTCTACTGATGTCTGGAGTGAATAGCATGGCTCTTTTTTACTCCCTTAATACATCTAGAAATGGTATGCTGCCACCAGGCCTAAAAGTCCCCCAGAACAGGGACAATCTGTGAACTGCCCTGGCACCCCTTTTCATGAGGGAGCAAGCTAGGCTGTATCCTTTTCCAGAGACCTCACAGCTTTAGGGAGAAACAAGAACTATAGGACAAGGTCAAATCTCTCCCTTCTCAAAGAAGGACATTGGTTTACTCTGCTATTAGGGGCCACCATTAAGTCTATTACATGTCCCAGATGAAGTTCTAGCTTGTAATTGCACCTGTACTATACTTGTGACTATTGGTTTAAGTCATCCCTTTTATCCTTGTCTACAATTTAACTCTTGCATTATATTATACTGGCAACAGATGTATATTGATCATGCTATTAATGGAATGTACATCTGTTACTGTATAAATACCTACCTATTTACTCTTGCCCTACCTGTAGGCCACATTGGGTTACCTCCTAGATACACTCCATATGTATCCTAACCTGCCCCACATTCCATAGCTCTTCTAGTGACCCTCCAATGCACACCTTCACCTGCCACAACCCCATCCCCACACCCCTATAGCCCCCTCCAGTGATCTCTCATGCAGACCATAACCTGCCCCTACCCCTACTACTGCCAGAGGCATACTGAGGTTCTCCAGCATCCGGACACAATGCATTTGTGTGCTTCCCCCTCATACCCCCCCTCCCCCACCACCACCACCACCAAATCCTTCTTGTAGTAATGCTTACGGTCACAGAAAGTCAGTGGCATCTCTAGACAGAAATATTTTGGGAGGCAACAGGAGAGCAAGCTAAGTATGTAGGAGGGCAAGCCAAAGTGACATTTCCACATCAAGCCCACCTTCATAGCATAGCCCCCTGCCTTACAATTGGCTATAAAAAATAAAAAGACACAATTTTAAAAAAGTGCAAGGGACCTTCTGTGTAATTTTTAAAAAGTTGGCCAGTTTCAACCTTCTAGTAAAACTACTATTAAAATTATTTGATAGCCTCATTCAACCAATTCTATATGGATATGAGAATGAAGTATGCATTGGCAACTCAAGGCAACCTGCTGACTGAGGCAAAGAACAAGATAGTGCCCCCACCCCCATCCTGACAAGCAAAGGGGACTACATTCAAAAGAGTTATTTATTCTTTGATTTATTACACCACCTTTCACTTTACTAAAGAATTCAAGGGCAATAAATAACAAGAAACAAATTCTATTATTTTAAAAAAACAACAAATGGAAAACATACAATGAAAGAGTTAATATACTATGATCTGCCTCAAACAGGTTATGCATAAGTGCAGAATAGAAATTCTTAAAATAAATAATAAATAACTATATAAATAATATTACCCAAAAATATAATAAAACACAGTGCCTTGCAAAAGTGCTCACATGCATGAACATTTTTCATATTCTGCCATTAAAAAAAAAAAGTCAAGTAGAAGTTTATTTCACTGATCTACACAACATACTCTACACTTTCACATGAAAAAACAATTAGAAATAGTATAAAAGTAATTTAGGATAAAAAAAAACAGGGTGATGTGCTTTGTTTTATGCCACATGTATTGCTTACCATTGAGACCAAGAAGTTCATCTGGGGTATTTGATGCAGCTCAAGTACTGTGACTGGACACAAGTGCGATATATTTAAATTATGAGCCTTGTTAAGGCAGTTGTTTGAAAGAAGCAAATTTGAGTCTCATAGCAATCAGGATGTTTTGTTATTTTTAATTACTTTTGGAATATTTCTACAATAGTTTTGTCACAATGAAAGTTCCAACACACAAAACAGCTTTCTTTCCACTTTCTGAATGGATAAACTATGGCACATCCTCGCTGATCAGATGCGTGCTTTCCATGCCTTCTCAGTTGCAAAGATCCAAACTGATTCCTTAAGATCTAATGTTTTGTATGGTTCATAGAGATGTGCTTTGGGTAAAAATTTCATGTCGGGCTTCGATTCGGGGGGGGGGGGGGGGTTCGGGGGCCCCGATTTTCCGGTTAGTGCACACTAACCTGGCAGAGTTAGCGCACGCTATTGAGAGCCTGCAATAACTCCCGTTAGCGCGAACTATCTCAAAACAAATTTTTTCTGAAATTTCAGAAAAAATCAATCATTTTTCAGTTCTCCCGAACGATTCCGAATTAGGCAATTTTGTTGACATTGCCTAATTTGGGAAAAACAATTGCACATCCCTAATAGGTCATGCTCTATTGATATAGTTGCAAGCCTAAGTAGCCATTCCTGGGACAGATATATTTTTATCAGCTTTAATTTAGAGAAAATGTATTCCCCACTTTCAAGTGTAACTGGAAGAGTGAAAAGTATTCACAGAGCAATGGAAGTATTTGAAAAGATGGTAGATAGCCTTTTTTGCTCTATGTAATCTAGAACATCCTTTGTTGAAGTTAACTCTGCCTATTCATTGATTTATTTATTTTATTTATTTATTTAGAGGTTTTTATATACCGGTATTAGTTGTGGACATCATATCAGTTTACATTAAACAAATTAGGCTTGGAAATTACATGATAACAGGGAAAAATGAACTGGGAGGGGGTAACAAGGAGCAGTTATGAAGAAAAGATTAATAAAACAACTGGTACCTCAATATGAGGAATGCATAAAACACCATGTAGTGATACCAAGGATGGGGATACATGTCTGGAAAGTGTCCTCAATTCATCATACAGACACTAGCTTCAGTATCATGCTGTTCACCACTGGAGAGCACTTTGTCAAGTTCACCACACTTTTGTTGAAGGACTCGAGGTGCAATATTTTGAAGTTTTGGAATGTTGTATAGTTTCTCAAATATCCTGCAGTGCTTTCTGAGCTGGAAGAATCGTTCATCAACTGACACAACTGTAGCATCAAGAACTTTGAAAAAAAAACCCCAAAAACGTTGAATTGTTCTTTAGTGTCTGTGATAGGGGCATCTTGTGCCTCATAATCAAAGTAAATCTTTTTATGGCATAACCTTACTGGTTCAGCTGAGAAATCAACATCAATATTAAGTTCATCTGCCAGCATCTGTTCTTTTTTTTCAGGACATTTTCAAATTCTTCATCTGAATGGTAATTATGGAGGAATGATTTTGCAGATTCCAGTTGTGTTCTTGCTAAAGAAATGTCAATTTCAACCATCAGGAGGGTTTTGCTTACCAGATTTATTTCCAATAGGATTTCATGCCACAATACAAATTTGAATTTGCAGATATTGCTTACAATTCCTGTTCCTTCTGCAATTGTTGTTGCCCAAGTGGTTCCTGTCAAAACATCATCTTCCATAACTGCAGTTAAGGCATCATCCACCTTCCCAGTTTGGTTGTGAATAGCCTTTACTGCCACCACACGACGTTCCCATCTTGTGGTGCGCAGTGGTTCCAATGTAAGGTATGAAAGTTCCAGATGTTGCTTTAAAATTTGCCATCAATGAGTGGATGCAGAGAAAAATGTATACATGCTTTGAACAGTGCTGAAGAATGTAAAAGCTTCAACAGAAGCAGAGGCTGCATTACTCACTAGTCACTACCAAGTTCAATGAATGGGAATGCAAGGGATAAAAAAAAAAAGCTCCTTCACCCAAGTCTATATGCCACTCGTTTTTCCTTTCATGTTTGCTCCATTATCATAGCCCTGTCCTCTCATATCTGCAATGTTAATGTCCATTTCCTTTGACTTCTGAAGCAGCACATCTGTCAACCCAGCTCCTGTACTGTCATCTATGTAGATGAATTCCAGGAAATGTTCTCTGGCACTTACTACAGAAGTTTAATTTTATAAAGGTTCTTCAGCTCTTATAAAATGCACCATTACAGTCATTTCTTCAGTGTGGCTGATGCCAGGAGTACAATCCAGAATGATGGAGTAATATTTTGCAGACTTCAGGTGTTCCAAAATCTTCTTTTTGATTTGTGTGGCCAGTAACTGGATGATCTCATTTTGAATTATTTTTCCCAGATAGGTAAAGTGAGTTTCTTTGAAGGTTATTTTTCTTAGATGCTCCTTAAGTACAGAATCAAATTCTACCATCAACTCCACTATTTTTAGAAAGTTACCATTGTTTGGCACAAATAACTGATCTGACGTCCCACACAGAGCGAGGTTCTGTGTAGTGAGTGCTCTCACTGTAATTAATTAATTAATTGCAATTAATCTTTTTAGAGCATTTCTCCAGTGACGAATCTCAGAATCAATTTTCTGTTGACTGCTTTCATCTATAGTTGCCTGTAACTTTAGTCTTGTCTCTAGTTCTTTCCAGCTATGGAATGCTCTGCAGTGATGCGCTGCCTTATCATGACTTGCCAAAGTCCTATCCAGGTTTCTCCAATCCCTTGTCCCACTAGAACTAAAAGCAGATGTAGTCGTGTCAGCCTGGCATAGATTGCTAGAGATGGCCTGCTACCCAGACTTTGCCTTGGCTACTCCTGGCTCCAGTTCCTGTGTGGTTCGTCCTCTGCCTTGTTCCTGGTACCTGTCTTTCATCTGTTTCACCTGCCAAGACCCTTGCCTGCCTGACTATGAGATACGCCGCCTGCCAAGACCCTTGCCTGCCTGACCTCGAGCTTCATCAACTCCCTGAAACCCCATGTAAGTCCATCCAGCCCCGGTACCCAAGGGCTCAACACACGGAGAACGAGGGCTGGTAGTGATGAAGGTCATGCAGGGTCTCAGGTTTCCTACAGTGTCGCCTGCCATTGGAAGAACCATCTGGGGCTCCTCCCCATTGGCCCCCACTTCCACCAGTCCAAGGATCCACTCCCGTAATAGCAAGCCAAGGCCATGGATCCAGCTGAGGCTCCTGCCTTGCAGGCAATTCCAGGACTGTCCCAAAGAATCCTGGAACAGCAGAAGGCCCTGGAATCCGTATGCTCAGTGAAGCGCTACAGCATGAGGCAGGACAATCTGGTACGCCTGCGTGCCATGATGATGTGGGATGCTGCATCTCTCTAAATGTGTGGTGTGTGTGTGTGTTCTGATATCTGTTTCATGTGATACACTGAGTCAGAAACCACAGGGGCGTTTTGGGGGGAATATTCTGCCACCTGAAGCGAACGCCTCACCCTGCCTCATTATCAAACTTCCCCTGGAAGTCTGGAATCTATACAGGAAGGCACAGAATCTCAATATAAATCTTACAACTCCAGATCTGTAACTCTGAGCATCCACAGAAATTCTCCCAACAATGGAACGTGGATGTTTCCCTTTACAATTCACCATACAAAAATAAATGTAAAATTCTGATGTCATCTCAGTAACAGCCAAATCACCATCTCACTTTGAATGAAGTATAGAGGTCAAAATTAGACTCACAAATTTATGATCTTTGTAAATGTGACCTTCATACAGCACTGGGCATATACGGAAAGATTCGTGTTTCTAAACCCAACTCACGTGCTAACAATTGTAATCATCGGTCACTGAGTTTTAAAGTGAGTCTCTGTATATGGAGCAAGAATTCATATATATTTTTTAGAGCATTTTTTATTTATGCATTTTAAAACATTTCTCCAACCAAAAATGTTGCACTTATCTAGAATAATAATCTGGGAACAAAAATAGGTTCTCTGGAGCACAAGTATGTAACTCTTCTGCTGTTTCTTCCTGCATAAAATCTATCTTATTTGGCTAACTTACATGGGATACACAGAAGCACAGCAATGCCTCTGAATATACCCAGATAAGTATTAAAGTTAGCAGGATAATCTTAGCCAACTAACTTTAGACCTGCTATGAAGCATATCTAACTTATCCATCTAAGTTAGACGGATAAGTTCAAAGATCAGCACTTATCTATCTAACTTAGGGGCCGATGCAATACAGTGCGCTAAGCCGAGCGCACTGTTTAACCTGCTGTCGGATGCGTGTTAAATAGGCGCTAATCCACCCCCTAATGCAATAGGGGGATTAGCGCCTATTTACTGCACGTCTGAAACGGAGTGAATGAGTTAGCGTTCATCACATACAAATGCATGTGAATGAGGCTATTACTCATTCACTACAAATGCAAAAAGATAAATGTGCATCTCAGATGCACATTTATCTTTGTGCACAGATATATGTGCATCTCAGATGCACATTTATCTTTGTGCACAGATGCACAGATATTAACGCCTGCCTGGAGGAGGCGTTAATAGCTGAACACATTGAAAATAAACTCTGCAGCCATTTTCATTACTGGCAGAAGGCAGGTTATGAAAACCGAGGCCAAGTTTACCGGCGTCGGTCTTCATAACCGGCAGCCGCGGCAGATCGCGCTAGCAGGGAGGCGCTAAGGTCATGCAAGCGACACTAGCGCCTCCTTCCTAGCACGACCCCCTAATGGTGCCCCCTTGTGCCCCCTTGTGGGCACCATGCGTTCGTTAAGAAAGATGGGGGTTGAAAAGTCAGCGCCAGCTTTCCGTGAAGATTATTGCTTCGGCCCTTTAAACCAATAAGTAGTTCTACCCTGTTACTCCTATTCCCCACCTCTTACTTATCTGGCTAACAACTAATTTCTAACATAGCCGGAAATTCAGCAGCTGGTATCTGAATTCATGAAAACATGGGGTAAATACGGGGGATCTCTGAGAGAATGATGGGAATTATAAGGGCTAAATAAATTGGATGGATGGGCAGACTAGATGGGCTAAATAAGTCTTTTTCTTTCGTCATGTTTCTGTTTCTATGCTACTTAGACAGGTAAGTCCTACTTAGGCCTGAATTTATCACAATGCGATAGCAAAAGGGACATGTTTTATGCTAATATACAGTTTATTGCAATTTGTGCTAATTACCTATGTGAAGAGCTAAGTTAGCGCAACTGGCGATAACATTTTCAGACTTTGCAATAAGTCTGAGACCTGTTGTATTTCCTGCATTCAACCACTGTTAATGATCTCAGGGAGCTCAGAGGAGGGGGAGAGAGAGAGACTAGCCATGGTGTCCTCTCCCTAGATAGGTATTTGTATCCCCATGGTAGGCCCACCTAGTAACTTGAGGTGAGGGTTAGGTATTAGTGTAGGGGGTTAGGGACCACTTTGACATTCAATGTGAGACGTACGAACAGAACAGTCATCTCTTGTGAAGATCTGAGGACCGACGGAGAGAGGAGACTCACCTAAAGTTGATATTTGTGCAATGTTCTCTCAACCTAGCTTGATGGGCTCTCTACCTGGGTAACATCAAGCTAGGTGGAGAGAACATTGCACAAATCTCATCTTGGAGTGAGTTTCCTCCCCAAAACAGAATTCATGATATTTATTGCGAATCCTATTTCGGGCATATTGCATAGCTTAACTTCAGGAAAAAAGGTGTAGTTATTTCTGGCATTGATAAAGTGCTTTACGCTATTACAAGCTGCGTTAATGCCCCTCATTTTCATAGACCTCTTCCCCTTTGAATAAATTTTCAAAATTTGTATTCGCATGGGGCGACGCAATAAATAACATATTTTGATGACTGATCGTTAGTTTGTACCTAATGCAAAGGACATCCTCTCCCTTACAAACCAGCTCTCACTCCTACAGGCTCTCTTACACACACACATGCAGGCTCGCTCTCTCTCTCTCACAGGCTGTCTATCACAAACAGGCCACTCCCCCACAAACAGAGGCTTCCTCATTCCTACATGCTCTCTCATAAACTGACTCTCACAGGCTCCCTCAGACACACACGCAAGTTGTCACTCTTACAAGCTCTCTTTCACAGGCTTCTTCATATATACATGCTTTCACTCTCACATGCTCTCTCTCTTTTTTTTTTTTTTGCAAAATCACATGCTCTCTCTTAAAGGCTTCCACACACACACACACTCACAGGCTCTCTCTCTCAAGTTCCTTCAGACACCTACATATAAGCCCTCATGTTTTCTCTCACAGGTTTCTTCAGACACATACATACAGGCTTCCTCATTCCCACATGCTCTCTCACCAAAGAGTTCTCATTCCCAGAGACTTCCATACACACACACACATGCAAGCTCATACTCTCTCATGCTGTCAATCACAGGCACACACATATACACCCACACCCACACGCATACACACACACATAGGCTCCCTCACTCCCACATGCTCTCTCTCAAAAACTAGCTCTCAAGTCCACATGCTCCCTCACTCATACACAGGCGCTCTCTCTTACACATACTCTCACACAAACACAAACACATATACAAACTTTCATTCTTTCTCTCTTAGGGCCTACCAAGCTTTCTGGCTCTGGATCTCTTCTTGGCCACCATGGAATGGGGTCCATGGCAGCCCTACTTCAGTGTCTCTCCTTAGGCCTCTCTGACAAATTAGTTTTGTAGAGCAATGCCACACCCCTATGGGCAGGGAACTGAAAGATAAACCATGATGTTTAAGTCTACAACAACTGCTGCTGCCACAGGGTCTATCATGTGGTAAGAGCAGAGTAATTTCACAGCTATTATTGTGAGACTGGCCTCGCAGCAACAGTAGATAACCTAACCGTAAATGTTGCTCCTACTGCCGGCTCACACAGAAGAGGAGAGGATAAAGAAAAGGACAAGGATCGGTGGGCGAAGAGTCTGAATGCAGCAGAATGCATCCCATCCGTCTGAGCAGGGGTTTGCATTACTTCAGGCCAGATCTGATGCTGAAACTGGAATGGCGGGCCACCCTGTAGTGATGCCTCTGTCAGCTGTCAGCACCCTTCTACAACCAGGCACCTGGGGGCCTTGGTCCCCTCCAATGATCCTCCTTGGTATACCACTGCCTCCTGCTATCTACTTACCTCATGTGGGTATGATGCCAGGTGATTAAAGTCACACTGTAGGCTTTTCTAGACCTGCTTTTTCTCACAGAGCTTCCTTCTCACTCCCCAGATGGGAAACAACACTCTCTTGTGCTCCACCACCAGGGACGCCAGGTGGAAAATATCCCTGACTGTGAAGTTGTGGCATTGCAGAATGAGCCAGCCCTGGAAGAACTGGAAGCTGCGCATCACAGAAGCTTACAAGTGTATGGTTTATGTGCACATTTTCACACAAATGGGACACCATGTGCTAATATATGCAAACATACATGTGCAATGTGCACAATATAAAATTCATGCTCATGAGTGCATATGCACATGAATATGGCTCGCACATAATGTTTTTAAAATCATCCTCCCAGCCTTAAAACTCTTTATTTTCTCTAAATAAAAATGCAAAAACTCTCTTGAGATATAAACAATGCAGTTTTTCTTCCTTTCAGGCTACTTTTAAAACGAGCACACATGCGCCCATACACACACGAATCAGTGCATGAGTGGAGATAGCTGCAATTTTAAATCATGCGTACACTTGCACACAAATGTTTAATTCCCACATGTAAGTATGCCCCAAATCTTAAGAGCTTGCTCAAGAAAATGTACCTTGCATATCTTTCCTAGGACTTTGCTGGCTTTTACACGCGAATGTAGGCAGATTTTAAAACATGCTCGTGCGAGGGGCAATCCAGTTTTTCCAATTAGTCCACCAGTTTGACCAGTAAATATTGAGGACTTCAAGATCCCTCTGGTTCTTCATCCTACCCACCCCCCGGTTGACCCAGACCCCTCACCCTGTCCTATAAGCCCTAAAGCTCGAGTTCTACAGATTTGCTCTTCATCTGGAGTAGCTGTAAAGATACGTGGATTACAAGCCAACACACGCCATGGTCTCTGGTTTTAAAATATGGAGTTAAGTATGTAATTGTTGGCCCCGCCCCAGAATGTCCGTGCTCTGCCCATGCCCCGCCCCTTTTCCACCTTCTTATTTTTGACATGCACATGGGTATATATGGGCAAACTTTGCAGCTTTTTAAAATCTGCATTGCTCGCATACTGCCCACATATGTGGGCTTTTTTGCATGAACAACGCTTTTAAAATTGACCTCTTAGAGTTCTTTGGATTCGAGCACAAAGCCGGCTAAAGAACAATTTCCTAGTTAATGCATAAAAACAGAATTAACCTTAGGAATAAAACTCAGAGTATTTCTAAATACAATCTTACTTGGAAAAAAAATACCAGAAAAGGAGCTTAGGGAAGAGCTTTCAGTTTGCTTATTATGCTTACAGTCAAATTACATGTAAATGCTTTACCTTGATGATCAAAAAATAAAGAGAAGTTAAACCAAAAGGTTTGAATCACAGCTCCATAAGAGCTGTTCAGTTTCCAAGAAGAAAACTTCTTCACCTTGGACTATTTTATCTTTTTGTGTTAAAAATATCTGATCACATCAGGATGCAAGACAGAGATGTTCCTTCTTCATATCTCTGAAACTGAAAATAGCAGGCACATGAACCCTTCTCATGAAGATTACACTCAGGCCAACATCCAGGCTTTGAAACAAAAAAATCCAAAATGTTCCCAGCCATAACTTTTAGTGCTTTGATATATTTACCCTTGCATCAAACAGGCCCTGTTCACAGAGGCCTTCTTGGACCCAAACAAGCCAGAAATGTCTCTGTCATTACAGCATTTGGACTTCAACACTTTTCTCTTCATTTCCAATTCATCTGTTTTAGATACTGGAGTTTGGATGATTTATAGGTGCTTGACTTATGATATCCACTGTGCCTGGCAGCTTCTTCTACCTTCAAGTCCAACAAATCTGAAAGCAGAAATGCCTGGACCAGTGCAGTGCAATGAGAATCACCTTTCCTTTGCTTATTCTTATTTTTTCATCGCTTGACAGCTAGTTCAAGAGCTGATTGGTTGGCAAGGGATGTTAACATCATGCCAGCAATCCAGGATAATACATAAGAACATAAGAACATAAGAAATTGCTATGCTGGGTCAGACCAAGGGTCCATCAAGCCCAGCATCCTGTTTCCAACAGAGGCCAAACCAGGCCACAAGAACCTGGCAATTATCCAAACACTAAGAAGATCCCATGCTACTGATGCAATTAATAGCAGTGGCTATTCCCTAAATAAACTTGATTAATAGCCGTTAATGGACTTCTCCAAGAACTTATCCAAACCTTTATTGTGCGTTGAGTGAAAAATAATTTTCTCCGATTAGTCATAAATGTGCTACTTGCTAACTTCATGGAATGCCCCCTAGTCCTTCTATTATTCGAAAGTGTAAATAACCGAGTCACATCTACTCGTTCAAGTCCTCTCATGATCTTAAAGACCTCTATCATATCCCCCCACAGCCGTCTCTTCTCCAAGCTGAACAGCCCTAATCTCTTCAGCCTTTCCTCATAGGGAGCTGTTCCATCCCCTTTATCATTTTGGTTGCCCTTCTCTGTACCTTCTCCATCGCAACTATATCTTTTTTGAGATGCAGCGACCAGAATTGTATACAGAATTCAAGGTGTGGTCTCACCATGGAGCGATATAGAGGCATTATGACATTTCCGTTTTATTAACCATTCCCTTCCAAATAATTCCTAACATTCTGTTTGCTTTTTTGACTGCTGCAGCACACTGAGCCGACGATTTTAAAGTATTATCCACTATGATGCTTAGATCTTTTTCCTGGGTGGTAGCCCTAATATGGAACCTAACATCGTGTAACTACAGCAAGGGTTATTTTTCCCTATATGCAACACCTTGCACTTGTCCACATTAAATTTAATCTGCCATTTGGATGCCCAATCTTCCAGTCTTGCAAGGTCCTCCTGTAATGTATCACAGTCTGCTTGTGATTAATTGTCTGCTTGTGATTACTCTGAATAATTTTGTATCATCCGCAAATTTGATAACGTCACTCGTCGTATTCCTTTCCAGATCATTTATATATATATTGAAAAGCATCGGTCAAAGTACAGATCCCTGAGGCACTCCACTGTTTACCAAATATGGAGGAAGGGGGACTTCAGCTCAGTTTGCTCGTCCCTGGTCTAGGATGTGATTTACTTAGTTATTTAGGAGAAAAAAATGTTGGAGGTATTTTGGCCTAATTCTGCCAGGCTCAAGGTCAAATGATGTACCCTCAAGGTTTGGCTTGACATGCTTTTTGGGTGCTGTTGAAGCTGCATGAAAGAGCCAAACAGTATCTCATGAGCTGGTTTTGACCAAGTCTCCTGGGCTAATAGTTTCCTATAATCTGCCCCTGTCGGTGACCGAAGACAAAAAGCAGAGAGGCCCAGTGGGCTATGGAAAAAGCCCATCTCCCCATGACTGAAGATAAGCAGATCAGCCCAGTGGAGCAGCAGCAGAAGATGACTAGAAGGCCCGAATGGGCCACAGGCAGAGCCCATCCTGCCCGCATCCAGAGACAAGAAGGCCCGGGAGGTCCATGAGCGTAGTTCATCCCTCCCACAGCTAAAGATAAGGTAGCGGCACAATGGGGCCATGAGCAGTGCCCATTTGCCCATGGACAAATAATAGAAGGCCCAGGAAGGCTGAAGGTGGAGCTCATCCCTCATATGGCTGAGCCACAGACAAAGAATAGAAGTCCCAGGAAGACCATGGGTGTGGCAGTTCAGGAAGAGGTGTTGCATTGTAGGGAGAGATCAGAGCCAGTGTTTCTGGGGTTTTTTAGATTTGTCTAGTGCATTTGATCTGGTGGATCACTCTCTGCCTTTAGAGAGATGTGAGGAACAGAGGCTAAATGGGCAGCTTTTAAAGTGATTGAGCTCCTTTTTGAAAGAAAGAACTGTAGTGGTATAAATAAGAGGGAAACATTGTAAGCAGTATGGCTTTGAGAGTGGGGTTTGACAGGGTTCGCCTTTATCCCCTTTATTATTTAACCTTTATATGCAGACATTGGGGAATTTGGTTAGAGAGTTGGGGTGTTGGGGATTTCTTCAGGTGGATGATGTGCAATTGATTTTCCTGGTGGAATGTAATTTAGAGGAGGCTATGAGGAGGATTAATGAGAAATTGGGTTTGCTTTCTAAATGGTTTTATAAAAGCCTCTAAGTGTTAAATATTAGGAAAACAGAATGGCTACACATTGGAAAAGAGGATGTGGTACAAAAATCTTTGACTTTGAGACTAGAAGAGGTGGAGTTGGGAACTAGCCATAAAATAAAGAACTTGGGAGTGATTTGTGATGATCAGTGAGATTTTGAGGCTCATATCTCAACTGTAATTCAACAGATCTTTTTTAAGCTTAGGCTGTTGAGAAGACTTCAGATGTTTTCTCATAAGAATACAAGAACATGCCATACTGGGTCAGACCAAGGGTCCATCAAGCCCAGCATTCTGTTTCTAACAGTGGCCAAACCAGGCCATAAGAACATGGCAAGTACCCAAAAACTAAGTCTATCCAATGCTACTGATGCTAGTAATAGCAGTGGCTATTTTCTAAGTCAAGAACTTATCCAAACCTTTTTTAAACCCAACTACACTAACTGCACTAACCACATTCCCTGGCAACAAATTCCAGAGTTTAATTGTGAGTTGAGTGAAAAAGAACTTTCTTTGATTAGTTTTAAATGTGCCTCATGCTAATTTCATGGTGTGCCCCCTAGTCCTTCTTTATCCGAAAGAGTAAATAACCGATTCACATTTACCAGTTCTAGACCTCTCATGATTTTAAACACCTCTATCATATCCCCCCTCACCGTCTCTTCTCCAAGCGGATCACTCCTAACCTCCTTAGTCTTTCCTCATAGGGGAGCTGTTCCAGCCCCTTTATCATTTTGGTTGCCCTTCTCTGTACCTTCTCCATTGCAACTATATCTCTTTTGAGATGCGGCGACCAGAATTATACACAGTATCCAAGGTGCGGTCTCACCATGGAGCGATACAGAGGCATTATGACATGTTCCATTTTATTCACCATTCCCTTCCTAAGAATTCCTAATATTCTGTTTGCTTTTTTGACTGCTGCAGCACACTGAGCCGACGATTTCAATGTATTGTCCACTATGACGCCTAGATCTCTTTCCTGGGTGGTAGCTCCTAATATGGAAACTAACATCATGTAACTATAGCATGGGTTATTTTTCTCTATATGCATCATCTTGCACTTATCCACAGTAAATTTCAACTGCCTTTTGGATACCCAATTTTCCACTCTCACAAGGTCCTTCACAATTTATCACAATCCGCTTGTGATTTAACTACTCTGAATAATTTTGTATCATCTGCAAATTTGATTACCTCACTGGTCGTATTCCTTTCCAGATCATTTATAAATATATTGAAAAGCACGGGTCCCAGTACAGAACCCTGAGGCACTCCACTGCTCACCCCCACCCCACCCCCCACTGAGAAAATTGCCCATTTAATTCTACTCTCTGTTTCCTGTCTTTAAACCAGTTTGTAATCCACAAAAAGACATCACCAACTATCCAATGACTTTTTACTTTTCCTAGAAACCTCTCATGAGGAAGTTTGTCAAATGTCTTCTGAAAATCCAAATACACCTCACCCACATCCACATCTACATGTTTATTAACCCCTTCAAAAAAGGAAAGCAGATTTGTGAGGCAAGACTTGCCTTGGGTAAAGCCATGCTGACTTTGTTCCATTAAACCATGTCTTTCTATATGTTCTGTGATTTTGATCTTTAGAACACTTTCCACTATTTTTCTTGGCACTGAATTCAGGCTAACTGGTCATAGTTTCCTGGATCACTCCTATAGCCCTTTTTAAATATTGGGGTTACATTAGCCACCCTCCAGTCTTCAGGTACAATGGATGATTTTAATGATAGTGTTGCATCGGAGGTGGACCCTTGGCCTGAGGTGGGGTTGATGCTACCCGAAGGGCAAGCCCCATGGGTCCTCACTATCTAGGGCAGAGCACACTAGGAGATGGAAGCCAACTGGAGCTTCGCCAATACCAGCCCACATTCCCCACAGGTTGAGCCTTGAATGCCGGGTCCAGCTGTTCTAAGGCAGGCCTCCGTCAGATGACTCCCAGTAGATGTTGCAGCAGGTAGCCAGAGATCAGCAGAGGTATCGGAGGGACTGAAGCAGGACCGGACGAAGCAAGAATCCAGAGACCCGGGTGCCAAGGACAGGCCAGGAACAAGAACGGGTGACGCCTGAGTAATAGAAGGCCGGAGCCTGAGAAAGCCAAGTCCAGCGAGATACCGAAGGCGTAGTGGAGAACAGGCTGGAGTCAGGGTAGGCGGCAGAGCTAGTAGTCAAGGTGCAGAGTCCAACAAAGCAAGGATCAAAGCCAGAAGTCAGTCCTGAGCATAGTTCCAATGGAGCAAAGGTCAAAGCCAGAAGTCAGTCCTGAGCGTGGTCCAAACGTAGCAAGGGTCAAAGCCAGTGGTCAGTCCTGAGCGTGGTCCAAACATAGCAAGGGTCAAAGCCAGAGGTCAGTCCAAGCAGGGCTAGGTAGAAACCAGGAACGGAGTCAGGCACTAGGACTGGGAACGAAGCCAGGAACAGAAACCAGGAACGAAGCCAGGAACAGGAACCAGGAACAAAGACAGGAACTGGAACAAGCAATGAGCACACAACAAGCATGGAGACCTGTTGTGAAGGCAAGGAATGAGTGGTGGGCCCTGCCTTAAGTAGCAGGGCCCGATGATGTCATCATCCAGGGCCGCGAGTTAGTTTCCCGCCACAGCCCCTTTAAATGCCGGCAAGGCGCGCACCTAGGAGAGTCAGGACACTGGAAGGCAACGTCTCAACTCGGCACTCATGGGGAGACCTGCCGGGAGCTGGAGAGGTCTGCAAAGGAGCCAGGAACGTCCGAGGAGGCAACAGGGGTATGGGAGCACAAATGGCTGCCGACTGCCGCCAGTGAGGATGGGCCGGGTCCAGGAGACAGGTGCCGGAGGTAAGTGGGCCTGGTTGTGGGCCTGCTGCAGGTGTATGCCCTCCGGTCCAGGTGATTTACTACTCTTCAGTTTTCAATCAAGCCTACCACATCTTTTAGATTTACCGTGATTTAGTTCAGTCCATCTAAATCATTACCCTTGAAAACCTTCTCCGGAACAGGTGTCTCCCCTAGATCTTCTTCAGTAAACACCGAAGCAAAGAAATCGTTTAATCTTTCAGCGATGGCCTTATTTTCTTATTTTCTTTAAGTGCCCCTTTAACTCCTCGATCGTCTTATTTTAAAAAGTTTTTACTGTGAGTTTTTGCCTCTACGGCCAATTTCTTTTCAACTTCTCTCTTAGCCTGTCTTATCAATGTCTTACATTTAACTTGCCAAGGTTTATGTTTTATCCTATTTTCTTCTGTTGGAGCCTTCTTCCAATTTTTGAATGAAGATCTTTTGGCTAAAATAGCCTCTTTTTCCTTACCTTTGAACCATTCTGGTTGTTGTGTCAGAGGTGGACCCTTGGGCTGAGGTGGGGTTGACGCAACCCGTAGGCAAGGACCTACGGGTCCCCACCGTCAGCAGGTGGAATGGGCTGAAGCAAGAGGCCGCTGGAGCTTCACCTATACCAGCCCTCGTTCCCCTTGGGTTGAGCCTTTGGGTGCCGGGGACGGCAGGACTTAGGTGGGCCTCAAGGTTAGCTAGAGATGGAAGGTGGTTCAGCCCAGAGACAGCAGCCGGTAGATGGCGTAGTCCTATCTTGGACAGGATTTAGTACTGGAACTCAGGCACCAAAGGAACAATAGGTAACTGGAGGCACTCATGCAAAAGAAGGCCTAAGCCTTGTAAGTCCACGTCCAGAGGATAGGCGAGAGGAGGCGTCACTGACAGGCGAGGATCAGAACCGATGGCAAGTGGAAGTTGTGGCAAGCATCATAGAACTCTGGACACAGGAAAGTCTGTAGCATAGTCATTCAAAGCAAGGGTCAGGACACGGAGAAGGCAGGCGTAGTCAATCGAGGCAATGGTCAGAGCATGAAGAAAGCAGGCATGGTCAATCAAAGCAATGTTTAGGGCACGGAGAAGGCAGGCATGGTCAGGCGTAGCGAAGGTCCGGGGCTGGAGAAAAGCTGAAGAGTAGTCAGGCGTAGCGGAAGTCCGGGACTGGAGAGAAGCTGAAGAGTAGTCAGACGTAGCAGTGGTCAAATCCAAAGAGTCAGTCCAACACATAGACGAAACAGGAACTAGGAGAACAGGAACTGGAAACCACAGTGAAACAGGAACACAATGATGAGACGATTTGAGGATCAGCAATGAGTTCTCGGAATACGAGGAGACCTGTTGCAAAGGCAATGCTATGGAGCAAGGCCTGAGCTTTTATACACTAAAGAGTCTGACGTCAGCATCTGGGTCCGTGGCCAGGTTCCCGCCGTGGGCCCTTTAAAGGAACTACTGATGCGCGCGCCTAGGAAGGGGCGCGGTGCTGAGAGGCCCGACAAACAGGGACATCTTGGCTGGCAATACTGGGTAACGTGGCAGGGCCATAGGCACTGGAGGGAATCCAAGGTCGGAGCTGGCGGCCCACTGCCGCCAGCGAAGAGGAGCAAGGAGCTGGAGTCCATCTAAGAAGGTGAGAGGGCTGCGCCGCGGAG
The DNA here is from genome assembly GCF_901001135.1 of Rhinatrema bivittatum. Lineage (NCBI taxonomy): Eukaryota > Metazoa > Chordata > Amphibia > Gymnophiona > Rhinatrematidae > Rhinatrema > Rhinatrema bivittatum. The sequence continues at coordinate 118,968,700 of NC_042619.1, forward strand.
CTGCTGCGGGCGGCATGTGTAACACTGGTAATCATTTTGCCTTCCTTCCACCTTTCTTAATGTGTAGAATGCATCTGGACTGTGCTTCTAGGATGGTATTTTTTAACAATGGCTACGCCTCTTGCACACTTTTATCTTTGTAGCTGCTCCTTTCAGTTTTTTCTAACTATTTTTTCTCATTTTATCAACTTTTCACTTTTGAAAGTTTAGCACTAGAGCCATGGATTTGATTACTGTCCCCCTTCCAGTCATTAATTCAAATTTGATCATATGATCACTATTGCCAAGCGGCCCCACCTTGGATTCATTTTGGGTGGTTGTACAGGCCTTTGTTTTACCTCAGATTGATTATTGTAATGGGTTGTTAGTAGGGTTACTGGCAAAAGGTATTCATAGATTACAGGTTATGCAAAATATGGCAGCAAGGTTAATTTATGGTTGTCCTCAGAAGTTCAATGCCAGTCTTTTATTGAAGCAACTACCTTGCCTCCCAGTCCAGCAAAGAGCACAATTTAAAATCATGTGCTTGATGTATAAAGTTTCTAGAAGACAGAGGGCAAATTACTTTAAAAAGGTTCGTAGGGTGTTATATTCCAAGGAGATATCTTCACTCAGTATCAGAAATTTTTTTTAGAATATCAACAGTAAAAGAGGTGTCAAGAAGTGTAGTTAGGAAACATTATTTTTCTGTTGTGGAAACTGAACTGTGGAACTCAGCAGCAAAAGAGTTAACAGATGGAGTTGTTATCTGCTGTTCTGGAAAATGGTGAAAATGTGACTCTTTCCATGAAAGTTCAGAATACGATGTATTTTTATATTTGTATCTATTTTATTATTGTTATAGTATAGTTTTATTTTGATTGTTCGATTTTTGTATACAGATTTATTTTGCATTTTGATTTTATTGTATGTGGGTTTTGGAATTTGTTGAACATCACACCGACCAGGTTTTTCCTAAGTGAGCAGTTAATAAGAATGAATTAATAAATAAATAAACATGCTGCCCTTGGCCAAAGATTAGGAAAGCAGGAACACAGGTGGATGCCAACCCACCCACAGCCAAAGATGAGGAGAGCAGCCCAGCAGAGCTGTAGGTGGAGCTCATCCTATCTGAGGCCGAAGAGAGGAAAGCAGCTCAAGGCAGAAGGAGCGAAGCCTGGGAAGGCTGTGGACTGAGCCCATCCTGCCTGCCATGGAAGAAGGCAGGGAGAGGCTCAGAGTGAGAGAACAAGGTAGCCTATGTGTTTGTATGTGAGGAAAAAAGTAAGAAGGAACCAGAGTGTGCAAGTGACAAAGAGAGGGAGCCTGTATAAGGGAGTGAGGGTGCCTGTATGTGAATCAGTGAGGGAAAGAGTGAGCCTGTATGTGAGCAAGAGAGGAAAGGAGCCTGTATAAAAACATAAGGACATAAGACGTTACATGTTGCGATGGAGAAGGCACAGAGAAGGGTGACCAAAATGATAAAGAGAAAGGAACAGCTCCCCTATGAGGAATATCTAAAGAGGTTCGGATTGTTCAGCTTGGAGAAGAAACGGCTGAGGGGGGATATGATAGAGGTGTTTCAAATCATGAGAGTTCTAGAATGGGTAGATGTGAATTGGTTATTTACTCTTTCGGATAGTAGAAGGTCTAGGGGGCACTCCATGAAGTTAGCATGTGGCACATTTAAAACTAATCGGAGAAAGTTCTTTTTCACTCAATGTACAATTTAACCCAGGAATTTGTTGCCAGGGGATGTGGTTAGTGCAGTTAGTGTAGCTGTGTTTAAAAAAGGATTGGATAAGTTCTTGAAGGAGAAGTCCATTACCTGCTATTAATTAAGTTGTCTTAGAAAACAGCCACTGCTAATACTAGCAACAAGTAGCATGGTATAGACTTAGTTTTTGGGTACTTGCCAGGTTCTTATGGCCTGGATTGGCCAATGTTGGAAACAGGATGCTGGGTTTGATAGACCCTTGGTCTGACCCAGTATGGCATGTTCTTATGTTTGGTCAGACCAAGGTCCACTGAGCCCAGCATTGTGTCTCTCACATTGGCCAGTCTAGGTCACAAGTATCTGGCAGTGCTCTAATAGTTGATCTGTTTCTTGTATCTCACTCCCAGGGATAAGCACTGGCTTTCCTAAGGCTATGAGACAAATAACTCTTTATGGACATTTCCTTCAGGAATTGTCCAATCCTTTTTTGAACCCCACTATGTTCGTTGCTTTGACTACATCCTCTGGCAACAGATTCCACAGTTTGATTGTGTGCTGAGTGAAAAACTACTTCCTACAATTTGTTTTAAATCTGCTGGTTGCTAGTTTCATAGAGTATTCCTTAGTCCTAGTGTTGTTTGATAGGGTAAATAACTATTTCCTATTTACCTGTCCATGATTTTATAAATTTCAATCATATTCCCTCTCAGACTGTATGAGGGAGTGAGGGTGCTTTTGTGAGAGTGAGCGAGAGCCTGCATGAAGGAGTGAGAGAGATTGTGTATGTGTCAGAGAGAGAGATGAAGACTGTGTATGTGTAAATAAGAGGGAACCTATATGTATATCTGAAATGAGAGGGAGGCTGTGTGTGTATGTGTATTTGAGAGTGATAGTGAGTCTCTATGTGTGTGTGAGGGAGTAAGGGTATGTATTTACGTATATAAGAGAGAGGAGAAAGTTTGAGTGCAAAAACCCTCCCTGACCGAGTAATCTACAACAATCTCAGGGCATCTGGAAATTAAACAGTCTCAGGTATGGAGACCAGGTGATTTTTTTTTTTTATCTCTGTTAGTTTTACTCATTGGATGTTATTTAATGAGTCTTCTGTTTTGCAATATTTTTGGCATTTGGAACAATTTTTAATTATTGGATGTTATTCTATTTGTCAGTTGTTTGGAAATATTCTTTTTATTCATACTTTAGGGTCTCTTTATTCTATCTGGGTCATTTATCATTAGGGCCTTAACATATGTTAAATAGCTACACCTTTTGAGAGAGAGAGAGAGAAAGAGAGAGAGAACCTCTATAGAGACCCATATGTAAGGCTGGATGGACGACGCAGGTACAAGTAGGGTAGACGAAGCAGGAAGCAACACTCACTACGAGTCATACGAGGACCTGATGCTGAGGTGAGGAGAGGATGTTTGTGAGGGCCTTATATAGAACCCCAGCTGGTGATGCCATTATTGAGCGCTGTGGCCTTTTCCCACTGTAGGCTCTTTCAATGTCGGGCTGTCGAGCACACGCGCACCTAAGGAGGGCCAAGGGGAAGTAGCAGTTGTGCGCTGCATCCTGCTGCATGGAGAAAAGTAGTGAGGCCTGGCATCGGAGGTGAATAGTGCAGCTCGCAGGAGGCCCCCGTGAGCCATGAAATGCAACATTCTGCTAGTGTGTAGTTTCTGTACAAGAAGTTATAGCACTTTGCATTGTTCTGTTTTCCTAATAGGAAATGTATTGGTATTTTAGGGCCTGGTGTAATATTTGCAATGTTGCCTTTTCATAGGTCAGGGTTTTCGTTGTTTAAGTGATGGCAATTAGTGCTGTTTTGGAATAGGAGGTTTACTGTATTGCAATTGTAATTCAGTTTGCTCATGGATTTCTGAGTGCAAAGCACACACCTATCGTGTTAAATAGGCCTAATATCATATGGGTTCTAAACATCTTTTTTGCTTTTTTAGCAGGGTTTTCTGGTTTGCATATAGCAGTAACTATATACACTTTGTAAGTGATATTTTTACCTCAAAAGACTGTTCTTTGAATTTCCTTTTTCATGTAAAATTTGTAATTACATTTTAAGTATGTGTAGGACAGAGGAGGTTGGAGCTGGGGAAAGGAGTTTGGAGCAGGGGTAAGCAGGGGTCATAAGGCTGTAAGGTGTGCCTAGGGCAACTCATACCCTACACCGACTCTGAGTTCAAGTACTACTATATCTTTTTTTTTTTTGGTCCAGTTAAAATATTGCAACCTACAAGGATTCCAGTTTTTTCACATTACAATATGTCTATTAGTTCTGTGCACTAGGAAACATGTTCAGAACACCAATGAAATGAATTTATGGGAACAGTGATAAGGACTACACTGTCTCTATATTTTTGCACCTTGGTTAAAAGCATTGTGAGAGCAATATTCCAACTCTTTCCATTGGTTTACATTTTGCCCACAGAAATTAGAGCTTTAAAATGACCCAAAATGATTGAACAATACGTGCAGAGGAAGTCCCAGGGAAGGGGAGAGAGCAGGAGATTGAACAAGGCATGTAGTTTTGATTATTCAAAATTATGTGCATTGTTTTGTGCCAGAAACTTGCACGCAGAGAAAGTAGGTGCAAATCTCTGTGCAAACTTTTTCCTTGAGCAGTAACCAAAGCAAAACCTCAGGCATAGTTTTGCCTTAACTATTGGTGCAAGCCCTGCTGGTAAACCCTACTTTTGCTTAACCCTAGGGGTGCCAGCTGTTTGTTTTGGGGGGGGGTTATCATTTTTGTTTCATTTTTTGTTTGTTTTGTATAGTTCAAAGTAATAATGGTTTGCTCTTGCCCTGTGAAGATTTAAATGGATTATAAAGGTTCCATGGGGGAAAGAGGGTCCAAGTGAAAGTGGGGACATCGGGGAAGGGCATAAGAAGTGAGTTGGTTTTTTTTCGGTGGTATGGGAACTGGACACTGTTTTCCTTTGTTTTATTAAAAAAAACAAAAAACTAAATTTTGTTTGCTTTTCTTGTTTCATTTAAATAATGAAATGAAACAAAATAGAAAATTCAATTAAAATTTCCTGTTTTGTTTCAACAAAAGCACATCCCTAATTACCCCATATGACTAAATTAAAATAAGCCCACTTTTTTTCCCCTAAACTTAAAATCCTTTCATGAAAGAAGTATGGCATAGGCTGAATAGATGTGTATTTCCTTTTTAATAGTTTTGTCATAAGCCCATAACCCCTTATCGCCAGACAACTGTACAGTGAGCAACAAGCCATTGTTGTGGCTCAGGTCTCCAGAGCAAACATCACAGGAAACAGAAATCAAAATACGCAGGAACACGTCACAATGACAATAACTGCTTTATAACAATGTTGGATCTGTTCCCTGTGTTCAACCTTTCCCATTGTACTATAGCAATTACTATTATGCTATAACACACACACATATATGTACATATTTAAATATATATTTTTTTTTATTCCATAACTAGTTTTTTATCCAGCCATTAGGATTTGATTTGTTCGCATTACCAGAGCAGAATGCACATTATCTTATTGGCTCAGAGGATGTGACAGGGTGCAAAAAAACAATTTACACAATATGTACTTGTGTTTTTGTTTGGGTTTTTTTAGCTGTACAACTGAAGACAAAGCTGGAGATTTTGGATCTGATATGGAAATAAAACTCATTTTGCGAGTAGGATGTACATAGCTGCACAGATTGTTTCACAGAAAACCTACAGTAGATTATGGGCGTGGGAAAATTGTCATCTGTTACTATAAAAGGGCCTTTGCATATAGATCTCATGAGGGATTTGCACAGGAACTTACACACAAATGAAAAAGAGAGTTCACATTTCTCAGAATCTAGGGTATTTTTGTGAGAAGGAGGTGTGGCCTGTGGGTTAGAGGACTCTGAATCAGGAGCTCAAGATGCCTTTCTGCCAATTGCTCTGTGTGACTTCTGGGCAAATAAACCTCAGTTTGCCCCTTCATGTAACTGAGTAACATTAACTTTGCTATGACCCTGCCTGAATGAGAAGAAATATATAAATCCTAATAGATTTAAGCAGTATTCATAAAACAAGACAATCCAGGCAACCTACCAGAAACTTGACAATACTATAGCCCCACATGCACCGCTGGAGCGACTTTGATCTACCAAGGAGCAGATGCTGTCTACGGAAGAATATCTCCACAATCTTGGCATGCAGATCCTGCAGTATGCTTCCAGTAAGAGGAAAAAAAAGGTAGCTCAAAGCTATCTCTATGTGTGTAAGTGTGCCAGGAGGAGGAAAGATAGGGGTACAACCTGCAGCTGCCATTTACTCATTATGAACAATAAACTATGAAGAATGCTGTACTAAAATAATATTGATAACCTTATTTACACAGCTAAATATACAGTGACTTTATACAGTAGCTGTAGATGTGACGCTCAGAGAGGATATGAGGGCCTGGCTTTGTCTCTCCCAGGTGTTTATTCTGCCCTCAAAGACTAGTCTTTCAGTGTGATTTTTCTTTTGTTTCATGTTGATGAACCCTGCTTTTTTTTTTTTAGCATGAGTTATAACATTGTGTGAATGTTGTGGTGTCTCCGAGCGGATGTGAGGGGGGGGATGTTAATAACCATTAACACCAGTCGTGTTCCAGATGTTGCTCTCCTAACCTCTGTTCTACTGCTGCTATTAGTGCCATCTGCAGCTCACTCAGTTACTGCTGCTCAGCTCTGTTCCATCCCCAAAACTATTCAGTCCTCCTGACAAAGGGGCCGGGCACATTAACGATAACAAAATGATGGCATAGCACATCAATGGGGGTACCTACACCTTGGGCTGTCCTCACACAAGTGACAGTGTGCAAAACACAACAGCAGAACTGTATGAAGGAAATGGGCTGAAAATCTGACTGCATGTTTAGGGTGAATACAGTTTAGCAGTAGCCGCTGTACAAAAACAAAAGTATGGTGAACTGGTGATTTAAAGGGAGCCAAGTTAAGCACTCCGATGTAAAGCAATAGCAAATTTATAGCAGACTTATAAAATGTGGCTTTCTACTGTTCTTGCCAGACACACTCAGACTTTTTATTCAAGCTCTTGAGACGCCAAGCTATTTTTGTTTGCCTTTTAAACTACAAATTTAACTGTTTGAGTGCTCATTCCATGGAAACACAAATAACACTGGTATACACATTTTTAAAAGTCATCTGTTTCAGCAATAAAATATGCCATTTTATTGATGTGCTGAATTCCAACATGACAATTAAACCAGCTGATTGGCTATTGTTTCCATGATATTTAAGTGTTTACATTTTACATCTGTCTATTGCATAGATAGTGCGAAGGTTGTAGAGTTTTAATGGTTGCATAATATTTAACCTTTCCTATTTATGTAATACTTTAAAAATTGCATCAGCAAAAGGATTATAGAAATAAAAATTTACTATGAAACAAAAGGCCATAAAACTATTATGTGAGTTTATGTATATAGTTCAGTCCATATTCAGTATCTACTCGGCTTTTCTTGACTTGTCTCTTGTATTCATTAAATGGAACATCTCTTGTCACTGTCCAACAATAGTCTTCAAGCATTGAAGGGCTCCATTTGCCCTGATACCATTTTTCTATTGCTGCAATGTCTTGGTGGAATCGCTCACCATGCTCATCACTCATTGCTCCACAGTTTGGTGGAAAAAAGTCTAGATGAGAGTGCAAATAAAATATCTTTAGTGACATGTTGCAGCCAAGGCTTTTGTAGTCCTTGAGGAGGTTTTCCATCAACTGCCTTGCTGCTTCTGAGAAAATTTGTTACCACTAACTGGAAGGCTTTCCACAACATCTTTTGTTTGCCACCCAATATACAGTTAAATGCATCATCTCGAAGATGTTCATGAATCTGAGAGCCAACAAAGCAACTTCCTTTATCTTAGCTTCACATAAACTTGGAAATTTACCACTGAGCTACTTGAAAGCTGCTTTAGTTTTGTCCATGGCCTTGACAAAGTTCTTCATCAGATCCAGCTTGATGTATAAGAATAGTAATAAATTCTTCCTTGATTCGACAAGTGCTTGATGCTGAACACTTTTCCTCCCAGGCTCCAATGACTGTCAGAGTGGCAGGTCTCTCTTGATGTACTGGGAATCTCTCACATGACTATCCTATTTACAGAGGAAATATCAGTATTTTGTGTATCCAGTTTGCAGACCAAGCAAGAGAGCAACCAACCTTTAAGTCATCATAAAGCTGCCACTGATGTTGATCATAGTTTATGCATCTCGAAAGTTATTTCATGTTGTCATAAGTTTCTTTCATATGGGCTGCATGACCAACTGGAATTGATGGCAAAACATTGCCATTATGCAGCAAAAATGCTTTAAGACTTGTCTTTAATGAATCAATGTACAGTCTCCACTCATCTGGACCATAAACAATGTTGAGGGCTGCCATCAGACCATTAATGTTGTTGTATGCTACAAGATTACTTCCCATGAGGAAGAAAGGGATAAGATCCTTTTGAAGATCCTTTTGAAGTTCATGGAACATAGAAATCCTAACATCACCTGCCAGGAGATTCCAACAGCTCTGCCTTATTCTTGGGTAGTTCCAAATCCCTGATAAGATCATTCAGTTTACTTTGTATTATTAGGTGTGGTTCAGAGGAGGAAGATGGAAGAAAGTCTAGGTCCAATGAGAATGATTCTGGTCCATCAGGAACCGGCAGTTCTTCTCCATGGGGTACTGGGTGTATAGCAGATGGAATATTTGGATACTACACAGTCCACTTTTTCTTCTTTTGCAAACGTTTCCTGACTGGAAACACCATATAGAAGTAACAATTGTTGATATGATCTGTTGGCTTTCTCCAAATTATTGGCACTACAAAAGGCATACGTTTTCTTTTCCTGTTCAACCACCTGCGAAGATTTGTTGCGCAAGTGTTGCAGCATATGTGTAGCACCCAGCTCTTATCATGATCTCCAGTTTTGCAGTCAAAATACAGGTGGTAGGTCTTCTAAACCACAGCGGTTATACTGTACTTTTGTGACACAAAAGTCACTTCACCACAAACATAGCAGAAGTTATCTGCATTGTTCACACAAGTATGAGGCATTGCTGATCCCTTTCATAAATCAAACACAGTTCAAAATCAAACACTGACAAATGACACTATATGATTTCTGGAGCTGATCTAGGACAATTTATTCAGCAAAGTGATGTAAACTGAATTATGAATGTATCATTCATGACTTTTAGGAATAACATAATATAATTCATATCATGTATGGTGTAATACAAGCTTCAGGTTACATCATTCATTGTTGTGCCCAAAAAGCAAGCTCTGTCCAAACCCAATCATATATTTATTTATAAATTCTGTCTAAAATGTATATTAGTCATTTCTGGTTTAATTTATGATCCTTTCCCTTTTTGCAGGCCCGCCCCCCGCTTCGCCACCCCGCCCTCCTGTTACCGCCAGATTTTCTAAGTTCTGTGACCTTAGAAAATCCAGGCCTAAGTGAGAAGAAGACCAGCGAGGCCAGGGTGGAGCCCTTCCCACTATGGCCCAAAGTGAGGAGACTGGCAAGGCTAAGGTGGAGCCCATTCAACCACGGCCCAAAGTGAGGAGACCAGCAGGACCATGGTGGAGCCCATCCCACCATGGCCTGAAGTGAGAATACTGGTGGGGTCATGGTGGAGCCCATCCCATCACAGCCCAAAATGGGAAACTGGCAAGGCTGTGGTGGAGCCCATCCCACCATGGCCTGAATTGAGGAGCCCGGCAGGTATATTTCTTACTTTTCGTTTCTCTTTTAATAATAAACACACAAACTCTAAGCTTTGCCTGTAATTAAAAACTCACCTGAGCTAAAAATTCCAATTTATCCCTATCAATTAAAAAGCAGAATGAAAATACAAACAAAAAACACCCTTTGAAATGTCTGAATGCTAATGCCAGAAGTCTAAGAAGTAAGATGGGAGAAATAGAATGTATAGCAGTGAGTGATAACATAGACTTAATTGGCATCTCAGACACATGGTGGAAGGAGGATAACCAATGAAACAGTGCTATACCAGGGTACAAATTATATTGCAATTTCAGAGAGGAACATCTGGGAGGCAGGGTGGCGCTTTATGTCCAGGATGGCATAGAGTCCAACAGGATAAATATTCTGCATGAGACTAAATGTACAATCAAATCTTTATGGGTAGAAATCTCTTGTGTGTTCAGGAAGAGTATAGTGATAGGAGTATACTATCGTCCACCTGGCCAAGATGATGAGACGGACAGTGAAATGCTAAGAGAAGTTAGAGAAGGTAACCAAATTGGTGTTGCATTGGAGGTGGATCCTTGGCCCAAGGTGAGGTTGATGCTACCCGTAGGACAAGCCCTACAGGTTCCCACCATCAGGAGGTGGAGCAGACTAGGAGACGGAGGCCGACTGGAGCTTCACCAATACCAGCCCACATTCCCCGCAGATTGAGCCCTTGGGTGCCTGGGCCAGCTGGTCTTAGGCAGGCCTCCATCAGACAACTCCCAGTGGATGTTGTAGCAGGGAGCCAGAGACCAGCAGAGGTATTGGAGGGACTGAAGCAGGTCCGGATGAGGCAGGGATCCAGAGGCCCGGGCGCCAAGGATGGGGCAGGAACAAGAACGGGTGATGCCCGGGTAATAGAAGGCTGGAGCCTGAGAAGGCCAAGTCCAGGGAGATACCAAAGGCATAGTCAAGAACAGACAGCAGTCAGGGCAGGCGGCAGAGCTAGTCAAGGTGCAGAGTCCAACAAAGCAAGGGTCAAAGCCAGAAGTCAGTCCTGAGCATGGTCCAAATGTAGCAAGGGTCAAAGCCAGAGGTCAGTTCAAGCAGGGCTAGGTAGGAGCTAAGAAGGCAATCAGGATCTGGGACCAGGAACCAGGAACAAAGTCAGGAACAGGAACCAGGAATGAAGTCAGGAACTGGAACAAGCCACAAGCACACGACAAGCATGGAGACCTGTTGCCAAGGCAAGGAACGAGTGGTGGCCCCTGCCTTAAGTAGCAGGGCCTGATGATGTCATCATCTAGGGCCACGGGTTAGTTTCCTGCTGCGGCCCCCTTAAATGCCGGCAAGGCACACGTACGTGCCTAGGAGAGGCAGGACGCTGGACGGCAGTGTCTCTCTACGGTACACGTGGAGAGACCCGCCGGGAGCTGGGGAAGTCTGCAGAGGAGCCAGGAACAGCCGTGAAGGCAACGGGGGTGCGGGAACTCAGACGGCCACCTACTGCCGTGAATTAGGACCGGCCAGGTCCAGGAGTCGGGCGCTGGAGATAAGTGGGCCTGCCGCCGGCGGGACGCACAACAATTGGTAGTGCAGTAATAATGGGAGATTTCAATTACCCTAATATTGACTGGGTAAATGTAACATCGGGACATGCTAGAGAGATAAAGTTCCTGGATGGAATAAAAAGCAGTTTTATGGAGCAATAAGTTCAAAAACCGACAAGAGAGGGAGCAATTTTAGATCTAATTCTCAGTGGAGCACAGGATTTAATGAGAGATGTAACGGTGGTGGGGCTGCTTGGCAATAGTGATCATAATTTGGTCAAATTTGAATTAATGTTATGCCCGTCATTCGCAGATGGCTGCGACCAAGCTTACTTACATCCTGCATCATTCTCCAGCCCTCCGAGTCTGCTCGCGGCACAGGCCAGTCTCCATCACCGTGTTCCCCATGGCTCCTCGTGGCGGCTGAGACACCGCCGCCACCCACGTCGTCTCCGGGCCTTCCTAAGCGTGCACACACACCACTGAGCCCTCCTTTGAAGCCGCTTCAGAGGGAACCTCAGGGGCGTTCCTGTTTGATGATGTCATCAGATCAAGGTACTTAATCTCCACCTTCGCCCTCAGCTAGCCGACTTGGCAACAAGTTCCATACGTCTCTACTAGCTCCTGCTCCGTGTTCCTGTGGCTACGCTATTGGACTCCTTTGAACTTTGGATTCTGTCTGGTACCCACTCCTTGGGGGTCAGTGGGTGCTGTCTACAGGGACCTTGTCTCCTGGCCTTTCCTGCTCCTTGGGCTGGCCCTGCCCTTCCTGGAGTCCTACTCTGCAAGGCTCCCCACTCCTCACGGCTGCCCCCGGAACACCTTTACCACTCAGGAGTTTACTCTAGTGCTTCCCCGCTCCTCGGGGTTGAGCCTACGTGCTGTGTTGGACTGTCAGCGCTTCCCCGCTCCTCAGGGCTGCACCCTCATACTATTCAAGAGACTCTCAGCACCATCCCGCTCCTCGGGGCAGTGCTCTCATGCTACACTGTGACTGTCCACGCCTCACCGCACCTCAGGGTTGCATTTACTTGCTACTAAGAGTGCCAGCACTTACCCGCTTCTCGGGGCTGTGCTTCTCTATCATACTGAGACTGTCTGTGCTCCCTGCTCCTTGAGTTTCAATCTACATCATCATCAGAGACCTGACTCGGGCTTCCCTGCTCCGCAGGTTGGCCTACGACACTACAGCTGCACCTCCCTCGCTCCGCAGCTCCGCCCCTCGGTATATCTCCGGTATACCTCCTGCACGCCAGTTTCATGCCTGCCCGCTCTGCAGCCTGCCTGGAACCTTCCCCCTCAGAGGTCTCAGTCCAGGTACTATCCTCAGCCTGCTTGTCTACTGGGGAATTCCTCCTGACTCCTCGGGATCTTTCCACAATCTCTCCCAGAGCTCCCTGCCGTGCCTGACCTCACCTCCCTATGGTATGGGCCTGTGGGGCTCCTCCCCACAGGTAGTAACAATTCACACCTTGGGCCAAGGGTCCACATACCCACAAACCTTAACTATTAATGACTGGAAGGGGGACAGTAAGCTAGTGCTAAACTTTCAAAAGGGAAACTTTGATAAAATGAGAAAAATAGAAAAAACTGAAAGCAGCAGCTACAATGTTAAAAAGTGTGCAAGAGGCATGGACATTGTTAAAAAAAATACCATCCTAGAAGCACAGTCCAGATGTATTCCACACATTAAGAAAGGTGGAAGGAAGGCAAAACGATTACCAGCATGATTAATTCGTCCAGTGAGTCAGGTGTTTGGCGATCATTCGTCCTTCAAACTGTTATCCAGGCCTCAGTAGAAGAGAGTCTTGAGACATTTGGGGTCCCAGCAAAGTTCTACCGCAAGAGTTTTGAACTCTATGGCAAATTCAGCCAATGATCTGCTGCCTTGCTTCAAATCCACTAAAGCAGAACTGGCTATAGACATTCGAGCAGGGTCATCAAAAACGGATTTAAACAAGTCCATAAATCCTTCTGTGTCCTTCAAAATAGAGTCCTTGTGTTCCCACAAGGTAGATGCCCATGACAAAGCCCTACCATCCAGGTATAAAAGGGTGTAGGTAGTCTTAGAGAGAGCTGTAGGAAATAGAGACGGCTGTAAGGCAAAGTGCATGCAGCACTGGTTTAAAAAGCCCCGGGTCTTCTGGATTTCTCCGGAAAAGCGGATTGGATCCACCAGTGGTACAGCAGTCTTCAAAGTTACCTCCGGTGATTGACCTTCTTGGTTGGAGGTTGTGCCTTGAACCTTCTGTGTGTGTAGTTGAGGAAATGCTGAAGTAATCTTCTCCAAAGCGTCTTGCTGCTCCACAATGCGTTGGGCCAGTCCCGGTATGGCCTGCAAAGCACTGAGTTGTGCCGGATCCATGGAGTTAGCAATCTGTTACTAATCTGCTGCTAGGAGTTAGCAATCTAGACCGAAAAAGAAAGGAGGAGGAATTCTACTTGCTGCAAAAAAACAATTGGGTATAACACTACAACAATCATACTCCACCTCAAAACTTGAATGCTCCATATTCAAATCTCAACATCTACAAATATTCCTCATCTACGCCACACCAGGAACTCTAGAGGCTAACCCCTCCCCTCTAATAGAGATGATAGCCAAACACCTAAATTCAGACAAACCAACCATCATACTGGGAGACTTCAACATTCACGTAGACTCCACCCCTCAATCCACTAACTGCGAAACCTTCCTTACCTCCCTCAGTCACCTTGGATTCACACAAATAATCAGCGGGCCCACTCACAAAGCAGGTCATACATTAGACCTCATATTTATCAACGATAGCTGGTCCATCCATACAAATCCCACCTGCACGCCAATCCCATGGTCAGACCACCAGCTTATAGACACAACCCTCAAAATGAAAAACACACCTCCTCCAAACATCTCCAAAACCACCATCCATTTCAGGAAACCATGCGCACTGGAGTTACTCAACGAACAATGCTCCAAAGACCTCAAACAAATTGACTTCTCAGACGCCAACACAGCCACCACGTCATGGATCAAACTCACGAACAAAATAGCTGATCAACTCTGCCCAACCTCCTCAAAAGAAATCCAACCAACACGAGACAACAGAAAACCATGGTTCACCCCGGAACTCAAAACCCTGAAACAGAAACTACGAAACAAAGAACAAAGCTGGAGAAACAACCCTTCTCCCACATCCAGACTTGACTACAAAGCCACCCTCAACACCTACAGAAACGCCATACACAAAACAAAAAAGGACTTCTATGCAAAAAGAATTCATAACTTCATCTTCGACTCGAAGGCTTTATTCTCCTACGTTTCATCACTCACCAAACCAACACCACCATCCATTCCAGACCAACTAGCGCTCAGTAAGGCCAACGAACTAGCCACCTACTTCAAAACAAAAATCTCAAACCTCACCCTCTCCCTTACAACCCACCAAACTTTTCCAACACTTCATAGCACATACCAACTCACTCTGAACTCTAGACTAGAGTCATTCGAGCCCACATCAGCCATGGAGATTGAAAATTTACTTAAAAAAATTAAACCATCGGCACATCCCTCGGACCCATTCCCTACTAATTTGCTCACTGCCATCTCTAGCACCGTCGCAAAACCTATTGCAGAAATCATCAATACCTCCTTAGCCATGGGCACAGTTCCTAATCAGCTAAAACTTGCAATCCTCAAACCCCTACTGAAAAAACCAACTGCATCACCCATGGACCCAGCCAACTACAGACCCATTGCAAACCTGCCCCTGATCTCCAAACTGATGGAAAAAGCGGTAAATAAACAACTCTCCGAATACCTCGAGGAGCACAGCATTCTTTCCCCGGCACAATATGGTTTTCGCAAATCTCGAAGCACAGAGTCCCTTCTTCTTTCCCTCACTGATAATTTACTTTTGAACCTGGAGAAAAAACAGTCATTCTTACTGGTCCTACTAGACCTATCTTCAGCGTTCGACACGGTAAATCACTCACAACTCCTAGAACAACTATCAAACATAGGAATCAAAGGCACAGCTCTCTGTTGGTTCAAATCATTCCTATCCAACAGGTTTTACAAGGTCAGAATTAACAACAAGGAATCTGACCCCATCCTATCAGACCAAGGCGTACCACAAGGTTCATCCCTCTCCCCTACCCTGTTCAACATTTACCTCCTCCCCCTCTGCCATCTGCTATCTCAACTCAAGCTTACTCATTACCTCTATGCAGACGACATCCAGATCCTAATCCCCATCACAGAATCAATTCAAAAAACCTTCATCTACTGGGAGAATTGTCTTAAACCAATTAAACAACTACTCTCCAGCCTAAACCTGATTCTAAACTCCAGCAAAACAGAGCTGCTACTAATCTCACACAACCCGAACCACCACCCACCTAGTCTGGCACAAACCACATCTTTAAACATGGAGCTCTCTGCAGACGTCAGAAATTTAGGAACTTGGCTTGACAATCAACTTAACCTTAAAAAATTCATAAACACAACCACCAAGGATTGCTTCTTTAAACTACAGGTCCTAAAGAAACTAAAGCCACTCCTTCACTTCAATGACTTTCGCCTCGTTCTTCAATCCATTATTTTTTCGAAACTTGATTACTGCAACTCAATCTTACTGGGCCTCCCCTCCAACAGCATCAAACCCCTACAGATGGTACAAAACGCCGCAGCCAGAATCCTAACTAACACTAATAGAAGAGACCATATTACCCCCATCTTGAGCTACCTCCACTGGCTACCCATCAAACAGAGAATCATATATAAAACCTTAACCATTATCCATAAAACAATTCATAATGTCGCACCTATATCTCTACAAACTCAACTTCGCCTACACTCATCGGCCAGACCCATCAGAAGCGCCTACAAAGGCACATTAGTCGCAGCTCCCGCCAAATCAACGCTAAGAAAAAGAGCACTATCCACTGCGGGACCACATCAATGGAATGCGCTCCCACCAGACATAAGACTCGAACCCAACCTACCAGAGTTCAAAAAAAGGTTAAAAACCTGGCTCTTCAGGCAAGCGTTCCAATTCCCAGAGTGTAACTAGGCACCTCCTCCTGTCTTTCAGATCCAACCATTGCAAGGTGTCACAAACACATTGACACTCAATTTCATACACGGACTTGATTATTCGCAATATCTATCTATTTAAGTCATCCTTCTCATATTATATTATTTAACCGATTACTTGCAGACTATATACGCTACTTAAGTTCATTGTAAAATGTGAACACGAATAATGTTATAATAATATTATCTGTTTGTTAAATACTATTGTTATTTTCACTGTTCCTTGTAATAATGTTCAATAGTTGATTGTTATTGTTCTATGTTCTATGTAAAAAACCCCAGTCTAACCTCCCAGACCAGGGCAACCTTTTCGTTACTTGTAAACCGGATTGATTTGTATTGCATACAGGAATTCCGGTATATAAAAAAATTAAAATAAATAAATAAATAAATCTGTTATTGATCTGATGCCTGATGGGAGGAGAAATCAGATAGGAATTAGCAATCTGTTCAGGACTGAGTTGCTGGAGTAGCAATCTGTTGTTATATATGAGAGTTGAGGGTGAATCCTTGGACCAATGGCAGATGACCACGTTCCCGGGGAATGATCCCGAGAGGGACCACCAGTCAGGCTCAGAGTTAGGAGACAAACACACACTAGTTCTTTTATTAGACAGTATACTGAACCACCAAAGATGGCAGTAGTGAACTGGTAAGCCCAGCTGGGCTGTTGTCCCTCATATACTGGAACAGCGATCTCTGGAGGCTGAGCTGAAGAGAGACTGAGATATAGTGAGTAGGCAGGGTATGCAGATGGTAACACTCACACAATGTCCCGATGAAGCCCAGGAGCTGGAAAGTATAGGCCCTCGAGGAGCGAGTACCTGGTTCCAGGGAAAGCTCAGAGAGAACGATGGTAACTCACTGAAGTAGCTGATATAGTTGGTAGTGAAGACTTCCAGGAGGAACGAGTACCGGTTCCAGACTATCACCTGAAAAAACAAAGAGAGAGCGAGGCCCCCAAGGAGCGGGTACCTCTGGTAAATCCAAGGAGGCAGAGTTGCTAAGGTAGCAAAACCCTTGCTAACTCGATGTGTTAGCAAATTGCAAGACTTTAAATATCCGTCGCGGGTGATGTCATCTTTGGGGGATGCCCCCGAGGTTCGCACCAATGCTGGTACTTCAATTGGGGCCGTGCCGCACATACGCCCCTAGGCCTCCAGGAAACATGGCGATTACAATGTTGAGCCAGTCCAGGAATGCCCGAGGACAAGTGGCAGAATGCCGCGGTAGCCAGTTTTCCCACGGACGGAGAGGGAGGCGCCAGAGAGGTAAGGAGGGTGGAGAGAGGGCGTCGGGCACCGATGGACACAACAGTGTTAACTGAAGAGGATGTTGGGGAAATTCCAGTTCCGGAGAAGGCTTTCATGGGTAATGATTCAGATGGACTGAACCAAAACACGGTGAGCCTAGAAGATGTGGTAGGCCTGATTGACAAACTGAAGAGTAGTAAACTACCTGGAACACATGGTATACACCCCAGGGTTCTGAAGGAACTCAAAAATGAAATTTCAGATCTATTAGTAAAAATTTGTAACCTACCATTAAAATCATCCATTGTACCTGAAGACTGGAGGATGGCTAATGTAGCCCCCCATATTTAAAAAGGGCTCCAGGGGCGATATAGGAAACTACAGACCAGTTAGCCTGACTTCAGTGCCAGGAAAAATAGTGGAAAGTGTTCTAAAGATCAAAATCACAAAACATATAGAAAGGCATGGTTTAATGGAACAAAGTCAGCATGGCTTTACCCAAGGAAAGTCTTGCCTCACAAATCTGCTTCACTTTTTTGAAGGAGTTAATAAACATGTAGATAAAGGTGAACTGGTATGTGTAATGTATTTGGATTTTCAGAAAGCATTTCACAAAGTTCCTCATGAGAGGCTTCTAGGAAAAGTAAAAAGTCATGGGATAGGTGGCGATGTGCTTTCGTGGATTACAAACTGGTTAAAAGACAGGAAACAGAGAGTAGGATTAAATGGTCAATTTTCTCAGTGGAAGGGGTTTGGCAGTGGAGTCACTCAGGGAACTGTACTGGGACCCGTGCTTTTCAATATATTTATAAATGATCTGGAAAGGAATACGACGAGTGAGGTAATCAAATTTGCAGATGATACAAAATTATTCAGAGTAGTTTAATTACAAGCAGATTGTGATAAATTGTAGGAGGAGCTTGTGAGAATGGAAAACTGGGCATCGAAATGGTAGATGAAATTTAATGTGGATAAGTGCAAGGTGATATATATATAGAAAAATAACCCATGCTATAGTTACACGATGTTAGGTTCCATATTAGGAGCTACCACCCAGGAAAGAGATTTAGGCATCATACTGGATAATATATTGAAATCGTTGGCTCAGTGTGCTGCGGCAGTCAAAAAAGCAAACAGAATGTTAGGAATTATTAGGAAGGGAATGTTGAATAAAACGGAAAATGTCATAATGCCTCTGTATCGCTCCATGGTGAGACCGCACCTTGAATACTGTGTACAATTCTGGTAGCTGCATCTCAAAAAAGATATAGTTGCAATGGAGAAGGTACAGAGAAGGGCAATCAAAATGATAAAGGGGATAGAACAGGTCCCCTATGAGGAAAGTCTAAAGAGGTTATGTCTGATCAGCTTGGAGAAGAGACGGCTGAGGGGGGATATGATAGAGGTGTTTAAACTCATGAGAGGTCTGGAATGGGTAAATGTGAATCGGTTATTTACTCTTTCGGATAATAGAAGGACTAGGAGGCACTCCATGAAATTAGCATGTAGCACATTTAAAACTAATCAGAGAAAGTTCTTTTTCACTCAGTTCACAATTTAACTCTGGAATTTGTTGCTTTGGGATATAGTTAGTGCAGTTAGTGTAGCTGGGTTTAAAAAAGGTTTGGATAAGTTCTTGGATGAGAAGTCCATTACCTGCTATTAATCAAGTTGACCTAGTAAATAGCCACTGATATTACTAGCATCAGTAGCATGGGATAGACTTAGTTTTTGGGTACTTGCCATGTACTTATAGCCTAGATTGGCCACTGTTGGAAACAGGAAACTGGGCTTGATGGACCCTTGGTCTGAGCCAGTATGGCATGTTCTTATATTCTATTTCCTACTTTTTGACTTGCTTTTTATAACAAACACACACTCACTCTGTTGCGTCCGTCGCTGCTCGACGCCCTCACTCCGCCCTCTCTACCTCTGTGGCGACTCCCTCCGGGTCTGATGGTCGGTTTGCTGCCGCAGCGTCTCCATGCCATCTCCCTCCGGCGTCCCCGGACCGGCACAATGCTGCAAATCCGCCATTTTGCCTGATGACATAGGGCACGCGCGCGCGTTCCCACTGATGTACCAGCAAGGGCGTGAACCTCAGGGGCGTCCCCCAGTTGACGTCATCCGCTTCCAATATAAAATGTCTCAGTATTCACTAACGAATTGAGTTAGCAAGGATTCGTCCAAGCTACTCTGCCTCCTCGGACTTACCAGAGGTACCCGCTCCTCGGGAGCCTTGCTCTCTTTTCTTTATTTCAGATTGCAGATAGGAACCGGTACTCGCTCCTCGAGGGACCATGTTCCTGAACATTCTGAAGATTCTCTACTCCCTGGAAGCTATCGCAGATACAGACAATTGTGAGTTACCATCGCTCTCTCAGAGCTTTCCCTGGAACCAGGTACTCGCTCCTCGAGGGCCTAACCCTTTCCAGCTACTGAGCTTCCTCAAGACCTTACGTGAGTTTTGTCATCCAGTTCTGGCTGTGAACACAGCATACCCTGTCTACTCACTATCTATAGTTTCTCTACAGCTCAGCAACCCTGGGATCGCTGTTCCAGTACCTGAGGGACTTCAGCCCTGCTGGGCATATCAGCTCACTACTGCCATCTCTGGTGGTTCTACTAACCTGTCTAATAAAAGTACTATCTGTGTCTGTCTCCATACCCAAGCCTAACCGGTGGTCCCTCTCAGGATATCCTCCTGGGGGCACTGTCATCTGCCATCGGCCCAAGGATTCACCTATCTACATTTCCTCTATAGCTGAGTGCCCTCTCCAAGCACTCCGCTGGTACAGATTGCTACTCCTTCCCCATCAGGGGTCTTTAGCAATAGAATCCATAACAGTTTGCTATCTCCGCAGTCTAAACACTAACATATTGTTATCTACTCCCTCTACAGGAACTGAACATATCAGATTGCTACTCCTTCCTTCTTAATGAGTAGATCATACAGATAGCTAACCCCTCCTTCCACAGGAGCAGATTCATAACTGATTGCTAACTCCTCACGGAGAACCCTAACAGATTGCTAACTCCTCCCTACTCGGGAGCCAGTTCATAACAGATTGATAACTCCTCCTTCTCCAGGAGGAGATTCATATCAAGATTGCTAACTCCTCCCTCTCCAGGAGGAGTGCACAAGATTGCTAACTACCTAGCAGATTTCTAACACACACACACACACACACACACTAAAGAACATACTTCATTGGTTTAGCTCTCCTCAAAACTTTTTTAAGTCCTAAAATTTCCCAAGCAATGCTAATTGATCCTCTTCAGCCACCAGCAAGTTGATCCTCTTCTCTTAGTGCTCCTACTGGATTTTAGATTTCTGAGCATTTCCCCTGCAGTATATCTTCTGCTTCTAAGGCAAGTTAGTACAACACAGTCCCTTTGGTGATTTACACTTCAGTTAACCTGAGTGACTCACTGCTATTGTGTTTAACAAATGTTGACACTTACTCAAATCAATCACACTACTCTAACACCTTTTCAAGGTGAGTAACTGGCCTTTTTCAACTTTTTACTTTGGTATACACAACTCTAAGCTATTTCCTACCTTTGGGGTTGCTTTTTAGAACAAACACATAAACTCTAAGCTATTTCCTACTTTTTAGCTTGCCTTTTAGAACACACACATACACTAAAGAATATACAGCAATAGTTTACCTCTCCCTAAAACATTTTAAGTTCTAAAATGTCCCAAGCAATACTTACTGATCCTCTTCAGCCACCAGCAACTTGATCTTCTCCTCTTAGTGCTCCCACTGGATTGTGGGTTTCTGAGCACTTCCCCTGCGATATATCTTCTGCTTCTAAGGCAAGTTAGTACAACACAATCCCTTTGGTGATTTACCCTTCAGTTAGTTAGCCTGAGTGACTCAATGCTATTCTGTTTAACAAATACTGGCACTTACTCAAATCAATCACACTACTCTAACACATTTTCAAGGTGAGTAAATTACCTTTTTCAACCTTTTTACTTAGGTATACACAACTTTAAGCTATTTACTATATTTTGGCTTGCTTTTTAGAACAAGCACACAAATTCTAAGTTATTTCCTACATTTTGGCTTGCTTTTTATAACATACACACACTAAAGAATATACCCTCATAGTTTACCTCTCCCCAAAATGTTTTAAGTTCTAACAGTTCCCAAAGCAATACTTACTGATTCTCTTCAACCACCAGTAACATGATGCTCTCCTCTCAGTGCTCCCTATTTGTGCTTTCATCTAATGAAACTATCAACACAGTGTTTAAAATGGAAAAAGTAACTACAACCCTAGTAAACTGGATACATTTCCAGGCAGCAGCACATATTTGGAACCCCCCAATTGGGTATGCCCCTATGCATATTTTATCTGCTCAACTTCCAGAATAGTGTCCTTGTAAGTTGAGAAGCTTGTAAACGAAAGGCAGAAAAGAAAAGGAAAGAGAGGAGTGTAAATAAATGACTATATAAGTAACTGTAACTACTTTGATTTCCCCTTATTGAATTGCAGTTATTCAATGTTTTGATACAGTTCATTGGATGAAATGTAAATAGATCTTAAATATCATGCCCTTTTCTAAGTAAAGAGACTTTTCTTTGTGAATCATAATCCAGTAGGAAATGTACTGTTGCATTTGGCAGCCTGTGAGGTACCCCATCGGACCACCATACTCACCCCCAATTCTCCAGGGCGGGTGCCCCATGTCCTGGTCTGGGGAGTGAAGTTTGGCGCGTTGCACTGCTGCGCATGCCAGGGCCGGTGTGGTGCACAGCTCCTTCTTCGAGGCATTCCTTGTGTGGGCCACCCTTGTCTCTCTCTGCCCTTCCCCCAGTTTGGCGCTCGCACAGGACAGCCTGGCCTCTTAAAGGGCCAACAGCAGGGGGATGGGACCTGAAGTTCATGACCCTTACTGATGACCTCATCAAATCTGGGACTATTTAATGCCAGGCCCTGCCTTCAATCAGGGCCTTGGGAACAGGTCCAGCTCGTGAGAGTGCATTGATGCTGCGTTCCAGTGTTCCTGATCCTGAGTTCCTGCCTGTTCCTGATCCTGTGGTTCCGCTCGACCATGCTCCTGGTACCGTGCTCTTTGGATTGTCTTCTTGGTTTTCACTTCGGCTTGGTATCCTGATTCTGCATGTCTGCTGCCCGTCCTGACCTTTGGTTTGCTTCTTGGTTCCTGTGTGTCCGCCGCTTGCCCTGATCTTCTGCCTGTTTCATCGTGCTGCCTGGTTGCTGCCTGCCCTGACTTCTGGACTGTCCCTGGTTACCCTTGATCTCTGCCAGCCTCGACCCGGACTCCCTGACACTGCTTCTTCTCTTGGACCCTCTTCGCCAGGAGACCCGCACCTAAGTCCTGCCGGCCCCGGCACCCAAGGGCTCAACCTGAGGGGAACGAGGGCTGGTATAGGTGAAGCTCCAGCCGGGTCTCCTTCTCCTGCACTGCCTTCTGGTGACGAGGTCCACTGGGGACCTTCCCCCAGTGGTGGGTCCAATCTTTGACTCGGCTCAAGGGTCCACACCACTAATATGTACATCTAGTAGGGATGTGCATTCGTTTGAAACAAAAGTGTAAAAACTAGACAAATGAGCCCATTTTCATTTTGTTTCAAATGAACCACAACTGTAAAAAAAAAAGTGTGTATTTTTTCATTTTTAGCAAATAGTGTGTACTATTTGCTAATTATGCACGCTATTTACAAATAATATGCATTATTTGCCAAAAATGAAAAATACACACCAAAAAAAGAAAAATTAAAACCCTGAAAATGAAAACCAAACAAAAAATCCCTGAAAAGTGAATTAACAAAATGAAAACAAACAAAATTAGAGTGTTCATCTCTAGTGTACAGTGCCTTGAATGTGCTAAACTCTGGAGTTGTACAGGTATCCTTTCACCAGACAGACTTTGAGATCATTCATGTCCCAACTACAGACAAGTACCCCCATACGTTTGTATGTAACACAGGAGCCAAAATTATACATGCAACTTTATGAAGAAGCATCTTACCCTACAGTAGAGATTTCAACCTTCAACCTTCCTTGAAAACAATGGACAACCTCAGAAAAATAATCACAAGGCATTGAAGATATGGTCACATCACACTCTCTGCAAGTGGAAGATAAGAGAAGACCCAAAATGCAGCTGAATCCTTGAGTCTCAGACCATACAGCAAATTATATCAACCTGTCCATTAAGATCTCTCACTGGAGGCAACTCACAAGAGGTCATTGAATTAATGGATTAATAGAGTGGACATCATCGTATAAAGTTTTTCATGTCATATGAAAGAAGAAGAGCATTGTGAAACCAGATGAATTGTTGCCAAAATCTGATACGGGAAACACTACACATTCTCTATCACTGGTACACTGTATGCAGACAGCTCATCTCACATATTCACCCTGAGTGACCCACTGCATATCCAATATACTTCCAAATGTAACAAAGCTGCACCTTTCTTCTTACATTTTTTGTGATGTAAACACCCTCATACCCCCTCCTCGCAAGAGTTTAGCCAGCAATGAGCATCATTCATTTAGCTACTGATGACCTATTAATGTCTAAATCTAGCCACAGGCCAGAAGAGGATTTAAACATATTCTTTAAATATATATCAGTGTCACAATGTTTCCTCTTCCCCGGCCCACTCTTAAAAAGCTTCATATTTTAATATTATCCACCTTGATTCAACTAAATTATTTTACCTTTCTAAGGTAAATATAGTCAAAATCCTGAATAGCAATTATCATAAAAGCAGATACTCTAAAATATTTGGCAAAAAAAGAGAGAATATTTGCCTGAAAAAGATATTGGAAGCAAACAGAGAGTTATGCCATTAATGCCCTCCTCTCTGGTCATAGACATGCCCACAAACACCTATTCATCCAAATACATATACATGCGCCTTTTATTTATCTTTGAGAGCCCACAGACTTTAATATATTATTTCTAATCAAAAGCCACAGGAACTCCAGGGTGGAGCATTCTTGCAACTTATTACTTCCTATGGGAGTAATTTTGAAATGTTTAAAATCTTTTTTATGCTTAGGAAAAAAAAAATAAAAATTAGTCTTCAAGAAACTATTTTCTTTTACTCTATTTGAAAAGATGCCAACAATATTTTGAATAACTTGCCACTGTTTTTAAATCACTGACTGAGCTGCTTCCTGTCATTGGCAGCATATCTGCAATGCATATTTAAGTGACGCCTGTTAGCCTTTTTCTCCTAGCTTTGAGCTGGGCCACTGGCTAAGCAGTGCTGCTGCCCTGCCCCTCTTTCCCTGTAGCACCTTTCTGGAAGCCTATGGGTGCCATCGTGATCAAGTGAGCATGGCTGAGAGCTGCCAGAGGTGCTCCTAGAGCCAACATGCAGGGTAGGGGGCGCTCCTGTAGCTAAATGTAGCTGGAAGGAGGCTGCCTGCTCCCCCTCCCATTCCCTCTCTGGGAGATACTGGCCATGCTATGGGAACTTATCACACATTATTACCTTATATGTGATCTGAAAAATCTAAGAAAGGACACCAGGTTGTCTCAGAAAACAGACTATTTTATTTTCAGACACTTCAGGTTTAGTAGTTAGAATAAAATAAACATGTCTATAACATCCTGAGTAAAGCTCTGCATCATTAGTAAACTTAGCATATCAGAGGCCTTGACTTGCTTTGGTTATATTAATTAATAAACATAACCAGCTAGCCCTATGACTGTAGAAGATTACCATCGGTTCTCACGTTTATAGAGGTCCAGTTTGCAGATCCATGGGAGACACTCTGGTTCATGGAGGATGTTCCTAGAGTGCAGCGCAGGTTGAAGTCTCTGTTGTCGCATCCACGGTGCAGCGGGCAGGACCTTCTCTTAAGTGTGGAGACCTCCGGCAGGCTGAAGCGGGTCTGCTGGCTGTAGAGAGGGGCAGTTAGCAATGGCTCAGGCATCGTCTTCAGGTGTTAATGAATCTCTCTCCAACAGCCACCGCCCTGAAACTCTCTCTGCTGCAGTTTTTAACGGTCAGGACATGAATATGCAACATTTCATGCATAGTCAGTCAGAGCATGAAAGGAGGTTATTTCTTCATTTCATGATGCTGCCACCCTCTCCCATCAAGAGAGAGGTGTTACTGTTCCTGCTACATGGTTACTTTGGAGTAGGGTCCGGTCCGGTCCAATAATCTCGTGACCAGAGTGCAGGGTCAGTGATTTTCTGTGAGATGACCTGTCTGATGGTTTCACCCTTTGGACAGGCTCTTTTCATCTCCAAGCAGATTTGGGTTGTGGCAGAGTTCACTTGTGAGTCCTCCTGTCTGATAAGCCCTCCTTCTTGGATTGTTTATTTCTTGTTTCCAGGCAAACTTTGGGACCTGTCCCTGGGTAGATTAAGTTGGTTTTGGTCAAAAGTTCCTCATCTTGTATATGGAAAAAGACAATCAGACCTTAGAGGGGCTCTCGGTACACAGTTTGCTAGCAGAACAAATAGCTCAGCAATAAATTGCTTCTTCAGGTCAAAGTTCATTACCTCTGTATCCCTTAGCTGGAATACAAGTCTGAGTCCATATTGTGATCAGAATTCATATTTTGTTGC
Organism: Rhinatrema bivittatum; assembly: GCF_901001135.1. NCBI lineage: Eukaryota > Metazoa > Chordata > Amphibia > Gymnophiona > Rhinatrematidae > Rhinatrema > Rhinatrema bivittatum. The sequence continues at coordinate 118,994,586 of NC_042619.1, forward strand.
ATACATAAGAACATAAGAACATAAGAAAATGCCATACTGGATCAGACCAAGGGTCCATCAAGCCCAGCATCCTGTTTCCAACAGTGGCCAATCCAGGCCATAAGAACCTGGCAAGTACCCAAAAACTAAGTCTATTTCATGTTACCATTGCTAATGGCAGTGGCTATTCTCTAAGGGGTAGATTTTCAAATAGCGCGATTTGGCGTACTTTTGTTGGCGCATCAGGCGCAAACAAAAGTATGCTGGATTTTAGTAGATATGCACGTAACCGCGCGTATCCGCTAAAATCCGGGATCGGCGCGCGCAAGGCTATCGATTCTGTATAGCCGGCGCGCGCCGAGCCGCGCAGCCTACCTCCGTTCCCTCCGAGGCTGCTCCGAAATCGGAGCGGCCTCAGAGGGAACTTTCTTTTGCCCTCCCCTCACCTTCCCCTCCCTTCCCCTACCTAACCCACCCGCCCGGCCCTGTCTAAACCCCTCCTTACCTTTGTCGGGGGATTTACGCCTCCCGGAGGGAGACGTAAATCCCCGCACGCCAGCGGGCTGCTAGCGCGCCGGGACGCGACCTGGGGGTGGGCCCGGAGGGCGCGGCCATGCCCCCGGTCCGCCCCGGGCCGTAACCACGCCCCCGGGCCCGCCCCCAAAATGCTCCCGACACGCCACGAAAACACCGCGCGGATCGGGCACGCCCCGACACGCCCCCCTCTGAAAACCCCGGGACTTACGCGAGTCCCGGGGCTCTGCGCGCGCCGGTAGGCCTATATAAAATAGGCGCACCGGCGTGCAGGGCCCTGCTCGCCTAAATCCGCCTGGATTTAGACGGATTTAGGCGAGCAGGGCTCTTAAAATCCGCCCCAAAGTGAACTTAATAGCAGGTAATGGACTTCTCCTCCAAGAACTTATCCAATCCTTTTTTAAACACAGCTATACTAACTGCACTAACCACATTCTCTGGCAACAAATTCCAGAGTTTAATTGTGCGTTGAGTAAAAAAGAACTTTCTCCAATTAGTTTTAAATGTGGCCCATGCTAACTTCATGGAGTGCCCCCTAGTCTTTCTACTATCCGAAAGAGTAAATAACCGAGTCACATCTACCCGTTCTAGACCTCTCATGATTTTAAACACCTCTATCATATCCCCCCTCAGTCGTCTCTTCTCCAAGCTGAAAAATCCTAACCTCTTTAGTCTTTCCTCATAGGGGAGTTGTTCCATTCCCCTTATCATTTTGGTAGCCCTTCTCTGTACCTTCTCCATCGCAACGTTAAAACCCTCTTATATCTCCTACACTGCCATCTTCCGGGTGGAACTTCTGTATGCACTACTCCTGTGTTTCCATTGCATTCTTTGATTCTGGGGTTGGTCTCTGTGTAATGTGGCTGCTGGGTGGTCAAATTAATTGCCTGCATTGGGCACCCACATATCTCTGTCTGGCCATGACATCATGACCTCTCTTTCTTGCAATCATATTTTTTACATGTATTGAAAACCTTTAACACATATCAACCTCTGGAGACATTTGGGGGTTGGGGTGGGGCTAAGGGATGTTAGGGGTTGGTTTGTGGGCAAGTGGGGGTGGGGTTAGGGGTGTTAGAGGTGGGTTTGGGGGCAATTGGGATGGGAAAGGTTGGGGGGGGGGTGGCAATTGTGGCCATGAGGTAAAGTAAGAGGCAATAGGAATATATAGATGCTAAACCTGTTTAACATTACATTAATGGCATGACCTATATACATGTGTATCAAATGTATTGGCCTGAAAGACTTTAAAATAAACAGTTTGATCACAAAAGGGAAATGATAGACCAAGGACCTGAGTATAGTAAATGTCCAGGTGATGGAAATATCATCCTCAGGGACATAGTTCTGTTTTTGTTGCTGGCCCCTATTGCAGAGCTGACCAGTCTCTTTGTTCCAGAAGGGAGACAACTGAGCTAATTTTATTTGTAAACTAGTATCCCAAAGCTGTATAGTTTCCGAAAGACTGCATTGGCCTGCTCAACCCCTCCCAAAACAGGGTACCTCGGCTGTTCTGATATTGTCTCTACTCTGGTTTAATTTCTGGCCATGTGGCAGTACACACATTTATTTGCTTATAGGACGAGCAAAGAGCCAAGTACCAGACTCAAGGTTTCAATTGAAAAAAAAATGGAAATGTACTTTTCTCCAGGTCACTGAATCAGCTACATTAAACTGTATAGCTTGAGGACCTCAAGAAAAAGACCTGGAAGCTGAGACACAAGGAAAGGGCATGCTAGATCAGCTATGAGCCTGGCAGGAGGAGCACGGAGATAAGTTCATAACATGAGCATCAGGGAGATGACAACTAGGTCTGGGGATTTTCAGCTTCCATCACTGTTTCTACTACAGCCTTGCTACTCTACAAGACCCTGTCTCTGCCTACAGCTTCGAGAAGCCCTCATGCACAGTTATTTCATCCTTGCCTATTCTCTAGGTCACGGGCAACATTGTCATGAAGCAGTACTTGTTATGCACTTCTAGGCCTAGTATTTAACTCATGGGTATTAGATCCTACTCCTTAAGCTCTTACAATGGAAACTCAATGCCTCCCATCCAGCAAACACCCATGCACTAGGGGCAGCATTCTGGCCTTTGATGGTAGGGCACACCTCAACACAAACCACCCAGACACTCAGCCTACCTCCAAGCCCAATCACTAGCTAGGCATCATGTTTTCAAAGACAGCTTTACAGAACCTTCTGTACCTCAGGGAACCTATCTATGGCCTTGCCACCCCCTACAGGACATGAGTGTCCCACCACTAGGAGCACTTACCATTGCCTCCACCTCTCTCACTAATACAATGCCCTCTAATTGCTTGATGCACATCACACCCTGGAGCCTAGTAGCTGATGGAGTGACACATACTTTCTGTTCTCTTCACAGAATATATCAGCTCATAGAAGAGGAGGAGGAAGAGGAAGAAGAAAACAGGAAACAGCAAAAGTACTGACAAATTAGATGCAAAGCATTGATAAGGAAGGCTAAGAAAATTTGAAAAGAAGCTTGCAGAAGGAACAAAAATTCATAATAAAAACTTTTTCAGGTACATTAAAAGCAAAAGGCTTGCAAGGAGAGTCAGTTGAACCATTGGATGATTGAGGGGTAACATGTGCATTAATGGAGGACACGGCCACAGCAGAGAGATTAACTGATTCCTTTGCTTCATTTTTACTGAGGAGGATGTAAGGCAGATACCCACATGTCCACATGGGATCCTTGTAGAAATGATCAAAATCAAAACTCAGTCAATGAAGATGTTGCCAAGTATTTCCAAATTTGTATTCAAAAGTGCAGTAGATTTCGGTCCCCCGATATGGTCCGTGTTTCGCCACATGGGCAGCTTTGGGAGGGACAGAAGCCCAGAGCTGCCAACAGATAAAAGGGAGGGTATCGACAAACAAGGATCCAAAATAAAACAACAAAAATAACAGAAATGGCTATATAAAGCAAAGTATATATAACAAAGTGTAACAAAGTATATAGGACACGAAACAATAAATACTGAACAGGAGTATAAAACAATAATATAACAGAAACTAAATTAACAAAGAGAAATATTATTTATTTATTTATTTTTAATTTTTATATACCGAAGTTCTTGTAGGGACTACAAATCACTCCGGTTTACATAAAACAAAGAACTGCTCAACAGAGAGTGGAGCTTTACATGGAACCGTAGAACATATGGAACAGTATAAATGGATGACAATTAAACATAGTGAAAAATAAATAAAAATAATAGTTTAACTGGTAATAAATAAAGAATTATATTATTTACTATAAGCAGTATAACTGTTTAAAGTAGAAATAAATATTAACAATGCTAAATATAGGAAGAATGTAACAAGAGAAACATGTGACAAATTGTAATCAGAAAGGAAGAAGGGGAAAGGGGAGGAAGGAGTGGAGGAGTGGTTAGAGCAACAAGCCATGAACTGTGGAGACCAGGATGCAAGTCTCACTGTTGCTCCTTGTGACCTTGAGCAAGTCACCTTACCCTCTATTGCCTCATGTACAAACTTACCCCACAATTCATTATTCCACTATAACTATAGCAGAAAAAAAAAAAAGGGCAGGGGGGCAATAGTGTGCACCCAGCTACATCACAGCAGTGCATTTTTACCCACCGTGGCTGCGGCCACAGCATACACTGTCGCCCCCATACCACCAATGGGAAAGGTGGTGTTATTTCCAGCAATACTGCCAGCAATAATGTCTAAAATATTATCACCCACAGCAGTACCCAAATCAAAATGTTTCTAACCCTGCCTCTTTCCCTAATTTAAATCTTACCGTTACGATGCGGTAGTTATTGCATGCGTTAGGGCGTTATCATGTGCAATAACGCCCTAACGCACGCAATAATGGCCCTTCGTATTTTATTGAATGACGCTGTAATATTGTAAGCCCTCTGGGGATAGGAAAAAACAGTACCAAAACATAATCCACGGACCCCATTACCGCCGGATTTTCTAAGTTCTATGAACTTAGAAAATCCAGGCCTTAACCAGCTGGTGCTGAAAATCAGAACTAATCGGCTAAACTCTGTCCCCGACCTAGCCATACATTTGACCCCATTCCTTTTTTTAACAGGCTAAATGTTTGCACCTCTCAAACATGGTTACATTTAGCCAGTGGGAGGGAGGAATTTTTCCTTCATTAGGTTTAATCAGCAAAGTCCTGAAGTTAGCTGGGTCAATAATAAAACCTTTTGAAAAGCCATCCCTTTGTAAAGGAGACCCAAAGTGGGAGAAAGCCATTAATACATAGGCTGCTTCTTCTCCACAAAGGGATCCATCCAGGAATGGATTGTTTTGTTTTTGTTTTAATTATGTATTTTCTTATGTTATCTGCCTGGATGTCATGGCAGACTGGGTTATAAATTGGGAAACAGATAAACAAATAAATAGGTTTCATACCATATTCATAACAATATATTATAATTCAGGTTTGTTTTTTTCTCTCAATGTTAATGCTCTGGATTTCCTATGGCACAGTCACTTTATCTTTGTCATTATGCATTTTTATCTGTAAAAATAGCACCAAATGTGACAAAATATTTAGATGTCTGTGATAGGGTGGGTAATCCATTCACCGAAGATATTAATTGCAAGACTGAGGAAAGAGTTAAAAGACGAGAAATAGCTGTGAATTCTGAGCTATCCGCATATTCCTTTACAGGGCTGACCTCAGGAGGGCGCGGGGCCCAAGACGAAGCTACTGCCTTGGGGCTCCTAAATGCTGGCATGCCTGACTGCATCTCCAAGCTGACGGGAAATTATACTGTTGAGGATGGTGCTAGTACGGCAGTGTAGGGCCTGCCAATTAGCAGGATCCAAGGCAATTATGCCTATTCGCTCCCCCCCCCCCTTCCCCCACCTGTCCTCGCCCTCAAGGACGGTCTTGTTGCCATAAATCCTTTATTACGCGATATTCAGCAATCACATTAAAGAGAGATTTGGGTTGGGGTTTTTTTTAAACTCACTACCAGAAATAATCCTACTGCCTCTCTCTTACATCTGTAACAAATCCACCCTGCCCCTCTCCTTTCCCCTTCACACTACATTTTATGATTCATGTGTAATTTCTGGCAAAGTCATCTTCTGCCTAATCTGTTTGGATCTGAGAAAGGGAATGCTAACTCCCAAAAACTAGGCAAGAAGAAGATCATTCCCAAAAGCATTTCTGCTGGTCTGACTTGCAGAACTTGGCTCTTTTAATAAATCACCCACCCAGTTTGCAGGTAAACTTTCCTGGACTCAGCAGAGGCATTCCTGGGGGTGCAGTGCTGGGTCTGGACTTGCGCACATATGTTTGAAAATTCAAATGTATGCATGTAAATTTTCCCTAAAATGTTCAGTGCACTAAGTAGCAGGTGTATGTGTTTAACTTATGCACGTATGTCAGCTTTAAGAATGTGATTAATTTATGTACATATTTGCTTGCTATCTCACACTTAGTTATAAAATTACCCTCAAACTGTAATAAGTTAGTTCAATAAAAAGGTATCACTTTATTTTTTTTTATTTGTTAACTTTTATTAATGAAGTAGAAATCTTATGATGGTTATCTCGTATGATTCATAAGCTGATTGCAATCATTTTAGCTTTCAGGGTTTTTTAAATCTCCTAATCTGAAGTTCAGGCTGTCTTTGAGCATGCTTATTCTGTTTTGCTAAAGTAAGAAGAGGAGGCTGATTGTCTGCTTTCTGCATTAGCAGGTATAGGAAATATGCACTGTGAAACACACATACACACACACACACACGCACACACACACACACACACACACACACACACTTTCTCTCTGGTAAGGAAAGTGCTCTCATATCTTTTATTGGCAAAATTTGCAGATTGGGGCTGATCCATACTTTTCGTGTGTCCATATTCACTGGAAATAAATGAAGTGACCAATCTGAATTGGCCCCTTAATTATTTTTAGAATGCTTACATTACTGGGTTAGATTAAAGTATATCTCAGGTTCATTTTAAAGATATTTTTCCATCTGAGGGCTGTTTGCTGAAAATATATGTTTTAGGTTTATATAACAGCAGAATGCAATAAAATTCTGGAATATTGTTGTGTGGTCTGCTTACCTGGTAGAATAAAACCTTATCTTCATTATTTACTGTTTCATAAAGATTTCTAAATTGTTTAAATATATTACTTGGGAAACATTCATAATTGGATGATAACTTGATCCAATTGATCAGTTCCTGTATTGTATTACAGTTTAGTATGATTTTATTTTTTAAACCCATATTCAAAGCACATTCAGCGCTCGATAGCCGGAGGACTGAAGATGGCCAACGTAACCCTTATATTTAAAAAGGGCTCCAGGGGTGATCTGGAAAACTATAGACCAGGTGAGCCTGACTTCAGTGCTGGGAAAAATCATAGAAACTATTCTAAAGTTCAATATAACAGGGCATATAGAAAGACATGGTTTAATGGAGCACAGCCAGCAATGATATACCCAAGGGAAGTCTCAATGAAACAAACCGGAAGGTGGTCCCACGTAGCCAAGGCAAAAAAACAGAGGGGACTACCTTACACCGTGGAAAGACTTTTGGGCAATTCTAATAAAAGTCTTTCCACGGTGTAAGGTAGTCCCCTCTTTTTTTTTTTCCCAAGGGAAGTCTTGCATCAGAAATCTGCCATAGTTTTTTGAAGAAGTTAATAAACACATGGATAAAGATGAACAGGTAGATGTAAGATATTTAGATTTTCAAAAGACATTTGACAAAGTCCCTCATGAGAGGCTTCTAAGAAAACTAAAATATCATGGGATGGGAGGTGATGTCCTTCTGTGGATTGCAACCTGCTTAAAAGACAGGAAACAGAGAACTGGATTATATGAACTATTTTCACAGTGGAAAAAGGTAAACAGTGGAGTGCCTCAGGGATCTGTATTTGGACCTGTGCTTTTTAATATATTTCTAAATGATCTGGAAAGGGGTATGACGAGTGAGGTGATCAAATTTACAGATGACAAAAGTATTCAGAGTAGTTAAATCACAAGCAGATTGTGATAAATTGCAGGAGGATCTCGTGAGACTGAAATATTGGCTGTCCAAATGGCAGATGAAATTTAATGTGGAAAAGTGCAAGGTGAATCATATAGGGAAAAATAACCCATGCTGTCATTGCATGATATTAGGTTCCATATTAGGAGCTACCACCCAGGAAAAAGATCTGAGCGTCATAGTGGATAATACATTGGAATCATCGGTTCAGTGTGCTGCGGCAGTCAAAAAAGCAAACAGAAGGTTAGGAATAACTAGGAAAGTAATGGTAAATAAAACAGAGAATATCATAATGCCTCTGTATCGCTCCATGGTACGACTGCACCTGTGTGCAATTCTGATCGCCACATCTCAAAAAAGATATTGTTGAACTGGACAAGGTACAGAAAAGGGCAACCAAAATGATAAAGGACATGGAACGGCTTCCCTATGAGGAAAGGCTAAAGAGATTGGGGTTGTTTAGCTTGGAAAAGAGACGGCTGGAGGGTGGGGGAGGGAGTGGGGAGATGATAGAGGTCTGTGAAATCATGAAAGGACTTGAAATGGTAAATGTGAATCAATTATTTACTCTTTCAGATAACACAAGGACTAAGGGGCACTCCCTGAAGTTAGAAAGTAGCACATTTAAAACAAACTGGAGAAAATTATTTTTCACTCAATGCACAATTAAGATCTGGAATTAATTGCCAGAGGGTATGGTAAAGGCAGTCAGTGTAGCTAGGTTTAAAAAAGTTTGGATAAGTGGGGGAGAAGTGCCTTTAATCATGTTGACTTAGGGAATAGCCACAGCTTATTACTGGCATCAGTAGCATGGGATCTGTTTAATGTTTGGATACTTGCCACTACATGTAATCTAGATTGGCCATTGTTGGCCCAGTAAGGTAATTTCTTTATGTTTTTATGTTCTAGCACAGTGCTATTTAATCAAATATCTTCAAAGATATCCGGTTATGTAGCCACACAAGGGGGCCGACACAATAAAAAGCGCGGAAAGCGGGCACTGAAAAGTCAGAGCCTGCTTTCTTAACGCGCACATGGTGCCCACAAGGGGGGCGGCATGCTATATTGTAATTAGGGGGTCGCATTAGCAAAGAGGCGCGACCTTAGCACCTTCTTGCTAATGCGACCCCGCGGTTACTAGCGTTCTACCGGTTATGAACACCCGATGCCGATAAACTCGGCATCGGTTTTCATAACTGCAGTCTGCCAGTTATCAAAACCGACACCAAGTTTATCAGCGTCGGTTTTCATAATGCAGCCGGCCGGTTATGAAAACCGACGCAATGCAGGATCTGTAAGACCAAATGGCCCTGCAGGCAAAGGACTACAGTATATAAATATATATATATATCTACATACATACACACACATTTATGAACAAGATTACCAGCATTTCACCAGGCTGGTGAGGATACAAAGTCTAGCTTTATTTACTGCTTCATCAATACATTCCACTTCCACGTGCCAGGGTGAGGTCTGATCTGCTCTAGTAAATGAGCCAGCCGATAACTGAGTTTGGACCATATAAAACATTTCGTTCCATTCTTTGGACTCTCATTTATTTTCAAGGCAATCTCCTATAGGGAGCTCTTCCTCGTATCTGCATTTTTAGCCCTGGTGTCTTTTTTTTTTTTTTTTTCAGTTTGTGGATCTTCTGGCTGCTTAAAGACGCAGCAAACCAAGAAAATATAGCAGATGGCCTCCATATATGTGCTCTGTCTTTGAAGCAGACCCATATAAGAATTTGTCAAAGTGTCATTGGCCATACCTATTTTAAAACTTAATATATAGTCTAATGTTTTGTGGTTCAGGGTTGTTTGTTTGTTTCGTAGTGACAGCAGTACAGTGTAGGGATGTGAATCGTTTTTCAACGATTAAAATTATCGTCCGATAATGTTTATATCGTCTTAAATCGTTATAGAACACGATACAATAGAAATTCTAACGATTTATCGTTAAAAATCGTTAAATCGTGTTAGTGCGCACTAACTCGAGTTAGTGCGCACTAACTCCCCGTTAGTGCGCACTAACTCGATTTAGTGCGCACTAACTGAAAATGATACAAATAAACACTTTCCAGGTCACTGAAGGTCAGTTAGGAATGAATATGTGTTCCTATTGGCTGGCTGCCCTCTTATCTATTGATATTACCAAGGTTACCACTGAGGTGATGGTTGGGGGGATGGGAAATGGAACTGGAAACTAACGAACACCAACAGAAAATGAAACAAAGTGTTCACACTTCCCAGGTCAGTAAAGGTCACTTAGGAATGAATATGTATGTATGTATTCCTATTGGCTGGCTGTGCTCTTATCTATTGATGTTACCAATATGGTTGGGGGGATGTGAAATGGAAACAGTTGGAAGCTTGACAAAAAAAGTAATGTAATGATCAGCACTCACGTGACTAGAACTTGTTTGTTTATTATTTTTGTTAGCAGGCACCTGAAATGCTAGTGCATGTTGAATTTGCCAATCACTGTGCATTTTAGAAAGGTGGTCCTGGCTGGAACTGTACACAGTTCAAATATATGTAATTGATTGTTGGTAAGTGTATTTTTTAAGTAGCCACACTGGCACCAGTATGTTTACTTTTCCTCCTACTTAACTCACTAGCTCAGCTTTGTAAGAAGGGCTTCTCTGCTTGTGTGTTGTTTTTGTTTGGTGTGAGGAGAGCAGAAACATCAGATCTTTATTCAATCTACTACAGTCATCTCTTACAGTGCCCTATCCCTATTAATACCAGGAGTGTTGTGATCTTCCTGCACACAGTGCCCTAACCCTGATACCAGTCTGAGACAGCTCCCTCCCTGCATTACTAGTGAGAGGCTGGCTTCACAGACAGGGGGGAGCTGCCTGACCCTCACTCCTGACTTCCCCCATGTCCCAGCTAGTGAATGGTGTGTGGGTGAGGGGGGGGGGGGAGGATGGTGAAGTCTGAGACAGCTCCCTCCCTGCATTACTAGTGAGAGGCTGGCTTCACAGACAGGGGGGAGCTGCCTGACCCTCACTCCTGACTTCCCCCATGTCCCAGCTAGTGAATGGTGTGTGGGTGAGGGGGGGGGGGAGGATGGTGAAGTCTGAGACAGCTCCCTCCCTGCATTACTAGTGAGAGGCTGGCTTCGCAGACAGGGGGGAGCTGCCTGACCCTCACTCCTGACTTCCCCCATGTCCCAGCTAGTGAATGGTGTGTGGGTGAGGGGGGGGGGGGGAGGATGGTGAAGTCTGAGACAGCTCCCTCCCTGCATTACTAGTGAGAGGCTGGCTTCACAGACAGGGGGGAGCTGCCTGACCCTCACTCCTGACTTCCCCCATGTCCCAGCTAGTGAATGGTGTGTGGGTGAGGGGGGGGGGGGAGGATGGTGAAGTCTGAGACAGCTCCCTCCCTGCATTACTAGTGAGAGGCTGGCTTCACAGACAGGGGGGAGCTGCCTGTCCCTCACTCCTGACTTCCCCCATGTCCCAGCTAGTGAATGGTGTGTGGGTGAGGGGGGGGGGGTGGATGGTGAAGTCTGAGACAGCTCCCTCCCTGCATTACTAGTGAGAGGCTGGCTTCACAGACAGGGGGGAGCTGCCTGACCCTCACTCCTGACTTCCCCCATGTCCCAGCTAGTGAATGGTGTGTGGGTAAGGGGGGGGGGGAGGATGGTGAAGTCTGAGACAGCTCCCTCCCTGCATTACTAGTGAGAGGCTGGCTTCACAGACAGGGGGGGAGCTGCCTGACCCTCACTCCTCCGGGGTATTGTGATCTTCCTGCACACAGTGCCCTATCCCTGATACCAGGGGTGTTGTGATCTTCCTGCATGCAGTGCCCTATCCCTATTAATACCAGGAGTGTTGTGATCTTCCTGCATGCAGTGCCCTATCCCTATTAATACCAGGAGTGTTGTGATCTTCCTGCATGCAGTGCCCTATCCCTGATATCGGGATGTGTGCAAGAAGATCACAACACCCCCGGTATCAGGAATAGGGCACTGTGTGCAGGAAGATCACAACACCCCCAGTATCAGGAATAGGGCACTGTGTGCAGGAAGATCACAACACCCCTGGTATTAGGGATAGGGCACTGTGTGCAGGAAGATCACAACACTCCTGGTATTAATAGGGATAGGGCACTGTGTGCAGGAAGATCACAATACCCCTGGTATCAGGGTTAGGGCACAAGTTCTAGTCACATTGACTGATCACATTACTTGTTTTGTCAAGCTACCAACTGTTTCCATTTCCCATCCCCCATATACTGTCAGTAGGAAACTTGGTAACATGAATAAATAAGAGGGCAGCCAATAGGAATACATATTCATTCCTAAACTGACCTTAACTGACCTGAAAAGTGTCAAATTGTATCATTTTCAGTTAGTGCGCACTAATCGGAAAAAACGATTTTTAACGATTTTTTAACTAAAAAATCGTGCCTAAGACGATTTTCTTGCCCTGCCACACGATTTCTATCGTTAAGACGATATGGAAAACGATTCACATCCCTAGTACAGTGCATGCTGTAACTTGATATTATTACACCTGGGAGAAATGTTAATGAATTGCGCGGGTCCCTCCCTCTTCCCCAGCATTGGGTTCTGCAAATAACTGTACTCCATTCTGTAACCCCCTTCTGAGGGCAGTTGCCCTGCCCCAGGTACAAAGCTGGTATAGCAAAATGTATTGACGTCTTTTCCTGGAAGAAAGCATTACTTACACTTTCAAGAAGAGAAGAGATGCTACAGCTTTATTTGTTTATAAAGTGACAGTACAAAAATAGCTTAGAAAGCACAGAGAATGTCAATATTTGTTCGTGATTAAGAGAGATTAATAACAATTAGTAGGAGTTCATTTTCTAAGGGAACACATTTTGAAGAGGCAATCTTATTTTATAATATAATTCTTTACTACTTAGATTTTTAAAAAAATGATTAGTAGTGAACTAGAGGGGAAAATGCATATAATAGAATTAGGGCAAAAACACATAAAGACAGATAGAGTAGAAAAACTCAGTCTTGCTGGTGTGTGTAACAGGGCCAAAAGGCCCTTAAGAAGATGAACATAATTTAGACCCAGATTTTGTGGGGGGGAAAAGCACAATCAGTTACCTAGGCTAGTTAACACCAGAACCATGTGACTTAATTTCCATCCAGCCTATACAAATTGTAAGTTACAGCGTATAGTATTTTTTCTCTAGACCTACAAATTTTCAGTCACTCTATTAAATAACTATGCCGTATTTAAAGATTGAATTTGGAACTTAGCTGGCGAGAATGGTAGAGCAGGAATCTTCCACTTGACATGCACTATGTATAAAACTGATAGCTAGTCATCTCAAGTTTTGGCAACATCTATTTATTTATTTATTTATTTATTTATTTATTTATCTATCACTTTTATATACCGAAGTTTTATGGACATCACATCGGTTTACATAGAACGGATAGAGAGGAGGAAATAGAAAAGATCAGTGTAGAAAGTCACATTATAACAAATAACTGTTTGAACTGATATGGCAAACGAGTAGAGGTTAAAGGATAGTGGAGGAAGGATAGGCAAAGAGGGGGTGAAGCAGTAGAAACAAAGTAACTGGAGTAAAAATACTAGGATTAACTCAGAGGGATTATGTACAGGGGGATGGGTCACGTGTTGGCAGGAGGGGGTGGCGAGGTGTTACATGAATGCCTGTGTAAAGAGCCAGGTCTTCAGTTTCTTTTTGAAGGTCTGGGTGCAGGGCTCAAGTCGTATGTCAGGGGGCATAGAGTTCCAGTGATAGGGGGCCAGTAATGGATAATGCTCTGTCTTTGGTGGAGATGAGGTGTGTGAGTTTAGCAGGGGGTATGAATAGGGTGCCGGTGTAAGCTGTACATCCGGTGTGGATTGAGATGGCGGTCAGCTAGAGCTGTGTCACATACAAAGAGGAAAATATTTTACATAAAACATAATTTTTATGAATAAGTTAAAGCTGCTTATACACCTACACAGCAGCAAATAGCTTAAAGCCTTTATTTTCTTGATAAAAACCATGCAAGTAATCATTACAGAAACAAGCAAGACAAATAACTCTTCAGCCATTTTTTTCAATGAGGCATTCAAATTGTTTTGTTCTTTGCTAAGCAATTTTGCTATGGCCACTCCATTGAATATTTCAGTTCCTGTCTGAGTTTCCATTAGCGTCTGTCCTTTATTTGTTATTGCAGTCATCTAGTGTAGTGCCTCTTAATCCAGTCTTCGTATACTACCCAACCAGTCTGGTTTTCAGGATATCTACAATATCTATGCATGAGATATATTTGCATAGAATGGAAGCAATGTATGAAAATATATTTCATCTATGTTATGATGAAGCAGGGGCTTTACACAGGCAGAAGAGACCAGGAAAGACAGGATAATTATTAGAGCCTCCAGAAGGCAGAGGGAGCTAGCTCTAAAGGGAGGTCCAGGGGGAACAGTGCTTCAAGAGGGAAGAAAGGGGGATGAAAACAAGAGTTGGCTAGAGAATTGTAAAGGGAGAAGGAACAGGAAGCACAGGGCTGCTGGGAAATGTAGTTTCGAGATCTGGGGAGCCCAGAAGGAGAGAACTTACCTGGCCCTAGAAGCAGAGATGCCTGCGGCCTTTGGTTAGGGCCTTTGAATCTGCAAAAGGTAGAGTTGGGAAGTAAGTGCTATATGGTCCTAGGAAACTGGGTTGCCTACACCTGACTTTTAATGTAACTTACTGGGATGATCCTGGTGTCTCAGGAAAGAAACTGGAAGTAAATGCTGATACATGGAATAAAGCTGTTTTTACTGCAAGAGGCTGACTCTGAACAGCGTGTTCCAGAAATTGTCAGAGGATTGGGCAGGGCCTAGGCAGTGACTTGTGACATTGTCTATTGTGGATATTTTTGAAAGCCTGACTGGTGAAATCTTCTCAGAGGGCACTTGAGAACCACTGATCTAGTGCAAGATTTGGCTCCAAAATCTATGTTTTGTGGTGGGAATGCTGCTAGGCTCTCTGAGCAATGTACAATGACCCCCTGCAAAGTGCAGTGGGATTTTCTTTGGTGCATTTAAATTGATTTTCTTCAGTTTTGGCTTTCAGGGTGTGCACATTTTTCCCTTCATCCAAAAGCAAATAGTTGCCAGGGTTTGAAGATCAATATTAAGGGAATTTTGCAGCTTTTTCGACAGAGATGATATTGTATGGGTCTAACAATTATTTTCATGAGGGAGTTTCCGCTGACACAGAGGTGAGCGGTAAAGTAACGAAATCCCCCAACACATTCAAAAGAAGTGCTGAAAAGTATATATCAATAAAAAGAAAGGAAGCAGCTGTAACTGTACAGCATAATGGGACTTTCTAACATGTACACTCGTGGCCCAGGCCTGTAAACAGTTTATCTGAATATTCCTTTTGTACTTCTGCACATGCTGGGATTTTATTCACCTGGTAATTGTGCAAGGATGGCTGAAGGGTTCTGAAATGTTTTTTGTTTTGTTTTTTTACAAGGCTAATTGCAGGAAGAGGAGAATAAACTTCGTTTCAGTGGTAGGGGCCCCAGTACGTGAAACAGATAGCTTATATTATAGGTCAGTGACATAATGGGCATCAGAAATAGTTTTCTCAGGAGGACATATTGAGACATTTCTCCCTTGTAGTCATTTTTACAGAACATTAATCTATTTCTCTGTGCTTCGTATGGGTGTTGAATACTCCTTTGTTGCCAGTTACTGTGTGAAATGTATAACCCATGTTAGCCTTTTCCTCTTCCTGTATATTCCTGTGGTCAAAAGAAACTGAATCTTCATTATCCGTGCCAATATTTGAAATCCTTAGAAAAACACATGCAAGGTCAAACCCCACCCAGGTGTGTGTGTGTGTGTGTGTGTGTGTGTCTGAGCGTGCACTTCTCTACCTCCAGTGCTTTTTTTTTTTTGGAAAAAATAAACCGTGCAGTTGATTCACAGCTCTTGCTAAAGTAACAGAGAGCAAGAAGAGGCTATAAACCAGCACTGAATACACTGTCCTTGTTGACTGGTATTGTCATTCATATATTTTGTTGTACTAATATTATTTCAACCAAAGTTTGAAGGAAAAAAAAAGTCCATTCAAAGTCTCAGTACCCTGGAGTGAATCTCTTTGATGTGGCTCCGTTTAAAGGAATTATAACCACCTCCCAGTTCCTTTCAGGGGGTAACAGGAGTATCATCTTGAGTTTGCAGTTTCTGAGAGCCGCTCCTCCTCACATCCCCCGCATGCTTTTCTGTGAAGCAGAGTCAGGTGCACCAGAGTGTGGATCCCTTTTGTTTCTTGCTTTGTTCCTGTAGGTTGGCAATAGGTGTGAAGGGAAAGGGATATTACCACCAGGGCCATTGGAAGGGGGTGGGCGAGGCAGGCACCAAACCGGGAGGGTGCCGCGCCACTGCCTCTGTCACTGAAGCGGCAGCAGAAGGAAATTCCTGGGCAGCCACATCATCAGAGGGGTTTCTCCCTGTCCCACCGGCTGCCGGGGGTACCGTGTAGCCCTGCGATGGTCTGATGATCACCAGGATCTCTGGCTATCTCTCTGATTAGTTTCTAATTCTGTCACTAGGTGGAAATAAGTTTTCCTGTCATTACAATTATTTTTCTTTATGAATTTTCTAAGTTACAACCGAGAAAAAAAAATTGTGTACAGATCCATGTTTAGACAACATAACAAAAAATTTAAGAATTCAGTTCCAGTGATAATCTATGTCTAATACATTACATTACCCAAGAAGAGAAGAAACTAAGTTTAAGGAAAATTAATGGTCAAGGTAGCCTTGGACAGCAATGTACTATCCTTGTGTCACTCTCCCTCAGAGGAAGAGGCCCTCAGAGCTGCAGACACTGATGCATCAATCTGATTTTGCCTCTGGGTTGTGAATTTAACAAGTTGAAGGGGGTTTCTGTCATACAATATATGATGGCGAAACCAAATGACGGCATATAAAACTCGATAAATAAATAAATAAATAATATATACATATTTTAAATCTGTGGATAAATTACATTTTTTCACAAGCCATAGAAAAGTTATTCAACTCTGTATTCACCATCAGCTTGGTTCATACACTGGGGGACAGAGGACAGGTATTCCATCTGTTGTTTCTGCAGGAGAGACTTGGATGTTTTCTCTCTGGTTTCCCTGCAACAATTACCCTTCATGCTTGCCCTGCCTGATAGGGATGTGAATCGTTTTAGGACGATTAAAATTATCGTCCGATAATTTTAATATCGTCTTAAACCGTTATGGAACACAATACAATACAGATTCTAACGATTTATCGTTATAAATCGTTAGAATCGTGAGCCGGCACACTAAAACCCCCTAAAACCCACCCCCGACCCTTTAAATTAAATCCCCCACCCTCCCGAACCCCCCCCAAATAACTTAAATAACCTGCGGGTCCAGCGGCGGTCCGGAACGGCAGCGGTCCGGAACGGGCTCCTGCTCCTGCATCTTGTCGTCTTCGGCCGGCGCCATTTTCCAAAATGGCGCCGAAAAATGGCGGCGGCCATAGACGAAAAAGATTGGACGGCAGGAGGTCCTTCCGGACCCCCGCTGGACTTTTGGCAAGTCTCGTGGGGGTCAGGAGGCCCCCCACAAGCTGGCCAAAAGTTCCTGGAGGTCCAGCGGGGGTCAGGGAGCGATTTCCCGCCGCGAATCGTTTTCGTACGGAAAATGGCGCCGGCAGGAGATCGACTGCAGGAGGTCGTTCAGCGAGGGTTCCGGCGCCTCGCTGAACGACCTCCTGCAGTCGATCTCCTGCCGGCGCCATTTTCCGTACGAAAACGATTCGCGGCGGGAAATCGCTCCCTGACCCCCGCTGGACCTCCAGGAACTTTTGGCCAGCTTGTGGGGGGCCTCCTGACCCCCACGAGACTTGCCAAAAGTCCAGCGGGGGTCCGGAAGGACCTCCTGCCGTCCAATCTTTTTCGTCTATGGCCGCCGCCATTTTTCGGCGCCATTTTGGAAAATGGCGCCGGCCGAAGACGACAAGATGCAGGAGCAGGAGCCCGTTCCGGACCGCTGCCGTTCCGGACCGCCGCTGGACCCGCAGGTTATTTAAGTTATTTGGGGGTGGGGGATTTAATTTAAAGGGTCGGGGGTGGGTTTTAGGGGGTTTTAATGTGCCGGTTTTTCGATTTTTCGATTTTTTTCGATTTTTTAACGATTTTCACGATTTTTCACGATATTTTACCCCCCCCAAACGGCAACAATACGATTCCCTCCCCCTCCCAGCCGAAATCGATCGTTAAGACGATCGAGGACACGATTCACATCCCTACTGCCTGATGCCTTCCCCTGCCTTGGCCTTATAGTGGCTGAGATATGAGACCTGGTCAGAGAAAACCTAACAAAGCACTCTTTTACGCTTTTCTGGATCATCTGAGTCTAAAGACTTTCCTGGCTGCTTGACACCTCTTCAAGCCTGATTCCAAGATAAAAGCCACACTCAGAACTATAGAACTGTATATTAGAACTCTCTCCTGGCTTCCTCTGGCAAGGGGAAGCCAGGAGAGAATTTGTTTGCAATTTTGTGATTTTTAAAATCTGTTCCAAATTAGAACCCCCAGTTTATAGCAAGGACCCTATTGTTATTGGTAGCTATTCCTATTCCTAGTACCTGTATTAACACCACTGTGGCTTCCAGGTGCTCAAATGTCTCCTAGACAGTCCAGGGTGCACCTGCAAGTTACAATAATGATGTTAAGAGTAATGGTCTAGTATGTGCTATTATAGGATCTTGTTTTTAGAAACTTGAATCTTGAGATCATTTTTATACTATATTAGAACCTGTGCCAGATGTAGAATCCTTTATAGACTTTGCACCCCATAACAGAAATGTCAGTCTCTAGCATCTATCTTGTAAATAATTATGTGTATGATTAAGATTCATATGCAACCTTGTGAGATCATGAGGAATTCAGTGGGATAGCATGTAGCCCTATAGTTAGGCAGTGATTTGCCTCACAAACATTCCTGACGTGAGATCCACTGTGACTGGATACAGGGCATTACTGAGCAATCAGTAAAAAAGATCCAGAGTCTTCTTTCCTCTGAGACAGCACGGAAGAGGAATCTAGAAGGAGTCTGCCACATAAAGGAAGGAAAGGTTGGCATGGAAAGACCATAATTAACTGATTCCCAAGCAGGGTTGCCAATGATCAAGGGAAGAATCATGAGTTTTAGACAGAACAATTCAAGGACCAGAAAGAAATGTTCCCAGTCTGGGAGTAAAAGGTTTAGAGGTTGATATTCAATGCCATTTTTCTAGCTAAGTTTGGATTTAGGTGGACAAATGGTGGGATTTTAAAATCTCCACTGGCTGACCATCTTCAAGTTATCTGGCTAAGTAGTTAACTAGGTAAAACTTGAATAACTTGGAGGCATTCCAGGGATATTTCAGGGTGAAGTTAAGTTAGCCAAATGATTATCCAACTAACTCTGCTCATGCCATAGAGCAGTCCTAAAGTTAGCCAGATAGTTATCATTAACAAAATATATTACATAAGAATTGCCATACTGGATCAGAAAAGGTCCATCAAGCCCAGTATCCTGTTTCCAACAGTAGCCAATCCAGGTCACAAGTCCCCGGCAGGATCCCAAGAGATAGATACATTCCAAGCTGCTTATCCCAAGAATACGCAGTGGATTTCTGCAACTCTACCTTAATAATGGTTAATGGACTTTTCCTCCAGGAACTTGTCCAAATCTTTTTTAAATGCAGCTACACTAATAGTTTTTCACCATATCCGCTGGCAACAAATTCCAGAGCTTATGTGTTGAGTAAAAATATGCTCTCTTATTAATTTAAATGTATTACCCAGTAACTTAATTGCATGTTCTATGGTCTTTGTATTTTTCAAAAGAGTAAACAATTGATTAATATTTACTCATTCCATTCCACTCATTATTTATAGACCTCTATCATATCTCCCCTCAGCCACCTCTTCTCCAAGATGAAGAGTCCTAACCTCTTTAGCCTTTCTTCATAGGGAAATTGTTCCATCCTCTTTATCATTTTGGTCACCCTTCTTTGTCTTTAAAATAGCTGGATACATTCAGTGGCACCACTGTACTGTTGAATATCCCAACAAGATTAGAGGGATAAGTTTATCCGGATAACTTTGCTAGCCATTCAGCAATTGAAATGGATGCCTCAGAGTCCTTTAAAGTCTGAGAAATTGAATAGCTGATAAGGAGTGGGATTCTGAGAACAGCATCCTTTGAGAGAAGAAAAGATATTTCCTAGAAGAGGTAACCAGAAAAATGAGTCCAGGCATTAGTGCTGCCTGGAACTCTCCCCAAGTCCGTGGTGTAGCCATGGGTAGGCCTAGGTGGGCAGGGGCGCACTCAATTTGGGCCCAGGCCCACCCAACCAGAAAAGGTCTGTTGGAGCGATGTCATTGCAGGATCCCATCCCTGTGATGATGAAGAGGAAGGCCGGAGCTGCAAGGCCGCTGTGGGATCCCATCCCCACGGTGGCAGAAGTAGGCCTGTGCTTGTGCGGCTTGTGCCTAATGAAATAGCCCTGTGTGCATATGGGTAAGAATGGGAGCCTGAATGTGTGCATGTGTGGGTGAGAATGGGAGCCTTGGTGTATGTGGGTTAGAATGGAAGCTTGAAAGTGTATATATGGGTTAAAATGGTAGCTTGAAAGTGTGTATATGGGTTAGAATGGTAGCTTGAATGTGTGTATGTGGGTGAGAATGGGAGCCTGGGTGTGTATGTGGGTGAGAATGGGATCTTGAATGTGTGTATGTGGGTGAGAATGTGAGCTTCAATGTGTGTATATGGGTGAGAATGGGAGTCTGGGTGTGTGTCTGTGTGTATATAAGAATGGGAGCCTGGGTGAGGGTCTGTGTGCATAAGAATGAGAGACTGGGGGGGAGAGTGAGAGCATGTGTGTGTGTGTGTGTGTGTGTGTGTGTGAGGGAAGAAGGGAAGAAGACAGTAGGAGAAGAGAGACACTGAAAAGGAATTAGGAAATGAGCAACAAGGAGAAAAGAGACCAGGAGGACCAACTTATTAGAAAAATACAAAGATCAGACAACAATGGTTAAAAAAAAAATATATATATATATATAGATAGATATATTTTGAGATTTTAGCAATTGGAATATGCCATCTTTGGGAATGTTCATTTCTTATATTTTTGTATTTTGCTTTTCTTCAGTATTCCACTGTTCAGAGTCTAGTTTCTCAGGCTTTCTATTTTGGTTTTGTCTGCATGTTTCTGTTTCTAATTTGTAGTCACTTTATTTCTATGTTAGGGAAAGGTCGGTCTCTATTTTGCCTGTGTGTGTGTGTGTGTGACTTAATTCTGTTTACATGTAGTTTCTCTGTAATAGTCCAGCTTGCTTTGTTATTCCAGTATGTGATGTATTAATGTTCTAGGGCCAAGTGTAGTATTTGCATTGTTGCTTTTTCATAAGGTTGCTGTTATTTGAATCCTGAGAGTCAGTGCTGTGACTATATGGTATGGCAAGGTTCTAGATGTCTCTTTTTTTGCAGGAGTTTGTGTTACTTCACAAAATAGCAGTGGAGGGATATGTTTTGCTGAGGTTTCACCAGAATTTGAATTTTTTTTTCATGTTAGTTGTAATGTGAATTGTCCTAGCTCTGCTCTGCACCTTTTCTGATGATTAATGATATTTTATTCTAGTTATGAAGATTTCTGGCTTTCTGAAAGAAGATTCATGAAAGAATACATTTATTTTTGTTTTATTACATGATTGGTTTGATCTGATTGTTTATTTTCTTTGTTTTTTACAAGATATACTTGCGCATTTATAAACTGCAAAAAAATATACAGATTAATAAGGACTTTTTAATGCTGGTAAGTGCTTGAAATAATTGAGGTAAAATATTTTAAAGTTTCATGTATGATGCATAATGGCTGTTACAAACTACTTAGAAACCCATTGTAGGGTGCAGTATATGGCATTATTTATCAATAAGAATACAACTAGTAGGACTCAAACCTGCATGCCTACAGCCCACCCATGTTAACCTTGTACCCACCCAAAAAATCAATTTTGGCTACAACCACTGCCCAAGTATTAGTGAAGCAGGGCAAAACTGTGTCAGTTGTGACAGAACTTTATTGTCAGAGTGATATTGGTAAAAGTTTATGAATTATTCCAGCCTTTTCCTTAAAAGGAGTCTACAGCCAATTGGTATATTACTGCTTCTCTGTGCCAAAGCTAAGAATGTGAATGCAAGTTTTCCTATTAGGGTCCATGCTGAAAAAAACAGAAGTTAAACCTTGTGACCACCTTGTAACTCCAAAGGATGTTGGACTTGTGAGTGTGGGCTCTGACTAGGTTTATTTGTATTAACATGTAAGATATTTCTAAGTGTGACCTGGTCATATTTTTGTCTTTTATCCTTTTAAAATAACATCTAAAACTACATGCAAAAATGTTTCCTTTGGGACAATGCAAACCTGGCTTTAAGAGATTATCTTTTGTTGGTTCATCCAAGTCTGTCTGCATTCCCTAACTTGGAAGAGTGACATTTGTAAGTAACCAATCAGAAAATTGCATGCTGCCCAGAACCAATCCCAAAGAAACAGCATCCTCTGACTCCGGTCTTGCCTTTAGACTGTGCATACAGTGTATCAGGGTTAAAAAAAAAAAAAGAGAGTAAAAATAAACACCAAGAGCAGTGCTAGTGTATGAGATTGGGGTTAAAGGGAACTGGGAGTAATTGCACTATGAGAGAAAGAAATCCCCTTGCAGTACCTGCCTGAAACAATCAGGGGTGGACTGCAGGAAAATATCGGCACAGGGAATTTTTTCAAAATCTGCCCATGGGGTAACTGACACACTCATGTACTTTCCCCACAGCACATCTGTCAACAGCTCCCAAAAGCATGCCAAGTTAACTCTGGAACCCAACAAAATTGAGCCAAAATATCTCCAAAATAAATTTCATTTTTCCTAAATAACTAAGAAGTCGAGCACCTTCTAGACCAAGTGTGAGCAGAGCGGCAGCCCCATTTCATCCATGCAAATTGGTTGGGCCTCCTACACATCTACTTATATCTCTTATAGAGTTATATCCTGGATTCCCGGTCTGGCTCTTGAACCAATTGCAAGTAATGACACTGCCAGCAAGTGTCAGACACAACAACACTCAGTCAGAAACAGATTTTTAGATTGCAGAAACTTTATTGGCACATATATACTGCCACAACAAAGACACATACTCTTTCTCAGACACACACCCCCACATACAGAGAGTGTGTGTCTGTGTCAGAGAGAAAGTTAGCTACACATATACTCTCTCTCACAGATAAAGTGTGCATGGGTGTGAATCTCTCTCTCAATCTCTCTGACACAGACACAAACACACTTGCTGACATGCTACTGTTGTGCTGCTGCTTATGTACTCGCACAGTGATTGCCCCCAGTCCAATACTGCTGCAACATGGTGTAAAGTTCTTGCTTGCTGCCAGCCCTTCAACATTTCCCAGCCCCTTCCCTTTCCCAATCCCATTCTCTAGGAGACGCGCTGGTTCCACAGCCAGCCGCATCTCTCAGAGCTCAGCACAGTCAACTCAGACAGAAGCCTCTCCAACACTGCATAAGCATGTCCTTCTGGCTTGCTCCCTTCCGTCCTGTGTCTGTAGCTTGCCTCCACTTCTCTGCAACCCTCCCACCACTCCAGTGCATTCCAATTCACTGTTAATTTTGCAGGGCATGAATGTCTTTTTAGTATTGTATCGTTATTTTATTGTATGATTTTATTTTCTTTTATTTAATTTATGTATTATGTATGTTTGTTGTAAACTGTTTTGATTAATTCTTTTTGAATTGACACTAGGATGGGATGGGCTCCGCTGAGATCCCACAGGCCTCATTTCCGGCCGTGGCAGAATGAGCTCTGCTGCAACCCACAGGCCTCACTTCCAGCACAGCTTCATCGGCTCTGCCGCAACTTTGTAGACCTCTCATCGGGCCCCTCTCATGTTCTCTGGCAGGAAGCTTTATTTAAAAAAAAACAAAAAAAGCGTGATGGGAGCAGCTGTCCCACCGGGGGAAGCCCGATCCCCCGATAGGCCAATCCACCCCTGGATACCATCCAGAAGATAGCAGAAAGTGGGAAACTTTGCCAACCAGAGGAGAGATGTTTTCCCTTTAATTGATCTGGGAAAGAAGATCTGCACTGGGTGTACACTTAGAGGTGAATTTTAAAAGTCTGACGTGTGCATTAATAAGGGGATGTGCGAAGCACCTGAGCTCATGCGCGCCGAGGAGATTTTAAAAGCCGTCCGGATTCGCACATATCTCCCGCCGCGCGTGTAGTGTGGGCGCGGACCGGGCAGGGGCATGGGCATTTCGGGGTGTGAACCTGAGATGGGCGCGTAAATACTTACACAACTTGGTCTGCCGAGGTCCCCTGCCACACAATTTACTTCTGCTGTGGATGCCGTGTAAGCTAAAAAATAAAGAAAACTAGGCAGATCTGGGGGGTTTTAAAGGTCGGGGCTAACTGGGAGAAGTGAAGGTTATCAAACCGGGGGGGGGGGGGGGGGAGTGTTGGAGGACCTCTCTCTTAACTTGGTGAACTGGGGCTGAACTGATAAAACGGGGAACGGTGTCAGTGCACACCACTTTTAAAATGCCCCAATGTACGTGGTAGAAGCAGAGTTTGCGCGCACATGCGCGCGCCCACTTAAAATTTGGTGCACATGTAGGCGCAGCCAGGCTATTTTAGGACATACGCGTGTATGTCCCTGGGCACGGGCTGACATATGCTTGCAAATGTGCGTAAGCCCGCTGGTTGGAAAGCTACAGTCCCTGGGGGCAATTTTCAAAAGGATTTACACCCTTAAAACTGGGGTTTACACGGGTAATTGCACTTTAAGCGTGTAAGCGGGCTTTTGAAAATTGCTATGATAGTATGTTACATTTATGCATGTATGAAAATCACCTCCTCTAGGAGCTGAATGTCACAGGGGATGTTAGGATCCAATGGTGATTCATGCTACATCTGTCCCAAACACACCCAAAGTGAAATCAGCTCAGGATACCAGAAAGCACCAAGCGGTTAATCCTTCAGATGGGCGGTAAAATAACAGGAGCTGAATGAACCCTGGGACCAGCTCATCACATTTTCTGAAGTTTAGAAAGGCAGTCAAAACATGGCTCTTTTTGTGAGACCTTTGAATTTTAAACCTGTTGCAGCTTTGTTACTTGTGTCAGGCCTGTTTGACAATATAGAATGAGATTTCTATTGTTTGTCCCTTGGTGTATTTTGCTATGATTTCTATGTATGTTCAATTCATATTGTAAACTGCTTGGGTAAAATTGTTTTGCAGGTGGTATATCGATTCTAATAAATAGCAATAATATCTCAGACACTACTCTGGGAAAAGAAAAGCGAAGTGTTCCAATCAAGGGAATATTATTTGTCAGGACCTCTATCCCATTCACTTCTCAAGGATCTGAGACTTTGTCTTTATCTCCCTAATATTCAGCGCTGTTTGTGGTTTCAACTCCATTTCTACAGCGAACTAACCATTTTTCAAATTCCTGTTGTGGAGAAGAAAAGGATCTTTCGGCTAATTTGGACTGAATGGTTTCACCTTCTTTAATTTCATTGTGATGGACCCTTCGGTTATATCACCATTATGAGCTGGGTATTCCCATATTCAGAAGGCAGTTTAGCGTAGGTTAGAGACAGGGGGAGGTACCTTTCAAATGCAGCTCTTCTCTTTGAGGGTGCTGGGATCGTCCGCCTCCTGAGGGTTAACAAAAACAGCTTGTAAGAAGAGTGAGCTCTAGGGGCAGTGCGGCATTGAGTTGGAGCTAGGAGGTACTGCGGAGATTTTTCTGAGCTGGATTTTTTTCAGGCCCAGTCAGAGGAGTCAGGCAAAGCCTGCCTGGGGAGATGGACTATGGTCAGGAGGTGTTTTCCTTCTGCAGACCATTCCCTGGCTGGTTGGGAATTTCCCTCTGGGTTGTTTTCAGGCTTTTACGATTTTTCCGGTAGGAGCCTGGCTGGGCATCTGGGCCTTTCCTGGATAGGGAGGACCTGCCCTCTGAGTTGGTGACCCGCTATAAGGAACAATTCTGGCGTTAATATCAGTTTTTGGGTAAGAAGGACAATTTGGGAATACTGTGCAGGGACTGTGTATAGATTTTTGGCCAGATGGAAGGTGGGGTTCCATCCCAACAAGGATATCCCTGCCCACTTGAGCCTCATTATTCAGACCCTGGATGGGGAGTGTTTTCCCTTGCCCCTGGACCAAAGTATTGAGACCTTTGCACAGATAGAAAGAGAATGAACTGTGGAACCTAAAGGAATTAAGTTAAATTATGCCATATTTCACCTGATTACCGATCAGTAAAGACTTTGATTTTTGGACCCTCAGCCCGAGTCTCCTGAGTATTATTTCTAGCACTCACAGCGTACACAGTGTGGGTAAAGGTATTTGTATTCAAATAGGAATTACCCCAGTCACATTAGGACCTAAAAGTAAATCTTCACCACCACCACCTACAAAAGATCCAGCCCTGGGAGTAAGAGACATTGTGAGAGAGTTAGCCAGCCCCAAAGAGAAACACATTCTTTTATGGCTCCATTGGGTAGCAATCCTTATCCGGGGATGGGGGTTACATTATTTTGTGCTCCATGGTATTTTGGGTTTTTTTATTTTTGTAATGTGACATATGTGTTGTATGTTGAGTTTAACCTCCCATGAGGTTAATTCACTGTGCCAAGGTGTTGAGTAAAGCTTTGACTCCTAATTGTGGATTTGTGAAGTTA
The DNA here is from genome assembly GCF_901001135.1 of Rhinatrema bivittatum. Classification (NCBI taxonomy): domain Eukaryota; kingdom Metazoa; phylum Chordata; class Amphibia; order Gymnophiona; family Rhinatrematidae; genus Rhinatrema; species Rhinatrema bivittatum. The sequence goes on from NC_042619.1 coordinate 119,020,901, forward strand.
GTGACTATTGATTTCAGGAGCTGGGATCACTGGGGCCAGGGTACACTGGGTTATAAGCTGTTGCTTCCTGAGAATTATTATTCCTGGCTTAAGTGAAGCAGGAGCCCCCAGAAATGTCATATTTTCTCCTCATTTTAAGAACCTGTGAATACGCAGTAATCCCTTCCTCTTAGTAGTCCTCGTTCACACCCCTACTAGAGGCTGCATACATGCTGCCCATTGACGGTAGTACGAAAGGTGCATACAGAAAACCTGTTATGAATTTATATTTAAATAAAAACAGTCAAGTTGGGAACATCATTTCAGTATGATTTGCCTTTTTGGAAAATTATAGCAGCTTGGATCGGCAGCTTATTAATAATGAAACTGTTGACTGTGTTCCTTACCATCTGAGATTAACTGCACCATCTGATTTGCAGATTATAAGATTAAGAACCCACATATCCATTTCCAAAATTCTCTATACGAAATGGTTACATAAAATAATGTCTGATGTGGAGCTCAAGTGTCTTTGTGCATGAGTTTTGTTACGTTTGGCAGCTCACGGGACTGCCCCACGAGTCGCCACACTCACCCAGGGCCGGTGGAAGCACTAGACGAACTAGGCCTGGGCCTAGGGTGCCGAGCATTAGGGGGTACCAAGCCCCTGATGGCCGATATGAAGGCTCATGCGGCCGCCGATGGACCTCATCCCACTGGCGGCTGAGCGGTGAACTACTGCTGTGCTGTGTGCCGGATACACACAGCAAAATGATCGGCAGGGCCGTGGTGGAGCTCACATCACCAAGGCCCGAAGGAAAAAGGTCGCATCTAAATGTGCAGGTGCTCCTCCTCCTTCCTGCCCATGTTGCCGGAGCAACATGGGCAGGAAGGAGGAGGAGCACCAGCCGCATGCAGAAGAGGAGCAGCGCTTACAGGCCGCCACGAATCCCAAGTCGCAGCGGCCTGAGAAGAGGAGGAGGCCCGGTAGCAGGGCCGCCGCCTCGGATCCCACATTGCGGGTGGCCCCAGAAGATCAGGGCTGCTGGAGAGCCCATCCTGCGGCGACCTGTGAAGAGGAGGCAGCTCATCTCCCAGTTGCTGCACGATGCTGCTGGAGGCCTCCTGTCGTGGCAGAATGCTGCCACTGCCGCATGCCGCCAACCGCTGCCGACACTGCCATCCCAGGTAGGCTGCTGCCTCCCCTTCGACGCATGCTCGCCTGCATGTGCACGCTTAATATAGGCCCCATGGCAGGAAACTCAGAGCGGCGCCTCCTGATGGTGCCAGCCCTATCAGGCTATTTAAGCAAAGGCCTCACAGCATTACCTTGCGTCAGCAATGAGTCTCCTGCCTAAAGCAGTGCATGTTGCTCCTGTGTTCCTATTTGCTCCTGCATTCCTGGTTCCTTGTTCCTGTCCAGCCTTGCCTGGCTCAGCCTATCTTTTCCAGCCTTGCCCTGCCTGACTCGTCCAGTGTCTCTTGGGTGTCTTTGTCCATCCTTGGCCTGACTTCCTGATACTGACCTCTTGCTTGGACCTGACCATGATTGCCTGCCGCCTGGACCTGACCTCTTGCCTTGCATCTGACTATGCCTGCTTGTCACCTGCCCCGACCCTTGGCCCATCCCAGTATCTCCAGCCTGACGCCTGTCCTGGTTCCAGTGTGCCCTAAGACCCTTACTCTCTAGACTGTGCTTGAGACTCACCTGCCGGCCACTAGAACCCGAGGGCTCCACCTGCGGGGCAGACAGCAGGTATAGGCGAAGCCCTAGCCTGTCCCGAATCAGGGCTGCCTCAACTACACCACAGAATAAAGGGCTCATACCCACCCCAGTCATCACAATTTTCAACAGTTTTGCTAAGTTTTGTGGGGTTTGAATTATTGTCTAAACATAGTAAATGCCACAAGAAAAAAAAACCAAATGGCCCATTGAGTCTGTGAGCAAAGGTTAAAAATTAAAGAAGGGGGGAAGGGTTTTTTTTGTTGGTTTTTTTTTTTATGTGGCCCCCTATGCCACAAGAGTGTATAAAAGTTAAAAGTGGTAACAGGTTTTATGGTAGAGTGGAGGCTCCCCCTTATGGGAACCCTGAATGGTCTCAAACAGTGTGTAACATTTGCTGGAAGCGCACAGGATGCTGAAAGGACGAGAGGTTATCCTGGAGCCAGTGACGGAATATTCCAGAGCACTGGGTCAACTGTGTGTCAGGAGGTCTTAGCTGCCTTTCTTGACAGGCAAGAGGGGTACATCCCCTAGGGGTTGGATCATTGAGCAGAAGTGATAAAAGCCCTGACGCTGCTGAGTCAGGGACTGCTCCAGAGTGCAAAGGAAAGAGACAGGTTGGAGCTGTGATCCTCCCCCAGGATTACAGAAGGGAGCAGCAGCAGGAGTGGGGCAGGGATTTTCCTCTAAAAATCCCCAGAGGCCTGAGGAGAAGCCGCAGAAGGAGAGAGGTGCACTTACAGCTTGGAAGTTGAAAGTTGAAACCCGTGTTTAACTAAGGCAAGAACTCATCTGGATCCAGAAGCCAAACTGTGCCAGAGGTAACTTGTTTTGGGGCTCGGAGGATCCTGATGCTGCATCGGAAGGATTTTTCCTTCAGCTGAACAGGACGTTTTTGAAAATAACTATTTTGCAAAGTGATGAAAATAAAGAGAGGACCAGGCTAGCTTGTGCAAAAGACGGAGGAGAGAAAAGAAACAAAGTAACCAGAGCTATTGAGTTACTCTAAGAAGAAACTGTTATTTAAGGAGAGGAGCTATAAGGAGAAGAGTTAAAGATTTTCTGGAACTGAAATTCTGTTTAATTTCTGCATCTGCCTGAACTGTCATTATATTTCATTTGGAAGATTCTGCAGTTAACTAGAGATGTGCTTCGGTGGAACCTTTTGGTTCGGCCTTCGTTATCGGCCCATCGCGGGAAATTTTGGTTTCCCGCGGTTCGGGCCTTTTTTTTTTCCGCCACCCCAAATTTCAGGGTTAGTGTGCACCAACCCCGAAAAATGAAATTTCCTTAAATTTTGGGGAAATTACCTTTGTTTTTTGGGGTGGCCGAAACAGGACGATTCATTGAAATTGTCTAATTCATCCTAGATGAATGTACATCCCTACAGTTAACTATTTTTTGGAGCACAACTCAAGTCTGGAGAATTGTTTGTTTGTGTAGAGTGTTCTCAGCCTGGTACTGGCCCTGCAGGTTATCCCACCCTCAGCTCACAGCCCCAGAGATGTAATTCTCCACCTCGAGATAGTAACCCCAATGCTCCCCGAGGCTGGGAAGTTGACCCCGGGTGTACAGGGGGTTACATTTATATTTACTTGTTCCTTGGGGAGCTGTTCTGGTTGGAGCTGTCATAGTCCAGGAGTAAAGAGTAATGAGGCTGGGATGTCCCAGAGCTGATGTCAGTGCTAGCAAAAAAGAAAATCTCTGGAGAATTTAGACCACTCAGGGGAGGTGAGGAGATAATCCTGATGTGCAGGCAACTGCCAGAGTTTCTTTCCTCTCTCCCTTCAGCTACAAAGAGTTGGGACTGAAGAGAGTGAGCTGAGGAGGAGCAGAGCTACCAAGATTTTTACTTTCATTTTACAAAGGCAGGAATGCTTGGGTTATTGCTATGGAAAATTCCTGCCAGTTTGAATGTAAATGAGCTTCTTGTGTGCATGTGCTGAAAAGATACTGTGAAGAGCCTGGAAAAATCACACATATGAGTGGTCCACAAATCAAGGGATCCAGATCCCATCCAGATATGTAATTAGGTTCAAAAATTCCCAAAAGTTTATTCCTCCAACTTCATACTTTTATGGACAAAAAATAGGTTAAAAGTTGCTCTAATTACCATTGGGAACTATTTAAGCTGAGGTCATCCTTAGAGTACTGATGTCACTGAAGGGCAGGAGGTGAAAAGTCAGTCACTCTGGCTCTGATGGAGTGAGGAAGCAGAAGATGTCAGCCCTTATCTTTTCAGAGACTGTTCTAAAGTGCCAGAAAATCACTGAAGTTGAGCACAGAGTGGACAGGCAATACCTTTCAGTGGAAGAGTTCTGTGTGAATGTGAGTGTGTAGCAAAAAGTGTGTTTCTGAAAATGGAGTAAAAAATAAGCAATAAGTTCAGAAAAGTCAGTTGGTGGACATGCAGGATTTGAAGTCCACCTTTGATAGAGATTGAGAGAGAGAGCGAGAGAGAGAGAGTTTGTTATGAGATAGTTTTATTACTACACTCTCATTCTCACTGAAGTATAATTTGAGATCTCTCCTTTGCTTAACATTTTACCTGAAGGTGCGTTTGCCAGCTGTTGGTATAGGCCTCGTAAGTTTGCCAACGAGGCTGTGTCAACTACGTCACAACATAAAGGGCTCACGCCCACGCCAGTCATTACAATTTTCGACAGTTTTGATAAGTTTTGTGGTTTCTGAATTATTTTCTAAACATAGTAAATGCCATAAGAAAAAGACCAAGCGGCCCATCGAGTCTATCCAGTTATTCTTGTCCACACTGCCAAAGAGCATGGCTGCATGTACGATATTGTTTCTAAACTAAGACAATTTTTGCCATCTTTCTCCTTTGTACTCCTAGAAAGATGAATATGCAAGATTCCTTATTTAATTCAAATATCATGCCCCTCCTCACCATATCTAATGACAAGGCCCTGTAATAATCCTACATCACCAGAAAGGTTATTGTCTAAACATGCAGCCTCCTAGCTTCCCATGGCCTTTCCAGGAGATATCCCACCACCAACAAGCTGCCTCGTTGACTCGGCCAACACAAGGCGAGTGTTCCCTGCCAGATAGACATATCTATGTGATTATCTCTGCTTCTGCTAAGATTTCTACATATTATTATAATGTAGCCTGATAGATGGACCCAGCGTCTAGTTATGTCTGTCATCACAGCTTGCCATACAGACCCAGCTGTGTGAATGCCTTTGTTTCCACTAGAATTTCTAATATTTCATCTTACTCACTTTGCCATTCACCCTGGCAGCCCCATTACTCATTGCTGAATCATTTAACAGGGCACTTTAATTACATGCTGCTAAGTCATACTTCCACACTATCGCTCTACCTTTTTACTACTAAGGATTCTCCTTGCCTATCCCATGCCTTAATGAAATCTTTTACTCTTATACCTTCCACCATCTGCTCCAGGAAGATGTTTCATGCAAACACAATCCTTTCCATGAAAAAATATTCCTCCTGAAACTATGCTCTCAGAATCTTACATCATGACCCTTTATAATAGAATTCCTTTTTCACTGAAAACTATTTTCTTCTTATGCCTTATTAATATGTTTTAGATATTTGAATATCTCTATCAGATCTCCCTGTGTCTTTTCTCTTCTAGGGTATACACATTCAGTTCCCTAAGTTTTATCACACAAGGCTTCTGGTGCAAACCCCACATGGTTTTGGTAGCCCTTTGCTGGACACCATGTTGGGAGGAGGTAAGACTATATCCTCCCAGTTTGTCCTGGGGTGGGATTGGGGTGGGATGGGAAAGGGGGAAATGGAAGAAGGGAGGGGCTGTTGGCCCCCCCCCCTCCCCAAATTTTAACATTGTGGAAGGAGGGAGAATCGTGAGGGAGCTCTCAAACTGCAAAGCTTTATCTTGGAGGTGAGAGAGATGGTGGGAATCATGAGCTGGGGATGGGGTTTGACGGTCCCACCATAGAACTTTCACTTCATGGCAGGAGGTGGGGAGGATTCTGGGGGAGAGTTGTCAGCACCTCCTACCTACACACACACACACACACACAGTAATTTAACACTGTGGTAGGAGGGAAGGAAGATCACAGAGAGCTGTCAGACCCCCTGCAGAATTTTACTATTTGAACAGAAGAGGGCGAGGATCCCAGGAAGCATTTGTGCTTCTCGCCAGCACAAGTTTAACATTGTGGTGGAAGGAGGGAGAACTGTGTGCATTTTCAGCCCCACCCCACCCCCATCCTGACTTTACCTTTAGAGGGAGGGGGATGGAGGGAAGAACCCTCCCTCTATAGTAGTGCCTAGATTTGTCTGGCCAAGTTAGGCTGCTAGCATTGAAATCAGGGTTGGCTGCCTTACTTTCTACGCCCAATGTAACCCAACAACCAGATCCATTCAGAATTTGAATGACTCCATTTAGCTACTTAGTGAAATTAGTCAATTTTCAAAAGTTTTGATCTAACCAGCTTACTTACTTACAGGCCGATTCAGTAAAGTCTGCGGGAAAGCAGGCGTTTGCCCGCTCTCCCAGCACACGCACAGGCCACTCGCCTGTGCACGCAATACAGTATGTAAATGAGGCCTGGCAGTAGAAACGGGCAAAAGGAGGCGCTAGGGACACTAGCGCGTCCCTAGCGCCTCCTTTTTGACAGGAGTGGCGGCTGTCAGCGGGTTTGACAGCCGACGCTCAATTTTGCCGGCATCGATTCTCGAGCCCGCTGACAGCCACGGGTTCGGAAACCAGACACCGGCAAAATTGAGCATCCAGTTTTCCACTCGACAGCCGCCGTCCGACTTCCAATTTTTTTTTTTTAACTTTTTTTAATCCTCGGGGCCTCCGACTTAATATCGACATGATATTAAGTCGGAGGGTGCACAGAAAAGCAGTTTTTACTGCTTTTCTGTACACTTTCCCGGTGCCGTAAGAAATTAGCGCCTACCTTTGGGTAGGCGCTAATTTCTGAAAGCAAAATATGCGGCTTGGCTGCACATTTCACTTTCTGTATCCCACGCACATACCTAATAGGGCCATCAACATGCATTTGCATGTTGAGGGTGCTATTAGGTTCGGCGGGTTGAACGCGTGTTTTCCACCCCTTACTGAATAAGGGGTAAGGGAAAACGCACGTCCAATGGCAGGGTAACAGTGCGCTCCGTCGGAGCACACTGTACTGTATTGGCCTGTTAGCTGGCTAGATCCCTTTGAAAATTGGCCTCAATTTTTATAAACCCATGAGCTAAAGCCTTAAATACTCAACCTAGTCACTGAACATTTTCCTTCGTGGTGCATGCAGATCCATTTAAGGTGCCCAATATTATAATCTCATCATAAAATGACTTTAATTGAACATCAGAACTTTTCACTCTTTATTTAAATATCATGTCTTGAAATGTTGAACATGGGTCAAACAGTATTTGCTCCAAGAACGACAACCAATGTATTTTGGCATCGGAAACATTTTCATAGCCTGCCATGTCATATAATTTCACACGTTTCCAGCAAGACTTTTTCCTGGACAAAATTTAAAACAGGTATATTAGTCAGCCCACTTGCAAGCTGAAGAAATAGGAAAATTCTTGGCATGACTCACCCTACTGTCTGTAGAGCAATATAGCTATCACTTGAAGAGGGTATTATTTATGGATTCTGAAAGCTCAGTGCAATTTTTTCCTCTAACGAGTAAAATGACTGACCATAACTTTAGAATGAAAAGCTATCTTTTCATGTTGTTCCATCTTGAGTTTCTGTAGGTTACCAGTGAATTAGAAAACAGCCAAGCCAATACCATGCTTAGAAACTATAATTTGTTGCTACTACTCTCATAGTAATAACAAATAAAAGCTGCTAGTGTTGTCAGATTCCTTTTTTGTAAGCAAATGGGAAAGTAATTATCACAGCCAAAGCTTAGTTTTCCTTTGGAAGACAAAGCTAGCAATCTGGTGTTTTTGTGCTAAATTGCTAAAAGACGTAAAATGTAGTTTCTAAACGCACTACACCTGTGTTAGCAATTCAGAGTATTGCCTTTTATAGTACAGGGGTGGCTTTTTCACATACATGTTTATGATGTCAGATTCATAAGTTGGCTTTTTTTTTTATTATAGGTTGTACTGCTAATGTACATGGATTTTTATCATGCTTCCATCATTCAGACCATATGTGTTATAGAAATGTACAACAGACCTGGAAAAAAGACCTTTTCACCATTATATATTTATATAAATATATATATGGCCTCCTATCCGTTAATAAATATAAATAAATGAGGCAGAAAATGGAAAAGAAGAGAAACCATATGGAAACAGTAATCTTATTCCAATTCAGCACATCTGCAGCCATTTGAAGCCCCTGAGATTAAATAAGCAAATTCTCACTGATTCAAATCATAAATAGTTAAGACAGGCTCCCCACTTGTGTTAAACTTGCTGGCACCCATTAAATAAGGCCAAGGGCAGCGGGAAAAGATATCAGAGTCTTTCAATAACAGAGCCTGAAGCTGCAGCTGCAGGGAGAAGACAGTGGATGAGCAAGTGAAAAGGTCACAGTGGGCATTCGCTGATTCTGCATCCAGTTTGCATAGTGCAGCGCATAAAATGTTGGTCTGCTGGTGGATTTGAAAAGTGTTCCCAAGGTCAGAAAAAAAAATGTGAAACGGCCTTAAAGCCTTTAGCCTGCTCTAGTAGCCACTGTGTGCTGGACTATATCCAATAGGGAGACACTGCAGTATATTCTTACTCTGTAGCATGAAATGAAATGTTTGTCCTTAAAAACAAGGGCTCCATTTTTCAAGTCTGCAGATTGCCTACTGTGATTGAAACGTGTGCCGTGCAGAGAAAAAGAGCTATTTATATTTTTACAGAACAACAGCGCGGTACATAACGGGGGCAATTTTTAACCTGCCTGCCCAGATGCAAAGTCCATGGGTACAGATCCTACACCTATTTTTCAAAGGGAAAATATATATATTCTTTCCCATTGAAAACTGTATCCATGGACTTTGGCACCTGCTTTCAATGTGGGACAAATTTCTATGGAAAATAACGAACACAAAGGCTTATCTATTAAACTGCACTGTGTTGCGCACAGTATTGTGAATTTTGCCGGCTGTTTTCCTATGCATGCAAATAAACCTGCTGGAAAAAGCACACACAAAATTTTGCTAGGGAAATTTTGCCCAAAAAGAGAATCAACTACATTCCATTGAGGTGTAGTTAATACTTTTTCCAAAATTTTGGCCACAAAGCAAATGTAAGGGTAGATTTAAAAAATATAAGGAGCGGACTGGGAGGAAACTTTCCTAACTGCCTACCTACCCTCCCTCCCTCTTCCCCGACCCCTTTTAACAGCCTACTTTTTTTTTTTTTTTTTCTGTATTTCAGAACTTATGCCAGCTCCTGAGCTGGAGTAAGTTGCGTGCACCGGCAGGCTGCTGGCGTGCGATCCCCGGCACAACGGCAAATGGCCGCTGTACCGGCCGCCTCCAGCTCCACCCCTCCTCGACCCCCAGACTGCCCCTTTTCCTGGGCCCGGCACTTCTGCACACAACGGGAGTTATGCACGTGGCTGGGCCCCTTTGAAGATGCGCGCGGTGCGTGCAAGGCCCGGCCGCACGCGTAACCCCCGTTTTCCATGCACACAGGGGATTTAAAATGTAGCCATTAATGCGTAGTTTATTTATTAATAGTTAATGAACTGTTTGCATGAGTTTGTTTTGCAGCAGTTCATTAAATATTGATTTAAGTACAATTTTTTGCACGGAAAAGTGCTGGAAACATTTTACTATTTGCGAAGGAGCAAAACTTTATAATGATGGCCCTGTGTGCTAAATTGCCAAAAAAATGCGTGCTGTTGCAAATAATGTACACAGGGACTATAACCTTTAAACGGGCATGCGGGCGCACATACACGGGTATGTTATAAAATAGTCCTGGCGCATGTGCCCCTAATTATACAAGTGTGCGTGCACAGCTGTGTAATGTCGGCTTTGAGCCGCGTATGTGAGGGAATTTTCTAACAGGCAGGCATCCATGCCATGACCAGTTTCACCAGTTCATCCAGCAGTTTTCCCAGCCTACAGCTATGTTCCCCCTGGTTCTTTAGCCTGCATACTCTCCAATTAACCCAGACTCCCTCAAACATGTCATAGTATATTTAAGCGTAAAGTTACGCTTAAAGGAGGGGTAGGTCTCAATAAGTCTCAATTTTTCATCACTTATAAGGACTATAATTCTTTACTGATGTCAATTTTACTATGAATACCTCTGAATGTGTCTGTAACAACACCCCCCCTAATCCCAATCCACCTCCCAAAAACTCACCCCGATTCAAAATGCCCCTCTAAAGTGCTACATATAATATATAGAGTGTCAGATTGACTCTAGACAGAGCCTCTCTCTCGCTCTCTCTCTCCCTTTAAAACTAACTTGTTACTGTATTTTATCTCACTCAAAAACAAAATGTATTTATTAAATTTAACAATATATTTAAAAAGACTTTTCAATTGTAAACATCTCTTATATTAAAAATGCACAAAAATATTACCAGCCACAAGCCAGCATTCAAATAAAAAAATCCATTTCCAACAAAATGTTGTTTTTAATAAATAGAACAGCCACAAAATCCAATTAACAGAGCATCCACAAAATCCAATTATAAATACAAAAAATAAAGAAAACTTAGAAAATGTCTATAAATACATAAAGATGTTTACTATCCAACAGAAGAACAGAAAGGGGTCTTTAAGAAAGAAACGAACATAAAGTTCTTTAATCCATACAGCTGAACTAATTACTGAGAAGTACTTTCAATGACAAATCCAAAAGGAAAGTTCCTGGTTTTTGATCCACTCAGCTGAGATAATTATTGAAGGCGCACATTCAGCAACAAATCTTGACAAAATCACTCCCATTCATATATGCAGGCAACATTCCTGAGGGAAATACTGGAACCATCCAATAGACAACACATCTTTAAGAAGCACTGCCGTTATCATACTCACAAGATAGTCTTAACATGGGCCATCTCTCACTGTAAATACAGCTGCATCAGGAAAAGTTAAACGGTAATGGGTGTCTTACATGCTACTACAAGACAAAAACCATTAAACAATTAAAAAAAAAGGAAAAAACAAACTACAAATAGGAAAAACCCATTTATGTTGACAAAGAGATAAAATTTACATATGGAACCCAACTGTCAGTATTACCCAATTAGCGCACCTAAGTGAACCTTGTAACTAATATAATAGCCAATTGCGTTTGTCTATTGCCATTCAGTATGGAAATATACAAATCATTACATCAGCTCTTAAGAAGCAAAACAAAATACATTATGACACACCCACATTCAGTCCTGATAAGAGAGAAAGGAACGCAGTAACCTAGGAGTAATTAAAGGAAAAAGAAAATATAATAAGAAACCAAGCATGATACCTGGGTATTATAACTAACCTATGTTTCAACCATTAAGACCATTAACTACAACAGGACTGGATCCAGTAAATTTTTTAGCATCAAGAAAAAAAATCTAAGCTGGTCAGAGGCATACAAAATATACAGGTAGGTTTACTAAGCCACAATAAGGTGATATAGCAAGGTAAAAGCATGTAACGTGTGTTAAATTCTGTTTATTGCGCGATATCACCATCTCACGGCACTATCGCACAATAGAACAAAAGATTTCCTCTCCCTATGGGCCGGATTTTCAGAGGATTTATGCGCATATTTTATAAAGCCCCGGCAACGCCCTTAAAGCCCCATTTGCCGCTGTGCCAGGGGATCGCGTGCTGGCAGGCACAAAAGGTAGATTAACAATTTGGGGGGTTAGACTATGGCTGGGGGGGGAAAGGTTAGGGGAAGGGGTGGGAAGATTAGTTTAGGGGGAAGGGAACGGGGGAAGCCCGCCGGCGTCGGCACGTGCATGTTATAAAATCAGGCATACATGTGTGCGCGCCGGGTAGCACACGCATATTTTTGATAATCTACCCCTATGGCAATAAGCTGCTTTGCATGCATTTGCATGCATAAAATTGCCTAATGCATAAAAAGCAGGATTTGCTTGGGCAAACCTATTTCAAAATAATGTGGTTGACTTACAAAAAAGTCACTCCCGTTATTTTATGGCGTAGTTATTTTCCTGAGGAAGCATCGGGATGCTAAAACAAGTCCCACAGGACTTGCTCCCACAGGAAAATAAAAGGGACAGTGTCCTGAAAAATAGTTTTCCCCCAAATAAGGAAAATCATTAATTGCGACCCCCCTGCCATCCCCCCACTGACTAATGAGGCAGCACTCGCCCCCCCTGAAATAAAACAAAATCAATGCCACATATGTAGTGAAAGCCTGCTCTCTTCCCCACCCCTCCCCTTCAACCCCAAAAATGCCCCCCCCCAGCCCATCCCTACACCTTCTTCCAGATGAAATAAAATCCCTGATGTCTAGGGACCCCCAAACCCCCAAAAAAGTAACCCTGGTGATCTGGGGGCAGGTGGACTCCACCCATACCCCCTAATCCCCCTGTACCTCAAAATGTACTCTTCAATAGTCAGTGGAGGGCCTGGAGAGCCCTCTAGTCTGGGCCCAGTAGATACCATTTTTCAAAATCACATCATAGAGGCAAGGCTTGGGGATTGGACTTAGGCCATGTGGCATGTGTCTGATCCCCAGACCTTGCCCTTATCATGTGATAAGGGCAAGGCCTGATTGGCGCTATTTTGAAAAATTGCATTATCCAGGGTTAGGGGGTGCCATGGCCCTCCACTCTCTATCGAAGAGTATATTTCGAGGTACTGGAAGTTTAGGGGAAGTACCATGGTGTGATTTTTTTGTCATGATTTTATGCAGCAGTACAGCTGCAATAATTTGGCAGGGAACGCCCTTCCACCTCCATCCCCACAATATTTTTCCCCTCCCACAATAAACTATCATGGCTTAATAAATCTCCCAAATAGTTAGAATCACAATATTTAACAATACATTTAACAGGGATATTATAGGAAAAATACAGTGCCAAGAGCACAAGTCTCCTAACATATTGCAAGAAACAATTTTCTTTTTTTCCTGTGTTTGTTTCAGCTAGGTCTGGAGAAATCCAGATTCTTCAACATGACCATATCTTTAGCTTTGAAAATGTATGGGTGCATTATCATATTTAATTCCTGTTCAAAGACCAGCAAGTCCAGCAGCATGGCCCTGCCTTCTTCTTGTTATTTGAGCGATCCCTTGTTCTTCAACCTGGTTACCACCTCACTTCCCATCAGGTAGAAAATAGATTTTTTTTTTTCATGGTTCGAGAAGCCTCAGTTTTAATATTCAAGACTTCCATAAGATGTTTCTTGAATATGTCACAAGGTGAAGATTCAGGTACCTAACAGACAGAGTCATTTATCAAATCGTGATGTGGCCTTATGGCGTACATTAGAGCCTTATCGTATGCGATAACACCCTACCGCATGCAATAACGGCCGCATCGTGGCGCTGTTATTGAAATGAGGGGAAGGGGGAGGAGTGTGGGAGGGGTTTGGGTGGGGCTATGGCCTGGCAGCGCTGCGGGCGATAATGTTTTCCACGCTATCGCTGGCAGCACCTGGGGAAATAACACCACCTTTTCCTGTGGCGCTATGGGTGCAAAATGTTTGGCCTGGCCGCAGCCGTGATGGGCGGAAACATACCGCCTCAATGCGGCCGGCTGCACAATTTAGTCTCACCCTTTTTTTTTTTTTTTTTTTTACTGCAGCTCATCATTCTACTATAAATACAGCAGAATGATGAATCTAGCTAATAATTCTCTAATTTTCTGCCTTCTGAGGCGAGTGCTTTATATTGAATCAAAGCAACATTTACAGCTCTTATAACATTCAACTCCTTCTCCAGTGCCTCTAATCTTCCCTTGTGCTTTATAGACAGAGACCTTTGTTTTCAGTTTTTATTTTATTTTTCCTGGGAATTTCAATGTTGAACCAAAAGAGAATCAGTTGAAAAATGGCTTTTCCACTGATTTTTCTTCTATATGTTATAACAATGTCATATTTCCACTGCTTTTTAAAGTTATAATATTGAAATTCCCAGAAAATATCAAAATAAAAATTGAAAACGAAGGCCCCTATTTGTGGAGAAGGACTCCTGACTTTGCGCAAACACACTCACATTTTGTACCAAGGGATGTATGGCTCTCGAGCAGATGTAACTTTATGCGTGTATGCCACGTGATGTTCCATACACACACCCCTTCTAATTACCAAGGTGAATTTATGCACATAAATCCACTTTGAAATTCTGGCTAGTGTCCGCAGGTAAAAAGTATCCACAAACTTTAGCCTATGTGCGCTGTTTGAAAATTATGCTTGGAAAAAAAATAATTGGGTAAAGTTTTATTATATTTAGTTCAAACATATTTCTAGAGCAGTAGTGATGAAGGGGGTCATTTTCAAAGATTTACGTAGGGGTTGTACTTAAACATATAAAATTGGGATACTGTATATGCACATAAGAAGCCTCTATGCATGAGTGAATTTTCAGAAGAGGAGTTCGTGTGTACTGTTGCTGCCAAGTGGAAAACAATGCCCGTACAAAGGTGGTATTTCAAAGACATTCTAGGAAATATTTAGAAATGCACACACATTTATTATAAAGGGAGAATCAATGCACATACATTGGCGAATGTGAATACATGTTTTACAGCTACTAATCAAGTCACGGATATTAAATCTGGCTTACATTTTCTGTTTTTGGGTAGGGGGTCTGCAGCAACTGGTGGTGGGTATGGGTGAACGGGTAAAAATCTCAGTCAACTGATGGAGGTCTCAGCAAACTAGTGCTTAAAAGTACGTGCACAAGTATTTTCATAAACGAGCTATGTGCATATTTCAGCCAACTTAATAGAATATCTATGGCCACACATATACTGAGGATTATTTCATGAACATGTTTCAATTATTGTGAGCATAAAATAGTTGTACATACTTTTATAAATAGGTGTATAAACTATGCGGTTCCCTACATTAAAACAATGTGCATGAACTGAAACATATGTGCATACTTTCAGGGTGGTGATATAGTATGTTATAAATTATGCAGCTCCCTCTGCACAGTTTATAAATTACAAAACATAACTTTAAGCGCACCTACTTATGCGTGTATTGTAACACTCAGTCGACCACAGCAGCATACTGCGGCCGACCCTCACTCACTCCGCATGCTACCACCGATCCCGGTGCCAACAAGCTACCATCTTTTGGGCCCTCCTTAGGCGCGTGCGACTCCTTTCTATAGCAAGATGCACTGCAAAGCAGGAGGACCTGCTGCTGAGGCTGGAAAATTGTGAGGCTGGAAAATTGGGCATCAAAATGGCAGATGAAATTTAATGTGGACAAGTGCAAGGTGATGCACATAGGGAAAAATAACCCATGCTATAGTTACACAATGTTAGGTTCCATATTAGGAGCTACCACCCAGGAAAGAGATCTAGGTGTCATAGTGGATAACACATTGAAATCGTCAGTTCAGTGTGCTGCAGCAGTCAAAAAAGCAAACAGAATGTTGGACATTATTAGAAAAGGAATGGTGAATACAACTGAAAATGTCATAATGCCTCTGTATCGCTCCATGGTGAGACCGCACCTTGAATACTGTGTACAGTTCTGGTCGCCGCATCTCAAAAAAGATATAATTGCGATGGAGAAGGTACAGAGAAGGGCGACCAAAATGATAAAGGGAATGGAACAGCTCCCCTATGAGGAAAGACTAAAGAGGTTAGGACTTTTCAGCTTGGAGAAGAGACGGCTGAGGGGGGATATGATAGAGGTGTTTAAAATCATGAGAGGTCTAGAATGGGTAGATGTGAATCAGTTATTTAGTCTTTCGGATAATAGAAAGACTAGGGGAAAGTTCTTTTTCACTCAACGCACAATTAAACTCTGGAATTTGTTGCCAGAAGATGTGGTTAGTGCAATTAGTATAGCTGTGTTTAAAAAAGGATTGGATAAGTTCTTGGAGAAGTCCATTACCTGCTATTAATTAAGTTGACTTAGATAATAATCACCGCTATTACTAGCAACGGCAACATGGAATAGACTTAGTTTTTGGGTACTTGCCAGGTTCTTATGGCCTGGATTGGCCACTGTTGGAAACAGGATGCTAGGCTTGATGGATCCTTGGTCTGACCCAGTATGGCATGTTCATATGTTCTTATGTTCTTATGAGGTACCAAGTGGAGGATCAGCTGGCATTTAATGGATTGGTCCTGGTGATGTCATCCCACAGCGGGAAATTCTTTGTGGCGCTGAGGGATGACCTCACCAGGATCAGTCCATTAAATGCCATCTACCGGACCCTGTCCAGCCTTGCCTTGTTCCAGCCTGCCTTGCTTCATTCCAGCCTTGCCCCACTCCAGCCTTTCTTTCCTTGTTCTGTCTTGCCCAACCTTGCTCTGTTCCTGTCTCTCCTTCCACAATTCTGATCTACCTTTCCTCAGATAGATCTCTCATGCTCTGACCTTGTCTGGATTCTGACACTGTCTGTTCTCTGCTTGTCCTGACCTCCACCTGGATCTCAACACTGTTGTCCACTGCCTGCCCTGACCCTTGACTGGATCTTGATGCTGCTGTCTACCACCTGCCCCAGCCTTGGCCTGCTTTGTGGTCTTTCTGTCTTGGATCCTCGGGATCCCCACCTAAGTCTTGCCAGCCCTTGATTCCAAGGGCTCAACCTGTGGTATAGGTGAAGCCCAGACCTGGTCCCAGTCCTGAAAGTCTTCCTGTTGTCAGTTGGGGCCCAGCTGGGTAGTGTCAACCTCACCAAAGTGCAAGGGCTGTCATGATGGGACATGTATGTGCAGAGTGGTGCACACTATTGAGAATTGCTCTCCCTATTACTATCCAGTAAAATGTAGGGTTTGGCTGAACTATCCAACAATAATTCAAATAAAAATGACTTTGGCCTCCTCCACAAGATCTGTATGCAGAAATCAATCCTGCTCACTCAGATCCATTTCTTCAGCTGGAACCACTAATATATGAGCACATGGCCTTTCCATCTATATGTCAACATATGTAGCTATTGCAGGTTTCAGCATTGCTTTATTCAGGCTGCCAGCTTCTCAAGTTGAATAATCTACCCATACTAACTAGTAGTAGTGAGGGGACAACAGGAGAGATGGCCCAGCCCGGCTCATTGACAGTAGCTCTTTTTTAAGTGGACGATTATTCTTCGGAGAGCCACACCTCCTCCTTGAAGGAAATTCTTCAGCTAATGCTGGGATTCCCTTGAGGTGCATGATATACAGTCCTGGATTCAAGGCAGTGCTGTATATATGAGATACACTTGGAGCATTGCCTGTCCAGATGGTCTTTTTGACTACTTGAATCACTTTTCTTCTTACCAAAACGACATGAGGTTGCTTTTCAAGCTTACTGATTAAAGCACCATCCACTGGAAAGAACAGGGCAAAGGGTCTCACCTGCATAGTATCCACATAATCCATTGTGAAAATGTTTTCCTACTTTGGAGTTACTTGAGTCAAAGTCTTGTGATATTAAACATTCCCTATTACTTTAAACAGATTTTAAAAATACTTTTTTCATACTCAGCCCACCTCAAAGTCTATTTGAAATAAGACAATTTTTAATTGTTTTTTAAATTAAGCTATAACATAAAAGTCATAACTGATACATAACATCTGTAGGCCCGTATGACATAGTGAGGGCAAAGGTAGCGCCGGCGCCATTTTGAAGATTGGCAATACGGCCCGCGGGCAGGAGGTCGCTCCCGGACCCCCACTGGACTTTTGGCAAGTCTTGTGGGGGTCAGGAGGCCCCCCCAAGCTGGCCAAAAGTCCCTGGGTGTCCAGCGGGGGTCCGGGGGCGATCTCCTGGATGCGTGATGTCGGGAACCAGGAACCAAAATGGCGCCGGTGCTACCTTTGCCCTGTCACATGATAAGGGCAAAGGGCCACCGGCGCCATTTCTCTCAACGCAGCCGTGGCCTGAGAGAGGGAGATCGCGTCGGGACCCCCCCACTGGACCCCAGGTAATTTAAACATTTTGGGGGGGTTCGGGAGGGTGGGGGATTTTTTTAAAGGTTCGGGGTGGGTTTAAGGGTTTTTTTGGTGTGCCGGTTTTCCCACGCCCTATTTAACGATACAATACAAATGCCCCTGACGATAAATCGGGGGCATTTGTATTGTATCGTGCACTCTAACGATTTTGGACGATTTTAAAATTATCTGACGATAATTTTAATCGTTCAAAAACGATTCACATCCCTATCACACATTAACTTCGGTGAGTTGAAAGCATATGCGTGAATTTTCAAAGAGTTGCACATGTGGGAATTAGTATACATGCACATAAATGGCATCTATTTGCATAGATGCTATTGTATAATCATCAAACATAGGTGCATATTTTTGTTTTCGTGTGTGTAAAAAGTGGGCATTTTAGGGGGGGGGGCATTCCGGGGCGGGGCCCAACAAATTGCGCACATAAGTTGCTATTTTAAAAGATGTTTACGTGCGTAGTTTTGCCAGCTTACTTGCGGAATTTTACACCTGCCAGTTATCTTTAATAAGTGATATTAAAAACTGTTTATTGTATGCTATTGGCCGGGCAGGATGTCTGGGTGAACTGAAGGGAGTTGTTCTTTTCTAAGTGGATAATGTCTTTAAATAAATAAATAAATAAGAACCACTAAGGTCTCGATGACCTGGAGGACTGATCAAACTGGTGGAATAATTGGTAAAACTGATCATTTCAATTATGTTTGCATGTTTTAAAATATACCAACTTATGTGCGTACAGAAACTAGCCTAAAATCAGACCACTTCCCAAGTTCACAAGTACCTTCATCATCTTCTAATGGTGCGGGAATATGAACAGGGAGATTCTTTTGAATTTTAGCTATTTTTTGCTAAAATATATATATATAGATATATATATATATATATATATATATATATATATATATATAAATGCCAGAGCATCACAGCTAAGACATTCGTGACTGATATTCAAAGGTTTCATTTCTTCATTGGCCTCTCTTGAAAATGCTATTAAAGGGGGTCCTTGAAATATTCGATGTAAAGATAGTATGGGTCAAAGTCAGTACCAATATATAAATAAGCTGGCGCAAAGAGTGTCTTCAGTATAGAGACATTGGTCTGTACTATCTTTACATCAAATGAGACCCCCTTTAATAGCATTTTCAAGAGAAGTCAGTATTAGAGATCAAACAGTGCACTCTTTTCTTAATGAGGAGGGGACATCGTATGCAGATACCGCAAAATATAAACCTTGTAAAGTGTTGATTTCGTGCCAGTACAGAAGGAGGAAGAACATAGCATCATCCAGTTACAAGATTAATTGTTAAAAGGAAAGCAATAACAGACTGTCATTTCAGTCATGTGATTTACCCAATAACATGTCCTAATCTTAAAGTATATGTGGGCTGTACACAGCGAGCTAATCCCAGACAATAAATAGAGCATCAGGCTTGGTTTACATAAACAGATTATAAGTGTTCCTGTTGTACTGCACTGTTAGGAATCAGCTCATTTATTTTCACAGTTAATGTGGACTATTTTGGAACAAGCAGTTTATACACCATGTCAGGGGGATCGGGCCGCACACTGAATTTCAGAGAACAATTCTGGATTTTTAAATTACAGCCTGGTCCTCCAGCCCAAAGACTCTTCTTGAGTCTTTGGGCCGGTACGCATTAATTTGATGGCTTTATTTTATTCCTTGGTCACCGTGGAGTTATATTATGTATGACAGACCCCTTGGCTGTGTCACTATTAAGCCCTGGGAATTCCTATATTTAGAAAGCAGTCTAATGTAAATTAGAAAAAGGGGAAGCTCCCCTCAAATGCAGCCCCTCCCTTTGAGGGTGCTGCTGGGATGGTTCACTTTGGCAGAGTTAACCAAAGCAGCTTGCAAGAGTGAGCTTTGGGGGCAGTGCAGAATTGAGTTGGAAATAGGCGGAAGTGAAGAGTCTTTGCCCTTGTTATTTTTTTTCAGGTCCAGTCAGGGGAGCCAGGCGAGCCCTGCTTGGTGGTCCTGGCCAGGGTCGTGAGGGATTTACTCTTCCAGTGCACTCACTGGTTGGTTGGGATTTTCCCTCTGGATTGTTTTCTGGTTTTTGCAGTTTTTGTGGTAGAAGCCTTGTGAGACATCTGGGCCTTCCTAGACTCAGGGAATGGGGAACCCTGTATTTGAGATGTTCAGGGATAGGGAATACCTGCCCCTGAAGTGGTAGTGGCCCACTACAAGGAGCAGCTCCGGTGTTAATACCAGTTTTGGGGATTAAGAGACATTTTGATAGAAGATCTGGGAGGGAGAGTTTTGCTCCCCCTTCTTCCTATCCTGGTAAGGAACATCGAATGCTGCGTGTTCCAGGACCCATTCCCAACTCGGGACCTGTGAAAGTGAGTGAGATCAAGGGAGACTAAGGAAAACTATGAGTAATACTAAATTTGAGTTACATCTGAGGATCCCCCTTCGAAGTCTTCACCCAGGAAAGAGAGATAATTGAGAATCCTGTGCAGAGACTTGGTAATAGATTTTTGGCCACTTTGGAAGGGGTTTTCTGTCCCAACAAGGAGATCCCTGACCACCTGGGAACCTCATTAATTTGAGCCCTGGATGGTGAGCGTTACCTTTGCCCCTGGACCCAAGTAAAGAGACCCTTGCACAGATAGAATGAGAAAGAACTGTAACAGTCACCTGTGGAGACTGAAAGAATTAAGTCGAATTTTACCATTTTCCATCTGATTACCCGTCAGCAAAGATATTGCTTTTGGATACTCCACCCGAGTCTCCTGGTGCTCACAGCATCTACAGTGTTGAGCAAAGTGTATCCGTCGCTAAGGGAACAGAAAGGCAAACAAAAATGTGTAAAAAGGTCACCTTTATCACATTGGCGCCTGAAAATATATCTCCCTCCCCCGTCCCTGTCCCCCCCCCCCCCCACCCCTCCACCTGCAAAGAATGCGGCTCTGGGACTGAGAGGGATTGTGAAACAGCTAGCTGGTGAGAGGTACCAGCCAAGCCCGGCGTGACCGGGTGTGCTTACCGTGCATTTGCACGGGGCAGCACACTCAGGGGAGGCAGCAAGCTGGCGGCAGCAAGAGAGGCCGCAGAGCTGCCAGCAGCTGAAGGAGGAGAGAGGTGCGAGCCGCCGGCGACCGTCGGAGAGGCCTGTCTCTGTTTGCATGTGTGCACGCGCCTGCACGCGCACACAGCTTCCACTCTCCCCCCCCCCCCCCCCAATCAGGAAGGCCGGCAGGAGAAAGACAGCGGGGGAGGGGGGGCAGGAGAAAGGATGCTTAGCACAATGGCTTGCCTAGGGCGGCTGATCCCCTTGCACCGGCCCTGAATGGGTGGGGGGACCAGCACGGAAATTGTTTGCATGGGGCCAACACCGGCCCTGATTCCAGCCCTAAAGAGAAACAAATTCTTTTATGGCCTCACCCATGCAGGATAGATATACGCCGGGGGTGGGGTTACATATGATCTTCATGCTTTATTTAAAATTCAAGCTTAACAGCTGTTTCCTTTTGGGTAATCCATAGATTTTCCTGACTCATATAAAGGGTGACACAGGATGTCGGCAGTGGATTGTAGGGAGAGTGCCCTTGATGAAGATGAACTCAAAATGTGGCCAGCGGCAGGCTCTGAAATTGCAACATTTTATGCGATGCAGCTCTGACAAGATAAGTTTTATTTGCATTATGAAAACATATTTTAAAAGATAATGTTGGGACATTGGTGTTGAGGTGGAATTGATGATTATGCTATGGACATTTTATTGTGGAGAACAGAGGTTGTGTGTGAATATTTCCCCTCATCACAAATATATTAGAGAGCAGGTATCAGCGAGTAGAAGTGATCTTATTCTCTGCCTTCCCCAACATCCATCTCTTATTAAACATCACTTGAGTAAACCAAGGGGCACACTTATCCTTATTTCTACATGTCAATTCCTGTTGGAGCACCATCACCTCATATGAATCAGTCAAACTCTCTTACACCACTTTTCAAAAGCTTCTTCCCTAGAGAGAGCATCCCAATATTCCACACATTTGGTCATTTGCCATTGGGGCTTAAAAGGATTCCATATCTACCTGTGGTCGTACCACATTCTTTACATGATGTCAGAAACTAGTTTACACAGATTTTTCAACTTAAATAACATTTTTAAATGACCTGACAATAATACATCTAAAATAACAAGGTCAGTAACACGGCCTGCCCAGTGTTCATGTCAGATCAATAAATCTAATGTATGACATTGCCTGCGTGTTGGGGATTGAATTCATCGCAAGCATTTAATTAAGCGGATGGCAGTAATAAATTCCTTGGCATGAGACTACAAGATATCGATGTGAAGATTGAAATCCCCAGCTATCACTGATTTAGTACATCGTAGTTGAAGACCTGCCATGAATTCCACTAAACTGAATAATTCCAAAACTGACATAAGTGCCAATCAAGAATCCTAAAAAAGATCTCACATCATAAAAAAATATAGAATCAATCTGATGAACATTCAAATGTTTCTTGTAAATCACCAAAATACCTTACCCCTCCCTCACTTAATAGGGCAGACTTGTTGCAAGTAAAATAACCTTGCAGTCAGCACTGATTTAAAATAACATCATCAAATGTGTATGCCAAGAATTTGTGACTAATAGTTCATCCAGTTTATATGGCTCAAAAATATTGGTTATCAGTCATTTAGGAAAGGGAGGGCAAACCAGTTCAAGATGTCCATCACAATTTCAGAAATGTTCAATAATTTATTTAGTGAATTCTTATGATGTGTCAGCAAACAGCCAATTTTTAGTGCAGGTCAACAGTCCCCCAACATGGACCATGTTTTGTAATTACTGCATTGGGAAGGACCTTACATTTGTCATAAGAAACAGGATTCCAGTAGTGATATTATTAAAGGGGACAGTAAAATGAGCATCTGTGATCACATAAACCGAGCCCATTTCAAGAGTGTAACATAGCTTACCAGAACTTCAAACATCTTGTAAAAATCAAGGATAATGGATGGCTTTAATCTGTGATAAAAAGGACGAAATACCGAAGCATCAGATAGACAAAGATGAGTAAAGTAAAGACACTAAAGGTGAAATATTAAATGCTCTGCTTACCACAGATGTGGAGGCTTACAGCATAGGTGACACATTGTAACAGGAACTTCAGTACAAAATAGTCAGTTAATCTACAAACTACGCCAAAAGAAGGTCATGTGATACAATCTGTCAGTCAAATAAGGCATGTGAATTTAGGGAACAGCCCATTTCATGACCTAAGGTGTGTAAAATGAACAGTCAACAATAGATGTCAGGATGGCCATATAGTCACTTACAATCCCTCATTCCTACCCCCTCCCTCGGAATACCTTGTTACCCCAAAAAGCCAACTCTTATCAGTTCTTACCAGTTTTGACACGTTACTCCCCATGCTTAAGCTGTATCCAAGTTTTTCTCTCCCCCTGTTCTATGTAAAACAACTTTGTCACTGTTTTATGGTTGTAATGTAAACCGGAGTGATAATTAACTCTGTTATTTGAACTTCGGTATAGAAAAGTTATAAATAAATAAATAAATAGTATTTTCAGTGAGTTAACAAAGAATTATATTGAGTTAAAAAAGAGTTAATGTAGGATGACTAATGTCAAGGAATTCAGAAACTAATTAGAGGAGAACCAAAATTATCAGAAAAAATGTCAGAAGACGACTGACCAATGAATATTCAGATTGAGGCCTCTTGGAGAAATGGTGTCCAAAATGTGAATTCACCTTTATTCATGTTATGTTAAATGATGGGGAAAGTTACCACCACAGGGGGTGAGGGAAGAGGGATGACATACTTCAATAATGAAAAAACATAGGTCATTGGTCATGTGTTGAGCCTCTTGCCAATGTTTAACAAGTGGTGCATTCTCTTTCTGTAGATGTAGGCAGGAACAATATTTTTTAAATATGCATGCAGATGCCATGGGAGGTTTTCCTCACATACATCAATGGATGATGTAACAACCCCTGAGGTAGAACAATCAGAATTAAATCACAGCTGGAATGACTTGCCCGAAGTGGGGTGTGTAAAGTTAGAGACGGTCAATGAAGATGTTTTTGAAATACAGCATGAGGATATAGACAGAACCAATACTGACAGAATAGCAAGCATACATATTGGCTCGCTGAAAAGTATGGAAGAACATAGGTAACATAGGTAATTACATCATCAATTGTTAGAGACAGTTTGATGAAGAGCAACTCACGTTTTACATAGAGTCCACGTTTGTAGGTGCATTTGATGACTTTGGCCGGATAGCCACAATGTACAAAATTAGAGGACATGATCTATGCTTGTCTAATGTATGCCTCATGAGTAGTGCATAAACTCCATAGATGAAAACATTATTCTACGGGGATCTTATCTCTCAAGTAACATGGATGACAGCTATTATAGGACAAAAGTGTATTTCTATCTGTGGTCTTTCTATAAATGTGTAACGCCCTCTTGACCACTTACCTTGTGAGGCATTCTTGGGTCCGGGACTGACTTGGCAGGAGCCCACCCTAGGGCACACGCCATTGGTCCTCACGTTCTTGGTGCCTGGTTCCTCCACTTGGGGAACAAGGTAATAGTGGGTGGTATTTCATTCCTTCACCCAAGAAAAACAAATGGGGCTGTGAACAAGGCTAGCAGTATTTACAAATATATACAGGTTTATTAGACTATATAAGTATGTATACATGACTATATACATTGCTAATTGTATCAGGCCACACAGCTATATACATTTCTACAAGGTAGCAAGAAAATGTAATATTTGGCAGTTTGGGGTTGTTGGCCCCCACTGTATACCACCATATAGAATAGAGGGGACCTCTTGAGTTCCCATTTAATCAAGTATTATTACTATCCTCCCCCTTTTTTTCCCCAAGTCTCACCCATGTGAAAATATGCAGCTGGGCTGGTGGGCAGTGGTCTGGGGGGGTCCGTTGTATATAAATCACTGCAATCTCCTTAGTGCCACTTCCACTCTGCTGAAAGGTCCACACCAATGCCAGGGTCAATGACTTCCTGGGGACCTGACTCCACTTCCTAGTCTGTTGCTGGGGTCCATGCCCTCCTGGGGGACCTGACTCCACCTCCTGGAATGCCGCTGGGGCCCACACCCTCCTAGGGGACCTCTCGAGCTGCTGCTGGGGTCAAACCCTCCCGTGGGTTTGCTCAATCTGCCGCTGGGGTCCCATTGCTCTAAGGGGATACAGGGTCACCTCCAAATCTACTGCTTGGGTCTCCTTCTGCCTGGGGGATTGCTTGATCTGCCACTGGGGTCCCCTTACACCTGTGGGACCACTTGATCTGCTGCTGGGGGAACCAGGGTCACCTCTTGATCTGCTGCTAGGATCCCCTTCCACCTTGGGGACTGCTCTAGATGCCGCTGGGGTCCCCAGGGTCACCTCTCTGATCTGGCACTAGGGTCCCCTTGCTCCCAGGAGACCGCTTCACCTCCAGATGTGCTGCTGTCTATTGGTGCCTCTCCATTGGTAGGAGGGCTTTTCCTAGCTTGGGTTTACAGCTCTACTAGGCACATCACTTGTTTAGCATTCAGTGATTCATGCCCTCTACAATCTCAGCTTTTAGTGGTTTTAGATCTGCTAAGCTCATGGCCAGTATTGTGCTGTTACCTAGCCTGGATTGGTTTCCTTCTCTCAGCCAAAAGGCCAAGACCCATGCAGGACCATAGGAAGAGAATGTGTGTACACCCTTCCATCTTGCCTGGCTTCTTTTTTCTGTTGCCTGAGAACTAGGTGCCCAACGATCTGACTTCCCTTGTTAATCATGGTGAGAATCTGTTTGCTTCCTAGGACTGTTTTTTGGTACATTTTTCTCACAAATCCCTCTTTCATTCAGAATTCTCCAATGAAGGACTTTTCTAGTCATAGTTCTATATGATTTAAAGAGATATTTTACTGCAAGTTATGAATAGTAATCCAGGGGGTTATGACATGCAAATTCTCCTACCTGAGTCTCTGGCTCATCTTTTCAATGGTCATTTAAGCATCTTCACAGTAAGGGGTCTTGCAACCTTTTCAATCTCATTCTGGGTTTCCTGGGTTGGCAGCTCATTTTACATAACATAACTCATTTTACATAACTTTTTTTCTCTGCTGTAGCTAACTTAAAAGGTAGCATGTTGTTTAACCTCTGTCTTCCTTGGGGGAGTTTCAAATGGATGTAAAAACTGATTGTTATCCATCTATACTTTTACATCTAAAAATGGTAGTTGGATGGATGGTTGCATAAAATCAAAGGTTAGAATTACACAAGTTTAGCCAGTCTAGAAACATGTATACTGTACCTCTGTGCCTTCCCAAATTAAAAAGGTATCTGCAATATACCTGTTATGGTTATTAATGTTTGGGTGGATCCTTGGACACTGTGGCAGCTGACCATGCCCACGGGGGCAGTCCCATGAGTGACCACAGTGTCAGGCTAGACTCTGGACACACAAACACAGATTTGAATCTTTTATTAAACAGTTTTGGAAACCATCAGAGGTGGCAGTAGTGAGTAGTAGATGTTGAGCCCAGCTGGGCAGGTCTCCCACAGAACGCTGGAACAGCGAATCCTCTGCTAGGCTGTGCTGTAGTGGAAAGAGACTGAGAGTTATGAGTACACGATAAGAAGCATTCAGAGTCCCAGGTAGAATTAGGAAAAGCTCCGAGACAGGGAGAGCAGGCCCTCATAAGTAATTGCCATGCTGGGTCAGACCAAGGGTCCATCAAGCCCAGCATCCTGTTTCCAACAGAGGCCAAACCAGGCCACAAGAACCTGGCAATTATCCAAACACTAAGAAGATCCCATGCTACTGATGCAATTAATAACAGTGGCTATTCCCTTAATAAACTTGATTAATAGCCGTTAATGGACTTCTCCTCCAAGAACTTATCCAAACCTTTTTTGAACCCAGTTACATTAACAGCACTAACCACATCCTCTGGCAACAAATTCCAGAGCTTTATTGTGCATTGAGTGAAAAAGAATTTTCTCCGATTAGTCTTAAATGTGCTACTTGCTAACTTCATGGAATGCCCCCTAGTCCTTCTATTATTCGAAAGTGTAAATAACCGAGACACATCTACTCGTTCAAGACCTCTCATGGTCTTAAACATAAGAGTACCTGACCCCTTAGAGCAGAAAGTACCTGATCCCTTAGAGCAGAAAGACTCAGTTGTATTGTACTCACGTAGCAGTAACAGAGATTCCACTAGGCACCAGAACAGAGGGCAGGCCCTCAAGGAGTGAGTACCTGGTTCCAGTGAAGCAGTACTGTGGTATAGATGGTAGTTGCACTCACAGATGGAAACTGTTAATGAAGTCTTCCAAGTAGAAGGGTTTGAAGATGCAGGCAGCGACTTAGGGAACATGGGCCCTCGAGGAGCGAGTGCTGGTTTCCTGATAGCACCTGAAAGAAGCAGAAGAGGCCCCCGAGGAGCGGATACCCCGTTAGCAACCCTGAAGAGTGTAAGAGTTCCAGATAGCGCTGGAGTGGCAGAGCAGCTTTGGTATAGAGAGCGAATCCCATCCGTAGAGATACCGTAGCTAACTCGATGAGCTAGCAAATACTGTAGGCATAAATATCCGGGCAGCGTGACGTCATCTCAGGGGGACACCCATGAGGTACGCGCCAACGTGGAAATAAAGATGAGGGCGGCGTGCGTGCATGTGCCCTAAGATACCTTGGAGGAGCATGGCGGGAGGCAGCACCAAAGCCGGTTCAGGGACGCTGGAGGGGACGGCAAACAAACGCCGCAACAGCCAGTAGTCCAAGGTGAGCGGGAGGAGCCACAAGTAGTGAGAGGTAGGCCGGGGCAAAGCCGTCGAAGACCGACAGTCGCAACAATATCTCAGCCAGATTTGATGAAGGGCCAAAACCTAGAAGGGTACAATACATTAGTCTCAAAATCAGACACATATTAGCAGGTGATGTCGAAGGCCATAGTGGCCCCCATTGCTGTGCCTTTGATCTGTTGGTAGATCTTGTCATTAAAAGCAAAAAGGTTTTGAGTTAAGGCAATACAGGTAAAGGCCACAAGGAAAGGTACCAAAGGTTTGGAACATCTGGGCAAGTGGAGAGAACGGTGTGATCAATTATAATTTCTTCAGGCTGAGGAATGTTTGTTTATAGAGATTCAAGGTCCATAGTGACCAACAAAAACCAGGAAAGAGGTAAAGATAGTTGGTTAATTAATGTGATAAAATGTCCTGAGTCGCATATGTAAGACTGAGCTAGGGGGATCAGAGGTCTTAGAAAAAAAGTCAACCAACCAGGATAAAGGTTCAAGAAGGGAAACTCTTCCAGAGACAATTGGTCTCTCCGGGGGATTGAGTAGCGATTTGTGTATTTTAGGAAGAATGTAAAAGACAGACATATGAGGATATGGTTCTATAAGAAACCATGCTACTTAAGATGTGATTACGTGAGTGTCAAGGGCCTGTGAAATAAGGTCCTTGACACAGATATCTGATTACGTAATGGAATAGACAGTCAGTCAATGGAATGTAGGAGACTCATTTTGCTGTCTTTCCACCTCAGATACATATTGTATCCGATCCATCAGTATAACACTACACTCCTTATCCATGGGTCTACTCTAAGAATTGGCTGTTTACTGACACATCATAAGAATTCACTCAATAAATTATTGAGACCTTCTGAAATTGTTGTGGACAATGTGAACTGTCTTGCCCTCCTTTTGCTAACTGATTGATAACCTTTGATGGTTAGGTTTATCTCCGTCCTACTTCTGCAAAAATATTAGTGACATAATCTACCTTGTTTCTAATCAATCTAATCAATCTAGTATTAATATAACCAAACTGAACGTTTGCAACAACACTCTGTAGGATTATAAAACTGCTTTTGAAAGGAAGATAAAATCCTCTTCACAAGGACTTTTTTCTTTCTGCCCAACAAGCCCCATTATTAACCTTGATTCATTAAAATTGGAATGAACCTTGCCATAACTATGCCCACCAATATGCTATAAACATGAACATGTATTGTGTTTACTATACACTTATAACAATCAGCCAAAAACTCTGTTTATTGACCTGCCTATATACAAAATAGCTGACCAGCATCCAGCAACTCACTGCCAAAATCCAGGATTCGGATTCTGGAGTCCAGGGCGTTGGGTCCCATGAAGAAGCCCACATGGGGCGGGCCCTTAGGCAAGGGACCCACCTATGATGCCTGGTGCTTGGTGATGACATCACTGATAGGTGCCATGCCCTCTGAGCCAGCTTCAGCATCGGTAGTTGCAGAAACAACAGATAGATACAAACCAGATAAAGTACAAGTGCAGGCTAGCAGCAATTTGAAGTAGGAGGTATACAGAATAGTTCCCAATGTCCAAATGGGTCTCCTTTTTATGTACAGTTCAATGGCACCTACAGAATCAAATTACTGAAAAATAATGACAAATTAAACACCCAACTAAATCTCACTCCCTACTCTACAAGAAACAAAATCTTCAGTGGTCATTGCAGTCTACAGACCATCTCAGATATAAGGTACCCAGCCACTCAATCTTACCTACGCAGAGGTACAGCATATAAAGGTCAACCTAAATAAACGCAAATTCTGGCTGAAATCTTCTAATTTATCAGGCAGTTCAATGTGTATGCACACACACACACCAGAATAAAGTAAATATTCAGGTTAATCCAGAGATTGTTTTCAAAATATCCCAAAAATACGAGTGAGACACATTACTTGTTGTACTCTGCCTTGGAGAAATTTCTTATTCAAAAAGGTGGGTAAAAATTCAAATAATAAAGAAATAAATAAAAGGGCAATTTTCAAAAGCCATTTACCAGTATAAATGGCTATTTGCCTGAGTAAGAGTCTTTTGAAAATTGCCCATACTGTATGTGGGTACAATTTTGCTAATTTTGCCACAATGCATGCACTTTTACTCGTGTTTTTGTGGAAACATTCCAAGCGTGGGATGAGGCCAGGGGAGGCAACAGCATACATGATTATACATTTTGAAAATCATGCATGTTGTTTTGTCTGGGAAAAGAATCTGCAGATAAAGGAGATGCAAATCTCTGTGGGTACATTTTTTCCTTGGGCAATTTTCAAAGTGAAAGTACACACATTTATTATTTATTTCCAAGTAGTTGATATTTTTTCAAGCCTGGTCTCAAAGCAGATTACAATGTATTAGAAACATTTAACAACTCAGTAACAGAGCAGACTCTCAATTTTTTTTTTTTTTTTTTTGGCAAATAATATCAGAATCCACAGGGAAGAGTACCCATGCACTTTGCACTTACCTGTACAGTTCTGAAAACTGTCCTCATAAGGTCTAATAACTCCTAATTCCCAAGGGATGACCCCTTTAAGGACAGTCCTTCAGAGTCTGCACCTACTGCAGGCTACCTTTTCAAGTCAGCCCATAATGGCTCCAGATGACCTGGGCAGCAGCAAGAAAATAGTCTAGGGACATCTCACAGCAGGGGAAACAAGGTGGCAAAACACTCAGGGCCAGATTTTTAAACTTATGCGCGGGCGTAGATTTGTTTGCGCAACCCGGCGCAAACAAATCTATGCCCGATTTTATAACATGCACGCGCCGGCGCGCCATCCCCGGCACAAGCCGCTGTGCCGGAGGATTCGGCCCTGCCCCCGGACCGCCCCTGAACCCCCGCCCTGCCCCCGGCCCTCCCATTTTTGAAAGCCCCGGGACATACGCGCATCCTGGGGCTTGTGCACGCCGCCGAGCCTATGCAAGATAGGCTCGGCGCGCGCAGGGGCAGGCAGGGGAGCTTTTCAGGGGTTACGCGCGTATGTTACGTGAGTAACCCTTTGAAAATCGGCCCCTCAGTGAGCTTGCTAACTTGCCTTACACTCCAAAACTATTCAAGAGAGAATAGGAGATGTAAGAACTGACAATTTCAGAAGAAAGTTAAGGCAAGAACACAGATATAGAAGGAGTCTGAAGGAGTATCAGTGCTTCATCTACATAGTGCAGGGAAGTATCAATGGCAGGTTTAAATATAGGCATCTTATTTTTCTCTCATGTGTCACTTTCTCATTTGTAAATATATTCCACGCCCTTGTATGCCAATTTACTAAACTTGGTGGGAGTACTTTTTTTCATTTCATTGCTATCATGTAACTTGCCACCATCAACAATAATCTACCATAAAGTGAATTAACTCACCGAAGTGGTAAACCCAATAATATTATTCCTGGGTCCTATAGAAGATCAATGCCCAGAATTTTCTCAATTGTATACTAAATAGATTTCTAAAAAGGTTAGCCTTCGTCAACTCTGCCAGCTATGAATTATAGTGCCAACCTTTCTTCAGTTTTTCCTGCACTTTTTTAGAGAGGATAGAGAAGATTCTATGTAATCTCGCAGTGGTGAAGTACCATCAGTAAAGAACTTTGTAATCATTTTCGAGTACCATGAATGATATAGAAAATCTACTGAACCATTTACCTTGATTTTCCACTGATTTTCAATTCAGTATGAATGTATTTGAGCACCATTGCTCCTTATCATCAACCAGTCACTAAAGAACCATTGATTTCTCTAACACCTTATATTTGGGTCTGTCAGCCAGTTCCATCAGGGCCTTACAGATTGTTCAAAATGTGGCCATAGAGCAACTGACAGGTGCAGGGATGCAGGACCATCTTACTCCAGTCTTTGCTTCCCTGCACTGGTTACCAGTTGAGCGGTGCATTCAATACAAAGCTTTTACTTTGTTTCACAGGTTTCTCTGTGAGAGTCCAATCCCATGGTTTAATGCTATTTTCACATTTATCAGCCAGCCCCCTCCCTTCCCCTACCTAACCCATCCCCCAGCCCTAACTAAATCCCCCCCCCCCCCACACACCTTTGTTCAGAAAGTTACGCCTGCCTGAGGTAGGCGTAACTTACGCGCGCCGGCTGGTTGCCAGTGCACCATTCCCCGGCCCGGGGGCTGGTTTGGAGGCCTCGGTCACACCCCCAGAACGCCCCCAAATGCCACGCCACCCCAGATACGTCCCCAACATGCTCCCTCAAGCAAAGCCCCGGGACTTACATGCGTCCCTGGGCTTTGCGCGCGCTGGCAACCTATGTAACATAGGCGTGCCGGCGTGCAAGTTCCCTGCGCTCGTAAATCCGGCTGGATTTATGCGCGCATGGCTTTTAAAAACTGCCCCTTTATTGGATATGTTTGCATTATTGACAGCAATAAAAAGATTTTAATATAAAAAATAATAATATACTAAAATAAAACTAATCAAAACAATCAGGCATCTTACTAGTAATGAAAGTGATGTTTATCAAATCAGTTTTAAATCAGTAATTAAGACAAAGGAAAATATAACCCTGTCTGAAAAATATTAGTGCTAGTAGACCTTACTTCTGCTTTCCTTCACCTATACAAACATTTGCTTCCTTCCCAATTGAACAAAAGAAGTTAATGAAGAATTAACTCATCTCCAAAATGGATCATCTAGAACCTGTCATTGTCACAACCAATCTTGTAAAATTATACATTTGAGAAAGATGTATTCTGGTGACTATAGCCACACCCAACAAATACTTGGTATCCCCTTTTTTCATTTTTATTTTTTCTCCTTTTGTCTTCTTCCCTTTTTCTCTTTCCTCTTTCTCATCCCTTTTTATCCCCTCAACCCCCAAAGCAAACAAAAAAGAGCTGAATCTAAGGGGGTAATTTCCAAAAGAAGTTATGCATGTAAATGTAACTATTATTGTAACAATTTTCAAAAGCCATTTACTCGAATAAAGTGCACTTATGTGAGTAAATCTTGTGGACAATTCAATGGCATATATTGTAGCAATTTTCAAAATCCCACTTACTCGAGTAAAGTGCATGCACTTGAGTAAAACCCAGTTTTACTTGAGTAAATGCTTTTTAAAATCAGACCCTAAATATTTACAGCTAGTATAAAACCTAGTCTTTAATGAATGGTTGAATGATAATTTATTTATTTATTTTATTTAAAAGTATTTATATACCGTTTTTTAAAAATAAAGTTTTTTATCAAAATGGTTTACATAAGTAATAAAAATAAAATAAAGGAAATTAAAAATAGAAATAAGTAAATTAAACTACATAAACTGGTATATACCTAGTAGGGTAACAGTATTAACAAAAAATCTACTAATAATGGAGCTGGGCCATAGGTCACTTTATAATCATGGGATGGAGGGGGGAGATTAGAAGTGGAAAAGAAAATAAAAGCATGCAGGGGGGGGGATTCTAGGGAGGGGATAAGGTAGTGGAGTGATGTTGACTAGTGGAGGTTGAATGGTTTAGAGGGATGTTGAATGCTAGTTGAAATAAGTATGTTTTCAAGGATTTTAATTGTTGAGAGTTAGATAGTAAACAAAGAGGGTTAGGTATAGAATTCCAGAGGGAGGGTCCTGCTACAGAGAAGGCCTTCCTTCTGGTGATATCTAATCTAGCCTGTCGTGGTGAAGGAATATCTAATAGATTTTGTGTTAATGAATCTTAAATATCGAGCGGGTTTATAAATGCGGAGTAGAGAACAAAGCCATGTGGAGGATGAATTATGTATTAAACCATGGATGATAGTGAGAACTTTATATTTTATCCTGTATTTTATAGGTAACCAATGGAGAGATTGAAGAATGGGAGTAATGTGATTTCGAACAGGAGTACCTGATAAAATGCAGGCTGCACTGTTTTGAACAATTTGTAGAGGATGAATTACAGAGTCAGGAAGTCCTAAATAAAGACCATTGCAATAGTCTAGGCCAGAGAAGATTAGGGATTGGAGAATAGTTCGAAAATCATGATAAAAGAGAAGAGGATGAAGACGTTTTAAGAGTTGTAATTTGTAAAAGGATTTTTTTATTAAGGAAGAAATGTGTTGTTTCATTGATAGATCCGTGTTTACGATGACTCCTAAATTTGTGGCATATTGTGTTATTGGGAATGATATCCCGTTTATTGTCAGATGTGAGGCCTATAGAAGTGTCTGAGATAGATGATAGATGGATGATTTCAGTCTTGGATGGATTCAGTTTCAGGCGGTTATGAGAGAGCCAGGAGTTGATAGTAGATAAATAGAGAGAGACCATAGATAAAGTATTAGACCAGGATGTTTTATAGGGAACTAGGAACTGTATGTCATCTGCATAAATTTTAAATTGTAGATTAAGAGAAGAAAGACAGAGAGGGAGAAGATATATGTTGAATAATATAGGTGACAGTAATGAGCCTTGAGGGACACCGGATGAAATTGTGTAAGTTTAAGGAATCCATGCTTTAATTGCACTGTACTGTTAATTAGTTATTATATAGCTCTTAGATTATTGCAGCAACATTATCAATAAATAATATTAATGCTAATGCTCTCTGCATGCAACTGTGAAAATACTAAAAACTTCAAAATTAAATGGAAATCACTGAATACAATTTTAAAAACTCATTTGAAAACTATAGTAAAGGGCCCAATAATTCCCATTCAATTATGTTAACCCTGCTTTCCCTACATGGTTCAGCAGATGGTATGGTGCAATATGAAAAAAAACCCCACCTTTATTTATTTATTTATTTATTTATACAAAGGCTTATTTTCTGCACCTTTCACTCAGAGTGTTCAGTGTGGATTACAGCAATTAATATTAAAGTTGCAATAAAAATATAAACATTTACAAAAAAACATCAAAGCTAAAAATAATCAGTACAACCATGGCCATCACTCAAAGGCATCACAGAACAGGACTGATTTTAGCTATTTTCTGAAGTCCTTTACATCAGTTAGATTTCTTAATTGATCAGGGAGAGAGTTCCACAAGACAGTGGTCGCATATGAAAAAAGCCCTCCCCCCTTGTTCTCTGTAGCCGAGCTACATTATTCAAGGAAACCTTTGAGAAAGCAGAAGTAATTCTACAAAATGCTGGGCACTTCAGGATATGAGGCAGTCACAAGTAAATATACCTCTCAGTTGCTTTCACTGTGTGGGTGTCACTTTCATAAAGAAATAGTCACATCACATTTCTCTAAGCTTCAACCCTCTTAAATATCAGGATTGCTCTGTTATAAATCTTCAAAGTCACAAAACTTTGCATTGGTTAGTGCCTCATGGGGCTGAGTGTGCAATATGTCTCATTGATTTGAGTTATGTATTTAATTACTCACCTATCTAAAACTGAACTCAAGGCAAATCACTAATGTATTATAGTATTTCCCTGTTCTAGAAGGCTTACAAGCTGTTTGTAGCTGAAGCAATGGACGGAGAAGTCACTTACTCAAGGTCACAAGAAGCATCAATCAGAGAAGCAGAATTTGAACCCTGGCTTCCCTGGTTCTCAGTTTACTACTCTAACCACTAGCCTACTCTTCCACTCCAAAACTGTAACAATAATCATGCTTAATATTTTAAAGTGCTACTGGCTGTACACAGTGGGGTAGATTTTAAAAAAATGTGCGTTCGCGTACTTTTGTTGGCGCACCAGGCGCAAACAAAAGTACGCTGGATTTTCTAAGATACGCGCGTAGCCGCGCGTATCTTATAAAATCCTGGATCGGCGCGCGCAAGGCTGCCGATTTTGGGCAGCCGGCGCGCGCCGAGCCGCGCAGCCTGCCTCCGTTCCCTCCGAGGTCGCTCCGAAATCGGAGCAGCCTCGGAGGGAACTCTCTTTCGCCCTCCCCCCACCTTCCCCTCCCTTCCTCTACCTAAACCCCCCCCCCCCCCGGCCCTATCTAAACCCCCCCCCAACCACCTTTGTCCATGGATTTACGCCTCCCGGAGGGAGAAGTATATCCAAGCGCGCCAGCGGGCCACTGGCGCGCCGAGACGCAACCCGGGGGTGGTTCCGGAGGGTGCAGCCACACCCCCGGACCGCCCCAGGCCGAAACCGCGCCCCTGGGCCCGCCCCCGAAACGCCACATCCCGCCCCCAAAACGCTGCATCGATCGGCCCCGCCCCCAACACGCCCCCACACGCCCCCGACAAAAAACCCCGGGACTTACGCGAGTCCCGGGGCTCTGTGCGCGCCGGCAGGCCTATGGAAAATAGGTGCGCCGGCGCGCAAGGCCCTGCTCGCGTAAATCCGGGCGGATTTACGCGAGCAGGGCTTTTAAAATCCGCCCCAGTCTGTATAATGGTGATAAGTATTCAGGTAAAATAAGTCCTTGCTCAAAGAATTTACAATCAAAAGGGATAATTTTTTAAGTCA
The DNA here is from genome assembly GCF_901001135.1 of Rhinatrema bivittatum. Classification (NCBI taxonomy): domain Eukaryota; kingdom Metazoa; phylum Chordata; class Amphibia; order Gymnophiona; family Rhinatrematidae; genus Rhinatrema; species Rhinatrema bivittatum. The sequence goes on from NC_042619.1 coordinate 119,056,847, forward strand.
TTTCGAAGGATAAAAAACAGCATTTAACACACAGAAAGAGCACTATAACATTGCCTGCCTGATATGTATGTGCACATGTCCTGTCACATATAAGTTTACCCAGCTTGAGTGGAGATGCTCCTGGGGGTGGAGCAGGGAAGAGGTTTGGACTTACGTATATACTTTTGGATTTTCAAAAGTATGCACATAAAATTTCCCCAAAATTTTCCATACAGATACCAGCAGGTGCAGGGTACGTTTGGTGGTATAATTTTCAAAGCATGTATGTCTGCTTTGAAAATTGGTGTAATTTATACCTGTGTAAGTACTGGATTGTTAAGGCTTTGGCCTTGGATGCTTTATCACACAGGTGGGCCAGGAGGTGCAGTCCTGGCCCACCTGTGTGATAAAGCCTCATGCTCAAGTAAAGCCTCATGCTCAAGTATGGCCCTGAGAGGGCCATACTTGAGGAGCACAACAGCCCTCCTAACCCTGTCCAGACACTGCCTATTGGCTGGCAATGCCTATGTAGAGTACCAAAGTAGTATATTATAATACTACACACAGTAACATTTACAGTGTGTGCAAAAATGTCTCTCACACACTGTATGAGGAATTGCAAACAGCACAAAGGCATCAAAATCCCCAAGGCATAGCATGTGTGGAATTACAATCTGCAAAAATGCATCAAAACTCCCAAAGAATCATGAAAGGGGCAGAAGGAACCAACAATAGTTGTATGAATGGGCCAAGGCAGTGAAAGTAGCAAGAACAGTGGCATGAATATCCCCAAATGAAAAACAAAGCAGAAACATGGCCTTGCCCTAGCAATCCAGTGCTTTATACAGGCCTTACCTAGTTATCTTTATTGGTTTTATGCCCTCTTAGACTTTGTCTTCAAACTCCCTTTCCTTACAATTCTTATGACTATCGGTTTTATCTGGTATTTATTTACCATAGCAAAAAAGCAGAGGCAGCAGAAATGCAGCACCCAAAACAAGGACTATGCTCCTCTATTATTACTCCTTCTCAGATATGCAGGCAGTATTTACAAAAACTGATTCAGAAGAAGAATCGTGCCCTGGATTCTTTGACTTGCAGGATATTAAACGGCTAATAGCTGAAGAGTATTTGATGCCTCTAGTCACTGTAGTCAGTAGCATATTAGCATCCAGTAAGGATGTGGAGGAGGCAGATGATCCTGACAAGGCTGAGAATCTGATTATACACAGAAAGGTGAAGAACACATCCAAGCCTGAACAACCAGTTCCTTGACCTAATAATGCCATACGGAAACATCAGGCCTCCTCCAGGATTCTTTTGGGTTCTCCCTAACAGAGCTTTGTACCAATTTGGTTGGTGCCTTTTGTCCATTTGAAGCCTTGGAATATTCTTGCCACTTTGGATGGTTACTTTTCACCTGTCATGATGCTTTGTGGTCTACATGCTACTCTTTATGTTGCTTTGACCCTTTGTCACTGACTTCAAGGTTTTCCTGCCTCTTTGGTATTCATTCTACATTTAAGGCTGAATTTTCAAAAGCCTTCGTGTGCCTATACCGGGAGATACTCGCGTGGCCCAGGACATGTGCACCTGCGCGGATTTTCAAATGCCCACGGCCAAGCGCATATCTCCCGATACACACAGAAGAAAGGGTTTTCAAAAAAGGGGCTGGCCAGAGGTGGGGTCTAGGTGGGGCATGGGCAGTGCAGGATAGTACCATTAGGCACCGTCCCACTGAAGTGCTCGCCGGGATCCAACCAGCCACACACAACTTGCTGGTGCTCTGGAGAGCAGGTACGTTTTAAAACAATAAAATCTAGGGGAGTTAGCGGGGGTTTAGGGATTGAGGTTAGTAAAGGAAAAGTGAGGCAGGTTAGGTAGGGGGTTTAGAAAGTTCCCTCCCAGTCCGCTCTGTTATTGGAGCGGACTGGAAGGGAACTGGGGAAAAGGCCTATTCCGTCGCTGCACGTAGGTTTTTAAATCCCCCCCACTTACTCACGCGCTGATATAAATTCATGCACACATGTGCGCAGGGCTAGCAGATTTTATGACATGCACGCGTCAACATGCGCATGTTATAAAATTGGTGCATCCATGTGCGGGTGCTCGGAACCACATGCAATGGACGCCTGCACGGCCCTTTGAAAGTTACCATCCCTGTGCCACTTTGCCCCTCTCATGTAGACTTGGGGGTTCCTGCCACTGTTGTTTGTGCTCTTTGTCCCAAGTTTGGAGCCTTGTACTGTTCTGATCACTCTTGCTGCTGCTTTGTTCCTCTGATGGTTCTACTGCTGGTATCATTTTGCCATATTGTGAGTGCTTGGACTCTTTATGCTATTTTTGGTGCCATGTTGACATAGTCTTGATATGTTGGCATGCCTTCATCCTTCTGATGATGCCAATCCAAATGATTGACTGTGACCTATGAAAAGAATAAACAAACCAAACCAAAATTTTTGCCTCTGCAAATGCCTACTATTCTGTGTAAACTTGGCTTTATTTCAAGGCCACAAGAGTACTTCCATAGCACTAAGGGCACCAAAGCAAAGATTTCCCCCTGCCAGAGGAACTCCAAGAAGCCTGATGGGTTGCATGATGGCCCGACGGCAAACAGATGCGCTCTTCTTGTCAGTCCAGGTTTGGAAGAAGGGTTACACTTACAAGAAATAAACATGAAATTAGCTTTTGAATTTACCATTTGATAATAAGAATGAGCTCCAATTTTTGAGTACAATATAAAAAAAAAGTATTTGCCATATGATCAGTTTGGATTTCCTCATGATCAAGGTTTGTGAGTAAATGACAACATTAGATTATATGATAGATAAAAGATTTTATTATATCAAGAATCGAAGTTATAGCCATATATCTTTCCATGGTTGAATTAGATAACTGGAGCTCAATGTCCAATCTTAAGCACCCACTAACATTTATTGATTAATAGATATGAGGAGTTTGTCAGCCACTACTTAAAACATTAAGGGGTAGATTTTTAAAAAATGCGCAATCGCGTACATTTGTTCGCGCACCAGGTGCAAACAAAAGTACGCTGGATTTTATAAGATACGCGCGTAGCCGCGCGTATCTTATAAAATCCTGGATCGGCGCGCGCAAGGCTGCCGATTTTGGGCAGCCGGCGCGCGCCGAGCTGTGCAGCCTGCCTCCGTTCCCTCCCCTTACTTTCCCCTCTCTTCCCCTACCTAACCCACCCCCCCCCCGGCCCTATCTAAACCCCTCCCCTACCTTTATCCATGGATTTACGCCTCCCAGAGGGAGACGTAAATCCACGCGCGCCAGCGGGCTGCTGGTGCGCCGAGACTCGACCCGGGGGCGGTTCCTGAGGGCGCGGCCACGCCCCCGGAACGCCCCAGGCCGAAACCACGCCCCTGGGCCCGCCCCCAAAACGCCGCGTCGATCGGCCCCGCCCCGACACGCTCCCCCCCAAAAAACCCGGGACTTACGCGAGTCCCGGGGCTCTGCGCGCGCCGGCGGCCTATTGGAAATAGGCGCGCCAGCGCACAAGGCCCTGCTCGCGTACATTCGGGCGGATTTACGCGAGCAGGGCTTTTAAAATCCACCCGCAAATAAGAACAAATTAGAAATTACCGCATGTCAAGTGATGGCAGCAGGATACTGCAGGTATCAGTGGGTGGTACTGAAAACAGCTAGGATCTTGAAAATTTGATCATAAAACCTGAAGGTGCACTAAAGTATGAAAAATCAATGTCAGACACAGCTCCCCATAAAAGGAGTTCCAACTTGTGGAGAGCTCCAACTGGAATGTACTTGACTGTCCTAGTGCAATGTACTGACTGAAGATGAATCTGAAAATCATGGTCAGAGATTGCGTTTCATAATCAGGGGCACTTCCTTTGGGGCACTGTCCCATCTAACAGGTTAAGTGAATTATAATGCAAGATTGCCTAGAAAGTAAATAGTAAATCATTACATTGATCTGTGTTTTAAATGTGATTTGTAAATTAAATAAAAATTAATTTGTAAATAAGTAAGTCTCCAATATCATAGAAAAAAGAAATTCAAGCACAAGGGGGGTCATGATATCAAGTTGGAAAGAGGAAGGTTCAGAGAAAACATGAGAAAATACATCTTTAAATGAGAGGATAAAGAACATTATTTGATTTATAGACTGTTATCCCAATTAAGAGGAGAAGCAGGACATTTTTCACAGCAAGAATCAATCATGGATTTAGATAAAACAAGGGAGTAACCCAGCCCTTATCAGTAGATTAACTGTTGTCCTCTTGTAGGTCATTGCAAACTAACATAAAATACACCAAATAATTTTAATGGACTTTATATAAGATTAAGCATCACTACTCCTTTAGCAACCTTAATTAACTAACAACTCAACAATATTAGGATGCTGACAGAAATCGAGCAGTGAGGGGAGCCTTCCAGACTTTTGCAGTGAATGCCACATGTTTGATTATCAACTTGGTGAGAGGTTATATGTGTGTGCTCGATACAAAGAGCTCTTGTTTTATCAGAGATCAAGTCTGATCTCTGGAGGCTAGAGTAGCAGACCTGTAGAAACTGAGGTGGACAAAGAGGTATATAGAGGAATCTTTTTCAGGGGCATAGTGATAAAGTCCCAACTCTAGTCTGGAAGTCCCTGTGCTGCCTTGGAAGAGCAAAATCACCTGGAAGGAGAGCATCAGTGTTGCAGGAAGTTATCCTGCAGCTAGGACCTACACTCCAAGTGATGTGGTGTCCTTTTGCACTGAAGATGAGTCACCAATGACTTGTGTCCAGGAGGGAAGGGTAAAGACAGGAAAGGGTTCTAGGCATCATTGTGGACAATACATTGAATCCTCAGCTACATGTGCAGCAGTGGTCAAAAAAGCAAACGGAATTTTAGAAATTATTAGGAAAGAAATGGAGAATATCATAATATCATGGTGAGATCACACCTAGAGTACTGTGTGCAATAATGGTCACCAAATCTCAAAAAAGATATAATGGAACTAGAAAAGGTACAGAGAAGGGTGACTAAAATGATAAAGGAGATGAGGAAAAGCTAAAGAGGTTAGAGCTCTTCATCTTGGAGAAATGATAGAGGTCTATAAAATAATGAGTAGAGTGGAATGGGTAAATGCAAATTAGTTGTTTACTCTTTCAGAAAATAAAAAGACTAGGGACTCTCCATAAGTAATACATTTAAAACCAAATGTATTTAATATATTTAAAACTAAATACATTTAATGTAATGTATTTAAAACTAAATACATTTAAAACTACTAGACCATTAGCCTTTGTTACTATTATACGTTGCTTGTTATTTACTCTTTCCTATAGTAGCGCTATGTTCTCCCTATGTTAATTGTCCTGAATTTGATCACCCTGTTTTTTGTAACTTTCTTTCTTTTATATCGCTGGTTACCCCTTGTTTTGCTATAAACCGGTACGATAAGATATTTGTCTTAAGTATCGGTATATTAAAAGATTTAAAATAAATAAATAAATAAATAAATAAAACATCAGAGAAAATGTTTCTATGAAAATATTTTTTCGCTCAGTGCATAATTAAGCTCAGTAATTCATTGCTAGAGGATGTGGTAAAGGCAGATTTACTACAATATCCATAAAGGCAAATCACCTATCCAAATTAATTATTCCACTTGACAACAGAATGGATAGCATTCAACAATTAATATATACCGTACTGATATCATACAAGGAGCATATCAGCCAATTACTGAATATTCATCAATTGTACAATAGATATAATCACATACTAGATTTGTTCTCAGTAAGGGGTAGATTTTTAAAAAATGCACGTTCGCGTACTTTTGTTGGCGCACCAGTCGCAAACAAAAGTACGCTGGATTTTATAAGATGGCAGCGTTCCTGAAGGAAAAGTCCATTAACTATTATTATTAACCAGATAGACCTGGGGAAAGTAACTGCTTATCCCAGGGCAGTGTCGAATCTATCTACTATTTGGGATCCTGCCAGATACTTGTGATAAGTTATATCTGGCTAAGTTACTTATCTACTAGCTTTCAATATTGACCTCAATATTTTTATTGCTAACAACATTTTCCAAGGATTCTGTCTTAGTCCATAAAATCTGATGTCCCTTAAATAAAAACTCAATAATATCTTGTAAAGTGGTAACTTTAGAATTCAATTCCTCAGTCTTACCTGTAAGCTGAATTACATCTCGTTTGCTGTTTTCAAATGTCTCTGAGTGACTTTGTTGCTGAGTTACATACTGTCCAAGTTGAGAAGTCAATGAGGCCAAAGCTTCCCAAATTGTAACCAAAGTTAGGAGACTTAGGTAAAGAAAAACTAGCCAGAGTCTCAATCTGAGTAGAAAACATTTCCTCCAAAGAGGTCTTGCTCATTAATCTGGACAACTTTGAAAGATACAAAGACCAGGGGACACACAATGAAGTTACCTGGTAATACATTTAAAGTTAATAAGAACAAATATTTGTTTCCTCAATGCATAATTAAGCTCTGGATTTCATTGCCAGAGGATGTGGTGAAATATATTAGTGTAGCTGCATTTAAAAAAAGGTATGGACAAGTTCCTGGAGGAAAAGTCCATTAACCATTATTAAAGTAGAGTTGCAGAAATCCACTGCTTATTCTTGGGATAAGCAACTTGGAATCTATCCACCCATTGGAATCCTGCCAGATTCTTGTGAACTGAATTGGCCACTTTGGAAACAGGATACTGGGCTTGATGAATCTTTGGTCTGACCCATTATGGCAAGTCTTATGTTCTTATGTTCCTATGATCCTAAGTCCTCTCTCCAAGACCATGATCTCCTCTCCTGCTTCCAAGATCACAAGCACCTCTGAAGAATGCTGCTACTCTGGGAAAGGCGGCCATGATGTCATCCACCAGCAATTTTGTACAGATCAAGTCAGTCTCACCCCTCCCAACCAGAAGTGCAGGCTATACAGGTGGAATGTTGTGAGTGTTTAGTAGACTCTTGGGCCAGCCTGGCGGAGACTGGGAAAGGTGGACCGCTGTCTCAGTGGAGAGAGGTGCAGGCCGGGAGGCGGACACTGGACCAGGTGAAGGAGTAGGTCTTCATCCTGGAAACCCGAACTCCCCAGGAGGGGCCTGTGGGAGTCGGGCTGCTGGGACTTAGGAGAACAAGGAGACGGTCTTCACCCTGGAAGCCGGGACTCCCCCAGGAGGAGCCCGTAGGAGGAGTCCGGCCGCTGGGACTTAGGAGATCAGTGAAGATGTCTTCACCCTGGAAGCCAAGACTCCCCTGGGAGGAGCCCGTAGGAGCCCGGCCGCTGGGGCTTAGGCGAGCGGGGACGCAGAGATGATGATCCGGGATCAAGGCAGACACCAGGCTGGAACTGAAGCAGGATACTGAGGCTGGAACCTGGCTGGAACTGAAGCAAGGCATAGAAGCAAGAACCAGGCTGGAACTGAAGCAGGATACTGAGGCTGGAACCTGGCTGGAACTGAAGCAAGGCATAGAAGCAAGAACCAGGCTGGAACTGAAGCAAGGCACAGAAGCAAGAACCAGGCTGGAACTGAAGCAAGGCACAGAAGCAGGAACCAGGCTGGAACTGAAGCAGGATACTGAGGCTGGAACCTGGCTGGAACTGAAGCAAGGCATAGAAGCAAGAACCAGGCTGGAACTGAAGCAAGGCACAGAAGCAAGAACCAGGCTGGAACTGAAGCAAGGCACAGAAGCAGGAACCAGGCTGGAACTGAAGCAAGGCACAGAAGCAGGAACCAGGCTGGAACTGAAGCAAGGCACAGAAGCAAGAACCAGGCTAGAACTGAAGCGAGATACTAACAGACGTTAGCGAACTCCGAGGCACACAGCAACTAGGAACCCCAAGGTAACCTCGTTGCAAGGCGTCTAACCAAGGCAGGTGTCTGACGTCACTGAGGCGGGTGGAGCATTGAGTGGCGGGAAAGGGCCTACAAGTTTGGGCTCTTTGCACGCGTGCGCCTAGGAGGAGAGCAGCTGGCTTTGGCGTCCCGGTGGCGTCGCCCCCGCGGAAACGCTGCCGAAGAACAGGCCTGGGAGCCGGCGGACCCCTGCAGCGAGCCCAAGTCCCAAACCCGGAAGTTCGAGGTAAGGTCCCGGTCACGAGTGCCGCGACCGGGGCCGCAACAGTACCTCCCCTCTTACGCCCCCTCTTAGCAGGCCCGGGTTTACCTGGATGTTGACGATGAAATTGCCGCAGAAGCTCTTTATCCAAGATGTTACGGGCTGGTTCCCATGTGTTGTCCTCGGGACCGCAGCCCTCCCAAGCAAGCAGATACTACCAGTGTCGGTGATGGAACCAAATGTCTAGGACCTCCCGAACTTGATAGGTTGGCTCATCAGGTACAGTAGGATCTGTGGAATCAGGAACTCGACGGTGATACCTGGAGAGAACAAGGGGCTTCAACAAGGAGACATGGAACATATTATGTATGAGCATGGAAGAAGGTAGGCGTAAACCATATGATACTGATCCTACACGCTCAGCAATACGGAAGGGCCCACAGTATCTTGGGGCCAACTTCGGGACAGGATTCGAAGCTGGAGGTTCCTTGTTCTGAGCCAAGCTCGGTCCCCAGGAAGAAAGATAGGCGCTGGCTGCCAATGCCAATCTGCCCATTTCTTGGTGGTCTTGGCCGCTTTGGCAAGCTTTCTCTGGATGGAAGTCCACAGAGATTGTAGTTGCTGGGCGGAGAGTTGCACCGCGGGTAGCGTGCTCAGAAGAGGCAGAGGTAGTGGCGGTCGCAACTGTTTCCCATAGACTGTAAGGGAGGGCGAGCGTCCTGTGGCAGAATGCGTATGGTTGTTATATGAGAATTCTGCCCATGGCAGTAGCTTGGCCCAATTATCTTGTCTCTCATTGACGAAGGAGTGAAGGAACATTTTTAAGGTCCGGTTGGTGCGTTCCGTCTGCCCATTGCTCTGGGGGTGGAACGCAGTCAATAAGCTGAGTTGCACATTGAATCTTTTACATAGGGCTCTCCAATACCGGGCGGTGAACTGAGGACCTTGGTCAGACACTGTGTCTTGGGGTAGACCGTGAATCTTGAAGATGTGTTGTGTCAACAATTGAGCCAGTTCTGGGGCCGATGGTAATGTAGGCAGAGGAACGAAGTGAGCCATTTTGGAGAACCAGTCCACGGTCACCCAGATGATAGTGTTCCCTTTGGAGGCTGGGAGGTCCACCACAAAATCAGTGGAGATGTGGGTCCAAGGTTCTACCAGAATGGGTAATGGTTGCAGCAGGCCCCACGGCTTCCCCATGCGTGGCTTCTGCAAGGCACAGGTGGGGCAGGAATCCACAAAGGCACAAATATCTTGTTTCATCATTGGCCACCAGTAAAACTGGTTTGCCAAATCGAGAATTCTGTCACGGCCCGCATGGCCCCCTGTGAGGGAGTTGTGGGCCCAGAGCAAAACCGCTCTTCGAGAGCGTCAAGGAACCACTTTCTTCCCTTGGGAGCTTACTGCAGTCACAGGGAGGTTAATCTTTGCGGGATCCAGAATGTACTGGGGTGGATCCTCAGCCTCTTCCAGCTCGGTGGAACGCGACAAGGCGTCAGCTCGGACGTTCTTAGAGGCAGGCCGGTAACAAAGCGTGAAGTTGAAGCGGTTGAAGAACAGGGACCAGCGAGCCTGCCTTGGGTTCAAGCGTTGGGCCTGACACAAGAACTCTACGTTTTTGTGGTCAGTGTATCCCGTGATGGGGTAGTTGGCTCCCTCCAACCACTGCCTCCATTCTTCAAAGGCCAGTTTAATGGCCAACAACTCCTTGTCCCCAATGCTGTAGTTATTTTCGGCAGCTGAGAATCTCCTGGAAGAGTACGAGCAGGGGAGGAGTTGTCCAAAGTCAGAGCACTGGCTAACACAGCCCCTACCGCGACAGTAGAGGCGTCCACCTCCACCACGAATGGTCGGAGGGGTCTGGGTGACGAAGGCAGGTGTCCTGCAGGAAGGCCTCCTTGAGGGTTTCAAAGGCTTGGCAGGCGGGAACGGGCCAGTCCACTGCGTTGGCTCCCTTTCAAGTAAGGGCGGTGAGTGGAGCTACAATACGTGAGTAGTTAGGGATGAAGTGTCTATAAAAGTTGGCAAAGCCGAGGAAGCATTGCAACGCTTTTAGCCCTCTTGGCCGAGGCCAGTCTCTGATGGCGGCCACTTTTTCTGCCTCCAGATGGAATCCGGAGGCAGAGACTATATAACCCAGGAACAGCAGAGAAGTTCTTTCAAAGCAACACTTCTCCAATTTTGCGTATAGACCATTGTCCTTGAGGATCTGCAAGACCTGACGAACTTGCTGGTGATGCGAAGGCAGATCGTGGGAGTAAATTAACATGTCATCTAGGTAAACGATGACTGAGGTATTCAGAAGGTCTCAAAGTATCTCGTTCATTAGGTGTTGGAACACCACCGGGGCATTGCATAGTCCAAAGGGCATAACGAGATACTCATGGTGCCCATCCCGGGTGTTAAATGCGGTCTTCCATTTGTCCCCAGGACGGATCCGCACTAAGTTATAGGCATCTCGTAAATCTAGTTTTGTGAACACTTTAGCCCCCTGCAACCTATCCAGGAGCTCGGGAATTAACGGGAGTGGATAACGATCCCGCTTCGTGATCGCATTGTGACCCCGATAGTCAATGCATGGCCTCAATGAGCCATCCTTTTTTTACTAACAAAAAAGAAACCCGCCCCAGCCGGTGATTTGGACGGACGGATAAAGCCCTTTGCCAGATTCTCAGAGATGTATTCTGACATGGCCCGGGTCTCTGGTAAGGACAAGGGGTACACTCTACCCCAAGGAGGCGTTGTCCTGGGTAATAGCTCAATGGCACAATCGAAAGGGTGATGCTGGGGTAGGAACTCTGCCTTAGATTTGGAGAACACATCGGTAAAGTCTTCGTAGGGCGCGGGAAGACTGATGGCAGAGTGAAGAAGAGGAAGACCTGGAGCCTTGAGAACCTTCAAACAGTTGGAAAAGCAGTACGGGCTCCACTTGGTAATCTGCAGGGTATCCCATTGGATGGTGGGAGAGTGTTTCTGTAGCCACGGCAACCCTAGCATCACGGGGTGGACGGCCTTCTCCAATACCAGCAAGGCTATCTCCTCCGAATGGATCGCCCCGGTGCGTACAGTTATGGGTGTCGTGGAGGCTGTGATGCGCCCTGGAAGAAGAGTTCCCTGGATGGAGGCAATCCACAGAGGCGTCTCCCGAGACTGCAAGGGGATCTGTAACTGGTGTACTAAATCCTTCAGGATGAAGTTACCTCTGCTCCGGAGTCCAGGAAGGCGAGAGTCTCCAGGGACCCACCCGGATACTCCAGGGGAATGGGTACAGTACATTGAGGAGCAGCTGCACAACCTAGGAGGAGCTCCTCATGACCTCCTAGGTTCTTGCATTTTCCGAACGCTCTTGGCAGTGCGCCAGGAAATGGCCTTTCTAGCAGCAATAGAGGCAGAGGCCCAAGGCACGGCGACATTGTCTCTCCTCCGCGGAGAGTGGGGTACGCCCCACTTGCAAGGGTTCACTGGTGGTGACCTCCGGTCAAATTGTCTTGGAAGAGGGTACTGGTTTGGAGAAAGCAGGAGCCAACGAGGGTGTTTGTCTGACGGGTCATTGCTCTCTGGCCCTCTGCTGGAGGCGACGGTCGATTCACCCCGCCATTTCTATAAGGCCATTGAGGTCCTCTGGGAGGTCGCGAGCAGCTATCTCATCCTTGATACGTCCGGCCAGGCCCTCCAGGAAGATTGCTCAGAGGCTGTTGTCCTGTCACCTCTTGGGCAAGCGTGTGAAAATCCATGGCGTAGTCTGCCAAGGAGCATCCTCCCTGGCGTAACTGTAACAGTTCAGACGTGGCGGTGGCTAGCTGAGCAGGCTCGTCGAAAGCTTGTTTGAAGTTGGAAATAAACCGTGACAAGTCCTCAAGTGAGGGATCATTATGTTCCCTGAGCGGGGAGGCCCATACTAGCGCCTTCCCATCCAGCAAGGATAGAATATAAGCAACCTTGTCCGCATCCATTGGAAACTGCTGGGGAAGCAGGGAGAACCGTATGAAGCATTGATTCAAAAACCCTCGACAGGTCTTAGCCTCCCCAGCGTAGCATGAAGATGTGGGTAACTGGGTAACAGAACTAGTGTTCACTGCAGAGGCAGGTGGTGCAGCAGGCAGAGGGTCCATAGGCATCGTGTCCAGGCGAGCGGCCAGTTGCTCTACTGTAGCTGCAAGCACATCAAGACAATGCTGTTGTTGTATTCGTTGGGTCATTCCGGGAATGGCCTGAAGGCCCGACATGTCCGCCGAGTCCATGGCCTTGCAATCTGTTGTGAGTGTTTAGTGGACTCTTGGGCTGGCCTGGCGGAGACTGGGAAAGGTGGACCGCTGTCTCAGTGGAGAGAGGTGCAGGCCGGGAGGCAGACACTGGACCAGGTGAAGGAGTAGGCCTTCATGCTGGAAACCCAAACTCCCCAGGAGGGGCCCGTAGGAGTCCGGCCGCTGGGACTTAGGAGATCACTGAAGATGTCTTCACCCTGGAAGCCAAGACTCCCCCAGGAGGAGCCCGTAGGAGTCCGGCCGCTGGGGCTTAGGAGATCACTGAAGATGTCTTCACCCTGGAAGCCAAGACTCCCCCAGGAGGAGCCCGTAGGAGTCCGGCCGCTGGGGCTTAGGCGAGCGGGGACGCAGAGATGATGATCCGGGATCAAGGCAGACAACAGGTTGTAACTAAAGCAGGGCACAGAAGCAGGAACCAGGCTGGAACTGAAGCAGGATACTGAGGCTGGAACTGAAGCAAGTCTCAGAAGCAGGAACCAGGCTGGAACTGAAGCAAGGTACAGAAGCAAGAACCAGGTTGGAACTGAAGCAGAATACTGAGGCTGTAACCTGGCTGGAACTGAAGCAAGGCACAGAAGCAAGAACCAGGCTGGAACTGAAGCAAGGCACAGAAGCAGGAACCAGGCTGGAACTGAAGCAAGGCACAGAAGCAAGAACCAGGCTGGAACTGAAGCGAGATACTAACAGACGTTAGCGAACTCCGAGGCACACAGCAACTAGGAACCCCAAGGCAACCTCGTTGCAAGGCATCTAACCGAGGCAGGCGCTGGCCTTACGTACCCGCCGGCGTCTGACATCACTGAGGCGGGCGGAGCATCAAGTGGTGGGAAAGGGCCTACAAGTTCGGGCTCTTTGCGCACTCGTGCACCTAGGAGGAGGGCGGCTGGCTTTGGCATCCCGGCGGTGCTGCCCCCACGGAAACGCCGCCGAAGAACAGGCCCGGGACCCGGCGGACCCCTGCAGCGAGCCCAAGACCCAAACCCGGAAGATCGAGGTAAGGTCCCGGTCGCGAGTACCGCAACCAGGGCCGCAACAGGAATACAGTTTTTTGGGGATAGGATGAAATTTCCATCAAGGACAGGAATTCTACACTCAGCAAGACCCCCAATAACCATTTTATCCTCTTCTGGAACACTGGACAGGATGTGGAACTCTTACTGATTCATTACACCTGATAACAGAAAGAAAAAGCTTCAATCATGAACTGAAAATGTATCTCTTTAGAAATGCATATGATTTAATGTAAAACACCAAAGTGCTGTTAACATCACTGTCAAAAACCATAGATAATCTTAGTATAATGAGCAATAAGTACTGATCGACAAAAAGTGTAACATGTCAACTTACTGATTAATATGTGAAGGATAATGAAATGGAAATTTCAGGTTATAAACCATGATTACAGCTCCGTAGTTAATTTGTACCTAATATTGATGTGTTAACCTAGAATATGTATTGCTGTTGTGTTGACCTAGAATATATATGTTGTCCCAGAATATGAATGCTGATTTTGTAAACCGTTGTGATCTTCCTCTGGAATGACGGTATATAAAATGCCTAAATAAATAAAAACAAATATTGTAATCTTTTATGTTCAATAATGAGGTTTTTATGTTGTTCTTTATTGTTTTTGTGTGTATATAATCAGGGGCAGCAGCATGCCCTTTTAATTGGGGTCCAACCAAGCTTCTCCCCAGGTCTGCACCCAAGCTCCATCCATATTTCCACTACCAATTTCTTTATATTACATTTACAGTTTATTGTTCTATCTTACATACTTTCTTTGCATAAATCATACAGTATAATTATTCATTCCCAGACCAAATAAATGCTTGATGTTAAAAAAAAACAGACATAGTGGTAAAGGAGAAAATGACAAAAACAGCATTACTAATAAAAATATCAGTACTAATTGACTATTCTGTACATTATGGAGAGATCAACAAGTACCAAGAGTGAAGGCTGTTATGTTAAATAACACCCCCTACAAGAAAAATGACAATGGCTCAGCAGTGCCCACACAATATGGTATCATGATGAAGCCATTAGGCATTTGTCATTTTTTTTTCTGGGAGGTGGGTTGGACTGGAAGCAAGAGGTAGAGAGAACAACAGGAAGAGGAATGGAAGCAGGGAGAAGAGAGCAAGAGGAGGTAGATAGGAGCATGGAGAAGAGAGGAGAGAGGCCGAAGGGAGACGAAGAGGGGTATGGTGACAAGGGGTGAGAACAAGAGGGAATGGAAATGTGCGAGGGAAGGGAGAGAGATGTATTGGGCTGAAGAGTGGAGAAGAGGGAGATGGGAAGAGAGCAAGAAGGAACGGGGAAGAGAGCAAGAAGGAACGGGGATAGAGAGAGAGGTGGGACACTGAAGAAGAAGGGGGATGGGGATATAGATGGGATGCTGAAGGGAAAGAGAAGGGGTGGATGAAGGGAGGCAGGAGAGAAAGAGGAGAGGTCTGGAGGCCAGGAATAGAGGCCTGCCTCCAAGAAAAACAACAAAGGCTCTGTGGCCTTAACATAATAAGGTACTATGTTGGTCCTGCTGAGTCTTTGCTGTTTTTCTTGGGGGGGGGTGGGGGTGGGAAGAGGTAGGCATATAGGTATAGTCAGGGAGGGAGTGAAGGCAGGAGAGAGAAAAAAAAAAGCAAGAGGAGGAGGGGTGGGAACAGAAGCAAGGAGAAGGAGAGGGGCTGAATGGAGAGGAGAAAGTGGAGAAAGGAGGCTGAAGGGAGAGGAAGAGTAATGGAGCAGGCCAAAGAGAGCAAAGATGGAAAGAGACTAGGGCTGAGGGGAGAGGATGAAGAGAGAAGAAGTGGATGGGGGAGAAAAGGTGAGATGTTTGTGGGGAAGTAGAGAGGCCTTCCCCCAATTCACCTTGGTATTTTTCCTCCCTCTCAACAAAACCTGGTTCTTTTCCCTCCCAAACCCTCACTTTCCTAGTTCACTATGCCTCCTCCAATCCTTCACTTTTGTCAGTTTACTACATCAGCCCCAAATCCTTCACTTTTCCCAGTTCACTGAGTCCCCCTCTCCAACCCCTTGTTTTCTCCAGTTCACTCTTTCATCCCCACAAACATCACTCACCCAGGTTCATTCCCCCCCCCCCCCCCCCCCCACTCCAGCAATTCCCAGTTTACTCTTTCCGTACCCACTCTGGTTCCCCTCACTCTCCAGTTCATATCTATTTGAAACGGAAGGAAGAGCTCTTCCATCATGTCCTCCCTGGGGGGGTGGAGCCTGAGCATTGTGCTTTGAAACATGTGGTTGAAAGTGCACCATTCAGCAGGGAGGAAGGGGGAGGAAGGAGGATGCAGGATGTGACGGAGAAGCTATTCCTTCTGTTTCAAAATGATATGAGCCAATGAATGAGGGGACAGATTGCACCATCCACTGCTACCAATGTCTTCTTATTCCAGGGCTGGTAGGAAGCAGAGGACAAAATCCACGCTTCCCAAGGTGGATAGGAGAGAGAGGGGGAAACACCAGTGCTTGATGCATGAAAGTTTGGGGGCATCATGGCCCCCGTGGCCCCGCCAATTCTGACACTTATGCATATGATACTGTATGATTTATTTGTTGCACACCACCTGGAGTTCCATCTAGAAATAGGAAACTTATAAATCTCAACAAATGAATAAAATAGAGAGTTTTAAATGCTGAAAACAGTAGGGGAAAGAGATATATTAAAAAAAAAACTATAGGAAGGGGATAGAGTTATTACTGGAATATAGACACTTTTAAGTAAGCGGAGGGATATGAGCAACCTGGCTAGAATATAGAGGGTTCTCCTACCAGGTCAGGTGTGGAAACTGCTGGCTTGGCTCAGTGGTGGTGTTCCTGCTTTGGATTCAGAAGTTTGTATGTTCCAGTTCTCGGATCCCTGCTTAAAAATAAAAGTGTGATACTAGCATGCTCCAGTAAATAGTGGTCGTTCATAAAAAGATCTAATGCAGGCAGCCTTAGTTCCCCAGCCCCTAAGTATCCATTTACTGTAAGAATAAGAGTAAAATTGGAGCATAAGGACTACAGCTTATATTTGCAAGCTGTAACATTAACATCATTGTCCTATAAATATCCCACTCTTGCCTGTTTCTGTCGGGACGTGAGTCAGCTTTCTTTCTTTCTTTCTTTCTTTTTTTTCCATGCCCCTCCCCCCCTTTTGTTAGAGTTGTGCAGTTTATTATCTTTCTTAAGGATATATAATTGAGACCTGCCATTCCTCCTCTGCCCCAGCTGGACTGCTGGCAATCTTCCCCTTTTCCTTAATGAGTTTTACTCATTGTGCTGAGGTTTACTAGTCCACCTCTGCCTTGCTGGGCCCAGGTCTGTCAGTAGAGAATGATTGAGTTTAAAAAACATGAAAAATGTGAGGCAAAATGGAGAGAAGTGAGAAGTTGGTGCTGGAGGGAAGAGAAAGGGAGAAAAGTGACATGAAAGAAAGACTTTAAAGATAGACTCAAGGGGTAAGGAAGAACACAAAAATGGAAATGTAATAGAAATGAGAATCAGGAAAAGAGAAGTGATGACAAGCTCATGGAAGAGACTCAGAATGTTATGATGAAGAAAATCAAAATAAACAATAGAGTTAGACGTGAAATGTTATTTTCACTTCAGATATTAGACTGAATTCTTGAAAATTTAAATTATTAAGAACATAAGAACATGCCATACTGGGTCAGACCAAGGGTCCATCAAGCCCAGCATCCTGTTTCCAACAGTGGCCAATCCAGGCCATAAGAACCTGGCAAGTACCCAAAAACTAAGTCTATTCCATGTTACCATTGCTAGTAATAGCAGTGGCTATTTTCTAAGTCAACTCAATTAATAGCAGGTAACGGACTTCTCCTCCAAGAACTTATCCAATCCTTTTTTAAACACAGCTATACTAACTGCACTAACCACATCCTTTGGCAACAAATTCCAGAGTTTAATTGTGCGTTGAGTGAAAAAGAACTTTCTCCAATTAGTTTTAAATGTGTCACACGCTACTTCATGGAGTGCCCCCTAGCCTTTCTATTATCCAAAAGAGTAAATAACCAATTCACATCTACCCGTTCTAGACCTCTCATGATTTTAAATACCTCTATCATATTCCCCCTCAACTGTCTCTTCTCCAAGCTGAAAAGTCCTAACCTCTTTAGTCTTTCCTCATAGGGGAGCTGTTCCATTCACCTTATCATTTTGGTAGCCCTTCTCTGTACCTTCTCCATCACAATTATATCTTTTTGAGATTCGGCGACCAGAATTGTACACAGTATTCAAGGTGCGGTCTCACCATGGAGCGATACAGAGGCATTATGATATTTTCCGTTTTAATCACCATTCCCTTTCTAATAATTCCCAACATTCTGTTTGCTTTTTTGACTGCCGCAGCACACTGAACCGACGATTTCAATGTGTTATCCACTATGACGCCTAGATCTCTTTCTTATTTATTTGTAGAGATTTATATACCGTTATTCGGTAGAGCCATCATAACGGTTTACAAAATATGCAATTAACATACAAAATATGCAATTAGCATTCAATCAAATGGAGTTAACATGGTAGTTGGGAACAGTTGAGAACAGTAGATGCCACATCCAAGGCCTTACTGAAATCCAAGTGCACTGCATCTAATGCTCACCCCTGATCCAACTCTCTGGTCACCCAGTCAACAAATTTGATCGGATTCATCAGACATGGCCTATCTCAGATCTTATAATCTGCTAGATTCCAGAAACTACACTATCCCCTGTTTTAGCAGCAAGTCCATTAATTTATTCACCACTTTAATTCATTGGCCATTATGGTCCTATATGAGGAGTTAAAAGCTGCTGTGGGTCCTCAGCCAGCCAGGTCTGACACCATACCTGGGCTTGCCACACTAGAACTCCTTCTATTATCTGCTCTCAGAGTTTTTTCAAACCACACTTGGCGAGATGGAGTACACAATACAAGCCACAAATGTTTCACCTGGCACTGCAAGCCCTGTTTATTCGATATCCTAATCAGAGGCAACCATGACAGGACCTCAAAAGAGATTTTTACAAATTTGTGGGCACAATTAGATAAGCCCAAATAGGTTACATCTGCCTACTGCTGACACCATCTCCTGAGGGGACCAGGAAATCCTCTCTTTCCCTTTATGTGACTGTAATTACATCCCAGCACACCTCCCTGCCCTTTTGTTATTTACATTTCTTCATGCATCCCTTAAAAACCCCGATCCAGCATTTCACAACCTCTTCTACCAATCGAAGCATGAAGTGAGTGAATGAAAGATTTCATTTTGACATTTTTATTTGTATTAAAATGTTCACGAAAGATGAATGAATGGCTGCTGCTGCTGCTCACAGTTTTCAAACCTGAGCTAATTTCATAGGTGCAGATAAAAGTCCTTGTTGAATAAAGCAGATACAGAAAGCGCGAGAGTGAGGATGAAGGGAACCAGATCATGGGAGCAGAGTTAGTAGCGTACGTCAGAGCTGCTGTCTCAGAACCTTTCTGCTTACCTTGCTGTTTAAATCAACAGGGAACATGCACCATTTATCCTTTTACAATCTCCTTGGGTTGGTTAAGACGCCTTACATTGGGTTGTAGCACCTAATATGGAACCTAGCATTGTGTAACTATAGCTTGGGTTATTTTTCCCTATATGCATCACCTTGCATTTATCCACATTAAATTTCATCTGCCATTTTGATGCCCAATTTTCCAGCCTCACAAGGTCTTCCTGCAATTTATCACAATCTGCTTGTGATTTAACTACTCTGAATAATTTTGTATCATCTGCAAATTTGATTCTCACTCATTTTCAGGTCGATCCAGTAAAGTGTGCTCCGTCGGAGCGCACTGTCACCCTGCTCTGGACGCGTGTTTTCCCTTACCCCTTATTCAGTAAGGGGAGGAAAACACGCGGCCCACCCGCGGCACCTAATAGCGCCCTCAACATGCAAATGCATGTTGATGGCCCTATTAGGTATTCCTGAGCGATCCAGTAAGTAAAATGTGCAGCCAAGCCGCACATTTTACTCTAAGAAATTAGCGCCGCCCAAAGGTCGGCGCTAATTTCTTCCGGTGCCAGGGAAGTGCACAGAAAAGCAGTAAAAACTGCTTTTCTGTGCACCCTCCGACTTAATATCATAGCGATATTAAGTTGGAGGTCCCCAAAAGTAAAAAAAAAGTAAAAAAAAAAATAAAAAAATTTTGAATTCGGCCCGCGGCTGTCGGGCCGAAAACCGGACGCTCAATTTTGCCGGCGTCCGGTTTCCGAGCCCGTGGCTGTCAGCGGGCTCGAGAACCGACGCCGGCAAAATTGAGCGTCGGCTGTCAAACCCGCTGACAGCCGCCGCTCCAGGCCAAAAGGAGGCGCTAGGGACGCGCTAGTGTCCCTAGCGCCTCTTTTTCCTCGTTTGCACCGCGTCGCCTAATTTAAATACTGGATCGCGCGCACCGGCCCCTCGCCGGTGCGCGCGCCGGGAGAGCGGGCGTTAGTCCGCTCTCCCACGGACTTTACTGGATCGAGCTGTTTATTTCTTTCCAGATCATTTATAAATATATTGAAAAGTAAGGGTCCCAATACAGATCCCTGAGGCACTCCACTACCCACTCCCTTCCACTGAGAAAATTGTCCATTTAATCCTACTCTCTGTTTCCTGTCTGTTAGCCAGTTTGTAATCCACAAAAGGACATCGCCACCTATCCCATGACTTTTTACTTTTCCTAGAAACCTCTCATGAAATTGGGAAGACTAGATGGGCCTAATGAGCCTGATTTGTCTTCACATTCTAGCATTCTGTGACTTGTGGGAGATTTTTAGCACTGGACATTATGATTGATTTATGCTAACATACAGCGTAAGTATACCCGAGACCAGTGATGGCAAACTCCAGTCCTCAAGTGCCACAAACAGGCCAGGTTTTCAGGATATCCACAATGAATAAGCATGAGATAGATTTGCATACAATGCAGCAGGAATTAAATTGGGCATTCGAGGTGTGTACCCATCTGCCAGTATATTGTTTCTATATTTCTAAAGCCTTCACATCCACAGAAACTTGCCCAAGAATGGGCGCAGTGTAGAACTAGGATGCTTCCCTTACTGTGCAAAATAAATATTCAAACAGTACCCTTATCCCAGCAACAAGAGACAAAAATAATGTATAGTCAATTTAGATTGTAGATGCTAAACACAGAACTGACAAGAATAGAGCAGTGCCGCATTGATTTTTACAGTTAACCAGTGATGAACTGCCAGGTTTTTATTAAGGAGCTGTCACTAGCTCTGTTCCCCTTGGTGAGGCACTCCTTTTCACAACATGATTTAACTCAGTCTCCATAGAACAAAATAAATCTGACATAGACCATACAATAACTTAATACTGACTATCACATTCCAAATTATAGGATTATCTGGCAGATGCTGCACTCCTTTACTGGATCAATGTAAAAAATATCAAAAATATTGCACACGGTTTTTTGAGAGCACAAACAGTAGGTCCCTTCTTCAGTGTGTTTCATCAATGATATTATTCATGTAGGCAGTTTCTGGTTTTGTTTATTTAATATATTATATTTCTTTGATGTTGTAGATGTAATTTATTTGGCAATGTATGTTTTATTCTATTGTTCCTAGCTCAGATGTCTAAAGGGCAATTGAACACACAAGTTGTCTAACAAAATCCCATAAATAACTAAATATGAAATTCTGATTCATAAAACAGGGTCAGACCTGATGGCTCACAGGAAGCACTGTACATCTTCATGCTAGAGACTCAAGTTTGACAACTGAATTTAACTTCTGCTTCTCGGGCCAACTGCAGCTGCAGATGCTCCATGAGCAGTATTCACAGCCCATAGGGAAAGGAGTTTTAGCCATTACACAATGGTGACAACACGTAGCAGTGAGACTCATCGTGAATACATACCCGGTTCCAAAAGATCCTGTGGTCTGAGGTCCCTGGCCAAAGACCATGCTGCAGTGGCTGAGCCATATGGGGGCTTAGGGTGTTATACAATTGTGAAAAAACCCCAAGTAGGTGCAAATGAAGTTTCATGACACCATAGTGCAAGTAGAAGCTAGTTCTGCTTAAGCTTGAAAGCCCAAAGGATGATGAGTAGCTGCAGAGTTAAAAAATAAATAAATAAATAAATAGGAATTCGTGTTAGATGCCTATTACATGAGTCTGTAGCTCTACAGCAGGATCTGATGCTTATCCAACCACAAATCTCAGACAAGAGTTGTCTCAACTCTCATTCCTAATGTACCACTCAGACAGTCCTGTTAAAAATATAAACTTCCATAAATTCCTGGGAGATTGTATCAGTTTCTTCTCATTCCAAATATTTCTTAAATGCATTCACATTCCATAAGGCTTTTCGTTCTAAAAATTGCTTAGGATAATTTATCACTTTCTCCCAAAAGTATGATGCAAAGAGTCCTGATTTCTCTTTATAGTATAAAATATAGATAGTAGTCTATATTTATCATATTTTACTCAAAAATTTCAGCAGTGGAAAAACTGAACTAAAATTAAGTTGTAGGCCTTTTGAACTATTTTGTACCATTTTCACCCAAACTTTACACCTGGACCGTCATTTTCTATTTTTGTTGAATAAGACTGCTGGACTTTTGTAAAACTGTAAACTGGGTCATCAGCAAGCTTATTCTTTTGACTGATACATTCCCTTGACTACAATATTTTAATGATGCGTTATCTGCTAGAGATGTGAATCGTGTGATCGATCGTCTTAACGATCAATTTCGGCTTGGGGGGGGAGGGAATCGGATCGTCGCGGTTTTGTTTTTGTAAATATCGTGTAAATCGTAAATCGGGGGAGGGCGGGAAAACCGGCACACTAAAACATCCCTAAAACCCACCCCGACCCTTTAAAATAAATCCCCCACCCTCCCGAACCCCCCCAAAATGCCTTAAATTACCTGGGGTCCAGAGCGGGGGTCCCGGTGTGATCTTTTACTCTCGGGCCTGCGGTGCGTTGTAGAAATGGCGCCGGCGCTACCTTTGCCCTGTCATATGACAGGTCAAAGGTAGCACTGGCGCCATTTTGTTTTTTGTCCCCCGACGTCAGGAGTGTAGGAGATCGCTCCCGGACCCCCGCTGGACCCCCAGGGACTTTTGGCCAGCTTGGGGGGGCCTCCTGACCCCCACAAGACTTGCCAAAAGTCCAGCGGGGGTCCGGGAGCAACCTCCTGCACTCGAATCGTTTGCCGTACGGCCGGCGCCATTTTGCGCAAAATGGCGCCGGCCATACGGCAAAACGATTCGAGTGCAGGAGGTCGTTCCCGGACCCCCGCTGGACCCCCAGGGACTTTTGGCCAGCTTGGGGGGGCCTCCTGACCCCCACAAGACTTGCCAAAAGTCCAGCGGGGGTCCGGGAGCAACCTCCAGCACTCGAATCGTTTTGCCGTACGGCCGGCGCCATTTTGCACAAAATGGCGCCGGCCATACGGCAAAACGATTCGAGTGCAGGAGGTCGTTCCCGGACCCCCGCTGGACCCCCAGGGACTTTTGGCCAGCTTGGGGGGGCCTCCTGACCCCCACAAGACTTGCCAAAAGTCCAGTGGGGGTCCGGGAGCAACCTCCAGCACTCGAATCGTTTTGCCGTACGGCCGGCGCCATTTTGCGCAAAATGGCGCCGGCCGTACGGCCCCTGCATCAGCCATGCCTCACCAGTGTGCTGTCAGAGAGAGGTAGGAGTGTGCAGCATTCATGGTAGTCAGCTTGGGCTGACTCTGCTGCTTTTGAACCTCTGCACACTGCTTGGAAGGGGTCCCCCGACTGGTACTGCCACCATCCCCAGATGTCAGTAATCTTGATGCCACTGTCACTGCTGCCACATGCTATTGGGGAGGCGCCGATTGCTGCTACTGACACTGAAGCCCATTCTGCTGCCTCCTCTGTGCAGGCCCCGTGGGCTTCCACTTTCTCCATGCTGATCTCGTACATTGTGAGATCCGCATAGAGAAAGTGCTACTCTTGCACATTCCCAAAGATTACATGTGCCAATCACTAAAAAGTAATTTTTTTTTTTTTTACCTTTGCTGGCTGATGTTAGTTTTCTAATCGGTTGGTCACAGGCTTTTTTTTTTCCCACCTTCCCTTTCTTATTTTTTTGCCAATTCCTTTTATATTGTCCTTTTTTCTTCCGTATTTCTTTTCTCTCCGTCTTCTTCCCTCAAACACAGTCAGGTTCTCATTCTCACATGCATTTCTCTCTCTCTCACACACACAGGCTCTCACTGTCACATGCTGTCTGACGCTCACACACACAGGCTCTCTCTCACTCCCACATGCTGTCTTGCTCAAGCATAGGCTCTCACCGTCACACGCTGTCTCTCTCACACAACACAGAGGCTCTCACATGCTGCCTCTGCAAACATTCAGATCCTCACTCCCACACACAATCTCTCAACTCATCTCATACACGCACGCACACACCCTCTACAGACCCTCAGCCTCTCTCTCACCTCTGGGCCTCCTCTTCGCGGGTCGCCGCAGGATGGGCTCTGCAGCGGCCCTGAACTTCTCGGGCCTCTTCCTTGGCCCTGCTACCGGGCCTCTTCCTCTTCTTGGGCCGCTGCGTCTTGGGATTCGCAGCAGCCCGCGGCGGCTCCTCTTCTGCACGCGCTGATGTTCTTTCTCCTTCCTGCCCATGCGGCTCCGGCAACGTTTACTTCCGGGCTGCACAGGCAGGAAGGAGGAAGAGCATCAACGCGTTTGAACGCGATCTTTTTCTTCGGGCAAGGAGGCTCAGCGGCCGCATGAGCCTCCTTGCGCCCGGGCGCATCGGCTCCCCTCCGGATACCACTGCAGGCCTCCTCCTCACGTGTCGCCGCAGGATGGGCTCTGCAGCGGCCCTGAACTTCTCGGGCCTCTTCCTCGCTACCGGGCCTCTTCCTCTTCTTGGACCACTGCGACTTGGGATTCGCAGCAGCCCGTGGCGGCTCCTCTTCTGCATGCGCTGATGATCTTCTTCCTGCCCATGCGGCTCCGGCAACGTTTACTTCCGGGACCGCATAGGCAGGAAGGAGAAAGAGCATCAGCGCATTTGAACGCGATCTTTTTCTTCGGGCAAGGAGGCTCAGCGGCCGCATGAGCCTCCTTGTGCCCGGGGGCATTGGCTCCCCTCGGGATACCACTGCTCGCGTCTGCCCCTAATACTTTGGAAACTTTATTTAAAAAAAAAAAAAATTTTAAATGACGTCACAGGATTGACCGGCCCACCGGGGGAAGCCCGATCCCCCGATAGGTCAATCCGCCCCTGTTTACAAGGGATGCCTTACTTTCGGGGGAGGTCTTATATTGAAGAATTCGGCAAAATCTCTACTTGGTCTTATTTTTGGGGGATGTCTTATTTTCGGGGAAACACGGTAGTAGGGTTTGAAGGTCCTACGCCTTAACTGGGCGAACTGGGGATGAACTGGTTTAATTAGCAATGGCGCTGGCGCATGCCACTTTTTAAATCCCCCAACTTAATGGTAGAAGCAGGATTTGCATGCACCCACTTAAAATTTGATACACATGTGCATGCAGCCAGGCTATTTTATAACAGGCATACATATGAGTGTATATGTTATAAAATGGCTTCATCCCTGGACGCAAACCAATGTATGCATGCAAATGTGTACCCACATGCCTGTTTGAAAGTTATGGTCCCTGTTCACTTGCAACATTTTTTAAATGTTTTATCTTAATACTTAGATCTTTAGTGTCACATTTTTAACAAGCTCCCCTGTCCCAAACCTTTTGTAATATAAGAGCCTGTATCGGTAAGCTTTTCTCCCTAAATCTAGAGGACAGTGAGCTTAAATACAGAAGGAGAAATGTGACGAGAGCACGAAAATCCTGATGTGTTTCCACTAGTGGGGTATGACATTGTAGTTTTTAATCTCAGTTGTTTCTTCTTGAGTGAAAATCTTTCCACAAATTATGAAAAAATGGCATTTCTTGCATAGATCAACTACAGAGACATGTACTGCTGTAAATATGATAAAAGAACAAACTATTGTTTCTATTTGTCCATTGACTTTCAAAGATGGACGCTGTTATTGAAAGTGAAGGTTCTACAGTTGGCCCTTTTGAAAATGTACTAGTGCTGAATACCTAAATTTAGGATACTAGTTTCATTAGGGTCCTAAATTTAGGAGTCTAAAAGTGAGTGGCTGCAGAGGCGGATCAACAAAGATAGGAGCTTAGAACTGATTTTTAGAACTAGGCAACTAATTTAGGGGATACTAAACTAGGCAAAATGAATAGCAGGATAAATTTAGGAGCCTAATCTTTAGGGCCCTAAGTATATGTGAATTTTCAGCTGCCACGCTGCAACCCAGCTGCCACGCTGCGACCCGCGCCGACCCGCCTACCCGAAGCGCATCACATCCAGCCAGGCAAGCCAAATTTAAAGCCCGCGCTGACTTCGCTGCGCCCTTCCTTGACACGTCCCTCCTGTGGAGCGACTCTCCTCCCGCCGGCCCGACACAGCCGGTGTTGCAATCCATCAGGGCACGGGCCTCGGAGCACGCTGCGACCTGCGCCGTGACCAGAAGCCCTCCTACCCGAAGCGCATCACATCTGGCCAGGCAAGCCACATTTAAAGCCCGCGCTGACCCTCGGTGTCACGCACCAGGCGTCGCACTCCGAAGGTGCGCAACTAAGGGGCATGCCCCTTAGTGTGCCCCTTTGTGTTGCCCATTTTGCTCCATTTATCGCACTCATTCATCCCCCAGCTGCCTTTGAATCATTCCCCCTGTAACCCAGCCCTTTTGTGCACCCCTAAGCTCCCCCTCCACCCTCCCTCCCGCCAACTGACCTCCCTGCTCTAAACACCGCCTGCCGCTCCCTTTATACCCCCTCCTAATTCCCCTATCTCTCTAAACTGAAATTCCCTTTGCCCTGTACTGACCTATCACCACGCCCTCACCACAGTACACAGGACTTCTCTGTTCCCCCCCCTGCAAACTATTATGGGCGCTTAAGCTCTCCTAAAACCTTTGTTCAGCGCTGTATTTTTAACTCACCTGATATCCAATCATTATTGCATTGCATTGTCTGCATCAATTGCTGTACCTGACATTATAGTACTGTATTATATCTATCAGATGCTTTATACTGTTCCACACCGATTCTGCGAGTGATCTCGGATCTTTCCTCACCTCTCCCACCTTCCCCCCCCCCCCCCCCCTTTCTCTACCATTCCTCTGTCAGCTTCCTCTGCCAGCCTCCAGAGGTTTTTTCTAATCACTCTCTTCCACCATGCCCCCTTCGCCCACTCCACTCCCACCACATTCCCCATCCCCCGTATACACCACCCCATGCTCAGACCACCACCCCTTTGCCCCCAAACCCTCAAGCCCAGCGCAAATCCCTCCTCCCCATCCTTATCTCCCCTTTAACACAACTCCTTGGCCTCGCTACACTATCCCTCATTTATTTATTTAAAAATGCTTATATACCGCAAACAATAAGACATTTGCATGTCCATCTAGGCGGTTTACAAATATACATACATAAGTTAAAAAGTAAAGCACAGCAAATTTACCTACGAAGATTAAAATAGACAAACACAACTAATTTAAACATAATAAAGGTCTAGCGGTCTAACATGTTGTTTAATGCTCACTCCCTCTCCAAAAAAAACCCATATCCTTGAGGACCTCATTCATGACCACAAACCGGACATTTGTACAGTTACAGAGACTTGGCTCAAGGACACTGACACTGTTATCTTGAACCAGCTCCCTACTTCCTCCCACGACATTTTCTCCATCCCCAGACCCAAAAAGAGAGGGGGTGGTATCCTCATTATCACTAAAAAAAACCCTCAAATTCAGGTCTTTGAACATCAACCCTCACCTAAACTTGAAGTTGGGCTATTTAAATCTTCTGATCTCCAAATCTGCCTTGTCTACGCCCTCCTGGAACAAAACCCCTCCCACTTATTGAACTTGAATCCAACAATATAAATTGTGAAAAGCCTGACTCCATCCCCCGTTAAACGTCCTGTGAAACCTTCCTTACCGCCCTTCAGGCCCTAGGCTTCACCCAAACCATCTCAGCCCCCACGCACAAAGCGGGGCACACCCTAGACCTCATTTTCACCAACTCCTTTATCCAGGTCCCATCTCCCCCATCCTGTACCCCCGTACCCTTGTCTGATAACACTCTCATTGAGACCCGCGTCACCCTAAGCACTTCTAACACCTGCATCCAATTTCAAAACAACAATTCCTTCTCCTACCGTAAAGCCTGCACAACTGAGGAGCTCACCACAGCTCTCTCCGAATCGCTGAACAATCTTGACTGCTCCTCCCCCGACACTGCACTCACCTCCTGGGTCAGCATCACTCAAGACATAGCCAACAAGATATGCCCCCTCATCACTCATAAGCATCGCACCTCTCACTCCAACAATAAACCCTGGGACACAACAGAATTGCACCAAATGAAACACAACCTTAGACTCAAAGAAAGAGCGTGGGGCAAAGACCCAATCCCACAGCACTCTACCACCTACAAATCTTACTTACACTCATACTGCCTGGCCATACAAAATACCAAACGTGACTACTACTCCTCCAAAATCCATCAATACACATTTAACCCCAACGCCCTCTTCTCCTATGTCGCAACCCTTACCAATCCCCCCACCCCCAACATCGCTGAGGAAGAAGCCAGCACGAAATGTGAAGAACTCGCTTGTTTCTTCCACAACAAAATAGCTAACATACTCCTCAGATTCCCCCCCTTCAACCTCCCTTCAACCTCCCTTATGCCCCACCCTCCCAAACCCTACCATAGCTCCCCCTCCCAGAAAAACTCTCTCAACTCCATTGACCTTACTTCATCTAAGGAAATTGAGGCTATCCTCAAAAAATCCAAGCCTGCATACCACCCCTCTGATACTATACCCACTAAAAAACTTCACTCCATCCCTAATACCATTGCTCAACCTCTAGCAGACATTATTAACTGCTCCCTGTCCACTGGTTCTGTCCCCGATCCCCTTAAACACACAGTAGTCAAACCCCTCCTCAAGAAGCCCTCTCTTGATCCCAAAGACCCAACCAACTATCGGCCTATCTCCAATCTCCCTCTCATCTCGAAAATCATGGAGAAGATAGTAAACACACAGCTCATGGAATTCCTTGAGGATAACAACACCCTTCACACTGCACAGTTCGGCTTTCGCAAAAATTTAAGTACCGAAACCCTCCTACTATCTCTCACAGACCTCCTCCTCACTGGCCTGGACCAAGGTCATAACTTCCTCATTGCCTTCCTTGACATCTCTGCGGCCTTCGACACGATAAGCCATGATCTTCTCATCTTCTGTCTAGTCAACTTTGGCATCTCTGGCACTGCCCTCATGTGGTTCAGATCCTATCTAACTAACAGAAATTTCTCTGTAAAACTTGGTACCTCAGAATCCTCTTGCTTCACACTATCTCAAGGAGTGCCTCAAGGATCCTCCCTCTCCTCCATACTATTTAAAATATACCTCCTCCCCCTCTGTCATCATCTAACTGATCTTGGACTCAAATTCTACATCTACACAGATGACGTCCAAATCATCATCCCTATCCTTGAAACACTAACCGCCACTCTAAGCTTCTGGGAGAAATACCTTTCCTCTATCAACACCTTACTCACCTCCCTACAACTTGCCCTCAACTCTGCTAAAACTGAGCTCCTCTTCATCCATAACCACCAAACCTTTAAGCTGGCCCCACCCATAGACCCTCTGACCACTTCTCTCATCTCGCAACCCTCTGTACGGAACATAGGCATCCTAATTGACCCTCATCTGAGCCTTAAGAACCACATCACCTCCGTCATAAAGGGAGGTTTTTATAAGCTCATGGTCATAAAAAAGCTCAAACCCCTACTCCATACCCATGACCTCAAAATTGTTATCCAAGTCACCCTATCATCTAAGTTGGATTACTGCAATTCCTTGTACCTTGGCCTTCCCCTCTCCACCATCAGACCCCTCCAGATACTTCAAAATGCCACAGCAAGGATAATCAGTAATGCACGCAAATCAGACCATATAACTCCCATCCTTAAAGACCTACACTGGCTCCCCATTTCCTCCCGTATCCTGTTCAAAACCCTTACCATTATACACAAAGCTATCTACAATCACAATTCCTCTTGGCTCAATGAACCCCTTCAACTCACACAATCCTCCCTCCCCACCAGAACGAACCACAAATGTACACTACTAGTCCCTCCACT
Source organism: Rhinatrema bivittatum (assembly GCF_901001135.1). Classification (NCBI taxonomy): domain Eukaryota; kingdom Metazoa; phylum Chordata; class Amphibia; order Gymnophiona; family Rhinatrematidae; genus Rhinatrema; species Rhinatrema bivittatum. The sequence goes on from NC_042619.1 coordinate 119,086,391, forward strand.
TAAGAAAGCCCATCTCTCAGCCACAAGGGACCGCGCCTTCTCAATTGCCGGCCCTACCCAAACTCCGTCTGGAACCCTGCCCTCTTAAATTTAGAAAATTGCTAAAGACCTGGCTTTTTCACCAGGCATTCCCAGATTAATATTTATGACCCCCAGCATCCCGTCATCCCCTCTTCCCGTCACCCATTCATCCTGCCCCCTCTGCTAGCAGCTAGCAGTTATCTTGCTTAATCCTGTAAATATGTTATCCTTATTAACCCTATTTATTCCTTACCCTTTTAAACTCCCCTGTAATTCCAGTAATCACTATAAGTTCACTATAAAACCACATGCAATCCTGTAAAATGAGTAATCTTGTAACACTTGTATATTTGTTTTTTAGTTAACCATGTTACCTTCTATCTCTCCTCTCTCCTATTTCTTTAGTTTATGAGGTTCGCTGTTATTGAGCCACCTTTTTGGTTATCCACCCCCCCCCCCCCCCCCCACCCCCTGTTATTTGTATTTTCCACCTTTTGTTATTATGTAAACCGATATGATGTGTATTTTAATGTCAGTATAGAAAAGCCGTCAAATAAATAAATAAGTTCAACTGAAAATAGGCCCCTAACTTAGGCACCTAAGTTAAGGGCCTAATTTTACAAGCTCAGTTGGGTTTTTTTAATATCCATTCCCCTCTAGTAACTAACAGCTGATTGGGATGGGAGCTACACAGAGTTTAAGTCCCAAACTTTCCTTCTGAACAAAAATACCTTGATATATCTATGAGCAGTAGGAAATAAGAGAAGTGAAAAAAATGTTTTGTAGGTCTTGCACTAAAAAATAGAAGAATTCTAGCCTATATGTTCCCCAGTAATTATATGCAGTTATACAGCACTGCAAGACAGGGAATTTCATACATCTATTTATTTAATGCAGTGGAATCTCCATTCAGAACAGACCAGTAAAGCTGCAATGTGACTGGTCAGACTACAGTTAGAATGATGATACAAGTCAGACATTGCTAAACATTAAGACATTTGTGGTTAGTTATGTCTGCAGGATGATTACCAATGTTATATTCCAGTCATTCAATAAATTCCCCAGACTGAAACCCTGGACACAATGCTGTGAGAATTTTAAGATAAAAAAAAGTTATATTTATTGCTGCTTTGCATTTTCCAAACAATGGTCAGCTACATGCAAAAATAATCTAAATATTATTTATCTTAATAGAGTTCTTAGAACTAATTAGGGTTTAATAATAAGTTCAGTGAACAGAAGCCTGTTCCTCTGATTTGGGATAACAAGCTATTACATTCTGATTTGTAAATGCTTATTTCTGTGGTATTTTATACAGCTTAAGGCCTTGAAATGATCTAAAGTCTATTTGGCTGCATCTGTTGTTTATAAATCAGATTTTCCCATTACTAACGCATTCCGATAGAACACAGAAAAAACAATTTTAAACTTATTACTATCAGATTTAACAAGGGTCTCTAAAATGTATTCCTATCCACAGGAAAACTATGCTAAATAGAAGAGGCATGTATCTCACAGACACTACGTAGCAGCTGATGATTCTGACGGTAAGAAAAATCAATCGGAGTCTGAATCCAGTACAGCAGCTCAGGTTAATATTTAGGGAGCTTCGTTTTTATTTTTTCCATGAATTATCAGTATTTTTATTATAACAAAACTAGGAGAAAATCAGTGGACAAAAATGAATCAACATTTTCCCACTTATTTTATCCAGTTTTTGTTTGTTATAATAAATACTGGTAAATTCCTGAAAAAAATAAAATAAAAAAATAAAAACAAAGGTCCCTTGTAAATACACCAATGGAAACAGTGGGGAAAAAAAATCCATATTTTGTAGTAAAAAAAAATCTAATAATTATCCACCTGATAAGCACATTTGAAAAACATAAGTCAGTGATAGGCAGGATGGAAATGGCAAGGAAAGCAGCAGTGAATTTATTTACCTGTCATTTTAAATAGATAGAAGAAAAGCAAAAGCCACAATGAAGATGACAGTGGCCAAATATCATCTTCACGATGGCTAAGCTTCTGGAGTGTAAAGGAATACAAACCCTTACTGATATGTAAATCATTCTGGTATTCTAGTACAGCTAGTTAGGTTATACTATACTGATGGCCAGTGTTCAGGGTCAGTGCAAGGATATAAGGCTCTCTAAGACAATAACTTTGAAACAGGCACATGGGCACACATGTCCACACGTTTGCCAGCTCATGTCCAGATCCAATCCCAAAAAGAAAGTCACATGTGAAACACAGTTCGTTGGTTTACCCTCATAGATGGGCTAATGTACACTTCCACTGATTTAGCGATTATAACTTTTACGCCTAGAAATCTCTGGCTGCCCATTAATAATTCAGTCACAGGGTAACCAATTTATGAACCGTGGTTGACACTGCCGCTTATATACTGCTGTTTGTTTAAGCAGAACTTTCAAAAAAAATTTCCACAATATTTTTAGAAACATTTTTTTCTTTTTTTCAAAAATCTTTAATTATATCCATATTTCCCATCAAACTTGAATGGTTGTACTTATCTCTGTTACCTTGGGCAATGGCGTCGGGGTTCCGTCCCCGATATCGACTCCCCGGTCCCGCGCTAATCGGGGCGTGGCCGTTCCGAAGGGCCTCAGGCTCTCCCCCCCGTCGGCGACGCAAGGACGTGCCAAATGAGGAGTTTTCCTCTAGTGACGTCGGGGGTTCCTCCCTCCCGACACTGGCAGTCAATCTCTGCGCGATCGGGGGTTGGGAGTTATCGTAGTACTAATTTGGGGTACTACGGGAGTATGGGCCAACGCATCCATACGAGCAACCAGACGGTCCAAAACCCCCATTACTTGATCGAGGACCCCCTGTTGTTGTTGAATTCGGGTAGCCAATCCAGGGATGGCCTGTAGCGCAGATAAATCGACTGGATCCATGGCTTCGGCCAACTGTTACTCAGGCAACGTGGAACCAGATCGAAATGTGCTTACCTCGTGCTGGAATGTTCTCTGGACCGGAACGTAGACAGTAGAGCCCCAGACAGTCCCAAGTCCAGGCAGACGGCAGCGCCGGGTAGTCCGCAAGACAGTCCAAGATCAGGGCAGGCAGCACAACAGGGTAATCCGTAAGACAGTCCAAGATCAGGGCTGGCAGCACAGCAGGGTAATCCGTAACACAGTCCAAGATCAAGACAGGCAGCACAGCAGGGTAATCCGTAAGACAGTCCAAGATCAGGTCAGGCAGCACAGCAGGGTAATCCGTAACACAGTCCAAGATCAAGACAGGCAGCACAGCAGGGTAATCCGTAAGACAGTCCAAGATCAGGGCAGGCAGCACAGCAGGGTAATCCATAACACAGTCCAAGATCAAGACAGGCAGCACAGCAGGGTAATCCGTAAGACAGTCCAAGATCAGGGCAGGCAGCACAGCAGGGTAATCCGTAACACAATCCAAGGTCAGGTAGGCAGAGAACTACAGGTAAAACACAAGCAGCAAGACAACAGCAAAACTGATGTGGCCGAAGCAGTAAGCGTGGGAGAAGGCTCTGCATAAGAAGCCAATCTCCCGCGCAAACTGACCCCGGTCGGTGTCTGACATCAGGGGGTGTGTCCCAACCCCCGATCGCGCGGAGATTGGCTGCCAGCGTCGGGAGGGAGGAACCCCCGACGTCACTAGAGGAAAACTCCTCATTTGGCAAGTCCTTGCGTCGCCGACGGGGGGAGAGCCTGAGGCCCTTCGGAACGGCCACGCCCCGATTAGCGCGGGACTGGGGAGTCGATATCGGGGACGGAACCCCGACGCCATTGCCCAAGGTAACAATCTCATTAATGTAGCAAAATTGCTGCAGTCCATTGAGCGTCTTTAACTCGCTCTGCTGATTTGCCTGGTTAGCCCGAGTCTATGGAGCGTACTGAGCTCGCTCTGCTATCTTGCCCGACACCGCTGGTGTTTCGAAGTTCTTTATCCTTCTTCTTCAGGGGCTTAAATACTGAAAGAATCAAAGAAAGTGTCTTGAGAAAACTACAAAATGTTAGTTACAACAAACCTAAAGGTTGAAAACTTACTGCATTGGAGAATGAAGTGATCTCTGCGGCATGTATTCGAGATCCGCCATCTTGACGCTGATGTTTTTTATATGTTACGTCGGCATTAGAAACTGACCAATTAGAAAGCAGAATAATCGGCTGCAGGGAAAAGCCCTTTAAATTAATGAATGCCAATCAATGACATCATTCATGCCCCGAGGAAACTCTGAACCAAGCTTAAAAATCCAATGCTGTTCTTTATGGTTAAGAATAGAATGAATGTCCCCCTTTCTGATGTTAGTGGAGACCATATCTAATATGGTCCATTGCAAATCAGTGAATGCATGTTTTTCTGCTAAACAATGTTTTACTATGGGCGCTTCTAAATTGCCAGTGTTAAGAAAAACAAAATGCTGAAATGAAAAAAAACAAATCAAAATGAAAATTTTGGGAGCAATCACTAACCAGCTGGTACTGACCAAGTTGATTTATGGGTAATCTATTTATTGTATTTATTTAAATACATTATTACCCACCTCATCCACAGTCAGAGGCGGGGAAAATAATAAACATACATTAAATTAATTAATATGATGCATGACATAGGGCAAAAACAAACAAATGGGGAGACGATTGGCAAAGCAAAGAGCAGATAGAGACTGGATGAAAAGCTTTAAACTAGGGGAAGTGTAGCACTAGAAGGGAGAGATGCATATTTAATAGTGCTGTCAGAGAGCCAATAGGAAATGATGATTAATTAGCCCTGGGGATTTCTATAAAGAGAACAGTCCCATTTTAGAGGAAGAACAGAGTAGTAGTCTATATAAATTTTTACCAACATTTTAAGTTGTGGAATTTTTAGTTGACGCTCCTAAAGACAGTATTTTCCTTTTGTTTCTGCCTTATGACTTATTTTGTAAGGAAAGCACCCTTGGGTCTCTGGGTGTGAGACCTGAGTAAAGTTAAGAAGACAGAGTACTTTCTTCTAATTTTGCCATGTTTTTGGAAGTCTTTCTACCCTTCCTGCCTCTGGTTTTGGTTTCCCCTTTATTTAAGAGCTTTAGTGTTTTTCTAACAGTGGTAGGGACACTTGGCAATAGTGATCATAACATAAACAAATTTGAATTAGTGACTGGAAAGGGGACATCTAAATCCACAGCTCTAGCAATAAAATTTCAAAGAAGAAACATTTGAAAATGAGAAAATAGAAAAAAACTGAAAAGTACAGTTCCAAAGGGTATGAATGTACAACAGGCATGGACATTGTTAAAAAAATGCCATCTTAGAAGCACAGACCAGATATATTTCATACATTAAGAAAGTTGGAAGGAAGGTCAAACAATTGCTAGTATGGGTTAAAAGTTGAGGTGAAGAGGATCATGTAATGTGATGCGAGCGAAAAGCCATCGATTTTCTCCTCTCAGGCCCCACTCCCCTTAAGCTCGATCTCATCTTTTACGAAGCTTGCGGGACTTAAAAAATAGACAAAACTGCTGCAAGAACAGTGGGCTACCATGAGAGTTTGGTTGGGAGTTTGATAGTTGGATGGCAACTAAACAGGTGCGAAAGGAGAAGGGCAAGCTGACTCCAAAGTTGGTGGATGGCACAAGTAATTCCCCTCGCCTGCCATGGGGAATTACTGGGTGATGTGGCCAATACAATATTAACTGCAATGGACAAGAAACTGGGGAAAATTCACAAATGTTTTAACACATTGCAATCACTGCTGGCGGACAACACCAAGCAGATTGTGGAAGTCGAGTCCACCTTACCAGTGTGGATGAATGGGTGCAAGCCCTTTAGTGCGAACTTGCGGAGATGAAGGCAGCGGCGGGTAAGGCAAACGATAAAATTGACAATTTGGAAAATTGTTCAAGGAGTAACTTACATGTCACAGGCCTGCCAAAAAGAATCCCCGACCGAGACCTCCAAGAAGTGCTGGAGACTTGGCTGCCTAAGGCCCTGGGCCTGCCGGATATGATGGGGCCTGTGGTGCTTGAACGGGCACATCGGTTGGGCAGGCAGTCAATAGGATAAAGAAGACCATGACCGTTAATCACAAAATTTCTTAATTTTTAACGCAAAGCGGAAATTCTGTGGAAATCTCAGAGCAACGGCAGGCTGAAGTATGAGAATTCCCCAGTGCTGATATTCATGGATTATTCAGCTTCAGTCTCGGCCCGTCACAAGGAGTTTGCACCAATTTATACTAAACTGGTGAACCAACGCCTTTGCTTCACTTTTCAATTTCCCACAAAGCTCAAGGTGACCTATTGAAATATGCTGCATGTTTTTGAGTCAGCAGGTGAGGCGCAGCCTTTGTTAATGGCCGTCTTGTGATGTCTGAGCCACATGCAGGAGTGGATGGCTGAAGCAGGGATCATGTGGAAATTGGAGACCTGCAGCATATTTTCGTTTGATTTGGTCTTTAATCGATAATTATCATACAGCTATTATTTTTGCTCATGTACATTTCTATTTTGACCTTGGACTGCTGCGAGAAGAAGGAGAGATCAAATGGAGATTGAAAGACATGCTGATTCTATACTAATCGAGGTCACTGCACAGAGTGACTTGCAAGGGCATTTTTTTTGTTCCTTCCACTCTTATTCTAAAAAGCATGTTGATTCAAGCTGGGGGGTAGGGACACATAACACACACAACTCCTTAAGCTTTAAAGATAAGCAAGTCATTATACAATGTTTATGAGGGAATGGTGGGCTCGGTTGGGTAGGAGGGGGATAAAGAGGGGGAAGGGGAAGGAGGGAGTGGGAGGAATGGGGAGGGAGGGGGAAGGGAAGATGAGGCTTAGGGATAAGGAAGGGGTATAGGGATCTGGGAGTTATGGGATGGTTTGTTTTTAAATTGTTGGAGAACAGGATTTGGTGAGAGAGGTAATGGTGGTGGGGCCGCTTGGCAATAGTGATCATAATATGATCAAATTTGAGTTAATGACTGGAAGGGGGACAGTAAGCAAATCCACGGCTCTCGTGCAAAACTTTCAAGAGGGAAACTTTGATAAAATGAGAAAAATAGTTAGAAAAAAACTGAAAGGAACAGCTACAAAAGTAAAAAGTGTGCAAGAGGCATGGTCATTGTTAAAAAATACCATCCTAGAAGCACAATCCAGATGTATTCCACACTATGAAAGGTGGAAAGAAGGCAAAACAATTACCGGCATGGTTAAAAGGGGAGGTGAAAGAAGCTATTTTAGCCAAAAGATCTTCATTCAAAAATTGGAAGAAGGATCCAACAGAAGAAAATAGGATAATGCATAAACGTTGGCAAGTTAAATGTAAGGCATTGATAAGACAGGCTAAGAGAGAATTTGAAAAGAAGTTGGCCGTAGAGGCAAAAACTCACAGTAAAAACTTTTTAAAATATATCCAAAGCAGAAAGCCTATGAGGGAGTCAGTTGGACTGTTAGATGATTGAGGGGTTAAAGGGGCACTTAGAGAAGATAAGGCCATCACGGAAAGATGAAATGATTTTTTGCTTCTGTGTTTACTGAAGAGGATGTTGGGGAGGTACCCGTACTGGAGAAGGTTTTCATGGGTAATGATTCAGATGGACTGAACCAAATCACGGTGAACCTAGAAGATGTGGTAGACCTGAGTGACAAACTTAAGAGAAGTAAATCACCTGGACCGGATGGTATACACCCCAGAGTTCTGAAGGAACTAAAAAATGAAATTTCAGACCTATTAGTAAAAATTTGTAACCTATCATTAAAATCATCCATTGTACCTGAAGACTGGAGGATAGCTAATGTAACCCCCATATTTAAAAAGGGCTCCGGGGCGATCCGGGAAACTACAGACCAGTTAGCCTGACTTCAGTGCCAGGAAAAATAGTAGAAAGTGTTCTAAACATCAGAATCACAGAACATATAGAAAGACATGGTTTAATGGAACAAAGTCAGCATGGCTTTACCCAAGGCAAGTCTTGCCTCACAAATCTGCTTCACTTTTTTGAAGGAGTTAATAAACATGTGGATAAAGGTGAACCGGTAGATGTAGTGTACTTGGATTTTCAGAAGGCATTTGATAAACTTCCTCATGAGAGGCTTCTAGGAAAAATAAAAAGTCATGGGATAGGTGACAATGTCCTTTCGTGGATTGCAAACTGGCTAAAAGACAGGAAACAGAGAGTAGGATTAACTGGACAATTTTCTCAGTGGAAAGGAGTGGGCAGTGGAGTGCCTCAGGGATCTGTAATGGGACCCTTACTTTTCAATATATTTATAAATGATCTGGAAAGAAATACGCTCCTGTTCGATGTAAACCAGCAAGATATGTTTTCATGATTGCCGGTATATAAAAACTCTAAATAAATAAATAAATAAAATAAATAAATACGACAAGTGAGGTAATCAAATTTGCGGATGATACAAAACTGTTCAGAGTAGTTAAATCAAGAGCAGATTTTGATAAATTGTAGGAAGACCTTGTGAGGCTGGAAAATTGGGCATCAAAATGGCAGATGAAATTTAATGTGGATAAGTGCAAGGTGATGCATATAGGGAAAAATAACCCTTGCTATAGTTACACAATGTTAGGTTCCATATTAGGTGCTACTACCCAAGAAAGAGATATAGGCATCATAGTGGATAACACATTGAAATCGTCGGTGCAGTGTGCTGCGGCAGTCAAAAAAGCAAACAGAATGTTGGGAATTATTAGAAAAGGAATGGTGAATAAAACGGAAAATGTCATAATGCCTCTGTATCGCTCCATGGTGAGACCTCACCTTGAATACTGTGTACAATTCTGGTCGCCGCATCTCAAAAAAGATATAATCCCCTCCTGATCCCACCCCCTTTCTCTCTCCCTCCGCCCCCCCCCCCCCCCCAACTCAACCTCTTGCATACCTCTTTGCCATTTTGTCTGGTTATTACTAACTCGTTTCTGAGTTCCTTTACTACTGTTAAAGTTTTTTAATTAAACTTGACGCGACCTGATTCATGCGTTTAAAATTAGTTCTAGGACAGTCTCCTAACAGTTTGATGTAACCTATTCCATTCTATATTCCATGTACTGTTTTATGTAACAAGTTGTTCTACTGTAAACCGGGGTGAAGGCTAATTGCTAAACCTCGGTATATAAAAGCTCTGAAATAAATAAATAATTGCGATGGAGAAGGTACAGAGAAGGGCCACCAAAATGTTAAGGGGAATGGAACAGCTCCCCTCTGAGGAAAGACTAAAGAGGTTAGGACTTTTCAGCTTGGAGAAGAAATTGCTGAGGGGGGACATAGTAGAGGTGTTTAAAATCATGAGAGGTCTAGAACTGGTAGATATGAATCTGTTATTTACTCTTTCGGATAGTAGAAAGACTAGGGGGCACTCCATGAAGTTAGCATGTGGCACATTTAAAACTAATCGGAGAAAGTTCTTTTTTACTCAACGCACAATTAAACTCTGGAATTTGTTGCCAGATGTGGTTAGTGCAGTTAGTATAGCTGTGTTTAAAAAAGGATTGGATAAGTTCTTGGAGGAGAAGTCCATTACCTGCTATTAATTAAACTGACTTAGATAATAACCACCGCTATTACTAGCAACTGTAACATGGAATAGACTTAGTTTTTGGTGTACTTGCCAGGTTCTTATGGCCTGGATTGGCCACTGTTGGAAACAGGATGCTGGGCTTGATGGACCCTTGGTCTGACCCAGTATGACATGTTCTTATGTTCTTATGTTCCTAGGCTGGAGGGTCTTGACCAGCTATAAGAAACAAAACAGGGTATCATGCTTTGTGGGTATTCGCTGTATTACATGGAATGTGGGTGGGTGGACTCCGTTACCAAAAGATATAAATGTTTGTAGGCATTGAGGAGATGGGATGCACAAATTGCTATGTTACAAGAATCGCATTTGGATGATTGTGAACATTGCAAATTGAAGCAGCAATGGGTGGGCAAAGTGTTCTCAGTTGGACACAAGAAAAGCAGAAGTAACCCTGCTTGTGATTAAACAGGTGCCCTTTCAAGAGTTGAAGGTGATCATTGACGAAAGAAGGAGGATACATCATGTTTGGTAAATCTATTGTCTTTTGTACTCTCTATGGCCCAAATGCATTTGACCTTTTTTTTTTTTACAAATTGCTACCATGCTGTTACTTTATACTAATATACCAGTTGTGATTGGAGGAGACTTTAACTATGTCCACAATAGACAGCTAAATAGATCATCAGTTGGGGGAGGGGGTATCCCGCTATAAAGGCTGATTATCTGTGTAAAAACTTGCATGGAGACTGTTGCATCCATCGGACACATATTTCTAGGGCACACAACACGCATTTGCATATAGAGTACATTCTGATTAGGAGGGAAGTTTTCCCACAAGTGAGAGAAGCCAATATCAGACCCCTCATCATTTTTTACCATGCCCCTGTTTGGGTGGATTTAGAAGAATATAGGCCTTTGGATACGACTAGCTTTGGCATTTTCCCAAGTATTTATATTCTGACCTAGGGTTCAGAGGATGTCTCATAAAGAAGTGGGATGCTTTTGTATTTAATAATGTTGGCCATCGTGACTCACCCATACTGTTCTGGGAAACCACCAAAGCTTTGTTGTGAGGGATATTATCTCCTACTCTGTAGCAAAGAAAAAGGCATTGGCGGAGGCTATTTTGAACCTGGGAAAAAACTTGCGGTGGGATAAACAGAAATTAGAAAAAAAAAACTTTATGCTTAATAAGAAGGAGTTTTTAGCTACCCAGAATGCTTTATACCTGCTAATGCACCAATGAGCAAAAAAATGGAACACTATATTGCAAGTTTAAATTTGGGAACAAAGTAGGTAAATCCTTCGCAAATTGAGCAAAGAATTGGGCAGGTTCAAAATTCATACCTGTGATAAGAGATGTGAATGTGTTTGGTAAACTGAAAGAGCCTTTGATAGGCTGGAGTGGGACTTTAAGGTTCACACCTTACAGGCTTTCAGAATAGAGGGGAGTTTTGTTTAGGTCATCCAAACTTTATATAATAATCCCCGGGCAGTGATTCATGCTAATGGATATCGTTCAGATTGTATTCATTTGGGTTGTAGCACTAGACAGGGGTGCCCCTTATCCCTATTGCTATTTATATGAGCTTTGGAGCCTTTACTCTGCCATATTCGGGGGGGATGAGGACATACAGGGGATTAAAATAGGGGATGCACCACTTTCAGAATTTAAAATAGCGGTTTTTGCGGATGATTTTTCTTCTGCATGTGTCCAGTTCAGTAGTGTCCTTGAGAACTTTAATTGACAAACTTGTCCATTATGGGCAGCTAGCAGGCCAGAAATTAAATTTGGAAATTCTGAGGCTTTGCCAATTATCCAAGCAGTCAGTCATTTATGGGGAACAGACTTCCCCATTCGATGGGTCACTGACTCTTTTGTAAACTTGGAAATAATTCTACATAGAGACCCAAGGTTAATGTACAAATTTAATTTTTACAAGTTGTTGGAAATCACAAAAACCTCAGACCGTAACTTTCATTTTGGTGCACTGACGCATGTGTGTGTATTTACCAGCGTGCACACATGGATGCGTCCATTTTATAACATCGTGCGTATATGCACATACGTTATAAAATTTGCAGGACACAGGTACATGTGCACACAATTTTATATCGGTGCGCACAAATGCGTCTACCGCATAAGTGAGGGGATTTTGTAAGATACATGCGCCAACGGCAATACCCATTTTCCCAGCCCATTCCCAGTTCACTCAGATAAATGATAGGACTTCCTTACCTCCCCAGGTAACTAGCCTTTCTTTTACCCTACCTGCCCCGACCCGTGAAACCCTGCTGAATAGCCTAGGTTTTTTTTTGTTTTTCTACTTACATCTCCTCCATAGCAGAAGTAAAGTTGCGCAGTATGGACCCTGGCACGTGCTTGTGCGTCTGAGTACTTACGCACGCATTTTTACTTATGAATCTGAACCGCCCATGTCCCACCCAGACTCCGCCCAGACTCTGCCCACACCCCACGCATTTTTTTTTTTGTCTTTTGCATTTGTGCTGCCCAGAGACACACACACATATCTCCTGGTTTTGGCATGTGCAAGGCTTTTAAAATCGACCAGTTATTGAATAATTGGAAGGACTTTCCGCTATGGTTAGTGGGTAAGATAGCTCTTTTTCAAATGATTATTCTACCCAAATGGTTATATTGTCTAATTCATTAAGAACAAATGCACATCTCTATTATTTAATATTTGGGTACATGCCAGGTACTTGTGACTTGGATTGGTCACTGTTGGAGACAGGATACTGGGCTTGACCTAATATGGCATATCTTATGTTCTGTAATTCTGAGCACGCTAGGGCCCAGGGACTTAATTTTTCTATTTTCTTAAGGAGGAGTAGTTTCTTCCCTTGAGAAACCATTTGGATTATCGGAGTCCTTGAGGAGGAATTAATTCTCATTCAGTCCTGGGGAAGAAGGAGTAAGAAGATTGGGAAGAAGAACTGTGGCACCAACCAGGTGTATCCACGACCATCTCATAAAGATCAACAAAGGAAGAAGGGAGCAAGAGAAAACCATCCAGGTACAAAATTCAAGAATGAAGAGAATACTGCAAAGGTATGGAAAATGGGGCTTTTCACATTAACACCTTTGAATTGGGAAATTATCCTACCCACTATCCATTGGGAGGAGGCTTAACCACTTAAATAGGAGCCATCCATCCCTTCAGGCCCTCCCACAGGAGGCTTTGGATTGGCTGACTCGGTGTTATTTAACCCAGCCATTTTAACACTCTGGGGGTTCAGTTAGAGCGAGCAGCTGCAGAGTAAACATGTATTTTTTCCATGATAGGGTCTCCTGGCCTTGCTCAATGGAGTTTTCTTTTCAAAGAGATTGCTCACTGTGCACTCCCTGCCAGAGAGTCCTTCTTATAATTTCCAGTGAGATAGACTTTTAAGCCTTTAAGGGCAAAACAGCTTTTTCCAGGGAACCAAGGACCTGTGAGCCTACGCTACTCACTAGGTAGGCAAGCACCAGTGATGGATCCTACTGCGAGAGATTGTGACGATAGGAAAGCTTTTCAGATTAAGATTTAAAGTATTTTTTGGGAGCTAAAGAGCAGTGGGTTTTTTGGATCCCCCTTCCCCACTGGGATTGCAGTGCGGTGGAATAGCCTGGTCCTCAGATTTTTCCACAAGAAAAATCACCTAGAGTAACAGCTAAGGAGCATGAACATGTGAATCAAAGGAAGAAAGGATAAGAGAAGGAGATCCCATCCGGATTTCCACACAAGGAATCAGGGCAGCTTGGGTGTCTGTAATAAAGACACCTACCTACACAGAAAAATCCTGTAACTACAGTCAGATGTACACTCATCAGTTTGGACAAATGGGCTTTATTTAACTTTATCAGTAAACTTTATTTTAACACCCAGATCTGGTCCTGTCTAATTCTTATAGCCTCTCACCTCATGGAAAGCACCGAAAGCACAGCACACACACTGGCGACCTTCTTTCATTGCCTGGGCCATAAACGAGGTCTTCCTCCCATAAAAATGCCCCCCCAGGGATGGCTTCTTCTGACAGAAGCCAACTATTATACACCCAGAAGCCAATGTATCAAGATGCAAAGATTTTCACAGACAGAGGACTATGTGCAGTAATACATGCACAAAGTCTCAAACTGCACAGAAATGCTCACATTTCAAGCTAGCACATGTTTTTATACACTTAAGGGTTGCTTGTGAAAACATTCACAAAATGGCCTCTTCGCAGGTCGTAAAATTACACACGTAGTCCACCGTGTGCATAAGTTCAGAAAAATTCTCAGTTAATGAGCTGCTGCAATGCAAAGTAGCTCATTATTTCAGAATTCAGCAAAAACCAGTGTATGAAGACATTTTTGTATGCTGGTTTTCAGAAAAAAAGATAACTGTACTTCACTGAGTATTAGTTGGCTTTTTTTGTAAAGGCATCTATTACATAATTACATACATAGGGCCGGATTTTCAAAAGGTTACACGCGCCTTTTAAAAAGGCTCGGCGATGCGCATAAAGCCCTGGGATGCGTGTAAGTCCCGGGGCTTTACTAAAGGGGCGGTCCGGGGGCATGGCGGTGGCAGGGCCAGAGGCCTCCAACACAGCGGCCATTGCTGCTGTGTTGAAGGATCTCGTGCCGGCAGGCTGCTGGCAGGCGCAAAAGGTAAAATAAAAATTTTGGGGAGGGTTAGAGTAGGGCTAGGGGGAGGAAAGGTTAGGGGAAGGGGTGGGAAGGTCAGGTTAGAGGGAAGGGGACGGGGGGAGGCAGCGTGGCTTGGCGCACGCAAGGTGCAACATTGTGCATCCCCTTGTGCGTGCCGACCCCTGATTTTATAACTTGTGCGCGCCAGCACGCGCAAGTTATAAAATCGGGTGTACATGTAAGTGCGCCAGATAGTGCACGCACATGTACGCCCACGCAATCTACCCCATAACTTCTCTAGCAGGCTGATCTGTATACAACTCCCAGTATAAAAGTTACATGTGGAAAAGCGTAACTTCTGTGTGAAACATTGGGCAGTTTAGTACATCAGCTTCCTAGTGAGGTGCACACAACACTGTACCACTCTCTGATTTACAGAATGTCTTTATCAATTTAGTAAAGCAAAGAGCCCTTACAAACGTAACTTCTTTACTTCTTGATTAAGTCTTGGAAGATAATATGGATTGTCAAAATAACTGCAGAGGAAAAAAAATACTTTCATTTTGCATTCCAGTTTAATTCTTTTAAGCACTATATTAACATGACACAGAGCTATTTTATCTTATATTTTAAATGACCTCATCTGGACAATACTTTACTATCATAAAACGTTTTTGGCACAGTAGTGGGCTGACATGCCAGCTCAGCAGTTTAGATGTTGCAGTTGGCTGCCAAGTGCTGTCATTTCAGCTAGGAAAATATTCTTGCATTGCTGGATACAGTAGAGAGTGTCTAAAGCTCACTGCTGCAGTAACTATGTCCAGTTGCCTACCTTTTCCCTTCTTCCTTTTGGTTGGGGCTATGCCAGAAAGTCAGGAAAAATGAGAGCTATGTTTACTTTCTACTGTAGAACTGCACTTCCACTTTTTCAATGACATTGGCTGAACTTTACAAAATGAATAGCCAAGGAAACCTAAGAGTCCAAGTACTGCCATTGGGTATCTAGAGATGAGTACAGAGAAAATATTTTAAAAAAAGTAAAGAAGGCATAACTGAAAGTTATATTGTCAAAATCAACCTAATAAATGAAGGTTGACCGACGTGCCGCAAATGCGCAGTAGAGAGCAACTCTACTGCGCATGTGTGGGCGAGCACGTCGGTCACAGCAGAGAGTCAGCTGCATGAAAACATGGCGGCTGCAGCGGCGGCGGCATCGGCAAGGTGCAGTGGCGGCGGCGGCATCGGCGAGGGGCAGCGGTGGCGGCATCGGCGAGGGGCAGTGGCGGCGGCAGCGGTGGCATCGGCGAGGGGCAGTAGAGGCGGCGGCATCAGCGAGGGGCAGCGGCGGCATCGGCAAGGTGCAGTGGCAGTGGCGAGGAGCTGTAGCGGCGGCGGCAGCGGCGAGGGGCAGCGGCGGCAGCATCGGCGAGGGGCAGTAGAGGAGGCGGCATCGGCGAGGGGCAGTAAGAGGTGGCGGCGAGCAGTAGCAGCGGCGGCGAGAAGCAGCGAACCCGGTGGTGAGGGAGGAGAGAGTGAGGGGAGGGGTGAGAGGGGGAGGGAGGGTGAGTGAGGGGAGGGGGTGAGAGGGGAAGCGAGGGTGAGTGAGGGGGTGGGAGGGTGAGAGTGAGTGGGGGGTGGGAGGAAGGAGAGGGTGAGAGGGAGGGGTGGGAGGGTCAGAGTAGCCCGTTGTTATGGGCTGTGAGCATCAGCTGGATAGCAACATGGCGGCGACGAGGAGCGGCGGCCAGTAGCGTCCGCGAGGAGCAGCGAACTCTGTGGGGAGGGAGGAGAGAGTGGGGGGAGGGAGGTGAATAGTGGGAGAGAGGAGAGTGGTGGGAGAGAGGGGAGGTAGGGGTGGGGGAGAGGTGGGGAGGAGTGAGGGGAGAGGGAGAATGAGAGGGGAGAATGAGGGGGAGGTGAGAGACAGAGAAAAAGGGAGTGGAGGAGGGCTGAGGGAGAGGGGATGGGATTGAGAGAGGGTGGGGAGTGACTGAGGGAAGGGGAGGGAGGTGAGAGTGAGGGGAGGGAGGCAGTGGGAGACAGAGGGTGAGTAAGATTGAGTGGAGGGAAGGGGGTGAGTGAACGAGGGGAAGGGGGAGTGAGGGAGAAAAAGTGTAGAAGGGTGCTGTGTTCAAAAATGGACTGAAAAAAATTTTGTTTGCTGTTTCCCTAACTTTATTGCTGATTTATATATTGTCTCCCTTAACATAAGAGGGATATCTATGTCAGTAAAGAGATCTAGAATCTTACAGTTCCTCAAGAACCAAAAAGCTATCATTGCATCAGTGCCGTAGCTAGCCTATGGCCATGGGCACCAGATCCCAAAGGCTCCACTGTGCCGGCGCCACAGCCGCCAAGCACACTGGGACTTCTACAAATCTTTCCCTCCCTTTCTACCGCCCTCCCCTTCCTTCAAAAGATTGATAAATTCAGCAATTTCAAATAAAAATTAAAAAGAAAACCATTTCCAATTAAAAAACAGTATTTGAAGCACATAGCAACTACCCTCGGGCCTAGGCACAGCCACCAAAAACCAGAGCAAATAATAAACAAACAAAACAAAAAAAAAAAGACCATCCCATAAAGAAAAAGGCAAAATAATGTTACTAAGAAAAAGGAATTAACATATAATAAAGAAAAACCCCTTGACTGAGATCAAACAACTGATCCTCGCAGTGTGAAAAACAGAGTCTCACTCGGCCAGGAATTAGGATCCTCCAGGTGATATAAGCACCTGGGGGTACAAATCAAAGAAGCTAAAGGGAGCATTGGCTGCTTGGCAGGCCCAAATATTTACACCCTGTTTTATGGATGCGTCACTGTGAAGTAGAAGAAGCTTGAACATCAAAGCAGATTTCCCACCAGAAATTGTGCTGTGATTAAATGCCGCCCAGTGTCTCGGTGTACAGTCTAAAAAAATAAACAGAAAAGCAGTCTGTATAATTATAAGTAAATAAAAATTAATATCAGGATTACTTGTATGCAGCTTCTTACTCAGCCCCTCGACCCAGCATAAAACCTGTCAGTGCCTGTTCATTCAGCACTTCTGCCAGCGATCGCTATCTTTTTCTACTTGAGCAAATTTTCTCTCGCCCCTGCTAGGAACTTCTGAGCATCCCCCATAGTTTCAAAAAATAGATTTCTGTTATTGTCAATCACCTTTAGTCTAGCTGGGAACAACATCACGTAGGGCAGGCTTCGCAATCGTAGAACTTTTCTAACCTCCTGGAACCCTGTCTGCCTTTCCTGAAGCGCTTCCGAGAAATCCTTCTCAGCTGTCGTATTTTTACTGATTCGCTGTGATTTTCTAGATTGATTTGCCCATATCACTGGCAGATACTTCTTCTTGGACATTTCCTTTGCCAAAATAGCATCTATTTCTGGCATGAAAAGGATAAGCCTAGGATAATGAATCCTGGGCCGAGGGAGGACTGATCTCGTGCATCTTTCCTCTAGCAAGACATCATGTGACTCTCCGGGGCCTTTTTTTGTTATGTAAATAGTTATGTCCCTAGTTTGTCCTATCCCTCTTTTATTTATTTATTTACTTTTATAACTCTTTATTTATTTTTTTCCATTGGCATACAAACACAATGCATAACATGTGACATGTCAATCCATGTTCAATAACATTATAGTACTAAAAGATATAACAGCAATTTGCAAATATGTCAGAACAGAAAATTACATTTACAATTACAATGACACTTGTAACTACAATTCGAATTCCAATTGCAATTCCAATTAGCCTTCAGTCCACCTGAAACAATTACCATGAAGGCCACAGTAATGAAGCAATCAGCTCATTTAGCCTCTAAGGTACTTGTGATATAATTCCCAAATATTATTGAATTTGAAATGCTCATGCTTCAATGAGTAGCATAACTGTTCAATATCTGCTATATTATGTACCTGCTGGTGCCAGTACTTCATCCACGGAGTCCTTTTCCAGGGTATATGGGGTTACACTGCTTCACTGCAAGTTGCAAAAATGTCAGGATGGGGCAATAGGTAGAATTAACAAGAGAGTCTGGGGTTATGGTTTTGGTTAGGGGGTTGAAGACAGAAATTGGGTTAGTTGGGGTATATTTTGGTTGGGGTTCTTTTTGATACAAAAAGAGCACATATTAGAAAGGCCTTTAGGGCCTCATGAATATATGCTATATCTACAGAGGGAGCCAAATCAAATCAAAGCAGCACAGCTGTTACAATCTCCCTCCCTCTCAGGTACTTCCACCAGGGTCGGATTTCCCATAAGGCCAAACTAGGGCATGGCCTAGGGCACAGCAGTCAGGGGGGTGTATATACAGCAGAAATAACAATCAAACATTTACAAATTTTTCAGTAATATTTTGAAAAGGCCATATAAAATGCTGTTTTTTTAAATTTATATCCATATACTTTAAATAAATTGAGCGGTACATTTACGTTGCCCATCTCTACAGTTTGCGCTGTCTTGCTCAGTCACAGGCAAAAAGCATTTGCTATTTCTCTCTCACACACTCAGCGTAAACCACGTGTTAAAGGAAAATTCCAGATTTGGCGTTACAATAGTGATTCCAAGTGATTCATTACGCTCATATCACTTGTCTTCTACATATCTACTGATAATAGGTACGTAAAATATATCGTTACTACTTTTATATACTGTTTTGTTAACTCAGGGCTGAAAGCCATAAGCAGAAAAAGTTGACGGGGGTGTTTGCCAAATTATAAGGGGGTGGTGATTTTTATTACAAAACATATAGAAACATAGAAATGACGGCAGAAGAAGACCAAACGGCCAATCCAGTCTGCCCAGCAAGCTTTCGCACTTTTTTTTCTCTCACATACTTATCTGTTTCTCTTGGCTCTTAGTAACCTTTTCTTATTCTATTTCCCTTCCACCCACACCATTAATGTAGAGAGCAGTGTTGGAACTGCATCTAAGTGAAATAGCTTAATTTAGTTGGGGGGTATTAACCACCGCAATAAGTAAGCTACACACATGCTTATCTGTTTATTCAGACTGTGTAATTCAGTCCTTGTTGATTGTTGCCTGAATATACATGAAACATACACAACTTATGGCTTGTTTATGCAGCATCATTTAATGTGGTGTATTGTAAGTTTGACACAAAATGCAAAATATTTCAATAAAATTCTATAATGTCAGATGAGAATTGATGTAAATCTTCTGCATTTTATGCCAATTTTATTCGTTGTTTTTTGTATCGAATACGCCATCTGGTTGAATAATTTGAACTAATCACAGAAGTAATCGTCGTACCTCGTATGGGTTATATAGGCAAACATCTACATTTTGCGGGCTGGCTCGACCCGAACCCGCGGGCCGGGTCAGGTTCAAAATATTTCAGTGTGGGTCGGGTCGGACCGAAGAACTTCCGCAGAGCGATGCGGGTCCCAGTAGGGATGTGAATCGGGTTTCGGACCCAGGGGTCTGGGAGCGATCTCCTGCACTTGGGCCATTGGCTGCCAGTAATCAAAATGGCGCCGATAGCCTTTGCCCTTACTATGTCACAGGGGCTACCGGTGCCATTGGTCAGCCCCTGTCACATGGTAGGAGCACAAGATGGCGCCGGCCATCCAGTGCTCCTACCATGTGACAGGGTCCGGCCAATGACACGGATACCCTGTCACATGGTAAGGGCAAAGGGCCATCAGCACCATTTTGATTAGTGGCAGCCAACGGCCCGGGAGCGGGAGATCGCTACAGGGACCCCCACTGGACCACCAGATACCTGTAAAAAGTTTTTTGGGGGGTCGGGAGGGGGGGGGAAGCTAAGGGATTAGTTTTAAAGGGTCGAGAGGGGGGTTGTTTATCGGCTTGGGCGCAGCCGATAAACAAAACCACGATCGGGCCCGATGAAAAATAAACCACATGTGAATCGGAATCGGAATCCGAACCGATTCCGGTTCCGATTCACATCTCTAGGTCCCAGGGGCTGAAAATTTTTTACTGGTTTTGGTCTGTTTTATTTTGCTTCTGGGTTCACTCGTCACAAGTTTAAATATGTTTTGAATAACTGGCAGGGATTACATATTAAATTGAAAATTATAAATCAACTTTTGAGGGGGAGAGGGCTCAGAATTGTGCTTTGGCCTACGGCGTAGAAATGTGTAAATCCGACCCCGACTTCCATTGTGCTAAAGCACTGACAGCCACACGCAGGTGCAGTGGTAAGCACGTGGGAGACAGAGGCAGTGCAGGCAGGCAATGAAGTAGCAAGTAAAGTTATCTGCCGAAGAGGATCCCGGTGACTGGATCAAGTCAGCAGCAACGTGCCGATTCTGTCACTTTCTGCGAGTCCTCTCCTGCAGCTAAAAAGGAGAACGTGGCAGGGGAGACTCTATTGTTAGCCCTTCAGGCTTTGCAGACATCGGAGAGGCTGAGCAATGCAAGCAGCAGGTTGTTAATCTGATTTTTTCTTAAATAACAACGTAGGCAGTCTTCTTACAATTAAAGAATTTTTATTATCAAGAGGAGTAAAAGAAAAACTACAGAAGCCTTGCTTAAAAGCAAATAAGGTCCAAAGGAATGCTGAAGGTACTGGGATCAAGTCTTCACCTGCTGCCTGCAAAGTAGCAGAAAAAAGAATGCCAGTCAAATGTTTCCCTGTAGAGCACAGCTTTATACCGTTTCTTATCTCTCTCACACCAATATCCCATCTTGTCCTTATGGGGTATTACTTCCCATTCTTTCTTTGTTCTGTATTCCTGCCTTCCTGAGCACATGCTGCTCATCACAGTGCTTGCTATCTGCGTGTTACTTAGCATATCTATATATGAAATCTCTTGATGTGATTGGGGTTAAAAGGTCTTAGACCCATGCATCGGAAATGATAGGAAATAGTAAAGGTTAAGATCAAAGGTACTGTAAAATAATTAAAATCAAGGGTCTTTGCATCCGGGCTTTTATTTCCTGAGACCTTTGAACTGCTTCTGGGTCTTATTCCTCAAGGTAGGAAAACACTTGGGGAGAGATGGAGTGATTTCAGTATTTGGCTTGAGGGGGATGTTGATTGTGTCCGGGGGGGGGGGGGGGGAGAGGATGCAAGAGAGGAAGTGTCTGGGGGATAGGGAGAGCAATCTTCCTGAGAGAGAGAGAGGGTGATGCTCATGGCAGTGTGAGGGAGAGGGAAATACTAGTACTGGACTGGCTGGAGGGGAGACAGGAACAGACAGGGGGACCCTGGAGGGGAGGGGGAAGAGAGAAAGGGATACTGTGCTGGTTTGGAAGAGAATGGAAAGACAGAGATGGGGATACTGGTGCTGGGGAGGCAGGAACAGAGAGGGGAACATTGGTGGGTTGGGGGGGGGAGAAAGTGGTGGGGGCCTGGAGAAGAGAGGGACAGAGTGGGAGATGTTGATGCTGGCCTGGGCAACTGCCAGTGTGAGAGCCTGTGTGTGTGCACACGCACATGAGAGTCAGCATGTACGGGGGAAAGAGCGTGTGTGGTGGGGGGGGGAGAGAGAGAGTGTGTGTGTGCGGGAGTGGGGGAGAGAGGGAACATGTATACGTGTGTGTGTGTGGGAGAGGGAGAGCACATATGTGTGTGTCTGTGTGCAGGATAAAGTTTGTGCACACCCTCCCCCCCAACACATTCATTCACACTAATCCACAACAATCTCGAGGTCAAGGTGACTGGAAATCACAAATTCCCAGGTATGGAGAGTAGGAAATTTAAATCCTTATTAGTTTTACTTATTGAGTGTTTGTTGTGCCTGGTGTATTGACATATTTTATTGGTGTTTGGGAAATTTTTAAAAATATGTAAATGAGTTTTTAATTATTAGATGTTATTCTATTTGTCAGCTGTTTTGAAATATGTGTTGCGCCCCTGCCCACACTTCACGCAGACAGGGCCTTACCTCCGCAGCCTGTGCCACCGCTGATGCTGCTCTTCGCGGCCTTGGGAGGCCGCTGACGAGGCCTGGCCTCGCGGCCCGGGCCGCCGCCCGCACTTGCTCTCCCACGGCTTGGAGGCCGCCGCTGACTCCTCCGTTCTTCGCGGCCTTGGAGCCGCCGCCCATGCCATCTTCAGCAGGCCTGGAGGCCTGCTCCTCAGCGGCATGGACGCCGCCGACATCACCTGTCTCTGGGCCCTCCCCCTACGCGGATGAGATGCTGCGGACACGACCGACTCCTTCCTGCTTTGGCGTCTGCAGGGCCACTGTCCAGGGTCCTGCACACTTCCTCTGACTGTTCCTCCTAAGGGGCAGGCCCGCGGCTTTCCCCCATTCTTATGGGGCCAGCCAGGCATGGTCCTCCTGGTAGCTCCTCCCAGGAAGTTGCCTCTCAGCCTTACTTAAGGACTCATCCGTCACTTCACCTTTGTCTTCACATCTATCCAGATGCTCCTGAAGACGTCTCTTCATCCTGATGTCTGTTCCAAGTCCGGATGTCCGTGAGTCCAGATCCTGATGTCTGTTCCAAGTCCAGATGTCCATGAGTCCAGGTCCTGATGTCTGTGTTATGAGCGTGGCCTTCCGGGGCCTGTTACGAACCGAGGGCTTGGGGCCTTTGGCTACTGTTACGAGCGTGGAGGCGTGGTCATTTCTGAAGCGGGTGTTGTGAGCCCTTGAGCCATGGCATGACTCAGGGAGGAGCCCCAAGACACACCGCGGGAGGTGAGCAGGTGCGAGCATGGATAACGAGGAGCAGGACAAGGCTGAAGCGAAGACAAGGATACAAGGTCTGACCCTCTACCGGACCTGCATGCCCCCAGATGACCAACAACGCAATGTTGATCAATGAACAGTCCTCCGACCGTTCCAAGCCCTTTCAGACCTGACGCTAGGTACTGCAAAAGGCGGCAGGCTGGACAGAGGATGAGGGCAGATGGAGTCCTTAGAACACAGAAGACTTTGGTTGAAGACTCAGGGAGGACACTGTAGACGAAGACTGAAGCAAAGACACTGTAGACGTAGGCTCAAGCATAGGATCAAAGTCCTGTTTCGAGACTGCGACGCAGAGCACCCTACACAGTCCACCCACGGGACTGGTTGCAGACCACACTGGGCTTGAAGGAGACTCTAGGAGAGATAGAGGAAGCTGATACCGGAACATGACGAAAACACTGAAGAGGCCTGCACCGGGGCGCGGCCTACACAGTCCACCGGCAGGTCTGGTCGCAGACCATACTGTTGCGGAGCAGGTTCGAACAGGGTCTTGACATGGACAGACACAAATGCAAGGAACTCCGATGTCCAGGACAAGTTTCAAGCACAGGATTCAATATTCAAGGATTCAAAGACAACTCAGGATTCAAGACTTAGGACTGAAGCAGAAGTCTTCCGGAGGCTAGCACTGCAGAGATGAAGATGGCCTTAGTACCGTGAGGCACCCTACACAGCCCGCCCGTGGGCTGGTCGTGGACCACAACAATGGCATGCCAGGAAAGTGGACTTCAAGGAACCAAGACATGGAAGCAAAGGTGAAAGCAAATGCATCGGAAAGGACATTGGACATCAGGAGGTACGAGCGAAGAACATCAGGAACATGAAGACATCTGAAAACACGAACAAATAACACCAGGAACCTGAAGACATCTGGAGGCACGGACGAAGGGCATCAGGAACATGAAGACAACTGGAGGCATGAACAAAGGACATCAGGAACATGAAGATGAAGCCGTCAAAGTAGGAGAAGACCATGGAGGACCTGGACCAAAGAGAAGACACAGACGACTGTGGAACCCGATCCGAAGGCCAGGAGTGACTGAAGAGGAGGCCCTTAAATAGGGCTGAAGCAGGAAGTTGTCATCAGGTGGGTCCCGGGGCATATCTGGCCGTGGGCCCTTTAAATACAGAGAAGAGGGGAGTTTCAAGATGGCCGCCGTGTGAGAGGCTGGTGAAATATTCTCTCCTCGTTTTTCTTCAAAACTTACTTTCTTATTAAAAAATGCCACATTCAAAAAGAAAAGCCTAGCTCAGGGAAGCGGTGGCTTCCTCGTCGCCGATCTCTGAGGCGGGCCAAACGCGGATAGAGACATTTTTCGCCGCTGAGGCAGCAGGAAGATTGCCGGTGGAAGCAGCCGCTGCAAAAGCCGACTTAGGGCGGATGTCAGCTTTGCTGGCTGAGGAAGTTACACTGAGCCCCGGCGCTCCAATTACCCCCCCCCCCCCCCTCACCGGTCCCATCTGAAGCTGTGCTTGCTGGGGTAAGTCCTTTGGAACTGCATTTAACCTCTGGAAATATTGAAAATGTTACCTCTAATATGAAAGACTTACCAGGAGCCAGCAGAGACGAGGAGGATAGAGCTATCCGGGAGGTTGTGAGAGGGAAAGCCCCAGGGGGGGGAGAACTGGCTCAGAGACCTATGCTGGAAAGTTACACACCTATTGAGACACCGAATGTGATAACTTTGGAGCCCCTATGGCATGCAATGAAGGGGCTGGAGAAAGCTGTTATTAACTTGATGAATATCACTGTGGAATCTAATAATAAGATCTTGAAAATTGAAAAAAATCTGGCTGAACACGCTGATAGTTTGCAAGAGACGGAACAACGATTGAGTAAAGTGGAAAAAGTTCAAGTTGAGATTATGAGAGTTGAAAATATAAATCTCAAGAAATT
Source organism: Rhinatrema bivittatum (assembly GCF_901001135.1). NCBI lineage: Eukaryota > Metazoa > Chordata > Amphibia > Gymnophiona > Rhinatrematidae > Rhinatrema > Rhinatrema bivittatum. Next base: position 119,111,140 of record NC_042619.1, read on the forward strand.
AGAAAACTTGGAAAACCAGATAAAATATTTAAACCTTCGAGTACTGAACTTTCCTTACATAAAAGAGATATCTGCCTATGAAATGTTTAAGGACTATATGTTAAAGATATTGAAGATTCCTCTAGAAGGATTACCGGTGATATCAAAAGTGTACTACATACCGAATAAAGAAGAAAAAGTAAAAGAAGCGGAGCAAAAAGAAGAAGAGAATTTCTTGAATTTAACACAGATCTTGGAATTATCGGTGGATTCAGAAGTTAAGAAAAGAATGACCCTCTTTCTCTCATGTACTTTTTCTTCAGATAGAGATTTGATTTTAAAGAGATTTATGAGGAATAGAGAGGAAGTTTATTATGGGGGGAAAATCTGGATTTATCCAGATATCTCTCGAGTCATACAAGAGAGACGTAAGAAATTTCTATCTCTAAGGTCTGAAGTTGTGGCTAAGGGTTCCAGTTTTAGTCTGAGATATCCCAGTAAGTGTGTTATTAAACATTTGAATGCAAAATATATTTTCTTTGAACCAGCTCAACTGCAGAAGTTTCTTGAGCCTAGTAACCCCCAAAACCTGGAGTAATCGTAGCATGATATAAGTATTCTGCGCACTCACATGACGACCTCAATGCTTTATTAATAACTTGTGTTATGATTTCTTGTAACCCGCCATGTTTAAACTCCCCCGCTTTACTTGGAATAGTAGATGAAAACTTGAAATGTTAAACCGAGTAAGAAATGAAAGGTTTTCTGTTATTATAATTGTTTGGTGAATATTAACCTACGCAATGTATAATGTTTGCTTATGTGAATATTGAAAAATTAATAAATATTAAATTTAAAAAAAAAAATACAGAGAAGAGGCGCACGCCGGCACCTAGGAGGAGGCCCTGAAGAGAAGCAGGACCCAGGACAGCGGAGTCTCTGCCGCGCAGAAGCAGACGAGGAGCAGGCAGGCTTTGGGACGGCCTCCAGGCCGCCAGATGAGGACCCCAGCGATGGCATTGTCCTCCAGATTGATTGGTTTTAATATGTAACCCTATGCTGACTATCAAGGTAACTGACACTGATAAACTATCCTGCACCAGGGGTGGCTCAAGGCATTCTGCTGCCTGAGGTGAGAGATGAAATAACAAACCCTCCCCCTCAAGGTGTGGTGCAGGTGAACTCATGAAGAGGGCTGGGCGATAGGGTCCCCCTTGGAATCTGGACCTTTTGGTGATTTATAATGCTGGGGAAGGGTGCGGGGGCAGAGGGCAGGGTTCCCAGAATAGTGACAGATAGTGTGTCGGCGATAATATTTTTAGGAAGCTAACAACCCTGCTACACTCCTGGGAACCCTATTACCTGCCTCCCACCCTTCCCCAGCATCTGCCCCCTGGGGATGTGGGAGACTAGTGAATATGGGCAGTCTGTTTGTAGCACACTGTTAGGGCTGGTGCAAGGGGTTTAGGTGCCCTAGATGAATATTATAGCCTTTTGTCCTCCCTATCCATTGCCTCCCCACTCAATTAAAAATTATACATTTTTTTTTCCATTTTAAAATTTCTTATTAACTGCTACCCCAAGCTAAAAAAGGGAAATTTTATATAGAAAAGGGACTTTCAAAGTACAATCTCTTGAGGTAAAAATATCACTTGCAACAGCATATATATTATATTTACATGTACTGCAAAAAAGTTTCTTGAATTCCATATGGTATTAGGCCTATTATGCATGGGGGGGTGGACTTGGCTCATAGAAAGCCATGAATAAACTGAACTACAGTTACAATAAATTAAACCTTCTATACCATAACTGCCAACACTCAAACCTTAACCACCCTACCTATGAAAAAGCAACACTACAAATATTACACCAGGCCCTAGAACACCAATACACTTCCTATTTGGAAAAAAAACAAGCAAAGCAGGTGTAAATCCCTACACAGAAATTACATGCTAGCAGAATACCTGATCTCAGTCATGCATACAAAACACGGAATCTCACAATACAAAATAATGAGACCATAAAAATGCAGACAAAAATTGAACTGGAAATTGCAAGAAACCAGACTCTATATGCAGTGCAAACATCAAATAGAATCAAGAAATATAAACCATCAGCCATACTAATAAAAAGAATGTCAAATCAGCTGATGAAAGAACATCATCCAATAATTAAAAACAAATATAAGAATGTATAAAAAAATTACCAAACACTTATACAATATTTCAAAATAGCATACACATTATATCCAATAATTAAAACTAATAATAATTTAAAAGAACTCCCGCTCTCCAAACCTGAGAACTTTAGATTTCCAATCACATTGAGATTGTCATAGATTGGAGGAAGGTACACAAACTTTAACTTCACTCTCTCTCACACACATATACACACATACCACTGGCAGTCTCTCTCTCGCACTTACACACACACACAGGCACTCTCTCACACACACAAGCAGTCACTCTCAATCACAGAGGCACTTTCTCTCTCACACAGGCACTCACACACACGAGGGAGTCACTTTTTCACATACAGAGGCAGTCACTCTCTGTCACACATAGAGGCACTCACACATACACACAGTCACCAGGCACTCTCTCACACACTCACAAACAGAGGCACTGTCACACAAACACAGGCATTCTCTCTAACATACACCCACACTCTGGACCTCTCACTCTTTGGCTACTGGCTGCAGAGGAAATGCCAGCAGCCCGCAAAGCCTCTTTTTCAGTCACCGGCTGCAGGGGAAGCATTGGCAGCCTCACAAGACCTGTTCTTCGGCTGCTGCCTGCATGGGAAATATCGGCTGCCCTACAGGACCTTTTCTTTGGCCACTAGCTGTATGGGAAACGTTCGCAGCCCTGCAGAACCTCTTCTTCTCCGGTGAGGGTCTTCTATTCCTGGTAGGGAATGGGAACCTCATCAGCAAGTCATCCTTCTATGCTGCCATGGGGCTTTCCAAGTGCCAGTGGGGAGTGGGAACCCCCTACACTATGTCATCCCACACTACTGCAGGATCTTCCTTATTGCTGGCAGGGAGTGCAAAGTCTGCCAGCGCGTCTTCATTATGTACCACTGTGGGACCTTCCTAGTGCTTGCGAGGAGCAAGAACACAACCAGCACATCATCCTGTGGCGCAGTGGGGTCTTCTCCAGCAGGGTAAGAATTAAAGAGTGAGGCAGTTGCCATCATAGGGTTTTTTTTAAGGTGGGGGAGATACTTACTGCTGCTCGAGGCAGCCACCTCACCCTGCCTCATTATAGCACTGTTCCTGTCCTGTACGGTATCAGACCACCATATGGTTTCCATTTTGTTTGGTTCTCATTTACTCCCTAGATCATTCAAACCATGGAGATTCAATATCTCTTTGCTGAGCAGGAAAGAATTCCAGGAAAAGATGAGTGATGTTATATCAGAACATGATAAGCATAACCAGCTGCAGAATTTGATCCCACGTTGAGGTGGGAAACATTAAAAGCAGTGACTAAGGGGAAAATAATTTCAAATGCGAGTCATCTTAACACACTGAAAAAAGCTAGACAGTGTGAGTTAGAAGAATAAATTCATGTGATAAAACCTAAACACAAATCCGATGGATCACCTACCACACTTAAGAAGCTTGGTTTCATCACAGATGAATGAAGGATTTTGCAAACTTATAACACTGAAAAATCCCTTCAGTTCATGAAGCAGAAATACTATTAACATGGTGGAAAAGCTGGCTCACTGTTGGCTAAAGAGGTCAAAGAGAATATAGGAAGCTAAGTAATATATGGAATCAGAGATGGATTAGGTACCATTAAAAAAAGTCTGTCAGCTCACAGTAACACTTTATTTGCTACACATTTCTCCCAGTTATACGCAGCCTTGTCTGCAACCAATGTAGAATATATAGCATCCTTTTTAGAACCTCTGGGATTGCCAAGGCTACCTCTAGAGGCTTCTGAGGAGCTGAATCATCTCACTACTGTGGAAGACGTGAATATGGCCATAAGAACGTAAGAAATTGCCATGCTGGGTCAGACCAAGGGTCCATCAAGCCCAGCATCCTGTTTCCAACAGAGGCCAAACCAGGCCACAAGAACCTGGCAATTTCCCAAACACTAAGAAGATCCCATGCTACTGATGCAATTAATAGCAGTGGCTATTCCCTAAGTAAACTTGATTAATAGCCGTTAATGGACTTCTCCTCCAAGAACTTATCCAAACCTTTTTTGAACCCAGCTACATTAACTGCACTAACCACATCCTCTGGCAACAAATTCCAGAGTTTAATTGTGCGTTGAGTGAAAAAGAATTTTCTCCGATTAGTCTTAAAAGTGGGGGAAAAGTGGAAATAGGCCCCTATGGGGGTGGGGACAGGAAGGAGCTGCTGCTCAGCCTGAGGCCAAGGGCCACCAGTTGAGGGGTTGACCACTGCAGGTGATGGTGGGGGTGGGGGTGTTGTCCGCTTGCAACCGGCACTGCAGCTGCATCAGCAGGAAGGCTGAAATTATTTAGAGTAATTAAATCACAAGTGGATTGTGATAAATTGCAGGCGGACCTTGCAAAACTGGAAGATTGGGCATCCAAATGGCAGATGAAATTTAATGTGGACAAGTGCAAGGTGATGCACATAGGGAAAAATAACCCTTGCTGTAATTAGGTTCCATATAAGGAGCTACCACCCAGGAAAAAGATCTAGGCGTCGTAATGGATAATGCTTTGAAATTGTCACTCAGTGTGCTGCGGCAGTCAAAAAAGCAAACAGAATGTTGGGAATTATTAGGAAGGAAATGGTGACTAAAACGGAAAATGTCATAATGCCTCTGTATCGCTCCATGGTGAGACCGCACCTTGAATACTGTGTACAATTCTGGTCGCCGCATCTCAAAAAGGATATAATTGCGATGGAGAAAGTACGGAGAAGGGCGACCAAAATGATACAGGGGGTGGAACAGCTCCCCTATGAGGAAAGACTAAAGAGGTTAGGACTTTTCAGCTTGGAGAAGAGACGGCTGAGGGGGGATATGATAGAGGTGTTTAAAATCATGAGAGGTCTAGAACGGGTAGATGTGAATTGGTTATTTACTCTTTCGGATAATAGAAGGACTATGGGGCACTCCATGAAGTTAGCATGTGGCACATTTAAAACTAATCGGAGAAAGTTCTTTTTTACTCAACGCACAATTAAACTCTGGAATTTGTTGCCAGGGGACGTGGTTAGTAGGGATGTGCAGAGCAAAATTTTATGTTCATATTACTTATGTCCGAAAGGGGGTCCCACTTGCGGTCAATATGGACATAAAAAAAATTCAATGAGTTGGGTATATGTACATATGTGCAAAAAAAAAATTTAAACCCCCTCACCCTCCTTAATCCCCCCCCCCAGACTTACCACAACTCCCTGGTGATCGAGCGAGGAGTGAGGACGTCATTTCTGCAATCCTTGGCGAGAAGCATGTGACGTCGGCGGCACGTCGAGTGACGCCGGCGTCACGTGATTCCCGGCGAGTTCGCGCCGGACGGCTCGTTCGGCCCAAAAAGAACTTTTGGCCAGCTTGGGGGGGTCAGGAGGCCCCCCCAAGCTGGCCAAAAGCTGGACCTCCTGACCCCCCCAAGCTGGCCAAAAGTTCTTTTTGGGCCGAACGAGCCGTCCAGCGCGAACTCGCCGGGAATCACGTGGCGCCGCGTCACTCCGACGCGGCGTCACGTGATTCCCGGCGAGTTCGCGCCGGACGGCTCGTTCGGCCCAAAAGGAACTTTTGGCCAGCTTGGGGGGGCCTCCTGACCCCCCCAAGCTGGCCAAAAGTTCTTTTTGGGCCGAACGAGCCGTCCGGCGCGAACTCGCCGGGAATCACGTGGCGCCGCGTCACTCGACGTGGCGCGACGTCACATGCTTCTCGCCAAGGATTGCAGAAATGGCGTCCTCACTCCTCGCTCGATCACCAGGGAGTTGTGGTAAGTCGGGGGGGGGGGATTAAGGAGGGTGAGGGGGTTTATATTTTTATTTTGGCTCAACAATCGCGATTTCCCACATATCCAACATATCTATGTTGGATATGTGGGAAATCCGATCGTTTATGTCGAATCATTTTTTTAAGTTAAAAAAAAATATGAGTAGCGTTTTACTTATGCGGTCAATCCGAATGCACACCCCTAGTGGTTAGTGTAGCAAGGTTTAAAACAGGATTGGATAAATTCTTGGAGGAGAAGTCCATTACCTGCTATTAATTAAGCTGACTTAGAAAATAGCCACTGCTATTACTAGCAACAGTAACATGGGATAGATTTAGTTTTTGGGAACTTGCCAGGTTCTTACGGCCTGGATTGGCCACTGTTGGAGACAGGATGCTGGGCTTGATGGACCCTTGGTCTGACCCAATATGGCATGTTCTTTTAGTAGCCACCCTCTGGACCAACTCTATCCTGTTTTATATTCTTTTCAAAGTTCAGTCTCCAGAATTGTACACCAAGGACTTAAACAGGGGCAATATCACCTCCTTTTTTCTGCTGACCAATTCTCTTCCCATGCAGCCAAGCATCTTTCTGGCTTTTGCTGAGACTTTATCCATCTGTTTGGCCACTTTAAGATCATTAGATATAATCATCCCCAGATCCCATTCTTCCTTTATGCTTTAGAAGAATTTCACTTCCAATATTGTATCTCTCCCTTGGTTTTTTGCATCCTAATGGCCTGATTTTCATAACCATTTACACACTTAAAAATAGGTTTTGCATGGGTAAATGCACTTTAACTATGTGGGTGGGGTTTTGAAAATTGCTACAATATATGCCATTGAATTGTCCATAGGATTTATCTGCATAAGTGCACTTTGAAAATTGCTATGATAGTATATTACATTTACTCATGTAAATCCTTTTGAAGATTAACCCATAAATAAATTACTCTGCATTTTTTAGCATTAAATCTTAGCTGCCAGAGCCTAGACCATTCCTTGGGTTTTGCTAGATCCCTCCTCATGTCTTCTACACCCCTCCTGGCTGTGCACCCTGTTACAGATTTTAGTATCATCAGCAAAAAGACAAACCTTTCCTGACAATCCTTCCTTTATGTCACTCACGCAAATGCTGAAAAGAACAGGTCCAAGGATCATTCCCTGAAGTACACCGCTAGTAACACCCCATCCTCGTAGAAAACTTCATTTACCACTTCCCTTTGTTGCCTCCCACTCAGCCAATTAGATACTCCAGGTCCCTTATCAAGGGTCGTTTAATTTATTTATGTCTCCTATGCAGGTTGTGCATGTAAAAGCAAAACGCAGGGCAAAATGTGTCAAATTCAAATGTTTAACATAAGCACAGAGATGCACTGAAAGCAAACATGTGCCATACTTTTCTCCAACATAAAGCATTTGCGTAAAAGCTTAAATATGCCTTGGGAGTCCCTTTTAAATTATTGTTCTCATTCCTTACCAGTGGCAAAATGCTTTCTTAAATGAAGTTCCATGGGTGGGTGAGTAAGACAACATCTTACACATGGTTACAAAAATAAATAAATAAAGTGAACAAACTACAAAACCAACATTTTTTTTAACCTCACTGTAAAAGGTTTTGCTACTGTTTGTGTGTTCATTCTGCTAAAAGACATAATTTAATTAAACTACTAGAAATGAGTATGTTCCAGGGTAGAGGTGGGAAAGTACATTGTTTTGATCATACAAAACACCTACATTAAAAAGCAAAGTCATGGCCAAAGTCAAGCAGAAGTGGGAGAGGAAAAAGAAAATTAAGTGCACATAGCCCTGCAATCTAACATTTCTCACTGAAATAAAAAAATGAAAGCTAGCTTTTAGTTTTCAGGTTAAGGAAAGCACTTTCCATTATTAAGCTTATGTTATGCCAGTTAGTGACATAGCATCCATGATGTAATATGGTATAATAAGTACATTTACATAACACAGGCCACAGTCTGTGAAAGTAAATGTTGCGTCCATATATCAGCCGAAATGCCCTGCAATTCTCTGGAAGTAATTGTTTTGAAGCAATCTGACATGAATTCACCTTCACAAGATTAGAGGGTGATGTCACTAGGAGGGTGAAGTCACCAATAATGACTTAAACTAATGGGCTAATGCCAGCGTGAGCAGCTGTGTAGGACTTAACTCCTCACATGCACTGAGGAATGTTGAAGATTATTTATTCCTTCTCAAAGCTTGCTTTTTTTTTTTTTTTTTTTTAAATTCTCTTAACTTTTATTTGGCACACACAGCTAGTCTGACTGCAGTCTATCAGAGCATTCATTTTGAACTAGTAATGGAACCCTTTGCTCCCTGGTGTGATGAGTTGTTAAGACAGAAGCCCAGATTCAAAGATCAAAAAATATTTATGATGGATGATGGTAGATGATGATGGAAAGCAACAGAGAGAAGATGAGCAGATTAATGCTGCTGTTAAGGAGCAAGTCAGTTTATCACAAAAATGAGGCAAAGCAGACTTGGCTATTCAACATGGCTTCTGAGACAGACAAGAGGATATAGCAGATATAGAGAACAACAAATGTATTCCCATAAGAAGTTGGTAAGAAGCCTTAGTCTAAATATGAAATTAAGATCTATTTATCCTAACTAAAAATTAATGATTATGAAAGTGATTCAAATGTGACTAGATCTGGTTGAGTTCCAGGGGCACATCATCTTTTGTTGTATTAGTGCTTGCTAGGGATGTGAATCGTGTGATCGATCGTCTTAACGATCGATCATAGTGAGGGCAAAGGTAGCGCCGGCACCATTTTGAATATTGGCAATACGGCCCGAGTGCAGGAGGTCGCTCCCGGACCCCGCTGGACTTTTAGCAAGTCTTGTGGGGTCAGGAGGCCCCCCCAAGCTGGCCAAAAGTCCCTGGGGGTCCAGCGGGGTCTGGGAGCGATCTCCTGCACGCGTGAAGTCGGGTGGTGACAGGAACCAAAATGGCACCGGCGCTACCTTTGCCCTGTCATATGGTAAGGACAAAGGGCCACCGGCGCCATTTCTATTAAACCCAGCCGTGGCCCGAGAGTGGGAGATCACGCCAGCCCCCCCCCCCCCCCCCCCCCCACTGACCCCAGGTAATTTAAAACTTTTGGGGGGTTCGGGAGGGTGGGGGATTTGTTTTTAAAGGGTCAGGGTGGGTTTTAGGGTTATTTTGGTGTGCCGGTTTTTTCCCCGCCCTCCCCCCTCCCCCGATTTACGATTTTTTGACGATAAATCAGGGGAATTGCTATTGTATCGCGGCTCTAATGATTTTTGATGATTTAAAATATATCTGACGATTGTTTTAAATCATCAAAAAACGATTCACATCCCTAGTGCTTGCCACTGTGGCAGCTGAATCTTTTGCCTAAAACAAACCTAAGAAAATTCTTTACTTATGACACACTGTCATACACTTTATCAACAAATCTCAGAAGTTCAGTTTTGCAATTCCTTTCCCCTTTTTACCTAATTCTCATGAGTCCTTTAATTTGACTTGTACTAGCATGTACAATGGACGGCTAGTACAATGGACGGCTGGTGCCATCTTGTGCTCCTACCATGTGACAGGGGCCGACCAATGGCACCGGTAGCCCCTGTGACATAGTAAGGGCAAAGGCTGTTGGTGCCATTTTGAATACCGGCAGCCAACGGCCTGAGTACAGGAGATCGCTCCAGGACCCCCGCTGGACCACCAGGGACTTTTGGCAAGTCTTGGGGGGGTCAGGAGGGTGGGGGTTTATTTGCTAGTGATACGTTGTATTTGTGGGGGTTCGCCATACGTTTCGTGACCCCCACGATTACAACGAATATGGCATATATGTTGCGGATTGCCAATACGTTGCAAATGAATGCACACCCCTACATTGTATACATATTCTAGTTTATAATCATAAATATTCTAGGATATCATACTATCTACTATATAATCTAGTTCATATTTATAAATCTTTTTGGTCAACCTAACAGTAAATACATTTTACAGGAGACACAACTTTGTTATGCTACAATATTGCCAACTTTAAATAAATTATGTTTTTTATAACCATTTGATGGGCCATATGTAGAGAACTATATTAAGAGAGAAATTTATGAGATCTCATTTAAAAATGAATTTGCATGAATTTGATAACAATAACGTGGAATACCTTACAGTTATCCTAACCAATGCCAATTAAAACATTTATAAAGTGCTTTATACAAAATGCTGGAAAGAAAGTATACATTAGAAAAGGTTGTTGGATAGAAAAACAATTTACAGGGTTGGCTTTAATGCACGGCAACAAAAAGCCTTCTGCCATGACGCACCATGTGTGGGTATTCTCTTCCTATGTGGAGGTCATGCACTTGGCCCAGAATTGGGCAAGAGATGAGTTGTAAGCTTCAGGGAAAACCACTGCTTGCAAAAAGAAATCAATAAAAGTGTACAGACTTGGAGAAGGTTCCCCTTGGCCATTAAAGAGTTTGAAGTCAACTGATAAGATTATCAGAGAAAGACAAGAGAAACAAGGGAACACAACCAAAACCACACAGAAGTCGATATTCAGCACCACTTAGCCAGCTAAGTTTGGATTTATCAGGCTAAATGGCACCTTATCAATATTTGGCTATGTTCAGCAGCTGCCAATTAGCTGGATAATTAAATATCCAGCTAAATAGTTATCCAGCTAAGTGGGGGCAGGATGAACAATTTTCAGACAGCCAAGTTACCCTGGTCAATCGATATTTATTCATTTCTCTCAATCTATGACTTATGAAAATTGCCCTCTCAGTGGAATCTGTTTTTAAAAGGAGAATTATGGCTTTATCCATTCCTAACCCCCAAGTTCACCCAAAATAAATTTGACCTCTGGATTGTGAATATTGAAATAAAACCAAATAACAACCGAAATAATCACAAGCCATTTAGCAAAAATATAAAACTTCTCATTGCAACTTGAAAAAAATTGTATTTGAGGCACAGAGGAGGAAGAGAAGCCATAGACATTCCAGTCACATCTCCTCCTCCCCCACCTATACACAAGTACACACATGCATGCCCACGAACACTGCTGCACCCAAATATCTATGTACTTTTTATTCAAGAGCCCTCGGACCCAAATGCATTTACTCCATTCAGAACAGTAGCTTTCCAATCGTCGCATTTGCACACAATTGCACGCACATGTCGGCCCGCACACAGGAACGCAGCCATTTCATAACATATGAGCACATGTGCGCGCATGCTGTAAAATGGCCTGGTCAAGCGCGCGTGTGCCAAGTTTTAAGCGGATGCATGCATGTGCATGCAAATGGTTCTTCTACCGTGTAAATTGGGGGATGCTATTCCCAGTTTTACCAGTTCGTCCCCAGTTCACCCAGTTAAGAGATTGGTCCTCCAAACTCCCCTAGTTTAATAGCCTTCACTCCCCCCAGTTAGCCCCAACCCCTAATACCCCACAGATCTGCCTAGTTGTCTTTATTTTTTAACTTACACGTCATGCACAGCAGAATAAAAAGTTACGCAGCAGGGGGGGCCTCGTGCCGAATCTCATAAGTATTTACCCGCACATCTCAGGTTCACAGCCCAAAATGCCCATGCCCCGCCCAGACCACGCCCACACCGCAACCCTTTTTGAAAACCTTCGAGTTGTGCGCGCTCCAGGAGATACGGCATATCTTGGCAGCTTTTAAAATACTCTCGGCGCGCATGAGCCCAACATGTTCGTGCATCCCCTAATTAATACATGTATTGGGCTTTTAAAATTCACCTTAGAGGCAAGAGTAACTCCAGGCTGAGTACTGCTGCAGCCACACAGTGCCCATTACCTCCCACTGAAAGGTATTTGACACTTTAGAAAAGAATTACACTTTAGGAAAATAGTCAATATAAATGAAAATAAGGCCCTGTCCTTTGATAGTGAAGGGTGCCCAGTTTAAACTGGCACTCTGGGGGTCTGCAGTGCTGACCTCCTCCCCACAACTGGGCATTTCTTTATCCCTTGTAGTAGCTCTGAATGTGTCAGCACCTGGAGGACAATTGTCAAAGACATGTACCTAGATAAATAGTGGTTTACCCAAGCAAAATGGCTTGGCTGAAAATTGCCCTGCTAAGAGCATGCTCTGGTTTACATAGTGGGGTAAATTTTTAAAAAGAGCGCGATCGCGTACTTTTGTTGGCGCAGCAGGCGCCAACAAAAGTACGCTGGATTTTATAAGATACGCACATAGCCGCGCGTATCTTATAAAATCCTGGATCGGTGCGCGCAAGGCTGCCGATTTTGGGCAGCCTGCGCGCACCGAGCCGCACAGCCTGCCTCCGTTCCCCTCCGAGGCCGCTCCGAAATCGGAGCAGCCTCGGAGGGAACTTTCTTTCGCCCTCCCCTCCCCTTCCCCTCCCTTCCCCTACCTACCCCACCCCCCCCAGCCCTATCTAAACCCCCCCCCCCTTACCTTTGTCCCTCAATTTACGCCTGCTAGAAGCAGACGTAAATCTACGCGCGCCAGCAGACTGCTGGCGCACTGTCATCCGACCCGGGGGCTGATCCGGAGGCTTCGACCACGCCCCCGGTCCCACCCCCGAAACGCCATGTCCCGCCCCCGAAACGCCGCGTCATTCAGCCCCGCCCCGACACGCCCCCTTAAAAAAACCCCGGGACTTACACGCGTCCCGGGGGCTCTGCGCGCGCCGGCGGCCTATGCAAAATAGGTGCGCCAGCGCACGAGGGCCCTGCTCGCGTAAATCCGGGCGGATTTACGCGAGCAGGGCATTTAAAATCCGCCCGAGTGTGCATACTTTTAACTGAATTAAAATGAAGAACTCTAGTGGGCTTGTTTAAGTCAGGGGAGGAAAACAGTAGGGATGTGCATGCAAAAAACATGTCATTTTGTTTGGGTTATTTTGTTTTCCTTTTTATTTTGTTTAATCCGTAGTGTACACTAAATGCATTTATTGCTTGATATATGTAATAGCATGCACTAAAAGCATTTAATTAGTGGATATCGATGTACTGTATGCCTCCATGCATATCTTTGCTACTAACTCTAATGGGTCTCTGTGTCTCATCATGTAGTAATGGCTCCCATAATAATGCTATGAAAGAGCATTTGCCCGCTCTCCCGCGGACTTTACTGTATCAGCCCATGAGAAAGGTACTCCAATAAACAGGACTCCTCTCCCCTTGGACGGAGAGTCCTGAATATCCTTTCTCTTGAAAAGAGAAGCTTAGAGAGCCCTGAATCATAAGGGGCACAGGAGTTTTGTTAAACTCATGACCCCTCCCACTGGAGAGTGTCAAGCCTCTCCCGCTTCTGTCCTACTCTGATGTCACTTACCTTATTCAGTGGTTTTTTTCAGACCACTGATGCTCTCTAGTAAGGAGCAGTTTGGGGACCCCTTACACATTGCATGTTAAACTTTCTGGTTTCCAGTCTTATGATTTATTTTCTTTTTGGGGGATGTGTTAATTTGTAATGTATGTAAATGAACATACATATAGTTGTTTTATGTAATATTGTTTTATTGTGCAGTGTTATTTGTTTGATGTATGTCCAGCTGCACTCCACACTGAACACTATATTGTTGGAAGGCATGGAATGTAAGATTTTTAAACAAATAAAATAAATAAATATTAAATATTATAAGATGTAATGAAGTGAAAACATCTAATGATATTGTATCATCCTTGCCTTGTTATGCTTACTAGTTGCAAGTAATTCTTTTCCATTAGCATGCATCTTTACCACCTTAGATAGATACTGTAGATGTTGCGAGTCACAGAGGCACGGTCGCTTCTTAAGGGAGATTGTGAGCCCTTGGATCATGGTGCAGCTCAGGGAGGAGCATCAAGACACACTGCGAGAGGTGAGCAATACAAGCACGGGCAGAGCAGGAACAAGGCTGGACTGAAGACAAGGTAAGGAACGTCTGGAATAGGAACAAGGCAGGCTCAGACTTCCACTGGACCTACACGCACCAATGAGACCAGCAACACAATGCTGTCTCGGAAGTAGCCCTCTGGCTACTTGATAACCCTTCCGGACCCGACGCTTGGGAACGACGAGTGCATGAGGCCAGACGGAGGCTGAGGGAAGGAACAGAGGACTCAGATATAGACTCAGAAGATTCAGAAGATTCAGACGAAGACTCAGGATATTCAGAAGACTCAGATGTAGACTCAGGTTTCTCGGAGGAATTAGACAAGACTCAGGATACTCAGAGGATTTAGACGTAGACTCAGGATACTCGGAGGACTCAGACAAGGATTCAGGTTGCTTGGAGGTTTCAGGCAAGTGTTCAGGATTCAAGAGAAAGTACTGGGTGAGTGCTGCATCGCAGCACGCCCTACACAAGCCGTCCATGGCTGGTCACGGACCATGCCAAAGGCGAAGCAGACTCCAGACAAAGCAGTGGGAACTTGAAGCCAGGACATGACGAAGATTCAGGAGAGGCCTGCACTGGGGCACGCCCTACACAGCCGCCAGTGGCTGGTCGCAGACCACTCTAAAATGGAGCAGGTTCTGGCAGGAGTCTTGGGCAAGGACGGGAAGCAAGCACAAGGAACTCCGAAGACGGGACAGGATTCAAGACTCAAGATTCAAGAATCAGGATCAGAAGCTAGGCATTTAAAAACAGGAGCCTTCTGGAGGCTTGCGCTGCAGACGAGAAGGTAGGCCTTGTATCACAAGGCACCCTACACAGCCCCCGCCCCCCCCCCCATGGGCTGGTCATGGACCACGACGGTGACATGCCAGGAAAGGTGGACAGACAAGGAACCTGGGGGAACTGGACGAAGAACTGGAGATGAGGAAGACGGATTCAGGGCTGGAACATCGGACATCAGGATATCAGGACATCTGGACATGGAACCATCAGGATTTGACTGGACATCAGGACATCTGGAACAACAGGAGCAAGGAAACAAGCGATGAAGGAGCTCCAATGAGGGATGAGGACCAGGAACATCAAGTTGATGGAGACCAGGAACACGAAGAACATGAAACAAAGATCCATCAAGGCACAAGAAGACCACAGAGGACTGTTGTGAAATAGTACACTCCTCTCCTAATTCCTAACTTGTGTCCTGAGGTCGCATCAGCTGGTGGAAGATATGTGGTTTGGTTGATGCAAGCCTAGTTGGCTGATTCCCAACTAGGCCCACACCACCAGCTGGTTAATGCGCCCCTGAGGACGGAACAGGAGCTTCACCCTTTACCAGCCCCTTTCCCTGCAAGTTGAAGGCTCTTGGTGTCTGGGGGCTTAGGAGAGGACGTTAGGCACATGGTTTCCACAAGGCAAGTTTAGAGGGAAAGCGTACCGGGACCAAGGTTAAGGGTCAAGGCAGCAGTGAGAAGTAAGGTCCAGGTCCAGGCAATAGTCAGTGCAGGAAGCAGGCGGAGAAGTAGTTCAGGTCCAGGCAGTGCTCAGATCCAAGAAGGCATGGGAAGGAGCAAGGCAGGAAGGACTGGACAAGGCAGAGCAGGCTAGAGAGACTAAGATAGGACAGGCTGGATGAGAACAAGGTGAGGCAGGGCAGGCTTGATGAGATGAGGCAAGGTAAGGCAAGACAGTCTGAACAAGGACAGGGCAAGGCAGGGAACCAAGATACAGGAACAGTGAAAGTACACTCTGCAGATCAAGGCAGGAGGACCCGTTCATGAGGGTACCGGACTGAAGCTCATTTGGGGTTTAAATACCATTCAAGTTGTTCATTCAAGACAGCTGGTGATACTATTCCTAAAGAAAATCCAAAATTGTTCATGTTTTATTTAACAAGCTTTGCTGAAGGATGAACACATTAAGTACTACCAATTTCAGATCTGAAAAGATATGTTGGTATTGGAGACAATGGGCAACAATATGCGTAGACATTTTAGAAGTCCTCAAACATCTTCTGTGCTCAATGACATGCACCCATATATTTGGTGTGTCCAATATAAAGCAAATTGCATGGATATTGAATAAGATAACAACCCCAAATGAGTGAGGCTCCTAAAGGGAATGAGGTGTGATCATTGAGTGCAAGTGACAGTAATGCTGCACATAGAACAATGGCCACAATCCCTATGCCCCCTCTCTATTTTGGGAACCACAGTCTTCATCAGGAAGGGATGAATGAGCCATGTCTCCAATATTATAACCGCAGGAAAAAGCAATACATGGAAATGTCCGAAAAATGTGGTGAAGAGTCAAAACATGTCAATATGTTCTTAAAATATCAATAACACTATGAGCATGGCTATTGTAGCATAAGATGCATGTCAAATCTTTATGCTCCTCTTTAGATTTGTACTGCAAGAGGAGGAGACCGATTAGAAAAAAGGGCCCTTTTTATAGCTCTTCCTGATTACTGACCAAGGATATCCATGAGAGAGGAACTGATGAACCATATCATTGGTTTGAAACTTTTATTCTTCCACAGATGAACAAAGTGGCATCTCAATCACAGAAACTGACTCACAGGAAGACTATTTTTAATATTAGAAGGATGATAACTACTGTAAGTTAATAAATTATTCCAAATTGTGTCTTGCGAATCAATGTACTAAAAACATCGGATCCTGTTCTGAATTGAAAAATAGGATCAATATCCACCAGCTGAAGGTATTGAGTATCCACCAACTGACGCTGTATCTTTGCAACATATTGCAGCCTGAAGGACACCACTCCACTTTTATCTGATGGTTTAACAACCACTTCTTTATTGTTAGCAAGACTGATACTATCAGCTGGTGGATACTAGGGATGTGGAATCATTTTTCTGATGATTTAAAATATAGTCCGATATTAAATCGTCATCCATCGTTAAAAATAGTGAAACAATAGAAATTCCCCTGATTTTTGGAAAAAACTGATTTATCGTCTCAGTGTGCACTAACGGGAGTTACTGCGCACTAACTGCTGTTAGTGCGCACTAACACAAAATGATACTAATTTGACACTTTTTGGGCAATTTAGGAACGAAATATGTATTCCTATTAGTGTCTTTCTTGTATTTATTCATGTTACCAAGGTTCCCACTGAGGTGATGGTTTTATATATGGGGGATGGGAAATGAGGAAATGGGTGGTAGCGTGACAAAAAATAATGTCACAGTCATGTGACTAGAACTTGTTTATTTATTATTTTTGTTACCAGGCATGGCACATGAAATGCTAGTGCATGTTTTGAATTTGTCAATCCCTATGCATTTTAGAAAGGGGGTCCTGGAATTATATATGCATTATGTACACACTTCGAATTTCCCAATCCTGCTTCCTTTTATATGAGATGTATATGGTAATTGGTAAGTGTATTTTTGAATTGGCCAATGCATTTATTTTCCCTCCTACTTTTACTCACTAGCTAAGCTATATAATAAGGGCTTCTCTGCTTGTGTGTTGCTTTTGTTTTGTGTGAGGAGAGGAGAAATATCAGCTCTTTATTCAATCTACTAGATCTATTATATCATCCTACTCAATTTTTTTTGATTTATTATATCTGTGAATTAATAATTAATTACTAGATGGTGATTGATACTAAATAGGCTACTAGTCTAGTGTCACTGTCTGGCTAGTGGCTACTACATTTAGCAGAATTAGCAGCACTGCAGCATTATTCAAACCGAGGTAAGCACCACTCATATCAGTGTTTTCTGTGCAGTGCAGCAGTAGTGTTTTTAGTAGATTTGTATTTACTGGATACTAATCCTACTTTAACCATACAGAACAGTTGACAAACAGCAATTGATCATGGTTCACAGATGGGTTTCCTTACTGCTAAGGGAAGCGAGGGTTTTTGAAGGTATAACACCCGCTGATCCCCCTTTTATATACAGTACCAAAGATTCACAAAAGATTGGTTCAACCCCTTGGCAGCCTGATAGTATCAGGCCAGAGTTCTATTTTGGAACCATTATCGATTCTTTTAGATCAGTGGTCCCCAACCTTTTTTGCATCAGGGACCGGCTTCAAGCAAGACCATTTTTCCATGGCCCGGCAGGGCGGGGCAGGGGCGAGGCTTTGGTCATATGAGGGCGGGGTTATGGAGGGGGTTGGATTTTAGTGCACACTTATCATTTAATTATGACATTTATAATGTGAATGTGACTCAACTCACCATAGGTTCTGATATGCATGGCACACTGACCCATGATCGTCATGGGGCTAGATGTAAAAGTACAGTTTGTATCCACGGGAACCCCCCTGACCCACAATAATGGATGTAAAGCAGAATTATGACATTCCCCTTACAACTCACCCTACAAAAAAGATATTCTGGTTCTGGTGACATCTCAGTAACAGTAACTCAAACTCCTTCTACTTCCAGGCTCAATAGCCCTACTTATGAAAAGACAGCAGTTTACCACCAATGCATGTCCTCTTGAGAAAACACAACAAATAAGACCGATACAAACGCTTACATGCTAGCAAAATATTCATCTCGGTAACAGACACAGAACTGACCTAACATACTCCCAGGATCTGTAGTAATGCACACAAACTAATCTGCACACAGTTACATCTGTATTATGGAATACACTCAAACAGGAGCAACCATATCTATGAAAAGGCAACACTACAAATATTAAATCAGGTCCTAAAAACCAATACAGCTCTATTTGGAAAACAGAACTAGCAAGCAGCTATAGATCCCCCACAGAAATAATTGTAAAACTATACTAATAAGCAGAATAAATGTTTCAAAACAGCTATGAACAGAATAACATCCAACAATTAAAAACTCATAAAAACTAGTAAACATTCTCCAAACACCAATAAAATATTTCAAAAAAGCAGACATCACACAATTAAAATGGCAGTCAAGAAAAATAAACTTAAAAAGCCACTTTTACTTACCCCCTCCAGCAGCTGTCCTACTCCCCTTCCCTGCAGGCCGTGGCACACACCAGAAGCAGCAGTAGAAGCTAAGTTCTATACTTATGGTCCTCTTCCTTAGTGCCCATGACTCACACACACACCATACCAGTCATGCCCCCATGACCAGTTTCTGTCTCTCACATACCATTCATCTCCCAAACAGTCTTTGGCACACACACACCAGTCACCTTCCTGAACAGTTTCTCTCATGCCATACACACACACAGGCTTCCCACTCCCGTGTTCTACTTACATATACGGGCTTCTCACTCTCATAATCACTTTCTCTGTCTCTCTCTCTCACACACACACTCACCAGTCTCTCACTCCCATGTTCTCTTTCAGATATACAGGCTTCTCCCTCTCATGATGTGTCTCACACACACCCAGGTTTCTCACTCCCATGCTCACTCTTCACATGCACAGGCTTCTCATTCCCATAATCACTTTATTTCTCTCTCTCTCTCTCTCACACACACACCAGTCACCTGATCTCGCTCATGCATACACACACACACAGGCTTCCCACTCCCAAGTTCTCTTTCAGATATACAGGCTTCTCCCTCCTATGCTGTGTCTCACACACACCCAGGTTTCTCACGCCCATGCTCACTTCTCTTCACATGCACAGGCTTCTCATTCCCATAATCACTTTCTCTCTGTTACACACACACCAGTCTCTCTCATTTCCATGCTCACTCTCCACGTGCACAGGCTTCTCATTCCCTGAATCACATTCTCTCACATTCACACACACCAGTCTTTTTCTCTCACACACACCGTCACCTTACCAAGCAGTCTCTCTCTCTCATGCATGCACACTCACCCAGGTTTCTCACTCCCATGCTTTCTTTCACCCCCACAACACCAGGCTTCTTACTCCCATGCTTTCTCACATACCCAGACTTCTCACTTCCATGCTTTTTCTCTCTCACACACACACATCAGTCACCTCCCTGACTGTCTCACACTCTCAAATACACATCAGTCATCTCCCTGAGCAATCACTTTCATTGTCTCTCACATACACACACACATCAGCTCTCTGACCAGTCAATCACACACATGCTGGCTGCCTGCTTCTCTCTCTTTCTCTCACTCACTTCCTCTCCCCTCCCCCCCCCGAGCACAAACGGTAGCTGCTGCTCCTCCTCCTCCTCCTCCAGCCCCCGCAGGCCAAGAAGGAAGAATTCCATTGATCGCGGGAGGCTCATGCTGCTCTCCCCTTTCCCAATTACCGTCTGCTGTAATAGCTTGGGGGCCTAAAGTAGCAGCGGCCGCTGCTACTTTATCACGCGGCACGGCCTTTCTTCTTCCCGCGCACCGCGTATCACTTCCTGTTCCGGGTCACGGAGGGGGGGGGGGCAGGCGCGGGAAGAAGAAAAGGCCAGCCGCGGATGCCACAGCTTTTTTTTTTTTTTTTTTTTGCACCGCTGCCGTTGCCGCTGGGCTTGAACGTGCTGATAGCCCAGCGGCAACGGCAGCAGGGAAGGAAGAGCAGCGGGGCCGCGGCGCCGCGGACCGGCAAAAAACTCCCACGGCCCGGTCCCGGTCCGCGGACCGGTGGTTGGGGACCCCTGTTTTAGATCACTTTTTGAAGCCTTTTGTCATCAAAGCTCATTCTTATATACAAGAAACTTCCCAAATGTTGGCCTTTCTACAAGATATTGATATTCTTCCCAATGATTGTCTATTGCTAACCTTGGATGTAGAGGCTTTGTACACTAATATACCACAGTGGGCAGCTTTGGACTTTATTACTACAGTGTTATCTACAAGACCATGCCCACAACAAATATCTACCTCCTTCCAAGTGGAGCCTGCAGGTGTAGTTCTTATACAGAACTATTTCTGTTTTGATTCTAAGTTTTATATGCAAATCCAGAATGACAATGGGGGGCTACAGTAGCCCCAGATATAGCAAATTTATATGTCATGGATTTTGAGGGCCGGTTTATTTTTCTGTCAAATCGTGGCAGCAATATATTGATAGCACTCTTAAATACATAACTCCACTATCTTCCATCTGCTATAGGTTGGGGTCAAGTGGAACAATAATACTATAAAGGAATTATTCCTCCTCCCCCTATTAACTGTATGTTGTTTCCTGAGTCACTAGAAAAATGGCCTTCATAATAGGCATCAACTATTTGTGTTGCCACTTTCTCACTCTGCCTTATATGTAATCATTTACTTCATTTACATCATTTCCTGTGAAACGCCATGATAAGCTGAAAATGCAAGCGTGAATGAACCCAATTTGTGCTCCTTGAAGAAGAACTGAGTTCGAAACGCGGTCCCTTGTTGGGCTTGAAATACTACATTACAGCATTACAGCATTACAGTGGGCATCGGATTCAGATTACAGTCTGCGGCATCTTCCCAAGTTTACACTTTTAATGAATTGAGATAAGTTTGTGATATTTGTTTCTTATTGAATGAATGAAAATTGCAACAGAGACTGTGCATTTTATTTACAAATGAAAAGATATATCAAAAAATGTTTTCTGTTTCACATTGATTACACAGAGACTGTGAGTATGACCAATGATTATATATAAGGCAGAGTTGAGAAAGTGGCAACACAAATTGATGGATGCCTATTATGAAGGTCACTTTTCTAGTGTCTCAGGAAACAACATATATGGGTAGATTTTAAAAGGGTTATGAGCATAAGTTATGTGCGTAACCCTTTAAACACCCCCCCTCCCCCCCGCCCATGCGGGGGGGAGGGGGGTGTTTGCATAGGCTCGGCGGCGCACGCAAGCCCCAGGACGAGCATAAGTCCCGGGGCTTTGCTAGGGGTGTGTGTCGGGGGGCGTGTTGGGGGGGGCGGCGCAACATTCGGGTCATTCCAGGGGGCATGGTTCCAGCCCAGGGTCGTTTCGGGGGGCGTGGCCGAGGCCTTCAAAATTGCTCCCGGGCCAGGGAATCACGTGGCGGTGGCTGACTGGCGAGCGCAAGTTACGCCTGCCTGGGGCAGGCGTAACTTTCGCGATAAAGGTAGGGGGGGTGTAGATAGGGCTGGGGGGGTGGGATAGGTAGGGGAAGGGAGGGGAAGGTGGGGGGAGGCCGAAGGAAAGTTCCCTCCGAGGCCGCTCCGATTTCGGAGCGGCCTCAGAGGGAACGGGCCAGCTCGTGCAGGGCTCGGCACGCAAGGTGCACAAATGTGCACCCCTTGCTTGCGCCGACCCCGGATATTATAAGATACGCACAGCTACGTGCGTATCTTATAAAATCCGGTGTACTTTTCTAAAATCTACCCCATAGTTAATAGAGGGGAGGAGGATTAATTCCTTTATAGCAATATATTGATGACATAGTCTTTTTTGGGTTGGCTGATGAAACTACTTTGTTATAGCACCATCACTGGTTGAACAGTTTGGACACTAATTTGAAGTTTACTATCCATTATGACCACACACACATTGTTAAGCAGGGATCTGGTATTTTTACTACATTATGACCACACATATTGTTAAACAGGAATCTGGTATTTTTACTACATTATTTCGCAAAGTCACCAACCAGAATAATTTATTAACTTACAGTAGTTATCATCCTTCTAATCTTAAAAACAGTCTTCCTGTGAGTCAGTTTCTGCGACGGAGATGCCTTTGTTCATCTGTGGAAGAGTACAAGTTTCAAGCCAATGATTTGGTTCATTGATTCCTCTCTCATGGATATTCTTGGTCGGTTTCAGAAGGCCTATAAGAGCCCTTTTTGCTAATCGGTCTCTCCTCTTGCAGTACAAATCTGAAGAGAGCTTCAAGATTTGACGTGTGTCCTTACACTATAATAACCATGCTCATAGTGTTATTGATATTTTAAGAACACATTGGCATGTTTTGACTCTTCAGCAATTTTTTTCAGACATTTCTGAGAATTTCTTTTTCCCACTGCCATAATATCAGGGACATGGTGGTTCATTCTTCTCTTGCTGATGAAGGACCGTGCGGTTCCCACAACAGACAGGGGACATAGGACCTATGGTCATTGTTTTATGTGCAGCAATACTGTCACTTGCACTCAGTAGTCACAGCCTATCACGGGGTGCACCAGTCCTCTTAGGAGCCTCACTGACTGCCAATGTTCATGCAACCTGATTTATATTGGACACACCAAATGTTGTATATGGATGCATCTCATTGAGCACAGAACCTATTTGAGGACCTCTAAAATGTCTGCACCGATTGTTTCCCATTGCCTCCAGTACTAACATACCTTTTCATATCTGAAATGCGTAGTTTTTGCATGTGTTTCAACTTTAGCAAGGGAGGACATACAAAGCTTGTTAAATAAACATGAACAATTTTGGATTTTTTTCTTTGGGAACAGTATCACCAGCTGGTTTGAATGAACAATTTGAAAGGTATTTCCTTGTTTGAGATTTCATTTGTATATTTCTATTTTTTTATTTTTACTTTTACTTTTATTTGTATGCTGTTGGTCATTTAAATCTTATGACATCACTTAAGTTTCTCCTTTAAACATAGTTGGGCAGATTTTCAAAGGCTTATGTGCGTAACCTGAGGAAATCTGCCCCTGCACGCGCCGAGCCTATTTGCATGGGCTCGGCGGCGCGCACAAGCCCCGGGACGTGCATATGTCCCGGGACTTGCAAAAAGGGGCGGTTCGGGCGCGTGGCCAGGGGGCGTGGTGTCGGCACAGGATATGTTTGGGGGCGTGGCAGCGGTCCGGGGGCGGTCCGGGAGTGTGGCCGAGTGCCCCAACACAGCGGCTTGTGTCGGGGCCTGCCGCACCAGCAGACGTTCGGCGCGCGCAACTTACGACTGCCCGGAGGCAGGCGTAACTTCCTGGATAAAGGTTAGGAGGGGGATTTAGGTAGGGCTGGGGGGGTGGGTTAGATAGGGGAAGGGAGGGGAAGGTGGGGGGAGGTGAGGGAACGGGCAGCGCATGCAGGGCTCGGCGCGCGCAAGGTGCACAAATGTGCACCCCCTTGCGCGCGCCGACCCCAAATTTAAAGATACTCGTGGCTATGCACGCATCTATTGAAATCCGGCGTACTTTTGTTTGTGCCTAGTGCACGAACAAAAGTACGCGCTCGCGCTTTTTTTTTTAAAATGTACCCCAGTATCTTTCCTCCATTTTTCAGTGACTTCTAAAAAGTGGACTTTATGGACCATTGATGAAAATTTGGCATCCAGAGTTACTGACAAGTTTGGACAGTACCCCCCAATGCAGTTAACGCTGAAACCACAGCACTGTGACAGGGTAAAGTATTACAGCCTAAGCCAAGTATTTTTTAACAATGGATTTTGGCCTTTTTGGGACTTTAATCTTCTTATAAGATGTTTCATGCCTTACTTGGTTTTAAAATGCATTGGATTACAAAAGTACATAAAAATATATAATATGGTCCTTTTTCTTAAATGCAATCTTAAAGACTTAGATTTATCATTTTGCAGGCCTAATGCCTGTGATGTGGAAAAGGGGTGTGTTTAAGGAAATTTTCCTGTTACTGCATTGCACAGCTATTTTATTGCAACATGAAGAACATATTAGTCAACTATTTATATCACTGTAAGAGGGTCAACTAGTAACTGGAGGTGAGGTTTTGCCGGTGGTCTAGGATTTCGGAGGCAGTTTTACATGCACAATCAGAGGTACAAACAGCACAGTACACATCGGTGAAGATTTGATGTGAATTGGAGTGAGTAAAGGTACACAAAAATGAGATTTGTACACTGTATTCTGAACATAGTTTGATGCCCTCTCTACCTAGCTGCATAATGCTAGGAAAAATGGTGTAGTTATTTCCAGCATTATATCCCGCAATAGCATGCATTGCGCTATCTTACACAGAGTTAGAACTTCTCATTCCCATTTACTATGCCCAAAATCCACCCACTTGAATACATTTTTGAAATTTGCAAACTTAACTCATGATGCGATAAATAACGCCTGTGTTATGTCATTATCGCAGACATTAGGGCACATTTTGATGAATGATCTTGTTAGTTTGCTATAATCAGGCTGCTTCGCAATGGTCCTACAAATTTATATTAATTGAATTTTTAATTGAATCTGGGAAAATCTTTTGTATTGGTTATTTTGCGTTTCCAGTTTCATTTTGGGTTTTGGGCTGTTTGAGTGATTGGTTGACTAGAAAAATAGATTCAGAATTGTATTACCAGTCGTTACAGTTTCTGCTTAATACACTTCCTGCTTTCATTTTTGTATGTACAATCTAATGCAGTCCTTCTATCTGGAGTGCACGGCAGCTTGTATTATTAGTACCCAGCTGCAGCTGGTGTTAATTTTACCTTTTTCAGGAAGAAGAAAGTTTAAGCTGACCATGCCTGGACTTGAACCACAGGTGTCACAAGATGACTTCAAGCAAAGCTATCCTTCTAGCTTACAAGGATTGCTTTCTGAGCTTGCATATTCTATTTTCTCCTACTTGAAACCGAGACATAAAGCTCTGTAAAGTTTACTGTTTGTTATCTGATATATCCTGAGTCCCCTGACACCTCCCAACCGTTCATGCACTGGCTGAGGGATTCCTGTTTTCAGAAACACAAGTGAAATTCATCTGCTAATCTGTCAACAAGCAGGTCATTCTGTAATGTCTGCTCCAGATTTGTTTTGCCCAGTGCACACACAACATTTCTACAGATGTTTCAGCACATAGCAAGACTGCTTTAAATATTTTCAGAAAATATTAACTAAAGCAGGCAAATAAAAAAAAGTACATCTACTCGACATAGAGGAGGCAATTTTCACTACTTTGTACCTGTGTGACTAGTGAATTTTCAAAAAGAAATACCCAAATAGTTGCTCTTTCAAAATTTACTAACACGCATTACAAAAGTACCAAAGTACTTTTCTCTTGCTATACCTTAAATCCCTTAAATACCTTAAATCCCTTAAATCTCAATGTTTTCTGTAAATCCTGTTGCTGTTAAATGTTTTACTGTTTAATTGTTATATGTAAAGCCTGTTGCTAATTTATCGTTTTACTGTAAACCGAGGTGATGTATAACTATACGTACCGCGGTATAAAAGAATCTATAAATAAATAAATTAAATAAATATACCTGTGACTGGGATTACAGGGGAAAAATTAAAAGGTGAAGTTTTAAAAGTTTTTGCAGGGAAAAAGTAGCTTATACTCCTGTATATAGCATGTAACCGCAGATATGCTATTTTATAAAGCTCAAATATGCATGCGTAAATGGGATTCGCGATTCAATATATATTTGTGTAAAAAAGGAACTGTCTAGAAGCGTTCTGTGGTGGGGTCAACAGTTCCACATGTAAGTTACTATTTTATAAGAGAGTTACGCATGTAGATTTGACAGCCTATTTGCGTATATTACAATTGCTCATTATCTGGCGAAAGTGATAGTAAACATCTTTATTAAGTGGATGGGTGTTCTGGGAGAACTGGAGGAAGTTCAGGCTGAAGAATCAGGAGGGTCTCTATGACCTCCACAAGGACTGGGCCAACTGGTGGACTAATTGTTAAAACTGGAAAACACACGTTACAAAATTTACAGACTTACATGTGTAAAAAGTGACTTATGGGAGGGTGGGAAATGCTATTAAAATATGTATGTAAAATCTCCACACGGATAATATCACAACTGAAAATAAAAATACATGTGTACAGCAGTTCAGCACTATTTAGCTGAATAAATTCCAAATACTTAGTTGGATAAAAGTGCTACTTTCGTGCTTATCCGAATAAATAGGGCTTTTGAGCCTGATATTGAAAACGCATTTAGCACTAAGTAGGACTTAGTGGGTGGATCTGGGCAGTGTAACTTAACCAGATAAGTAACTATATTCGTTTTTATCCAGTTAAGTTAATCGGATAAGTTAGATCAACCATGGAGTTGATCTAACTTAGGGGGTCATTTTCAAAAGAGATCGCACGCGAAAAGGGACTTTTCCCACGTGAAAAGTCCCTTTTCACGTGCTATCACTAAATGGAGGCGGACTCTCTACCTGTTACCCAGGTAGAGAGTCCATCAAGCTAGGTTGAGAGAACCTTGCCCAAATCTCATCTTGGAGTGAGTTTCCTCACTCCGAAGGCCAGCAAATCTTCACAAGAGACCACTGTTCTGTTCGTACGTCTCATGTTGAATGTGAAAGTGGCCCCCAACCCCCTACACTCATACCTAAACCCCACCTCGAGTTACTAGGTGGGCCTCCCATAGGGATACAAATACCTACCTATGGGCCATGGTATTATGGTCTCTCTCTCTCTCTCTCTCTCTCTCTCTCTCTCTCTCTCTCTCTCTCTCTCTCTCTCTCTCTCTCTCTCTCTCTCTCTCTCTCTCTCTCTCTCTCTCTCTCTCTCATATTTCATATTGAAACAGGCCTGTCAGGAGACATCATAAACCACAATAAACTCTTACCAGTCTGTAATGAAAGAGGTGTAGTTATGAGCCACGCTAACAGCGTGGCTGTTTCACAGCACACAATAAATCCTCCGAAATTAAAAATTTGCATTTGTTAGCGCGGTTTGCGGAATTATCGCACGTGGTAACTCCTTGGAAAATGAGGCCCTAAGATACTTGACCAGCGCTGAATATTGGACTCTTTAAGACTTATCCGGCAAAATAGCCACTTAGCTGGATAAGTTGGAACTTATCCGGCCAACTTGAATATCTATTCGTGCATATCTTTTACATGTGCAAGAATGTTGCAGAGTAGATTTATGCCTATTATATAATCCACACATATATATGATAAGTGCGGTTTATAAAATATACACGCATATATGGGCGCATGCGGTGTTTTAAAATTATATGTACATAGTTTACTCCCTCAACCCATGCCCATCTCCTAAAATGTCCATTTTTTTCATCAGCTACATATAGCCACTCTGTGCAAGACAATGTTCACCTTAACAGATATAACCAGATAACTCTTTGGTTATGTGGTATGTTCCCTTTGTAAACTGCCCTCATGGGGATGATTTTCAAAGCCATTTGCACACATAAAATTGCATGAGGTTTGTGCGCCCATAACCCAATTTTATCCATACTTTCATGTGTACAAAAAATAGGCATTCAGGAGGGCAGAGTTGGGATTTACAGCTGTCTCACACCATTTAAAAAAACAGGACTCGGTGAGGTAGGAGAAACTGGAGATCGCACCTGCCCCATTTCAAATTCAGCAACCCCCACAAATGGGATAAAAGGCATCTGGGGGATAGGAGAGGCATAGGAGAAGGCTGGGTGGGGAGTTTCAATCGTAAAATGTTTGTGACAGAAAAGATTTTATTCACTTCCAAAATGAAACAGAAAACAAAAACAAATTTTGGCTGATTTTTTGTTTTGTTTTCTAAGGAAATGAAATATAAGAATATGACAGCACAAAAAAGACCATACGGCCTATCCAGTTTTCCCATCTACACCAACCACTCAGTTCTACAGTGCCTAACACTCCTTCAGCGATTCCCTGTGCTTGTCCTATGCTTTCTTGAGTTCAAATACTGTCATTGTCTCCACAACCTCCACTGGGAAGCTGTTCCATGTAGCCGCTATCCTCACTGTAAAGAAATATTTCCTTGAGTCTACCCCCTTTCACCCTCATCCCATGACCCCTCATTTCAGAGCCTCCTTTCCATTGAAAAAGGGTTTTGTTGCATTTTTTATTATTTTTGCATAAACTCTTTATTGCAAGTATGTCCGAGAACAATACAGTAATGCAGATCAGAATGATCAAACAGGTATCATAGCACATTTAAAAGGTATATAAGAAACAGGGAGTTTTATCATTTTTACCTCCCTTCCCTACTTTCCCCTTAACATAAACCCAGCTGACCATCGAACCAGCACTTTTGCCATGGAACATGTACAAAATAAGTCATTTTATAATAGATCAAAAATTCCAAACAAAATCCCATGAAAAAGTAAAGGCATTAGGGTTGGTGGCATTCGCCTTTGATGGGTACTTGAAGCTCTCTTGGTAAAGAATCTAAAAATGGTCCCCAAATTTGCACAAAACAACGCAGGAACAATGAAGATGTCGTCTGAATCAATTAAGATTCCAAGCACAACAAGTCCACCAGTTTCTTATAATGAATGCACATTTCTAGGGTAATTGAGGCTCCACTTTTGGCTGTCCCTACCTTTTCTGACGTATGTTGATGTACTTAATAACTGTTGCGAGCTACTACTCCATGAAAGCAATGGAAAGGTTAACTATTGCATCATCCAATATTTTCAATAAGAAGCACACTGACCTAAACCCAGGCAATTTTTGTACTGAAGTATAACTAAAGACAAAATCTGATAATTTGCCCCTAAAAGTTAAATATATTTTATTTATTTATTTATTGAATTTTATACTGCTCCATCTAAGAAAGCTCAGAGTGGAGTGCCATAATAACATATAATACGGGAACATAATGTACAGCAATTCTACACACTTAACAACAAAGCACACAGGACGTTAAACAAACATCATAATAAAATATGAAAAAAGGTCAGCCAAACAGGAGCTGATAATAGGTAAAATAAAATTAAATAAGCCAATTAGCCAAAGCTTAATATATCCGTGTGAAAACTGCAAAGAGTGATGTTGCATTATTAAAATGTAAGGAATCAAGATTACTTGATATATCGAGTAGATGGATTGCATGAGTTCCTCTCATGTAATATTTACTTTATATATTTCCTATCTGTCACGTCATGAGTTTTTAATACTTTTTGGCTGTCACACATCTGACTTTTTTTCTCTCAGAGACAATTAGCACTACTATTGAGGTGATAACCACTAAAGCAGTTTCACCGTTTCCCCTTGCAAAGCAAAGCAATACTCATGATACCGAGAATCTATGTAAATAAGCAATACTGGAGTCTCCAGGAAATTCATTCTTTTCATGGAATCAACATAAAAATTATCCAAAGGTGGTGTTAAGCAGGAGCTTTTGAGAGCACACAGGCCCTTTCTACTGCTGTAATTGGAAGGAAGTTCAGTAAAACAGACATGTTAGAAAGCTGGAGCAGCGATCACCAGTATCACAAGGCATGTGACACAGTGCATCAGTGATTGCGCATCAAGCATGATGACTGACAAAGCATCAAGAAAGCACTAATTTGCAAACCATTAAGAAGACAATTTTCAAAAGTTTTTACCCAAGGGATTAAGTAGTTATCCAAGTAAAATTAGGGGCTGAAGATTATCTTTGTGGGTAAAAGCACCCATGTTGTTTCCCAGCATGGGTATTTTTACTATACTGCCAATGGGCAGGGGCGAGAAGCGCTGGTAAAAAAAGGGAACTTAATAATTCTCCCCCTTAAAGTATAATGGAGGGATGTGCATTTGTTTGAAATGAAATGGGAAATTTTTTAAAAGCTTCCCATTTTGCTTCAATTTGTTTTTCAAATGAAACAAAAGAAAAACAAACAAAAATTATTTTGTTTTCCTTCATTTCATTAAAAAAAAAAAAATGTTGGATTCATTGGAGAAGTAAAGAACACGCCTGGGCCCTCGCCCTGAACCCCACAGCTCCTTTTATCCTATTGAATACTCTTTGCAGCCTCGCCTGCGCTCTGATTACAAATGGTGCTGGCTGGCTGAGGCTGGCACCACCGTTTAATTTTCTCCATACAAAATGGCGCTGGCCTGGGCATGGGACTGGCTGGCGCTATGTTGTGTGGAATAAATTATCAGTGGCGCCGGCCTAGGACTGACGGCTCCATTTGTTTGATACAAACCACATATGCAGTTTTGTTTTTTTTCAGGAATTCAAATGTATGTCAGAAAGTGCATTGGTAGACCAAAGTCACTAGGTTGCTGTAGGAACAGACTTAAAAGTCAGGCCGAGAGAGGATACTCATTATCATGCACAAACATTTAACAATCAAAAAATACCAACGTGCGGGTGGGTTGAAACATTAGTCCTAGTGGAGAAAGAACTGTTCAGTTTTGGACTATTATAAAGCCAGTTGACTTGATAGTTTTATTTGCATTACAAAAAAATACAAAAATGTTTTGCATTGATTTGAAGAATGAACAATATATCATTTTAGAATTAATACCTGGGTACAAGATTGAGAAGACTGATGGAGACCGAGATGGTTCTCCAATCTTGCCTGTCAGGTTTGCTGATATCCTTTTTCTAAAACGGTTTAATCTGAAGATTCTTGAAGGTGGCATCTTTTAGTATCTTTCTTTGTTACAATTATATAACAGGACATGCACACCTTTAATTACAGTACTCACTTTATACTTTCCTCACAGCATCACACACAAGGACTCTTTCACTTCCACACTACCCAGCAGAGCTCTTATTTATTATTTAGATTTCCTAATCTCCCTTACAAAAAAAAAGTCATCATAGTCACAAACATATTCATGCAGCAGAGACTTCATATGTGGGCATCATGGTAAAACCCAGGAAATCTGGCCACCACATCTGACACAGAGAAGTAATGGTCACTGCAGACTTGCATGTTCAGGCTGTGGTTATAGATACCTTCCGTGACTTTTGGCGTGGTTTCGGCCCGGGCGGTCCGGGGGCGTGGCCGCGCCCTCCGGAACCGCCCCCAGGTCGCGTCTTGGTGCGCTAGCGGCCCGCTGGCGCGCGGGGATTTACTTCTCCCTCCAGGAGGCGTAAATCCCCCGACAAAGGTAGGGGGGGAGGGGTTAGATAGAGGAAGGGAGGGGAAGGGGAGGGGAGGGCGAAAGCAAGTTCCCTCCGAGGCCGCTCCGATTTCGGAGCGGCCTCGGAGGGAACGGCGGCAGGCTGCGCGGCTCGGCGCACGCCGGCTACACGAAATCAGCAGCCTTGCGCGCACCAATCCTGGATTTTAGCAGATACGTGCGGCTACGCGCGTATCTACTAAAATCCAGCGTACTTTTGTTTGCGCCTGGTGCGCCAACAAAAGTACGCGAAGGCGCACTTTTTTAAAATCTACCCCATATGTTATAAAATGGCCGTCTCTGCTCTGTTTTCTTGAGTTCCAGAAAAAAGGTGACAGAACGCAGTTGGAGATTGTTCTGCCAGAAATTATGCCTCTGGTAATGGACACAAAAAGGGGTTAAATTAGCATAAGTTTGAAAGTTGTGAGCAGCAGTGCCATTCATCAAGACCAGCGTGCCAAGCCGCGCAGCCTGCCTCCGTTCCCTCCACCTCCCCCCACCTTCCCCTCCCTTCCCCTCCCTTACCCTACCTAACCCACCCCCCCAAGCCCTATCTAAACCCTCCCGAAGCAGGTGTAACTTGCATGCGCTGGGCCGGCCACCGGCGCCCAATTCCCAGGCCCGGGAGCCGTTTCGGAGGCCTCGGCCACGCCCTCGGAACACCCCCGGGCCGGAGCCACGCCCGTAGTCCCGCCCCCAAATGACGCGCCGCCGTGACACACCCCCCCCCCCCAGGAAAACCCCGGGACTTATGCGTGTCCCGGGGCTTGCGCGCGCCGCCGAGCCTACTCAACATAGGCTCGGCGCGTGCAGGGGGTACTTCGGCCAGGTTTTCAGAGGGTACGCGCGTACCCCTTTAAAAATCTGGCCCTTAATGTTTGTAAAAATTAGCGTATAAGTGCACATGTGCCCTATAATCGTGTATTCTGTATTTTATAAAAGTAAAAAATATGTGCGCACTTTCACTTTCGTGTGCACTATACACATGTAAAAAAGGGGTGTCCTATGAGTCTTCCAGGGCAGAGACAATACTTCTGCACATAAGTTGCTATTTTAAAAGTCACTTACACGCATACATATGCCAACTTACCTGCGTATTTTTTTTACACCTGCTAATTATCTTGGGTGAGCGAAATTTAACTTGTTTATTTGTAGTATTGTCTCAGTGGAAGATATGGGGGAAGTTCAGACTGAAGAACCAGGAAGATCTTGATGACCTGGAGAAGGACTAGGTGAACTGGTAGACTAATTGGCAAATTGATTAATTTCATTTATATGAGCATGTTTTAAAATTGGCCAATTTACACAAGTAAGTTCTACTTCACTGTTATGCATATATTTTTAAATAGGTAGGAAAAGTATGTGCATTCAGTGCATTGATACATGTTTTCATGTAAGCCTACATACACACGCATATTACAGGGTAAAGACGCATGTTTTATAAAATGCACATATACAGTATCATACCCACGGGTTATACATTTTTGCGTATATCTTCTTGCAGCCATACGTGTGTGTATATATGTCACCACATGTATTTGTCTGAAAATTATTCTATATTTTATATCTAACTTGCTGCTGGTAATGGTCTTTCCTATTCTGCTCATCTGGATCTTCATTTGATTTTTAAATGATCCCTTTTTGTCATTAATATCATCTTTTACTTCCACCATTTAACCATGCTGGCAGTTATTTTGTCCTCCTGCACTCTTTTTTAATGCATGGAACATATTTTATCTGGGCTTCCAATATTGTCGGGGGGATTTTAAATGCCCTGCCCGCGTAAATCCAGCCGGATTTATGCGAGCAGGGCCCTCGCGCGCCGGCGCACCTATTTTGCATAGGCCGCCGGCGCGCGCAGAGCCCTGGGACACGCGTAAGTCCCGGGGCTTTTTAAAAGGGGCGTGTCGGGGGCATGTCGGGGGGGGGCGTCGCGGCGTTTGGGGCGGGCCCGGGGGCGTGGCCGTGCCCTCCGGAACAGCCCCCGGGTCGGGTCTTGGCGCGCCAGCAGCTCGCTGGCGCGCGCGGATTTATGTCTGCCTCCGGTAGGCGTAAATCCATGGATAAAGGTAGGGGGGGGTTAGATAGGGCCGGGGGGGTAGGTTAGGTAGGGGAAGGTGAGGGGAGGGCGAAAGAAAGTTCCCTCCGAGGCCGCTCCCATTTCGGAGCGGCCTCGGAGGGAACGGAGGCAGGCTGCGCGGCTCGGCGCGCGCAGGCTGCCCAAAATCGGCAGCCTTGCGCGCGCAGATCCTGGATTTTATAAGATACGTATGTGCGGCAACGCACGTATCTTATAAAATCCAGCCTACTTTTGTTTGCGCCTGGTGCGCGAACAAAAGTACGCGATCGCGCTATTTTTTAAAATCTACCCCTGTATTTTTAAACAATCTCCACGTCTCGTGGAAACTTTTAAACCTTGCACCCAGTCCTGTTAGTTCTTTTTTCTAATTTCCTCATTTTATCGGTCTCCCTTTTTAAACTAAGTTAAATACTACTGTAGTATGTTTACTTAATATCCTACCTCTGGTGATTAGCTCAAATTTGATTACATTATACAAACATAGAAACATAATGGATAAAAAAGACCATATGGTCATCCAATCTGCCCATCAGTCCAATGAATTATGGTCATTGTTGCCAAGCAACTCCACCACCTATACCCCTTGCACCAGGTTCTGTGTTTCACTGAGAACTATATCTAAAGTAATTCTTCCTCTTATCAGTTCTAGAACCCTCTATTACATGAATCAGTCATTGATGGTGTAACCCCTCTCTATGGAACTTCCTGGAATGTAGGGGCACACTGTTGTCCCCAGGGACACTTTTACTCACGGATATCCCTCTTTTCACACAAACACAGTCTTCTTGTCCTGGGTGTCGGGATTATTCCCATTGGGGAGTTGGGTTAACCTCCAGAGTCCTAGGCTCACAGTGGTGGGTACCAACACACAGTCTTTTATTCTGTCTTTGGTTGCTCTCTCAGCTGTACTCACTATTTGGATG
This sequence comes from Rhinatrema bivittatum, assembly GCF_901001135.1. Classification (NCBI taxonomy): domain Eukaryota; kingdom Metazoa; phylum Chordata; class Amphibia; order Gymnophiona; family Rhinatrematidae; genus Rhinatrema; species Rhinatrema bivittatum. The sequence goes on from NC_042619.1 coordinate 119,145,546, forward strand.
TCCTTGCTTTTGGGTACCTCTGACTCTGAATGAACACACTGGACACTCTGGTGGGGTTTTCAACACACAACAAAATAATTCTACAATTTACCTTCAAACAAAAACAGTCCAAAGGTACCTCTTTCCTCAGAGATATTAGCTGAGTCGGTGTACTTTAGGATGGCAAGCACTAGTTAAAGATCCAACACTCCTGAGTAAGCTCCTAGTGGGACTGGGATCTTCTCTTTCTCTGATGGTAACAGCTGGACTTCTGGGGGTAGAAAGTCCCAAAAAGTATTCAAAACCCAAAATCTCTCCTCCTCCTCAGTGGTCAGGACCTTGCAGCAAAACTTTCTCCCAAAACAATAGGAATAAAAGTCTACAAAATACTTCTCTCTCCTTAGCTGGGCAGAAGGAATCAGAGCACCTTATCCTGATCTCTCAAGGCAGAGGTGGCAATCCTCCTCAAGCAGGAGCAGGTTTCCAAAAAAGCAAAACTCTCAGGAAAACAAACAGTCTCTCAAAAATTTCTCTTCCTTCTCCAAGAGAATCCTTTCCAGACCTGGGGCTTACTGGCCAGGATAGAGTCTCTTCCCCTAGTTCCAGGCTGAAGGTTCAGTATGGTAAATCTATCCAGCAACTCTCCTTCCTCTCCAAAACTCTACAAAAACACCACTTCCCCTGGATCAGGCTGTGGGTAGGAAACAAAAGGGGAACCTCCAACAAACTCTCTTGCTATTCAAAACTGCAACTCAAAATGCCACACTTATCCATGTACACTGCCTGCTTTTATGGAAAACTGCTGACCAATCCAGACAAGCCTCTCTGGAGGTGCCTGCAGGGATAATCTGAAAACTACTCTCTCTTCCGAAAATCCTAGCTTAGAACTTAAGTTAGGGACCAGCTAGATAATAGAGACCTAGGGGTCTCTACAATAGCATCTAGGAACTTTACCTTGCTAGCATGTCTTGATGAGACATTTACCAAATCAATATTGGGATAATTGAAATCCAAACACACAAATTCTCTTAATGAAAAATCCCACGATTGGAATGAACTGTATAGAAACACGTGGTATTAAAGATTAAACAATCACAACGCTATGAAATTTTATCTTATATATTTAAGGACCATCATACCACCCACAGTGCTCACAAGTCAGACTTGCATCTCATGCACTTTAACGGGGTCACATTTAATCAATTGGTCCAGATGGAAGGCATCAAAGTTCAATTTTGAGTATTTTTATAAATTTTTTGCTATATGTATTAAAAGCAACTTCCCTTGTTTCTGAATTATCGGGGTTACTTATCCCGTAGCTGTCGGGGAAACTTGTCCGACGCGCGCGTTTCGCCACATAAGTTGCTTCAGAGACATCCGTATTCAAGCTCTCCTGATCCAGCACATCCCCATATCTTTAGCGGGGGTATAACCAAGCAAATTTCATGCGAGGTGCCGAAGTTCCATCTATTTTTCGGACGCCGACACCATCTTCCTGCTCAGTGAATTCACTGAGCAGGGAGATGGTGTCGGCGTCCGAAAAATAGATGGACCTTCGGCACCTCGCATGAAATTTGCTTGGTTTTACCCCCGCTAAAGATATGGGGATGTGCTGGATCAGGAGAGCTTGAATACGGATGTCTCTGAAGCAGCTTATGTGGCGAAACGCGCGCGTCGGACAAGTTTCCCCGACAGCTACGGGATAAGTAACCCCGATAATTCAGAAACAAGGGAAGTTGCTTTTAATACATATAGCAAAAAATTTATAAAAATACTCAAAATTGAACTTTGATGCCTTCCATCTGGACCAATTGATTAAATGTGACCCCGTTAAAGTGCATGAGATGCAAGTCTGACTTGTGAGCACTGTGGGTGGTATGATGGTCCTTAAATATATAAGATAAAATTTCATAGCGTTGTGATTGTTTAATCTTTAATACCACGTGTTTCTATACAGATAATTGAAATCCCCCATTATTATTGTGTTGCCAGTTTTATTAACCTGTCCAATCTCTGTTAGCATTTCGTGGTCTGTTTCATCATCCTAGCCAGGCAGGCAGTAATATATCCTCAGAACTTTCCGCTTCCCCATCACATGTGGAATTTCTATCCTTCAATATTCCAGAGTACAGTTTGCTCCTCCACAACTTTTATTCTATTTGATGCTATGCCATCCTTAACATATGAAACTAAAAGGAAGAAAGAGCAAAGAAAATAAGAGAAAATCCATCTTTACTGAAAAAGTACTGTATGCATAAAATAGGCTAACACTAGATCCCTAGTCAATTGTGCCCCACCAGGTCCCTTTTTCAAAATGGCGCCAACCAACACTGAGGCCAGTACTATTTTGTTGTATGGCCATATGACTTTGGAAACTCCAAGGCATCCAGATGGGGGTGGAGGGGTATAAAGGAAGGCCTGAGAGAGTTCAATTTTTCATTGTTGGGATTTTTTTATTCATTTCTGAAATAAAAGAAATGTAAAAAATGAATTTAGACTTTTTGTTTTCTTTTCTAATAATATGAAACAAGGTTTTTCATTGCATTTTTCATTTCATTAGAAAATGCACATCCCTATTAATGGTAACTAAACCCATGAAAACATTTAAGCATGAGTTTTCTAGATGACTAAGTCAATAGTATTTATGAACATCCTTAGAAAGGCTGACAACGTATTATTTAGTCAAACCCTCTGAGTCATCATACCAATGCAATTGACTTCTCAGATGATATACAGATTTTCAAGATTTGCAAAATTGTTACTTGACCCCAGATTACATAATTAGAATTAAGTACATGATCATTTTTTTAATATAGATTACTGAGCAAGCCTATGAGTGCATATGCTCTTTTAGGAAAGAGTAGGAGGCAAGGTAAAATAAAATAATTATTATTCTCTCTCTGTACCCCCTGCCAGGCCTGTATCCTCATCTCTTCCCATGCAGTTATCACTGGGAAGTCATCATGCACTGCCTTGTGCAAGACCCATATTTACCACACACACATATAAATCAAGTACCGAAGAAATCTTCATGCCGGTGAAATGCCTACTGTACCTGAATGTAACTTCGTTTGAGCTACCTATGAAAAGTTGTGAGCTAAATCTAAAAGTGCAGCTTAATGCATTTTTTATAAACATTGCCAACTGGATGCAAATTAACCATTTAAAATTAAATGGGGGAAAAAAAAGACAGAGTTTGCAGGTGAGGGCTTCTCCTTGGCCAGAACAATTTGCAAGGAATAATTTTGGGAATTTTGCAATTGATCTCTCTGCCAAGGTAAAAAAGTTTGGGAGTCATTCCTGACTCCAAACAGAAGGGAACTCTTTTCCTAAGCATTTTTTCCAAAGGCATAGAATGGGATCAGGCCTTTGCTTTGGAAAGTCAGGTCCAAGCAATTTTGAAAATAGCCATATTTAATTGTAATTGGTTAAGCAGCTTTGCCCTTTTTAATGCTCCCAGGACTTCTCTAGGATAGGGCACATGAGTCTGAAATAATACAGTTTGCTTGTTCATCAAATTGGAAAAATACTGTTAATGAGAGAGAAAGAGGAAGAGAGAGATTTTGTGATTGCCAAATGACAATAGCTTTCAGTGGCTAGAACTTCCAAAATCACAGCAGAATATTTTTAAATTCCTTTTTTTTAATTATTATTATTATTCTGCTGATATTGTACAATAAAACTGAAACATCCTCACATTTCATAGTCATGGGGAAGCATTACAGAAATCCTGTTGTTGTTTTTTTCTTGATATAATGTTACATTTTTCTTTTTAAAAAAATGTTAAATTTGCACCAAGTTGAAACTTGCTTGTAATCGCCCCAGTTTCAAGGCTTCAACCTTAGCTACTGAGCGTCTTTCATAAACAATCATAAATCTATTAACTTAAAAACAAAGAGGCCGATATACTTAATCCACAGTATTTACTGCAGGGTAGCAGTCATGTGTGTGCAATTTTGCTGCAGATGCAAATTAGCTCCTAGCTGCTTAACATCCCATCTCAGCTCCTAGCTGCTTAACATCCATAGCAAAACGGCATGAGACCTGTTTCGTGCATTACCACACCCATTTCCAGCCATGGCAACTTGGTGAACTTGGGTCCAGGAAGCAGCAGTTCATGCTTCGCAAACCATGCAAGACACCCCTCCCCCAATTGTAGCAAAAATTGCCTGGTGCTCTAGTGTCCCGTTCCACCCCCAAGGATCATGGACCCTACATATTAAATTAAAACCACTTTAAGAAGCCCTGTCCTTTCCCATCCTTTCTTTCTGCCTCCCCTCCCCCCCCCCAATCAGACACCAACATATGCAAAGAAGCACCTGAGATCAGCCAGGGACATTTTGGATCCAGGCACTGATTGGATAGGCGCAAGTGGAGATCGCTCCTGCCCCAGAAAACCTTCCCTTTGATGGTATAAGCTTTTTGTTGCGACCGCAACCTACACGTCCTGATGCGGGCGTGGCCACTAGCTCATGGGAGAGTGTGAGCCCATGAACCACGGCACGACTCAGAAAGAAGCCCCGAGCCACACCGTGGGAGGAGAGTGCATGCAAGCACAGGCAGAGCAGGAACAAAGCAGGACTGGAACTAAAGCAAGGAACTCAGAACACGCACCAAGCAGGATCAGCCCTCCGCTAGACCCGCACGCACCAATGACACCCAGCAATGCAAAAGCCCTTTCGGACCCGCCGCTTGGGAACGACGAGTGCCTGAGGCCAGACAGAGGCTGAGGGCAGGAACAAGACGAAGACTTGGAAGGATTCAGACGAAGACTCAGGTTACTCGGAAGACTCAGACGAAGACGTGGAACTTGGAAGGACTCAGACAAGGATTCAGGTTACTTGGAAGACTCGGACAAGGATTCAGGTTACTCAGAAGATCTCAGGCAAGGTTTCAGGACTCAGGCGAAAGTACTAGGTGAGAACTGCATTGCAGAGCCCTACATAGCCTCCTATGGCTGGTCACGGACCACACTGAACGTGAAGCAGACTCCAGGCAAAGTAGTTGTTAAGATTCTGGTCCGCGGGGTCCGCAGCCAGTCCCCCTACCTGCTGCGTTGCTGTCCGGCGCTCACCGCAGGCATCTGGCGTGGTCGGGGACTTCTCACGGTGCTCCCTATGCGAGGGAGACGCTGCCGACTCCAAGCTCTTGGGCCCGCCCCTTTAGGCGTGTGCGCGCGCAGGAGCAGGCAATTTAAAGGGACCAGCGCGGGAAAGATGGCTCCGCTCCAGAGATGACGTCAGACGCCCTCTGGTATTTAAACCTGGCTACCAGATTTCTTCTTTGCCTTGCAACAGATCATCTCGTTAGAGTTTCTAGTTGCTTGTTCCTGCCTTGTGCTTTGTTCCAGCTCCAGCCTAGTTCCTGTTCCAGCCTTGTTCCAGTTTGTTCCTGCCTTCCGCTTATTCCAGATTTGCCTCTGTTCCAGCCTGTCCTTGATTCCTGCTCGGTTCCAGCTTGGTCCTGTCTCCAGTTCCGTCTTTTCCTGCTCCTGTTCCTGCTTCCCCTTGGCTTGTCTTCCTGGCTCCTGACTCGATACACCCTTGGATTTTCTGCTTTGCTGCCCGCCTCGATCTTTGGCTTGATTCTGATTTCTGCTGCCTGCCCCGACTGTCAGTCCATCTCCACGTTGCCTGCCTCGACTTGGACTTCTCCTCAGACTCTCTTCTCCAGGAGGCCTCACCTAAGTCCAAGTGGCTTGGGTCCCCGAGGGCTCCTCCTGGGGGAATCTTGGACTTCCAGTGGTGAAGATCCTGTTGGTCTCCTGGCTCCGACTCGTCTCTCAGCTCAGGACTTCTGGGACACTCCTCGTACTCCTGTCTTCAGCAAGTCTCACCTAAGTCCAAGCGGCTCGGGTCCCCAAGGGCTCCTCTCGGGGGGATCTCGGGCTTCCAGTGGTGAAGCTCCCGTTAGGTCTCTGGGCCTTGATCTGCCTCCCGGCTACAATCCTCGCTATGGACCTCTCCATAGCGCATTCTCAACATCTAGCCAGCTCAAGGGTCCACGAACACAACAGTAGTGGAACTTGAGACTGGAACATGTCAAAGATTCAGTAGAGGCCTGCACCTGGGCGCGCCCTACACAGCTGCCTGTGGCTGCTCGCAGACCACACTGGAGCAGAGCAGGTTCTGGCAGAGTCTTGGGCATGGACGGAAGCAGGCAAGGAGCTCCGAAGACCGGGACAGGATTCAAGACTCAGGATTCAAGACTTGGAACTTGGAACATTAAAAACAAGAGTCTTCCAGAGGCTTGCGCTGCAGACGAGAAGAAGGACTTGTACCACGAAGGGCCCTACACAGCCCCCCATGGGCTGGTCACGGACCACGATGGTGGCACGCCAGGAAAGGTGGACACAGGAAACTGGGAACTGGTTGCAGAGGTGAAGACGAAGGCATCAGGACCAATACATTGGGAATACGAAACATCTGGAACAACAGGACTCAGGAACAGAACCACAGAACATCAGGACATGGAGCATCAGGACATGGAACAGGCGACAAAGGAGCTCCGATGAAGAACGAGACCAGGAACATTTGAACGAGGAGACCAGGAGCACAGAACGAAGCCATCTAGACAAATGAAGACCACGGAGGACCTGGGCCGGCACAGAAGAACATTGACAACCATGAAGTCCAGTCCGAAGGCCTTAAGGAACAGGAACTGAGCCCTTTTATAGGGCTGAAGCAGGAAGTGAGCAGATGAGGACTTCCAGTAGGGCTGCGGGCCTTTCCTGCTGCTGGCCCTTTAAATAGATTGAAGAGGCATGTGCTGGCGCCTAGAGGAGGGCCCAGGGAAGAAGCAGGACCATGGACAGTGGCATCCCTGCCGCACAGATGAAGGAGGGAGCAGGCAGGCATCAAGAGCGGCCTCCAGGCCGCAAGATGGCGTCGGCCGCGGAGCCCAAGCAGCACAGGCCGCTAAGAGGACTCCCAGAGGACCACTGGGCCACAAAGAAGAATTTGTCGGTGGCTTCCTGTCGCACAGATGGAGAGGTCCTGGCAGCAGCTGAGGGCCGCGAAGATGGAGGTGGCAGCGGCGGCTCACAAGCCGCGAAGAAGAACAGACATCAGCGGCCCCTCCTGCCACAAAGAAATGGCATTGGCAGCCGGGCCGTGGGAAGCAGCAGCAGCGGTGCTGCCGGGAAGGCCTGCTCATGGGATGGGCTCCGCGAGCAGGATCATAACACTTTTGGAGGCACAGGAAGATTGGGAGTGCTATCAACCCCTAAAGCGGAATTTGCAAGATTTTGCAGAGGTTGGGGAGGGAGACCACTAAACCACCAACCACAGAGCAATTTCCACTACACCTGGGGGGAAGGGGTGGCTGAGGGGGATCCTCAAATGTATTCATGTGCTGCAGTTTGCATAAACTTTTGCTTTCTGAGCACAGCCTGAAAAATAACTTCATCTCTTGAGGTGTAGTTAATAATTTTGCAAAACAATCCCACAAACCTTGTTTGCATGCTCTACTTTGCAAAATTGCATGATAATGAACTACTTTACATGACTTTGCATCACAGCAACTCATTACCTGGGAATTCAAGTAAACTTTTACATGTAATGAACTATGCTCAAACGTTTACTACTGAAAAGCAGATATTTCTGAAATATTTTAGCAAAATGGGCTGTTGTCATACTTTTACATTTTTGAGCATTTGTGGGTGTTTAGTGAAATTTTAAGCAATATTTTAAAATGTATGCACTGAAATAAATCAAAACTAAATCCTGCAAAGACCAAGGCTTGTGGTAAAAAAGCATCACCCAATGAGGTCAGGCCTTCACTAATACTGGATGAGGTCCTGCTCATCTAGAGTACACAGCTATTCATTTTAGGAGTCATCTTTTACTCCAGTCTGAGCATGGAATCCCAAATTTCTAATGTCTGTAAATGTTCAGTTATGATTAGTCTATCAGGTGAGCTTATTTTTAAATGTAAGGAACCCAATGGTTCCTCACCATTAACCACATGCCCCCACTAGGGGGGGCACATATGTTACAAGAGAAAGCAGGAGGAAAACATGCTTTAGACAGACCCCCAATAGATAGCAGTACAGAAATAATAAAAGCAGAGGCTCAGAATGTTCCATGCAAGTAGTCAGAGGACTACCAGGTTATACATGAGTAAACCCTATTTTTGGAACAAATTCTAGTATGGATTGCCATTATTTCAAAACTATTGTAATGTCAAAATATCCCGAATGGCCCTGAAGCAACGCTTCTCCCCTGCTGGCAGAACTCCAGGGAGCCCCATGGGATGCACGATGATCCAGCAGCTCCCAGAAATGTCCCCACTTCTCCAGTAAGGATTTGCAAGGATATGGTTATATAAATAATAAGGATTTGGTTAATTCCTTATTACCAAATTGCTATAACTCAGAATACCTAAAATTATCATCTATTAAGATACATAAGCTTCAGCTCATACAAAATATTGCAGGTCATCTTTTGATTGGATTAAATGCTAGAACTCAAATGAAATTACTCCTTTTCTGATTTTGTTTTGGGTATAGTTCAAGATACTTATGATAGGTCTGAGAGCATCATATAACTCTTGAGCTGCTATAACTGAAAGATCGATTAAGACTATATACTGTAAGGATCAATCAGATACCTTAGATCAGCAGAAGAAACATTTCTTCAGCTGCCAGCCCTTAATGAAATTAAATTACAGGGATCCTGAAATAAGGCATTTTCATATAATGCTCCAAAATTATGGAATCAGCTTACCCAAGGATTGTGCTTACCATAAGGAATACCATAGTTTTAGGGAATTGGTGAAGTCACAATGGTTTGCGTTAGCTTTCTATCACAATCCCATTTTACACTAGCCTGTTTTTATCTCCATGATCACATTTCAGTCACTAAAAATAATTATAATTGTCTAGCTTGTGGTGATTTGGGGGTACATTCCTGAGTTTTAAGCATCAAAGTGATTATTATTTCTTAGATTATTTTTAAGAAATAATTGTAAGGGCTGTAATGTTGTAGGTTTGATTTTTACGAGCCATGGTAATGAATCTTTTATCTGAATTGATTTTCAGAAATAATTTTAGGGTTAAAGAGTCATCTTATATTGTGCTGTGTCATTATCATTTGGTTCATGGAGTGTTCTAGTTTAAGAATTATTTAGTCCTGTTGTTTTAATTTGTACAGTGTCCTGTTCAATTCTAACAGCTAGTTTATGTTTTTAATTTTAGTAAGTTTGTAAAATGTAATGGTTATTGTATTTTGTGTTCTTTGTTCTGTTACAGTACCTTGTGCAAATCTTTGGAAAGGCAGTTTTAAATTTAAAATTTGATTGATTGATTAATTGAATCATTCCGGGATCTGCAACTGGGTCCTGTTTGGATGAATGATGCTATGTATTTATTTGGAGTTTATTTTAATGCCTTTCCAAACAAAGCAAAATGAGGTCAATTTTCAAAGGCTTTAGGAGCCTAGAAGTCAATTTTTAAAGGATTTTGATACCTAACATTGTGAGTTACGCTCCTAAATTGGCCCTTTGAAAATGTACTATTTATTTATGTATTTATTTATATATTTGTTTATTTATTAACATTTGTATACCATCATTCTGTAGACAATCATGGCAGTTCATAGCAAACAAAAAACAGAAATTACAGTCTAGGTACTTAAAAAAAAAAAGTTATTTCAATAAAACCTATCCTGAGTGCCTAGGATCCTAAATTTGGATCCTAAAATGTGGGTGGCTATGGGGGCAGAGTTAGGGCAGGGTTAAAAAAGGGACTTAATGCTGATTTTCAGCAATAAACATCAAACATAGTAACCTAAATCTAGGAAAATGAGCAGGCCAAAATTTTAGGTCCCTAAATTTAAGAGACATTTCAGTAAAATTGATATATTTCAGTTATAGGCAGCCTAGAGAATGAACATCTGAGCTGCTGATAAGGAAACAATGGGTAAATTGTTCCATTGAAGTTTACTTTTCAGGAAGTTCCATGTGTACAGATACCGTATATACTCAGGACTTTGTGAGTCTAAATCATTTCAGTGCCTCCAGTTTAGGAGATAAAAATAAAGAAGACATTTTAGAAGTCAGTTGCTTCCATCATCTTAATTTTAGAATTATTTCTGGCTGTCAAAATCCTTCCAAACTGATGCTTATAGAAACTCTGATGTGAGGTTACAGACTTGGAGTGGATCTCACCTGATCTGAAAATGTTTCTGGTTTTCACAAGCTATTTGAGATATCTGCCCACCCATAATAAGTGGCACATTTCAGCATATTCGAAATAGTCGGCTCAGTGACCATGACAAATTCTGACTTTTAAAAGCTATTCTTGTGTAACCCAGACCACTTTTTGGGTTACGAATAGGCCTTGCATGGTCTAGTGCAGTTAGAAAAATAGGGGAGTATCCATTCATGGACAACCCTCCCACTGGCGAAGCTGTAATGGATATCCTTGGTCCTGAGGATTTATAGCAGAGCTCTGCAATAGGCTCTGGGGGCAGTTTTATTTGGAAGGCAGAGAGAGAGGGTGTACTATCCTTAGCTGGATTTTGGGCCTACCTGGAGCCTCAGAAACCCTCCGAGACCCTCCAGTATAAGCTAAAGGGCCTCCACTGCTGTACTCTCCCCACGATGTGCAGAGTAGCTGCTCTGGGACTGAATTTTGGGATTTTGAACCTGTATTTAGAGGAGCCCTGCTGAAGGCCTGGGTCTTTCCAAAGCCCAGGGAATGGGGAACCCTAGGCTGAAGGCGCCCAGCGTTTAGGGAAGATCTGCCCAACAAAGGTGACGACCCATTGCAGTGGATTCCTAGCAGTTATCTAATTTGGGGACAAAGATTTGTTTTCCAACATCTGGAAGGAAGTGTTTTCTGCCCCTCTTCCTGCCCATCAAGGGGACTGCAAGAACTACAGTCCACCAGGATTCCTACCACCAGGGATCCCGTCAGAAGATTAATCTACTAACTGTGAGTAAGAGATCTACATTCAAGGGAGGACACCCATCTGGCGTCCACAAAGAGCCCTGAGGGATAGATACATTAACTCTGTTCCAAGATAGATTTTTGTGCCATCAGGAGGAATTTCCCATTCATCCAAGAGAGCCTGGCCCAGAGGGACCACTGCCCAATCTAATCCAGAAGTGTGGATCGATTCCTGGCCTGATAAAGACTAAGTTTTTTTAGAAATTGTTTTCATTAGAAGATGAACGGTAGTAATATTTAATTATTTTCAATTGTAGTTTAAAGTGATGTGGGATCGCGTGCATTTTGACGATACATGCATAATACACTTCTTTGAAGATAATACTTCAATGAGAGACAGAGAGGAAGATTGATGTTCATACGATAAAATTCATTTGCTTGATGAATCCAAGGGACAGACACCGTTTACATTGAATCTACTATATCCACATCATTTAATTTATGGAACTTCCCTGATGAAGCCTGCTAGTTGAGGCGAAACGAGAAATCTCGTCGGGAATAGTATATAATATGTTAGTGGATTTGTATGTATAAACAGAAGCGGTACACAATGTGTTAATATATGAATGAATTTACATTTATATAATTTGTTACATGATTTGAATGTTTAACAATTGAAGCACTTTAGAACTGTTGAAATATCATATGTGTAAAGGTATATGGATGCATTAGTAATTTGTATTTTATGAATGAATGGTGTGAATGTGATGAGTATGAGTGACATATGGTAATGTATGATTTTGCCATAAGATTTTAATAATTGTAGATGCACTTTAGGCCCACACACATTGTGGATATATGAATGTAAAAAATTGGTTGTATATTTAATAAAAAATAGTTGTGGCATTATATCATTGCCTAGTTCCCTCTGGTATGGTGATATATCTGATAAAGACTAATGCACAGATAGAGGAGAGAAGATCTGTAATTAAGAGAGAAACTGCAGAGACTCTGCTGCGTGATTTACCATATTGAATTGTGTAATTCAACAAAACTGTATCAGTAAAGCATTATTTTGGACACTTGCCTACATGGTCCAAATATGGTTTGTTTGGCACACAACACACAGCAGAATGAGGGAGCTCTATCACAGCTCACTGTTGACCCCGTACTGGGATCAAAGACGACTCCTTTCCACCCCTAGTCCAAAGGACCTACACCTTGGGACAGGAGGAGAAGTAAAAGCTAGCCAGGGTCCCTGCCCTGAAGAACTTACAAATAACTTTATGTCGCCCTCCTTACTCAACTTGTACATTAAGGAGGGGTTACACTTGGAAAAGCATTTCTATGCACTTCATAATTAAACTGCATGCTACAGAGGGATGTATACCAACTATTTTCTCCATATGTTTTCTAGATAGCAAATGTTAGTATCAAAATGACAGCATTTTCAGTTTCAGAGAACAATAGATAGAGCTATTTCCCAAGCAGACATTGAAAAACTCCTTATGTAATTCTTCTACATGTTTCTCTGGGACTAGGTAATCCTTTTTATTCATTCATTCATGAAATAGAAACACAAACATTTTCATATATTTATTTATTTATTTATTTATTTATTTAGGATTTTTATATACCGACATTCTCAATACAAATATCAAATCAGGTCGGTTTCCATAGAACAAAACTGTCGCGGTTAAGGCGTTACATTAAACAGAGTTTCTGAACATAAGAACATAAATATTAAATATTAAATAGACAACAATAACTCGTCAAAATAACGTGAATAAATGTAGGGAATAGCTAAAAAAAGAGGGTAGGCTAAATAGGGATATACAGTTAACAGAGAACAGTGTTGATGGGCAAAAAACATATAAGAGCTGCAGTCACATTACCTGCATAAAGAAGCATTTTTGGTAGTATGCTTTCAATTCCCCTAAATAAATATTGCCAGGGTAGCTCCAGTATCCCTAGCCAGCCCCGGGACTGGAAAGCCACTTCTTCCAAGGTGCACCCTCAGCACTGCTTGGCTAGCCAGTAAGGGCCACCAGTGTACTGGTAGTCATCTACCCTCCCTCCCCTGACCTGAGCATACCACTTCTATGATGCACTCGAGGCTGACTAGCCCTGCTGAATGGGCAATCAGACCCTTGATGACCTGTGCTACAGCACAAAGGGCATGCACCTAGAGCCACAAGGCCAAGCCTACTATTATAGAGAGATAGATATAGATAATACCATTATTTATATATATTTTTTTTTCTCTGTTGGCTCTGCTTTTCCCTGTTTTATAAATGCCATTCTGCTCGGCAATTGCTTCTTTATAAGCAGTTTTGCCATCACATAATACCAGTGTAAGTATTACTGAATGAATCTGCTAATACATTTCTACAACCATGTACATCCAGGCAAACTAGCTTTAATATCAGTCTGTTTTGACTGCACCTTTGTACAATAACTAGTGGTTTCTAACTGTTATGTTTCCCACAAGGTGCATCATAAATGGATCTATCAACAAGCTGTGCAGAAAATAAAAGGCCAGATTGTGCATGAAGGCCCAGAACCCTGAAGCATATCTTTGTGGCTGTTTGTCAATTTAAAGTTGACATTTTGCATGATTGTCACGCTAAAGTGACTTTGGAAATTCTTATTCACTTTTTGGACATAGCCTCATGTAATGACATCAGTGCGTCAATACACCACATTAAAAAATTCATTTTATTGCCCGTGGCTATCCAGTCTTATTGGAAAACATGACCAGCAACCAAAATCACATAGCAGGAAAACCAAAGGAATACATTTTTGACTGTGCCTAGATACATGTTTTCTTGTGATTGTCACATGAAAATGAACAATGTATTTGTGCAGCACTCATTCCTGTGGCATTCCCTCCAGCTCACGTAATTATGCCTCCTGCTCCTGGTGTACTTCTGCTCACATGGACATTCCTTCACTCACTATATATCCTTCTTCTCACACAGCCATTCCTCCTGCTAAAATGGATGAGGTCCTTAATTAGACACAGATCAAAAAGCAAAGCTAGCCAGATAAACTTTACCGGCTATCTTTGGAGGTAATTTCAATAGTGCAGCTGCACAATTGAATGTTAGCTGGTAATCTTAAAGATTGCCGGCTACCTTTAGGTCAGCTCTTTAGCACGACCAAACTTAGAGGGTTATTTACTAAAGCTTTATCACACGCAATAAGGCCATATCGCAGGCGAAAAGGACCTTTTCGCATGCGGTATAATGCAAATTAGGGGGAGGGGAGGAGTTGGCCGTGGCACTGCAGCCGGCGAATAGCACCACCTTTCATGGTGGCGCTATTCGCACAAAAGGCTGCAGCCTGCCGCACCGCGGCCGGTGAAATCACACTATCATGATGTAAATGGCTGCAGCCTTTCTCAGGCCGCCCCCCCCCCCCCCCCCCCTTCACCCTGGCCTGCCCCCTTTTCGCGGGACTCATCATTCCGCGAGAAATGATGAATCCAGCCCTTAGCTGGCTAAGTCATCCAGCTAACTCTGAATATCAAAATTAGCCAGTTAACCTAACCAGCTAATTCAGCTCCTCTCAGTTACACCTTCGGAACACCCCTAACATATCTGGCTAAATTCTAGCACCAAATTATTAGCCGGCTAGAATTTAACCAGATAAATGCCCAAATATTCACTAAGCTGGCTAAATGCTTTTGAATATGGACTTCAATATTCCTCCAGCCCCAGCTGTATTTCATCCTGCTCGTGTGGACTTTCCTCCTGATTTGATTCTCACAACAATGTAAACCGTATCTTAGCTCTTGCCCAACCAAAAAAAGTAATTTTCGTTATGTAGCGCAGTGGTTGGCAGAAGACAATGACAAACTACAGTAACACAGTATCCTGCCAAGAAAATCTTTTTCACTGTGGGTATGGCTATGATTTCCTAAGTCTGGCAGAGACAAGATACTTGCTACCACTCCCACCACTGAGGTGAACATAGTCATGACCCTTTCAATGTCTTCCTTTCTCTCTCTTTTTTTTTTTTTTTGATGCAGCAGTTTCCTCCTGCTCCTTTGTACTTTTAGCTCAATTGGAACCAGGGCTGGAATCTGGCCCCCATGAGCCTTCATTTGCAGCTACCTAGGGATATTTCCACTACTGTGTATCCCAACCCTCCCCCTCCCAATGAACGTAGTCTGGTCATTACAGTGATGGTCCTGGGCCGTCCGGAACCCAGCAATCATGGGCCCTGAAGCCGGTCATCAGGTATCACTCTTAAGTAATGGCCACAATTCCAACATCCTCAGGAGCTATGAACAACACTGCCTTTGCAGCATTTTGAGCCACAGTCATGGATGGATCAAAGGACCTTCCACATGACAATGCCATTAAGCCAGTGTTTCACTGCCCTATCCTGGAGGCACACGGGTCCAGTTGGATTTTCAGGATTGCCACGAGAGGCTTCTAGGAAAAGTAAAAGGTCATGGTATAGATGGCGATGTCTTTTCGTGGATTACAAACTGGGTAAAAGGAAATAGAGAGTAGGATTAAATGGACAATTTTCTCAGTGGAAGGGAGTGGGCAGTGGAGTGCCTCAGGGATCTGTAATGGGACCCTTACTTTTCAATATATTTATAAATGATCTAGAAAGAAATATGACGAGTGAGGTAATCAAATTTGCAGATGATACAAAATTGTTCAGAGTAGTTAAATCACAAGCAGATTGTGATAAATTGTAGGAAGACCTTGCAAGACTGGAAAATTGGGCATCGAAATAGCAGATGAAATTTAATGTGGATAAGTGCAAGGTGATGCATATAGGGAAAAATAACCCATGCTATAGTTACACAATGTTAGGTTCCATATTAGGTGCTACAACCCAAGAAAGAGTTCTAGGCATCAGAGTGGATAACACATTGAAATCGTCGGTTCAGTAATCTGTGGCAGTTAAAAAGCAAACAGAATGTTGGGAATTATTAGGAAGGGAATGGTGAATAAAATGAAAAATGTCATAATGCTTCTGTACCGCACCATGGTGAGACCGCACCTTGAATACTGTGTATAATTCTGGTCGCCGCATCTCAAAAAAGATATAGTTGCGATAGATAAGGTACAGAGAAGGGCGACCAAAATGATAAGTGTAATGGAACAGCTCCCTTATGAGGAAAGACTAAAGGGGTTAGGACTTTTCAGCCTGGAGAAGAGACAGTTGAGGGGGGATATGCTAGAGGTGTTTAAAATCATGAGAGGTCTAGAACGAGTAGAGTGAATCGGTTATTTAGTCTTTCAGATAATAGAAAGACTAGGGGGCACTCCATGAAGTTAGAATGTGGTACATTTAAAACTAATTAGAGAAAGTTCTTTTTCACTCAATGCACAATTAAACTCTGGAATTTGTTGCCAGAGGACGTGGTTAGTTCAGTTAGTATAGCTGTGTTTAAAAAAGGATTGGATAAGTTCTTGGTGGAGAAGTCCATTACCTGCTATTAATTGACTTAGAAAATAGCCACTGCCATTACTAGCAACGGTAATATGAAATGGACTTAGTTTTTGGGTACTTGCCAGGTTTCTTATGGCCTGGAT
This sequence comes from Rhinatrema bivittatum, assembly GCF_901001135.1. Taxonomy (NCBI): domain Eukaryota; kingdom Metazoa; phylum Chordata; class Amphibia; order Gymnophiona; family Rhinatrematidae; genus Rhinatrema; species Rhinatrema bivittatum. The sequence continues at coordinate 119,161,977 of NC_042619.1, forward strand.
TGGCCACTGTTGGAAACAGGATGCTGGGCTTGATGGACCCTTGGTCTGACCCAGTATGACATGTTCTTATGTTTTTATGTTCTTCTTAATATGCATGAGAGAGATTTGCATGCATTGGAGACTCAGCGTATGCAAATCTGTCTCATGCATGTTCATTAGAGATATTCTGAAAACCCAGCTGGCTAGGTATGCCTCCAGGAGACAGTTGGGAAACGCTGAGCTAAGTCACTGGGCCAAACCCTGTTCCTCTCTTTGTATACAATTAACACTTCTATAAAATTTTGTGAGAACCATACAATAAATAGTATTGTCACATTACATATTGTAACAGGAGAACAATTAATTCCCACAAAAGGATATACGCAGATTAGTTACATTCCTTGACAGGGCATGACATATTTTGAGTCCTGCGTTTCCTTCCCTCTTTCTCCATTTAGACAGTCTGCATATTGAAACCAAAGTTATTCTCCAGTAAAATGTGAAATAGTTCATACAACCAAAATAACTGGTACTTATGTAATCTTTTAACAAACATCTATCTCCATTCCCTTTCCCTGGCCACTCCCGAGATCCTTCCCTACCTCCTTAGACATTTTTATTAGAGATGTGAATTGGAACCGGTATCGGTTCGGATTCCTGTTCCAATTCACATCGTGAAATTTTTATCTTGCAGTCCGATCGGGTTTTTTTTATCGGCTGCGCCGGAGCCGATAACCAAAAAATACAGCCGACTCTTTAAAATGAGTTTGTTAGTATCCCCCCACCCTCCGGACCCCCACCCCAAAAAATTTTTAAATACCTGGTGGCCCAGCGAGGGTCCCGAGAGCATTCTCCCGTGCTCGGGCCGTCGGCTGCCAGTAAACAAAATGGCGCCGATGGCCCTTTGCCCTTAGCATGTGACAGGGTATCCGTGCCATTGGCCAGTCCCTGTCACATGGTAGGAGCAATGGTTGGCCGGCGCCATCTTTAAAAATGGCACGGGCCATCTAGTGCACCTACCATGTGACAGGAGCCGACCAATGGCACCGATAGCCCCTGTCACATGGTAAGAGCAGAGGGCCATCGGCGCCATTTTGATTAGTGGCAGCCGATGGCCCGAGCACGGGAGAATGCTCCCGAGACCCTCGCTGGACCACCAGGTATTTAAAAATGTTTTGGGGTGGGGTCCGGAGGGTGGGGAGATACTAACAAACTCATTTTAAAGGGTCAGATTGTGTTTTTAGGTTGTGTCCTTTCTTCCCGCTCCCCCCCCCATAATGATAAGAAAACCCACTAAATTAATCATGGGGTTTCCTATCGCTATCGGGGACCCCCCGATATCTGACGATATTGAAAATATTGGTTGATATTTTCAATCATCAGATAAATGATTCACATCCCTAATTTTTATACCTGTAAATAATATTCTGCTAATCTATTTGCATTCCTATAGCCCTGCTTAATTTTTCTTCTTTCTAACATTCAGTCAAGTCATTTGCATGCGTTGCTGCGGACTATAACTGGAACATTTTCCATCATCTATTCAAAAGTAATAATTAAAGAAGTGCCTAACTGCTTTTAAATGCTAAGCATTTTAACAAAGGAAGCACTACATTTTTAACAGTTACAGGTGAATTTTCAAAGGAGTTACTCGCATAAATGTAACATACTATTGTAGCAATTTTCAAAAGCCATTTGCTGAAGAAAAGTGCATTTACCACAGGTAAATCCTATGGGCATTTCAATGGCATATATTGTAGCAGTTTTCCAAAGCCCACTTATTCGAGTGAACCCAATTTTAAGCGTGTAAATGCTTTTAAAAAAATCAGGTCCTATTCCAGTCACGTGCTTCATTCGTAATAAACCATGTAAAATAAAAAATCTGGGCTACACAGGACACTGGAAATATGCACAGGGTTCAAATTAACTCTCAGTTTATCATGCTAGAATTCATAGTTTACAAGGATTTCTTTTTTTTTTTTTTGTCAAACATTTTGGACCCTATTCAGCAATAAACTTGAGTCCCTCATAAATCTGTTCAAGACTCAGTCAGGCCGATGCAAAACCATACGCTCAAACTAGCACAAAGGTTAACCAGCTGTTGGACGCACATCCATTTACCCATGATGCAATAAGGACATCAGCGTGCCCAAAACACGTGTCCAGACCAGAGCGTGGCTAATGGCGCTCATCACATGTAAATGCCATGTTGATGAGGCTATTAGCTATTACCCTCTGAGGTAAAAAATAACTGTACGCCTGACGCGCACATTTTAACCCAGTCCCAGAGCTGGTGTTACGTTTTGAGGAGCCCCAAAAGTTGATTAGGAAAGCAGACTTAATATCTGATATTAAGTCAGAGGAACCAGAGAAAAGCAGCATCATGAAAAAAAAATTTTTTTTTTAACTAGCGTCCATTTTTTTAACCCGATGCTGAGGAGGCACTAGAGACTCACAGTTTCCCCTAGCGTTTCCTTTTTAATGCAGCAGCTCATTAGCACACTGCATCATGCACCCGGGAGAGGTGGATGGGTGGGCGTTAGGAAAGCGGATGTTCATGGTCGAGCGTCCGTTTTTCCCATGCAGCTATTGCATTGGCCTGAATGACTTGTGCATGTGAAAAGCACACTGAGTTATCCAAATTTGTTAGTAGATAGACTTCCTAAAGATTTTTGCCATTGCCAGAAAAAGAAAGAAACCCTTCTAGCTTACCAATACTAACGTGAGTGATATGCTGCAGAGTGAGCATTTTACATCCCTCCTCTAGAGGGACCCTCACCTTAATTTTTATTTCACTGACTGATTAAAATGCCAGTTAATTCTGTTTTGTGCTGCAAATATATGAAAATGGCCCTCTTCCAGGCGACATTTAGAGTGAAACCTTGCCAGATCAACCCCTGGAGTCCACGTTTAGTGTCATCCGTCGGTTCTCTGACAGTATCCACATGCCACTCTGCACAGTCAGCGAGCAGGACTCTCTGCAGGGTGTGCGAGTTGGCATGGCAGACTCTCCAGGACTCCAAAATGTAGAGAGCAGGGGGATCCCTTAAGCTTGGGTACATATTATCTGATAGGGCTCCCCCCTCCCTGCTCATGGAAACATTTGGAAGGCATTATGCATCTCCCCCTCCCCCATGCCCCATGATTCATCCCTCTTTACTGTATAGTGGACAGAAGTTTGGAGAACCTCTAGCTCCTGCTTATCACGTCACCCCCACAATTTCCAGCGCTTGGTGTCTAGTATGTGCTGGAAATCCCCTACAGCCTAGCACTGGAGACAGGCAAGTTCTATACCTCCGAGGCTCTTTTGCTGCTGTGCTCTTTTTATAGCTTTCTTCCAGTTGCCTTTATCTTGCGAGTTAACTTGCTCTGCCTGCCCACGGAATTCTCAGTTTGATGAAAACCTCCTGTGGACAGCACTTGCGGCTCTGATCTCAGATTTGTAGACATAATATGGTCTGAGAAGACCCGTTTCTCCTTTGAGGTTCAAGCTTATCTCCCAGACTGGTTTACAGTACAGATTGCCCTGAGGATTTCCTTCTTCACACATGGAACTTTTGCCCTTCAGCCAAAATGTGATGAGAATGGGATCTTGGCCAAGGCTTCATCATTTAGAGGAAGTCAAGGAGGATGCATTCTGTGGATTTCACACACATGAGAATGAAAACTAATACTGAAGAGGGGGCTTGCCTTTCAAATAAACTACATTTTCCCTTTTCTTTCAGAGGTACATATCTTTTCTGGTGTTGTTCTTTTCACATTGATAACAGGGATTAAAACCACAGGGTAATTAGAAATAAAGACATGTTCACTGCTCAAGATTACAAAAAAAATCATTTGAAATCAAACGTAAACAGTATATGGAAATGTAACCAGTGTTCGCTTAGCAGCCAGACACCTCTGAATAGGCTGTTTTTCTAGTGCACCAATTTTTTTTTAATTTAGCCTTCAGTTGGGAAGATACTGCACTCTGTTCCTCAACATTAAAAAGTGCACTTTGTGCAATATATTCGATTGTTCCAAAGGACTCAAATTTATTTAGGAGTAGGTTGCATATCTTTATCTAACTATAATAAGGAGGAAAGTTGATCTACTCCTGCATTGTGGTATGCAATTTCAGCTCCACCCCTTCACTCCCTGTAGTCTCCAGCTCCACCCCATTCTCTAGCTCTGCCCCCTCTCTGTATGGAAATTGAGCACTGCCCCCTTTTCCCTGTACTTTCCAGGTTTGCCCCCACTCTCCAGCTCCAGCCCTCTCCGTATTGTCCAATCCACTCTCTATTACCACACATGGAAACTGAGCTCCGCCCCCTCTCTCTGGCTGTACTCTCCAGCTCTGCCCCCATACTCTCTCTCAATTGCTCAATCCTCTCTCTACTACCACACAGTACACTCAAGCTCTGCCCGCGTTTTTTTACTATCACGCATCTAGATTATGCACTTCCTGCACTTCACAGTATGTTCCTGTCTTTTGACTGGCTTTTACTACTTGTACTGTCATAACATTACAAACAGTTATAGCAATACAAGTTTATTCTGGCGATGGCCTTCCACTCTCCCATATTATTCTATATCTGATATACCATATTGTTATTAATATTCCAGACCTCTGGCTCAAACCAACATGAATACTTTTCTTCTTAGAAAAAAGGCTTCCCACCTGTGTCCTGCCCAAGAGATTAAATGTAATATGTCATGGTCTAGCCACCACCCTAATACACAAGAGTTCATGTTTAACATAAGAACGTATGAAATGCCATGCTGGGTCAGACCAAGGTCTATCAAGTCTAGCATCTTGTCTCCAATAGTGGCCAATCCCTAAAAGTAGATTCAGTTTCTTGCTGCTAGCTCTCTATATCAAGTGCTGGTCTTCCTCAGTCACCTCGTTAATAACTATTTATAGTCTTTTCTTTCATGATCTGTTACGAGCGCGCGCGGGCGCGGTCGTCGTAAGCGGGTGGTGGTGAGCCCTTGGGCCACGGCAGGACTCAAGGAGGAGCCCCAAGCCACACCGTGGGAGGTGAGCTGGGCAGGCATGGTGAGCCAGGCAGGCAGGAACAGAAGCAGGGAGTCCGACCCTCAGCCGGACCTGCATGCCCATGGTAGCCAACACGGGGAAGTTGACTAATGAATGGTCCTCCGACTGTTCCCGGCCCTTTCGGACCTGCCGCAGGGAACGGCAATGGGCAGCAGGCCGGACAGAGGCGAGGGCAGACAGAGTCCTTAAACAGAAGACATCAGACGGGGCAGAAGCAGGCTGAAGCAAGACGGAGACATCAGGACAAGGGCTGAAGCGAGACACAGGAAAGGTCCAGGCGAGCAGGAACTCCGATGCTGGGATACTCACATCCGAAGCCCCCTCGGCTGGCAGAAGCTCAAGAGCCCGTGGGACGAATCCCTCCTGTTGGGCACTCCAGGGCCCAACAGGACAGAAGGCTCAGGAACCAGACGAGGACGTAGGTCAAGGCAGAGACAGGAAGACATCCAGGCAAGGGCTGAAGCAGACACTGTAGACAAAGCTGGACGGAAACATGGCACTGTCCATCAGGGCGCCCTACTCAGCCCACCCGTGGGACTGAGTCGCGGACCACCCTGTCCCAGACGCGCCCTACACAGCCCAGGAAGGCTGGTCACGGTCCATGCTGAGAAGGAGGGTGCGGGGAAGACCCAGGCAAACAGGAACTCCGATGCTGGGATACTCACATCCGAAGTCCTTACGGCTGGCAGGCACAGGAACAAACATCTAGGCAGAGACACTGGACAGGGATCCATCAAAGCATATGATGATCACGGAAGACCTGGATCAGCAAGGATACAGACGACTGTAGGACCTGATCCGGAGGCCCTTTGCAAGTGAACAGAAAGTCCTTAAATACTGGAGGTAGAAGGCAACTCCCTGGGAGGAGCTTGCCAGGACCGCCCACCGCTGGTCCTATAACTAGGGTAGAGAGCTGCGGGCCAGCCCCTAGGGAAACGGGCGTGGCTGAAACCCAGGAAGTCCAAACGCAGAGGCATGCAAGCCACAGGCACAGCTAGGCCTCTCAGGCCCTGGAGCAAGTCCCGGATGGAACGTAGACGAGGCCCTGGCTTCAGAGTGGCCTCTGGAGGAAGGTAAGAGACCTCCTGTAGCGCAGCAGCAGGGGGGATCGCAACATGATCATCCATTTAGGGATGATAATCCTAAATGAAATCTACTCATGTATCCCATATCAAAAAAGGCAATGGTGAGTTCTGTCCACTGCAGTCCAGACAGCATTCTCAGTTTTACTGTAAAACCTGGAAAGCGATTAATAATAAATTTTATTTTATTTTTTTATAAATAAAATTATATATCCTAGGACTAACATAGTTCTCTGAGCACAGCCTCTCTAGAATAGCTGGGAAGATATCATCTTACACAGGACTCTCAAAGGGAACTTCAGATTCTTCAGACAATTTTCCAAAAATCTAACTATAGTGGAGGACTTGCGTTGAGAGACTCCTCCTCTTCCTGTTACCTCTTGCACCCTCTACTGGCAAAATCTATATACCAATCCAGAGGGGAAGACTGGGTTGTGCCATTCCCTTGAATAGCTGAATGGATTTCCATGAGTAAAGCTGTGCATTTTACAGAAGTATATCTGCAACTGTTTAACACTCCTTTTGGATAAAAATATCTTCAAAGGCATCATTGTTCATAATGTACAGCCCGTTTTATTTCTGTGTCTGTGTTTCACTGTTTTAGCTTTTCCATGAAAACAATTAGAAAGTATTCACTGGAATTATTCCCTATCTATAGCAATGTATTATTGTAAGTTCCCTATTCACTAACAGCAACACACAGCAATAAAACTGTGCTGTGCAGGATACAAAACACATGCACAAGAGCTCACTCAGCTAGAGTATTTCATTTATCATTTTAAGATTCAGATCTCAAAAACATCTTCTATTTTCTGTCCCAATTAACAATTCTAGTAGAACCCCTTACCCACCAATCCATTGGAGCCAAGCACAAAACCTAATCTAGCTAAGAGCTCCAGCTTTCATAAAATACACAGCACAGCCCAAGTTTAAGGCAACAGAGCCTCCTACTCATTCACGTTTGATCGAATCTGAGTGATACATCTCATGATTTCTACCACTTCGGTAGTAATCCATCTACTTCATTCACTCCAATGTTTTTCAAAATTGTTAGAAAAATATACTATATATTTTTTTTTTTTTTATTTTATAGAATTTCTGTTTTGACTTAATCTCATTTTTCCAGTCCACCAAAGGGCAGCCCAAAGCAGATTACAAGTCAAATCAATATATATAATTATAAGCAAACAAATAAATGATTATTGAATTGAAGAATAACCCAGTGGTTAGAATAGCTGTGAAGCAGGGAATCCTGGGTTCAAATCCTGATGATGCTCTTTGTGACTTTAGGCAAGGCACTTCACCTTACGCTGCCTCAGGTACAAACTTACAGCATCATTTACTAAGCTGTAGAAGACATTTGCCACACCATAAACACCTTAATGTAGTGATAACACACAGCATTTTAAATATCGCACATTATCTTCCCCGAGACCACAAGTACATTCAAAGCAGCTCATTACTAGATAATTTCATGTAAATAAAATAATACGGATTGCCTAAAAAATCACAAGCTGCATTATTTCCTGGAAAGTTAACTACAACTTTCCAGGAGCTGAACCTTTCACTGCAATTACTTATTATTTTAGTGCTCCTAGGTCAGTCATTTAAAGGGCCCTAGATGTCCAAAATAGCTCTTCCCCCAGTAATGCCAAAACCCCCAGGGGTCTGTCCAAACCCCCCTGTCCCATCATCCCCCTCACCCCATGAGACAGCCACAGTATCCAAAAATGTTTTAAACAAAATTAAGCCCCCAAGTGCAGACCTTGCCCTCTCCTCTAACCTCTCCCATTTTGAGTTGGGAAAAAGGCAGGTTCTCAGCACTGGTGCCATTTTGAAAAAAGGTAATGCCAGGCCTGGAGCTGTAGGGGAGATTCTGAGCTCCCACAGGGCTACCAGGGCTGTACTGGTAAGGACCAGGAAGGTCAAGGAGGTGGGTAATCTCTGGGAAGGTTATTTAACAAAAGGTTTGGGGAATGAGCAGGGCTTGTGTTGGTATTTGAGGTAGCTGTGGGTGGATCCTTGGTCCGGTGGCAGATGACCACGCCCCCAGAGGAAGATCCCGAGAGGGACCACCGGTCAGGCTCAGAGTATGGAGACAGACACACACTAGTTCTTTTATTAGACAGTATATGGAACCACTAGAGGTAGCAATAGTGAGCTGGTGTAATGAAACCGCTATCTGATGGGAGGAGCAATCAGATAGGAGTTAGCAATCTGATGTGTTCTCCATGAGGAGTTAGCAATCTGTAGTATCTAGGAGAGTTGTGGGTGGATCCTTGGACCAGTGGCAGATGACCACGCCCCCGGGGAAGACCCCGAGAGGGACCACCGGTCAGGCTCAGAGTATGGAGACAGACACACACTAGTTCTTTTATTAGACAGTATACTGAACCACCAGAGGTGGCAGTAGTGAGCTGGAATGCCCGGCTGGGCTGTAGCCCCTCAGAAGCTGGAACAGCGATCCCTGGAGGCTGAGCTGTAGAGAAACTGAAATATATTGAGTAGGCATCTAAAAAAAGATATAGTTGCGATGGAGAAGGTACAGAGAAGGGCAACCAAAATGATAAGGGGGATGGAACAGCTCCCCTATGGGGAAAGGCTGAAGAGGTTAGGACTGTTCAGCTTGGAGAAGAGACGGCTGAGGGGGGATATGATAGAGGTCTTTAAAATCATGAGAGGTCTTGAACGAGTAGATGTGAATCGGTTATTTACACTTTCGAATAATAGAAGGACTAGGGGGCATTCCATGAAGTTAGCAAGTAGCACATTTAAGACTAATTGGAGAAAATTCTTTTTCACTCAACGCACAATAAAGCTCTGGAATTTGTTGCTAGAGATTGTGGTTAGTGCAGTTAGTGTAGCTGGGTTCAAAAAAGGTTTGGATAAATTCTTGGAGGAGAAGTCCATTAACGGCTATTAATCAATTTTACTTAGGGAATAGCCACTGCTATTAATTGCATCAGTAGCATGGGATCTTCTTAGTGTTTGGGTAATTGCCAGGTTCTTGTGGCCTGGTTTGGCCTCTGTTGGAAACAGGATGCTGGGCTTGATGGACCCTTGGTCTGACCCAGCATGGCAATTTCTTATGTTCTTATGTACAATAAACATTGTGATTTTATAGTATTGGATTACAAGAAACAAAGAGGTAAGGAGGTCTAGCATAACTGAAATAAAATGCAAATCATTTATATTTACATAGGACATTGGTAGCATGAAGGGAAACCAATGTATATGAATTGCGCTAAGCCATAATCATATTAAGAGGCGAGGAGAAGGAGGAGAAAAAATTATAATGGGCGCAAGGTAGAATGAAGGAAGAAAAGAAAGGAAGACTAAGACTGCAAAGCATGTTTAACACATGTTTAGGGGCCACTTGGCAATTCTGTTGCCAAGTGGCCTCTAAACATTATTCTGTTCATAGTTGTTTCACAACAACTATGAACAGAATAATATCCAACAATTAAAAACTCATAAAAAAAATTTTTAAATTCTCCAAACACCAATAAAATATTTCAAAACAGCAGATACATCATAATATTCAGTAATTAAAATGGCAGTCAATCAAGAAAAATAAACTTAAAAAGCCACCTTTACTAACCCCCTCCAGCAGCTCTCCTACTCCTTTTCCATGCAGGCCAGTAGCACACACCAGAAGTAGTAGTGGCTGAAGCTCTGTACTCATGGTCCTCTTCCTTTGTGCCCACAACCAGTCTCTCTGTCTCTCTCTCACACACACACATACCAGTTACACCCCCAGGACCAGTTTCTTTCACACACCAATCATCTCCTGACCAGTCTTTCTCTTACATACACACCAGTCACCTTCCCAATCAGTCTCTCTCTCTCTCTCAAGCACGCACACACACACACACCCCACAGGCTTCCCACTTCCATGTTTTATCTTACATATACAGGCTTCTCATTCCCATGCTGTGTCTCACCCACACACAGGTTTCTATCTCCTATGCTAGCTCTCGCTACATGCACAGGCTTCTCATTCCCATAATCACTTTCTCTCTCACACGCACACATACCAGTCACACTCGCATACCAGTTTCTGTCAGTCACACACCAACCATCTCCTGACCAATCTTTCTCTTACACACATACACACACACCAGTCACCTTCCCGAACAGTCTCTCTCTCTCTCATGCACACACACACACACACACCCAGGCTTCCCACTCCCATGTTCTATCTTACATATACAGGCTTCTCACTCCCATGCTGTATCTCACACACACCCATGTTTCTCACTCCTATGCTAGCTCTCTCCACATGCACAGGCTTCTCATTCCCATAATCACTTTCTCTCTCACACACACACACTCCAGTCATCTCCCTGACCAGTCACTTCCATTGTCTCTCCTATATACACACATCACCTCTCTGACCAGTTTCTCTCAATCACACACATGCTCTCTCTCATACACTTTACATAGATGATCTCAATCAAATGCTCTCATTTACACACAGGCTCTGTCACAGTTACACATACACACTCTCAATCACACATACATTCTCTCACTTACAGACAGGCTGGCTGTCTGTCTCTCTCTCTCATTTCCTGCCCCCCCCCCCCCCCCCCCCGAGCACAAATGGTAGCTGCTGCAGCCTCCTCCTCTAGACCCCGCAGGCCAAGAAAGAAGAATCCCATAGGCCACGGACGGCTAATTCTGCTGTCTACTGTGCCAATTTCTGGCTGCTTCTGATTTTGCTTCGGGCCCACGCTGCTGCTCGGGGCCGCCGCTGCCGCCGCCACTTTTCCATGCAGCATGGCTCTTTCTTCGTCCCGTGCATCCCCACTGTACATCACTTCCTATTCCAGGCCAGGGGAGACAGGTGCGGGAAGAAGAAAAGGCCCAGCCACAGTTGCCAGCCTCAACTAACACTGCTGCCGTTCCCATCCAGGCTTGAATGTGCTGATAGCCAGGGCGGCAACGGCAGCAGTGGAAGAATGTCTGCCTCTTGCTCGGTGAAGGAAGAGGGGGGGAAGAGCAGCGGGACACCGGTAGCACGCGACACACCTGCTGCTACTTGTCGCAACACACCGGTTGAGAAGCGCTGCTCTAGTCTAACCCAAAAGACAGGAACAACACCTCAAAGTCTTTTCTGAATCAGTCAAACAAAAAGGTTACAACACTAAAGTCATCTTCAGGAAGCCTGCATCTTCATTTAAAACACCCAGGACAAATCTACTGCAATACAAAGAAAAGAAAACCACAGAGTGAGTACCCCTCACAGTTACAAAGAAGCCAGAGCTGGAAAAACAGAAAAATCGTAAGATCCTGCTCCATTGTTACTGGCCTTCCAGCAACCACCTAACCTGAAGAGATAATTAGTAAAAAGCAAGTTTGTAACCAAAACTCAGTAAGGAAAAAATGTCACAAATGCCAGCAATATATCATGCTGTAAATTATTCCAGCATATATATCACAGGACTCCACATTTACCCACATGGGAAAGACTTTCAGCATATGTGGAGCCTATTCATACTCCTCCTGTAATGTAGAATATTATTCAGTGCAGAAAATGTGAAGAGGGATGCTACACTGGCAAGACGTTAAAGACAGGAATAAACGTATGCAGACCCAAACCAACAAAAAGAGCATGCTCCGTGGGGAAACATTTTTGTGGACCAGACAACTGCATCACTGAGCTTGTGATCAGGATACTAAAAGGTAAATGCAGAACAAACCAGGAACTTCATATATTTGAAGTTAAAATGCTGAAATACTTTGAGAAACATTCACATAAAAGGAATTAACTGAGAATTGTCACCTTCTTATCACCCTAACACATCAAACATCCTCTTCCCCTTCTCCTTCCTCTTCACAAATACTATTGTAATGTATTGTACACTTGCCAGGAAATATAGGTGAATGTCGTCTTTTGCTCATTCCACTCGAACCTGAGGAAGGGAGTATAAATTACTGAAAACTAGTTAAAAAAATTATTCTGTTAAACTAATAAAAAAGGTATCACCTTATTACTTCTTTGGTTTATTAATCTTTATTTCTGTGCAGCCAATGGCAACCATACAGATATGTGTTTGTCTAGTGTTGGTCTGCATTGTTGTGTTATTTTGTTTTAGTTTTATTGTATATCACCTTGGGCAATTGCTTGGGAAACCAGGGAAGCAGTAAATACATTAGATTGATGAATTAATTAATTGGCTCCCTTAACCCTGGAAGAGTGTGTACCAACCGTCAAGCAGAGCACTGTGTTATGCCAGGAGTAGATGCTTCCTCTGTCTGCTAGCATGTTGCCCATGGTCTCCTCTGCAGAAGCTCCATCCAGTTTACGGATAACCCTGTGTTTACCATCTCTGAAGAGTAATTCCATGGTTTCCCTCAGGTAACCTGCTATGCGATCAAGTTATTAGAAAAGAAGCTCTGTCTGTACCTTGTCATTCACTGTTTCTGATATTTTTAATGGAAATCAGATGGATATTTCATAGATTTTGCCAGAACAATATACTCACCCATAGTTGAAATCCCTCTTTTTGTGTTCTGAGTATATTCATGGGAGCTAGAAACAATATTACCTCTAATTTTTGAAAGGCTGCATCTACAAAAATGTTCTTTTGTGAAATTTGCTATAAAGTTGAGTTCAAATGTGTGCACTATGAGCCAGTATAATGCAAATTATATCAGGATTTCTTGTGCACACTATGTTTTGCTTTGTGCACAAGGTTCGTGAGCTGTGTGTATGCACATGCCCACAGCTTAGAGGGAATAGTGGCTGGAACGTCATTGCACTATTCCACCAAACATCCTTTCACCTGCAGTCCAGACCAACTTTTAAAGGACACTCTGCTTTCCTCCTATCACCTAGGAGCATTTCCTTAAGGAGGATCATTACATTAATGACACCTAAAATTATTTACTCCTAGGATTACACAGGTACAATGAATCATTGCCTCAAAGAGCTCACAATTTAAATGTGTATCTGAGGCATGATCAGATAAATAAATTTCCCAAAGTCACACCAAATAGCAATGGCAGAAGCAGGAATTGAGCTCTGTTGTCATAATTTTAGCCTAATACACTAATCACTAAGCCACGCCCTCTACCATTAAGCCACTTATGTTTTTTTGCATTGAGTATATGACTGCTGGCTCCTGTAGCACATTATGGTATGAGTCTCTTGATATCCGAATCTCTTGTGTCATTCACTAACACACATTAGCTCTGTAACTAGTGTAAATAGAACTAGAAATAGCTGTAAACCCAAAATCATTTTCAGAAGGTTTTTCACTAGGCCTCAGCAGGTGACTCAGCAGCCATGCTGCTCACTACCATGCAGAAGACCTGGGCCCAGCGATTGTTCCTCATGTCAGCCGGGTCTGAGGACATTATAAAACAACATTCACTGCCCCTGGAGGGCTAGAGGAAAGAGTCTCAGACATTGCACAATGGCGACACCTACTGGCCAGACTCAGAATGCCCTAGGGCTGGGTTCCAGAGAGATTTGTATTCTGTGGCCCCCGCCCAAGGGCTGTCACTGTAATGTCTGGGCTAGATAGGTATTATAAAAAAACATAGGGGGAAAAGCCCTGGGTAATTATGAATAGAAGACTCATTGTGCCTTCTTTTCATAATGGTATCCAACTTTGTATTGACATAACAGCAGACCAAAATTCTCACATCACTAATCTCAACAATTGCCTCTCAGCATTAGCCCATTGGCTCGATATACCTAAACTCTGACTTAACCCTTCCAAATCAGAATTAATTTGGTTGAGCCGACAGGGTTACCCCCTACCCTCTCTATCATCTCTTGCAAATACCCTCCTCCAGCCAAATGAATCAGTCCAAAGCCTGGAGGTCCAACTGGACCCTAGTCTATCAATGTCATCCCATATCCCCAAAGTAGTGAGACCGTCCTGCCTGCTCCTCTATCAGATCAAACAACTACGGAGCTACTTCAATCACTAAAACTTGGCTTCAATCATTCATGCTTTAATCACTATTGCAACTCCCTATTGAATGGAGTCTCCGTAATTAACATGAAATTGTTACAGCGTGTGCAAAACACTGCAGCCAGACTTTTGGTAGGCGGCAAAACATCTGATCACATAAGGGCCATTCTATATAAACTACACTGGCTCCTAGTGGAAGCCAAGATTATATTCAAGATCCTCTGATTCACATATACGTGTGTGAACAAACTGGCCCCGGAATATCTCTCACAGCTCCTAACACCCTACATTCCCCCTAGAGAGCTTCGTTCCTCACAAATGGCATTTCTTAAGAAACCCCACACCCCCACACACCCCATCCCCCATCCCGTCTGCTGCTAAACTGTCCAGCACAAGGCAGAGAGCCTTTAGCTGCTACACTCCTAAACTATGGAATGAGGTAGCATGGCACATTCGCCTTGAAGCATGCTACCTCACCTGCCGTAAAAAAGCTAAAGCATGGCCGTTTAACCAGACCTTCCATCAGTTTGAGTAAAAAAATAACCTATCGACCACCTAGAACCCTGCCTTTTGAAGAAATATGTCATAGTTCAGTCTGTACTGGTGAAACCATTCATCGTGTACTAAATACATCCACCCATGTTCTGCTTGTTGCATTGGCCTAACCTATAATTTCTAATCCTTGTGAAGACTGGCCTGATTAATGGATCATCAAATACCTTTGTTGGAACTATCGCCACATATGACTACAGTTCAAGCGTTTGTTTTGGGTGTGCTTATGTTCATGTTCCCATTTAATTCTATGGTTCAAGTTCCCTTTTATCTTATTGTTATATTATCTGTTATCAGACTATTTTTTTAAATGTACATTTGACTTTACCTGTTTTGAATACTATACCGGTGATAGTTTTTTCTCTTGCTAACATAATGGTTTGTTGCCCTCCATATAGTTCATGTTGTTCTTCATTTTAGTATTTTCCACCTAAATCGTCCCATTCATTGTCTATGTTACCGCTTCATCTCTGCATTTTCTCTCCTATTAATACACACTGTCTAGTGATTAGAAGACTCATGACCATCTACTAGGAGATTAGATACTTTCCCCATCTGTGATGCACCAGGTTTAATAATACCTGTACTGCTTGTGGATTTTGTTACCTGTTACTAGAGGTACACCCCTGAAAGGAGTGCAGAATTTTTCCTACTCCTAGCTGCAACTGAAGTTGGAATGACACAAGCAACATGTAGCAAAATGAAATACCCCACCAGTAGCACCTCCCTCTTCACTGCAATTTAATGGATGGCTTAGACTTAGAGTAAATATCCATCCAACTCTTCTCCTTGATTGATGGATGACAATTTCTCTGGTGTTTGAGACTTTGTTCACATTGTATCATGTTGCTTTTAGTTTTAGTATGTGTCAACCAACTTGTCCTTACGAATCCTTATACATTCATTTTCAGATTGTAAAGCTGCAAAAATTAAATCCGTGAGCCTTCATGATTTCTTTGTAGCCACTGATAGCAGTGGCTCCTCCCTCTGCTACTCCCTGATCCTCTTCTGACACTATTATTATCTTCCTATAGCTTCTACTTTCTTCCCCACTAAGAAAATACAGAAAGTCAAGTTCTCCTTAAGTAAATTATTTTGCAAAAATTCACTGCTTTTCTCTATTTTCCAGAAATTGTTTTCATTTGATTATATGGGAAAAGTTTATACTAAGAGCCTGAGAGGGCAATATTCAAAGTGATTTACATGGATAAAACAATGCTTTACTGCCCACCCTTATGTGCGGGTAAGTTTACTCATAACTGGTAGCGGCATTCCTGGAGGCGAAGTTGGGGCAGAGTTTGGAAATAGGTGTATATTATTTGCAATTTCAGACACATGCGCATATTTTTAATTGGAAAATGTGCTCGCACAAATAGCGAGTGCAGATTTTTCCCTTAGGCAATTTTTAAAGGAAAGCTATTTCCTTTTGAGAATAAATGCAAAGTCCATGGACAAAATGTCCGTGTTTGTCTTCTGTAAATTATTTCCTTTTTGATTTTTTTCCCTTAAGTCTTTTGGAGTCAATTTTAAAAGGTGCGCTTGCACGTCCATGTGCATGCGGTGCCAGGCATGCGCACATAGATGTGATGATCGTATAACATGCGCGCGTCAGCAGCGTGTTGTAAAATACGTGCACGCGGGATTTTCATGTCCACGCACGCATGCATGGGCGGATGGCCTGCTCCACACGCAGGGGAAGGGATTTTAGAATAATACACGCAGCAATGTGAGTAGGGCTTCCCCAGTTCCCTCCCAGTCCACCTCAATAAAGGAGCGGACTGGGAGGGAACTTCCTTACCCCTAACCTTATCCTTCTTCTCTCTTCCCCTCTCCTCCCTGACCCCCTAAACTAACCCTACTTATCCCCATTTTTTTTATTTTTGTACTTACTGCTCCTCTGGAGCAGAAGTAAACTCCGCGCGCTGGCTAGCTGCCGGCGCACACTTCCCTGGGTCAGTATCTAATGGCACTGTCCCGGCCCGCCTCCCTGCTGAGCCAAGTGTTCAGCTCAAATCCTCCCCCCCCCCCCCCCCCCACCCCATGTATACCAACACAAAAAGCACTAGGCCTGGGTCACAATAGTAGCGCATCACAAGCCAGGCTGAAAATTTACATTTTCAAGATACCAGGAGGATGGGAAGGTTTAGGTTGAGATGAGTGGAGTGAGAGGAGCAATGGAGGGATAATTTGGGTGCAGAAAACCCACATAAATCATATTTTACATGCATATATCCCAAATAAAGGGAGGAGGAATAGACTAGTGGTTAGAGCAGTGGACTATGAACCAGGAGACAGGCTTCAAGTCCCACTGTCACTCCTTGTGACCTTGGGCAAGTCACATTACCCTCTAGTGCCCCAGGTACAAAAACTTAGATTGTAAGCCCTCTGGGGATAGAGAAATATCTACAGTACCTGAATGTAAAGCAATGTGATATCTCAATTGAATGTTGGTACATAAAAATAATAAATAAATACAGGACCCTAGGCTCATGGAATAACACTGGCCACAGAAACTTTCCTCCATCTCTGACCAGGACTTACATTTCCAGCATTAAGACAACATGGACAAATGTATACTAGAAATTCTGTCAGTCAAGACCGCAAGTTTAGCATTAACTCAAAAGTGAGCCTTTTCTGTTGCAGGCCCGATCCTGTGGAACTCCCTTCCCAAACAAATCCGTTTAACTGCAAATACCAAAGAATTTAAGAAAATTTTGAAAACTTACCTTTTTACTATTGCCTACAACACGCAATAACTATTATTTTCCACTCCTGAGATTATATTGTTTTCCAGACTAAATTTTACTGTAAATGTGATGTATTTTACAACTGCTTGTTTGTCATTGATTTATGAATGTTTTACTGTAAACCGCTTAGACGGTCAGATTACTGTCCTATTTTGCGGTATATAAAAACTTTTAAATAAATAAATGAGTTAAGTCTATGCACCAGTCTGTATTAGGAAGTAATAGCTAATGCCTTGATTAACATGGGATTTGCATGGAGGAGTGCTAAACAGTGCTTCCCAGGGGTGTGTACCTTTGGACCTGATCAGCTGTGCCAGAGAAAAGTCACCACTGCCTGAGGCTCAGATCCAGACCAGCTCCCGGGCTCTGCTCTTAGCATCTCTCAGCAACAAGAGACAACAGCGGTGGCTTGAACTTGTAGTAACTCCTGAAGGAGAACACATGCAATCATGCATGCCTGTTCTTCATAGCTACAGCTTAAGCCCCAGAGTATGGTACCTGATGGGCAGCATGAAGGACACAGAGAGCAGAAACCTACTTTGTGCAGCACACTCACATTGCACATGGCACCTCCTTGTCTCCCAAGTCTTTGAGTCCTTCCAGCTTGGGTTTTGGCCTCAGGCTGAGCGCTGGATGTGACTGTTGGGAGCAGAGGCAGCCGAGGAGCTCTGACAGCCACGTGTGGCAGCCAAGGCAACTAACTTGGCTCCCTGCACCACACTGACTTCTCCCCTTTTCCTGCACTTGTATATAGAGGGACCTGCTCCACAGTGAAGGATTACTGTGTGTCTCCGCCCCCCTCTCGCTCTTTGTTTTAAAATTCGGAAGAGGGACTGGTGGGGCTTTAAGAGTTTCCTTAGGTTTTCTTTGGACAACATGAGTCCTTTCCATGTCAGCACTGCCTACCCCGTGGAAGCTGGTGTGGCCTGGGTGTGGAAAGGATGGGAAACACCGTGCTAAGTAGTTGCATGCATTTTTACTCAGGTTTGCGTGTACTTTTTTTGTGCATAAAATTCTTTGCCATAGCAGGAGTAAAGTTCTACGCACCAAAAAAATGTGCTCAGAACCACATGCGGACATGTGCGCACCTTATTACATCGGGGCCTAAATCAAGGAACAGCACAATCCAGTATACCCCTCAGGTCTGTGGCTCACCAGCAGAGGGGTGTAGTGTAGGGAGACCAAGACAGGACCTTTCCAGTTTATGGAGAGTGAAGAAAGGGGGATCTAAATGATGTGTCTTTCTCTAGTGCAGAGAAGCAAAGAGGGCAATTTCCAGGGGTGAAACAGTGTTTTATTCATGAAAATAGGCACTTTGGCAATTGCATCCCCTCTCTGCACATAGTGCCAGTACACGCATCCTATTACATGCAGAGAGAGGAGGCATTCCTGGGGTCGGAGTCATAGGGGGGGGGTTAGCATTCACGCGCATGCCCCCACCTGTGAGTCGCTGCATAATTTCCGCTGGAAAGTACCTGCACAAATAGCAGGGGCAGGTCGGTGCGCTGGCTTTTACTGACCCAATTTTCAAAGAGAGCATTTTCCCAATGAAAGTTTGGCTCGAAGTCTGAGGGTAAAAAGCACCGGCAGACCTCACTTCCGCCCGCAGTTTGCAAGCTGCCCTCAAGGTGGAACTTGGATTCCAGTTGGAGAGTGGCTGGACGAATCTGTCTCCCCAGGCAGTTATCTCCGCAGCAGCAGGGACATCAGAGGCTGCCATGTGGCTTGAAATTATTAAAGCACTGAACCAGCCGGATGTCAGAATTGTGAGCAGGCTCCATATGGGGAAAGCTGTTCCAAATCGGACCCGAAGAGTTTCCCTGTGGGAAAGAGAAGGGGATTTTTCCAGTGGTGGGCTGAAGAGGCCAGCTTGTTTGAAGTAACTGAGTGGGTAGGAGCCCACTGGGAGTCCTTGACTGGGGAGGATGAAACCTTCTGGCTTGCTTAACAACCAGTGTTAACGTTGTGGTGAAGATCATAAGGAGTGGGACTTCTGTACCTTAGAACATTTTGAGAGAGGAAGCATCTTGTTTTGATTAAAGCCTGCTGTTCCGCATTGAAAATGAGTCAATAGGGACAGTTTGCCCTTTAATGCAGAGGAGCAAGCAAAGAGGAACAAATAATACTAACTGCCCTGATGTAAAATTATTGCAAACTGATCGCTGTAGTCATTTATTACAACTTCTACTTTGAAAATAAAGATTTGCACCTGTGTGCGCAAACATTACTATATGGGGTAAAGAAGGAATTTAAGCTAAAGAGTTTTATTGAAGTTAAAATTTATGTAAAACTGGTTAGCCTCAAACCTGCCTAGAGAAACCAGACTACGGCACATATATGACTAGCGGTGAGAGAGAATGTCTGCCTTCATTCCTCCAATTCCAGGGAAAATGGCTTGTCTTCTTGCAATCCGAGGTCCCTGTTCTGATCTCTTACTGGTAAACATCAAGGAATAGTATAAGCAAGTTAATATATGCAGTGTTTGACAATA
Source organism: Rhinatrema bivittatum (assembly GCF_901001135.1). Lineage (NCBI taxonomy): Eukaryota > Metazoa > Chordata > Amphibia > Gymnophiona > Rhinatrematidae > Rhinatrema > Rhinatrema bivittatum. The sequence goes on from NC_042619.1 coordinate 119,181,794, forward strand.
TACTCTGCAAATACACTCCACAGTGTGAAAGTGAGTGTTTAGTAAAAAAAAAAAAAAAAGTGTCCATGCCTTTCTCTGTTTTTTCAGTAAGTGAAAAAGTAGAACCCAGCTAGCTATTGCTTGTATAAACTTTGGTACTGTGGCTTGCATGCACTGTTAGTTTTCAAAGAGTAAAAATAAAAAAAAATAAAAAATCCCCTCATCAATATGAAATTAAAGGAGAATGTGCATATGTAATTGGCCCATGTGAAATAGTAGCTGCTGTATAATTACAGAACCCGTTGCAGTTTGATGGATGTAGTCATTAGGAGTACAGTAATTAGTACCAGCCTGTCTACTTTTAACCATTGTTCAGTGACACATATGCCTGCCAGTGCATTATATCTGCGCACAGATGCAATACAGCAGTCTTACATGCCTACATTACTGCCTCATAGGAAACCAGCTATTTTTTATTAAGAAATATAATTCCAGAAAACAAGATGGACAAGTTTAATATACTTACAGTAGGAATGCCTCTGACTCACTACAAGACAGAAATTTACAGTGAGCTAGAGGTTTGCAGGATGGTTTTTTTTTTTAAGTGCTTTACTGGGATCAGCAAAGTTTTTAAAAAATTGTATAAATGTATAATTTTGGCATATGAGAAAATGCTGGGAAGCAGTCCACAGCATTTCTTAACTTATCTTACTGCTATATTTTAAGATACCATAGGTCAAGCCACAAGCTGGGCATTATTTCAAAGGCACCTAACTGATGGTGGACCATGAGAAACATTTCTCTTGATCCTGCAAATTTCTATTTTGCATTGAACAGGAAACATCGCTGCTTTACTATGAATATTAACTTATCCCAAAGGCATATTTAACCAAAATGTCTAAGTTTGGGCTCAATTCAAACAATTTGAGGCCGGAAAGGAGGCTATGCCAAATAACTATTCAGGAAGGTCAGGAAAAGTTTTTAAAAACTTCTGTTCAAAGCTGAAGCAGAAGCTGCGCAGGATACCAAATAGTGGCAAATTGAAAAATGAGCGTATTAATGCAGCATTTCAGGCCTTCCCTCCTCCAAGCTACAACATGTATTAGCTGCATCATTACCCTATGTATGAGCCTGATCATCCTTTCTCAGACTTGCAGTGATTGGTCCCCTATAGAAAAAGGCAGGCAGACTATAATGAGCATGCTCATACCATAATATCAATGTAATCTAAGGCAAGAAGCCAAAAAACACCTGCCCACACTTCAGTCTGCGCAGCTCTCATGTGCATATTATCTGAAATATTTAGTTACCCGACTGGTCCAACAGAGTAGACCAGTCCTACCAAAGTCTGTGGCGCCTGCTCAAAGCAGTGATCTGCAAAATGGTTGTGACTACCAGGTCAGGTTGAATAGTGAAACTGCTGTTAGACTAGGTTTATATTCTGAAGACAGACAGCTGGAGCAGAATCATCCCTGTCCACTCCAAAGAGACTATGACATTGCCCTTGGGGTTCTCCAGTAACGCTCATCTGTTCTCCAGTATGTGAACATGCTCACAATAGAAAAGAGGGGAGATGTGAAGTAGAGCACACTGTTCAGTAGTTCAGTATATGTAACATTCAGCCAGAGACTGTGTTAATAGAGTTGTCAGCAGAGGTTACAGGGCACCAGAGGGCACTCTGGAAAATAATGACCAAGTTAACTGTTCCTGTTCAGACTGCATGGTCAAGTGTCTCTGGAATGGGGCTTGGCTATACATAAATGACCTGTACATAGCCATCTACAATGTGATCCCTCCACCACCACTACCATGCACACACACACATCTCAACAGAGACAGCAGATAACCCTGCCCCCTCCCCCACCTGACTTGCAAAAAGAGAGGTCCCACCAGACCCTTTACTCAAGGGTTGCCTCAGGTCCATAGGGCAGCAATGATGCTCAATTGCCCCTGCCCCTCTGGTGTCAGAATTCAAAATGGTACTGGTGGAGCAGGAACAGTTGGGCATCACTCCTTCTCCATGAACCTGAGGGAGCCCTTGGGTAAGGGGGGGATCTGGATGACCTGAGGGGGAGCAGTTTGTGTCAGACACAGGGCTACAGAGTGAGGGGTAGGATGGGGTGTCTTGCATTGGGGTTCTTTTTATAGGGGGATTGGTGCAAATGGGCTGAAAATTTGGCTACCAGCCCCTTTAAGCATTTCCATGCATTTCAGCTCATTAATATCTTCTTCGCATTGGGCCTCATTTTTGCTGCAATATCAGCAACGCTCACATGAGCATTATCAATAACATGCAATAACTTGGTTTTAACGCACATTAAACACTGAATTTGGCATTTGATGCATATTTCCATGTTAGCATGGCTTAGTAAATGGCTCCCAAGTGAGAAAGCTAAGGTCCACATACTTTATTGATGGGTCCAATGCATGCTGTTAGAGCATGAGTGACTCTTTTATGTTCAATATGTTTCTTAACATTTTCTCCCAGTAACAATTAATTCAACATTGACAACCATAAAGAAACAGGGTCAGATCAGCTCTCAGAACGACAACATACATGTGACATATATGTTAGCTCAAAAAAAAAATCCCTTCACTCTCTTCACCCTTGCTGTTGATTCGGAGCATGGACAAAAAGAAAACCGAATCCAGCCCTTCCAGATACCAGGGTTTTCCCTTCTGTCAGGAACTGGTTCACATCCAAAATGTCCAAAAACAGGAAAAAAAAATCCTTCAGTCTCAAAAATCTACTCCTTGGGACACCTCTACTGCCAAGCACAGAAAACCCTTTCTCCTGTCTCCTCCTGGTCAATCTATCCGGGGGACGGCAAAGACCCAAATCACATGCTGGGGGGGGGGGGGATTTTATAATCCCCAGAAACCTCCCACAAAAAGATGGGGATAGAGCAAAGGGTGAGTTCCAAAAATGCAAAAACTCCTCCCACTGCCTACGCTAGAAAAATGTAGGAGAATCTCAGTGACAGGCAAAGCTGGGTCACATTAGTTTGTATCATTTGATCCACGTTCTTCAGTGCTTGCTACTTCCTTCAACTTGACTCCATGGTGTGCGTGGGGAGAGGGCATGGTATCTATGTATGTGCTGTGGCATTGTTTCCTTTCTATGCTTTGAGCTTGGTCCACTGTTGCATGCAACAAAAAGGCAGAATGTTTTGTGTTTCTCTCCTGGGTGAGTGTCTCCAGAGTCCACACAGGTTTGTTTTGTGCATACCATGCACGTCAAAAAGAGAAGCTTCTTTCTGGAGTTCATAAGATGTAATATAATTAGGGCTTCTGATTTCAGGAATCAAATACAACCCTGATTTCTGAGGATGGTATATGCCAAAGTAGGAAGATACCGGCACCCTTCTCCTTCTTTCAATGGTGGAGCTGGCTTTGCATGACCACTGTCAAATATATTTTTCATGAGGACCATTGTGTTGCTGACGAACCTTGTGAAGTCTCAGCATGTCCCAATTGGAAGCAGGATCAGAGCATTGTGGTCTAACGGTGGGCCATAGCTTTCAGGAGGGGCTGACACCATGAGGCCTCTGGCACAGGCATCTCATTTTGGTTGTCTGGTATCTGACTGCATTCTATGAGAGCAGGGAGAAGCAGCTCAATGCTGCCACCAGCAGCTTTTATCATGTCCTCCCAGTGGTCTCTACTGTCCCTGCACATGTTCTCAGTGTGCAGGGCAAATTCTCTTCCTGTACGTTAAACAAGTCGAAGAACTCTGACCTGACCAGTGATCTATTACTCTGATCATCCGTGATTGCATACATCCTTACTGATCACTCAGGTTGTCCCTTAGGATTACACCTTGACAAGGCATATTGTTTAGCAGGATCTGCCACTAAAGGGATGTGAATTGTTTCCAGAATCGGTTCCGGTTTCGGCATCGTGGACCCGTGGGACACGGACATTTTTTTTTTCCTGCTGCCCCAAGCCAAAAAAAACACCCTGACCCTTTAAATCTCATTATTTAGCATCCCCCCACCCTCCCGACCCCCCAAAACTTTCCTAAAGTACCTGGTGGTCCAACGGGGGTCCGGGGAGCAATCTCCCGCTCTCGGGCTGTCGGCTGCCAGTAAACAAAATGGCGCCGATGGCCCTTTGTCCTTACCATGTGACAGGGGCTATTGATGCCATTGGCTGGCCCCTGTCACATGGTAGGAGCAATGGACAATGGCGCAATGGACAATTGTGCAACCTTAAGCCCCAGGACTTCTAACACCTGAGGAATAAGGGGCCGTAGTTCATCCCGCTTAAAAAGACTAACCACGCTGGGATCGTCCCCCACCGTGGACAGCAGTTCATCCCCAGGTGGCAGGAGTCCCAACCGGAGCAGCAACCACTGTGAAAGGACTGCTGGCGTCCTGGAGTCAGCTTAGGCGTGAAAGGTGAGGAATATCTGCCGGTTCGAAAACGGCGAGAATCCCGAAAACGAGTCCGAGAAGGAAAATCCTTCCTGCTAGATCTTCTATCTTCCGGCAACTTATTGCCCTTGGACTCTCCGAGCAGTTTCACCAACTGATCAAGATCCTCCCCGAACAGGAGTTTACCCTTGAATGGGAGGTTACACAGCTAAGATTTCAAGGACAAATCTGCTGGTCAATTTCACAGCCAAGCAGTCGGTGTGCCACCACCACGGAAACCATGCTGCGCGCCGAGGTCTGCACCAGGTCGTAAAGCACATCTGCCACATACGCGATGCCTGTTCACTACCGCCGGCCCCTGAACTGGCGTTAGAGTCTTGAACCCAGCACAGACACGCCCTCTGCATAAGGCTAGCGCAAATCGTAGCACGAAGGCTCAAAGCAGCCACTTCAAAGACTCGCTTCAACTGGATCTCCAGTTTGCGGTCCTGCATATCCTTCAAAGCGGCAGCACCCGCCACCGGGATAGTGGTCTTCTTTGTCACTTTTGAATCCACCTTTGGAATCTTCAGGAGATCCAAAACATCCGTCGAAAGAGGATAAAGGTTGGTCATAGCTCTGCCCACCTTGAGTCCCAAGTCCGGCAAGTCCCACTCACGGGTCACCAGCTTGCGGACCTTTTTAGGCAGTGGGAAAGATGAAGTGGGCCCACGAATCCCATCGAGGACCAGATTAACCCCTTCATTATCGGATTCTTCTTGTGCAACCTTATTCCCCAGGACTTCTAACACCTGGGGAATAAGGAGCCGTAGTTCACCCTGTTTAAAAAAACGAACCACGCTGGGATCATCCCCCTCCGTGGACGGCAGATCATCCCCATCATCATCATCCTGATCCAGGTCCCTCAGATCAGGAAGCAGATCTGGGACTGGAGCCGTCCCCGGGTCTGCCGCGGATCCTGAAGCCGGAGTCAGGTTCTGCGGCCCCTGGGGACCATCACCCCCCATTCGGGGTTGCTGTTCCTCGAGCCGAACCCTCTTAAGTGGTGGTTTGGAGAGGCCAACAGGCTGTCCGGACCTCTTAAGCACTGCCTGCTTCCTGGCTAGGAAGGCCTGGTGCATTAATAAAATAAACTCAGGGGAAAACCCATCCGGGTCCCCAATCCCCTCCAAGGGGTCATGAGACAGCGGATCACCCACTCCCCCTGAGATATCCTCGCCCACGGGGGCCAAACCCAGAGGGGAATCCTCAACCAGCAACCAGCGGCAAGAAGCACCTCCCCCACGGGGGGGCACCGGTCCCGACGAGCCCTCCATGGGAGCAGGCCGGACAGAGGGAGGCCGAATCCCATGCCTGCCCGCGCGCCCCACACGCGCGGCAGATAGCTGACTCGGAGTGGGTCTCCAACAAATACCGCGCAGCCACGCGGTGCTCAGGCTGAGGGGAAAAAAGGTCCAAAGCAGGGAAGACGCGGTCTCTAGGCTGAGAGGGGGGTAGGGTCGCAAGCCGAAAAGCGCACGCTGCCGGCGGCCTGAGGAAAAAAGGCAGACAGGCCTGTCCTTAACCTGCCGCGCTGCCGATCGTGCCGAGCCGTGCCAACAGCATGGTCGGCGAAAAAACAGTTACCTCCTCCCTCCTCAAACCACCTGGAGCCCCGGGAGTTGAGGGAATCCAAGTGGAAGCTGTCACACTCCCCGAACAGCCGCAAAGGCTGGCCCCCCTGGAACTGCACCTTACCTCAGAGAGAAAGACGCCGGAGAAAAAAAACTGCAAGCTAACTGATTCTTTTTTTTTTTTTTTTTTTAATAAACTTTACAGTGTCAACTTATGCAGGGGTTGAGGAAGCAGCTTCGGAACAGCTTCGGGGGTGAGTAACCAGGAGCCCCTGGCCTTCACACCCTGAGAGGGAGCCGGCGAAACCCAGACAGGGGTGTCCAACCCCCCAGACATCCGGCTTCGACTGAGGGATGGCCCACGAAGGTGCCTAACACCTCAGGAAGCGAACCTAACGGAAAAGCCGAGAAAAAACCTAACTAAACTGACAAAAGCTAACTAAGACTGCAGGTGCATCTCTACCATCTGCTGGAGTCAGAGAAATACTGAGGGACTGCAGGTGGCATTCTTGTATATATGGCAGTGCCCAAAGGTTTGCTCTCTGACTCCACCTGCTGGTAGGGATACATAACCCACTGGTCTGGACCAATCTGGACTGATCTGGGTATGTTCAGGAACACTCTTTCACATTCAGTGGCTCTCCTTCACACACACACATACTCAGGCACTCTCTCACATTCAGTGGCTCTCTGCACACACATACACACACACAGACACAAACACTAACACTCTCTCACATTCAGTGGCTGTCCCTCACACACACACACAAATACTCAGGCACTGTCTCACATTAAGTGGCTTGCTTGCTTTCAAACACACTCACGCGGTCTCTCACTCGCTTACTCACTCACACAGGTTCAGGGCCTCCCCCTCTCTTCACTATGCTGCCGGGTCACAGGTCTTATTTTTTTCACCCCCCCCCCCCCCCCACACACACACACACACACACACTCACACACATTGCCCTGCCAGGACTTGTCTTCAGCAGCCAACAGGATGGGCTCCACTGATGGCTGCCAGGTTGCGTGGTCTCCTGTCTTCTTCATTCGCCACAGGATAGGCTCCAGAACAGCAGCCTACCAGATCACAGGTTCTTTGTAGGTGGCATGGACCGTGGCATTTGATTTGTTGTAACGGGAACTCCTGTTTCCATTCCAAGGGGCTGATCTTGCGCAAGGTGCGAGATCAACCCTGCGGCAGCAGGAGATGACATTCATTTATTCATGAACTCCTGCTGCCAGCTGCGGGGTTAAGGAAGTGGCAGTTGAGCGCAGCATTGGCTCAGGCAGGAGTTTGGTTTATCCCTGCCCGACTGGAGGAACCAAAAAGAAAATGCAAAGGAAAAAAACATAGAGGAAATGGGTCAGGGTTGGGGCCTGACCGCACGCCACTGTCGCACTGCCATGAGGAGAGGCCTGACTATAGAGATGCAGCCAAAGGAGTGAATCTGCTATGGGAGCCACTGCAGTGATGCTTCTTTTCTGACCCCATAGTTTAATCTTTCATTGTACTATTCTGTCTCCACTATGCGTATCCTAGCCTCAGCTTTAACAGATAATTTAACTCTGTTCTTACTCGCAGAAAGAGGAGGCTGCTTCTTCAACTCCAAATTTTATTACCAAGCAAAACAAACTATAGAATCTTACTGTACATAAACTGAAGATTTTAGCAACCAGTGTAGTCTAGGCCACATAAATAAAGACAGGTAAAATAAAAATAAATATGCAGGATTGGACAGGTTAGCTGCTGATTCACATAGATCTGACTAGTACTGATCATAGATGAGAGAGAACCATGAAGCCAAAACCTCCCAGGTACCTCTGCTTCAGTCAAAGTTAACCCTTTAGAGCCAGTGCACTGAATACAGCAGAAGCTGTGAACGTTCAGACTGACCACCAATTTGCAGCCTAATAGCAAACAGAGAAACTATACAAAGTAAAGCATAAACAGCATTAATAACATAAACAGACAAGCTGCTGTGGAAGCAGGACACTGTGAAAACAGGACAGCAGTGAACAAAAAAAGAAAGACCTATGGAGGCAGGTACACAAATATATGTATTTAATTCAACCGGGAAAGATACCCAACAATAGTATCTGTGCAGTGAAAACACTGATAAATACCGAATTAATGCCCCCCAAAAATCCCTAATTAGCTGGAAAATAAACACCTAAATTTACAATTTATAAACACCTAAAATCAGAAGCCTAAATATAATCATGCAACAAATCAAGGTGCACTTGCATATTCTTTATATAGGCTGGTGACACCTAGGATAGTTGAAACTATTTCTGTATATTTCTGCCACATTTTCCTGATCTTTGATGGCATCTCTTAAGACTTAATGATCTGTCTCTCATATGTTGTACAGATTAGTCATGTGGCACTGCCATTTCTATTAACAATGGCTCCTTTACCACTATGATTACTTTTCTTTATGTAGGGGGGATGACCAATTTTTGCCCCTAGGAAATGTGCTTGCCCCTTCCAAACATGCATTATGTGGCTTCAGCTGCCCTGAGTGCACTCAATGTGACAGAGGCCTCACTAGACCTTGCCTACATGTAACGTCAGTGTAGTTCCAGGGTTTTAATAGGGCATTCATATCAGCGGAACCTTTATTATGGAATAGCTTGCCAATATTGGTTCATAATGAGTGTAATTATCTGAAATTTAGGAAGATGGTTAACACACACATCTATTCTTTTACACAGAGGAAAGAAATATCTAATAGTACCTGCAATCTATATTGTATGTTTTTATTTATGTTGTGTGTGATTTTGTGTGAACCACTTTTAACATCTTTGACAAATTATGTGGTGTATAAGTGTTTTTTAATAAATAAATAGTGTCAGTTTCTAAGAAGGAACACCACTCCCCACTGGGAGGGCTGATTTGAAAGTCCAAATCTCCTGCTCTCACATGAAGCAGGCTATTGAGGAGAGGATTCTAAGAACTTGAGTCCTGTTGGAGAGTGGCACTATCTAAGGAAAAGGCCCTTAATTCCTCGCCCTACCACCGACGGCCCACCACCGGCCACGAGGCCTCGAGGACTCACCTCTGCAAACTTTAGACCGACGCCTCCTGCTAGGCTGCAGGAGAGTGGCCTGTGCGCACGCCGGGAGAGCGGGTGTTCGCCTGCTCTCCCGCTGACTTTACTGTATCGGCCCGTATGTTATAAGAGACTTACTTTCATATATTTGTCAACTTATTCACGTAATTTTAAACCTGCTCATTTTAGCTTCTACATTTGATATCCAACTTGTCTATTGTTTACTAGTGATTGGATGGGAGCACTGGGTGAACTGAGAGGAGCTCAGACTGAAGAACTAGGAGGGTCTCAATGACCTGGGGAAGGACTGGCTGAAGTGGTGGAGATTTCAGCAAACTGGTAATTTCAATTATGTGCGCCTGTTTTAACATATACCGACTTCCACATGTAAATAGGTTTTTATGCAAGTTGCAATGTTTTTTTACATGTAAAATATTTGTGCATATGTTTTTAAAATATGTAGGAAAAGTATGCACTTTCAATGCATTGAAATACGTGCTTTCAAGGCATTGCAAGTATTTGCATGTAACTATACATGTGCATGTATTTTGGGAGTAGACATACGCATATTTTATAATCTGTGCATACAACATACACACAGGTTATAAAATACTGTCATAGATCTCCATGTAGCTATATACGTGTATATAAGGGGCCGTGTGGAGTTGTATGAAAGTTACCCTTGAAGTCAATTCATAGTACATTTGTCCGAACAGATGGTGTAGTGGACCAGAGTCGGCAAAGAAGAATAAAAGTATACAATCTTCAGGACAAAATTGTATTCCATCTTGCTATTCTTTTGTAAAAATGCAGACCACATATCTGTTGTGTTCCCGACTTGGATGCTTTGTTAACACAATCCATCAAATAGGATATAAACAGGGTTCAGCACTTTCAATATTTATGAAACAGAAATTCCATTCAAACACAGTACAAAATTCAAAATAGGTAAATATTTTGTGTCTGCAGTAGGTACCAGATTCCCAGTATCCACGCCAGCTTCAAAGATACTGTTGCGGTTCTGGCCGCGAGCACCGCGGCCAGACCCTTACCTCCGGGCTCCCGGACCTGCTCCCGTTCTCTGAGGCCTAGTTTGCGGCCTGGATGGCGGCGTCCCTGCTGGGGCTGCGCCGCTGCGAGCTCCTCTGTAGATGCCCTGCACTTAGGGGCGCGCGCATGCCACTTGGGCGCTTTTCTAGGCCGTTTCCCGCCAGTGGTGACTCCGCCCAAATCCTGACGTCAGATGCCGCGGCCTTGATAAGCCGGCCGCGGCCATCCAGTCTTTGCCTTGCAACGGGTTAGCCTCCCGGTTTCCTGTTGCGCTGTGCCCCAGAGTGACTCGCTTGGCTTCATCGCTCCGTTCCTGCTACAGTACCTGCTTGGTTCCTGCCTGCTTGCTTGCTACAGTACCTGCCTGGGTCCTGCCTGCTTGCTACACTGCCTGCCTGGTTCCTGCCTGCTTGCTACAGTACCTGCCTGGTTCCAGTACCCAATCCTGCTACAGTTCCTGCCTGGTTCCGGTACCCGAATCCTGCTACAGTTCCTGCCTGGTTCCAGTACCCGTATCCTTCTACAGTTCCTGCCTGGTTCCAGTACCCGAATCCTGCTACAGTACCTGCCTGGTTCCAGTACCTGAGTCTTGCTACAGTTCCTGCCTGGCTCCAGTACCCAAGTCTCACTACAGTTCCTGCCTGGTTCCAGTACCTGAGTCCTGCTACAGTTCCTGCCTGGTTCCAGAACCCAAACCCACTTACAGTATTGCTACTGTCCTAGTCTGGTTCCAGTTACCTGTCCTGATCCACAACGCGCCTAAGTCCCAGCGGCCGGGCCCCTACGGGCTCCTCCCGGGGGAGTGCCAGCTTCCAGGGTGAAGAGCATCTACGTCCTGCCCGAACATCTGCCTCCCGGCCTGCTTTGCAACAGAGACATTGTCCACCTATCCAAGTCTCCAGCAGCTCGGCCCAAGGGTCCACTAAACAGAGACTCCCATAACAGATACCTTCCCAATCTCTTTTCCCTTCAGTAGAGGTACTACTGAAACTCTCCTCGGGCATTTTACTCAGACCCTGGCTCCTTCCCCTACAATAGCCGTATGCACAGGTAGGCAACTCTGGGGCTTGAATGCTGTAAGCCAGTCACAATGAATATGTATGCATCCATTTGCATGCAAAGGAGGAGGTGCATGCAACTGCATCTCATGAATATTCCGTGTGGATATCTTAAAACCCAACCAGATTGTAGTATTTGGGGACCTAAGAATACCACTGCATTACTGCTTGGCTAGCCCCTGGCTTCATTATATACTAATAGCATTATTAAAGTTTTGCAAGTTTTCCCCAGGCTCTTTGCTCAGACTTTGTTTGTTCTCCCCCCAAATAAAGCACTACTGAAGTTATCAAAATTCTCCTCAGGCATTTTGACCAAGACTTTGGCTTATTCAGCATCAGGGGTTCTTTGTTGTTACTCTGTTACTGATACCTTGACCTTTAACAGCTATTCTTGTCAGCAGGGTTCAAATAACCTTCTTACTTACATCTCCATTGATACCTCAGCCTTCTCATCTCTGGCTCACAGTCAGGAAATGCTTCCCACAGGATACTGATTTACTTTAATCCCGGTGCCATAATTTTCCCATATGGCATGTGAAAGCCCTGCCAGGGCTTTCACATCTCAGCAGTAGCTCTTTTCGGGCTAGCATCTCTCATGCTAGCCCGAAAAGAGTTAGCATGAGAAAGCATGAAAGTCAGCATGGCTTTACTCAAGGCAAGTCTTGCCTCACAAATCTGCTTCACTTTTTTGAAGGAGTTAATAAACATGTGGATAAAGGTGAACCGGTAGATGTAGTGTACTTGGATTTTCAGAAGGCGTTTGACAAAGTTCCTCATGAGAGGCTTCTAGGAAAAGTGAAAAGTCATGGGACAGGTGGCGATGTCCTTTCATGGATTACAAACTGGCTAAAAGACAGGAAACAGAGAGTAGGATTAAATGGACAATTTTCTCAGTGGAAGGGAGTGGACAGTGGAGTGCCTCAGGGATCTGTATTGGGACCCTTACTTTTCAATATATTTATAAATGATCTGGAAAGAAGTACAACGAGTGAGATAATCAAATTTGCAGATATAAAATTGTTCAGAGTAGTTAAATCACAAGCAGATTGTGATAAATTGCAGGAAGACCTTGTGAGACTGGAAAATTGGGCATCAAAATGACAGATGAAATATAATGTGGATAAGTGCAAGGTGAGGCATATAGGGAAAAATAACCCATGCTATAGTTACACAATGTTAGGTTCCATATTAGGTGCTACCACCCAAGAAAGAGATCTAGACGTCATAGTGGATAACACATTGAAATCGTCAGTTCAGTGTGCTGCGGCAGTCAAAAAAGCAAACAGAATGTTGGGAATTATTAGAAAGGGAATGGTGAATAAAACGGAAAATGTCATAATGCCTCTGTATCACTCCAAGGTGAGAACACACCTTGAATACTGTGTACAATTCTGGTCTCCGAATCTCAAAAAAGATATAATCGTGATGGAGAAGGTACAGAGAAGGGCTACCAAAATGATAAGGGGAATGGAACAGCTTCCCTATGAGGAAAGACTAAAGAGGTTAGGACTTTTCAACTTGGAGAAGAGACGGCTGAGGGGGGATATGATAGAGGTGTTTAAAATCATGAGAGGTCTAGAACGAGTAGATGTAAATCGGTTATTTACTCTTTCGGATAATAGAAAGTCTAGGGGGCACTCCATGAAGTTTGCATGTGGCACATTTAAAACTAATCGGAGAAAGTTATTTTTCACTCAATGCACAATTAAACTCTGGAATTTGTTGCCAGAGGATGTGGATAGTGCAGTTAGTATAGCTGTGTTTAAAAAAGGATTGATTAAGTTCTTGGAGGAGAAGTCCATTACCTGCTATTAATTGAGTTGACTTAGAAAATAGCCACTGCTATTACTAGCAACGGTAACATGGAATAGACTTAGTTTTTGGGTACTTGCCAGGTCCTTATGGCTTGGATTGGCCACTGTTGGAAACAGGATGCTGGGCTTGATGGACCCTTGGTCTGACCCAGTATGGCATGTTCTTATGTTCTTATGCCCTGTTCTCCCCAAATTTCCTCCAAACTCTCATAGTAGCAAAGTAAGTATACTAAATAACAGCTCAAAAATTGGCCCATCCAGTCTGCCCAGCTGAGATTCTTCCACATGGGGTGGATAACATACAAATTCCCATATTCAAACCTAATACCAACTAAGTCCTCCGCCCTCCCAATTTGTCTTCCACCAGATCGCTCAACACCACCACCATTTCTCTCCACATCTGTCTCGAATATACTCAGAATCTGCCAAAGTACTTGCCTCTCCCTCAATCCACTGGTAATCCACCTCAAATCTTTTCATCTTCATTTATGATTCTCACAAAACCAACACTAATGCAATATACAGGTCTCCCATGTCTTTGTAATCTCCCCTTCGCAGAGGGGCCCACAGTTCAGAGATTGCTGAGCACTGGCAAACTCATTGCAGTATCTGGAAAAAAAACATGGATCCATGCTGTGGGGAACAGGATAACCTATAAGGCACAGGGAATCACAGTAAGGAAAAGTAAATCAGTCCATACCAAGAACTGTGTTCCAAATAAAAGCAAAATTTCCTGCAAAAAAATTAGAATATTCTAGAAGCTCAAAAATAAAATACAGTCCAGGATACAAAAAAATTAGAAATCAGCTTGTTAAACAGATTAAGCACTTGTGCAGGGTTTTGGTGGATATGGCTATCTTTACGGCGACCATCTTTACGATGGTGGTGGCCATCTTTAAAGATGGCGGCACCCATCTTTACGACGGCAGTGGCCATCTTTAAAGATGGCGCCGGCCAGCCAGTGCTCCTACCATGTGACAGGGGCCGGCCAATGGCACGGATACCCTGTCACATGGTAAGGGCAAAGGGCCATCGGCGCCTTCTTTATGAGTGGCAGCCGACGGCCTGAGAATGGGTGCTCACTCCCGGGACCACCACTAGACCACCAGGTAATTTTAAAATGTTTTGAGGGGCTCGAGAGGGTGGGGGTCATTTTTAAAAGGTCGGGTGGGTTGTTTTTTTTATCGGGCCATCGGCGCCATTTTTGAGTGGCAGCCAAAATGGCGCCGATGGCCCGAGAGCGGGAGATCGGTCCCCGCGCCCCCACTGGACCACCAGGTACTCATAAAAAGTTTTGGGGGGGTTTGGGAGGGTGGGGGAAGGTAAGGGGTCAATTTTAAAGGGTCGGGCCTCACTAAAAAAAAATTAACGATGTGAATCAGAACCGATTCCGATTCACATCACCACCAATCAGATTTTTTTCTCCCTCTAGCCGAACCCGATCGTTAAGACGATCGGGCACACGATTCACATCCCTAATATTTATAAATTATCTGGAACAAAATACGACGAGTGAGGTTATCAAATTTGTGGATGATACAAAATTGTTCAGAGTAGATAAATAACATGGAAATTGTGATAAATTGCAGGAAGAACTTGTGAGACTGGAAAATTGGGCATCAAAATGGCAGACGAAATTTAATGTGGATAACTGCAAGGAGATGCATATAGGGAAAAATAACCCATGCTATAGTTACACAATGTTAGGTTCCATATTAGGTGCTACCACCCAAGAAAGAGATCTAGGCGTCATAGTGGATAACACATTGAAATCCCCTGTTCAGTGTGCTGCGGCAGTCAAAAAAGCAACAGAATGTTGGGAATTATTAGAAAGGGAATGGTGAATAAAACGGAAAATGTCATAATGCCTCTGTATCGCTCCAAGGTGAGACCGCACCTTGAATACTGTGTACAAGTCTGGTCGCCGCATTTCAAAAAATATATAGTTGCGATGGAGAAGGTACAGAGAAAGGCGACCAAAATGATAAGGTGAATGGAACAGATCCCCTTTGAGGAAAGACTAAAGAGGTTAGGACTTTTCAGCTTGGAGAAGAGACGGCTGAGGGGGGATATGATAGAGGTGTTTAAAATCATGAGAGGTCTAGAACAGGTAGATGTCAATCGGTTATTTACTCTTTCAGATAATAGAAAGACTAGGGGGCACTCCATGAAGTTAGCATGGGGCACATTTAAAACTAATCGGAGAAAGTTCTTTTTCACTCAACGCACAATTAAACTCTGGAATTTGTTGCCAGAGGATGTGGTTAGTGCAGTTAGTATAGCTGGGTTCAAAAAAGGTTTGGATAAGTTCTTGGAGGAGAAGTCCATTACCTGCTATTAATTAAGTTGACTTAGAAAATAGCCACTGCTATTACTAGCAACGGTAAGATGGAATAGACTTAGTTTTTGGGTACTTGCCAGGTTCTTATGGCCTGGGTTGACCACTGTTGGAAACAGGATGCTGGGCTTGATGGACCCTTGGTCTGACCCAGTATGGCATGTTCTTATGTTCTTATGTAGTCCTGGGGGAATTATGTGCTACTGTGGAACGCAGAATTTGCACAGAATTCCCTCTGCGCAGAATTGCCAAATTCTGCACAGAAAATGGCATAGAAGATGAAGGCCCTGGTATACTGCGAACGGAGTGCACCATTCGCGGCAAAGATGAAGCCCCAACGTGCCATATGCAACGAAGATGAAGGCCCCATCGTGCCACAAACAGAACGCATGCCATTCATGGTGAAGATGAAGGCCCTGGCGCGCCATGTGCGGCGAAGATGAAGGCCCTGGCATGCCGCAAATGGAGTGTGCGCATTCTCAGTAAAGATGAAGGCCGCCCCGTGGGACATGCTCCACTTACGACATAGATGAAGGCCCTGGTGAGAGTGAATGTGTGTAGAGAGGTGTGTGGGGGAGGGGGTATGAGGAGAGGAGAGTGAGAGAGCAGAGTGGGGGAGGGGTGTGAGAGGGGGATGGGAGGGGGAAGGGAGCGAGAGACAGGGGGAGGGGAGGGGGAGAGAGGAGGAGGAGGGGAGAGAGGAGGAGGAAGGGAGGGTGAGGGGGTGTGAGAGAGAGAGCAGGGGGGAGAGGGGGGAGGAGAGAGAGAGCAGGGGGTGAGCAGGAGGGTGTAAGAGAGAGCGGGGGGTGCTTGAGTGTGGGTGCCAGAGAGAGAGAGCCTACATGAGGAGATTGTGAAGGAGTGTGTATCTGTGTGAGAGACTGGGAGCTGGTGTGTATGAAAAAGGGATCGTGTGTATGTGAGGGTGCTAGCCTGTGTGAAGGGATTGTGTATATGGGAGAGAGAACCTGTGTGAAGAGGTGCATGAGAGAGAGACATAGGTAGCCTGTGTGAGGGTGTATGCGTCAGTGAGAAGGGAGCTTGTGTGGGTGTATATGCAAGAGAGAGGGACCCTGTATGAGGGGATATGTGTGTGCAAGAGAGTGAGGGAGCCTGTATGAGGGTGTGTATATGTGCACTAGAGAGAGGGAACATGTGTATGAGAGTGAGAGGGGCAGAGGGAGCCTGTGTGAGGGGCAGTACTGAGAATGGGGTCAAACTCTGGGAGTGGCGATAGAGTGGAAGGGGTTGAGCCTAGAGGTGGAGGGGAGAGATACTGGCAGGTGGCAGAGTTGGGGCCTTAGAGGGCAAAGTGGCCAGAGGAGTAGGGAGAGCGAGTGGAAGGGACACTCTTACAGTGAGTTTCTAGGGAAATTCTGCTCAAAATATTTAAAATTCTTTTTTCTATCTTAATTTAAAATGTAATTACTTAAAGACTACACTAACAAGAATTACCTCCACTCCTCTATTGGAAAATCGCAATTTGTTAAAGCAGATGCAGCCTTTTATATAATCATTGGTCAATAATGTTGTGTAAGAGCTGAGCCATAAGGGGTTTACTCAAGCAGATGAAGCCTAGTATGATGGTCAATTAATCATCCTTGCATCTGCTTTAACAAATTATGATTTTCCAATAGAGGAGTGGACGTAATTCTCGTTAGTATAGTTGTCATCAGTACCCCTCCTCAACAAGAAAAACTGTAGTTGTAGTAGTAGTATTTTTGATTACTTAAGGAATGTCATGTAAACTGTGTTATTTTGACCAATATAAAATATGCAGAATTTTGCAGAATTTTAAGTTTTTGTGCACAGAATTCCCCCAGGAGTAAACATGGGATCAGCACCCGACACTCCTAGCATCTTCAGTGTCTGAGAGAGCAACGCCAGTCACCCATCTCTATGAAAGAAGCACAAAAGACCATCAGCCCAGTGCCCGCACTCTCTTCACCTTTTGCAGCCCGACCTTACTACTCCCCAGGCTCTACCCATGCCCAACCCAGTATTCTCTTTTATGGCATCTGCTAGAACACCAGATAATTGCAACCCAGACTGGCCATTATTAGAGGCAGCTTTGATGGACCTTGGCTTAAATCAGCATGGCATACTCTTGTGCTATAAAAACATAAGAACATAAGAAATTGCCAGGCTGGGTCAGACCAAGAGTCCATCAAGCCCAGCATCCTGTTTCCAACAGAGGCCAAAACCAGGCCACAAGAACCTGGCAAGTACCCAAACACTAAGAAGAGCCCATGCTACTGATGCAATTAATAGCAGTGGCTATTCCCTAAGTAAACTTGATTAATGGACTTCTCCTCCAAGAACTTATCTAAACCTTTTTTGAACCCAGCTACACTAACTGCACTAACCACAAACTCTGACAAGAAATTCCAGAGCTTTA
The DNA here is from genome assembly GCF_901001135.1 of Rhinatrema bivittatum. NCBI lineage: Eukaryota > Metazoa > Chordata > Amphibia > Gymnophiona > Rhinatrematidae > Rhinatrema > Rhinatrema bivittatum. The sequence continues at coordinate 119,199,473 of NC_042619.1, forward strand.
TTGTGCGTTGAGTGAAAAAGAATTTTCTTCGATTAGTCTTAAATGTGCTACTTGCTAACTTCATGGAATGTCCCCTAGTCCTTCTATTATTCGAAAGTGTAAATAACTGATTCACATCTACTTGTTCAAGACCTCTCATGATCTTAAAGACCTCTATCATATCCCCCCTCAGCCGTCTCTTCTCCAAGCTGAACAGCCCTAACCTCTTTAGCCTTTCCTCATAGGGGAGCTGTTCCATCCCCTTTATCATTTTGTTTGCCCTTCTCTGTACCTTCTCCATCGCAACTATATCTTTTTTGAGATGCGGCGACCAGAATTGTACACAGTATTCAAGGTGCGGTCTCACCATGGAGCGATATAGAGGCATTATGACATTTTCCGTTTTATTAACCATTCCCTTCCTAATAATTCCTAACATTCTGTTTGTTTTTTTGACTGCTGCAGCACACTGAGCCGACGATTTTAAAGTATTATCCATTATGATGCCTAATTCTTTTTCCTGGGTGATAGCTCCTAATATGGAACTTAACATTTTTCCCCATATGCAACACCTTGTACTTGTCCACATTAAATTTCATCTGCCATTTGGATGACCAATCTTCCAGTCTTGCAAGGTCCTCCTGTAATGTATCATAATCCACTTGTGATTTAACTACTCTGAATAATTTTGTATCATCTGCAAATTTGATAACCTCACTCGTCCAGATCATTTATATATATATTGAAAAGCACCAGTCCAAGTTCAGATCTACCGGTTCACCTTTATCCACGTTTATTAACCTCTTCAAAAAAATGAAGCAGATTTGTTAGGCAAGACTTCCCTTGGGTAAATCCATGTTGAATGTGTTCCATTAAACCATGTCTTTCTATATGCTCTACGATTTTGATCTTGAGAATAGTTTCCACTATTTTTCACGGCACTGAAGTCAGGCTCTCTGGTCTATAGTTACCTGGATTGCCCCTGGAGCCTTTTTTAAATATTGGGGTTACATTGGCCACTAGGGGTGTGCATTCGGATTGACCGCATTAGTAAAACGCAACTCATATTTTTTTTTTACTTAAAAAATTGATTCGACATAAACGATCGGATTTCCCACATATCGAACATAGATATGTTCGATATGTGGGAAATCGCGATTGTTGAGCCAAAATAAAAATATAAACCCCCTCACCCTCCTTAATCCCCCCCCCCCCGACTTACCACAACTCCCTGGTGATGGAGCGAGGAGTGAGGACGCCATTTCTGCAATCCTTGGCGAGAAGCATGTGACGTCGGCGGCACGTCGAGTGACGCTGGCGTCACGTGATTCCCGGCTCGTTCGCGCCGGACGGCTCGTTCGGCCCAAAAAGAACTTTTGGCCAGCTTGGGGGGGCCTCCTGACCCCCTCAAGCTGGCCAAAAGTTCTTTTTGGGCCGAACGAGCCGTCCGGCGCGAACGAGCCGGGAATCACGTGACGCCGCGTCACTCGACGTGCCACCGACGTCACATGCTTCTCGCCAAGGATTGCAGAAATGACGTCCTCACTCCTCGCTCGATCACCAGGGAGTTGTGGTAAGTCTGGGGGGGGGATTAAGGAGGGTGAGGGGGTTTAATTTTTTTTTTTGCACATATGTACATATACCCAACTCATTGGATTTTTTTTATGTCCATATTGGCCGCAAGTGGGACCCCCTTTCGGACATAAAAAATATGAACATAAAATTTTGCTCTGCACATCCCTATTGGCCACCCTCCATTCTTCAGGTATAATGGATGATTTTAATGATAGGTTACAAATTTTAACTAATAGATCAGAAATTTCATTTTTTAGTTCCTTCAGTACCCTAGGATGCATACCATCCAGTCCAGGTGATGTCCTACTCTTTAGTTTGTCAATCTGGCCTACTACATCTTCCAGGTTCACAGTGATTTCGTTCAGTTCTTCTGACTCATCACCCCTGAAAACCATCTCCGGAACTGGTATCTCCCTAACATCCTCATTAGTAAACACAGAAGCAAAGAATTAATTTAGTCTTTCTGCAATGGCCTTATCTTCCCTAAGAGTCCCTTTAACCCCTCTGTCATCTAATGGTCCAACCAACTCCCTCACAGGTTTCTTTCTTCGGATATATTTTTAAAAATTTTTATTATGAGTTTTTGCCTCTATGGCCAACTTCATTTCAAATTCTCTCTTCGCCTATCTTATCAACGTTTTACACTTAACTTGACAATGCTTATGTTTTATCCTATTTTCTTCAGATGGATCCTTCCAATTTTTGAAGGATGTTTTTTTGGCTAAGACCCCAACTGGCCTTTCCAGACCCCAACTGAACCTTAACTCACTGTCAATTTACTATCAGACGTTACCATTACACTGTAAACAATTACAATTACATTGTAAATTCCATAATATTGTAAATAATTGCTCTTTCTGTTAAAGTCCTATCGCCTTTTTCTTTTTCTGCTCCCAGTTGTGTACATCCCTGTTTTATTGTAACTGCGACATTTTTAGCTCCACACTTGTTAAAGTTTTATTGTAGTTTCTCATTTTTTCACCCCTTGTTAAATGTAAACCAGCATGATGTGATGCCTATCGTGAATGCCGGTATAAAAAAACACTAAATAAATAAAAATAAATAAATAAATAAATAAGAGAGCCTCTTTCACCTCACCTTTTAACCATGACAGTAATTGTTTTGCCTTCCTTCCACTTATCTTAATGTGTGGAATACATATGGACTCATTTTTTCAAAGTTTCCCCTTTGAAAGTTTAGTGTTAGAGCTGCAGATTTACTTATTGTCCCCCTTCCAGTTATTAGTTTAAATTTGATCATGTGATGATCACTGTTGCCAAGTGGCCCCACCATCGTTACCTCTCTCACCAAATCCTGCATTCCACTAAGAATTAAATCTAAAACAGCTCCCTCTCTTGTTGGTTTCTGAACCAATTGCTCCATGAAGCAACCATTTATTACATCCAGGAACTTTATGACTCTAGTAAGTCCTGATGTTACATTTACTAGGGGTGTGCATTCGTTTTGAACGCATATGTAAAACGCAACTTATATTTTTAAAAGAGAAAAAAAAGGTTTGATGCGCAACGCATCGCGACTTCCAACTTATTCAACATATTCAACCAGAATTGTACACAGTATTCAAGGTGTGGTCTCACCGTGGAGCAATACAGAGGCATTATGACATTTTCCGTTTTATTCATCATTCCCTTTCTAATAATTCCCAACATTCTATTTGCTTTTTTGACTGCCGCAGCACACTGAACCGATGATTTCAATGTGTTATCCACTATGATGCCTAGATCTCTTTCTTGGGTGGTAGCACTTAATATGGAACCTAACATTGTGTAACTATAGCATGGGTTATTTTTCCCTATATGCATCACCTTGCACTTGTCCACATTAAATTTCATCTGCCATTTTGATGCCCAATTATCCAGCCTCACAAGGTCTTTCTCCAATTTATCACAATCCGCTTGTGATTTAACTACTCTGAACAATTTTGTATCATCATACCTCACTCGTCGTGTTTCTTTCCAGATCATTTATAAATATATTGAAAAGTAAGGTTCCCAATACAGATCCCTAAGGCACTCCACTGCCCACTCCCTTCCACTGAGAAAATTGTCCATTTAATCCTACTCTCTGTTTCCTGTCTTTTAGCCAGTTTGTAATCCATGAAAGGACATCGCCACCTGTCCCATGACTTTTTACTTTTCCTAGAAGCCTCTCATGAGGAACTTTGTCAAATGCCTTCTGAAAATCCAAGTACACTACATCTACCAGTTCACCTTTATCCACATGTTTATTAACTCCTTCAAAAAAGTGAAGCAGATTTGTGAGGCAAGTCATGCTGACTTTGTTCCATTAAACCATGTCTTTCTATATGTTCTGTGATTTTGATGTTTAGAACACTTTCCACTACTTTTCCTGGCACTGAAGTCAGGCTAACCGGGCTGTAGTTTCCCGGATCGCCCCTGGAGCCCTTTTTAAATATGGGGGTTACATTAGTTATCCTCCAGTCTTCAGGTACAATGGATGATTTTAATAATAGGTTACAAATTTTTACTAATAGGTCTGAAATTTCATTTTTTAGTTCCTTCAGAACTCTGGGGTGTATACCATCCGGTCCAGGTGATTTACTACTCTTAAGTTTGTCAATCAGGTCTACCACATCTTCTAGGTTCACCGTGATTTGGTTCAGTCCATCTGAATCATTACCCATGAAAACCTTCTCCAGTACGGGTACCTCCCCAACATCCTCTTCAGTAAACACTGAAGAAAAGAAATAATTTAATCTTTCCGTGATGGCCTTATCTTCTCTAAGTGCCCCTTTAACCTCTCAATCATCTAATGGTCCAACTGACTCTCTCACAAGCTTTCTGCTTCAGATATATTTTAAAAAGTTTTTACTGTGAGTTTTTGCCTCTACGGCCAACTTCTTTTCAAATTCTCACTTCGCCTGTCTTATCAATGTCTTACATTTAACTTGCCAACGTTTATGCATTATCTTATTTTCTTCTGTTGGATCCTTCTTCCAATTTTTGAATGAAGATCTTTTGGCTAAAATAGCTTCTTTCACCTCCCCTTTTAACCATGCTGGTAATCGTTTTGCCTTCTTTCCACCTTTCTTAATGTGTGGAATACATCTGGATTGTGCTTCTAAGATGGTATTTTTTAACAATGACCACGCCTCTTGCTCACTTTTTACTTTTGTAGCTACTCCTTTCAGTTTTTTTCTATTTTTCTCATTTTATCAAAGTTTCCCTTTTGAAAGTTTAGCACGAGAGCTGTGGATTTGCTTACTGTCCCCCTTCCAGTCATTAATTCAAATTTGATCATATTATGATCACTATTGCCAAGCGGCCCTACCACCATTACCTCTCTCACCAAATCCTGTGCTCCACTGAGAATTAGATCTAAAATTGCTCCCTCTCTTATCAGTTCCTGAACCAATTGCTCCATAAAAATGTCATTTATTCCATCCAGGAACTTCATCTCTTTAGCGTATCCCGATGAATCATTTACCCAGTCAATATTGGGGTAATTGAAGTCTCCCATTATTACTGCACTACCAATTTGGTTGGCTTCCCTAATTTCTCTTGGCATTTCACTGTCAGTCTCACCATCTTGACCAGGTGGACGGTAGTATACTCCTATCACTATAGTCTTCCCCGACACACATGGGATTTCTACCCATAAAGATTCAATTGTGCATTTAGTCTCGTGCAGGATGTTTATCCTGTTGGACTCTATGCCATCCCAACAGGGTGCGGAACTCCACTGCATATTCAGCCAACGTACGAGATCCCTGGTGGAGATGGAGCCGGCAAATGTAACAATGGAGACTGAAGCGGGAGTCACCAGGGGAGGGGAAGCCACCCCAGAACTGGAAGCAGGCTCCAAGCGATTAGCCAGGCGCTCCACGGTGGCGGACAAAACTTCAAGGCATTGCTGCAGTCGTTGGGTCAGGCCTGGAATGGCCTGAAGACTGGACAAGACCACCGGGTCCATGGCCTTTGAAAATTGTTATCGTTGTAGACCCTTGGGCCGGGACAAGTGATGGCATGACCACTGAGGGATTGCCCTCAATGGCTCTCATCTCCGGTAAGTGGAGCTGGCACGGGCAACCCGGCGGGACCTTCACCTATACCAGCCCTCGTTTCCCATAGGTTGAGCCCTTGGGTGCCAGGGCCGGCAGGACTTAGGTACGGGTGCCTCGTTGAAGACAATGAAGCTGAAGATGAATACAAAGTCGGAAGTCTGGGTCAGGGCTGGCAGCAAAGATGCGGAACGGAGTCCAATCCGAAAGTCCGGGGCAGGCAGCAGACAAGCAAGACGAAGTACCAGGCCAAGGGTCGAGACGGGCAGCAGGCAAGCAGAGACGAGAAGACAAGCTGAGGTCAAACCAGAGATTAAGCCAAGGACTGGGTCACAGGAACAGAGGATCAAGGAGCAGGCCGGGGACAGGAACAAAGGAACGTTTAGGAAGGCAGGAACTGGAACGCAGGACTGGACACAGGATCACAAGGACTGGAGCAGGAGCAGGAACGATACCAGGATCAGAATCAAGGCAGAAACAGGAAGAAGAGACATCTGGAACAGCAACTAGCACTCTGAGGAGACAACCTGTTTCAAAGGCAAGGAGGCTGCTGTGGGGTTTAAATTACCCCTGTAGCGTAACGTCATTTCCCGGGGGGGGGGGCGAGGTTTCCCGTTGCGGCCACTTTAAAGGGCAGACTCTCCTGCGCGTGCGCACCTAGGAGGAGCCCTGCCAGCCAGAGGAAGATGGCGTTTGCGGCCACATGGAATGCCGCGGTCGGTCTGCAGCAGAGCGGGGCGCGCTGCACCGGGCTGCGGCAGTGACCAGCGGCAACATGACCTTGTCCTGGAATCCAAAAGCAACAGGGTTCTACTTTATCAGCTACCCTATTCAATATCTACCTAGGTCCCTTTTGCAAATTTTTGGCAGGAATGGGTGAGTATTACAGATATAACCCCCGTGATGGCTGAACCTGAATAGTAGTTACAGAGGTCATCTCGAATCTAAAATTCAAGTGAAACACTTTTATCATGCAACAAAATATACTTTCAGGGTTTCCTACATGGGAGGAAAGATTTCTTTCAAGGCCCTTCATATTTCATTCTTTTACTTCCCAATTTAAAGTTCTTGCATACGGCAGTGATGATAACAGAATCAATGAATATTAAAGTCATCAAACAAGGAAAGACCCTGAAATCACTGCATGGTTTTCAGCAATACTCTTTACTAGTAAGATGTAATTGATGAAATAAAGTTCTTTATAGCTGATTGGTCCACTTTTAGATGGTACAAGTGCTTCCAAATAAATTAGTGACTTCTTACAGTTTTGTATAAAGCTTAGGTTGGTAAAGCCAATTGATTTAGTTCTTTTAAGTTACTGATTTCTTCCCTCCCATGGGCATAGGGCAAATTGAGTACTTCCCTCCCAAATGTGGGTGAAATATAAAAGATGGAATTCTTATTACATAGTCATTTATCTCCTACCTCCTCCACACTGTTTGCTCTCAGCTCTTAATCTCCTCACAGTACCTGAATGGCACAAGTCCTTCTCATCTCCTTTTCAGTATCAGGGTGATACCTTTTTCTCCTCCAAATCTCCAGTAGATATACCTTGGGCCCTGGATAGGGTCCCAACTCCTCTATTCTCTCCCCGTTTTCCTTCTTCCTCTCAGGATGGCTGAAAGTCATCCACTCCTTGGATTTTGAGGATCTCAGATCCCTCTTGCATGAAAGGAACTTCTCCCAGTTGATGGTAGCACAGAAATTAAATTAGCTTAACTGAGTCCCATGTTATTGGGTACTCCAAACTTAAATAAATCAATTTACAACTATAAACTGGATTGGGAGGATGGAAAGAAACTCCCATCCAAATAAAATGCACCATGGAGGCACCAATTCAATTAACACAAAATCAGAGGACAGCTAAGACATGCTGCCTCTACAAAAGAAAACAAGAAATTCACAAGATAAAATGGTGGTCAAACTCTATAAGCCAGAGGGACACATCTATTATTAGCTTCCACGTGAGAGAACTTAAACCCACAAGTTTACCATTATGTCTTTCCCCACACTAATAGTATATTCTGATCACGCTCTGTAGGGAACTGACAGGATCCCTACATAGATTATACACAAATGACATCCAGTTTCCTTTTTCCCAATAACAATTATGTTGGCCGATGCTTTTATTTTGGTATCAAATTGCTTAACAGTTATAAAGCGCTGGTTATTCAATAATAGACTGGCACTTAAAATCAAAAAAACCAAATTAATAGTTCTTAGTAGGTTTGAGTTTAATGACAACCCCTTCATATTTCAAACTTAATAGTGGACAATCCCAGTGTCCACACAGATAAGAAACTTAGGAGTCATGTTCAGATCTAAGCTCTCTTTCCAAGTGCAGGTAAAAGCAGTGATGAAGAGCGCATTCTTTAAGCTGTGTTGTCTGTGTAAGCTTTGGCTATATTTGAGTTTCTGTGGCTTCATTCTGTATTGCAGGCATTAGTCTTTACAGGCTTTGATTATTGCAATGCAGTTTATATCACGCTAGCAATGATCACACTGAGGGCTCTGAAAGTTGTTCAATATTCAGTTGCTTGAGTACTAACCGTTGCTAAATGGAGGGATCACATTATATTGTAGACTGTCCATTGGTCACCCATTCAATGCAAAATTAATTTTAAAATTCGTAAACTTTTTCACAAGGATTTGAGTAATGATCAGTGCCGTTTTAAAGATCTACATGCCACCTTGGACTTTTACGATTCTGCTTGTGGGATAGGCCCACAAGCAGCCTCTCACCTTTTTCCAGCCAGCGGGCCTGCTCCTGATGCCGTCCTCGTGCGCCCTGGAAGCCGCTGATTCTACCATCGCTGCCGCTGCCGTCCACAGCAGGCCGCTGCTTCTCTATCATGGTCTTGAGACTGCCCATGGTTTGCTCCTGCACGACGGGCTTTGCCCCCAAGCCTCGATGTGGCCAGGAGGCCGCTGATGCTGCCTTTTCACGGCCTGGAGCCGCCACCATCATCCTGCCTTCACAGCAGGGAGTGCCGCCATCGTTGCTCCTATTCTGCGGCTGGGAGGCCACCCTGGAGCTCCTCTTCACGGCCCGGAGGCAGCCGACATTCTCCATTTTCCAGCGCTGGCAGAACCACCATCTTCAGCTCCTTCTAGGCGACGTGGAGCCTCCCCCCAGCTTCTCTTCTATGGCAGGAGCCAGTCTCCGACACCTCGGGTCTGCTTCCTGCTCACAGCATGGCTGCTGTCCCTGGGCCTGCCTCCTTAGGCGCGGGACCGCGCCTCCTCTCTGGATTTAAAGGGCCAGTCCTCCTGGCTCCTCCTTATGATGTCATCCTGGGTGTTCCTCTTCAGCCCTACAAAAGGGCTCAGCCTTCAGTTCCTCTTTGCCTTTGCAAGGAGTCAGTCATGGAGTTGGACTGCTCCTGGATCCTCCATTCCAGCTCTTCGGTCCAGGAGTTCCTGATGTCCAGCTCTGCTTCTTCAAAGCACTCTGTTCTTCGTGGGAATTCCCTTGTCTTCCTCTGTGGTTCCTGATCCTTTCTCTACATCTTCGTTCCATGTTTGGTCTCTTGCCGGATCCTAAGTCCTTGTCTTCAGATGTCTTCATCGTCTGACCCTCCTGATGTTCTCACCTTCAGATCTTCCTGAAGTCCTTGCCTTCTGATGTCCTGTCCTTCCTGAAGTCCGTCATCCTGTTGTTCTGCCTCTCAGAGCCTTCTTGGTACTCTTCGTTGGGTGACCTTGGGGTCCGAAGTCCAGATGTCTCAGATGTCTTGTTCTCCAGTTCACTCTACACCTCCTTGATGCTCTTGACTGCGTGTCTTTGGGGTTGAAGTCCAGATGTCCTGACATTCCAGACGTCTTCATGACAAGTTGTCTTCGTCTTCAGATCCTTTTGATGTCTTCGTCTTCAGTCCTTTCGCTGTCAAGCATTCAGACCTTTTTGGCTCCTTTGTCAAGGAAGCCTTCAGACTCTTTGGCTACCTTGGCAGGGTAGCCTTCTTCTCGGATGTCTTGGTTCCAGATCTACCTCCTAATGGCCCGTCCTCTCTTCAACTTCGGGATAACCTTCGGATACGTCTTCCACACTGGGTCTGAAGCCATCGCTTCTTCAGGTTGGCCTGTGCCGATCATGCCTGGTCCCCGAAGCTCAGTTCAGGATGGTTGCTGCAACGAGTCTTGGCCAGATACCTTCATACTGAGTTTTAACTCTTCTGTCATCTTTTCACTCAGCAAGTGTTTTCATCCGTGTCCCTGATGTTCTTCTTTTCAGTCTTGCCTCATCCTTATCCAGTATCATCTGACCTCGTCTTCAAGTATCGTCTGATCATTGTCTTCAGTCTTCAAGTCTCATCTTGTTCCAGTTCCATTGTCTGCCTTCGACCTGTGTCTGTCCTGGCACATTTGCCATTCCCGTACAACAGGTCCGAAAGGGCTATCGAGTGGCTGGAGGGCTACCCCAGAGACCAGCATTGCGTTGTTGGGTCTCTACTGATGCATCAGGTTCGGCGGAGGTCTGAGTCCCTGGTCTTCTGCCTGTCCATCTGTGCTTGGACTCGTCTCACCTGCCTCAGCGCTTCCACAGAGATCCTCTCTGCAGTCACGTCATGGTCCAAGGGCACACCACTCTCCCCGGAATCGGGATTGCTCCTTAGCGCTCCCGTAACATTGACTTTATGATCTGCTGGCCACAATCTGTTGGACATATCTCCATCCTGCTTAATGTGCCTGACAATAGTTCACGAGAGAACATTTGTAGTGACTGCGCCACTTCTTTGAAACTCTCCCCCAGAAGAACTTCATACTGAACCGGGTTTATGTACTTTTAAAAAGTGATTAATATGTTCTTTTTAAGCAAGCACTTGGGTTATCCTAGTGAACTTGATAGTCTGGGCTTGATTCTGAAAGTAATAAAGATGGAATTTCAGTAAAAGTAATAATCAATGATTGTGCAGCATGTCTCAGCTGAGATAGCCAGAGGCAATGGGTGCTGATTGAGTGGTTTAGTATGCAACTTGTGTTTTGATATGTATTCATCTGCCTGATCAGGGAGCTTTGCATTTGGTTGAGTTTTTTGTTTTATAATTATATGTTATTATGTGCACCACCAAGAACAATGGATTGAGAGGGTTACACATTTTTTTAATTAATTAAATAAATAAATAAATAAATAAATATCTCTAATCTTATGTTCTTATGGTTAGTTAATTAATAGCTAGATATATTTATTGGTCACCTAATTAAAAAAAAAACAGCTGAACAAGCAAATATACCATTAAAGTCCTGCATGTTTAATACAAAACAGGAGAATAAAACCTGAGCAAAATTCTCTCTCAAGTTGATCATGACAAATCCCAAGAGCTCGCAAAGGCCAAGACAACTGGAATTGCCCAGTCAAAAAAGACAAGTAAAAAAGTCCTCAGCCAGCACTTTTCTTCCACTCTCTCACCCCAGCCCAACACCAGACTTTCTTCACCCCACCATTAATGCTGCCGGGACCACTCCAGACATCCTCCAGGATTTCCTCTGGCTTCTGTTCATTATTCAAGATGCTTTTGTGCTACTCACAATGCCGCGGGGTGCTCTTGCCACAGTGGGTGGCTGCTCTGTTCCTCTCATGGTGCTTTGGGCTGTTCATGCCACTGTTTGTGCTTCTTTGACTCTCTTATGGTGCTGTAGACTGTTCATGCTATTGGTGCTGCTTTGCTCCTCTTTTTTTATGCATTGGCTATTCATGCCACTGTTGTTCATACCCTTTGCCCCTCTTTTATGCTTTGGGATGTTCTTGCTACTCTTCATGCTGCTTTGCTCCAGTCATAGTACTATGGGATATTGCTGCCTCTGGGGTACGTTGCCCTGTCATGATGCCTTGTGCTATTCAAGCCACTTTTGGTGCTATTTTGACACAGTCTTGGTGTCTTGCAGTACTTTTCCCTCTTGTGATGATCTCTGCTTGCAATTTTCATCAGAACTGAATAGAAAACCCAAATTTTGGAGCCCAAAATATGATACATTGCTTCCCCCATTGACTTTAATAGGAAACAAATGAACAAATTACATGAATAAATGACAAAATGTTATTGTTTGAAATAAATGAAACAAATTATGGAGGTCTACAAAACAAATTAATGAACCAAAATGAAAAGTGTTTACATGCACATCTCTTCTGCTCAGCATTCTAATAATCTGAACAACTTCTAATAGTTTCCCATAGAAAGCAATGGTGGAAAGGGAGAGGATTGGAGGCTCAGTTCTCTGAAAATACTGATCTGATGTTTCTGGTTTACAAACGCTTCTGAGATAGTCACATTTTCTTCCTGCTTGCCAAATTTGGTGAATTTCCATCTCTTTTAATGGAGAGTTATTGTGCCTACAGACAGATGGATAGATGGACATCAATCCTTTTTTTTCCTAATTGTTTCCAATATTCCATGCTGGAAAACATAAAAGGCATTTTTCAGTGAAAAGGGATTTCTAGAACAAGAGTTCATGATTTGAGGTTCCAAAAACGAACAGATTCATGAGTATCATAAAAAATATTTCTTCACAGACAGGGTGGTCAAAGCAATGGTACAGCCTGCTAGGGGACATGGCAGAAAGAGTAAATAATTCATGAAAGCATGGGATAAGCACAGAGAATCTTTAGCGGCAAAGAAATGAAGGGAAAGCCAGAAATCCATTGTGATCTACAGCATTGTGCAAAAGGAAGCAATTTTGGCCGGATAGATGGACCTTATGGTCCTCAGCTGCCATCATATTTTATGTTCTGTGTTTCTATTCTGCACCGTACGTCTGTTTGTATTTGTGATCAACAGGATTTCAAATAATTAGTTTGCTTGCTGCATCTTTAATGTTGCTTGACACATTCAACACAGCTCCAAAATGTCCGATTTCTTTGTTTTGTAACATGAAAATGGCACCTTTCCATGAATCATAGGCATGAAAGACACCGAGTTCACATCTCTGTAGTCCCTGAGCCAGTACTACACCGATCTTAAATCATATCACAGTTGTGTCTCCTACTGGTTTACATAGCCAGCACTTAATGGAAGGATTCTGTATAGTCTTCAACATCTTGTGTACACAGATTACTCTTTCAAGTTTAGTCTAGTCTCCCAAGCAAACATTTTTGTCTTCAAGCTATTCATCTCCGTTATTAGGGTATTTCTTGTTTTCTGTTTCTGTAATAGTCATGCAGATTTGAATAGTGGCTAAAACACTTAAGAAACTGTTCTTCCTTTTAGTTTTATTAACGTTCCCTCACCTTTATTTTTGTTCTCCTGTTATTAGTTGACAAGTACTTTTGGTTAAAGGCATCCCAATGTAAATGTATGACTATTGCCTTTGGTAGACCATCCTAGCTATGCATCAATGTTCTTTTTAGTACACAACATTAGTATGATAGTTATTTTAATGTTTTCAGAATATTTATTGCATCCATCATATTCCATTATTGCACAACAAACACTGGGTCACTTCTAAATGGGATTAAACAAGGAAAAACTTGGAACTTTTGCCATTTTAAGCCTCAGTAGTTTCCATGATACAGTTCACTGAAGAGAGACAGTCCTACGAGTATCAGGCATTGTAGAAACAGCTATTCAGCTGTTCCTGACCTCCCTTTCTTGCTCTCTTCTTGTATCCACTTATTCTTCTTTCACTAAGAGTGAATGGTTTTTCTGTATAACACCTCGTGACCAAAGGAATTTACCATAATTTATTCTAAAGGTTAGCAACTCTTAGTGAAGTAAGTTTGCCTCAGCACACCACGTGGCCTTTGTTTCACCATGTTCTCTCTGCCAGTAGAAAGAACATGACGTGTTAAAAAATACAGTATTTTCCTATTAGGCAAAGATATGTAGAAGGCAGATTACAAATAAATACACATAACATAAAAACAAAATCAATACTGTCCATTAAATGTACAATTTAAAATCAACACAACATAAAATGACAATTTAAACAAAAATAAACTTGTAAGGTTTTTAAATTAAACAGCCGATGACTTAACATGAAAATGGCACCTTTCCATGAATCATAGGCATGAAAGACACCGAGTTCACATCTCTGTAGTCCCTGAGCCAGTACTACACCGATCTTAAATCATATCACAGTTGTGTCTCCTACTGGTTTACATAGCCAGCACTTAATGGAAGGATTCTGTATAGTCTTCAACATCTTGTGTACACAGATTACTCTTTCAAGTTTAGTCTAGTCTCCCAAGCAAACATTTTTGTCTTCAAGCTAGATATGTTTTCATGATTGCTGGTATATAAAAACTCTAAATAAATAAAATAAATAAATAAAACATCAGGGGAAACATATAGGAGCTCAGTTAAAGTATTTATTGCTAGTTTTTATCTTCATGTCATCCTAAACTCTTTATTTATACAGCTATCCTGCCAGAGAATGAAGACCCAACTGCTTTCACAGCCACAATCCTCCTCAACGTCAAAGACTACAGCCACAGTACTACATTGCATCTTCTGGTTGAGCTAGAGGATTTAACTGCTTATTCCACACATCCATCATAATTTATTGTGTAACCCTATAACAGGGTACATAAAATGACAGAGGGAATTCGTTTTTGATTCAGGGTCACCCCCTTCCATCTTTTGTGCTGGTTCCTCTATATTGGTCATGCAGAGGGTAGAGTTGGCCTGACGGAGACAGCCTGCCACTACCCAAATCTCCTCATTTAACTGTTAAGACAGGGAGGACGTCCTCTCCCGCCCCTCCATGATTTCTGACCACATCCGTAAAATATGCTGGCTCAGAGATGTACTCCAATTGGCTTAAACCACAAAGGTACATAATCTATACATTACATGCCAAATTCCATCATTAAAGTTCCTTTAATAATAGAACTTTGCTAAAGGATTTGGCTCTCAAATTGAAACAGGCTAGTGTTAAGTGGAGGTGTCAGCAACTCAGTGTTCCATCTTGATGCATAGTTTGAAAGATTCACTTGTGCTTGAAATGTCCCTCTCTTTGAAGCAGCTATGCCTGGAAGACCATCAGTCTCTTGAACTTGGTTTGCCATTTTCTCCCAAGAGCCAGATCCAAGGCTAGGAGCAGATCCTGCATATTTCTTTTATGGATGCCCAGTCACCTATGAAATCTACCCTGATCTTATAGCTTGAGACATTCTGCTGGGAAATCAGCAGGTTGGTTACAGTTTCCATCTGCAACTGCTCTGAGTCTTGGAGAAAAGTGTGGTATAAATATGAAATGTAATGTAATTTATTTACTGATAATGCAGAACTGCACCAGGTGATAAACAGGACCGTTAGCTGAATTTCCTGAGGGATTTTGCCTTGACTTCCTCAGCACTGCTGCCAGAAATTCCTCAGCCAAGAGAATTTGAAAAAAAGTTGCATGTCCTGTTATCTGTCAGCTGGACAATGGAATTGGTTATTCAGTGCATGCCAAGGCAGCCCAGTACAGTGCTTCTGGATATATCCTAAGACAAAAGCTGAGAAGGAAAATGTATGAATCAGAATATTATCAAATAATTAGAGGCATGTGTCTCAGATTAACTGTGGCCTTCTTGTGCGTTTGTAATCGTGTGTGTGTTTTTTGCATTCTGTTGGCTTGCCAGCACCCAAACGAATTTCAACAGCCGTCATTTGCCAGAGCAGGCAAAATGCTTGCAAGAGTTCTTGGGCTTTTCAACAACTTCCTGGTAGGTTTGTTTGAAGCAAATTTTGTTTTTGTGAAGATAGTTTGTAGGTTGCCTCTCCAGCACCTGACATAAAATGTCACCTAGTTTCAAAATGTAAAAAAAAAAAGGAGAAGAAGAAAGAAGTTGTAGAAGAAATATGTCTGTTGTTTACACCCACGCAGTGAGATATGTTTGCTTTGGGCACCCCAAAAATTCCCCTAACCACTTTTATCACTCAGTGTCACTCCAGATTTTAGTCAGCCATAACCATATCCTTTTCCAGCCTCAAAAGAATTGTGTCTGTACAAACTGCACACAAATATCACGCCAGCCCACAGCTGAGCTGCTTGTAAAGCACATACCCTGTTTTTCTACTGAGATGAGTAAGATTTTCCTGTATCGCTGAAGAAAGCAAACACCTCACTGCAGACATGATTATTTGCAAAACATTTTTTTGCATTTTTTTTAGAAATATAATATTATTCTGAAAACCTCTGGAGGTGGTTGTAGAAGGGTAATTTTTGGCTTGGGGTAGGATTGCCTCTTTTATTGCATTCTTAGATTAGAATGAAAGTATTGTTCATTGAGGTGCAAATAAGAAGGCAAATCTTTCACATTTTTTATAGGGAAAGAATGACCAAATGGTATTTATCACAATGCAAGCACCTTTTTGGTGATGACTTTCCTGGAATATTCTGGCCAGCAAAAGTGCATTTGGAGTCATTTCTGATTTCCTCGTAAATCAGCATCTTGGTTTCTTTCTGTTTCCTGTTGCAAGGGTTGTTGGGTATATCTGATGTCACAGTGCTGTGGGCCAGGATATCATGCACATGTGTGCACTCTGTTTTGTGTCCATCAAAGCGGCCTACTGCATGGAAGGGAATCAGAGTCAGTGGGAGGCAGGCATAGGATCCAACTGTACTGTATATAAGAAGCTGGCAGCAGGGCCAGTTATGGGGACCAGAATCAGCAGTAAGCAAGCAGCAGGAGCCAATTCAGGGGAGAGGTTCAGCAGGAGCAGCTAAGGAAGGCTATAAGTGCCATGTCTGTTTTCTTGAGCAGTAGTGGTGTCAGGAGTTTGGGGGGAGAGGAGAACCAGAGGAGCAGCAGCAACAGTGATATAAACATAAGAACAAGGAGGAGAGATGGCTGGACACAGCAGCAGTTGGAGGTGGGGGAAGGGCAGTGCTGGTTGAGTAGATACTGGCATGGAGGGGGCCAGCTTAGAGAAGCAATGACTGGAGGTGCAGGTGGAGGCTGAGGAGCATTGACTAGAGTCAATTACTAACCCATTAATACTTTCAAGTGAAAACACTGCAGCTTTTAGCTTGCAAAGAAAACAGCATTCTGATATCTCTGAAAAATGCATCTTGGGATATGTCCTGGCACCAGCAGAGAGAAGGCAAGATGATTACGAGAATGCTAATCCAGAGGCTAAGAAAAAAAGTAACTTTAAAAAGAGTTGTTTAGCAGTAAATAAATCCAATGTCATTTGCAATTTCTACTAAGGTAATGTGCACAATATGTAAAATCTGTGCAGATGGTATTTCCCCTTTAAAGCTGTCAAAGTTCTAAGCACACCAAGAGGCAAAAGAACATTTAAATTCAGAAGCCGTAGCTCTGAAATGCAAGACTTAGTATTCTTGCTGATATGTTCTATTTCATATTATACCATCTAGCAGTAGCCAGTAGTAAGAATAAAGTAAAACAGGACATATGGGAACCATCCTGTAGGCCAGTAGTGATTTCAGCTGATAGCTGCTCCTTAAGCAATATGGGATTAAAGAGGATGCAGATCTACTGTGGTCGTAAGCACAGGAGAGCAGGCCAAAATATAGAAACGACAGCAGAAAGTGGTCCATCCAGTCTGCCCAGTAAGCTTCCTACGGTAGTATCTGCCGTACTGTTCAGGTTACCCCCATGTATCAGTCAGTGCTGCTTGACATGCTTTGCTTATGGGGAAGGTTATTCGCTGCATTTATTTGTTCCAGAGGGAGAGGTCATTTACCTTGAGCAATCCCTAAGTGGGAACTGAACTCTGGGTCAGGGCCCAGTGATGTGACCGCTAAGCCACTACTCCACTCCAGAGATATTTAGATATGTATGTTCTTGCTTTCAGAATCCTCAGGGAATGGAAGGGCCCTGTCCTGTCACGGTGTCTAGATGGATTCTGATTTTCTATCTGTGGTCTCCTGTGATCCTAAAAGGGAAGAAGGGTAAACTGACTCATCTAATCAGTGTAACCAGGTGTCCTCAGGGTCAGTTTTACAAAATGAGAGGAGAGAAGCTGGGCCAAAAATGAATTTGACAGGAGGAGAGACGTCGTGCCTGCAGTGGAGAAATAGGATTTCCAGGAATCGGGGAATGTGAAGAGGGTAAAAGAAATTCCCTTCACCATAGTAAGTGGGATACATCACCATACTGAAAGTGATAGATTTAGTTGGGTTGTTTGTATTGGGAGAAAATGTATACATTTCAGCTGTTTCAGTAATTATTTTATTGTATGTATTAAGTATAATGGTATTTGTGGGGTGAGGAGGAAGAGATTGTATTATTTCTTGATGTTGTGGGATTTATTGTAT
Organism: Rhinatrema bivittatum; assembly: GCF_901001135.1. NCBI lineage: Eukaryota > Metazoa > Chordata > Amphibia > Gymnophiona > Rhinatrematidae > Rhinatrema > Rhinatrema bivittatum. The sequence goes on from NC_042619.1 coordinate 119,217,276, forward strand.
TGACTGGGAGGGAGTGTTACTTTTTGGAGATAGGCAATGCAACTTGTCTCTTTCCCTACTGAGAGTAGGGGAGGGGATAGATTTATATTAGGGACTTATAATTTATTTTTGTATTTGTATGTTGTTTTAATATATTGTATTTTTTTATGATGTGCTATACCACTGCAGGTCCCCTTTTCTGGAGAAAAAGGCAGAATATGAATTAAAAATGAAGTGTAATGAAATGAAACAAAATAAATCCCTACTGATTGAGTACTGTGGATGCTTAAATGGAGTACAGGATTCTTCACCTCATATATTCATTATGTGAGCGTGCATATTCACCTTCAGCTCATAAGTGGCACTGCAAGCTACTTGGAATGCTCAGTCCTCCCAGCTCTGTGCCTCTCCCTTCCCTCTAGCAGCCATCTTGTTTCCTGTCTGGATATGTATTTATACTCTGGCCTTTAGTCAGTTAGTTGCCAGAGCTTGGAATGGGAAGCAAAGCAACCTTCACCCCCTTAGGGAGGAGAGAATATCAATAGGGAGGATTTATGAGGGATGGCAAGGGAGGGATGAGAGAGAGGCCCTGCAATGAGCTAATCTCAGGGAGGGAAAGGCACTCTCCAGGAAAAGAGTAGACACATGCACCTTCCAGACAGAGCTCCAGGAAGACAAGCAAAAGACCTTCTTGCACCTTTCAGAATTGAACGTGGTTACTGGAATGGGACAGAACCTTAAACAACATGGAACAAAATTCAACTTATAACCATCATGTAACAAGGGCATATATCATCAGATTTCATGGAGAACCAATGGAGCCAGTTAAGGATACATCAATCCCAACGTGCCAAACCTCATTATTGGGGACTGATGTGAAGCATATGTGAAACAAACAAATATTGGGTGGCATCTGGAAACATCTAACAGTATCACATCCAAAATGCAAAGTAACAAAAGTAGACTCTTATCTCCAGCAAGGTGAATAACAATGACACTCTGAAATGAGCCAGAACTAAATGAAAACAGACACATGCTGTAATATTGTGCTTTATTTTCTGTTTTGTAATCTGCTTTGAACAGCCTGTTGGGCTTGGAAAAGGAGAATATATATAAATCATTAAGTTAAAAGTTAAAACTAAGGGCCTGATTCATCAAGGCCTTTCTCCATAGGCCCAGAATGGGAGAAAAATTGCAGTGAATCTGGCACTAAATGTTTAACAATGAGAAAACATCTGGATTTATGACATGAAAGAATTCTGTATCAAAGCTAGAAAAATAAAAAATATATATATTTCTGTGATTTGCTTGAAGACAAAGGAGCAGCAAAATTCAGTTTATGCTTAGGTTTGCAAAATGCTAAATGTAAATATATTGAGAATAATACTCAGCTGGATTATATAGGGCCTCAGTGAACATTGTATACTGGAACCTATTAAGAATGTAGCGTGGTAAAGGCATCGCTTTGTAGCAACATTTGTTGGTCAGTTTAGGGAAGGCACTAGTTGGCTCTTGGTCTCGCCCACTGGAGAGCTGTGATTCCCAGAGGTTTGAGTAAAGACATGCATTAGGAGAGAGGAAGGGCCATGAATCAAGCTATCTTTGCTATTCTATGATGACCAGCTGTTGAGTAATAGCAGTGCCAGACTGATTAGACATGAGATGACTTTAGGAAGCAGCTGCTCTCCAATAACTAAATGCTGGCCAAGCATTACAGGTCTATTAATGTTGAATTGAATATATTAGCCAAATTCTGTGTAATACAAGCCAGTTTCTGTCTGCCGTGCTCTCTCCTGTAAAAGGAATATGGTGCCCTGCCCCTGGAGTCTGATGTCATGGTAGCTTCACTACCTGGCAGGAGCTGAATCACCAAAAAAAATGTTGGTCTTAGCAGTGACTGAGCCATAACATTAATCAACTGCACAGGCCAAGGTTCCCTACCATCATTAGCACTTCCATTTCCCCCCAGGGCAAAATGCGACCACTGAAACCACGGCATGAAATCAGAGTCCCTTTTATTGCACTGCTGCTAGTGCAACTGAACTTTTCCCACACATAGTCCACCACACAATACCGCAGCAGCTGCAAAAGAACCAGCAACATCTTCAGGTCAACACATAGCAAAATAACCAACAACTCATTTCAGGACTCCACTATACAACACCTGCTGTTAAGTTGTTCCATTATTATAGTACTACATTGATTAGCTGAGTGATTCATTCTTTATTAATTAGCTTCAAAAGCATCAGCCACATAAAGTTGTGCACATTTTCTCTCTTCTTTTTTGGTTTTGAATTGGCAGTTCCTTCCTGCTGTTTTGAGTCTTCAGCTCAAATGGAACTAGGGCTGGGATCCTGGTGCCATGAGTCTTCATTTGCAAATACCTGGGGATTTTTTTCCCCATTCTATATCCACCCTCCCCCTACATCCTTAGTCTGGTCATTGTCGTGTCAATCCTTGGTTGGGAACCATGCCCCAGAGCTCCTTCCAGAACCCTGCAGTCATAAGCTCTGTTCCAGCCACTAGGTGTCACCCTTAAGCAATGTCCTCAGCTCCACCTGAAGCCCATCCCCAGATGCTTTTAAATGCTGCTTCTACAGTATCCTCAGCTCTAGCCGATCCAGGGAGCAGAAGACCTGACTTGGGATTGAACCGGGGTACCTTCACCGAGTCATCGAGCTGGCCTATTTTCTCTGCTTCTTGATCTGAATGTATGTGAGATGTTCCATATTTGACCATCTACTCTAAAACAATAGGCACCTTAACCATGAATATCAACAATATTTTCTTCCATATATGGAAAAGAAGGAGCACTGTCCTATGATGAGCTGTTTTGGTTTTTTTTAATTCTCAAAATTAGGATTGATTGCATTGCTCATGACATCCTGTAGGTAATGTGGAAATTGTTGTTGTCCAGTTAAAGTCATTTGTGAGTTTAGCAATTCATTACATTTTCAACCAGAAAGAGCTTCAGATGGTAGTTCAAGAACTGTTGTAACATAGTAACATAGTTAATGGTGCCAGATACAGATCCAAATGGTTCATCCAGTCTGCCAGGCAAGCTGCTTAGGTTAGTAAGTGCCACTCCATGCAGCTAGTTAGATTTCTTCATAGAAGACAATTTCCACATTACCTATAGGATGTCATGAGCAATGCAATCAATCCAAATTTTGAGAATTAAAAAAAACAACAGCTCATCATAGGACAGTGCTCTTTCTTTTCCATATATGGAAGCAAATATTGTTGATATTCATGGTCAAGGTGCCTATTGTTTTAGAGTAGATGGTCAAATATATTGTATATGGTCAAAGATGGTCAAATATATATGGTCAAATATATTGTTTTAGAGTAGATGGTCAAATAAGGAATGTTATTATAAGCTTCAAACGATAAAAAAAACTCAGACCTCTTCTCCATTTCATGGATTTCCGCACTGTACTTCAGTCTATTATTCTATCCAAAATAGACTATTGTAACGCACTTCTCCTTGGCATCCCCGCTTCACACACCAAGCCTTTACAACTTTTACAAAATGCTGCCGCTCGTATACTATCAAACTCCAAAAAGAAGGACCATATCACTCCCATACTCATCTCTCTCCACTGGCTCCCTATACACTCCCGAATTCTTTATAAGGCACTCTCCATCATCCACAAAAGTCTGCTACACTCCAATCTCAATTGGATCAACCCTCCACTCATCCCTCGCACCTCCAACAGACCCACCCACACAGCTCTACTAGGAACGCTACGTTCCCAACCCATTAAAGCTTTCAAACTCTCCTCCACCATAAGCAGAGCCTTCTCTCTAGCCGGTCCCACTATTTGGAACTCCTTGCCTCATGACATCCGCATGGAAACATATACACCCACTTTCAAAAAAAAACTAAAGACCTGGCTCTTCCAGCAAGCCTACCCTACGTCACCCCCCATCACATAAACTTCTTCTGAAATGGATAACCCCAATCCACAATTGTGAACTCGGCCTGAATATTGGATTACGATATGCCTCTGATTTTGGTACCTTGAACTGTTATAATTTTATGTTTATAGTTATTTATATATATATATATATATATACATATATATAGGTTATAGTAAGTAAATCAATACCCCCCTCCAGTGTATTTCTTCCTTGGTTTTGTTAAGGGCTACGCCCTAAAGTTAACTGTATTTATCTGTTCCTTGTAAGGGCTTCGCCCATAAAGTTCATGTTTTACTGTGAACCGATGCGATGTGCGAACGGACATCGGTATATAAGAGACATTAAATAAAAATAAAAATAAAAAATAAATATGGAACATCTCACATACATTCAGATCAAGAAGCAGAGAAAATAGGCCAGCTCGATGACTCGGTGAAGGTACCCCGGTTCAATCCCAAGTCAGGTCTTCTGCTCCCTGGATCGGCTAGAGCTGAGGATACTGTAGAAGCAGCATTTAAAAGCATCTGGGAGGGGGGGGGGGGAATGGGCTTCAGGCGGAGCTGAGGACATTGCTTAAGGGTGACACCTAGTGGCTGGAACAGGGCTTATGACTGCAGGGTTCTGGAAGGAGCTCTGGGGCATGGTTCCCAACCAAGGATTGACACGACAATGACCAGACTAAGGATGTAGGGGGAGGGTGGATATAGAATGGGGAAAAAAATCCCCAGGTATTTGCAAATGAAGACTCATGGCACCAGGATCCCAGCCCTAGTTCCATTTGAGCTGAAGGCTCAAAACAGCAGGAAGGAACTGCCAATTCAAAACCAAAAAAGAAGAGAGAAAATGTGCACAACTTTATGTGGCTGATGCTTTTGAAGCTAATTAATAAAGAATGAATAACTCAGCTAATCAATGTAGTACTATAATAATGGAACAACTTGACCAAATTATTTTATTTTTTTTAAAAACCCCAGTGTATTTACTACTGCATATAAAACATTACATCAGGTTAAGCTTGAAGAAATAGAAAGTACTGTTCTTAAAAATTCTGTCATTTTTGACAGGCATTTTCCATTTGAATATATTAGCAATGCAAAATATAAGACATAAGTATCCTGCTAATAGAACAGGAGCTAACCAAGAGTGAACTGGCAGGGGAAATACTGACAAAAAAAACATCATAAGTACAGCATCCTCTTTGCTGCTTCTAGCATGAATGTCTGTCCTGTCTTACTGCTTCTATCTCTGCCAAGAGTAAGAATCCCATGCTGTCAGGATGTAGCCCTGGCAAGGCTTGAGCTGCTGCTTGAAGGTTCTAAGTATCTCCCTTTCCTAAGTCAGCTAATCTGCCCTATAGTACTGAGAGCCTTTCAGCTAGCCCACCTGTGCCTATGTTTCTGCATTCATATTCTGTCCTGCTCGCTGAATAGTTCCAGATGTCTCTGTTCTGTGTGTCATGCTCACTGTTGTCTCCTCTTTCTCCCATTTGTCTAGCAGGATCCCAGCCCCAAGCAATCGAAATATCACAGTCCTCCTCCTTCCTATGTTTCTCACTGGTTCAAATGCATTTCTAGTTTTCAGCCCTGCACCAGTCTTTGTTTCCATGTAACCTGCTCTGGAATCTGACCTTGTCTTGTTCCAGTGTCACCTGTCCTGGATTGTTTCTTGCCTGTCCCTATGTCCTGCCTTGTTTGGACTTCCTGACTTTGGATTATGTGCCTGGCCCTAGACTTTACTTATGCTTCAAGGACCTGCTTTGTTTGCTAAGGGTACTATGATAGCTTGTTTAGCAATGAGCAGAGCTTGCAAATATCCTTGGATTTGTTTACAGTTCCTGCTAGCCATGAATCCCCAAAACTGAGCCCCATTCCTTGACTGCCCATATCTTAGCCAGTGACTCTGACACATGCTGTCTTCCTCAAACGGGACCAGGAAATCAAATTCATTCATATCTCACATTCATGGCGTTAGGAGAAGGGAAGTCAGGTATGGCTATAAGCTGTGACCCAAAGAAGGAATTATGCACAAACCCAGGAGAAAGGAGACAAATATGGCCCTGAAGAAAAGAGACAGTCATGGCTATGGAAAAAAGGAGTCGGATATGGCCCTAGGAGGAATGAACCAGACACGAACATGGGACGATGAAACAGATGTGGCCCCGGGAAGGAGCCAGACCATGGTTATGGGAAATTTATATACGAGCCATGGGGCAGATGATCTGAAAAAATAAATTCTTGAAATACACTAAGTGTTACGACCAGGAGGGACGTGAACCCTTGGACCGACGGGGAGGTTGGTACTACCTTAGGAGATAGCTCCTCAGGTTCCCCCGTCGGGTGGCGAGGCGGAACAGAAGTTGGGACTGGCTGGATCCTTGCTGCTGGAGACTCAGATGGCCTCTGAGAGGGCGACGAGGCATGAAGTCGGAGCAAGGGCCAGTTGGATCTTCGCCACTGGAAGCCGTGGCCCCGGGAGGAGTCCATGGGACCCGGGCCGCTGGGACTTAGGTGGGCCCTTGAAGGTGGATGGTCCGAGAGAAGTCCGAGGTCGAGTACCAGAGGATCGCCGCTTGCCAGTCCAAAGTCACACACTGAGGAATCACTGAGAAGAAGCAGGAACCAGGAACCAGGAACCGAAGCACCAGGAGACTCACCGGAGTGAGCAAACTCGTTGCCAAGTCAAGGAGTAAGCGGAGGAAATCTCCTTTTATACTTCTCCTGTGCCTAGCCCATAGGAGCAGGTGCAGGCAATTTGGAGGACGAGGCCCCTTTAAATCTTCAGAGGAGGCGAGGCATCGCGCCTAAGGGCAGGGCGGCCATCTTGGGTTCTGGGAGTGGTGCAGAGCGGCCCAACGCCGCGAGGGGAGGCCTGGGGCTTCTCCCCTGCCGGCAATCACCGCGGGGACCCGCGGCGAGGTGCGGGGACGATTGCCTGGACTCCCTGACGCCGATAGCCCCGACGCCGATAGCCCCAACGCCGCGAATTAGGTAGGGGGTTGCGGTCATGGGTGGCTGCGACTGCGAGACACAACAGTACTCCCCCCTTTAGGGCGCCTCCCAGAAGGCCTGGGTTTGAACGGATGGTCCCAATGGAACTGAGTAAGAAGGTCCCGATCTAGGATGTTGGCTAGAGGTTCCCACATATTTTCTTCGGTGCCGAACCCCTCCCAGGCTAGTAAATACGCCCATCTCTTCCTATGTTTCCAAACGTCCAGCACCTCTCAGACCTGGTAGGTGGTGTCATCTTCAGAGGTGATGAGTTGGGGTGCTGGAGGCATGCTAGAAGGCCAGGACAGCACCAAGGGCTTCAGAAGAGAGGCATGGAAGGTGTTATGGATGTTAAATGACGGTGGTAGTTAAGAACATAAGAACATGCCATACTGGGTCAGACCAAGGGTCCATCAAGCCCAGCATCCTGTTTCCAACAGTGGCCAATCCAGGCCATAAGAACCTGGCAAGATGAGTTGGAGCTGATAGGATGAGTTGGAGCTGGAGCTGATAGGACACTGTACCAATCCGATGGAGAATGGGAAATGGTCCAATGAAGCGAGGGGCCAGTCGCACAGAAGGTAATTTCAGCTGGATAAATTGTGTACTCAGCCAGACCTTCTGACTAGGTCTCAAAGGAGGACACGGGCTTCGTCGGCGGTCAGCATACTTTTTCGCCATCTGACTGGCTTTGAGCAGAGCGTGCCGTGTGGAGATCCAGAGGCGATGTAGTTCGTCCGCAGAGAGTTGGGCCACAGGAAATGTGACGGTAATGGGAACAGGCAGTGGCAGACGGGGTTGCTTCCCATAAACCAGCTGGAAGGGAGAAGATCCGGTAGCAGTGGAAGGATGCGAGTTGAGGGCGAACTCGGCCCACAGGAGTAGACTTGCCCAGTCGTCTTGTTTATCATTCACATAAATGCAAAGGAACTGTTTGAGGGTTTGATTCGTCCTCTCCACTAAACCATTGGTTTGTGGGTGGTATCCAGAGGTATAATCCAAGGTGACGTCAAATTTCTGGCAGAGGGCCCTCCAGAATCTTGCGGTAAATTGGGGTCCTCGATCTGAGAGGATGCTTTTGGGTAAACCGTGCAGTTTGAAAATGTGTTTGATAAATAACTGGGCCAACTGGGGTGCGGAAGGCAACCTTGGGAGCGGTACGAAATGCGCCATCTTGCTGAATCGGTCAATGACTACCCAGATGACGGTGTTACCACCGGATGAGGGTAGATATACCACGAAGTCCGTCAAAATATGGGTCCAGGGTTCGGTAGGCACTGGCAGGGGCTGGAGTAAGCCTGGAGATGAACCTGGGATTCTCTTATGACGGGCACATAGATGACAGGATTCCACATAGGACTGAACGTCTTTATTGACCTTGGGCCACCAATAGTAGCGGCGAAGGGCCTGCAAGGTCCGATGTTGTCCTGGATGTCCTGAACAGCGGGAGCCATGGGCCCATGCTAGCACTTGTTTCTGCAGGTGTGATGGAGCAAAGATCTTTCCAGGAGGAATAGTCGTGGTAGCAGACAGCAGGACTCACGACGGCTCAATGATGAATTGAGGGGAGTCTGGAGTATCTGCAGACTTGAAGACTCAGGACAAGGCGTCTGCCTTATGATTGTTGACGGCCGGCCTGTAACACAGGACGAAATTGCATCGGGTAAATAATAATGCCCATCGCGCTTGCCGGGGATTGAGGCGCTGTGCCCGATGCAGATATTCTGGATTTTTGTGGTCCGTGTAGACCATGAACTGATGTTGAGCTCGCTCCAACCAGGGGTGCCATTCTTCCAAGGCCATTTTGATGGCCAGAAGCTCCTTATCGCCAATTGCGTAGTTTTGTTCCACGGGGGAAAATTGGCGAGAGAGGAAGGCGCATGGGTGTAGCTTGTGTTGGCCCGAGTTCTGACTAAGAACAGCCCCTACGCCTTCAGAGGAAGCATCCACCTCAATGATGAATGGGCATTGAGGGTCAGGATGATGAAGGCACGGCTGGCGAAGTAACGCCTCTTTAAGATGGAGGAAGGCGGCTACAGCTCCGGGAGGCCAGTTCTTGGGGTCGGCGCCTTTCTGGGTTAAAGCCGTCAGGGGTCGACAATGGAAGCATAATGGGAAATAAAGGAGCAGTAGTAATTCGCGAACCCTAAAAACCATTGCAGCGGTTTCAGCCCAGATGGTTGGGGCCATTCTCGAATGGCCTTTAGTTTCTGGGGGTCCATGCGGAATCCTTCACTGGAGACGATGTAGCCCAAGAATGGGAGAGCCTCCCGCTCGAATAGACATTTCTCGAGCTTGGCGTAGAGTTGGGTTTCTCTTAGTCGTTGTAGTACCTGGATGACGTGCTGGCGGTGAGCGGCGAGGGAATTGGAGAATATTAAGATGTCGTCAAGGTACACGATCACACAGCGGTATAGCAGGTATCGGAAGATTTCATTCAAGGTGTTTTGAAACACCGCTGGGGCGTTGCAGAGCCTGAATGGCATCACTAGGTATTCGTAATGGCCGTCTCTGGTGTTGAAGGCTGTTTTCCATTCGTCTCGCTCCTTGATACGGATCAGGTTATATGCTCCCCAGAGGTCCAATTTGGTAAAGATTTTAGCGCCTTAAAGGCAAACAAAAAGCTCAGAAATTAAGGGCAAGGGGTACTGGTCCTTGATTGTTATGGCATTCAGGCCCCGGTAGTTGATGTAAGGGCAGAGGGTTCCATCCTTTTTCCCTACGAAGAAGAAGCCAGCCCTCGCCGGGGATGTCGATTTGTGGATGAATCCCCCTCTCCAGATTTTCCTTGATGTAGTGAGACATGGCTTGAGTCTCCGAGGGTGAAAGGGCATAGGTGCGCCCCCGAGGAGGTTCTGTGCCGGGAAGAAAGTTAATGGCACAGTCAAATGGTCGGTGAGGCGGGAGCGTCTCGGCCATTCGCTTGGAAAAGACATCAGAGTAAGTAGCATATGAGGTCGGCAGGCCTTGGAAACTGGCAAGGGCGGTTGAGCATTGCACTGGAACTACTAGTTGGAGGCAGGTGCCATGACAAATCGGCCCCCATTGGGTTAGCTGTAAGGTTCTCCAATCGAATTGGGGACAATGTTTTTGAAGCCAGGGGAGTCCCAGGACAATGGGGTGTTTAGAGTGTTCCAGGATGTGGAAGGAAATCCGCTCGATGTGAAGAAGCCCAGCACGAAGTTGAACGGCTTCCATGAGATGTGTCACCCACCCCGGGAGGGGCTTGCCCTGGATAGACGAGAGGACCAATGGGGCCTGGGTGCGAAGATGTGGAATTTTTAAGTGCTCCACTAAACTCCTCATAATAAAGTTGCCCCCGGCTCCTGAGTTTACCAGGGCTAAAGTATGGAATTTGCCATCCCCAGATATCAGTGCGACTGGTAGGGTTAGTGGAGGTGCAGGTGATGTTAGGCCCAGGAAGAGACCTCCTTCAGGTCCTAGGCCCGGGAGTTTCCCGGCCGCACCGGGCATGCGGCTAATTGGTGGCCTGCCGCGCTGCAGTAGAGGCATAGCCCATCTCTGATTTGCCTTCAACGCTCCTGAGTGGGGAGTCTCCCTCGGCCCAATTGCATGGGTTCTTCGGACGGTGTTCGGGAGCCTCCTAATTCACCTTTAGGAGAAGGCGAGCGTTGAGGACGCCTTGAGGGGGTCGAGGTTTTCGTGGCCATCTGGGCCTCTTGACGGCACTCTTGATGGCGTCTATCAATATGCCCTGCCAGGTCGATGAGGGCATTCAAGGACCTGGGTAGTTCTCGGCCCGCGAGCTCATCCTTGATTCTAGGACTGAGTCCCTGAAGAAAGATGGTTCGTAAGCAGTCTGGGCCCCAACCGAGCTCTGAAGAGAGGGCCCAGAACTCAATGGCAAACTCAGCAAGCGTTCTCGAACCCTGACGCAGTTGGAGAAGTTTGGGCCTGGCGGAAACCTCCTGAGTTGGATCACTGAAACTCATTCGGAAGAGTTCCCAGAACTCTCTCAGATTTTTTACTCTTTCGGATAATAGAAAGACTCCATGAAATTAGCATGTGGCACATTTAAAACTAATCGGAGAAAGTTCTTTTTCACTCAACGCACAATTAAACTCTGGAATTTGTTGCCAGAAGATGTGGTTAGCTGTGCAGTTAGTATAGCTGTGTTTAAAAAAGGATTGGATAAGTTATTGGAGGAGAAGTCCATTACCTGCTAGTAAGTTGACTTAGATAATAACCACCGCTATTACTAGCAACGGTAACATGGAATAGACTTAGTTTTTGGGTACTTGCCAGGTTCTTATGGCCTGGATTGGCCACGGTTAGAAACAGGATGCTGGGTTTGATGGACCCTTGGTCTGACCCAGTATGGCATATTCTTATGTTCTTATGTTCTTAGATTACTCAGGACAGGGTCATCCCGTTCCCACAGGGGGGAAGCCCATTCTAGGGCCTTCCCTTCGAGGAGAGAGAGAATGAAGGTGGTCTTGGTGGCATCGTCGAGAAAGAGGGTCGGCTGTAGACGGAAGTGCATATTGCACTGGTTAATGAAATCCCTACAGGACCGGGATCCCCAGAAAAATGTGGTGGTGTAGGCAGGCGAATCACCGAGCGGGCCCCGGGAGCCATGGATGGAGATGGCAAGGTGGGGTTCATGGGCCCTAATACCTCGAAGCGTTGATTCAGGCTCTCCACTGCGGAGACAAGGGCATCAAGGGTTTTTTGCTGGTCCATCATACGTTGAGCCATTCTGGGGATGGCCTGGCGGGCAGACGCCTCTGCCGGGTTCATGGACTTGGCAATCTGTTATGACCAGGAGGGACGTGAACCCTTGGACCGACGGGGAGGTTGGTACTACCTTAGGAGATGGCTCCTCAGGTTCCCCCGTCGGGCGGCGAGGCGGAACAGAAGTTGGGACCAGCTGGATCCTTGCTGCTGGAGACTCAGATGGCCTCTGAGAGGGCGACAAGGCGTGACAAGGCCAGTTGGATCTTCGCCACTGGAAGCCAGCAGCCACCCCCCCCCCCCCCCCCCGGGAGGAGCCCATAGGGACCCGGGCCACTGGGACTTAGGTGGACCTTTGAGAGGTCGAAGAGGCATGAGGACGGTGCAAGGGCCAACTGGATCTTCACCACTGGAAGCCCACGGTCCCCCCGGGAGGAGCCCGTAGGGACCCGGGCCGCTGGGACTTAGGTGGGCCCTTGAAGTTGGATGGTCCAAGAGAAGTCCGAGGTCGAGTACCAGAGGATCACCGCTTGCCAGTCCAAAGTCACACACCGAGGGATCACCGCTTGCGAGTCCGAAGTCACACACCGAGGAATCACCAAGAAGAAGCAGGAACCAGGAACCGAAGCACCAGGAGACTCACTGGAGTGAGCCAAGTCAAGGAGTGAGTAGAGAAAGTCTCCTTTTATATTTTCCCTGTGCCTAGCCCATAGGAGCAGGCGCAGGCAATTTGGAGGACGAGGCCCCTTTAAATCTTCAGAGGAGCTGTGGACTCGTGCCTAATGGCAGGGCGGCCATCTTGGGTCCCGGGAGCGGTGCAGAGCGGCCCGATGCCGCGAGGGGAGGCCTGGAGCATCTCCCCTGCCGGCAATCACCGCGGGGACCCACGGCAAGGTGCAAGGGCGAACGGCCCGGACTCCCCTACGCTGCCGCGGTGGCCCCAACGCCGCAAATTAGGTAGGGGTTTGCAGTTGCGGGCGGCCGCGACCGCGAGACACAACACTAAGAACACTATTTTGGTACAGAAACTGGATGATGTATGTAACGCTTGTAAGTCGCCTAGGGACTGGCAGCAGACAACAAATAAATAAATAAAATGGAATGGAGACTTTTCAAGGCTTCTTCCTCACTAAAAGGAATTGGTTGAGATTCTAAAGGTAAAAGGAAACCGAGGTGAAAATGATTAGAAAATGGTAAAGTTGATGATTCTAAGGAAGAGAAGAAAGAAATGCAGCAAAATAAATACAATTAACTAAGAAAGCTGACTTTGGGGAACAAGTTAGACAGACCTTTTGGGAAGCAAATACAAAGGAAGAAGGAGGTTCTGAAGATTTTTCTGTTCCTTAAGGAGATAATGCAAAGGGCAGAAGAAAGAACTATCTCTATACACAAGGACAGGAATTATTCTGATAGATCAAGTTGCCTAAACCAGAAACTTTTTAATGAGTTAAAGCTGAAATAAGAATCTCATAAAATTACATTGGGGGCTGGCTAGGGTCTTAGTGGCAGTGCCGTGCACTACCATGCAGAAGATGCCCAGTTCAATCCCCATATTATGTCTTCTAGACCAGGGGTCCCCAACCACCGGTCCATGGACCGGGACCGGGCCGTGGGGTTTTTTTGCCGGTCCGCGGCACCGCCAAGCACCGGCAGGTGTGTTGCGCGCTCCCGGTCTCTCCCGCTGCCGTTGCCGCCGGGCTGTCAGCACGTTCAAGCCCAGTGGGAACGGCAGCGGTGCTAGAAGCTGTGGCACCCGTGGCTGGCCTTTTCTTCTTCCCGCGCCTGCCCCCCCCCTCGTGACCCGGAGCAGGAAGTGATACGCGGTGCGCGGGAAGAAGAAAGAGCCGTGCCGCGTGATAAAGTAGCAGCGGCGGCTGCAGCATCGGCCCCCGAGCAATCGAAGCAGCCGGTAATCAGGAAAGGAGACAGCAGCAGGAGCCTCCCGCGGCCGATGGGAGTCTTCTTGCTTGGCCTGCGGGGGCGGGAGGAGGAGGCTGCTGCAGCTACCATTTGTGCTGGGGGGGGAGAGAGAGGAAGTGAGTGAGAGAAAGAGAGAGAAGCAGCCAACCAGCGTGTGTGATTGACTGGTCAGAGAGCTGATGTGTGTGTGTGTGTGTGTGTTTGTGTGTATGTGAGAGACAATGAAAGTGATTTCTCAGGGAGATGACTGATGTGTGTGTGAGAGTGTGAGACATTAATCAGGGAGGTGACTGATGTGTGTGTGTGTGTGTATGAGAGAGAGAAAGCATGGAAGTGAGAATGGGTATGTGGGAAAGCATGGGCGTAAGAAACCTGGTGTTGGGGGGGGGGGGTGAAAGAAAGCATGGGAGTGAGAAACCTGGGTGAGTGTGCATGCATGAGAGAGAGAGACTGGTTGGTAAGGTGATGGTGTGTGTGAGAGAAAAAGACTGGTGTGTGTGAATGTGAGAGAGAGAATGTGATTCAGGGAATGAGAAGCCTGTGCACATGGAGAGTGAGCATGGGAGTGAGAAACCTGGGTGTGTGTGTGAGACACAGCATGGGAGGGAGAAGCCTGTGTACCTGAAAGAGAACATGGGAGTGGGAAGCCTGTGTGTGTGTGTATGCATGAGCGAGATCAGGTGACTGGTGTGTGTGTGTGAGAAAGAAAGTGATTATGGGAATGAGAAGCCTGTGCACGTGAAGAGTGAGCATGGGAGTGAGAAACCTGGGTGTGTGTGTGAGACACAGCATGGGAGGGAGAAGCCTGTATATCTGAAAGAGAACATGGGAGTGGGAAGCCTGTGTGTGTGTGTGTGTTTGCATGAGTGAGATCAGGTGACTGGTGTGTGTGTGTGTGTGTGTGTGTGTGTGAGAGAGAAAGAAAGTGATTATGGGAATGAGAAGCATGTGAAGAGTGAGCATGGGAATGAGAAACCTGGGTGTGTGTGTGAGAAACAGCATGGGAGGGAGAAGCCTGTATATCTGAAAGAGAACATGGGAGTGGGAAGCTTGTGTGTGTGTGTGTGTGTATGCATGAGCGAGATCAGGTGACTGGTGTGTGTGTGTGTGTGTGTGTGTGTGAGAGAGAGAAAGAGAAAGAAAGTGATTATGGGAATGAGAAGCATGTGAAGAGTGAGCATGGGAGTGAGAAACCTGGGTGTGTGTGTGAGACCCAGCATGAGAGGGAGAAGCCTGTATATCTGAAAGAGAACATGGGAGTGGGAAGCCTGTGTGTGTGTGTGTGCATGAGCGAGATCAGGTGACTGGTGTGTGTGTGTGTGTGTGTGTGTGTGAGAGAGAGAGAGAGAGAAAGAAAGTGATTATGGGAATGAGAAGCCTGTGCACGTGAAGAGTGAGCATGGGAGTGAGAAACCTGGGTGTGTGTGTGAGACACAGCATGGGAGGGAGAAGCCTGTATATCTGAAAGAGAACATGGGAGTGGGAAGCCTGTGTGTGTGTGTATGCATGAGCGAGATCAAGTGACTGGTGTGTGTGTGTGTGAGAGAGAGAAAGAAAGTGATTATGGGAATGAGAAGCATGTGAAGAGTGAGCATGGGAATGAGAAACCTGGGTGTGTGTGTGTGTGAGACACAGCAGGGGAGGGAGAAGCCTGTATATCTGAAAGAGAACATGGGAGTGGGAAGCTTGTGTTTGTGTGTGTAAGCATGAGCGAGATCAGGTGACTGGTGTGTGTGTGTGTGTGTGAGTGTGTGTGTGTGTGAGAGAGAAAGAAAGTGATTATGGGAATGAGAAGCCTGTGCATGTGGAGAGAACAAGCATGGGAGTGAGAGACTGGTGTGTGTGTGTGTGTGTGAGAGAGAGAGAGACAAAGAAAGTGTTTATGAGACTGAGAAGCCCGTATATGTAAGTAGAACATGGGAGTGGGAAGCCTGTGTGTATATGGCATGAGAGAAACTGTTCAGGAAGGTGACTGGTGTGTGTGTGTGCCAAAGACTGTTTGGGAGATGATTGGTGTGTGAGAGACAGAAACTGGTCATGGGGGCATGACTGGGATGGTGTGTGTGAGAGAGAGACATGGGCACTAAGGAAAAGGACCATAAGTATAGAGCTTAGCTTCTACTGCTGCTTCTGGTGTGTGCCACAGCCTGCAGGGAAGGGGAGTAGGAAAGCTGCTGGTGGGGGTAAGTAAAGGTAGCTTTTTAAGTTTATTTTTCTTGACTGCCATTTTAATTGTGTGATGTCTGCTTTTTTGAAATATTTTATTGGTGTTTGGAGGATGTTTAATAGTTTTTATGAGTTTTTAATTGTTGGATGTTATTCTGTTCATAGCTGTTTTTAAACATTTATTCTGCTTATTAGTATAGTTTTACAATTATTTCTGTGTGGGGATCTATAGCTGCTTGCTAGTTCTGTTTTCCTAATAAGAGATGTATTGGTTTTTAGGGCCTGATTTAATATTTGTAGTGTTGCCTTTTCATAGATAGGGTTGCTCCTGTTTGAGTGTATTCCATAATACAGGTGTAACTGTGTGCGGATTAATTTATGTACATAACTACAGATCCTGGGAGTATGTTAGGTGGGTTCTGTGTCTGTTACCGAGATGAGATATTTTACTAGCATGTAAGCGTTTGTATCAGTCTTATTTGTTGTGTTTTCTCAAGAGGACATGCATTGGTGGTAAACTGCTGTCTTTTCATAAGTAGGGCTATTGAGCTTGGAAGTAGAAGGAGTTTGAGTTGCTGTTACTGAGATGACACTAGAACCAGAATATCTTTTTTGTAGGGTGAGTTGTATGGGGAATGTCATAATTCTGCTTTACATCCATTATTGTGGGTCAGGGGGGTTCCCGTGGATGCAAACTGTACTTTTACATCTAGCCCTGTGACGATCATGGGTCAGTGTGTCATGCATGTGAGAACCTAGGGTGAGTTGAGTCACATTCACATTATAAATGTCATAATTAAATGATAAGTGTGCACTAAAATCCAACCCCCTCCATAACCCCGCCCCCATATGACCAAAGCCCCACCCCTGCCCCACCCCCACCTCGCCCTGCCGGGCCATGGAAAAATGGTCTTGCTTGAAGCCGGTCCCTGGTGCAAAAAAGGTTGGGGACCACTGTTCTAGACCCCAGGATGGCTGGGATTAGATATATTGCAGAGGCAATTGTAGCATAGTAAATGATAGCAGAAAAAGACACAAGTGGTCCATCCAGTCTGCCCAGCAAGCCTTCTTTGTTTTTAGGGTAGTAACTACCATTCCATTCTTTAGCTACTAGGGATCTTCTGTGTTTATCCCACGCCCTTTTGAATTCCTTTACTGTGCTTGTCTTCACTACCTTTTTCAGGAGGGCATTCCATGAATCCACCACCCTTTCTGTGAAGAAATATTTTCTGGTGTTGCTCCTGAGCCTACCCTCTTGGAGTTTCATATCATGACCCCTGGTTCTATAGCATTCTTTCCATTGGAAAAAATGTGATTCTTGTGCATCATTAATACCCTTCGGTGTTCATAGCCCCAGCAGAAGGGCTGAGGTCATCCCTCAAGAGTAACACCTATTGGCCAGATTCAGATCCCATGATTGCAGGGTTCCAGGAAAAGTTATGTGCATGACTCCCAGCCCAAGACCATCATTGCAATGACCAGATTAGATATATTGAAGTGGAAGGGATATAAAATTCTCATGTATCTATACAGATTCCAGACAGAGTTTTCTGGAAACTGGACAGTTTATTTGCAATAGTGTCATATTTAAAATGAATGCCCAAACAATGAAAAATGACTCAAATTTGTTTCTTTCATGGGCCCACAAATAAGATTGGGCAAGGCCCACGAATAAGATTGGGCAATTTCCACAAATGAAACATATGTCATTAGTTTCATTCATTTACATTTCTCATAAAACAGCATTGGCTGCATTTGAGTGTATTGTAAAGAAAAGACTCTGTCTGAGGCTGGTCATGTGGGAGCTTCCATAGCAACCAGCCTTTGTGGCTATGACTCATGTGTGAGGTCAGAGAGTAACCAGGATCTGTTGGCAAGGAAACCAGACTGACAACATAAGGGAGCATATCAGAGTGAAGCATTTTTCTAAACAGTGAATCACTGCTTTATCTATTCTTCTTATAGTATGTGCAGACTGTTTGAAAGTGCATTTGAATCTTTCTCTTGAGGAAAAAACATTGGTAGCTATTGTTCCATACTCCACAGTGTTTTAAATCAATAGTGTGCTCTTGTTCAGCATCAGAAAGATTAATTACAATCCTTTTGGCTGCTGTGTGGGTTAATATGCACAAGTTTTTAATTTGTATTTACTTTAAAATCTCACTGCCAATACCATTGAAGAGGAAGGTTTGTGTGTCAAGCCTTTTCTCCCCTGTGGGAGAAAAGCTGAAGGCTGCAGCTTCTGTGATTGGTTTAAGTTTGGACATGTTGCAGTGAGCCAGCAGCTGTGCCAGGCTTCTGTGATTGGTTTAAGTTTGGACATGTTGCAGTGAGCCAGCAGCTGTGCCAGGCAGGCAGCTAGCGCTAGAGAATGCTATGCTAGCTATGGTACAGTGTCCAAGATAGAGAGGCTTTTTTCTATACTCTCTGTCTATCTGGATCTGTATACCAGAGTCAGTGCATCTACAAAGAAAGCAGGCAGTCACTGTCACAGGTACAGCAAGCCACTTTGTAGATTAATTTTGTTACGGCTGCACACACAGCTGCACTCAAGCACATATTTTAGCATTATTCATCATTCTATGCTTTGTGCATGTGCACTGTTCAGTGCACTAGTCTGAACAGGAAAATATAGTATATTAAAATAGTACTGTAATGCATTCTCTTTTTGTGTTTTCAACCTTACACACAGAGTGAGCACTCTGTTTAGTCAGTGTCACACACATTCACCTGACTGAAAATAATAAAGATTAAAACATCTTTTGTCCAATCCATCATTTAAATCCCAGTAAGCAGGTACAGTACCTGATAAAATCACATCATGTCAGGCAAAGGTAGGGGCCTTGGCAAGCCCACATTTGGAAAATGATTCTTTTATAAGACAACAGTGAGTCCCCCAACCAAAATAAAGAGGGATTTACTAAAATCCAAAACAGCAGGAGAGGTAGGGCATGTGAAGCCGCAAGAAACTGAAATTTGGGGAGGAGGATATGCCAGCACCAGCTGTATTTCAGCCGAACCCTGTGGTGATGGAAGAGAGGGAAAGGGCAGGCAGCAACCTGTGGAAACTGAAGTCAAGTGGTAAAACCTAAAGTACCAACCACGCAATCCATTAGTGCAGCAGAGGCCATAAAAGCAGTTTTGTCAGCCTCTTCCTCTGAATCGGAGTATGAAGAATCTCCCTTTAAAGAATTTTCTGAATCAGAGATGGGAGAGCTGTCAGCTACAGACCTTGAATTAGGAGGATTAATGAGTACTGTTTTAGCCTCCACTTCAATAATGGAGGAAAGAGAGGCAGGAGCTGATGTTCATGTTTTTAAGGGCTAGGCGGGCAGATCATGTCAGTGCATGTTGGTCCCAGTGATATTTCTAAGGGCTAGACAGGCAGAAGGTATCAGTGGATTTTGGCCTCAGTGTCATATTTGGAGACATGGAAGGAGGAAGCAGGATGTGTGTGACCTAATGGATGGTGTTGGAGACACAGCAGGACTCAGCATTGTATGTATTCCTGCCCTCGGACTGGCACCTTGAGCCTGAACGACAGCAGCAGTGTGATTGCAGATATGTGACACAACTGATGGTATTGGGGACACAGCAGGACTCAGCTTTCGGGATGGTGCACCCTCGATCTGGTATCTCAGTCCTGGGAGGCAGCATGATTGCAGATGTGTGGGCCAACTGACAGCAGGATCGGCGTTCGGGGTAGTGCAACCTGGATGGCAGCAGCAGCAGTGTGATTGCAGATGTGTGGTCCAACTGATGGTATTGGGGATATGGCAGGACTCAGATTTCAGGGTGGTGCGGCCCTCAACCTGTCAACTCAGGACTGGGCGGCGGCAGCAGCAGTATGATTGCCAAAGTGTGACCCATCTAACAGTTTTGGGGACACAAAAGGACTCAGCTTTTGGGGTGGTGCGATCTCAATCTGGAATCTTGGGCCTGGGTGGCAGCAGCAGTGTGATTGCGGATGAGTGACCCCCAACTGACGGTGTTGGGGACACAGAATGACTCAGCTTTTGGGGTGGTGCGACCCTCGATCTGGCATCTTGAGCCCAGGAGGCAGCAGCACTGTGAATGCGGATATGTGGTCCAACTGACGGTGCTGGGGACTCAGCAAGACTCTGCTTTCAGGGTGTTGCGGCCCTCGATCTGTCATCTTGGACCTGGGCAGCAGCAGCAGTAGCAGTGTGATTGTGGAAGTGTGACAGTGTTGGGGACACAGCAGGCAGATGCAGTCAGTCACTGGATGTGGGGTGTTGCTGGATACTGGATGTATTGTAGAACCCCATTGCTGGTATTTGAGGTACAGCAGGCAGACAGGCAGAGCAGCTACAGGTCCTTCAAATTCCTTTCATTTGTCTTGCCACTCGCATGGCAAATCTGGATACACCAGAAAAGGCAGATATATTTTCAGGAACACTCGCTTTTCCAGCAAGGGGGGTGACAGCCTGGAGCGATGAGGGCTTACGACGTCCTCTCTCATCAAAAACACTCTTTCGCAGGGGACACTTGGTGGGCAAGAGAGATAGCGCTGAGCTGCTCTTGCTAGGTCTGGCTGGATGCTGGACTTGTGATACCAATATGCCAGCACATCTGTGTCCATATCCTCAAGGGTCTCTGCGAGATAGTGTGTCACTGAGATTTGAGCTGCCGTCTCATTTGCTGGTATCGGACATGTGTTTTTCTTCCCAGCTGCTTCTGTGAATGCCTGGGACAGAAGTAAGGATTGTTTCCGTTTTACTGTGATGGCAGGGTGCTGCTCTGACTTGCACGACTGTCTGACCTGGCCAATGATGGTGTTTCCTCCTGTGCTACATCTCTGTGCCTCAACCTCTGGCGCTCTAGTTGACAAACTTCCTCGGTCAGCAGGCTCTTCATATGTGTCAGATTGTTGGCCTCCAGTGTGAGTCTCCCTTTCACATGTGGATCACATAATATAGCAAGCATGTAGGTGGGGTTTCTGGTCAGAGGTCCTAGTCTGTCTGTCATCTGTTTTTCCAAAGATGCCAGACAGCGCAGCACCTCATCTCTCATTCCCTCTTCCTTTTGAAAGCCCTCCAACTTTTCTAACAGGATGTTTAAAATTAGGATGACATCTCTCTGTCACATCCTTAAAGGGCTGCAAGACTGTCACAAGCTGTCTCATGGTTGACTAATCATGATGCCTTATGGGAGCCTGCACACCTATCTCCATTTCCCGAAACAGATCATGCAGGGGTGTCTGCTGCTTCACTAGCCTTTGCAGCACCGTGTAGGTAGAATTCCAGTGGGTGTCCACATCTTGAATGAGATACTTGTGAGACATCTCTAATTCCTCCTGCTTTTCACGGAGAAGGTTCCCCCGTCTTCACACTTCAGTGGAAGTGCCCAGATATTTTCCTAAACTTCTCTATTAAACCAGGCAGGTAGATATTTTGTGTTTTCCTGGACCCCCTACTCTAGGGCCTCCTTCACTGCTAAGTGCAGGCTGTGAGCAAAGCATCATACACCCTGCTATCTCCTGTCACATATTGCTTTTACCATGTTTGAGCCATTGCTGGTGACAAAGAACCCTGCATCTATACATCTGGCTCTCTGATCCAGCCGCCAGCCCTCCAGCATTCTTCTAATGGCTCCTAAAATATTGGCCGAAGTATGGGCCCTGTCCGCCAGGTGAGTGTGCAGCAAAGCCCACCTGTGCCCTCTTATTCCATCCCCTGTGGAGCTGCTGCCTGCCTACCTCCGCCAGGTCCCAGGAAGGAGTGTGAGGCATTTGTGGAAGTCCAGATGTCGCTATTGAAATGCACACTGCTTACCTGTGATTTCACCTGTAGCACCTGGATGCAGCTATGGCAATCAACCTAATAAATGAAGGTTGACCGACGTGCCGCAAATGCACAGTAGAGAGCAGCTCTACCGCGCATGTGCGGGCGAGCACGTCGGTCAAGCAGAGCGTCAGCTGTTGAAAAACATGGCGGCGGTGAGGAGCGGCGGTGGCGACAGCGAGGAGCGGCGACAAACTCGGTGGTGAGGGAGGGGGCGGCGGCAGCGGGAAGCGGCGAACACTCGGTGGTGAGAGGAGGAGGGGAGGTGGCGGCAGCAGCGAGGAGCATGCAGAACTCGGTGGCTGAGGGAGGGAGGGAGGGATGGTGGCGGCAGCAGCAAGGAGCAGCGAACTCGGTGGTGAGGGGAGGGGGGGTGGCGAGGAGCAGCGAACTCGGTGGTGAGGGAGGGAGGGTGAGAGTGAGGGGGCGGGGAGGAGCTGTGAACTCGGTGGTGAGAGTTAGGGAGGGTTGAGAGTGGGAGAGGGAGAGGGAGGCTGAGGAGAGGGAGGGTGAGAGTGGGAGAGGGAAGGGAGAGGGAAGTGAGAGGGAGGGAGAGAGAGGGGAGTGAGAGAGGAGGTTGAGGAGATGGAGGGAGGGAGAGAGGAGGAGGAGAGTGAGAGGAGGGGAGGATCGAGAGGAGGAAGAGAGGGGGAGGGGAGGAAGGACAAGAGGGGGAGGGGAGAGGGGGAGGGGAGGTGAGAGGTGCTGTGTTTGAAAATGGACTGAAAAAAATGTAATGTAGCCCGTTTTAACGGGCTTAACAGCTTGTGCTTGTATAAACTGAGGATGACCTTTCTACTGAAAGTGGTCCTGGAGGGCACTTTATAGTTTGCCACGAAGAGGTGCAGCAACCGCCTGAGACCCACATTCTCCACTACCTGCAGGGGATGGTCGTCTAAAGCGATCATCTCACCAATTAGTCCTAGTCATCACTTTGGATGCTGCCTGCCTCTGTCCCTGTGAAAGTGCCTCCAAACACCACCCTGTTTCCTCCATTGTGGGCTGTCACTTCTCAGTTATAGCTGGGGTCTGCTGCTGCTGGCCGGCTACCTGACAGTAGAAGGAGCTGAAGGCTTGGAAGCAGCTTGAGGAACACTCATCCTCTTTTCAAATAGTGTCCTCTGCCTTGCAGAAGGCTCCCCGCCCCCGACTACTGCTTCTACCACCATCCCCTGGTGCATGTGGAAGAGGATGCTACTTCTTCAGGTGATGCTCCATCCCAGAATTACTTAAATGGCTCAGTTGCCTCCCTCGGTTGATCTCCTTCGCACAATAGTTACAATGCGTAAAGCATGGGTTCTCCCTGACTTAAAAATGGCTCCAGATCACAGATTTCTTTCATGATCCCTTGCCTCCGTCTGAATCCTTGGGGATGGATGATGCTGGTACTGAAGTGGCAGTGGAGACAGAGGGAATCTGAGAAACCAGGACAGAGGATTTTAATCATCCTCAGCTCCTGTACTGACATGATCTGCCTGCCTAGCCCTTAACAACATAAGAACATAAGAAATTGCCATGCTGGGTCAGACCAAGGGTCCATCAAGCCCAGCATCCTGTTTCCAACAGAGGCCAAACCAGGCCACAAGAACCTGGCAAGTACCCAAAAACTAAGAAGATCCTATGCCACTGATGCAATTAATAGCAGTGGCTATTCCCTAAGTAAACTTGATTAATAGCCGTTAATGGACTTCTCCTCCAAGAACTTATCCAAACCTTTTTTGAACCCAGCTACACTAACTGCACTAACCACATCCTCTGGCAACAAATTCCAGAGCTTAATTGTGCGTTGAGTGAAAAAGAATTTTCTCCGATTAGTCTTAAATGTGCTACTTGCTAACTTCTTGGAATGCCCCCTAGTCCTTCTATTATTCGAAAGTGTAAATAACTGATTCACATCTACTCATTCAAGACCTCTCATGATCTTAAAGATCTCTATCATATCCCCCCTCAGCCATCTCTTCTCCAAGCTGAACAGCCCTAACCTCTTCAGCCTTTCCTCATAGGGGAGCTGTTCCATCCCTTTTAACATTTTGGTCGCCCTTCTCTGTACCTTCTCCATCGCAACTATATCTATTGTGAGATGCGGCGACCACAATTGTACACAGTATTCAAGGTGCGGTCTCACCATGGAGCAATATAGAGGCATTATGACATGTTCCGTTTTATTAACCATTTCCTTCCTTATAATTCCTAACATTCTGTTTGCTTTTTTGACTGCTGCAGCACACTGAGCCCACGATTTTAAAGTATTACCCACTATGATGCGTAGAACTTTTTCCACCCAGGAAAAGGTTCCATATTACCCACTATGATGATCTTTTTCCACCCAGGAAAAAGATCTAGGCATCATATGGGTAATATGGAACCTAACATTGTGTAACTACAGCAAGGGTTATTTTTCCCTATATGCAGCTCCTTGCACTTTTCCACATTAAATTTCATCTGCCATTTGGATGCCCGATCTTCCAGGCATAGAAACATAGAAATGACGGCAGAAGAAGACCAAATGGCCCATCCAGTCTGCCCAGCAAGCTTCCCTCATTTCTTCTCCCATACTTATCTGTTTCTCTTAGCTCTTGGTTCTAATTCCCTTCCACCCCCGCCATTAATGTAGAGAGCGGAAAGGAAAACGATGAGTGATGTTATCAAATTTGCGGATGATACAAAATTATTCAGAGTAGTTAAATCACAAGCGGATTGTGATACATTACAGGAGGACCTTCCAGTCTTGCAAGGTCCTCCTGTAATGTATCACAATCCGCTTGTGATTTAACTACTCTGAATAATTTTGTATCATCCGCAAATTTGATAACATCACTCATCGTTTTCCTTTCCGCTCTCTACATTAATGGCGGGGGTGGAAGGGAATTAGAACCAAGAGCTAAGAGAAACAGATAAGTATGGGAGAAGAAATGAGGGAAGCTTGCTGGGCAGACTGGATGGGCCATTTGGTCTTCTTCTGCCGTCATTTCTATGTTTCTATGTTTCTATGTTTCTATGTTTCTATGAAAAGCACTGGGGCCAATATGCACTGACACCCTCTGCCTTCCCAGCCCTTAGCAACATCACTGGGGTGAACATGCACTGACACTCTCTGCCTACCTAGCTCTTAGCAACATCACTAGGGCCAACTAACACCCACACTTTCTTCCTGCCAAGCCCACAGCAACATAACTGGAGCCCACATGCACTGACACCTTCTGAATGCCTTGCCCTTGGCAACATCACTGAGGCCAACGTGTACTGACACCTTCTGCCTGCCTTGCCCTGTTTACCATCACTGGGGTCTGACCAAGCCTGCTACCTCCTGATTAGTCCCCATCAACAACATTAAGGCTTGTCATATCCTGCTGACTACTATCACATCCCCAATCACAACACTGGGGTCTGTCCAATCCTGCTGCCTCCAGTCATGACCCCAGTGACAACACTGGGGTCTAACTCAGCCTGCTGCCTCCTTATTTGTCATAATCAAGTCAATGGGCCTATCACATTCTGCTGCCTCCTGACTTGTCCCTTCAACAAAACTGGAGCCTGTCATACCCTGCTACCTCCTGACTTGTCCCCATCAAGACAACTGTGGCCTATCACACCCTGCTGCCTCCTGACTTGAACCCATTAACAAAACTGGGGTCTGTCACTTCCTGCTGCCTCCTGACTTCTCCCCAGCAAGATAACTGGGGCTTGTCACACCCTGCTACCTTTTGACTTGACCTCATTAAGACAACTGTGGCCTATCACACCCTGCTGCCTTCTGACCTGTCCCCATCAAGACAACTGGGGCCTGTCACACTCTGCAGCCTCCTGACTTGTCCCCATTAACAAAATTGGGGACAAAGAATAAAATTATATAAATGCACCCTCTGCCTAGTGTTCATTTGACTTTTATGTATTGTTATTACACTTTACAAAAGGGATACAGTAGTAATTAACACAAAGAAATAATCCAACATACTAACCAATTTTGTCTCTCTAGTGGTTACAGCAGTGGGCTGAGAACCAGGAAAGCCAGAGTTCAAATCCTGCTTCTCCCATTGATACTCCTTGTGCCCTTGGGCAAGTTGTTTCGCCTGCCATTGCCGCAGGTACAAACTTACACCATGATGTAATAAGGTGTACTCATCTGTGCATTTTATTACATCAGGGCCTTAGATTATAAACCCTCTGGAGAAGGAAAGTACCTATAGTGCCTGAAATTTAACTCACCTTGAATTCAGATTTATAAAGCAGAGTAATCAAATGTAAAAAAAATCCATATCCAAAATCCAAATCAATATTATATCTAAACACCCTGATTTACAACCAAGCACAAGACAAAAAAGAATGTATTGTACTTTAATGTTGACCTCTCAATGCTAAAAGTTGCCCCCCCTATACACAAAGGTGCATCGCGCAAAAATGCACATTTACCACAGGCCTCATAACGTGGTAAATGTGCCCGCCCCAATCCCCACCCTATCCACCCAGTCAAAATCAAATGCACATAGGGGTAGATTTTATAAATCTGCGCCCGCACGTACATTTGTTCGCGCAAACAAGAGTACGCAGGATTTTAATAGATACGCGTGTAGAGCGTATCCATTAAAATCCGGGTCGGTGCACTCAAGGCTGCCCCAAAATCGGCAGCCTGCCAGCGCCGAGCCACACAGCCTGCCTCCATTCCCTCCACCCCCCGCATCTTCCCCTCCCTTCCCCTACCTAACCCACCCCCCCCAGCCCTATCTAAACCCCCCCCTACCTTTGTTGCACAAGTTACGCCTGCTCGAGGCAGGCGTAACTTGCGCGCCCCGGGCCAGCCGCCGGCGCGCCATGGTCCGGTCCAGGGGCTGGTCCGGAGGCCACAGCCACACCCCCGAAACACCCCCAATGACGCGCCGGCCGCAACATGCCCCCCGACACGCCCCCCCAGGAAAGCCCCGGGACTTACACGCGTCCCGGGGCTTGCGCGCGCCGCCGAGCCTACTCAACATAGGCTCAGCGCGCGCATGGGGAGTATGGGCCAGGTTTTCGGGGGAGGGGGGTACGCGCATATCTTATGCGCATACCCCTTTGAAAATCTGGCCCATAGTCCAGAAGTGGAGTGAAATAAGGCCTCTGATAATCAATTAACACAAACCAACCCATGCCCAAACATTAACACGCAACGAATGCCTCAAGCCCCCCACCACCACCACCACAGTGGTAGCCATTCTGCCACAGTCCAGTGGTGACAGCTTAACGCCTGTCTGGGCTTTCCACATCATTCAGCCCATCCTGACACCTGCCAAAACCTCTTTGCTATGCCCCAACAGTAGAGTTCCACCGCCATCCCTCTGACCGACTGTCTGCAGGTAAAGCCGGGCCTGACGACCCTTATACCGCCAGCACTCATCATTTATCTATAACCCAACTTAACATTTGAAACCCACTAAAAAGGGCTTGGGTTACCGCCACTGTGACATAACATCAGAAATGAACAAAAAAAAAAACAAACGAGGGAGGGAGGCAAAAAAGCAGCTGCTGTTCAGGTGGGAATGGATCCAACGGACCCTTTCAAATTCCGCTCCTCCTCTACCCATTCCACCCCTGCGCTGCAGGCCAATTGTGTCCAGCTTATTTTTAATTTAAAAATTGCACCACGAGGACGGATGGGCAGGGGAGGCTGAGGGCCAAGGGAAAAGGGGGGGAGGGGGATTAGCCAAAACTCACCCAATGCGAAGTTGTTAACGGCTTAGGGAGAGTTAACTCCCCAGCCTGAAAATATTTACGCTAATAATGTGTGTCCTCTGCATTAAAATGGTAACACACCTTTGTTATAATGCTTACGTAATCAAAATGAATAAATAGTCGATTCATATTCTTACTAGTGTTTCCTCAGCCATTCCCTCTCATCCCCTGCTTCCTTTCCTCTTTGCCGTGGTTAAGATTCATTTACTTTGCCATTAATTTATTTAAGCCTAAGAACATCTGAATGGTTAAACATTACGGTGTACAGTAGCACATTTCTGTTAGGCTCTATTCCTCTGGTCCAATGAAAACAAACACTATTTCATGACATCTTTTGAGAGGAGGAAGATTACAGAGAATAAAATGATATAAATACATCATTTGACGTGTATTTATTGTATTTGATTGTACTTTACAAAAAAGAATAATTAATAGCACATAACATGCAGGAAATTGATGAAGCCTAACTAATCATTGTAAGATTTTTTTAAAAACAAACCATGCAACATAATACCAACCAACTTTGTCTCTCTATCATCTGCACCCATTAGAGCATCTTATCAAAAGTTTTATGTGTTCAAGGTTTCAGACCTTCTCACGATGGATTGGTTGTGGGTTTAGGCTGGTCATTCTGAGCCTCCTTTCCTGTGTCAGCTTTTTGATTACCAGGCCTCTGAAGAGGTATTTAAAACAAACCTTAAATTACTACCTTGCGCATGGGGGCAAGTGAACACCCTGCCAGCCATCTTTTTATTTCTGGGCCAGGCTGGAACCAGCCCAGTCTGCAACAGTGGAAAATTGGTTTCTCGTGATCCTCCCATTTCATTAGGGATTCTGAGCCCGGTCTCCCGCAAGCCCAAATTTAGCACAGCTCTGACATTCAAAATACCGGTTGATAAAAAAAGAAAACTGAGAGATTCACAAGCAACATGAACTGTGACTTGGGCCATGTTATTAGTGACTTACTCCTACATGATTAAGATATTAGTCAGCAAGCGTATGGTTAGGCCTACATTTCTGTTTCACAAACATTTGAAAACCCATGGGGAGAAGCAGCAGTTTGATCTCTTCTTTCATGCTTGGTGTAAGGACAAATTATTTCATATTCTTCTGCCATTGTGCTCAAACAACTGTATACCAGGTGGGCAAAATAAAATACAGTTCTTTGTCTATGCTTTTTTTTATTAAAATGAGGCCTACATCAAAGGGCTTTCTTGGTTTGATAACATGATATTTGTTTTTTTTCTTCCTTCTGGGTTTGAAATGTAAACTATATTACTAAACTTTACAATTTGTCTTCAACAGCAGCAGTTAAGGCTTGCATGTCGTGATTACAGACCTTTATTTTTTTAATGCTATTTTTGTCTGACTAGAAAACTTCATTAGTTTTACATAGCTGGTCAAAGTGCACATTAAAATCCAATAGATATTTTGACTGTTTAACATCTGAAAATAATTCCAGATTGTATTTATGTGGAAAATTAGTTAGCCGATATTACGTAAAAATGAAGGCCAGAAAACAAGCTTCATGTGATAGCTTTATAATTTAACAACATATTTGATTAGCTGTCAAGAGTTAAACATTGTTATGTTCGCAGCAGGGGGTGCACTAGTTGTATGGAATATTCAGGTTCTGTTCTAGACACTCTCTTGCTTCTTATTCCTATCTTGTATCTTTTCTCATTCTATTAGTGCAATAATCTCTGCACTAATAGAATGTGCACTGGTTTTCAGTGTACATTTTTAATACCAAGATTTTTTTTTTTTTAAAACTCCTGATGCAGCAAGCTAATGATATGCTCATGCATTGGGAGTTAAAAAAACATGTAAAATCTGTAAAATGTGTGTTCGGTACAGGTCGAACACATATTTTAACTAGGGAAGGGGATGAAGGCATCCTTGATAGGCTATCTGGGTAAATTCTGATTTATCCATCTATCTGGCAGCATGAAGCAGCCACCAGATAGATGCAGAAATCAATACTTCTCCAGCTATCTGCTGCGGGTCACCACTACTTAACCGGTTAAGTACGTTATCTGGCTAAGTAGCAGAGAACCGTGCTAGAGAGATGTACAAATACTGATTTATGCGGCTATCTTGCGGCTGCTTCTTTTTTCATAACGCTGGAAACTTAACTCCAGCTCTTATCAGAGGTTAAGTTTCCAGTGCTAAAAAAGGCATGCTGGCCAGATGCAGTTTCTCTGCATGGGGGGTAATGCTTATTGCTTAATGCCCTCATTTGCATGGGATTTTCATGCGAGGGTGTAAGCAGTACTCCCATTTGGAAATGCACTTTTTCTGCATGCATCACCCCTTGCTGCATCTGCAGTAAGTTTTGCCTGCAGAAAATGTGCGTTGAAGTGTGCACAAAAAGCTGCGTTTGGCTGCATGCATCTTTCCACATCGACCCACTAAGTGGGTGCTAGTGTAAATAAGAAAAGTTGGTTAATACCTGCTGGCACCAACTAATATTCTGCAAACATAAACTCTCTTTCTCTTACCGTGGCACCCTAATTCCCAACTTATTTTGTACCAACCTGATGAAGGGAGCACAACTCTCAGAAGCTAGTCACAAATGTATTATGTGAATCCAATTAAAAAAAAAAAGTGTCACCTACAACTTGTTTATTGATCTTTATTTCTACAATATCTAAGTGAACTAACATTGTAATCAATGTTATTTTAACCAATGTTGAAAGTGTAAAACATATACCAAGATTATATGACTTTGAGTTTTCTATTGTATACCTTAAAATTAGATTACAATAAGAATAAATATTAGCTTAAATTGTTTTGTTTATTGATCATTTCAATGTCCTTTTTTAATCCTGCTACTTCTGTTTCTTTCAATTAAAGTATAGATTGCAACTTAGGGTCATTAAAACCAATGGATTTTTTTTTCCTTTCCAAATGCCAAAAGCAAAAAAAGGTATATGATAATAAACGTAATCTTTACAACGTGCTAACATTTTCTCAGTTTGAATGGCGCTTGCAGTCACAAAAGTAAACACCTTAGGTGATCTTTGCAGATTACAGGTTATGGTATGGCTCCCAAAGGGATACAAATGCTTTGCTGCTCTGCTTAATGAAAAGACTCCCATGTAACATATCCATTGACCTGTAGTTGAACTTAACCACTTGCTGTTTTCCTCTAATAATCTAAATCTGGAAATGAACTGTCTGGTTCTACCCTATCACCAAACCTTTCAGCGAAATGCTCTAGATGCCATAAAAGCATGCCCATGCTTGCAGCAGGCTCGGAAAGAGAGCTGTGAAGTGAGGCTCAAGCACTGCTCAGACTCAGAGACCAGGTCCCAGAGAGTCAGTTCGCTTCTGCCCAGGCACCTCTCTGCAACGTAGCCAGGCAGCAGCTGTGTGCACTGCAGACACCGTGGGTGTGTTTGTCTGTCTACCAGCTCAACAGCTGTCCCTGCCACTGCCCTGAATTATAGTCCAGTACAGCACACTCTCTCTAAAATCCTAGCCCCGAAAGAATCTTATTACATTAACGAAAAGCAGATTGAGGCCAATTCACAATTCACATACGTTCCTCCAGAGCTTCGTTTTTAGCATGCTCTCTCCCATGAAGTTTCCTAAAGCCACATGTACTCTCCCCAAATCTTGTTACCGCGGTGAATGCGGCTATGAGAATGCATTTAACATGCACATTTAGATAATGCAATAGGACTCAAATGTCAGGTTTTCCTGGTTTGTTTCGTTTTTTTTGAGCGGCAGCAAGGACTAGCTACTCTGTGGGAATACGGTATCTGTGTTGAAAATCCTGGAGGTAGTCACCTGCTCTGCTGGATCTTCAGACCATTACCAATTTGACTTTTCACATTTCACTGAGAAATAATAGCCACATATTGTTCTATTTAATGCTATTCATATGTATGAGCTATCAATATATGTAAATTAGGCAGTCAATGTTGACAGCTATTTTGCTGGATAACTCACAAGTTATCCAGCTGAACAGTGAGTTCTGAATATCCTCCTTACTTTAGCCGGATAAGTCATTATCTGGCTAAGATTTACCTGAATAAGAAAGGGGCATATTGGGGGTATTCCGGGGGATACAGAGGTAGATGTTTGTTGGATTTAGCTCCCCTATGTGGTGGAGTCCCCAGAGTATACAACCGAGAGCCACCATTTTGCAGTGTGGAGTTTTAGTTAGCCCTTACAAAGGGGCAGGTTGTCTAAGATTCTGCTCACTTTATCTGATTTCATTTTTGAGAAAAGACCTTTGGGTTTCTAGGCATAAGACCTGGGAACGAAAAAAGAGAAAGGGTGTCTTTTACCCACTTAAAATATGCCACATTTTATCCCTTTTCATTTGGGATGAGGAAAGTTTTATCCACTCTTCCTTCCCTGCTTTTTGGTTGTCTTTTCAAGTGAACTTTATTTTTAAACATCTGTCTGAGTTCCCCAGGATCCAGTGATTCATGTCTTTTTTAAATTCTGTATAAGATTTTATATTACAAACAAAGTTAATTGCTTGTTACAGAAACACATGGATTTCTACAATAGAAATCAAAATATAGAGAAAACACTAATTCAAATTAACATTTACAATGTAGTTATCCGCATCAAAGCAGAAAATAACTAGAGAGAGGAAGGAAATAACAAAAGGGAGTGTACAGAAGATAACCATAATCAAAGAAATGGCAAATAACATAGTAATAACCAGCAGTATAGCACTTATAGCTCTAAGATACTTGGGGTACAGGGGAAGAGGTAAGTGGCTTTCGGGCCTCTATAAAAGATTGTAATAGTTCAGGCAGGAAAAAAATAAAACATTTGTCACCCCTTTCAATGACACATTTACAGGGGTAACTGAGTACAAAGGAAAACCCAAAGGAAATTATTTCCTGCCGAAAAGAGAGAAAACATTTCCTCTTGACTTAAGTTGCTTGGATGAGATCAGGGAAGATCCTCACAGGTTGACCATAAAACAAAGCGGGGAACTTCCTAAACTAATTACACATCAAATTATTTAAATCCAAGGTTGAGATAAAGGAAACTAACAAGGTACTCCTATCCAAAACCTCCAATGTGGAGTTTTCAAGAAAATTGGTCAAATTATCCTGAAATTCAGCATTTACAGCCAACCCAGGAGTTTTTCTTTTAGGAAGAAAATAACATGAGTTTACAGATGGCATACTTTCAGGCACAAAAACCTAAAACTTCATGAAAAACCCTCTTCAATGTTAAAAAAGGAATTTCCCCAACAACTTTAGGGAAAGTCAGAAACCACAGATTAAGGTTTCTCACATTATTTTCTAAAAATTCAATTCGCCAAGAGAACGCAATACGGTCTTTCACGGTGGCAGTAGAATTAACTTGCTCCTGCAAATCCAATACTTTTTGATGGCAATTTGAAGAGAAAAGCTCCATCTTTGAACTAAGCAACTTTAAAGAGTTCCCAAAGCCAACTACCAAGTCCCACAAAGCCTCAAGAGTCACCGCCTCAGGGCGAGGTGGAACAGCATAGGACTCACCAACTTCAGTGACCACGGCTTCCTGGGATAAACTAGGCAGGGAAGGTCCCAACACCGGCTCCAGCCTCGATGATCCTGTTGCCAGTATGGCTCCGATGGCCTGTTCGATGAAATCACCACTGCTCTTGGGCAAGGAAGACGAAGCCAATCCAGCTGGTAGAGCTCAGGAAGGCATCCCCTCCAACATGAGTGCAATCAGTGTGTCATCGCTGTGAACTGCAGGAACGCTCTCCTGAGAGTCTCAATGCGCTAGAGGCGGGCAAAGATCTGGGCTGAGGGACACCTCTTCTGCAGACGATCGTGGCTCTCCCTCACCGCAATGTGCATCAGGATCCTCAGTTCCCACCACCACTGCCGAAGTCATGAAGTGGGTGATAATTTGTTGTCCAGATGAGGGAAGAGGATCTGGAGGGAAGACTCTAATCTTCCCCTTGCGCTTGGAAGGCATCTCAAGCGGGGAAAAAAGGTAAAAGGAAAAACAGCCAGGACAACAGCACTGCATAGCCTCACTACACTGCCAATATATTATTCAGGCTCTTCCTCTTTCAGTGATTCATGTCTTAGAACCTATAAGGGCTTTGGAGTCTCTTCACCAGAGAGATCCAGTGGACTATTTGAAGTCCTGCAAGAGAGTGAATCTGCATTCATTCCTGAGGAGGAGAAGAGAAATCTTGAGTATAGAGGTCAGTGGCACCCATGTGGTGTTAACTACTATGATATCATCTTATTGAGGTGAGAAGTGAGGATACCCTCCAGGTATGATCAAGGACTGTGAGGAGAATGGATAAGAAGTAGGATGTAATTTCAAAACATCAGGATAAAGATATGAGATATGAGACTTTAATTTATTACACTTAAATTGGACTTAAGTACCCTATCTACCAAATCTTGGGAAGAGGCTTTAAAACTACCTACAATTGAAAAGGAACAATAATACAAGACCAAATTAGCTTAAATTATCAAGTCACAGATTTACGGGTAGGTTTTAAAACCCCATAGCATGTAAAATCCGGCCTTACACACGCCAGGTGAATTTTCCAAGAGGCCCGGCCACACACGTAAAGGCTGGTACGCGCTCAAGTGCCAGGCTTCCTGGAAGGGGCAAGCCGGGGGGTGTTCTGGGCAGGGAGGGCGGGGAGCAGGAAGGGACAGCACCATTGTTTGCTCTCCCAGAGACTTGCGTGCCAGCAGCCGGCTGGTGCACGCAACTTACTTCAGCTCGGAGCTGAAGTAAGATGCAAAACAAAAAAGGAAAAAAGCAAAAGGTAGGATTTAGGGGGTTGGGAGGAGAGGGGAAGAGGAAGGAAGTATAGGTAGGGGGATAGGGAAGTTCCCTCCCAGTCCGCTCCTTAATTGGAGCGGACTGGGAGGGAACTGAGGAAGTACCGATTGCGTTGCTGCGCAGACTTCACAAAAGTACCCCTCCCCTTGCTCATGCCGCACACACATACGTGCGCGGATTATAAAATCCAGTGCGCATGTTCATGCGGCCACCCGATTTTATAACATGCACGCGCCGGTGCGCGCATGTTAAAAAATCGGCGTATCCATGTGTGCGCTGCACCTTTTAAAATCTACCCCTTATTGAATAAGACCCACAGAGTAAATGGGTTGTATTGAATAAGAATTTGTAAACACGTTCATCAATTTTCCATTATTAAAAAGTTAAGTTAAGTTGGAAGTCACTTTAAGCTTCCAGCATGATTATTACTGCTGTATATAAAAGATTGTAATGGATAAAATATGGACTTGACAATGTTCAGTACCTTGGAGTTATTCTCCCCCTCTTCCATCTCCCTGACAGGGATTTCTGGACTCAGAGGCTTAATATTAGCAAGGAGACTTTAAAACATCAAAAACCCCAAAATTAAAGGTGACCTTGGGACTCTTTCAGGAGGTCCTTAGCCTAGGATTACACTGTATATGATGTACAGATGACAGAAGACCTGTATACAGAAAGGCACAATAAGGTAGCAATGCTTGTCTACTGGAAATTGTATAAATAAAATACTATAACTTCTCCTTACCTGAAAAACACTGGTAATCGACTAAACAGTTCAACTAGGGAAAAATAGAAGATCCTCAAGTACCAAGAGGTGCAATCAGAGTCCATGAAAATGTAACATAAAGTCACTGAAATAGTCCCACTTGTACAGGATGCCACCAGCTGATTAAAAAACTTGCAGGCAAACTTTGATATGTTGCCTCTGCAACATGTCAAGGTGTGCTTGTAAGTTTTTGCAACATATCAAGGTGAACGTCAGAAGGAAGCTCTCTTTGGCACAATGCAAATATTAAGATGAGCACTAACAGTAAATTTGAGAGACGAGATTATACCCAATATATATTGGTTTACAAGTGAGGTTCATTTCTGTCATAGTTTGTGTAAAACTAACTCATTGGAGAAACTACCCCCAAGAGAAAAGCATCCTGGCTTAAGAGTTAGGGATGTACATGCAAAAAAATATGAAATTTGGTCTTACCTTGTTGCGACTGTCGCTGCCCGACGTCTCCACTCCGCCCTCCTTACCTCTCTGGCAACTCCTCCTGCGGTTGACGGATGTTTGGTTGCCGCGGCGTCTGCCTGCCATCCTCTCTGGCGTCCCCCGGACCGGCTTGGGTGCTGCCTCCCGCCATGCTGTCCAGCTGCCTTAGGGCGCACGTGCCATGCGGCCCTGCTTCAAGTACCTTCAGTGGTGCGAACCTCATGCATCCAGGATACAAATAACCTACACGATTGCTAGCCTACGAGTTAGCAAGATGATGGTGAAGGTGAAGGTTTCCTAACAGATGGGATTCGCTCTCCGTACCTAGCTACTCTGCCTCCATTCTGGACTTACTCTATTTGGGGTACCCGCTCCTCGGGGGCCTCTCTCTCTCTTCTTTTTCAGGTCGCTGTCTGGAACTGGTACTCGCTCCTCGAGGGCCTATGTTCCTCCTGGACTTGCTACCTGGACTTCACTTCTGCCAGGAAGACACCGCTGCCTATAACATCTGTGAGTTACCATCTATATCTCTCAGAGCTGCTCCCTGGAACCAGGTACTAGCTCCTCGAAGGCCTGCCTTTACTTCAGCTCCTGTGCTCGATACTGAGAGACCGCTGCATGAGTACATTACCAACGAGGCTCTATTCCTGAACCTGCATATATTGCTTCTACTCACAATCTCAGTTTCTCTTCACTACAGCACAGCCATTGTGGGATCACTGTTCCAGAGCCTGAGGGACTACAAGCCCAGCTGGGCTATACTCCAACTCACTATCGCCACTTCTGGTGGCTTACCAATACTGTCTAATAAAGATCTAACTGTGTCTGTGTCCTAAAGCTGAGCCTGACCTGTGGCCCCTCACGGGACTTCCCCCGTGGGCGTGGTCATCAGCCACAGAGTCCAGGGGTCTACCCAAAATCCTTACAAACAATAACATACCTGATAATTTCCTTTCCTTGAGTCCTGCTAGACCAGTCTCTACTAATGGGATTTCCTGTTCCACTGTTGCTGGAGACAAAGGACACATCTTTTCCTTATATCACCTTTGGGTGTAAGGAATGTGTGGCCTGAGGCAGTTGCTAGTACTCTTCTCTCAGAGCTGTGAGCTAAGATCTGAATAAAAGGTTTCACTTTCCTTTTCTCTTTATTTTAAACAAAACATAAAATAAGGAAAAAAAATTCCCAGTTCTCCTGCCCTGTTGCCTCTTTATATAATCCTCTTTTTTTAAGATAATAAGGGCACACGTGCAGCCCCACATCGATGCTACATATAATATAGCTCTATCTCACCAAGAATGTCAGGAATATAATCTCATTTCATGGAGATTGATAGTGTTGCTGGCCAATCATAATCCTTTTAATACTATGATATAGCATAAAAATTCATTACCCACCTCTTCCTGACTCCCAATCAATGAAATAAAAAGTAATAGCAAATCAAATGGAGTAACCTATTAAGGTTTACCCTGTTAGCACAACAGAATGGATTTTACTTTATTGTAACAATCCTTCAATTTGGTTTCTAGCTAAAAAATAATAATGTAATAGAATTCAAACACTAATGTCATATAAATATCTATATAAACAATTTCTTATTGGCTCACAACAGAAGAGACAAGTTAAAATTCCTGTCTTACTAAAAATTTGACATTTTTCTCTATCTGTCCCTATGTCTACGCTTACCTGCTTGTTATAACCATTGCCTCAGCATCTCGTCTGCTCTGAAAATGAAGGTAATTGATTATTTGTGAAACAGTGCCCCCTAGTGGCCTATTCTGAAATAGTCAACTAAGAGTGCCTCCAGTGGCACAAATGGAAACAAAGAACATGAGGGCAGATAAAGACCATAAGCCCATTCAGACTGCCCATCCACATCTTTTCTGCTTTATAGCTCTTTCCTCTCCCTCTGTGCTTGTTTCATGTTTTCTAGAATTTTGATACTGTACTTGACAACCTCATCTCCAAAGGGAGGCTGTTCCATGTGTCCACCACCCTTTCTGTAAAGAAATATTTCCTTAGATTACTCCCGAGGCTACCGCTTTCTCCTAAATCCCATGACCCCTCTTTCCAGAGCCTCCTTTCCAGTCAGAGGACCATCCACTGTGCATTTGTTCCTCAGAGATGTTTAAATGTCTTTTTCATATGTCCCCTTCCCTCGGTATATATGTTTAGATCTTTAAGTCTGTCACCATGTGCTATGTGATGAAGACTGTTGACCCTTTTAGTAGCAGCCTTTCTGGACCAACCCTATTTGCTTTATATCCCTTCTGAAGGTGCAGGCTCACCAGGGGACTTATACAGAGGCAATATTACCTTCTTATTATTTTTTTTTTTGCTGGGCTATTTCTCTCCCAAGCATTCTTCTGGCATTTGCTGTCATCTTATGTACCTGCGTGCCTATCTTAATGTATGGGAGTCACCAAAGTGTCCTTTACTATTAACTTCAGTATCTCCACAGACTGCCACTTGAGGTCGTGGTGATTGTTCCCAATGGAAAGTGTCTTTCTGGATTGAGTGATTTAACAAAACTTATGAGCCCAGTTTGTTTGGGGTTCTTCTTGGGGATTTGTTTTTCCAAGAGAGATCATCCCTTCTTGTCTCCTTTTCTGAGAGGGTGGCTAATTTATTTTATTTATTTATTTAAAACTTTTCTTTACCGACATTCATAGGAATATCACATAGATTACATTGAACAGAGGAAACAGTTAACTATTGGAAAAGGAATTAGAAAGTTACATGGAACAAGGGAGAACTGGAACTTGGGTGTAAGAGGGATAGAAAAGAAAAGTAGGGTAACAGACTAGTGAATTTACAATTAGAGGTATATATTTAAGGATTATAAGAATCTTGAATTTACAATAGAGGTAAATATATAAGGAAATCGAGAATTTACAATTAGAGGCATATACTTAAGGAAAATTGGAAGGGATTATGAGGAGGGGGAATAGGGGAAAATTAAGCGAGAGGGAAGGGGTTTGGCGGGAAAGGGGTTGACCTGATCATGGTGTGTGGCACTGGCCACTATAGTTTGGGGGGGAAGTAGGTAGAGGACATGATACAGAGTGAGGGGTGGCCGAGAATTGGATGAGGAGAGGTTATGAAAAAGCTTATGAGAATAGCCAAGTTTTAGTTTTTTCTTGAGGTCTGAGTATAATGTTCTTGGCGTAGATCTTGGGGCATTGAATTCCATAATGTTGGTCCGGCAATGGACAGCGCCCGTTCTTCGTGGCTATGTGATGGGTAAGTTTGGGGGAGGGAAATTGAAAGAGTTCCTTTATAAGCTGTTCTGGTGGGTCTGTTCAATGCGTGGTAGTGCAAGGAGTCTTTAGCATTGGATACTTGGGTTATGCAGGGTTTTATGAATTATAGAGAGAATTCTTGTGGAGGATTCTAAAGCGAATTGGGGAGCCAGTGGAAGCTCCCTAAGTATGGGTGTAAATGTGGTCTGTTCTGCGGGTATTGGTGAGGATTCTGGCCGCGGTGTTTTGAAGCATTTGGAGAGGTTTGCTTGTGGTTGCAGGGAGGTCCAGGAGGAGTGTATTGCAATAGTCGATTTTGGAGAAAAGTATGGCTTGGAGGACTGTGCGAAAGTCATTGAAATGGAGTAGGGGCCTTAATTTTTTAATACATGGAGTTTGTAGAAGCCGTCCTTCAAGGTGGTGCTGATGTATTTTTTTAGGTTCAGATGGTTGTCTAATGTGACTCCGAGGTCTCTGACATGTTGGGCACTATTTGCAGGCGGGTCTAGCTGGTGTATATATTATCTGACTTTGTACAGCGGGCGGTATTGTCTTTTATACTGATTCTGGGCGAGGTTGTGGTGGTCAGGTGAGATGATTAGGAGTTCCGTTTTGGCTGTGTTGAGGGCAAGGTTGAGGCTTGTAAGGAGGTGGTTAATTGAGGAGAGGCAGTTATCCCAGATCTTGAGGGATTTGGGGATAGAATCTGTGATGGGAATAAGGATTTGGACGTCGTCTGCATAGATATAGTGGGTTAGCCCTAGGTCAGCGAGGAGTTGGCATAGGGGATGTAGATAAATATTGAATAGTGTAGGTGAGAGAGAGGAGCCTTGGGGACACCTCGAGTTAGATTTATGGGGATGGATTCTTTGTTTGCCTATTCTAACCTTGTAGAATCTGTTTTTGAGGGTAGGATTCGAACCAGCTGTAGGCAGTTCCTGTGATGCCCTATTTCTGAGAGCTGCTTAGTAGAATGTTATGGTTGATTGTGTCGAATGCTGAAGATATGTCAAGTAATGCAGCATTTAAGATTGGCCTTATCTAGACTTGAGGAGGGTATCTGTGAGTGAAATTAGGAGTGTTTTCGGTATTGAAGAATTTTTGGAAGCCGAATTGGGATGGGAATAGGAGGTTGTATTACTGATGGACTCAAGAATAGGGTTCACAGGTCTTTA
This sequence comes from Rhinatrema bivittatum, assembly GCF_901001135.1. Lineage (NCBI taxonomy): Eukaryota > Metazoa > Chordata > Amphibia > Gymnophiona > Rhinatrematidae > Rhinatrema > Rhinatrema bivittatum. Next base: position 119,256,856 of record NC_042619.1, read on the forward strand.
GGATTAGAGAGATTTGTCTTCAAGTTCAGGAGTGGACTGAGATATTTTGATGTTTTTGGGTTTTTTTTAGGGGAGTTAGAAGGAATACTGCCAGCAGAGAGGAGCTGCTATTTAAAGGAAAGCATCAGCACAGGAGGTTTTCTGAAGTGTATCAGCAGGAGTTCTAGTTTCCTGTTGGGGAGGAGTCTGCATCCAGCTTGAAGGTACAATTCAGGAAGTGCACAGGGAGGGAGGGTCCCTTGTGAAGAATACCTACAGCCAGGGAGTACAGACTTTTCTATGATTGTGTCTATGTTTTTTCTTCTGAAACTTTACTTTCTGAATTGATATGCAGTAATCCAAAAATGCAACCTCTTTGTGATTTTATATCTGCAATCAAGTTCTCAGTAAAGGGATTTATTTTTGAACAACTACTTTGTGCAACATGTTTTTCTTTAACTGTGAGAAGCAGAAGACCTCCACAGAAAGCCTAAGGGCCTTGAAAGACTTTACCTTTCCCCCTGTGCTGCCTGGAAAAAAAAACCCAGGAACATGGGTCAGAACATGGCCCAAGCACTCCTCAGTGAGCCCTGTTAGCTGGTGACGCAGGGATTACATTACGATCATCATATATGATAAGGCCTGGCACTACTGGGTGTACACACTTTGCAATTATGGGGCGGCAGCAGTAGAAGAGAAGGAGAGGCCTGGCCACCATAGAAAACAGTGAGAAAGAATCCTGATGACCAAAAACGAGGCAAAGTTCTCTTCCTTAAGTCAGTGGCAAGAATTGTGCGACTGCCATGTGCAGGTCTCTGAAAGTGAGTACCTCATGCAGAGCCTGGGGCAAGTGCTACCAAGTTTGAGTTTCCTTCTTAGCACCACCGCGAGGATTCGGCAAGCACTTCCCTCCATGTTCCTGCTGTTACCATCCTTAGCACATGCCTGTGAGGAGCGCATGGTGTGCCAGGTCCCCCACCCCATCCATGTGCCAAGCTCAGAGCTAGAGGAGCCGCTTGTGACCATACCCCAAATGCAGTGTGACGAAAATGACAATGAGTGAAGATGATGTATGCTGGGCCCCAACAGCCCAAGGCTGCTTTGAAATCAAAAGGCCCTGGGGGTCCCAGGAGGGGAGGCTGCACCTGTGATGAGATGTCTCACTCCGATCCCTTCCCACCAGCTGGAGGGAGGAGCAGCAGCTGCAGTGTGTACATAGCAAAAGTATTGCTACATGGTGTCTGTTCAGAACGGACACATTCCTTAACATTTTATAATCCTATCCACTTTTTTCTGTTCCTTCACTCTGTCTCCTTCTGTATGGCTGGCAGTAGCTGAAGACTAATGGGAGAGGCCCATGCCTGAGTAAATGAGAGGGAGGGTGTATGTGTGTGTTTGGGAGAGAGTGTTTGAGTGTTTGTGTAAATGTGAATGAGGGTTTGGATGGGTGTGAGTGTGGGTGTAGGTATGTGAGAGCATAAGGGTATGCGAGGATGTGTGTGTGAGAAGTTGTGGGCAAGTGTGTGAGAAGTTGATGGGTGTGTATTTTTGTGTCAGGGTGTGGGTATTTATGTTGTGGGTGTGTGTCTTATGTGTGAGAGAGAGAGAAAGAGAGGGTGTGAAGAAGTATATGTGTGGTGTGATAGGAGAAAGTTTTATGCTCTCCCTCCCCCAAACCAATCCATACAATCTCAGGAAATCAAACATTCCTATGTATGGAAATTAAGGATTTTTTTTTAACCTTATTAGTTTTAAATTAATGGGTGTTATTTGATGAATCTGCTGTTTGGAAATATTTATTGATGTCTGGGAAATTAAAAAAATGTTATATGAATTTTTAATCATTGGATGTTTCTGTTTGTTAGCTGTTTTTGAATGTTTATTATTTTTTAATCATATGGTTTTTACTATTTTGATTGATGTTTATATTTCTTGGATTGTATTGTTTGATTGTTTTATGAAGAATGTGATTTTTGTTTTCCATTGTTGCATTGCATACAGAGTATAGCTTATTGCGGTTTCCAGATCTGGTTTTTTTTTCTGCATGTTTCCTCTTTATACTATAAGAACATAAGAGCATGCCATACTGGGTCAGACCAAGAGTCCATCAAGCCCAGCATTCTGTTTCCAACAGTGGCCAATCCAGGCCATAAGAACCTGGCAAGTACCCAAAACTAAGTCTAGTTCATCTTACCGTTGCTAGAAATAGCAGTAGCTATTTTCTAAGTCAACTCAATTAATAGCAGGTAATGGACTTCTCCTCCAAGAACTTATCCAATCCTTTTTAACACAGCTATACTAACTGCACTAACCACAATCCTCTGGCAACAAATTCCAGAGTTTAATTGTGCGTTGAGTGAAAAAGAACTTTTCTCCAATTAGTTTTAAATGTGCCACATGCTAACTTCATGGAGTGCCCCCTAGTCTTTCTATTATCCGAAAGAGTAAAAAAAACCGATTCACCATCTACCCGTTCTAGACCTCTCATGATTTTAAACACCTCTATCATATACCACCCCCTCAGCCATCTCTTCTCCAAGCTGAAAGTCCTACCTCTTTAGTCTTTCCTCATAAGGGAGCTGTTCCATTCCCCTTATCATTTTGGTTGCCCTTCTCTGTACCTTCTCCATCGCAATTATATCTTTTTTTAGATGCGGCGGCAGAATTGTACACAGTATTCAAGGTGTGGTCTCACAGTGGAGCGATACAGAGGCATTATGACATTTTCCGTTTTATTCACCATTTCCTTTCTAATAATTCCCAACATTCTGTTTGCTTGTTTGACTGCCGCAGCACACTGAACCAACGATTTCAATGTGTTATCCACTATGACGCATAGATCTCTTTCTTGGGTGGTAGCACCTAATATGGAACCTATCATTGTGTAACTATAGCATGGGTTATTTTTCCCTATATGCATCACCTTGCACTTATCCACATTAAATTTCATCTGCCATTTCGATGCCCAATTTTCCAGTCTCACAAGGTCTTCCTGCAATTTATCACAATCTGCTTGTGATTTAACTACTCTGAACAATTTTGTATCATCTGCAAATTTGATTACCTCACTCGTCGTATTTCTTTCCAGATCATTTATAAATATATTGAAAAGTAAGGGACCCAATACAGATCCCTGAGGCACTCCACTGCCCACTCCCTTCCACTGAGAAAATTGTCCATTTAATCCTACTCTCTGTTTCCTGTCTTTTAGCCAGTTTGTAATCCACGAAAGGACATCGCCACCTATCCCATGACTTTTTACTTTTCCTAGAAGCCTCTCATGAGGAACTTTGTCAAACACCTTCTGAAAATCTAATTACACTACATCTACCGGTTCACCTTTATCCGCATGTTTATTAACTCCTTCAAAAAGTGAAGCAGATTTGTGAGGCAAGACTGCCTTGGGTAAAGCCATGCTGACTTTGTTCCATTAAACCATGTCTTTCTATATGTTCTGTGATTTTGATGTTTAGAACACTTTCCACTATTTTTCCTGGCACTGAAGTCAGGCTAACTGGTCTGTAGTTTCCTGGATCACCCCTGGAGCCCTTTTTAAATATTGGGGTTACATTAGCTATATTCTAGTCATCACTTAGTATTTATCCAGCTAAGTATTTAGCCAGATATCTTGGGGGCAGGCAATAGAAGGATCAAGGCAGGGCAATTTATCCAGTTATCTTAAACGGATAAGTGCCTATATTCAGCCTTATCTGGTTAAGATAACTGAATAAGTTAGACCTGCTCAATAGCAGGTCTAACGTTATCTAGATATAACTTATCCAGCTAATTAGAAATTACCCTGTTATATTCAGCAGCATAGCTGTGCTGCTAAATATTCCTTCTAAGTTATTTGGATAAGTTATATCTGGATAATTTAGAAAAATGGATATCTTTGAATATTGGGCCCATAATTTTTAATTGTGTATGGAGAGGGCATGTGGGCAGGGTGGTTTGAAAGGCCGTATATTTCACTTAGGATGCCTAATACCCTTTCACTGACCATGCACCCTTCCTCGGGCCTTCACTGACCAACCCCTCTTTCCCAAACCCATCTTACTCCATACATGCATCCAAAATGACTAAATTGGGCAAAAGTCAAGGATGGCGAACTCCAGTCCTCAAGTGCCACAAACAGGCCAGGTTTTCAGGATATCCACAGTGAATATGCATGAGATGGATTTGCATACAATGGAGGCAGTGCATGCAAATCTTTCTCATGCATATTGGTTGTAGATATCCTGAAATCCTGGCCTGTTTGGGGCACTCGAGGATTGGAGTTCACCATCCTTGGCATAAGCACTCCTCAGGTACTCTTGCCCCATCTGCTGGTATAGAAAGACAGTGCTGGCTGGCCCTGCGGTCAGCGCCATTATGTTGTACAGAAATACTTCTATATAACAATGATACCAGCCACAGGCACCATTTTTACATACCAGCAGATGAAGCAGGAGTGCCTGAGGAGTGCTTATGCCCATTTAGGTATTTTAGATCCGCAGAGAGGGCAAGATGAGTTTGAGGAGAGAGGGTGGGTGTCAATTATTAAAGTTGGATCACTGGAGGAAGCTTGGCTTTTTTGATGGGGAAGAGGGGTTCAGAACAGAGACTGAGATTGACTGAGATTGTGAGAGAGAGAATGTGAGACTGAGAGAATGTGAGAGAGACAGAAGACAGAATGTGTGAGATTGAGAAACTGATAGACAGAGATAGAGACCAAGGCAGACAGAAATATTTCTTTTGTGTGTTGGTTAATGGAAAAACAATACATTAAATATTTAAGAACAAAACAGAATGAGGAAGGGGTAACACAGTAATTGTTTACACAGGGCAGCAAAAAAGCTAGCACTAGCCCTACCACAAAAAGAAATGTTGCTACTAGTTTGTTTTATGTTTCATCATATTATGCGCTCATGTATACAAATTTAAAAGAATACCAAATCAACTATGGGGAAAGTAATATGTTGTACACCATAGAGCAATCTTTGTTAAACAGGCATTCATAATATAAGCAATAATATTATATCAGAACAACATGAGTCCTTAAACATCCAATGCTGCTAAAATAATATAATTATAGCCCATACAATTCAGAAAACTCCTTTTTAAAAAGATTTTTTTGTATAATGCAAAAATATTTAGAGGATGCAAAAGTGAAAGGAAAAATGGGGAAAAACCAACTTATCTATTCATTCAGTGCAGTCCAAGAAGAAGAGTTCATCACATCACCCAATATGTCATGACACCCCATCTCACTTACCCCCAATGCTGCTTCAATCTGCACATGACAGGAACACAACTCCAGCCTTCCAGGGCCGTGCCGCGCAGCTTGCATACCGATGCTCCTGCTCCTCCCAGCCCTTGCTCTAGGCACGTGCCTATGTTTAAAGGGCCCAGCATGGGAAACCCGAACCTGGCACCTTCCAATTATGTCACCCATTCATACTATTGGCAGCTCAGGCACGGGTGCTCTGCCTTGCAATGCGCTTTGCCTAGTATTCCTGGCTCCTGTGTCTTCTGTTCCTCTTTCTTCATCCAACCTTGTCTTCCATCCTTGCCTTGCCTCGTCTTCCAGCCTTGCTTCGTCCAGCCATGTCTCTCTAACCATGTCTCATCCAGCCTTCCTTGTGCAGCTTTGCCTTGTCCTACCCATCTCATCCAGTGTCTTCTGTGTGTCTTCGTCCACCCTTGGCCTGATTCTCCAGATCTTGACCTTTCGCTTGGACCTAACTATGATTGCCTGTCGCCTGGATCTGACCTCCCACTTGGACCTGATTACGATTGCCTGCCACCTAGACCTGACCTCTTGCCTGGACCTGACCATTCTTGTTAGCCCCCTACCCCAACCTTGGACTGTCTTCTCCGACTCCTGCCTGCCCTGACCCTGGCATACATTTGGACTCTATTTCTCTTCGCCACTCTAGGGACCCACACCTAAGATTTGCTGGCAGCCAGAACCCAAGGGCTCATCAACCTGCAGAAAGGCAGCTGGTATAGGTCAAGCTCCAGTCTGTCCCACTACAGGACACATCCACAAGCTGTAAGCATAGGCTAAAAAGATTATATGCTCCCAACAATTCTTTTCCTTCATAACCCATGGATTGCAGTGGGATACAAGTTTAAATAATGTCAGTCTTTTAAATCACATGACCATTTTTCACCAATCAAAAGAGGCTGCCATTCATAAAAAAATTAAGATGGTCACAAGGCTCATCCAAAGCATGTGATGTATATCAGACAATCAACTTATATTGTTCAAATGTTGTCATGACAACAATTATGCAAAATTAAAATAATGAATCCCATTCCATACTTAAATTCAACCCTTGTGGATATACATATTGTAATTCATAGATCCAACAGAGCTCTCGTTCAAAGGATCAGCATGCAATATCAGATTCACCAATCAGTAGCGTGCTAAGGGGGTTAAGGGGGGACGTCCACCCCGGGTGACATCAGGGGGAGGGATGCCATTGCTGCCAGCTGGAAGGTCCCGCGGCGGCGCAGAGCATTGACATGCTAACGAGGTTTCCACGCCCCACCAGCAAAAGCAAGCTCCTGCAGAAGAAGAGACCAGCGGCAAATGAAGAGGCCCTGTGGTGCCGTCGGCGTCTCCCGGAGCTGGCAGCAGAAGAAGAGGCCCTGCTGTGCTATCAGCGTCTCCAGAGCTGTGGCAGAAGAAGAGGCCCCTGCTGTGCCATCTGCGTCTCCCAGAGCCTGTGGCAGAAGAAGAAGAGGCCCCTGCTGTGCAGCCAGCAGCTGAAAGAAGCGAGAGACTGGCCCTGTGAGAGTGTGCCAGTGTATGGACGGGTGTGTGTGTGTATGAGAGGGTGTGTGGGTGTGTGTGTATGAGGATATGTGTGTGTGTGTGTGTGTGTGTGTGTGTGTGCGTGTGTGTGTGTATAAGGGTGTGTTTGTGTGTGTGTGAGAGGATGCCTGTGTGTGTATGAGATGGTGAGAGTATATAAGAGTGAATGTGTGTGTGCCTGTGTATATATATGAGAGTGTGCTTGTGGGTGCGTATGTGTGAGATGGTGCCTGTGTGTGGGGGTGGAGGTGGGGGTGAGAGAGGGGAAGATGTGTCTGTGTGTGGGGGGGGGGGGGGGGTGAGCAAGAATATGTGTGAGAGATATAGAGGAAAGCATGTGTTTGTGTATGTGTGAGAGAGAGACGGAGGAAAACTTGTGTGTCTGTCTCTCACACACACACATACACACTCAAGCTCCCTCTGTCTTTCACCAAGTGTGTATGTGTGTGAGAGACAGTCAGCATATTTGTTTGTGTCTCTGTGTGTCTGTGTACCCCCACTTCACGACAAATCTCAGTGTGACATGTATGGAGAGCGTGGGATTTTTAAAATCCTTATTAGTTTTAATTACTGGGTGTTATTTGATGTCTGCTGTTTTAAAATATTTTATCAATGTTTAGGAAATTTTTAAAATGTGTACAGGAGCTTCTAATTATTGAATAGTATTCTATTCGTCAGCTGTTTTGAAATGTATATTTTTTAGTATGATTTTACTATTCTGATTGATTTATATTTCTTGATTGTATTGTTTTAAGGAATAGTGATTTTCTGCTTTTCCATTGTTGCACCACATACAGAATCTGGCTTGTGGTTTCCAGTTCAGTATTTGTCTGCATGTGTGCGTGTGAGAGAGAGAGAGAGTGAGACGAGAGAGAGAGAGGAAGCATGTGTTGTGTATGTGTGGTGTGTGTGTGTGTTAGCATGTGAGAGACGCAGAGGAAGCGTGTGTGTGTGTGAGGGAGGAAGCATTTCTATGTGTGTGAGAGAGAGCAGAGGAAGTGTGTGCTTTGCTTTTTGGCAACATGGGGAAGAAAAGAAGGGAAAATTCTCTCTTTTCCTTGACATAAACATCACATCAGTACTGGACCAATGGACAATCATGTACTGTGGTCCCCTTGCACCTCAGGTAAATTCTAAATGTTACTTGCTTGAAACATCTTTGAGCCCTGGTGAACGTCTCCCAAACTCCCATCACCCCTCCCTCTTCCTCAGATGTCTGTGAGAGAGGTGATGGCTTCCGATGGAGGATCAGGTTCCTCTTTGGTAGTTATGGGACCTCCTCCACCTGGAGACCAGATGAATCTCCCTTTCCCCTAGTCTGTTTCCAATGTGTTTGACTGGTCTGAGGCTACTGACTCCGTTTTGATTCCTTGTGTCCGAAATGAAGGTCCTACATCCTGTGTATGGGTTCCTGCAGCTGTGGCACTTCCTTTGTCTTTGCAGGGACAGAAGCTGTTGAAGGGGCACCTGAACTTGCGGACATTTCCTTAAAAAATATATGGCATATTCTCGCTCATACCGAGTCGTCTCTGGTTCGCACAGTCTCACAGCTGGTGTGGATTTTCTACTGGATTTTCATTCAAATTGTCTGATTTTGAGGGGTAGATGGGCTCTTTAGAATCACAGTGACTATACTTCAGCTGCCTATTTCTACTTTGCGGTCAACTAAGACTGCTAATATTAAAGACAGCTTAAATTTACACTATAAAAGATGACTTTTTAAAAGCCCGGCACCACGCATCAATTATGGGTGTCGGGCTCATGCGCGCCAAGCGGATTTTAAAAAGCCACCCAGATACTTGCGTATCTCCCAAAGCACCCACATCTAAGAAGTTTTCAAAAAGGGGTGGAGTGTGAGTGGGGTATGGGCGGGACAAGGGAATTTCGGGGCACGTACCTGAGATGTGCTTGTAAATACACACCCCGATGCGCGCAGAGGTCCCCTGCTGCATAAGTTTATGTCTGCCATGGCTGATGTGTAAGTGATAAAATAAAGAAGACTAGGCAAATCAGCGGGGTTTTAAGGGTCAAGGCCAACTGGGGGGAAGGAAGACTATTAAACTAGGGGAGTTTGGAAGATCTCTCTCTTAACTGGGTGAACTGGGATCCTCTCCACCTAGAAACTTTCCTCCTCGATAAGACACCATGGTCAGTAGAATTTTGTTTGTGTGTGGTAAATTTCACTTGGCCAGGTCCACTTGCATTTGCATTGGATTTCATTTTAATTTTGCTCCTTTGCTGATGGGCCCTCTGGAATTATTTGTGAGCGATTGAAGAATTTAATGTTATTTGTTTTTCCTTATAATTCAATTTTGGTATTCTTGCTTTTCCTTGCTTTTAGCTCATGTGTATGATTTAAAGTCCAATAAAAAATGAAGTTAAAAAAAAATAAAACGACACATGCGTTTTCACTTTCGCGCACACATCTACGCATGTAACAAAGGGGCAGTCTAGGGCTATTCCAGCATGTGTATAAGTTGCTATTTTAAAAGACATGTGCATACATTTTCCAATTTTCTTGCACATTTTTACACCTGCTAATTATCTGGCATAAGTGATATTAAATATGTTTATTGTATAGTACTGACTGGGTCCTCGGGGGCAGCAGCCGAGGAGCCCATGCAATTAAGTCGAGGGAAACTCTCCTCTCAAGAACGTCATAGACATTTGCAAGGCAGCCTCTGTCTTTACTGTGGCCTGCTGGGCACTTCCTGTCGTCGTGCCCGCTGCATCCGGAAAACTCGCGGGCCTAGGATTTGAAGGAGGACTCTTCCTGGGCCTGGCATCACCCGCCACCTCCACTGACTCTGCCGGTCAAGCTAACTACGAGAGACCACGAATTCCACACTCTAGCCCTGGTGGACTCGGGACCCGGGTGGTAATTTTATCATGAAGAAGGTTGGTGGAACATCTTGGAATTCCCATCACCTGGGCCCAAGTTCCATAGTCCTTTCGTCCATTCAGGGCAAACCCCTTCCGGGCCGGGTCACCCACGTTACTGCTTCCCGTCCAATGCGTACTGGATTACTTCATATGGAACAGATTTCCTTCCATGTTCTTGACCAGTCTATTCACCCCATCATGCTGGGACTCCCCTGGCTCCAAGTGCATATGCCCCCAGGCATTGCACTTTGGAGCCAGGGGAGTCCCAGCATGATGCTCTAAGTGCATTGCCTCCAAGTGCATTGCCCCCCAGTTCGACTGGAAAACCCTACAATTTGGTTCGATGGGGATTGGCCTGTCAAGATTCCTGACCCATATGCTTCTTATTTAGACGTGTTTTCCAAACAAAAGGCTGAGTCATTACCGCCCCACCGGTCTTTTGACTGCGCGATCAACATACAGCCTGGCACCGAACCCCCTCGAGGACATACTTATGATCTCTCCTCCTCTGAAAACCAGGCAATGTCGCGCTATATCCAGGAGAACATGAATCGAGGATTTATTCATAAATCAACTTCACCAGCAGGGGCTGGTTTCTTCTTCGTGGGGAAAAAATATGGGACGCTTCATCCATGTATTGACTACCGGGGATTAAATGCCATAACCGTCAAGGATCGCTATCCGCTTGCTCTAATTTCAGAACTTTTTTACCATCTCCAAGGTGCAAGCGTCTTCACCAAATTAGATCTAAGAGGAGCCTACAATCTAATTCACATCAAAGAAGGGGATGAATGGAAGACGGCCTTCAATACCAGAGATGGACATTATGAATCCCTAGTTATGCCATTTGGTCTTTGCAAATGCACCAGCTGTTTTCCAAAACATCATGAATGAAATCTTTCGAGATCTATTATATCAATGCATAGTCATTTACCTCAACAATATCTTAGTCTTTTCCAAGAACCTCTCGGACTATCGTCAACATGTCTCCCAGGTACTACAGCAGCTTAGAGAAAATAGGCTCTATGCCAAACTCGAGAAATGCCTCTTTGAAAAAGAAGCTCTCCCGTTTCTGGGGTATATTGTCTCTAGCAAAGGATTCAGCATGGACCCGCAAAAACTGAAGGCCATCCAAGAGTGGCCCCAACCATCTGGACTGAAACCTTTATTTATTTATTTATTTATTTATTGGCTTTTATATACTGGTATTCGTAGGGACATCATACCGGTTCACATTTTAACATCAGGTTTGGAAATACATGTTAACAGGGAGAAGGAACTGGGAGGGGGATAACTTAAATGACAGTGCAGCATGGAAGTATATGTTAACAACAACAATTGTAGAAAGAAAAAGTCACATTCTATTCATGGTTTTAAAATGTGGAAAATACCCTCATACCAGGGCTAGTGCACATTTCCGCCCACCGGCGTCTTTTACTTTTATGTACTACCGCCAATTTGGCTGCCCTATTAAATTGCAATCATGGGGTAACCACTTTTTATTTAAACCATGATATACTGCCGCATTTCTTAGCAGTTTAATTCATTTCTCTTTTGGTTTTCATTTCCCAATCTTATCTTTACAAAAAAAATTTTTTATGAAAGGTTTTCTTCTTTTGTATTTTTTTAATAACTTATTTGCTTTTTCAACCACAGTTTTGGTCTAAAAAACTCTTGTACTCTCTATCGCTTCTCATTTTCAAATTGAAAAGTGCTAAGAAAGAATTTTTATCTCACACTTATCTTATTCATTTTCATGAGAGCCAGAGTTCCAGTGTTCCGCCTGCTCGTAAGAGCCAAAGTATAGCGTGCTCCACAAAGAAATGCGGCAGTATATCATGGTTTAAATAAAAAGTGGTTACCCCATGATTGCAATTTAATAGGGCAGCCAAATTGGCGGTAGTACATAAAAGTAAAAGACGCCGGTGGGCGGAAATGTGCACTAGCCCTGGTATGAGGGTATTTTCCACATTTTAAAACCATGAATAGAATGTGACTTTTTCTTTCTATTGTTGTTATTTAGTCACATTGTTGCCAGTTTTTTCTAATATTGAACAACAACAATTGAACATAGGGGTCCTTAACATAAGGAAAGTAGCATCATACAGAGGAGGAAATTTTGTGTGGATTAGTCTCCTTTACAGTGATTTTTAGGCTTTGCGAAATACTATCACTCTCTCATTTCTAACTATGCCTCCAATGTGGTGCCTTTAACTACCCTGACCCGCAAAGGCGCTGATCCCAAGCATTGGCTGCCAGAGGCAACATCTGCCTTCCTTTGTCTCAAGGAAGCGTTTCTCCTCCAGCCTTGCCTACGTCACCCCGACCCATGACGCCGTTTATCATTGAAGTGGATGCCTCCTCTGAAGAGGTCGGAGCAGTTCTCCGCCAATATACAGCAGATCATACACTATACCCTTGCTCCTTTCTTTCCCGCCAATTCTCTACGGCAGAGCGTAATTATGCTATTAGCGACAAGGAGCTCCTTGCTATTAAAATCACCTTTGAAGAATGGAGGCCTTGGTTAGAGGGAGCTCAGCACCAAGTCTTGGTCTACACTGATCATAAAAATCTATAATACTTGCATCGGGCACAACGGCTCAATCCTAGACAGGCCCATTGGGCTCTATTCTTCACTAGATTTAACTTTATACTACGATTCCGCCCAGCCGCCAAGAACCGGAAAGCTGACACACTCTCTCGAGCCTTTGACATCACGGATACTCCAGAAGCACCCAGTTTCATCATGGAACCATCGCGGGTACTGCTAGCCACCACTACACCCATTCCTCCTGGGAAGACCTATTATAATTTAGGGATGTGAATCGTTTTTTGACGATTTAAAATATCGTCCGATATATTTTAAATCATCAAAAATCATTAGGGCCATGATACAATACCAATTCCCCCGATTTATCATTAAAAAATCGTAAATCGGGGGAAGGGGGAGGGCAGGAACTTACTTACTTGCCCTAAACCAATGGCAGGAAAACCGGCACACTAAAACCCCCTAAAACCCACCCCCGACCCTTTAAATTAAATCCCCCACCCTCCCGAACCCCCCCCAAATGCCTTAAATTACCTGGGGGTCCAGCGGCGGTCCGGAACGGGCTCCTGCAATTGAATTGTGTTGTCTTCAGCCGGCGCCATTTTGCAAAATGGCGGCCGCAAACTGGCGGCGGCCATAGACCAACACGATTCGACTGCAGGAGGTCGTTCTGGACCCCCGCTGGGCTTTTGGCAATTCTTGTGGGGGTCAGGAGGCCCCCCCAAGCTGGCCAAAAGTCCCTGGGGGTCCAGCGGGGGTCCGGAAAACGATCTCCTGCCGCGAATCATTTTCCGTACGGAAAATGGCGGTCATTAAGCGGGGGTTCCGGACCGCCGCTGAACGACCTCCTGCAGGCGATCTCCTGCCGGCGCCATTTTCCGTACGGAAAACGATTCGCGGCAGGAGATCGTTTTCCGGACCCCCGCTGGACCCCCAGGGACTTTTGGCCAGCTTGGGGGGGCCTCCTGACCCCCACAAGACTTGCCAAAAGTCCAGCGGGGGTCCGGAACGACCTCCTGCAGTCGAATCATGTTGGTCTATGGCCGCCGCCATTTTGCGGCCGCCATTTTGCAAAATGGCGCCGGCTGAAGACAACACAATTCAATTGCAGGAGCCCGTTCCGGACCGCCGCTGGACCCCCAGGTAACTTAAGGCATTTGGGGGGGGTTCGGGAGGGTGGGGGATTTAATTTAAAGGGTCGGGGTGGGTTTTAGGGGGTTTTAGTGTGCCGGTTTTCCTGCCATTGGTTTAGGGCAAGTAAGTACTTCCCTCCCAAAGTTGATGAAGTATTAAGGCATTTGGGTTGGGGGATTTAATTTAATGGGTCGGGGGTGGGTTTTAGGGGGTTTTAGTGTGCCGGCTCATGATTTTAACGATTTTCACGATATTTTAAACACCCAAACGGCAACAATACGATTCCCTCCCCCTCCCAGCCGAAATCGATCGTTAAGACGATCGAGGACACGATTCACATCTCTATTATAATTAGTGAGGTTTGGGTGGACCCTTGGACACTGTGGCAGCTGACCACGCCCAGGGGGGGAAGTCCCGTGAGGGGCCACAGGTCAGGTTCAGCTTAGGACACACAAACACAGAGATTGATCTTTTATTAGACAATGTGATGAAGCCACCAGAGGTGGCACTAGTGAGCAGCAGAAGTAGCCCGGCTGGGTTAGTATCCCTCAGGCGCTGGAACAGCGACTCCTCCAGTAGCAGTGCTGTAGTGGAAAGAACTGAGAATAATGAGTACAGTGGAATATGCACAAAGCCCTAGTATGGAGAACCCCAGGATAGGGAGAGCAGGCCGGTCAGCTTGGAATAGTGCGCCCAATAGAGCACTTTCTTTCTGAGATGCTTTGGCACGATGGTTTTACCAGCGGGCACAGAATGAGTAGCCGCTAAGACGACTCTCTTCGGGTCGATTATGTGCTGTGGCTCTTCCGGAATATCATCCGAGAGAAAGGAGCATGATGGGGCATCAGCTCTGGTATTCTTGTCACCGGGGCGATATTTGAGCACAAAGTCAAAGCAGTTGAAAAATAAGGACCATCTAACTTGCCTATGGTTAAGACGTTGCATGGCGGAGATACTCTAGATTCTTATGGTCCGTAATGTTGAGTGCCTTCGAGCCAAGGCCGCCATTCCTCGAATGCCAATTTAATAGCCAGGAGCTCTTTGTCACCAATCCCATAATTCTTCTCTGCCAGAGAGAAACGTCATGAGAAGAACGAGCAGGGACGTAAGGACTTGGAATCTCCAGTCTGGCTCAGAACAGCCCCCACACCAATGTCAGAGGCGTCGACCTCTACGATGAATGGCTTGTTGGGGTCCGGATGACGTAGGCATGGTTCTGTGGAAAAGGCAGTCTTTAAATCTTCGAACGCGGAAATTGCCTCCGCAGACCATTTTGAAGTGTTGGCACCCTTGCGGGTCATTGCAGTCAAGGGTACTGTTAAAGAAGAATAGTTCTTTATAAAGCTTCTATAGTAATTGGTGAACCCCAAAAACCGTCTCAGGGCCTTCAGGCTGGTAGGTTGGACCAATTCTTGATACTTTCTAAATTTGGGGAATCCATCGGGAAGCCATCTTTAGACACAATGTAGCCAAGAAAAGGCACGGAGTCTTTATGGAATTCGCACTTGGATAGCTTGGCGTAGAGTCGGTATTCTCGGAGTCTTAGTTGAACTTACTTGACATCTTCGAGATGAGTAGACAGATTCTGAGAAAATATCAGGATGTCATCTAGGTACACTACGACACTCTTGTACAACAAATCCCACAGAATGTCATTCATCATGTTCTGGAACACAGCGGGTGCATTGCACAGGCCAAAGGGCATTACTAAGTATTCAAAATGACAGTCTCGAGTGTTGAAAACCGTTTTCCACTCGTCACCACTGCGAATCTGGACTAAGTTGTAGGCCCCCTTCAGGTCAAGTTTCGAAAATATCTTGGCCCCCTGAAGCCGGTCAAACAGCTCTGAGATTAAAGGCAGGGGGTAATGGTCTTTAATCGTAATCTCATTCAGACCTCGATAGTCAATACAAGGACGTAAGGTTCCGTCCTTCTTCCCCACAAAGAAGAATCCTGCGCCGGCTGGCGACTTTGACGGTCTAATGAAACCTTTCTGTAAATTCTCCTCGATGTACACGGCCATAGCCTTATTCTCTATTGCAGAGAGTGGATAGACACGTCCTTTAGGAGGTTCAGTGTTTGGTTTCAGCCTAATGGCACAGTCATAAGATCTGTGTGGAGGGAGGATGTCAGCAGCTTCTTAGGAAAATACATCACTGAATGATGTGTATTGAGGCGGCAGTCCTGCCATCACTGGAGTTGTAGGCATGCAGGGAACAGGAGAAACTTCCTTAAGGCAACTGCCATGACAACCTGGGCCCCAGCGGGAGAGTTCTAAGGAGGACCAGTCGAATTGAGGCTGATGCAACTGCAACCAGGGTAACCCCAGAACGATAGAGTGCATGGCCTTCTCCAACACAAAGAAGGCAATTGTCTCTGTATGGAGGGCTCCGGTGTGAAGAGTCACTGGTTCGGTGCAACAAGTCACATCACTGGGCAAAGGCTCTCCATGGATGAATGACAAGAGTATTGGAGCTTCTAAAGTAACGAAGCCGGTGGTCAATTCTAGTAGCGAAAGCCACTAGTTCATCCAGCAAGTCAGGTGTCTCACGAGCGGCAAGCTCGTCCTTCAAGCGGGTATTCAGACCTCTGAAGAAGAGAGTTTTCAGGCATCTAGGTTCCCAGCATAATTCTGTTGCAAGAGTCTTGAACTCTATTGCAAAATCAGCCAGTGGTCGGTTGCCTTGCTTCAGGTCCACCAGGTCAGAACCAGCAACAGTCACTCGAGCAGGATCATCAAAATGGATTTAAATAATTCTAGAAATCCATCAATATCCTGCAGAATTGGATCCTTACATTCCCACAGCATTGAAGCCCAAGACAAGGCCCTTCCATCAAGATAAGACAGAATATAAGTAGTCCTGGCGTAGGCTGTGGGGAAGTGTGCAGGCTGCAATGCGAAATGCATGCAGTATTGGTTTAGGAAACCTCTAGTTCTTTGAATCTCTCCAGAGAAACAAATTGGAGCAGCCAGAGGTACCATAGTCTTTATAGTTACTTCAGGTAACTGACCTTCATCACTGGAAGTAGCGCCTTGCGTCTTCTGTGCTTGTAGCTGATGAACCGCTGAAGTGAGTTTCTCCAAAGCGTCTTGTTGTTTAGCAATGCACAGGGCCAGGCCAGGGACAGCCTGCAAGGCATTGAGCTGTGTCGGATCCATGGAGTTAGCAAACTGTTATAATTAGTGAGGTTTGGGTGGACCCTTGGACACTGTGGCAGCTGACCACGCCCACGGGGGGAAGTCCCGTGAGGGGCCACAGGTCAGGCTCAGCTTAGAACACACAAACACAGAGATTGATCTTTTATTATACAATGTGATGAAGCCACCAGAAGTGGCAGTAGTGAGCAGCAGAAGTAGCCCGGCTGGGCTAGTATCCCTCAGGCGCTGGAACAGCGACTCCTCCGGTAGCAGTGCTCTAGTGGAAAGAACTGAGAATAATGAGTACAGTGGAATATGCACAAAGCCCCAGTATGGAGAACCCCAGGATAGAGAGAGCAGGCCCTCGAGGAACGAGTACCTGATCTCTGAGAGCTGAGAGGCTTGAAGGTAATGTACTCACACAGCGGTTCCACGTAGGAGATGGCACTAGGGCTGGAATGGAGGCAGGCCCTTGAGGAGCGAGTACCTAGTTCCAGGGAACAGCTCTGAGGTGAAGATGGTAGTACTCATTGGAGTTGAAGATAGCGAATCCTTCCAGGCAGAAGAGAAGGTAGGAGCAGGCAGCAAATCAGGGAACATGGGCCCTCGAGGAGCGAGTACCGGTTTCCTGATAATGACCTGAAAAGCAAGTGAGGCCCCCGAGGAACGGGTACCCCGTTAGCGTTAACAGTCCAGTGGAAATTGGAGAGGCAGAGTAGCTGGGTATGGAGAGCGAATCCCATCCGTAAGAATCCCCCTTGCTAACTCAAAGGCTAGCAAACATCATAGGCTTTAAATATCCGGGCAGCATGACGTCATCACAGGGGGACGCCCCTGAGGTTCGCGCCAAGTAGGAAATAAGAGTGAGGGCCACACAGCACGCGCGCCCTAAGGTACCAGCAGAGCATGGTGGGAGGCAGCGCCCAAGCCGGTCCGGGGATGCCGGAGAGGATGGCAGGCAGACGCCGCGGCAGCCAGGCGACCATCTATAGTGAGAGGAAATGCAAAGAAAGAAAGGTAGGTGGAGTGAAGCCATCGGGAAGGGACGGTTGCAACAAGACCTTCATGCCACCCCACCTCCAAAATCAATTCTTAAACTGGGCCCACGATTCTCGAAGTTCAGGACATCCAGGACAACACCGAACTCTACTTGCCCTCCGTCATTACCACCGATGGCCCGGAATGCCTAAGGATGCTCGATCCTACGTAGAATCTTGCCACACATGTACTCATTACAAAACTCCTCCAGTGCTACATCTGGGCCTGCTCCAGCCTCTGCCTGTCCCCACTGAACCATGGATGGCATCTCAATAGATTTCATTGTTGATCTACCCCAGTCCAGTGGTAACTCCATCATCTGGGTCATTGTTGATCGGTTCAGTAAAACGGCTCATTTTGTGCCACTTCTGGGACTACCTTCCGGCCCTTAACTTGCCTAGTTGTTTGTCCATCATGTCTTTAAACTGCACCAACCGAGGACCTCAGTTCACAGCCAAGTTTTGGAAATCACTCTGCAAGAAATTCGACGTCACTTTGGAATATACGTCTGCATATCATCCACAAACCAACGGTTTAGCGGAAAGAACTAACCGAACTCTCAAAGAATTCTTATGCATCTACATCAATAGTAAACAAGACAATTGGACAGATCTGCTTCCTTGGGCTGAATTTGCACTCAATTCACATCCCTCTGCTGCTACTGGTTCATCACCTTTATGGCAAGCAACCTCATCCATCTCTGCCTGTTCCTGTGACTGTTCCCTCACTGATGGCACAATTCTCTGCTGAGGAATTACATCAGCTTTGGACCTCCACCCAGCAAGCCTTACACAAGGCCAACCTAACAGCCAAGAAATATGCTGACCGCCAACAGAGACTTAGTCAATCACTTACACTTGGCCAGAAGGTATGGTTGAGTACGCGGTTCATCCGCTTGAAGCTACCATCCATGCGACTTGCTCTTCGGTTCATTGGCCCATTTCCCATCCTCCGATGTGTAGGCTCGGTAGCCTATCAGCTTCAACTTCCTCCATCCCTTAAAATCCACAACACCTTTCATGTGTCCTTCTTAAAACCCTTGGTGTTGACCTGGCCCTCCAGTAGGCCACCTGCACCCCAACCTCTCTCCTCCGAAGACAACACCACCTATCAGGTACGGGAGGTACTTGATATCAGGAAGCATAAGAAAAGATGGGAATATCTTCTAGCCTGGGAAGGATTCGGGACCAAAGAAAACACTTGGGAGCCTCTTGCCAACATCTTGGATAGAAATCTCCTCACTCAATTCCACACAGATCATTCTTCCAAACCAAGACCTCCTGGGAGACCTCCTAAACAGGGGGGTACTGTTAGGATTTCCAGCCGCAGGCGGCTGCAGCTGGCCCCTCCTACCACCACTGGCACTCCCGCAGCATCAGGGAAGTATCCTCAGCGCAGGCTGCTGGCTCTGCCTGCCTGGCTGCCCCAGCGGCTGACTTCTTCCCGCGCTTCATGAAGGAAGCAACAGCTCTCGACCTCCTCTCCACGGCATCGAGCTACACAGCACTTCCTGCTTCAAGCTGCTCCTCCTATGTGTACAGCCACGCCTCCTGCCCTCTCTTAAAGGGCCAACATCATCCCAAATGGTTTCAGCTGCTGGATGACATCAGGGCTCAGGTACTATTTATAGGAGCCTCCTTCTTCCATTCCTCGACTTGGCATTCTCTCTCTCCCCCAGATGGCTGTGTTGGTACTCCGGGAGCTTCAAACCTGCTAAAACAGGCCTTTGAGGAGACATCGCAAAATATGCTAATACCTTACCGCCCCGTAATGCAAGCTATTGCACGAGTTAATACTTCTGAAAACATTGTAGCTAAAATTGGCGTTAAAGCCTTGCGATAAGACTTTGCAAAATTGTAAACCTAGCCCACTCCCGCCCCTAACTCCTCTTTTTCGGATTTGCATCGCACCATACGATATGGTGCTATCACATGCGTTAAAGGCATTTTCCCATGCGTTAAGGGCTTATCGCATGCGTTAACGAGGCTTTTTGCATGTGATAAGCCCTTAACACATGCGAAAACGCCTTAGCACATTTTGATAAATGAGGGGGTATGTTAGTTGCTTTGACCACATCCTCTAGCAACAGATTCCATAGCTTGATTGTGAGCAGAATGAAAAATTACTTCCTATGATTTGTTTTAAATCTGCTAGTTGCTAGTTTCATGGAGTATTCCCTAGTCCTAGTGTTTGAAAGGATAAATAATGTTCTTTATATACCCATTCCACCCCACTCATGATTTTATAAATCTCAATCATATTCCCTCTCAGTTGTCTCTTTTCCAGGTTAAAGATCCCAAATCTGTTTTGCTTTTCTCCAAAAGGGAGCTTTTCTATCACCTTTATCATTTTTATGCCCTTCTCTATCCCTTTCCTATGACTACTATGTCTTTTTTAGATGAGGTTACCAGAACTGCACACAATACTCAGATGCAGTCAACCATGGATCTATACAAAGGTATTATGATATTCTCAGTTTTGTTCTCTATTCCTTTCCAAATAATTCCTAACATTCTTTTTCCCTTTTTGACCACTTCCGCACACTGAGCTAAATATTTTAAGATATTGTCTACAAGGACTCCTAAGTCCTTTTCCTGGGTGATGACTGCTAATATTGAACCCAACGTCATGTACCTGTAGTTAGGATTATTTTTCCCTATATGCATTACTTTGCACTTGTCCTCATTAAATTTCATCTGCCATTTAGATGCCCAGTCTCTTAGTCTCACAAGGTCCTTCTGTAGTTCTTCACAATCCACCGTTGTTTTAATGACTCGAAACTATTTTGTGTCATCTGCAAATTTGGTCACCTCACTCATTGTTCCTTTCTTCAATTCATTTATGAATATGCTAAATAGCACAGATCACAATTCAGACCCCTGCAGCACTCTACCAATGACCTTTCTCCATTTGGAAAACTGACCATTTAGTCCTACCTTCTATTTCCTGTCTTTTAACCAGTCATTAGTCCACACTAGGACACTGCCTCTGATCCCATGACCTCCAAATTTCCTGAAAAAATTCTACTAAATTAGTAAGGCAAGACTTCCCTTTGCAAAAACCATGATGACTCTCTCCTATTAAACCATATATCTATGTCAGTGATGGTGAACTCCAGTCCTCGGGTGCCACAAACAGGCCAGGTTTTCAGGATATCCACAATGAATATGCATGAGATAGTTTTGCATATAATTGTGGCAGTGCATGCAAATCTTTCTCATGTGTATTCATTGTAGATATCCTGAAAACCTGGCCTGTTGTCACTCAAGACTGGAGTTTATCATCACTGAGCTATGTGTTCAGTAATTTTGTTTTTAAGAATAGTTTCTACTATTTTGCTCAACACCAACGTCAGGCTCACTGTTTTATAGTTATTCGGGCTATAGTTTCCTATAATACCATATAAGGAAAGATGAAAACATACAATTCCTCAGGTCCAACTGATATCCAAGAAGACTGCAATTTCACAACTAATGAATTATTAACTGCTCTGGGGAAAAATATTTTAACCGCAAAACATTAAAAAAAATCAATGTAAGGTTATACGCATAGCAAATGAGTCATATTTGATGGAAGAAACATAAGACAAGTCCAGTTCAATGCTTGAAAAAAGACATATGGCATCATTGTATTGGTTAGATTAATTTTATGAAAAAAAGAAGAGAACCACCAAAATTAGCAAATGCGATATGAGACCTTCATATGAGCAGGGACAGGTGGGAAAACATTGTGACAACAGTCACTGAACCGTAGGAATACTCTGCAGCATTTTTTTTATAATCACTGGGCTCCGATTTCTTTACATTTAATGTTTTTAGTTCAAAAAAATTCAAAATTAGCAAATGGGATATGAGACTTTCATATGATCACGACAGGCAGGAAAACATTGTGACAACAGTCACTGAGCCGCTGGAATACTCTGTATTTTTTTTATAATCACTGGTCTCCATTTTCTTTACATTGAATTTTTTTGAACTAAAAACATTAAATATAAAGAAATCGGAGAGCAGTGATTATAAAAAAAAACATTCCTGCTCTTAGAATTCATGGGTTTCGTGGACCCTTGACCCAAGGTGAGGATTGATACTACCTGTGGGGAGGAATCTCTGGTAGAGAACCGGAGGCACTACCCCGAGGAGCGAGGAGGTACAGAGTACAGTCGCAAGTGTCGAACGTAGGCACTGCCCCAAGGAGTGGGGAAGTGCAGGTACAGTCACTGGTGTAAAACATAGGCACTGCCCCGAGGAGCAGGGAAGTGCAGGTACAGTCACTGGTGTAGAACATAGGCACTGCCCCGAGGAGCAGGGAAATGCAGGTACAGTCACTGGTGTAGAACATAGGCACTGCCCCGAGGAGCGGGGAAGCGCAGGTACAATCACTGACGTAGGCACTACCCCGAGGAGCGAGGAAGCGCCGAGTCGAGTCTCCAAATCAGAAAGGCAGTTCGAGGGACAACCCTGAGGAGCAGGGAGGCCGGAAGGCACAACCTCTGGAAGGCACAGGGCTAGCCTGAGGAGCGGGGGAAGCCTGGAGACAGGGTCTCCAACTGGAGCGCAAGCAGGCCCCCGAGGAGCGGGTACCCGAGCCACAGTCCAGAGTCGCAGGAAGGTCCAATACAGGAACCATGGTCCACGGAGACAGGAGCAGCACCAGTAGCGCAGGAACTCTTGCCAAGTCAGTTTGCAAGGGGTGAAGGCGGTGCTTAAGAATCCCAACCTGGTGATGTCATCAGTTGGGGACGCCCCTGAGTTTCCCGCATTTGGACCTTCAAAGGGAAGCTCGATGGCGCATGCATGCTCCTAGGAAGGCCCAGATTCGGCGTGGATGGCAGCGGTGTCCCGGCCACCATGAGGAGCCTAGAGAACCCGGAGGTATGCAGTGGTAGCAGCTAACCCCAGCCAAGAGTAGGCCCGGAGAGGAGAGTAGGGCAGCACATGACGTTAGTTGAATCAATCGCAGCCGTCTGCGACCGACGGTCATAACACCTGCCTGTTCTTGATCATATGAAGGTCTCATATCCCATTTGCTAATTTGGGTGGTATCTTCTTTTTTTTCATATTTATTATACCTCCATCTCTGGGTTCATTTTGTTTGAGTAGATTAATTGTATTCCTAATCCCCGTCAGATCCTGTTGTGACTGTGTCCATCTCCTCTCCCAGAGCTGTGGAAATCCATTCGTATGGCCTCAATTTTGACTCCCCCCCCCCCCCTCCTTGATCTTGATTTGTTGAAAGTGCCACTCTCTAAAAAAAGAGAAAGAGGAAAAGATAGCTTTGAGAAGAAGGGTCATTCTTTTTCTTTATTGATAGTAATTGACAAAGCCAAGGAATATCGTAAGGCCTTGAGGCCTGTGGTTTGGGGCCAGTCACGAATACTTGTCAACTTCTGGGGATCCATTCTGAAACCTTGACTGGAAACAATGTAGCCCAGGAAAGGAACAGTCTCCTGTTCGAAAGAACACTTTTGTAATGCAAACAGTGGCAGATAAAAATTTAGAGGCTACACTTGCCTATCAACTAACTCCATCTTAGAACTAAGAAAAGATATAGGTTAGGGGGACTTACAGAACACATATTGTACAAATTATAATTGAATTAACACATTTACAAGGTAATTTCACCAAAATCTACTCCTCAACTGTAAACAGAGGGCGCATCACCAGGAATTGCTTCCTTTTCCGTTGAGTATTTCTAGCTACATCCAGAAAAATACAAACAGTATTTTAAAAAGACATGTCTTTATAATGGAAAAAGGTTTTAAGACTCAGTTTCTATCTGGTTTAAGAACAGAAAATTAATAAAGTGGAAATGTTTAAAGCTTCTGTTTCTTCTTTCACTAATATTGCTATAACATCCAAGAAATCATATGAAGCGTGAGAAGCTTCTTTGGGAGCCTCATTTTTAACAAAAGGAGGAATATAATAAGCCTTAGCTATTGGTGGACATGCTTCTTCAGGAAGCTTCAAGATCTCCATACAATATCTCTTAAATAGCTGTAATGAAGGTGAAGATGTCACTTTTGGGGGAAGGATCATTCTTCATTGCCAGAAGAATCATCTGGTGACAGGTCAAAAGACTAACATGCTAAGACCAAGGATAGATGGAACCATGAGCATAATCAGATTCATCATGTATACATTTATTGATCTTAAACTGTCTCATCTCCTTAGTAACAGAGTCAATATTCTTTATCAGATGATCATACTGATATTCAAAAGCAGACGATTCATAAATTTTCTCAAAATATTTAAGTGGTCATCAAGCTGAACTTTTATTTCATTAGCACTTTTCTAAGTTGTTTTTCCTTTCTTTCGCTTTTGCATTATATCAAAATATTTTTGCATTAGACTGAAAAAGTTTTTTTAAAAGGAGTTTACTAGATTGTTTGGGCTATGATTATATTGTTTTAGCGGTATTGGATGTTTAAGAACGTATCTTATTCTGATGCAATGTTACCGCTTATATTATAAATGCCCATTTAAGAGAAACTGATCCCTGGTATACAGTATCAGCCATGATTGATTCAGTATTAGTTGTTTGCGGGTGGGATTATCGGGTTATTTTGTTACATTTGCTTATAGAAATTTAAAATGCCATAAAAGGGGAAGGCCCAGCAGCTTAGTGATTTGAGACCCAAGTCAGGGTGGGGCCAGGATGCTGTGGACTGGAGGCAGGGCACAGAGCCTCTTTGAAGAAGGAGTTCTAGTCATTGTACAATGGCAACACCTAGTGGCCGGATTTAGAGCCCCTGATTGCAGGACCTCAGAAGGAGACCACATGCTACTGGCTGAGCACTGTCACTGCAATGACTATGCTGAGTGAGTTGGGAGAGGATCTAAAATAGAGTAAAAATCTATGGATGCCACTCGTTTTGAACCAGAAGGTCAAAGCAGTAGGAAGAAACTGTCAGTCCAGAAAAACAAAAAACAAAAACAAAGTGCCATAAAATTTAAATAAATGGAAATATGTATAACACTTGAAATCTGTAAAATCATCCACCGAAAGTCTCCTGTTAATGCAAAGGGAAAGCCAAAGCTGATTCAGGATACTTCCAGCACCGGCCTAGCTGACTCCTGTTTGCCTAGCTTTAAAAAAAAAAACCCAAACATTCTACTACTTTTGTTATTGTTGGGCAGCATCCCTGTGCACACTAATACATTATGAAGACTTCACACTACTGAATTTTTTGAGAGGGGACTGCAACAGAATCCATTTTAAAGATTCAATCAAACTTTTATAAATTATTAAAATATGATTTCTCAGGTTTGTAAGTACAAAAAAAGGGAAAGAATTGACCAAAGAGAAAAAGATAATACAGATAAAAAAAAATAATGTGGGCAGAACAGAATAAGGCTGCATGCAGTCGCTTCAAAGATACAAAATAGCTAGAATTGTATGAACATAGCTCATAGACTGTGACAGGAAAACCTGACTTCAGCAGTAGTCTACGCTGCCAAGATCAGTCACCATTTCTCTTCAGCAGCCAGCAGGAGGGCTCTGCCAGCCAAAGCAAGCCATATAAACACTTCTCCCTGCACCCAGACCTGGTCTTACTCTGTCTTTGATCACAGGGGAGTGGGCAAACCTCTGAAGCTACAATTACTTGTTAGGGTTCGTGGGTTAGTAGACTCCTGGCCCGAGGTGAGCGTTGTTACAGCCTGAGGGGAGGAGCCCCACAGATCCTCACCATCGGGAGGCGTGGCCAACAGTAGTAGAACACACAACTGTAGAATAGCGTAGGAACAGAGTCTCTGGTATGATAACCTAGGGGCTGCCCCAAGGAGCAGGGAAACACCAAGCCAGTCCTAGCAGCAGTGACTTAGGCTGCCCTGAGGAGTGGGGAGGAGCAGAGTCAGATAGCAGTAGAAGCGGACGCCGAAACAGAGTCACTCGAGTAGAGATATAGACGTGGCCCGAGGAGTGGGGAGACATGCAGTAGGTTGCTGAGGTAGCGACGTAGACCCTACCCCAAGGAGCGGGGAAGAGCGGAGCAAGTCGCAGATCTGGAGACATGGAAACTGCCCCGAGGAGTGGGAAGTGCAAAGCCAGTTGCTGGCGTAGAGGTGTAGGCACTGCCCCAAGGAGCGGGGAAGAGCAAGGCAAGTTGCTGGTGTAGAGACATAGGCACTGCCCCGAGGAGCAAGGAAGTGCAGAGCCAGTTGCTAGTGTAGGGATGTAGGCACTGGCGTGGAAAGGTAAACGCTGCACCAAGGAGTGGGGAAGTATGGAACAAGAGTCTCTGTAAGTAGTTCCAGGGCAACTCCGGGGAGCGGGGAGGCCAACAGGCAGGACCTCTGGAGAGGCGCAGGAACCATCCCGAGGAGTGGGGCGGTCTAGAGACAAGTCTCCCGAGAAGCGCACACAGGCCCCCGAGGAGCGGGTACCCGAGCCAGAGTCCAGGAACCCAAGTAGAGATCCAACTGGAACAGACGTCCGGGCAGACAGGCACAAGCACCAGTAGCGAAGGAACTCATTGCCAAGTCGATTAGTGCAGGCCCAAGACTGTGCTTATGAATCCTGGCTGGTGATGTCATCAATAGGAGACACCCCTGAGGTTCCCGCCATAGCATTCTTAAAGGTAGACTCAGTGGTGCGTGCTCGCACCTAGGAAGGCCTGGAGGAGGCATGGAGGTTGGCGGCGTACCAACCGCCATGAGAAGTCCCAGGAGATGGGCAGCATGCATCGGGAGTGGATAGCCACAGCCACGAGTTCGCCCGGAGAGGAGAGCAGGGCAACACATGATGTAAGTTGGGTTGGCCGTGGGCAGCCACAGCCGACAGTCATAACATTACTCTTTTCATCTTGTGGGGAATTAAGGAATACTATTGACCATGGCTGATCCTTGCCTCACACGCATTATCATGGAAAATATGGTTCAGAAGCTACATTCCTAGTGATCACATGGTCTCATTAGAGAAACTAGCATGCTGACATCTTTTTTACTGCGAATCATGTCCCAGTAAAAGAGGTCACTTTGTGATAGTGAAGATGAAAACAGGAAGACGTATGCCCTAAGTCTGAAATAGGCAACTATGATCCTCACGCACCACAAACTGGTCTGATTTCTAGGATAACCAAAATATACATATTAATTAGACTTCTAGATCAAATTTATGTAAATGTATCTGAATATTCACTGTTGATATCCTTAAAACCAGGTCTGTTTGCAGCTTTCAGAGACCAAAGTTGCCTCCCCTGACATAGGTCTGAGTTTCCCAAACCTCGTCTGGACACATACCTAACCAGTTGGGTTTTTGGGATATCCGCAATGAATATGCACGAGATAGATTTGCATATATTGAAGTTCCAATGTATGCAAATCTATGTCATGCATATTCACTGTGGCAATCCTGAAACTCCAACCGCATAGATGAGCCTCCTGGAGAGGGTTCGGAAACATTGACCGCGATTACAATGTTGTTAGAAAGTGAAAATAAAGGGACATGTAAAGGTACAAAATGGATTCTTTTCAAATTGTAGAGTAGGATAGTGCTTTGGGCTGTGATTCATAAGAAGTCCTGGGCCATAAGTTCAAGATTTGCCTCTCTGTGACACCTTGGGAAGTCCCTTTAGCTGCCTTTGCTTCTAGGACCCAGTTAAAAACAAGGCATTCATCTTAATTTGGCTTTCCTAGTTAACAAATTGTTTTGGTTTTTTTTAAATCAAGAAACCACTGACTGGTCAGGAGTTCAGTAAAAAAAATATAGAAATATACAAAGAAAAGATGATAGCATGTTAGTCCCCCAGGAGTAAGTAGCAGCTGATCAAGCAGAAAGAAGGATGTATCAGGTCAAAAAAAAAATGCAGAAGATCCAAACTAGTTTCCAAAATTGGCAAGAAAGTTGAAATACCAACACACAATGAAAAATCACAGTTTATTCCAAACTAATTCCAATGTATCTGGATTTAACAAAATATAGAAGATGATAAATCTCAACATGCAAACTCTCAGCCACTGGGTTTGCCATGTGTAATGGAAGCATGCCATAAGCATACAGAAGTTCCTCTAGCAACAGGCTCCAGCAGGTGTAAATTGTCCTTGACCTCTGTAATGTACATACCTTTGCCTTTCTGTTCAGGAAGTTTAAATTCAGGTTGTAAGCAGCAGAGCCCTGATTAGCAGGGTCTATTATGTAAATAACTCCATGGTACGGCAAGTGACAGGATTAAGACCTGTTGTATGAAAACAAGCAACCACCACACACACATCTAGTGACTCAAAGTCTGAACCCTCTTAAAACTACTGCCAGCAACATACCAAGATTTTCTAAACTCACACAGTAGCAAGTCTGGGAAACCAGTATCACAACTTGAAACTGGAGTCCTGGATTTAACTAGCTATGAAAACCTTGGTCTGGTATCATAAACATTAAGAGCTGAAACGCTTTTGGATTCTGGGCTGACAGTGAAATCTAGTAACCAGAGCGGTGAGCAATTATGCTACTTTATTAGCAGGGAGCATGAAACCAGGAGCTCCATCTTTAATTCTTCATCTACCATCATAGCAACACCTTGAGCAAGTCCCTGAACATCCACGTGGCCTACACTTAGCTTCTAAGCCCTCTGGGAGAGGAGCCTTCTAATCATTTCATGTGTGTAGTGCTGTGTACACTGACAGCACTGGAGAAATATTAAACATCGTTGAGACGTGATAAAAAGTTTTGTTTTGTCTACTAATTCCTGCTTCTATGACTATGTACTTCTTACTAAGCAGAAGGCTGTAATTTAATAGCAATGTCCCAAGCCTGTTTACACAATACAGAGCAGAAAAAAAATACCATTATGTCCTTGAATATTTTTTTTTAGCATTTTCACTTCAAGTGCTGATGAGAAGTCATTACTAACTGAGCGTTTTATGTTATTGTAGAAAATTTCTAGCACTGTAGAAGTCACACTGAACTCATCTACAAAGAGAAATAGGAAGGAAGCAGGGTTGCAGAAGTTTCTCAGAAATGCAACAAACTGATTAGCTTGACAGGAATTAAACCAAATATCAACCAATTCGTTACAGACTGGTCTACCTAGATATAGCACATGTACCCATGCTGGTCATGAGCTGCACTTCGTTTTCCTGTAAACCCATTTGTGAGTAAGTATGATGTCAATGTCAGGTGCAGGGGGGAAAAAGATATATTTTTAAAATTCTCCATTTTACAAAATTGCAAAGCTATTTGCCATCGCCTAGATACATGCCTGTAACAGAGCTCATCATCAGACTTAATACCTGAGTGCCAATTATTGCAATCATACCAGGCACTCTAATTTCATTCATAATCAGGGCCAGTGCAAAGGTATTAGGCACCCTTGGTGAACCTTCAACCTTGTGCACCCCCATCCCTCTACCCCACACACCAGCTGGAGATCTTGCTAAGTTAAACTCAACAATCATGATGATCCCTACCACCACTGCTCTCAGGACAGTCCTATAAAAACACATAATGAGCATCATACTTTTAAATATTGAAGTATTTCATTTACATATACACATATAGGGGCAGATCTTCAAAGGGGTACGCGCGTATCTTACGCTCGGTGGCGCACGCAAGCCCCGGGATGCGCGTAAGTCCCGGGGCTTTCCTGGGGGGCGTGTTGGGGGCGTGTCGTGGCCGGCGCATCATCGGGGGCGTTCCGGGGGTGTGACCACGGCCTCCGGACCAGCCCCCAGACCGGAACATGGCATGCCGGCAGCCGGCCCACGCGTGCAAGTTACACATGCCTTGGGCAGGCATAACTTTTGAAATAAAGGTGGGGGAGGGGAATTAGTTAGGGCCGGGGGGCGGGTTAGTTAGGGGAAGGAAAAGGAAGGTGGGGGGGGGCACCAGAAAGAAAGTTCCCTCCGAGGCCGCTCCGATTTCGGAGCGGCCTCGGAGGGAACGGAGGCAGGCTGCGCGGCTCGGCGCTCGCAGGCTGCCGATTTTGCGCAGCCTTGCGCGTGCCAACCCCGGATTTTAAAAGATTCGCGCAGCTACGTGCGTATCTATTAAAATCCAGTGTACTGTTTTCACCGGGTGCACGAACAAAAGTACGCTTGCGTGTACTTTTTTTAAATTTGCCCCATATGGAGCTGCAGGAGTGGCGCAGCTCCAATCTTCGCAGGCCCTATTGGAGGGAAGCTCTAATGTTTCGGCATAAAGCATTGCTTTTGGGCAGGACCTGGAGAGAGACAAATTAAGAGGGTACGTAAAGCTGAAAGCAATCAAAATAAAAATACATCTGAAAATTGTAAAAAAATGTCAAGGGCCATCCAGTGAGCCCCATTATCTTTCTAGCTATAATGTAGAGGCAAATTTATCTCTGACTTAACCTTGCAACTAAGGATACTCTGTGCCACATGAATTTGGATATCTCTTTTATCCATACCATCACTACCACCGACAAAGGAGCATCAGTGCGGCGGCGACACCAAGAGCAGCGCGGCCAGCAAGGCAGATGGCCTGCCTGGCCTTCTTCACTGGTCTCTGCTACCAGCTGCAGTAGTGCTGAGGACACTCCCCCCCCCCCCCCCCCCTGGAGCGAGGAGGGAGATGCCAGTGCCACGACGGCTGGGACTGCCCACTGACCACCCACCGACAAAGGAGCATCAGCACGAGCACGGCAGCAACGCTGAGAGCAGTGCGTCCAGCAAGATGGACAGCCTGCCTGGCCTTCTTCACTGGCCTCCATTACCAGCTGCAGCAGCACTGAGGATGCTTGCCCCCTCCCCCCCCCTCCCCAGAGCAAGGAGGAAGATGCCAGCGCCACGACTGCTGGGCATGCCCACCACCCGCCCACCACCCACCCACCAATGAAGGAGCATCAGCGCGGCAGTGATGCCGAGAGAAGCATGGCCAGCAACGCGGATGGTCTGCCTGGCCTTCTTTACCGGCTGCAGCAGCAATGAGTACACGCTCCCCCAGAGTGAGGAGGTAGTCGCCAGCGCTGCAACAGCTGGGCCTATCCTCTTACCGCCCACTGACGAAGGAGCATCAGTGTGGTGGTGACGCAGAGAGCAGCATGGCCAGCAAGGCGGACAGCCTGCCTGGCCTTCTTTACCGGCCTCCACTACCGGCTGCAGCAGCACTGAGGACACACCCCCTGGTGCAAGGAGGGAGACACCAGTACCATGACGGTTGGGCCTGCCCACTGCCCGCCCACTGATGAAAGAGCATCAGCGTGGCGGCGACTCAAAAGCGCTTGTGTCTTGAGGTGCACGACCCTGGCGCGCACATGAAGGAACACAACAAAGGAGCTTTCCCCTTTGTGCTCCCCTTCGTGTGGACCCGAAGTACGTATTCATTGCATCCTAGTGGTAATTGCTACAATCATGGATCAGATGTGCTTCATACAGCCTGTGATAGGATGGGGTCTTTATGGAGATCTAAGGAGTGTCCCAAGAAAGAAGCAAAGAAGGAACACAAATTTGGTCTCCCCTACGATAAGTAACAACTCTTCCGCTATCTCTTCCTGCTTAATGTTTACTCTGTTCCTATTAAATGTTCAGTCTCTGTCAAAAAAAATCCCTCTGATTAATGACCTGCTAGAGGATTTAAATCCCATTATTCTTTGCATCACTGAAACTTGGCTGAATGACAAAGATAATGTGCTCTTAAACCAAATTTCTCCTCCTAACTTTGATGTATTTCATTTTCGTAGACCAAAACAAAAAGGAGGGGGCTTATTAATAATTAGTAAAAAAAAGAACTGAGGCTAGTACCTTACAAAATAGAGATTATTCCTCCCTATGTGGTGGCAATTCTAAAATCTCCTCAGCTAAACATAGGACTGGTCTATTGTCCTCCAGGTATTCTACTAAAAGATTGCTCACTACTGATTGAATATTTCGCCAAAGTGTTTCCATCACCAGATTCTACCTTAATAGTAGGAGACTTTAACCTTCATGTAGATAAAACAATGAGAACAGTAGCCTGTGAAATGTTTTTAGATGCGATGGAAGCTTTGGGATGGTCCCAAATTGTTTCTCAAGCTACTCATGAAGCGGGACATATTCTAGACCTAATATTTGCCAATACCAGTAACTGTCTAATCAATACTTCTCACACTATATTGCCCTTGTCTGATCACCAGTTGATAAAGATGGAAATAACCTTCTTCAACCCAACTCACAAAATTATAGACAATAATCATACTTTTACCTTCAGGAAAAAGATAGACACAGAGGTACTTGCAGAATCAATAGAAAATAAGCTCCTTGAACTAAATCAAGCCAATGACTCATTAGCTTTTGAATCCTGGGATCAAATTGTCAATGTCATAGCTGAAAACCTCAGTCCTGTCCAGACGAAAACTATTAACAAAGAAAGGAATACCTCTAAACAGAAGAAGCCCTGGTACAATGATGATGTAAGGTGCACTAAACAGAACCTTAGAAAATTAGAGAAACAATGCAGAAATGCCAATCATCTGAATCTGTAGGAAAATATAAATCTCTTGGGTACTTGCCAGGTTCTTATGGCCTGGATTGGCCACTGTTGGAAACAGGCTGCTGGGCTTGATGGACCCTTGGTCTGACCCAGTATGGCATTTTCTTATGTTCTTATGTTCTTATGTTCTCCTAACAAAATACCTCACATTAACCAATAAAGCAAAAAAAATATTACTATGCTAAGCAGATTCACAGGGTAATATTTAATTCCAAATTGCTATTTGATGATGTTAAATATTTAATTAAGGACTCGTCAATTTCCATCTACAGAAACTATAACTTCTCAAAGGCCACCTGCAATGAATACGCCACATTCTTCTTAGACAAAATCAATAGGTTGAAAACTGAATTCCCTAGCAGTTCTCCTACAAAAACACCTGAAGATTCACATGGACTGGTTAAGTGGTCCATGATCAACAGAGTAATTAATCTTGAAATTACTGAAATCATTGCCAAAATTAATCCTGCTACTCACCCACGTGACCCAATTCCAGCCACTTCCTTGAAACAAGTACATGGTGTTATCACTCCAACAATCAGAACTAGGGATGCGAATCGGGCTTCGGACGATTGAAAATATCGTACGATATTTTCAAAATCGTCAGAAATCGGGGGCTCCCCCAAAACGATAGGAAAACCCCACGATATTGTTCGTGGGGATTCTCTTATCGTTTTGGGGGAGGGCGGGAAAAAACGGCACAAAAAATAACCCCTAAACCCACCCCAACCCTTTAAAACTAATCCCTTAGCTTCCCCCACCCTCCCGACCCCCCAAAAAACTTTTTACAGGTACCTGGTGATCCAGTGGGGGTCCCGGGACTGATCTCCCACTCTCGGGCCGTCGGCTGCCACTAATAAAAATGGCGCCGATGGCCTTTGCCCTTACCATGTGACAGGGTATCCGTGCCATTGGCCGGCCCCTGTCACATGGTAGGAGCACTGGATGACCCAAGCCATTTTTAAAGATGGGCCAGCCATCCAGTGCTCCCTCCATGTGACAGGGGCCGGCCAATGGCACGGATACCCTGTCACATGGTAAGGGCAAAGGCCATCGGCGCCATTTTTATTAGTGGCAGCCGACGGCCCGAGAGCGGAAGATCGCTCCCGGGAACCCCACTGGACCACCAGGTACCTGTAAAAAGTTTTTGGGGGGGTCAGGAGGGTGGGGGAAGCTAAGGGATTAGTTTTAAAGGGTTGGGTTGGGTTTTTTGTTTATCGGCTCGGGCGCAGCCGATAAACAAAACCGCGATCGGGCCGGATGAAAAAAAAACCACGATGTGAATCGGAACCGGAATCCGATCCAATTCCGGTTCCGATTTACATCTCTAATCAGAATCTTAATTAACCATTCTCTCTCAGAAAGAGTTGTTATACAAAGGTTAAAACAAGCTGTGATAAAGCCGATTCTAAAAAATAAAACTGGTAGAATCAGTTGCGTGTGCCGCCGTGGCAGGCCCGCAGCCTGGCCCTCTCACCTTCCATTGCTAAATCCAGCATCTAGTTCCACGTCTGACGGCAGTGGGCCGCCGGCTCCATCCTCGGGCCATTCCCACTGCTCCAGCTACTGCAACAGACCTCTGTGCTTTGCGATGGGCCTCTCTGCGTGGCCCACAGGGAGACGCCGCTGTTCAGCGCCACACCCTCCCTAGGCGCACACACGTGCATCACTGCTGCTTATGAAGGGCCCGCGGCGGGAACTTGGCCGCAGTCCCAGATGATAATGTCACTGAAGCTCCGGTATATAAGGCCGGGCTCAGCTCCTGATAGTCACCTTTGCAAAAGGTCTCCACACTGGTTGTGTACTTCGTTGCCTGCTGGTGATTCTCCTGATTTCCTGGTTCCTGATCCCTGCAAGTTCCTGTTCCTGTTTTCCTTCTTTCCTGTGTTCCTGATTCCTTGCCTTTCTTCGGATTGACTTCCTGGACACGACCTCTGCTTCGCCTGACCACACCATTGATCTTCTCCTGAAACCGACCTCTGCTTCGTCTGACCACACCATTGATCTTCTCCTGGACTTGACCTCCGCTTCGTCTGACCACGCCATTGATCTTCTCCTGGAACTGACCTCTGCTTCGTCCGACTACACCATTGATCTTCTCTTAGCCCAGACCTCTGCTTTGCCTGATTATGCTACTGATCTTCTCCTAGCCCAGACCTCTGCTTTGCCTGACTACACTATTGATCTTCTCCTAGCCCAGACCTTTGTTTTGCCTCACTACGTTACTGATCTTCTCCTAGCCCAGACCTTTGCTTTGTCTCACTACATTACTGATCTTCAGACTTCAACCTTGCCTTGCCACCGCTCCTTGATTGCCACCAGCCCTGACTCCAACTTGCTCTACGATGCCTCTTCTGTCTACGTCCTAGACTTGGCCTATTCAGGCTTCGGCCTACTCTTGCTCGGGCGCCCCATGTCTGACTTTGGTTCTATTGGTGCTGGGGACTCCGGGACTCTACCTCATCCAGTACAGACTTCCCAGCTTTGATGTTGCTGCCTCTGGGCTGACCTATCTACCCTTCCATCGACAACGACATATGGAGGCCCACCTAAGCCCAGCCTGCCCAGGTACCCAAAGGCTCAACCCGCAGGGAACGAGGGCTGGTATTGGTGAAGCTCCAGCTGGCCTCCGTCCATCAGCCCACTTTGCCTACCGATGGTGGGGACCCGTAGGATTCTTCCTACAGGTAGCATCAATCCCACCTCGGCCCAAGGGTCCACCTCCGGCGCAACAGAATCAATGATTGGGACAACTATTGTTCAATATCCCACTTCTATTATAAAGTATTAACGATAATATTCAAAATCATTCATTCCAGTAACACTGGTATGATAGGCGTGACTCTACAACCATACACACCTCAGAGAACACTAAGATCTCAAAATAAAGGATTATTGACTGTTCCTACAATACGGAGCACACATCTGACGCAAGTAAGAGATCATGCATTTCCCATAGTGGATCCAAAGCTTTGGAATTTTCTACCTGAAATGTTAGGTTTGATACCAGATAGAAAGAGATTTAAATGTGAACTAAAAACATGGCTATTCAATAATGTATATAACTTAACTTAAAAACATCAGAATGCAGAGAGCTACAATAACAAGAAAGTCAAGAGATATTAATTGAAGCATGAGGAACAAATTTAACAAGAAAATGTAAGAATCTCAATACAACATACTATATGTGAAATGTTATTTTACATATGTGAAATGTTATTTTAAGTCCTAGATCGTTAGTTAATATGTGTTGGAAAATCTCATTTGATAGATATCAATGCCTGTTTATGAATACTTCCTCTGTAACCCGTCATTATTTGTTGATTTACAGCTATGAATGTCACTTTGTAAACCGTTGTGATCTTTACATGGAACAACAAAATATAAATGTCTTAACAAGACAGCCCAGCTGTGATGGGGGCATCTTTCTGGCTGCTCCATGAGCCCTATTGTACTGGTTGGACATGTGATCCCTTGAAGCTGGTGCCAGAAGGAGAAGGTCCAGTCTGCAAACAGGCCAGCGTCAGTCAGCTGACAGATGATGGGCCAAGACCATGCTGTAGAATGGAAGGGCTAGGAGAGCGATCCCAACTTGAGGGGATTTCGTGTGCCCTTGGGCCTCGGCAATATCCCAGATGAATCCAAGACAGCACCGAGGGTTGGCGAGGCATGTCCCAGCATGGGAGAAGACAGAGTCTGACCCTCTGCCGGACCTGCATGCTTCTGGAAGCCAACAACATGTGTTGGTAGATGAACAGTCCTCCGACCATTCCCAGCCCTTTCGGACCTGCCGCTAGGTATCGACAAGAAGCAGCAGGCTGGACTGAGGATGAGGGCAGCCGGAGGCCTTGTGACGTAGACAAGAAGAAACTGGAAGAAGCTGAGGATCTTGGAAGACTCTCGACGAGACGAGGAACTTGGAAGACTCTTGAACGAGACGACAAGCTGGGAAGGTTCGGACATTGGCACTGTCTCTCAGGGCACTCTACACAGCCTACCAACACGGGCGGACCCAATGGGCTGGTCGCGGACCACCCTGTCCCACTATGCGCCCTACACAACCTGAAGAGGCTGGTCACGGACCACACGGAGAGCAGGACAAGCACAGGAAGGGAATCCAACTGAGACGAAACTCCAATGACGAAGCCAGATGTCATCTGGAGAACCATAGGAGCCGGAAGGTCAAGAGGACTCGGAAACACAGGAAGCGAATCCAGGTGAGACGAGACTCCAATGATGAAGCAAGGTGTCATCTGGAGAACCACAGGAGCTGGAGGGTCAGGAGGACTCGAAATGGCGAAGGAGGGCGAAACCTCGGAAACATCAGGAAGAGTAGAACATCAGGAAGCGAGACATCAGGAGCTTGGACTAGGATCCTCAGGACACAAAGACATGGAACATCAGGAAGCAGTGAAGACACTGGAAGCAAGACAAGACATGGAGCTCCAACGAAGAACAAAGACCTAATGGAGCGCTGGAAGACGAGACTTCCAGGAGCAAGTAACTCCAATGCAAGACAAGACTGAAATGCAGGAGAAGCCCTTAAATAGGGCTGGCACAGGAAACCAGGAGAGCTGACTTCCGGTGGGGCCAGGTGGACCCCACCTACGCTGCCCCTTTAAGAAGGGGAAGAAGACGCAGGCCTGCCCCTTAGGATGGGGGTAGGACCTTGGAGAGCGGCCATGCTGCCACTGAGACGCTGAAGACAGGAGCTGGAGAAGCTGGGCCTGCGCGCTGGCAGGCCCCGACGTCAGCAGCGGCTCCTGCCACTGCAGGAGGACTTGAGGGTGATTCCGGCCGCCAGGCGAGACTGGGGACTGCGGCCTCTGGCCGCGAAGATGAAACATATGCTGCCGCCGGCCCCAGCCGCCGCCGGCCCCAGCCGAGTTGAGACACGGCAGCAGGGCTCCAGCCGCGGTGAAGAACGTCGGCAGCTCCATGCCGCAATTAAGGAGGCAGCACCGGAGGTGAGAAGCCTGCTCGCGGGGAGTAGCTTCGCGGGCAGGATCATAACACAGGCCAGATGGGGCAAAGCCCAAAATACAGGCAAGGGTCAAGGGAGGCAGCAGGCAAGGCAAGGCAAGGTCTGGTAACTAGGCAAAGATCACGAGGGGTGGCAAACAAGGCAAGAATCCAAAGTTCAAAGACTCAGGACTCATGGGAATAGAACCTGTTGCTCAGGCCTCACCCAACAGAATGAGCAAGCTTATATGCCTGAACAGTGATGACATCATCAAGGTACACCACAGGAAGTCCAGGGTGCTAGGCCTATATGTACTGCCCCCTTGACCATTTACCTTGTGGGGCATTCGTGGGTCCAGGACCGACCTGGCAGGAGCCCCCCCCCCCAGGGCAGACTCCATCGGTCCTCACCTTCTTGGCACCTGGTGCCTCCACCTGGGGAAGAAGGTGTTAGTGGGTGGGATTTCCCTCCCATCACCCCAGGAAAGCAAATGGGACTGTGAACAAGGCTGGCAGTATATACAAATATATACAGGTTTATTAGACTATATTCGTATATACATTTCTACATTACTATGTTCATCGCTAATAGGATGTCAAACAGCACACTTATCTAGTCTTGGTTAATATTCTCAGGCCACACAACTGTATACATTTCTACAAGGTAAAAAGAACATTTAATATTTAGCAATTTGGGGTGTTGGCCCCCACAGTATACCAACATATAGAATAGAAGGGACCTCATGAGTTCCCACTTAATCAGGTTTATTATCCTCCCCCTTTTTCCCCCAAGTTTCAACCATGTGAAAATATGCAACTGGGCTGGTAGGTAATGTTGGCCTGGGGAGTTTGTTGTATCTTAACTGCTTACAGGGCAGGCGGAGTGAACAGCACACACATATAGAGGAAATACAGTATAAATAATGTGTGGCACACAATGTAGACTGGTCAATACATATAGGCAATAAACTCTTTATAATGGATACAGTCACATCAGTGGTACATGTTCTGCGTTACCCTCATACACCCCTGTCTCACCTTTTCATCTGCTTTGTTGTTTCAAAAATTTAAAATTAATTTTTCAAAAATATTTTTCCTTCTCCCCTTCCCCCCACTTCCTTGCCTCTCCCTCACTGTTCATTTCTTCCTCGATTTGTTGTTAAGAATCTTATTTTTGTATTATGTGTTTCCCTACCTGCTCAATATTTTATTTACAAATTTTAATTTATAGATATATGGAAGTTCTGGTCCCCCTGACGCAGTCCTGATGTGAAACATGGCCATGTCGGGGACCTTGCTCAACACCACGTTTTATTCTTTGCACCTTTAAACATGTACCACTGATGTGACTGTATCCACAATAAAGAGTTTATTGCTTATATGTATTGACCAGTCTATATTGTGTGCCACTCATTATTTATACTGTATGTAAATTGCTGCCAACTTCTCGGTGCCTCTTCTGCTCTGCTGAAAGGTCCATGCCCTCCTAGAGACCTGACTTTACCTCCTGTCTGTTGCTGGGGTCCACACCCACCTAGGGAACTCAATTGTGCCTCTGGACCTGCCACTGGGGTCCCCTTCTTCCTGGGGAACTGCTCGATCTGCCACTGGGGTTCTCACCCTCCTGAGGGACTGCTCAATCTGCTGTTGGGGCTCACACCCTCCTGGGGGACTGTTTAATCTTTTGCTGGGGTTCCCTTGCTCAAGGGAGACCCAGGGTCACCTCCCAATCTGCCACTGTGTCCACACCATCCTGGGGATCCGCTCATTCTGCCACTGGGGTGGAGGGCCTCAGGGCCACCTCCTGATCTACCACTGTCCTTTAGTTCTTCTCCCTGGGAAGGAAGGTTTTTCCTGGCTTGGGTTTACAGCTCCAGTAGGCTAGTGGCTTGTTTAGCATTCAGTGATTCAGGCCCTTCTCAGTCTCAGCTTCCAGTGATTTTAGCTCC
Organism: Rhinatrema bivittatum; assembly: GCF_901001135.1. Lineage (NCBI taxonomy): Eukaryota > Metazoa > Chordata > Amphibia > Gymnophiona > Rhinatrematidae > Rhinatrema > Rhinatrema bivittatum. The sequence goes on from NC_042619.1 coordinate 119,295,711, forward strand.
ACTAAGATCATGGCCAGTCATTCACTGTTACCCAGCCTGGGTTACCATTTCTCAACCAAAAGGCCACGACCCAGGCAGGACCCAGGTATGTGTGCATACCCTTCCACCTGCCTGGCCTTTTTTTCTATTGTCTGAGAATTAGGTATCCATGGGTCTGACGTCCCTTGTTAGAGTGAGAATCTGTTTGCTTCCTAGGACTGTTTCTCAGAATATTTCTCACATAAATCCCTTTCTCATTCTGAATTCTTTAATGTAGGACTTTTCCAGTAATAGTGCTGTAATTTAGGATTTTTCTATCCTTTGATTTAAAGTGATATTTCATGGCAAGTTACCAGCGGTAGTCCAGGGCGCTGTGACATGCAAATCCCCTACCTGAGTCTCTGACTCATCTATTCAATTTACTGAGGATATGATGCTTATGAAAAAATAATTCCAGTATACCCATATTCTGAATTTGTGTGTATAATATATACTTTTGGGAAAGATGCAATATTGTTGGGAGGTATTTTTAAGTAACTGATTGGATGAATGTGGATGAGTGAATGGTTTGCTTGTATTTTAAATTTATGGGATATTTATTGTTTGTGTTTATGTGGGATTGAGGGTAGTTTGGGTATCCACACATTATTAAAAGATATAAAATCTATGTCTTAAAAAGAATTTTCTTTAAAAAAAATTGATTTGTATATGCTATATGTTATGCTATATGTTAATTCTTTGATAAAATACATGTTTAATAAAATTATATGTAAAAAAAATATTTTCTTAAATTGGTGAGAATAGTTGAATATAGGTGTGAGAAATTCAATTGTGTATAATATGATATAATATTATGTATTGATGTCCTTAGGTGGTATATTGCTTCATTAAGTTAAGGACTACTATATTGCCCCTGTGTTATTTACCGTATTTGGTCATCTATTCAATGGTCATTTCAGCACCTTCACAGTAAGGGTTCTGGCAACGTTTTCAATCTCATTCTAGGTTTTCTGGGCTGGCAGCTCATGTTACATAGCTACATTGTCTTCTTTTTTTCTCTGCTGTAGTTCACTTAAATGGTAGCATGCTCTTTAACCTCCGTCTCCCTTGGGAGGTGGGTTTCATATAAAACCAGGAAGTGAAGAGAGGCTAAGCCAATCAGAAAGCAGACAAGGAGCTGATGCCAGAGACTATGCCATAACTCACAGGTGCTAGAAGTCCACACTAGAGGTATATTACATACACATACACACACATAATATAGACATATTTCAGAAATCATGTCACAATGTCTGAATGTGTCATCTCTGACTTTTTGGGGGTTAGACTGCAAAAAATATTCAAGAAATTTATACATTTATAAATTAAAAGAAATCCATACTGCATTGGCTGAATGTGGTTTCCGAAGTTGCTTGCTGGGTTGAACAAGAATATTTCCTCTTAGAAAAAAAATCAATTTCTGTTCTTACCTCAGTAACATTAACACAAGATCCTTCCATTACCAGGCATTTTGTGAAATAACACAAGACCCTGTAAAAAGTCACTCAGAATCTATATATCAAATCTGCCATAACAAAATAACACTAACTCCCTGAACTCAAACAGCAACAACTCTACCCATGGAAAAGCATACTGTAAATATTATACTATGCCCTAAAACAGCAATACTACTATTAAGCATTTATATAGCACTACAAGGTGTATACAGTGCTATACAGATGCACAAAAGAAACAGTCCCTTCTCCAAGGAGCTTATAATCCTGTCAAAACAGACAGAGAAGACAAATAACCATTTGGAGAAAATGAGAAATTTGTAACGTTTAGTTTCAAAGGTAAGTTAATAAGTGCAATTTAATTGAACATGGAAACTGTTTTCTCTCATTTCCAAGCACTATGTGAAGTAACAAAAGAACCTGCAAAAGACAGAGTGCATATGTAGCACATATCCTATAGGGAAAATAGAACAATATGGACTACTACAGATCCGTAAACAGAAACTACACTTTAGCAGCACACCTCAGCTCAGACACACTTGTAGAACACAGATAGATCCTCACCAAATGCAGGCTAAGGGACCATAAATTAGAAGGAGAAATCTAATCTGAACTATGCTCTGCTGTCCATTCCAGCCGCAACCCCTCCACTTCTGCTCCCTGCAGCTGCCAAGGAGAGGAAGGAAACAACGGAAGGGGAGGGATTGGATTAGGGAGCAGGGGCGCTCTCCTCTATGCCCTCCAGTCTCACCCTCCTCTCCTACTTCTCCCTGTACTTCAGGCTAAACCTAAGAGCACAGCTGAAAGCTCGGGTCCTGTCAGAGCTATAGATACAAAATGAGTCAAACCACTTAAAAAGCATAAACTCTTAAAAATATAAATAATAATACTTGGTGACGTGACTCTTCATTTGTGCACATGAAAGCAGGACCAGATTTAGGATTTAAGCGCCCATTAACAGGAGTGGGGAGTGGGAGAGCCTGGAGATCAGACTTTCCAGAGTCCGAGACTTCCATAGCAGGGCCCTTGAAGTGGATTGCTAGAGCAGGCACCATCTTCATTGGCGCAATAGCACTTCATTTTTGTTCTGGCTATTTGGTGTCTTCAAAATTTGGCACCCTAGGCAATTGCCTGTGTTTCCTATGCCTAAATCCAGGTTTCCATGAAAAATGAGAAGACAAAGTGATCAAAAGCTGTTAGGAACGCCGGCCACAGCACCCCGCGACCGGGTGTCATGGCCGCCGGCCGTGGCGGGCCGCGGCCAGAGTCGGGTCGATGTTCACAAGAGTAGTTACTCACTGAGAGCACTGGAGGCTCCCACGGTGGAAGGCGGGCCTGCTTCAGTTTCTTCGCGGCGGCTACCACTGTCTAGCCCGGCTGCTTGGTTTTCAGCGGTCCAGCTCCTCCCCCTCAGCCCCTAGGGGCCGCGCGTGCGGCTGCAGTAAAGATTTAAAGGAGCCATGACCGGATAATGTCATGGCTCCTCCTGAGACTCCACCTCCTGGCTCCTGTATTTAAGGCAAGGTCTGACACCCAGACCTTGCCTTGGTATTGAAGCTCTGTGCTTGCTTGGTTCCTGTTTTGGTGTTCCGGATCCTCTCCTTGCTCCGTTCCTGCTCTTCTCCTTCTTGGACTGATTCTCTGGTTCCTGACCTTCGGACTGGTGGTGGTGTATTCTGGTATCGACTTGAACTGGCTCTGGACCCTTCTCCTTCTCTGCTCCTGGATCGGCTTCGGACCATTCTCCCGTCTGCTCCTGGACCGGCTTTTGACCCTTCTCTGGACTTCGACCCTTGTACTGGATTGGGACTATTCCTCTACTATACTCCCGGACTTCTCACGACCTGCTGAAGGCGCCAGCCGTCTGGAACCCATGACCTGCAGGAGGTGCCTGCATCCAGACCATCTTCATTCTTCAGGGAGTTGTCTAAGTCCCAGCGGCCGTGTCCCTATGGGCTCCTCCTGGGGGGCTCCCGAACTTCCAGGATGAAGTCGTCCTCTCAACATCTTCAACAGGCCTTGCCATCCAACGGTAGAGACCGACAAGGGTTTACTTCCTTCTCGGCAGCACAGACTCTACCTCAGAACAAGGGTCCACTCTCCGGTTCATAACAGAATACCAAGGCCATGGACCCGGCAGAGGCCTCAGCTCGCCAGGCCATTCCTGGATTAGACCAGAAGGTCATGGAGCAGCAAAGTATACTAGAATCCATGGCGGCTTCCTTGGAACGACTTAATGCCCGTCTGGATTCTATGGCTGCAGCTCAAGCCGTCCCGCCACCACTGCCTTCAGTGATGCAGAATAATACCCGGTCCGTGATCCCATTACCGACTCTTCCATGATACGCTGGAGACCCTCACCTGTGTCAAGGTTTTCTCGACCAGTGCAGCATGCACTTTCATCTTCAAGTCTCCCTCTTTCCAGATGATCTTACCAAAACTACATATATCCTATCGTTGTTGGAGGGTAAGGCCCTAGCCTGGGCTTCCCCTTTCTGGCGACGGTCAGACCCAGTCCTACAAAATCTGCCTAAATTCTTGGAATTATTTCAAGCAGTGTTCGACGATCCCGGGAAACAAGTGGTTGCAGGTTCCAAGATTTTACAACTCCGGCAAGGAGGGCGACCACTGGCAGATTATACCATCGAATTCAGAACTTTGGCCTCTGAACTCCATTGGGAGGAGAACTGTCTCCGGTCCATTTTCTTAGGGGGCCTGTCACCCAGAATAAAAGATGAAATGGCAGCCCGCGAGTTACCACAATCTCTAGATTCCATCGTGGACTTGGTAACTCGAATTAATCGGCGACTACAGGAAAGAGTGCGAGAGGGATCAAGCACAAGGAAGCACATAGCGGGTACCACTTCTTCCCGTTCGGTTCCCACCTCCCAAACGACACCTAAACCCGAAGGAACTTTAGAGGAACCTATGCAATTGGGATGAGGCCCTCTCTCTCTAGAAGAACATCAAAGACGCTGCAAGGCAGGCCTCTGTCTCTATTGCGGAGGAGAGGGTCATCTCATTGCCTGTTGTCCTACACGTCCGGGAAACTCCAATGCCTAGGCTCCATTGGGGGAGTAACCCTAGGCATCACCTCTCCAGCTCCCCCACTAACTCTGCAGGTTACCTTGGATTTCGAAGATCATCGGTTCTCCACTCTGGCTTTAGTAGATTCTGGAGCCGGTGGGAATTTTATTCTACAAGATATGGTAGAGCAGCTATGCATTCCCACTTGCTTGTGTCCAAAGCCGCTAATTATATCCTCCATTCATGGAGATCCCCTGCCGGGGAGGATAACTCATCATACTGTACCAATGGAATGTCACATTTCGCTGAACCACACCGAAAGCATCTCCTTCTATATCATCTAAAGAGCAATTCATCCTATAGTTCTCGGCATCCCATGGTTACAGCAACACAACCCACAATTCGACTGGACCTCTTTAAAACTAATACATTGGGGATCTAAATGCCAAGAGACCTGCATTCACAGGTCAAGTCCCTCATGCAGCTTCATCTGTGCCTCGGCTGGAGGGTCTGCCATCACAGTACAAGCAGTTCTCGGACGTTTTTTCCAAAAAAGCTGCGGACATTTTGCCTCCACATCGAGAATTCGATTGTAGCATCAATATGATTCCTGGCACCAACCCACCACGGGGTAGGGTCTATCCGTTGTCTGCCGTGGAGACCCGTGCTATGCCAGAATATATTCAAGACAACTTACAGAAAGGATTCATCAGGCGCTCGAAATCCCCAGCTGGGGCCGGCTTTTTCTTTGTTGGAAAAAAGGATGGGACCTTGCGACCATGTATAGATTATCGTGGGCTAAATGCCATTACCATCAAGGACCGATACCCATTGCTGCTTATAGCGGAACTCTTCGACCGTTTACAGGGGGCCAAGGTGTTTTCAAAGTTGGACCTTCGAGGAGCATATAATCTAGTTAGGATTCGTGAGGGGATGAGTGGAAGACGGCTTTAACACCAGAGATGGACATTACGAGTATCTTGTTATGCCTTTTGGATTGACTAGTGCTCCTGCCGTCTTTCAGCACTTTGTTAATGAAATATTCAGAGACCTGCTCTATGTCTGCGTGGTAGTCTACCTAGACGATATTTTGATTTTTTTTCCTGCGAATTACAGACGCATCGTCAACATGTTGTTCAAGTGCTACAACGTTTGAGAGAAAATCGACTCTATGCTAAATTGGAAAAATGTATTTTTGAAAGAGAAGCTTTACCTTTTTTGGGGTATATCATTTCTAAACAAGGATTTCAAATGGACCCCGCTAAATTAAAATGCATCCAAGAATGGCCTCAACCTAGTGGTCTACGGGCCCTCCAGCGATTCCTCGGATTTGCAAACTACTACCGTAGTTTTATACAGAACTTTTCCAAGCTGGCTGCACCTCTTACGGCACTCACTCGTAAGGGGGCAAACATCAAGGTCTGGCCCATTGAGGCAGTAGAAGCCTTTCAGGCTCTCAAGGAATCCTTCCTTCAACAACCTTGCCTTCGACACCCGGATCCCAGACGTTCATTTACAGTGGAGGTCGATGTCTCCGCTGAAGGAGTAGGAGCTGTCCTGAGCCAAAGCAACGCCTCAGGAAAACTTCATCTGTGCTCCTATTTCTCTAGAAAATTTTCCCCAGCTGAGTGCAATTATTCTATTGGCGACAAAGAACTCCTTGCTATCAAGCTCGCGCTTGAAGAATGGCGACAGTGGTTGGAGGGGGCACAGCACCGTTTCACAGTCTTCACGGACCACAAAAACTTGGTGTATCTACAACAAGCTCAACGTCTGAACCCTTGTCAAGCTCACTGGGTGCTTTTCTTCTCACGCTTCGACTTCGAGCTTCGATATCGACCAGCTACAAAAAACATCAAGGCTGATGCTCTGTCTCGATCTTTCTCCGATGTGGACATTGAGGAGCCAATCCAAAATATTATTGATCCTGCTCGCATTATCCTCTCCACTACGTTCACAGTCCCACCAGGCAAGACTGTGGTACCTCAAAGACTTCGTACTAAAGTATTTCAATGGGGACACGATTCTCAGTTAGCCAGACATCCAGGCAGAGCTAGAACTCAAACGCTTCTGCAACAATATTACTGGTGGCTCTACATGCACAAGGATATTCGTGCCTATGTGGATTCTTGCCCAACTTGTGCACAATAAAAGTGTCCTACTGGGAAGACTTGGGGACTTTTACAGCCACTGCCTATTCCCCAGAAACCCTGGATGCATATTTCCACGGATTTTATTGTGGAACTTCCGCCATCTGAAGGCAATACAGTAATCTGGGTGGTTGTGGATCGATTCTCTAAAATGGCCCATTTTGTCCCACTTCCCTACCTCCCATCAGCTCCTCGCCTGGCTCAACTGTTTATGCTTCATATTTTTCGTCTCCATGGACTACCACAGCATATCGTATTTGATCGTGGTCCTCAATTCACAGCCCATTACTAGCTCAATCTTTGCAAAAAATTTAACATTGCCCTGGATTACATCACTGCATTCCATCCGCAGGCTAATGGACAGGCGGAATGCACTAATCGTGCGCTAAAGTAATTTCTGCGGATGTACGTCAACGCCCGCCAGGACGATTGGGCGACGCTTCTCTCTTGGGCTGAGTTCTCTCATAACTCGCATGTTTGCACTGCAACAGGGACGTCTCCGTTCCAGATTATATTTGGGAGACACCCCAGTCCGCCTCTACTGTTGCCCTTACCAGTACCATCACCAGCAGCTCAGCTTACCACAGTACAGTTACGGCAGCTCTGGATTCACACCCAGCACATGCTACGGAAAGCTGCTCATTCCGCCAAGACATTCGCGGACAAGCATCGACGAGCAGCTCCACAGTTCTGTCCAGGAGAGAAAGTATGGCTTAGCACACGCCATATCCAATTACGAGTTCCTTCCATGCGGTTGGCCCCACGTTTTATTGAACCTATTCCTGTACTACGTTAGCTTGGTCCTGTAACGTACCAACTCCGTTTACCGACCACCTTGAAGATTCATAACTCCTTCCATGTGTCCCTTCTGAAACCTTTGGTCCTCACTTGGCCTTCCCAGAAACCTCCCGAAGTATCACAGCATAGGGCTGAGGATCAGACCATCTACCAGGTACATGAGGTTCTGGACGTCCGGAAAAGAGGCAAAACATGGGAGTATCTTCTCTCGTGGGAAGGATTCAGACCTGAGGAGAATTCCTGGGAACCTGCCAAGAATATACTGGATAAGTCTCTTCTCACGAACTTTCATGTTGACCACCCTGGTAAACCCAAGCCTTCTCGGGGGAGGCCTAAAGGAGGGGGTACTGTTAGGAACGCCGGCAGCAGTGCCCCGCGACCGGGTGTCATGGCCGCCGGCCATGGCGGGCCACGGCCAGAGTCGGGTTGGCATTCATAAGAGTAGTTACTCACCGGGAGCACTGGAGGCTCCTGCGGTGGAAGGCGGGCCTGCTTCAGTTTCTTCGCGGTGACTGCCGCTGTCTCACCCGGCTGCTTGGTTTTCGGTGGTCCGGCTCCTCCCCCTCAGCCCCTAGGGGCCGGGCGCGCGGCTGCAGTAAAGATTTAAAGGAGCCATGACCGGATATTGTCATGGCTCCTCCTGAGACTCCACCTCCTTGCTCCTGTATTTAAGGCAAGCTCTGATACCCAGACCTTGCCTTGGTATTGAGGCTCTGTGCTTGGTTCCTGTTTTGGTGTTCCGGATCCTTTCCTTGCTCCGTTCCTGCTCTCCTCCTTGTTGGACTGATTCTCTGGCTCCTGACCCTCGGACTGGTGGTGGTGTATTCTGGTATCGACTTGGACTGGCTCTGGACCCTTCTCCTTCTCTGCTCCTGGATCGGCTTCAGACCATTCTCCCGTCTGCTCCTGGACCGGCTTTCGACCCTCCTCTGGACTTTGAGCCTTGGACTGGATTGGGACTATTCCTCTACTATACTCCCGGACTTCTCACGACCTGCTGGAGGCGCCTGCATCCAGACTATCTTCATTCTTCAGGGAGTCGCCTAAGTCCCAGCAGCCGTGTCCCTACGGGCTCCTCCTGGGGGGATCACGAGCTTCCAGGGTGAAGTCGTCCTCTCAACATCTTCAACAGGCCTTGCCATCTGACGGTAGAGACCGACGAGGGTTTACTTCCTTCTCGGCAGCGCAGAGTCTACCTCAGAACAAGGGTCCACTCTCCGGTTCATAACAAAAGCATTGATGTCTCTGAGAGTTTGTGTGGCTGCTGCTGTTCTATGCCACCCTCCTAGAACCTGGTGCCCTCCTACACATGGCCTAGGAGGCTAGGTTGGCACTGTTCATAATCACAAAGATGCACTGCCTCACTCTCTGGACCTTGTGCCTTGAAGACCCTTTCAGTTTTCAGCCTGCAGAATAAACGTGTGTGGTGAACAAACCACATATTTCTCAGGTAAAGACACAATTTTCCAAATAGTTCAGCTTCTTGTTTCAAAATAAAAATGCCAGCTCTGAGGCTCTCCTTTTGTGAAACCCTGCTGGCAGGTTACTTTAAACAGGCATTCAGTTCTGAAAGGGTTAGCCAATTTGGTTTCAGTGATAAGTTTTTATCTGCGATCCTGAGTCATAGAGAAAATACTCCTACAGCTCTGACCTTTTACTCATCTCCCACACTGAGATAATATTGTCCTTTAAATGTGCATCAATAAAGACATTATTTCAAGAAGCAGGCTTCAACTGAGTTATTCTGAAATGAGAAGAAAGTGTTGTCTCTGAAGTAGGGTGAAACCCATCCAGGGAGACCCAGCAACTGAGTGATTTCTGATTTTAATTTTATTCTATGCATTCAGATGATACCGTAGGTGCCCTGGAATCGACACTATGCAAGCCATGCGCATAACCCAATCTTTATTTTTTTTTTTGTCAGCTCTATGAAATGTTGCATTTCCAGCACGATAAGACAGTATCAAGAACAGTGAATGGCATTTCGATTAACGCTAAGCAAGATCATCCTTCACAAAACACACGAAAGGCACAAATGTATGGTAGGCATCATTGTGAAGGGGCGCCAGACATGGTGTTTTGTTCTTCGAGGATAATTATTCAGAGGGGGTGGGGAGAATGCAAAGTCCCTGAACAGAAGCTGCTGGGATTGAAAGCAGCAGCCGAAGACAGGTTGTTCCAGCTTACAACCTACCTTGATTCCTGCCTTGGTCTTGGTCATAGGCCTCGTTTCTTTGTGTGTGAGTGTATGTGTTTACTTAACTACTTTGGTTACTCTCCTTTATATTAAATAGCAAGGTGAGTTACATGCCAAAGATATATAAAATCAACATATGACAGAACATAAAAACCTGGCACAGCTGTCAGAAACTGAAAACACTTATTTTTTTCTTTAAAAAAAAACACAAAAAAACATAATAGTCATTTTGATGGTTTTAATTTCTGACTAAGGGGGTCATTCATCAAAATGCATTAGGAGCCAAATGCGAATTAAATGGCTCTAACTTGTATGATAAATAGCGTAACACACCTTAATATGTAAATTTTACATTTAGTATGCAAGTGGGAGGGGTTTATGGAAATGAGGGTCTGCTAGTGCGGAATGCTGTAGAGTAATGCACAGTAACACGAGATTTAACGTCAGAAATAACTACCTTTTTTCTTTGAGCTGTCCTTGCGTTACTGGTGCAAAAATGTTTTTATCACACAACCCCGCAGCTGTTATCGCGTCGCTGGGGAGAGAGAGAGAAAGATCACTTTAATAGGGTGAATAGGACTCTATGTAAGTACCACTGTAGAAAGAGTCTGCATTGTACAAATCAACTCCTCTTGTTGTACCTTTCATCAATTCAAATGACAGAAATTCTTCAGTGATATCAAATTTGCAGTTAATTCCTCTGACTGTGTATTTAACACCACCCCCCAAACCCACCCTGAATGTGCCTATCTACAGTGGTACTTATATAAATATTCCTATTCACCCTATTAAAATGTTCTCTCTTTCTCTCTCTCTCTCCCTCTCCCCCCCTAGCAATTTATCACAGGTGCTATTTCTGCTGTATTTACAGCATTTTGATGAAGCTAGGGGGCAAATTAGTTAACATAAGGCCTGATTCATCAAGGCATTTTCCCGTAGACACAGAATGAGAGAAATGCCTTAGTGAATCAGGCCCTTTATAATTTGCTAGTGCCTGTGCTTTAATGTTAGTGGATTGCTGCATCAGAACTCAAAGAAAAATCGATTAAATATCTAAAAGTCTATATCTTCTATTTTTTTCAAATCGGCCCCTCCTCTCTGGCATCCGCTGCTCCACCCACTGTCACAGTGACACGATTTAAGTAAAAGTCTGCTTCTGGAAGTGAAGGGCATGAATAAACAGGCCCCAGAGTGCCAATCTCAATGTATTTTCTCATAAACCCCCACAAGAAAAAAAACTCCAGTCCGTGGTCCTTCTTTCCTGCCCTCCCCTTCTGTCCTGTACTAGGCGCTGGCCCTTCAGCTGCAAATGCCAACATTTTGTAACAAGATACCACTAATGTTACACCTCAAGCTACCTTACGTTCGGAAAAAAAAAAGGTAAAGCATGACTCTGCCGAGCCCTTCTCTGGCAGAAATCTCCATCCCGTTGTCTAACTACCTCTCTTGAACTAGGCCATAAGCCTCACGCCATTGGATTCTTGTTGCTGTGCCACTCATGCATTTGATTCTAACTGTATAGTAAATTCAAATGCTATTGTCTGTTTTTAAATTTGCTGTAATCCGCCCTGAGGTCTTCCTTGGTAAAAGATGGAATATCAAATATCTACACATAAATAAATAAATAGATAGATAAACAGAAGAGGTTATAAAGTTGCCTTTGAGACTCAAGAAAATTGCCATTTCAAGCAGCGGTGACTTTCTTCCAAGCTACTGACCCGGAACCTTTTATGGCTGACCTGGAACCTCTTTAAACTTGCTTCCTTTTTCCCCCATTGCAGCTGGAGTGGAAGGTGGAGGCTGCTGCCTGCCCTACCCTGGTACTATTTATTTTTCTTTCAGAAAATTAGCACTGATCTCAAGGTCAGCTGGCAGAGGACACTTGTGAGACCTCTTACCCTGATTTATTTTTGCGGGAATTCTGAGCAAAAATAAAACTAAAAAATTCTGTGCATAATGTTTTCAAATTATGCATATTTTATATTTGTCAAAATAGCATAATATGAATTACTAAGTAATTTAATTTAAAATGCGATACAGAAAAAATGATTACTCAAGGATACAGAATTTGTAATATTTTTGTGCAGAATTCCCCCATGAGTGTTGTAACGGTACATCATAAGGCCCTCCCTTCCACTCTCTCCCCCCATTGCGTGAGCCTGAACTCTTTCCCCTACCCCCAAGCCCAAGTCAAATCCCTCCATTCCAACCTGACTCCCCTCTGCTCTTGCTCTTCCTATCCCCCAGGCCTGACGCCTGCTCTTGCTCTTCCCACCTTCATCCCCCAACAAATCAGACAAAAACTCAATAATATGAATGAATAAAGTCACATGGACATGATTATCAACATATCTAAAAAATACATAGAAAACAATACACAAAAAATAATATTTACATAAGGACCTTCATTTTTGTTTTTTATTTTTACATTTTTCCCTGGAATTTATCAGAGTTTATTATGACGAACAAAAGCAGGACAAAATCAGTGGAAAAATGTGACTCATTATTTTTCTGGGTAAATATTGGTGTTTATATTGGTGGACAGAAGCCAGGACAATAGAAACAATATTGATCAGATTCTCTCACTCAGCAGCATCTCTAGCTCCACCCATACCTGGGAACTTTTGACTTCCAGTCACCCTGAGATTACCATGGATTAGTGGGGGAGGGGGGGAACGGGGGGAGGGCAACTGCACAGTGGGACCAGACAAATTTGCTCTCATAAACACTCTTACATGTTCACACTTACTTTCACTGCTCGTTCTCTCTCATTCTCACATGTCCATTTGCACCTTTACTTCTGCCATTCTCCCACCAACACACACACACACACTCACTCACGTCTCTCCCTCTTCCATACACACATGCCCACTCAATTTCACTCCCAGGCTCACTTGCACTCAGCTCTCTCCTGCTCACCTACATACACTCTCAGATCCCTTCTTCCTACACAAATACACACATACTCACTCACTCTCATAGACATGCTCATTCATTCTCTCTCTCCCCCCCCCTTTCAAAACACACTAGCAACAGAAGACTCTAACTTGGGTTCCTGGAGCAGCAGCAGCCTCTTCCTTCTCCTCCTGTGCTGCGGAAGTGGTCGCTGCCTGTTTCTTACTCCTCGCTTGATGCATGGGCAGGAAATCGCAATGTCGATTGGCCAAGGCAAACAGGATGGGGCGGGCAAGTGGCTGGATATAGGAAACAGGCTGTGCAGGAGCAGTTGGTGTCACGAGGAAGCGAAGTTAAGAGTTAAAAAGGTCCGGAGATGGTAGAAATCACTGTCGAGTTCCTCCTTTTTGAGCTGCGCAAGACCAATGACGTTCCTTTCTACTTTCCGGGTCCAGGCACATTGGTTTTGCTGCAGCACCCGGAGATTTCTGGGTGCTGCAGCAAAACCCAAGTATGGCTCTACCCCCATTCTCTACCAAACATGTCCATGTCTCTCCCTCTGCCCCAGAGAATCTCCCTCCCCCGCCCCCCCCCTCCACCCATCGCAAAAGCATTTATCCTTACTAGTGGTGGCTCCAGGCTTCTCCTCTCTTCTTCAGCAGCATGCTTACTGAGGAACCTGTGCACTGCAGCACTGCAGTTCTGCTTTTGTGCAAGACCAGGGAGCCTGCCAAGAAGTGCTTCTGCTGGGCATGGCCTCTTCAAATGCTGCGTTGGTGGCACCAAGCAGCAGGAACCTTGGCTGCCTGGGAGGAGGGGGAGACTGAGCTTGATACCCCATATCAGAGTCACTGGTGAGAGAGCGCTGTCACTGGTTGGGGGCAGGATGTGAAACGCTGTAGGTGTTTTGGCCCACACTGGCTTCCAGCAGTTGCTGGAGGCCTTGAGACGCTGCATCTTCAGCTCCGGAGCTGCTCTTTAATTAGCCTAAAATTAGGGTGAAGATCGGTTTAAACCGATAATGTCACGTTTGGAAAAATCCAAGAATTTATGGGTGAAAATCGGTTTAAACTGAAAATGAAGGACCCTGTATGTACATAAACAATCTTAGACCTAGATTCATAAATATAGCAAAAATAGCACCCACGATAAAAAAAAAGGGATGAGGGATGTCAAATTTACAGCCTGCCGCATTGCATAGGCAAATGCCGCATGTGGCATTGTGGCAGCGCATCGCACGTTGCGTCACTGCACGACGCATTGCGTCAGCACATGCCATGTCATTTTACGCAGCTAGCGTAAAATAGTGCGTGGTGCGTTATTTTTTTCAGTTTATATTTACAGGCTTCTTGTAGCTGCCTCTTTGAGTGTGTGTAGAAGTGTGGGTTAGAGGAGTGGAGGTAAGTTGTGATTTAGTGGACTAGGAGTTCTTATTGCGATTTCTGAGTGTGTTGTCCTGTTCTTGACTGTTTTTCCTTGTGTTTACCTTGACCTTTGTCTTTTGTCTGTCTGTGTGTGAAAATTTTCTGTTTGTCACGTTTGTCTGTTTGTCTTTTTCTCTGTGGAGGAGGTGAGTGGCAGCAGAGCCGCAGCCAGGCAAGTGCGCCCCCGTCCATTACACAGCACATAACACCATGAAAATGGAAACTTTGTTAAATGTTTGTACAGTAATGCCCATGGCCAGTGCAAGGGTATTAGGCACCCTAGGAAACCTTACAGCCTTGTACCCCCACCTCATCACACCCTCCTCATACACAATTAAAAATGATGCATTTATAATAACAGATTTTACATGAAAAAGGACATTCAAAGCACACAGTCTTCTGAGGTAAAAATATCACTTACAATATGTATATTATATTTACATGCACTGCTGTGGTGCCAACCAGAAAACCCTGCAAAAAAGCAAGAGATACTTGGAACTCATATGATATTAGGCCTACTGTAATGCATCTTGGGCATGGGTATGACCCTCAGAGCCACAAAAAAACAGAATTACAATGCAATAAACTTTCTGTATCAAAACAACACTAACTGCCAGTAATCAAACACTGCAAATACTATACCAGGCCTAAAACACCCACACACCCCCTATTAGGATAACAGAACAAGCCAAGCTGCTATAAATCTCTACATACAAAGTACACACTATTGGAATACCTTACCCAGTCACACATGCAAAACACAGATAGACCCTCAAATACAGAATAAAAAGACCATAAAATATAAATAGAAATGTACAGGCAAAATCTGAACTGGAAACCGCAACAAGTCAAATTCTATATGAACTGCAACAATGAAAAAACAGAAGCATAACAATTTCTCATAAAACAAAATTAGTAAAACCATACCAATAAAAAGAATAATTCAAAACTAATGTATAGAATAGCATTCAATAATTAAAAACTCACATAAAAATTTTTCCAAACATCAATAAACTATTTCAAATAACACATCGAATAACACCCAACAATTAGAACTAATAAGGATTTTAAAAAACCACCAGTTATCCATATCTGGGAACTTTTGATTTCCAGAAACCCTAAAATTGACAAGGATTAGCAGGCAGAGAGGAAGTGGGGTCAATCTCCCACACACATGCTCGCTCTCTCTCTCTCCCACATGAATACACACATGCATGCTTTCTCTCACTCTCATTCTCCCACACATATGCTCTCTCTCTCACTCTCCCACACACATGCTCCACACAGTCTTGCTTCCCTTCCCCCCACTCCCCAGCACTCTTGGTCCTCTCTCCTCTCCAAGACACCCCACTCCTCAGGAATCTTAATCCCCAGCCCCCTCTCCCCACCCAGCCCCTCCACTCCCCATCAGTCTTGCTTTTCAGATGCATCTCCCATCCCAGAAACCCTTCTCCCCAGCAGTCTTGCTCAACAGGCCCTCCCCTCCCAGACCTCCACTTCCCAGTAGTCTTGTTTCCCAGCCTCCTATCCCCTCTTTTCCCCTCCCAGCCCCCCTACTCCCCAGCAATCTTGTTCCCCTTCCACCTCTCACTCACTGCAGGGGGCAGGTGCATGATTTCCTTAATGCTGCTCACCCCAGCGGGATACTACCGCGATCCCCTCATTCACCTCCCTGCTCCTGAAGAATGGAAGGATTGCAGCCTTACAGTGCGAGCTGCTTCATCTCTCCCATCTGCCAGTGCCTGAATAACGTCATCGGGTGGAGGAAGCAGCCCGCGCTGCAAGGCCGCGGTCCTTCCAGTCGCAGGGAGGTGAATGAGGGGATCACGATAGCACCCCGCGGGGGTGAGCAGCATTCAGGAAATCATGCATTGTCCCACTGCTACCAATCAGGCTTCTTCCATTTTTGGCTGCACCCTGATTCCGATGCCTGTGAGTCAAAAAGCAGTGCGGGTCCACCAGAATCATCAGTGTGGCCAGTGGGCCATGCTCCTTTTCCACTTACTGAGGCCCCTCAAGGCAGCAGCACTATGGCGCCTTTTTGGTAGCGGTGCCTATGGCCGTGGCCATATTGGCCATAGGCACGCTATGGCTCTGAGTGGAGGACTGAGGAGGTGTGTGGAGGAGGTGAGTGGAGGAGTGAAAAGGTGAGTGGTGGAGTGAGGAGGTATGTGGAGGAGGAGTGAAGGAATGAGGAGGGGAGTGGAGGTTGTAGAGAGGATGAAGCGTGAGAGGCATGGGGAGAGAGGAGAGGAGAGATGTGAGGAGAGGAGGGGAAGGAGGGAGGAGAGGAGGAGAGGAGGCAGGAGGATGAGGGCAGGAGTGCTGGGGGAACAAAGAGTAGGAGTAGGGACAGGGACAGGAGTATAGAGAGGCAGGAGGGAAGGGATAGGAGGAGGTGGGAGGGGGAAGGGGATAGGCAGGCGATAGAGAAAGAGGGTAGAGGGGTAGAGGGGAAGGGAGTTAGCAGGGCAGGGCTGGGGCGGTGGAAGGAAGGGAGGGAAGAGGGGAGTGGGAAGGAGAGTGAGGAAAGGGAGGACATCTCTCCGGAAGTGGAAGTGGCACCCCCTTCTGGTAGCCAGGCAGCAGGACACCCTTGTCTCAGGGCTATCAAGTTCAGCATCCAGAAGAACGAGATAGTCATTGCAGGGGTCCTGCAGCATTATGCCATGAACATAAGAACATGCCATAATGGGTGAGACCAAGGGTCCATCAAGCTCAGCATCCTGTTTCCAATAAAGGTCATAAGAACCTGGCAAGTACCCAAAAACTAAGGATATCCCATGCTACTGATGCTAGTAATAACAGGGGCTATTTTCTAAGTCAACTTAATTAATAGCAGGTAATAGACTTCTCCTCCAAGAACTTATCCAAACCTTTTTCAAACCCAGCTACACAAACTGCACTAACCACATCCTCTAGCAACAAATTCCAGAGTTTAAGTGTGCGCTGAGTGAAAACGAACTTTCTCCATTTAGTGCTAACTTCATGGAGAGCCCCCTAGCCCCCTAGTCCTTCTATTATCCGAAAGAGAAAATAACCGATTCACATTTATCCATTCTAGACCTCTCATAATTTTAAACACCTGCTCTTCAGCAACTGTGCGGCCAAGATCTCGAAGGCAGCCAAGGGCCAGATCAGGCGCAACATAGCCCAGGGCATCACGACGCACAACAAAGTACAACAAAGTGGGGAGCAGGTGGCCTACAGGTACTGGGACATCAAGGCGCAGCTGAAAGCAAAGATAGCAGCCAGACATAAATACATATGGCAGACTGGAGGAGGAGCCGCTTGCCCCATCGTCCTATTGTCTTGACCCCCATGGAGGAGCGACTCGTACAAAAGCTGGAACCGGATGTCTTTGAGGGCATGGCTGAGTGGCTGGACACTACGTGAGATGCAACTAGTAAGTTCACCTCACCTATAAATGGGCAGGCAGCAACAGGTGTACACATCATTTGGCATAAAATGCTCGCCCTGCAAAGAAGCAAAGTGCATCTCTGATGCCAAATGAAAAAAGGATTCTAGCTGGCATTGGTACTTATATCTCATGTTTCGTTTCCACAGCTCTCGCCCATGAAGCTGCCAGTCCCAGCCAGGAAACCCCAGGGACCAGCCAGGAAGGCCCAGGGACCAGCATTGCATGCCCCCCTCTCCCTTTGCACAGATCCTTCCTCATAGATGCCCAGCAAGGAGGAGTAGGAGTAGGCACAGGTTCAAGAGGCATTGACGATGCTGCAACTCCTGGGTTCACCAACCATATTCAATGTCTCCCTCAACCTGGTCTTGCTTCATGGAGGAATAGAGCCTTGAGTGGGAGCTTACAGATTCAGCACTACCTCAAGCCAGCACACCACAGCACCAGCCTGAATAACCACGCCCTCAGCAGGAACAACCCATAAACCCCGTCATGCCACTTTTGAAGGCCCAATTTCCAGCACTCCACACCACTATCACAGCACTGCCAACAGCACCAGCATCAGGCCCGGCACAACCAACAACAACATCCCCACCACCAACAGAGGAGTCCATGCACTCACAGCTGGACCAGCTGAAAAGGAGCATGGGGTATAACCCCAACATATATGGGCAGAACTAGCGAGCCTCAGGAGGGCAGTCAACAGGCAGAACCAGCTGCTAACACCCAGAATGTGATGATGCTGGCACCAGCAGTCAATACCATGACAAATATGCTGACACAGATCCTGCAAAGGATGCCTGAGCAGCCATCTGAGTCTTCCCCAGAATCACTGGAGTCCACACCCCGCAGCAGTCCCCAGAATGACAGATGCCAGAGGGGTAGGCCTTCAAAATCCATGCCCCCCCCCCCCCAACTGGCAAGCCACGACATGGCGAGAGGTCATAAAGGACAAATGGTGCTGCCATCGAATGCCAAATAAGAAGAGTTGTACCAACAATCCTGGGCGGGCCCCTCTACAGGGTTATTGTGCCGTCTAGATGAAAGAAGCCTGCTGGACCTGTCCTCCCTATAGAGTTGCTGTGCTGTCTAGATGGAAGAGCCTGCTGAGCCCATCCTTCTACAGAATTGCTGTGCCAGCTTGCAGAAGGGATGGTCTACTGTCAGCCATTGTGGTCCAGCAGCCTAACTCTAAAGCCCTCCTCGATGCTCTGCCTGTATTCCATCCTTATTGAAGTGGCCTCCAGTCACAGCCCTACTGCTGCCTCTTCTCATCATGTCTCACCTCCTGCTCTGGATGCTGGTGTCTCATCTCATCTCAGCTCCTGCTGCTTCTGCCTCCATGCTGCTGGTGTCTCATCTCAGCTCCTGCTGCTGCCTCCATGTTCCAGGTGCCTCATCTCATCTCAGCTCCTGCTGCTGCTGCCTCCATGCTGCTGGTGTCTCATCTCAGCTCCTGCTGCTGCCTCCATGTTCCAGGTGCCTCATCTCATCTTAGCACCTGCTGCTGCTGCCTCCATGCTCCTGGGTCTCCTCCTGGGCCTCCTGCCTCCATGCTGCTGGGTCTCCTCCTGGTCCTGCTGCATTCATGCTGCGCTCTTTGGTCCTGATCCAGCTGCCTTCTTGCTGAACTCTGCTGCCTTGCCCCTTAGGCTGCCCCTTAAGTGCACTCTTTCAACATGGAATGTGTGGGGCCTTCACTTGAACTCTGCTACCTTGCCCCTTAGGCTGTCCCCATGAGTGCATTCTTTCAACATGGACTGTCTGGGGCCTTTTCCTAGCATTCATATAGCAAGGCTGCTATCAGCTACAACATGAAAGGTGTACTGTAGCTATTGGGGGTTGCCACTTCCGCTTTCTATGATCTTAGTTGTAATTATGATTGTGCAAAAAGGATAAGATGTCAAGCCTGTACATGTAATGATGCTATTTCAAACAATGTATGTACAGGTCTACACAGAAGATGCTGTTCATAACATTTGCAATGTTTTGTGTTATTTGGTATCTTGACCTTGCAAAATGTGATTACCTAAGACATGCAATTTATTTCAAACAGTAGACTACATGTGTTTGCTAATAAAGTGGTCACTGATTTTTAAAAGGCACTTCCTGGTTGACTTCTTTCATTGTGTGTTTTTTGTGTTAACAATTCACTAGGAACAAGGTTTGCCCTCCACATGATCTTGCATGCTAGAATGCCCTTGCACATTCCAACTTGCCACTTATCTAGCAAACAAGACCATATGGTCTAGGCCATACAACTGAACGTTCAGTGTATGCTCCTAAGGAAGACAGCAAGAGTTAAAGAAGAAGCTCATTACTGGGGACCTTCAGTATTGCCTCTTGTTGCCTTCTTCACACTGTATACTCTTAGCTAACTCCTGCTTACATGGGCCTGTAAGTAAGATGGAGAGTAGCTAACTGGCACACACAGTATATAGTGTACATGTAGAGCTTGTGTGGTGTTAAGAGGAAGTTAGAGCCATCATCCCACAAGACTGGATCTTCGGACCCTTTACTTGTGTCATGACTCAAAGGCTATCTGTAACCAAACATTTGTAGTTTTCACAGTAAATCAAATATGACGTCTACTTGCTGACTGTTGGAACAGAGTGTCAGCTGCTGTATGACAACTAGGGAGGAGGAGTGAGGGAGTAGTATTTTGTCCAGAATGTCCACAGATAAAGAGTAGAGGGCTGCTGCTGCTGCTTGGGACCAGACTTCCACAGAGGCATATATGACACCTACTTTGTCTAAGGCACTGACATGGGCCCCTCAATGGCTTAGGTGGCACTAAATGGGTGTCTGGCCATTACATGCTGGGATTTCATCTGATTTCCCTATATCTTTTCCAAGGAAAACCAAGATTATCTATACCTGCATGCATAGGAGTAATACAGGATCTACATGTCCTGTAAATCTGGATCCAGTGGGAAAACCTAGTTTGCAGTGGCTCTGAAACTAGTGAGATAGTGGTGTCAGCTGTGTCTTGGCACACCCAAGTGACATTAAGCCTACCCAGTACAGGTGTATTAGTTCACATGTACAAGTTTCTGAGCTACGGAATGAGGCAATAAAATGGGAAATCTGTCAGTGAAACCTTAAACTGTCCACCTGTACCTTAAGACTGTGCCTTTAAGCTTCAGAACTATTTGAGATGTACAGTAGGGGTGTGCATTCGTTCCCTACGAATTGGTAATCCGCAACATATAGGGCCATATTCGTTGTATTCGTGGGGAAGCGAAACATATCGCGATTCCCCACGAATACAATGAATCTTCGCCAAATTATTCAGCCGCCTAAAGGAGCCAATTTAAACAAACCCCCCACCCTCCTGACCCCCCAAGACTTACCAAAACTCCCTGGTGGTCCAGCGGGGGGTCCGGGAGCCATCTCCTGCACTCATACCCTCAGCTGCCGGTATTCAAAATGGCGCCGATAGCCTTTGACCTACTATGTCACAGGGGCTACCGGTGTCACTGGTCAGTCCCTGTCACATGGTAGGAGCAATGGATGGCCGGTGCCATCTTGTGCTCCTACCATGTGACAGGGGCTGACCAATGGCACCGGTAGCCCCTGTGACATAGTAAGGGCAAAGGCTATCGGCGCATTTTAATTTCTGGCAGCCGATGGCCCGAGTGCAGGAGGTCACTCCCGGACCCCCGCTGGACTTTTGGCAAGTCTTTTGGGGGTCAGAAGGTCCTTTTTTCAAGCGCAGCTATACTAATAGCTTTCACTACATCCTCTGGCAACGAATTCCAGAGTTAATTATGCAATGAGTAAAAAAATATTTTCTCTTATTATTTTTAAATGTATTACCGTGTAACTTCATTATGTGTCCTCTGGTCTTTGTACTTTTCGAAAGAGTAAACAACTGATTAACATTTACTCCTTCCATTCCACGCAATATTTTATAAATGTCTATCATATCTCTCCTCAGCCGTCTCTTCTCCAAGCTGTAGAGTCCTAACCTCTTTAGCCTTTCTTCATAGAAGAATTGTTCCATCCCCTTTATTATCTTGGTTCCCCTTCTCTGTACCTTTTCTAATTCTGCTATATCTTTCTTTTGATGTGGTGATCAGAACTGAACACAATACTCAAGATGAGGTCATACCATGGAGGGATACAGAGGCATTATGATATTCTCTATTTTATTCTCCATTCCTTTCCTAATAACCCCTAACATTCTATTTGCTTTCTTGGCTGCTGCTGCACACTGAGCAGAAGATTTCAATGTATTTTCAATGATGACACCTAGATTCTCTTAACGTGAAACCTTGCATTGTGTAGCCATAATTTGGGTTACTCTTCCCTAGGCGTATCACTTTGCACTTATCTACATTAAATTTCATTTGCTATTTGCATGCCCAGTCTCTTAGTTTTGCAATGACCTCTTGCAATTTCTCACAATCCTCTTGTGATTTGACAATATGAATAATTTTGTGTCATCAGCAAATTTGATCACCTCACTTGTTGTTCCCATTTCCAGGTCATTTATAAATATATTAAAAAGTATCAGTCACAGAACAGATCCTTGGGGCACTCCAATATTCATCTTTTTCCATTGGGAAAATTTATCAATTAACCCTATTCTCTGTTTTCTATCTTTTAACCAGTTGGCAATGCACAACAGAACTCTGCCATGACTTTCTAATTTCCTAAGAAGTCTCTCATGAGGGACTTTGTCAAAAGCTTTCTGGAAATCCAGATAAACTATAACAACTGACTCACATTTATCCACATGTTTATTTACACCCTCAAAAAATGTAGCAAATTTGTGAGGCAAGACTTCCCTTGGCTAAATCCATGTTGGCTTTGTCCCATTAAACTATGCTTATCTATATGTTCATCATCCTCTGCCAGAGGTGTAGGCAACTCTGGTCCTGGAGTGCCACAAACAGGTCAGGATTTCTGGACATCCACAATGAATATGCATAAGTTATATTTGCATGCACTGCCCCCATTGTCTGCAAATCTGTCTCATGCATATTCATTGTGGATGTCCTGAAAACCAGACCTGTTTATGGCACTCCAGAAGTGAAATTGCCTATCCCTGCTCTATCAAATAAAAATGCCACTGTTACATCATTCTATAAATTCTTTCAGCAGCTTCCCTTTGGTTCTCTGATTTCCTGGGATCAGCAATGTTCAGCAGTGTCATATGTTACTTTAGACTTGAGATGTAATTAGTTCATGCATTGTGTGGCATCATTTGTGAGATCACAATTGATATGAATGAATCCCACAAGTCTGAGGTAATTTGTAACTCTTTGGAATGTGGCTGTTGTGGTCCGGAAGTGAGAGACAGTCGGAAGGCAGACTCCCGTAGCCGAAACAAGATCTTCACCCTGGAAGTCCGCGACCTCTCCAGAGGAGCTGTGGAGGCCCGGACCGCTGGGACTTAGGTGGCTTCGCCCTGGAAGCCCGTAGTCCCCCCAGGAGGAGCCCGTAGGGACCCGGGCCACTGGGACTTAGGAGAGCGGCTATGGAGCAAGCGTTGACCGGAGGCATGGACCAGGATCAGGACAGGCGGCAGAAGTCGGAGACGATGAGACGGACCAGGATCAAGGCAGGCAGCAGAAGTCGAAGACGATGAGACAGACCAGGATCAGGATTGCCGGAACAGGCTGGCAGGATCAGGAACTCAGGAACAGGCTGGCAGGATCAGCAACTCTTTACTCACAGGAGCGACCGCGTTGCAAGGCCCTGAGGGGAGTCAGACGTCAAGTTAAATCCCCCTCGGCGTCTGATGTCACTCCGGGGGCGAAGCCGGCTCTTCGCGCCAGAGGCCCTTTAAAACGGTTCCCTCTGTGCGCACATGAGCCCTAGGGGCGGAGCCGACAGCTACCGACGACGTCTCCCTCATGGGAGCGCCGCGAGCTAGGCCGGAGCAGGAGCGGGGCGATCGTGGGCCGTGTCGACCCCCGGGATCGGAGCCAGGTAAGGGGCCGGTCGCGAGGAGCGCAACCGGTACCGCAACAGTGGCTACTGCTGCCTAAAATTCAGTAAATTGCAGGAGAACTACTAAAAATTCTGAATTGAGCCTTCAAGGCCTTCAAGCCTTTTGTTTAGGCTAGAGGTAACCAAACTACAGCCCATAGGCCTCATTCTGCCTGTGGCTGAATTTCATTCAGTCCAGTGGCAGCAGAAGGAGTGGTGAAAGTGCATTCCACCACTGCCAACCACTCTAACGATGATCGTACCAGCACCGTGAGTATGTTCAAAAGTCACAGGATAGCACATTATCCCTGCTGACCTCAGAATGTACAAAATCAGCAGTGAGGCAAGGAAGTGACAGTCCATGAATTTTAAACATGCTCACACCGCCAAACAGTCTGTCTGGAAGAAAGGGTTCCTGTTACGCATTAAATTGAGTGAGGGATGCTGGGGATGGGAGAGGAAGAAGCAGGCAGCATATGCTTAGGGAAAAGTGTAAGGCAGAAGCTGGGGAAGGGGGAGGCAGAGTTGCCAGCTTATGAGAAATATTAATGACACTCTCAGAGGGAAGGGGGATTCCCTGCTGTGGTGAGCAGGGGATAGACTCTGACTAATCTTCTCAGTAATTTGATATGTTCTATGTGGCCCTTCTCAGGAAATTGTTTGGGGATCCCCATGGTTTAATGCAAGAGATTCAATCTGTGCCTAGCCCACACTAATAGATCCAGAAGAGTGTTTCAATTAGATCACATGTCAAAATTCTGTCGCTGCTTCCCATATCCCACAAGAGCATGTTGATTAGCACCTCAGATTTGCTGGTACCCATATGCTTTTTGTTTACAGTTCCCATTTGAGGGTCCTGCTGGAAAGTGGTGATTGCAGGCTCTCTGATTCCTGTGGCATCCTTCCTCCTGGAGGCTTTCAGGCCCCAGGAGAAGAAGTATCTTGAAACTTTTAAGGATTCAAGTATAACCTCTACTGAACTGCAACACTTACTGCCTCCCTGCAGAATCATACTATTTCTCCAGGTCAGGATAATGGATATAGTTAAGTTAAGGCAAGGCTTCCCAAACCTGCCCTGGGGACCCCACTGCTAGTCAGGTTTTCAGGATATCCATATGAATATGCATGAGATAGTGTATATTTGCATATACTGAGTCTCCATGGTATGCAAATCTATCACATGCATATTCATTGTGAATATCCTGAAAACCCAACTGGCTGTAGGGTCCCCAGGACAGGTTTGGGAAGCTCGAGTTAAAGAGGATAAATATATATGACTTGTCCTTAATTGTGTATAAAAGTCAGAACTCAGAAAGATGTTATGTGTGTTCTTTGTTCAGACATTTACATGAAGTAGTAGGCAAACTATAAAATATAACATAAGACATGCTATACTGGTCAGACCAAGGATTTATCAAGCCCAGCATCCTGTTTCCAACAATAGCCAGACCAAGTTACAAGTACTTGGCAAGACCACAAATATTAAATAGATCCCAAGCTACTATTCTTTATTGATTAATAGCAGTTTATGGACTTCTTCTCTAGGAACCCATCCAAATCTTTTTTAAACCCAGTTACACTAACTGCCATAACCACATCCTCTGGCAATGAATTCCAGAGCTTAATTATGCTTAATTTGTTTTAAATGAGCTGCTTGCTAACTTCATGGAGTGCCCCCTAGTCCTTTTATTGTCTGAGAGAGTAAATAACCAATTTACAGTAACTTGTTCAAGTCCTTTCATGATTTTATAGACCTCTATCATATCCCCCCCCCCCCCCTCAGCCGTCTCATCTCCAAATGTCTTAATGCTTACACAGCGAAAGATAGAGAAAAATACAAATACTCTTGCAGAGCTGCAGTTCATAAAATGACCTACAGTGTTTCAGCTGTGTGTTTGTGTGTGTGTGTGTGTGTGTGTGTGCCACTCAAGCACAGTGAAGAACAATTGCTGACATGTTTCAGTTTTCTGTAAGCTACCACAGGAAATGACTTAGCTCACAGCTGAGATGCCCACAGACTGCCCACTGATGTCTACAGATATCTGTAACATTTTAGCCATCTGCCCTGTGTATGAAAGAGTGGTTTCAGCGATGCGAGGGGCAGGCATTGTGGACCACTGTCACTGCACATGATCTCCCTGAATTTAAATCTACAACACAGTTAACCAAACCTCAAAAAAACTATAGTTTCTGGATTGGTCAGGAAACAAGTACCATAATAGCATAATGCAATAAAATATTATGATGAGCAAAGCTATACTTTTATTGCAAATGATTTTTTTTTCATAAAGTTAATTAAATGCATAATATTAGGCTCCAATTACCAATGCCAAGTGCACAAAAACTGACATAAACATGGAAATTTTGTTCAGTGCATCTTATGACAGCAATGATTCTGTCCTATATTCTGGATCATCCTCTGGGCTTTATTTAACTATTTATATTTGAGGTAATGAGGACTTCGTTTTATTTGTTTATTAAAAATCTTTATTTTATAGAGCATATATTGCAGACAAAATAGAGCAGATTTCAAGTGATGATGGTAAATTGAAAGTACTCCATAAAGTAACTGATACACGTTGCCCAAATTGGGTAATGGAATTGGTTCCTAGCTTATGCGTGAGCCAGACTATTTTCTGCTGGAAGAATACAGCAAAGCACTCAAAAGTAACATTTGATGGATCTGAGAGACCAAGTAGTAGAGGTTGTTTCAAAGAGCGGACCATCTGAAACAGTTCCCGAGGTCATGAAATTGTAGAAGAGATATTTTTGGAAAAATATTCACTTTTAGCTTTATATATCCTCTCAGTAAGAGGACAATTGGATCTATAAAAGCCCAAGTTTATTGCAGTATCATTTTTTCACCACTTGCATTCTGCTCTGTGGCCCATACGTTTACAAGAATGCAAGTCAGCAGTAAACCATGGAGCATTTTTCCTTTGATTGGGGACTATCTTACCTGAAATCTATGCAATTAATACAAAACTCTGCCGCCTGCCTAATCAATGGTTCAGCATTGCATGAGCATATGTCCTCTGCTCTGGCCGCTTTCACGGCCTACTAATATCATGGTGGATCAAATTCAAAGCTCGCACTTTAGTCTTTAAAGCTCAACGTAATCCACCATGTATCACAACAGTTGTCCACTCTCATCTGCTTCCTAAAAATTCCCTTACTAAAGAAGTCATGGTTATCAAAATCAAGAAACCATATGTTCAGGTTTGCTGATCAGACTCTGTGGAATAGCCTGCCGGAAGAAATCAGAACCAAGAAGAACCTTTTACGTTTTGGAAGAATCTTTAAAGCTCATTTCTTTTCCTTGGCCTTCCCTTCCTGAATCTTATTCAGTGATCTGAGGGGCTAGCCTTGATTTCATGCGACAATCATTAGGTACTGTCTGTCTTAACAACTTTTAGTTTGTTTAAGTTATATATAGTATATGGTAAGCATTTATGGAAATGTTTGTTTAAATGTATAATTTGTTTGCAATGCTGTCTGTTTTAGCTATGTATGTACCTTTTGTTATCCACCAAAGATTAGTGGATTGGTGGAATACAAATATTTTAAATAAAGAAAATAAATAAATAGGAGCAAGTGAATCTAAAGAGGAATGTAATATAGATTGCCAATGATATACTAAACTTTCTGCATTTGAATCTGAAAATGAAGTGAGCATCGGTAACCAAGTGCCACAAAGTTGATCAGTATCAGTCTGTGAACAGTGTGAAATAAGTGCTTAGGCTCTGTCCCTATGCAGTTGATGACCACAGATAGATAAGATACAGTGGATTAAAAAATGGTCAGACCATGGAATAGGTGTACAGGAGATTGATATTGCCTTGTCCAGGTGCCTGGAATTACAGACAAAAATAAGGTCTAAAGGATGCTTTAATTTGTGAATAGTAGTATTAGTAATTTGATACCAGCCCAAGGCATTCATTGAGGAAAGAAAATAATCACCGCTGGAAGAAAGGGGATGAGCATACACATGGATGTTAAAATCACCAAGTACTAACATATTCCTCATATCAGCTTTATAATTCATCAGAGAATCAATAAAAACAGATGGGTAGATTCAAGGAAATTTAGTGTGTAGTAAATTAGGCATAACCCCCAATGAAATTCAGAGGCACTCGATGCATGTTGCACTGATGCACTCGACGCTCGATGCTCCAACACCACTGAAACGTACAACCTCAGGGGGTAATTTTCAAAGGAGTTACGCGCATAAATGTAACTACTATTGTAGCAATTTTCAAAAGCCATTTACTCACATAAAGTGCACTTATGCGAATAAATCCTATGGACGATTCAATGGCATATATTGTAGCAATTTTCAAAAGCCCACTTACTCGAGTAAAGTGCATTTACATGCGTAAAACCCAGATTTACGCATGTAAATGCTTTTTAAAATCCGCCCCTCAATGCACACAGACACCTCTACTCTTCGGTCACATGGTGCTCAGGATCCTATACCACATGACCCCATGATGCACAGTGCAAGGACATATGGCACAGCTCCAATTTAACTGATGAATATCATCGACCTGCACTGGATTCCTTGATGCATGTCTCCAAAGACCCATCGAAGCATAATCATTTATAGAAAGACCACCTTCTAGCCTTGGCATCAGGAGGATAGCAATACTAGCCTGGGGACCCCCCTCTGCTACTCAAAGCAGAAACTGTAGCAAAAGGGTTGAAAAGGGGGAATACTTTTCCTAAGCTGACCCCATAGCCCCTTCCACCAGTTAGGTGGCAGGCCAACAGCCCACTGCTATGCATCTATAATGGAAAACCACCATACGGGAAATGGGGTGATATTCTGTATCACTATCCTGGGGCAAGAAGCAGGCAGCATCCAAAGTAGTGATGAGGTGCATTGGGGAAATGATTGCCCTGAATGACCAGCCCCTGCAGGTAATGGAGAACCTGGGCCTTAAGCATCTGCTGCGCCTCTTAGCCCCCAGATTCATTCAGTAGGCAGGTTATTCCCATCCTGTACAATCTGTGCCATAGTTGCATGCAAGCACAGCTGGCCAAGGCAGAGGGGAGTAATGTGCATTTCACCAGCAACATCTGGACCAACTCAAAGGCTATGCACACCTATCTCTTCCTTACAGCACACTGGTGAAACTGGCCGAGGCAGGGGCAGGCAGCAGCTATAGCGGGGAGCAAGAATCTGAGTGCAGTTGGGCTGTGCTACACACCCAGTTCTGGATACTACCGAGACCTCATGCAATATTCTAACAGCCATAAGAAAGATGCTAGAGGGCTGGCAGTTAGACCAGAGAGGCAGAAATGTTCATGCAGGTTTTTCTGTGACAGACAGTAACACAAATATAATAAGAGCAGTGGAAGTTGGGGGTTATCAGGAGATCAATTATTTTGCACATTTGTTGCACTTGGTAGTGAGGGAAGATGCTGGTGTCCAAGAAAAAAGGGATTCTAGACCTGAAGGACCTGATAGAGAGGTGCAGGGAAATAGCGGGGTATTTTAATTGTAGCATGAAGGGTGGCAGCTTCTCAATGAGAGGCAAGGAGAATTTGGGATGTTCCTAAGTGGCTGATTCAAGATGCTGGCATTTATTGGAATTCTACCTATCTGATGCTTCAGAGGTTAGTGGAGCAGCTGATACTCCTTCATGACCTGTCTCTGGAAATGGAGATAGTTGTAGATTGCACCATGTGGCATCATGATTGGGTACTGATGAAGCAGTCGATACAAGTCCTAAAGCCCTTCAAGGATGTCATGGAGAATCTGAGTTCCATGAGTTCCACCCTGGTTAAGGTCATCATCATAGTAAATATTCTGGTGGAAAAGTTAGAAGGTTTCCATGATCAAGAGGGAATGAAAGCAGAGGTGTTGCAGTCTGGATAGGCTGCGGTGAGACAGTTACCAGGAGAAAGCTAGAGGTCAAGGCAGGCAACCAACAGGGCATAGACAGAGTTTGTAGCTGAGATCAGGGCAAGTGACAGGCAAGAGGGATATCTGGTTCAAGGTTGAAGTCAGTGGCAATAGACTGAAGAAGGACTAGAATGAAGGGAAGCTTAGGACAGAGCAAGCTAGATTGAGCAATCCAAGCTGAGCTAAGGGGGACAAGGAGAACAGGCTGGGTAAGGCAGACAGGAACTGAAGCAGGATCAGGAACTAATGCAGCATCAGGAACCAATGCAGGAGAAACCCATACTGCATTCAAACAGTGAGACCTGTTGCTGAAGCAATCCAGTGGAGTGTGGCTGGGCCTTTTATACCTAGCTACATGACATCATCATTGAGCACCAGCAGCCGGGTATCTCACCACAGGGAATTCATAAGGTGCTGCGCTGCATGCACACACACCTAGGGGAGCCCAGGAAGTAGCGTTGAACTCGGCATCATGGTGCTCTTTCTGCTGCTTTGATCCTCTATCGCTGCCTTGGGATTTTTCTTTCCAATTTTGGTGCTTTGTTTCCTCTTCATGGTGCCTTAAGCTGTTCATGTCACACTTGATGCCATTTTGTCCCTCTCATGCTGCCTTAGAGGGTTCATGCCAATGTTGTTGGTACCCTTTGTCCCCCTTTTGGAACCATGGAGTGTTCTGGCTACTATTGCTGCTGCTGTACACCTCACTCTTGGAGAACGCCTGCCACTGCTAGTACTGTTTTGTCCCATTGTGAACACTTTTGCCACTTTTGATGTCACGTAGACATAGTCTTGATATATTGAAGTGCTCTTCACCTTTCTGATGATGTCAAAACCCCAATTTGGGAGCCCAAAATAAGCTGCATTGTTTCCTGCATTGATTTTAATGGGAAATGAAGGAAGGAAGAAACTGAATACATGAAAAAAAAATGTTCTGAAATGAACCAAACAAATAATTGTGACCTACAAAATGAAATTTTTGCCTCTGCATATCCCAAGTTAGTATTGAACTTGTCAACATCTGAAGCACAGTGGATGGATCAATTTAGCCCTTTTAGGGGGTTACCAAGCTTGCACATGGAGGGGCTGAACCTTTCATTTTCTGAGGTAGTGCAAGATCTAGGAGCTTTACTACATATTCAGCTATCATTGAGTCTACAACTGAAATTGGTTTTAAGGTCAGAATTTTTTACACTGTGGATGGTCAGGCACCTAAAATGTATTTTATCTAAAGATGACTTTTGTGTTATTGTTCAAGCTTTTATTCTAATATCAATTGATTACTGCAGTTCCTTATATGTTGGGCTTCCTAAATGTCAGCTAAAGGTTTTGCAACTGTTGCAAAATGCAGCCGCATGATTAATTGTAAATTGCACCCCAAGGGATCACATCACATCCATCTTGCAACAGTTGCACTGGTTGTTTCTTAAATGACTACTTTTAAAATTATTTCATTAGTTTATAAAATGCTAAGGGATATGGGTCCCCAATACTTGCTGGATTTATTATCGGCTTACTCCCTGTGTCGTGCATTACCTTCCATTAGAATTTGGACCAACTCTATGGAATGTTCTGCCTATTGCTCTCAGGGAAATTGATATAAGGCTTTTCATAAACAGCTAAAAGCAATTTTATTTCCACAAGCATTTGGATAATATCTGGATGCAGGGCCAGATTAATATATTTGTGCCTATAGGCAGCAGGGAGAGTGGGGACAGGGACAGTGGTCGTCAACGCCAATCCCCCACCACAGCAAAGTCATTAGACCAAAGAAGTAAAGGGGACATGAAGGAGAGGAGGTGAGGGATCCCAGATTGCTCCTATTTCCTTTCCTCTCTGGGCCTCCTGATTAACTCTGAGCCACAGCACTCCCACTCCAGTTCCAGCAGAGGCAGCACCACTTTAAAACAGACATGTAGTGCTGGGCCTCCAGCCTCCTATTGCACTCTCAAGGCCCCTCCACTCACATGGAATTCCTCTTATTACAGAAACCCGTGTGAGGGGTGCAGTACCGCAGGACCTTGATAGCGAGATGAGAGGCTGGAGGCCCGTCACTAAATGGCCATTTTAAAGTGTTGCTGCTACTGCTGAAGCTGGATTGGAGGACTTCCATGGCTCAGAGACAGGTCTGGATAGAGGCATAATGCAGGCAACATCCAGTGCCTATTAAAATTTGGCACCAGAGGCAGTTGCTTATGTTGCTTATCTAGATGTTATAAAATTGTTATATTTGTTGTATATATTTATGCATACTTGTTTATATGTTTGAAATGACTTATATGTTTTATTATTATGATCCTTTTTCCTGGGTGCAAGCATCCCCTGACACACATCCTCCCTCTCCCCATGGCTGGTAGAAGGAGAACATGCTTCTTACCTGTATCTGTTTCCTCCGGTCCCTCCTCTGAAGTCTGAACCATGCAGAGCTCTATAGTCTTGTGGGACCCATCAGCCCCATGCAGTTCAGCGTTCAGATTGAAGCCGGCAGAGGAGGAGGCAGATACAGGTAAAAGGGTTGCTCTCCTGCCAATGAAAAAGAGGGGGAAGAGGGCTGAAGCATGGGACCTGCGGAAGTGACCCCAATTCACCTCCTTCCCAGGGATGACTCTGCCTCCATAGTGCCAGTAGTCAAAACAGAAATAGGAAAATAAGAATTTGTGTAGACATGAAATGATTAAATATATATGTAAAGCAAAATATATATATTTAGACAACCAAACATTGATTTCTGAGCCAATGTGTTAACATGGCATTGCACCAAGCCAAGAAAATATCAAAGTAATTATAGACCTTAAACTTCCACAGGACACATCATAACTTAGACTTAGATGATATTCTGATATGATTACATACTTGAAAAGGTACAAACTTGACTTATCTGCAATCCTGCAGCATCTAAATTAGCATGGCTATAGGGATCAGATCAGGAAACAATGTTAAAACAAGTTAAGAATCTGATAAGTGAAGTCCCAGTTCTTGTTTTCTTTGACCCAAATAAACCCACAAAAGTTAGCACAGATGTTAATAGGGCTAGGTGGAGTTCCCCTTCAACAATGCTGCCTTCTGTAGTGTTCACAAACTCTTTCACACTCTGAACACTAGGTATTAGGGATGTGAATCGTTTTAGGACGATTAAAATTATCGTCCGATAATTTTAATATCGTCTTAAACCGTTATGGAACACAATACAATACAGATTCTAACGATTTATCGTTATAAATCGTTAGAATCGTGAGCCGGCACACTAAAACCCCCTAAAACCCACCCCCGACCCTTTAAATTAAATCCCCCACCCTCCCGAACCCCCCCCAAATAACTTAAATAACCTGCGGGTCCAGCGGCGGTCCGGAACGGCAGCGGTCCGGAACGGGCTCCTGCTCTGAATCTTGTCGTCTTCAGCCGGCGCCATTTTCCAAAATGGCGCCGAAAAATGGCGGCGGCCATAGACGAAAAAGATTGGATGGCAGGAGGTCCTTCCGGACCCCCGCTGGACTTTTGGCAAGTCTCGTGGGGGTCAGGAGGCCCCCCCCAAGCTGGCCAAAAGTTCCTGGAGGTCCAGCGGGGGTCAGGGAGCGATTTCCCGCCGCGAATCGTTTTCGTACGGAAAATGGCGCCGGCAGGAGATCGACTGCAGGAGGTCGTTCAGCGAGGGTTCCGGCGCCTCGCTGAACGACCTCCTGCAGTCGATCTCCTGCCGGCGCCATTTTCCGTACGAAAACGATTCGCGGCGGGAAATCGCTCCCTGACCCCCGCTGGACCTCCAGGAACTTTTGGCCAGCTTGTGGGGGGCCTCCTGACCCCCACGAGACTTGCCAAAAGTCCAGCGGGGGTCCGGAAGGACCTCCTGCCGTCCAATCTTTTTCGTCTATGGCCACCGCCATTTTTCGGCGCCATTTTGGAAAATGGCGCCGGCTGAAGACGACAAGATTCAGAGCAGGAGCCCGTTCCGGACCGCTGCCGTTCCGGACCGCCGCTGGACCCGCAGGTTATTTAAGTTATTTGGGGGGGGGTTCGGGAGGGTGGGGGATTTAATTTAAAGGGTCGGGGGTGGGTTTTAGGGGGTTTTAATGTGCCGGTTTTTCGATTTTTCGATTTTTCACGATTTTTAACGATTTTTCACGATATTTTACCCCCCCAAACGGCAACAATACGATTCCCTCCCCCTCCCAGCCGAAATCGATCGTTAAGACGATCGAGGACACGATTCACATCCCTACTAGGTATGCTCAGATTGGAAAGGAATGTATGCCAGTGTTTAGCCATCTGAGAAACTGCATCAGTACCTCTGTGGACTGGTTCCTACAGATTTATCACCGATCATCAGCTCCATGTGCCGTCACCAAATGGGAAGGATCTGGATAAAGCTCCCTTGCAGTGCCAGCATTTGTTGATGTGTAAGCTCAGTTTCCACCCCTTAGCACAAGAGATGAGATGGAGAGTCCACCCAGACCAAAGAGCTTTATTCCAATGGCTAAAGTATCAGAAAAGATATCCAAGAGGTCTAAACTTATATACTACCAGTTCTGCAACAAGAACAAATCAAACCAACAGAAGGAACTTCTCATGACAACCAGCCTATCCGATCTTCCCTAGCAAAGACTAGTGGCAGATTTATGCAGATTTTCTGGAAAACATTTCGTAGAAGTAGTTGACTACTACTCAGTGGATTGAAATCCTACATCTCCCTAAAACCACCAGTAATGCTGTTTTAGCCAAACTACAGAGTATTTTTGCAAAGCTTGGCCTGCCTCAGATCATAGTAACAGATAGAGATGTGAATTGGAACCGGAATCGGTTCGGTTCTGGTTCTGATTCAAATCATGCATTTTTTTTCGTCCAGCCCTATCGTTTTTTTTTTTTTATCGGCTGCGCCCGATCCGATAAACAAAAAAACCACCCAACCCTTTAAAACTGCTCCCTTAGCCTCCACCACCCTCCCGAACCCCCCACAAACATTTTAAAATTATCTGGTGGTCCAGCGGGGGTCCCAGGAGCGTTCTCTCGCGCTCGGGCTGTCGGCCGATAAACAGAAAACCCACCCGACCCTTTAAAACTGCTCCCTTAGCCTCCACCACCCTCCCGACCCCCCCAAAAACATTTTAAAATTACCTGGTGGTCCAGTGGGCCCCGGGAACGATCTCCCGCTCTCGGGCCGTCGGCTGCCACTAATAAAAATGGCGCCGATGGCCCTTTGCCCTTATCATGTGACAGGGTAACCGTGCCATTGGCCGGCCCCTGTCACATGGTAGGAGCACTGGACAGCCAGAGTTAGCCAATAAGATTTCCAAACCACCCTTCTTAACTTTAGCAGAAGCAAAAGGAAACTGACCAATGTATTTGTTCTTAAGAGGAAACTGTCACATTTAAAATCTATTTCCTGAATAAAATATACCAAAGCCTTCTCTTTAAGAACCTCCCTGGTCAGTTGGCTTTGTTTAAGAAGTGATTTCAATGAACAACATGAAATGTCATGACACTGAGACATAAATATAGACATGAGAAAGCATCAAATGTTCTCACATCTTCCAAAACTGAAATTGATAGAGAAAAGCAAATTTTAAAATGAAAAATGCATGCAAAAAGAAAAATGAACAAAGAGCACAACTCCATAATACCCAAGCACACCAACCAAACCCCAAAGCCCAAGGTATGTACCCAGGAGCCCTGCAACAATCTACTAAACTTTGCAAGCACAGGGGCATATGAAGGTTTTTGCTCCATGGTGGGTCTTTTAATAAATAAATTATTAAGGCTGTTAATTAAATTTTAATTTTTTGAAAAAACAAACCAGGAGGCTCTCACCAGCAAAGAATTCAAGTGGAGAAGAAAAATCCCCAGTGTGGAAAATAATAACCAGTCCACTTCAGCGAGGAAATCGTCCCCTCCAACGAGATTGAGGCATTCATCACATAGTACAAGGAAACATTAGGTGTCCATAGCAAAGCAACTAAAGCTGTGAAGGCCAGTCCTTCAGAAATATCACATTCTAAAAAGCCAATGTCGGACAGCGTGGTCCATAAGCAAGCAAACTGCATTCCTCCACATACTCAATTTAGTGGAGGTAGGATCTTCTTAAAACACACTTTGCTCAGAACAAATAGAGAGTTCAACTTCCAGCAGCTCAACAGCACCATGTATCCCATAGGCTATTTCACAAAAATAAACAGAGGAGGATATTCAGAGGGCTGAGAGAGAAGACTAAGCAGCCATCTTGGATACAGGTTCTCTAGTGCCCCTTCCTCATTTTTTTTACTCTACGTGCCAGTTAGATGACATCAGTGAGACATCTTGAGACAAATTTTTTTAAAATCTCTCAATATAGTGAGGACAGACCAAAGAGAGTCCAATGTCATGTAACTGGTCTTACAATTGACTTTTCCATTTACATAGTGTCATAGAGACAGCTTCAGCCTAAGGTAACCTCCTTTTCTTTTTGCTATCTCTCCCTGCAGCATATATGAACATAAGAACATAAGATTTGCCATGCTGGGTCAGACCGAGGGTCCATCAAGCCCAGCATCCTGTTTCCAACAGTGGCCAATCCAGGTCACAAGTACCTGTCAGGATCCCAAAGGATAGAGAGATTCCATGCTGATTATCTCTTGGATAAAAGTGGATTTCTGCAACTCCACCTTAATAATGGTTTAGGGACTTTTCCTCCAGGAGCTTGTCCAAACATTCAGAGGACTGTGGCCAACATCCTCTGCTACAGTGGCCACCAGGCTGTGACGCCCAACAACATTTGCTCTTCTCTCAAACGGGCCGATACTCTCCTGTGTGCGTGATTCGGTAAATAAATGTATTTAAATTAGGCCCGGCGGTAAAAAAAAGGTGCTAGGGACACTAGCACGTCCCTAGCGCCTCTTTTCGGACAGGAGCGGCGGCTGTCAGCGGGTTTGACAGCCGACGCTCAATTTTGCCGGCGTCGGTTCTCGAGCCTGCTGACAGCCATGGATTCAGAAACCGGAAGCCGGCAAAATTGAGCATTTTCTGAGCATTTTCTGTGCACTTTCCTGGTGCCTGGAGAAATCAGTAAAATGTGCGGCTTGGCTGCACATTTTACTTTCTGTATCGTGCGGGAATAACTAATAGGGCCATCAACATGCATTTGCATGTTGCGGGCACTATTAGGTTTGGGGGGGTTGGACGCGCTATTACCCCTTACTGAATAAGGGGTAAAGCTAGCGCGTCGAAAACGCGTGTCCAAATGCCGGCTAACAGTGCGCTCCGGAGTGCACTGTACTGTATCGGCCCAAAAGTGAGTGTCAACTCCTATCAGGTTTCTGCATATCTCAATGGGGCAAGAGGTCTTTCGCTTACCTTGGGGCTGGAGGGTGGTTGAGTGAGGATCAGGGTTGCAGCAGAAGTCAAAGGAGGGTGTTCTGGCAACAATGCCAAAATTAGCCCTTCTCCAAAGGCACTGCTATTAATTTTTGTAAGCTTTGGTACTACTCATCAGTCTTATTCAAAGGGCAGGCTTACGTAACATGCCTGCCAAGAAAGAGATGTTAAGTTGTCTTTTAAAGATGAATTAAATGAGGGATGCGCCTTGACATAGTGACATGGGCATACTTTGCAGTTTGCTGAGCACACGCAGATTATTTTTAACTTTCAGGGGAAGTAAGAGTTACTGAGAAGTCTGGTGGTGGTGGTGGGAGGGGGTTGCAAGGATCCATATCAAATAATTCAAGAGATTTACCTGTTTTGTATATGGGAAGCTCTCTAATCCGTATAGAATCTTCCATCAGGGTGATTAATCATCACCAAACTTCTTGAGTTAAGTAAACACATCTTTCATAGCTTGGATGATAAAATGTTGAAAATGAAACATCTCGTTGTTTAAGTCCAGCGAAGAAATCAAAAGCAAAAAAGATCATGAATCGGAATATGCACAAATGTTCAACAGAAAGCATGAAAGGTAAAAACTAATCATCAGAATCACTGGACCTTTACTAAGCAAATGTGTAAAGCTTACTGTAATGGAAAATGCCAGAGTTTTCTTGGTACCGCTCAAGGTTTGAAAGGAAGGGTTTGGGTTGCCCCCAGCTAGGAAAGGAGTGGACTGTGACTGGGCCAAGTTGGGCAGAGAGATATAAAATGGGGGGGGGGGGGGGGATCCCCAGGTAGTAGTGAATGAAAGCTCATGGCACTAGATCCCAGCCCTGTTTCTGTTTGAGCTTGAAGCCCAAAGAAGCAGGCAGGAAATGGCAGGCCAAAACAAAAAAAAAGCAACCCCAGGGGTCTGAATTATTGTTTGCTAAACTTTGGAAATATTTTCACTGCATATCCGAAGTCATGAATGAAAGATGGGTTGAAGATTTCCGGTGAACCTTTGGACTTGGGGGGTCATCCATGCAGCATGTCGTCTCTATTAAACCGTTACATTTGCATTTAATTCCGGGGGCGGGGGTGGGCTTGTTTTTCGCAAGGGTCCGTTGCTAGTATTTAGAAATCCGTATAATATTTCCTTATAAACGCCAGCAAGATAATGTGGAGTCCAGGTGGGAATTTCAGCTTGGCGGCACCTGTCTTGATAAATGCCTGGGAAAGACTGCACATCAGTGGCACAGCGCCAGGAGGAAGTACTGGCAAGCAAGAGAGCACAGAGCCGAAGTCCTCACAAACTGCATCCCGTGAAAATACCTGATGAAACAGCGAGAGAGCACTTCCCGCAGACTGGTGGGCAGAAACCACAGGAGAGAGAGAAAAAAAATAAAAGAAGTCTCTTCAGTACATGAATTCTAGTGCAGAGCGTGATCGCTGCACCAAATACCCTGCGGCTGTGCCTTCAGTGTCCCAGCTCGAAGCTCAGAGCTCCAGCGCTGGCTGGCAAACAGCTGTTTGCTTTTTTTTCTGGTGCTAGTTTCCTCGCAGTTGGTCTTATTCTTGAGTACCCTTTCCTTTGGTATTATAGAGATTTTTTTTTTATTTTACTTGTTTTTAAAATATATTTAAAATAATTTAGAGATCCATTTTGACTTTTTTTTTTATTATTATTTTGGCCAAGTCCCGTTTTCTAAAATGTATTCCACTCTTCAGCTGTTTGCGCTAAACTCGCTCTGTTGGATATACCGGCGGCACTGACAATACTTTCTGACAGAGCATGGATGCAGCCACCTCTAGGACGCAACTGGGTTTCATTTGTCTGTTTCAGGAAGAAGGGAGTAATTCCAGCTAAAAAAAAAAAAAGCTTATTGTACTGCTGTAATTATGTTCTAAATAAAGCATGATCTTTAAATATGTGAACCTGTAAATTCCTTAAACTTGCCACCGTTTGCTGACAAACGATCAGGCGTTTGGTTTTGTTAGGGTGTAGAACTTTTCTTATCTTGCAGCGGCACTAGGGCAGCAACTGGAATCCTTCTTATCAATTTTATGGGGCTTCTGTTTCAGAAAAATGTGCTGTTTTTCTAGATCTGAGTATGGATACTAGTAAAGTGCTCAGGAGGAGAGATACAGTTAAAAGTGCGATCGTTTGGTGAGTTAGCCTTTCAAGCCAGCAAAAATCTTTAAGCTCCCCTTTTTTTGTCCTGTTTTATTTTAAGTTCATGTCTGAGGAGATATTAGTGTTTAAAACTTTTGTCAGGAATTCCCACCATTCTGAATGGTGCTGCTGTGCCGACCCCAATTCAGAAGCTAGAACCCGAGGCAGGCATGGCATTGTCACCTGCAGAGTTCCAAGGCATCACAAAACTGCTGGGGGGAACAGGGGATTTAAAAAAAACAAACAAACAAAAAAAAACCCAACCCCACAGAGAATGTGACCTTAACAAAAGATGCAGACCTTATCACCTTTTAAGTGTAAAAATATAAAATATATTAGATTAAAAAAAAGAATTAAAATAAAACAGAAGGATGTCTTAAAAAGTCAACACAGTGAAGAAACTGGGAAATTTGAAGACCTTGGGTAATGCTAACTTTAAGAGTCAAAATCTTGCACAAATAAAAACAGGGACAGGAGCTGGATATTTAACTGCAACCTCTTCACCTTCTGTTGCTGTGGGGTACATGCTGAACTGCATGCAGTTCATACACAATAGATTCAAATTTCCTGTAATACTGAGATCCCATATGTAGTCCTTCCCAGCCCTCAGTTTACCCTTCTCACTTCTGTTACTATGTTCACACAATGCTAAATCCAGATTTGGTTGGCTTATTCAGAATGGGGAAAACAACCTGAGGTGCCCCCTGACCCAGCAGGCCTCTCCTGCATAAAGTAAAGATGACTTAAAAGGATACAGTGAATTCTGCTCAGCATTTTTCTAAAGCTTTTATTTGAGAGAGGATATACATTTGATTGCACGGCTTCTGTACCTTTTCTTAAGTTTTACCAAGGACCTGCCTGATCCTTAATGAACCTAATGCTCACTGGGTATACCCCTAGTGACTCAGGCTGACACTAATTAAATCTACAAGACTAAATTATAAAAGCAACACTAGATATACAGATAAGAAAATAATCCCATATTAATGTGATGCTGCTATTAACAGAAAATGTATAGATGTATGAAAAGGCAGACTAATTGTTATATCACCCTACATGACCATCTCTCAGTGGCCATTATGTCATGTTTTGAAAATAAAGCCTCCCATATTTACTGTGTTCAATGCTAAAGGTCACATTGTGAACAGGAGATGTCTGAGTTCTGTGCTGTGCGGCTTAGTTTAGTTACTTTTGTAAGCTCACAGTTCTACTTGAAAATATATTGCACATCTCCATTTGTGTTTTCCCAGGTCACAGCATCACAGCATCATCGTCAGTCCATTGTCCAATGACAAGGATCAGCACCTCATCCTGGGTCTCCTAAACAGGCCAATCCAGTCCTGGTTTTGCCCCATTGCATACATGGATTTGTAGTTCAGAATTTCCCCTTGATTTCTCCCAAGAAAACCAGAACTACAAATCCATGCATGCAATGGAGCAAAACCAAGGCTGGATCAGCCTGTGCAGTGGACCTGGGGTAAGGTAGTGACCCTATTTAATGTTGTTTTGAACAAGGAAAACAACTCTAGAAATGAATAACCCATTTTCAATTCATGGTAATTAAAGTAGTGGGTAGGGAGGACAGTTTTTAGCATACATTTTACCTGCAGGCCTGAAAGCAAATTTCAAAGGTAAACTCTCTGTGACATTTCCCTTCTCATTTTTCAGGCTGGCGTCAACCCCACCTCGGCCCAAGGGTCGACCTCCGGCACAACACCTGGCCTAACCCTACCCCTTTTTCCCCCACGGGTTTTTATCCACACATAGAAGGGCAGTGGGGAGAAGAAGTAAGGCATTTTCAGACATACCTTCCACACAGATAGGAAGCTCTTTACTTATGTAAAAGGGTTTGAATATTCCCTCCCTAGGGACGAAATTTGATTTTATTTAGAAAACTATGCAGTTGAACCCTAGAAATCACGGAGAAGATCCTTGCATACCTCTCATTTTCACAAAGAGACTTCTAGCTTTGAAGAGACATTTTAATATTAAAATATGGGGGCCAGCCTGGGTGGAAGACTGGCAAGAGCTGCACATTGCCAAGCAGAGAACATGAGTTCACTTCCTAGGCACAGCCTCTGCTTCCTGAGCCATCCAGGGCTGAGAATGCTGTGGAGGTAGTAACTCTCTCAGCCCCTGAAGGAAGGGAGCCTCAGCCGTAACACACACAGTGGTGACCACTTGTGGACAAAATTAGGCTAGATATTAGCTGAGTCCCAGGAGGAGCTGTGGTCCATGGTTCCTGGCCAAGTACAGTCACACCATCAGCAAGGCTGAGATGAGCGAGGAATAAAGGAACTAGAAACCCAAAGGAGTATGACGAAACTGCTGGGCCAAAAAAAAAAAAAGTAGAATATAGTAGTGACCTGATAGCCCAGCAGCACAACCACACAGGCAACACAAGTTGAATTCCAGGACCTGGCTCCATGAATCAACAGAGGCTGAACATATTAGGCATCCTTCAAATCCTATTAAATTGGTGTTCTCCACTTTATTATACATTGTGTATTGCTACCAATACAGTTTACATTGTTCTTTACGTGCTGCCCAGTTTAGGCACTGTAATTCACATTTTTCTTTGCAAGATGCCTTGTGTTATTGCAGAGAAAAGATGGAATAGCAAATAAAAATAAATAAAATACTACAGAGGCAGTGTTCACAACCTCCCAGAAGGCATCCTAGTCGTTATTCAAGAATAGCACCTGCTGGCTGGCTTAAAAGCACATTTGTCTCAGGTTCCAGGGGGAACCACAGCTCCTGCCTTTCAGGAAGAGGATCCCTCCTGCAACATCTGGGTGAGATGAGAAGGAGAAAAACATGAACATAGAAAAGAAATCCCAGGTAGCTGTGAATGCAGGCTCATGGCACCATAGCACTGTCTGGAGTAAGTTCCAACTGAGTTAGAATCCCAAAGGAACAGGAAGACTGCCAGACAGAAAAACTAATAATAATACAGTATTGCTAGGTAGGGATGCATATTCCTGGAATCTGTTTTCATGTACTCTTATTTAGAAAGAGGTGAGGTCTGTTTTTGTATGTCAGCACAAACTAGGTTTAACACCTGCTGCCCTCTCACTTCCATGCTGTCAGCCAGTATTATTCTAGGAGACTATCAAATAAGCAGAACACAAAAGAAACTTTGAGGGTAAATCTGTACTTTTATTAGTCTCAAGGTTTCTTCTGTAGAATTCTCAGTCCATTAAGACTGGCAAGATTGTGCACTAATGTAAACTGAGTAGGACGGCGACAGGGATCCTCCAGTCTTCAAGGACCACAAACCAGTTTGCTTGTCAGGGTATCCCTAATGAATATGCATGAGATGGTTTGAGGCAATGTGCATGCACATCTATCACATCCCTAGTCATTGGGGATATCCTGACAACCCAACCCAAGGTTCCCTAAGGCCTTACCTGAAATTTGTCCTGTTGTTTCTTCTATTTATTTTCTACTGTTTCCAGAAATGTATCACTATGATTCATCCTTAGTCTCATTGATCCATACATTAGTAAATTTACATTTAGATTAGGCCAATGCTCTTTATGTGCAATTGCCTTGTAAGATATTGTGATATTTGCAAATAGTCCAAAATATAGCAGCTGCCTACTCCCAGGAAACAAGATAAAAGAATATATAACTCCAGTTCTGTAAAAACTTTATCAGCTTCCTGTGATGTGGCGGGCAAAACTCAATTACTTTCCCTGGATTTTAAGAGTTTAAATGGAATGGGACCATCTAATAGGGTGTGAACTAGAGATGTGAATCGTGTCCTCGATCGTCTTAACGATCGATTTCGGCTGGGAGGGGGAGGGAATCGTATTGTTGCCGTTTGGGTGTGTAAAGTATCGTGAAAATCGTTAAAATCGTGAGCCGGCACACTAAAACCTCCTAAAACCCACCCCCGACCCTTTAAATTAAATCCCCCACCCTCCCGAACCCCCCCAAATGCCTTAAATTACCCTGGGGTAGAGCGGCGGTCCATAGCTAAATCGGGGGAAGGGGGAGGGCAGGAAAACCGGCACACTAAAACCCCCTAAAACCCACCCCCGACCCTTTAAATTAAATCCCCCACCCTCCCGAACCCCCCCCCCCCAAATGCCTTAAATTACCCTGGGGTAGAGCGGCGGTCCGAAACAGCCTCCTGCTATTGAATCGCGTCGTCTTCAGCCAGCGCCATTTTGCAAAATGGCCGCCGCAAAATGGCGGCGGCCATAGACCAACACGATTCGACTGCTGGAGGTCGTTCCGGACCCCCGCTGGACTTTTGGCAAGTCTTGTGGGGGTCAGGAGGCCCCCCCAAGCTGGCCAAAAGTTCCTGGGGGTCCAGCGGGGGTCCGTGAGCGATTTCCTGCCGCGAATCGTTTTCCGTACGGATAATGGCGCCGGCAGGAGATCGACTGCAGGAGGTCGTTCAGCGGGGGTCAGGAACCCTCGCTGAATGACCTCCTGCAGTCGATCTCCTGCCGGCGCCATTTTCCATACGGAAAATGGCGCCGGCCATACGCATATGGCCGGCGCCATTATCCGTACGGAAAACGATTCGCGGCAGGAAATCGCTCACGGACCCCCGCTGGACCCCCAGGAACTTTTGGCCAGCTTGGGGGGGCCTCCTGACCCCCACAAGACTTGCCAAAAGTCCAGCGGGGGTCCGGAACGACCTCCAGCAGTTGAATCGTGTTGGTCTATGGCCGCCGCCATTTTGCGGCGGCCATTTTGCAAAATGGCGCCGGCTGAAGACATCGCGATTCAATAGCAGGAGGCCGTTTCGGACCGCCGCTCTACCCCAGGGTAATTTAAGGCATTTGGGGGGGTTCGGGAGGGTGGGGGATTTAATTTAAAGGGTCGGGGTGGGTTTTAGGGGTTTTAGTGTGCCGGTTTTTCCTGCCCTCCCCCTTCCCCCGATTTAGCTACGGACCGCCGCTGGACCCCAGGGTAATTTAAG
The DNA here is from genome assembly GCF_901001135.1 of Rhinatrema bivittatum. NCBI lineage: Eukaryota > Metazoa > Chordata > Amphibia > Gymnophiona > Rhinatrematidae > Rhinatrema > Rhinatrema bivittatum. The sequence goes on from NC_042619.1 coordinate 119,339,360, forward strand.
GCATTTGGGGGGGGGGTTCGGGAGGGTGGGGGATTTAATTTAAAGGGTCGGGGGTGGGTTTTAGGGGGTTTTAATGTGCCGGTTTTCCTGCCCTCCCCTTCCCCCGATTTACGATTTTTTGACAATAAATCGGGGGAATTGGTATTGTATCGTGGCCCTAACGGTTTTTGACGATTTAAAATATATCGGACGATATTTTAAATCGTCAAAAAACGATTCACATCCCTAGTGTGAACTATTTTTTTTGTTTCATAAGAACATAAGATTCGCCATACTGGGTCACACCACAGGTCCATCAAGCCCGGTATCCTGTTTTCAACAGGGCCAAGCCAGGTCACAAGTACTTGGCAGGATCCCAAGGGATAGATAGATTCCAAGCTTCTTATCCCAAGAATAAGCAATGGATTTCTGCATCGCTACCTTAATAATGATTAATGGAATTTTCCTCCAGGAACTTGTCCAAACCTTTTTTAAAAGCAGCTACACTAATAGCTTTCACCATATTCTTTTGCAAAAAATTCCAGAGGTTAATTATGTGTTGAGTAAAAAAATATTTTCAGGGAGGTCATGTGATGCAGTGAGCTAGCAGGATGCAAGTCCGCTGTGCTCCAGGTGCCATCCCCTGCTAAAAGAGATTTGGGTGATTTCAGTGGGATAATTGCCAATATTTATACTGGGTCTGGAACCGGAAGATCTGTGCCTTTGACTGAGTGCAATTTTGGCAGTAATGTCAGCGAAACCGCAGAGAAAAGACAAGGAAAAAGCCAAAATCCCCAGAAAAGAAAATGGCTGCTGAAATGACTCCAGAGGCCTCATGAGTGCTAGAAGAGGCGATGGTACATGAAATTATTAAAGTGGTGAAAAACGTGTTGGAGAGCAAGTTAGATATGAAACTGGACACTATTCTAGCTCAAGTGACCGAAGTGAAACGATCATCGGTAGACATTAGCACACACCTAGTGGTGGCAGAGGCCCAAATCAGTAAGTCTGAGGAAGACATCAATAGAGATGTGAATCGTGTACCCAATCGTCTTAACGATCGGGTTCGGCTAGAGGGGGGAAAAAATCTGATCGTGGGTGATGTGGGTGATTGAATCGGAATTGGTTCCGATTCACATCGTTATTTTTTTTTTTAGTGAGGCCCGACCCTTTAAAATTAACCCCTTACCTTCCCCCACCCTCCCGAACCCCCCCAAAACATTTTACGATTACCTGGTGGTCCAGTGGGGGCGAGGGGACCGATCTCCTGCTCTCGGGCCTTCGGCGCTATTTTGGCTGCCACTCAAAAATGGCGCCGATGGCCCGATAAAAAAAACAACCCACCCGACCCTTTAAAAATGACCCCTTAGCTTCCCCCATCCTCCCGAGCCCCCCAAAACATTTTAAAATTACCTGGTGCTCTAGTGGTGGTCCCGGGAGTGATCTCCCGTTCTCGGGCCGTCAGCTGCCACTCATCTTTACGATGGTGGCGGCCATCTTTAAAGATGGCGCCGGCCAGCCAGTGCTCCTACCATGTGACAGGGGCCGGCCAATGGCACGGATACCCTGTCATATGGTAAGTGCAAAGGGCCATCGGCGCCATCTTTATGAGTGGCAGCCGAAGGCCTGAGAACGGGAGATTGCTCCTGGGACCACCACTAGACCACCAGGTAATTTTAAAATGTTTTGGGGGGATCGGGAGGGTGGGGGAAGCTAAGGGGTCGTTTTCAAAGGGTCGGGTGGTTTGTTTTTTTTATCAGGCCATCGCCGCCATTTTTGAGTGGCAGCCAAATTGGTGCCGATGGACCGAGAGCAGGAGATCGGTCCCCGCGCCCCCACTGGACCACCAGGTACTCGTAAAAAGTTCTGGGGGGGGTTAGGGAGGGTGGGGGAAGGTAAGGGATTCATTTTATAGGGTCAGGGTGGGTTTAGGGGTTTTTTTGGTGTGCCGGTTTTCCCCCCTCCCCCGATTTACGATTTTTCACGATAAATCGGGGGAATTTCTATTGTATCGTGACTCTTAACGATTTTTGACGATTTAAAATATATCTGACGATTGTTTTAAATCGTCAAAAAATGATTCACATCCCAAGACATCAATACTATGCAAGAAAAGATCACAGCCTTTGAAGCTGATGCCAAAATAAGAGAAAACAAACTTGATCTTGAAAATAGATCCAGGCAAGGAAATTTGAAATTGTTGGCCTCCCGGAATTGGCTGCAGAACCTGAGCTGGCAGAGATTTTTTGGAAACGTGGCTAGTGCAAGAATTAAAATTTCCAGAGCTGCAAGGGAAAATGACCATAGAAAGGGCGCACTGCTTGGGAGCAAAGAGACCAGGCCAGGAAAAACCACATGTGGTAATCAGGAAAATACTGAATTATGCCCATAAGATTAGAATTTTATGAGAATATCAGAAGAACTGCGATACTTCCAAAATAAGAAAATCTTAATTTTTTAGGACTATTCCCAGCATGTAGGAATGCAAAAGAAAGAGTTTGCAGGCACATGTTTCCTGTCTTTTAGCCAGTTTGTAATCCACAAAAGGACATCGCCACCTATCCCATGAATTTTTACTTTTCCTAGAAGCCTCTCATGAGGAACTTTGTCAAACGCATTCTGAAAATCCAAGTTCACTACATCTACCGGTTCACCTTTAATCACATGTTTATTAACTCCTTCAAAAAAGTGAAGCAGATTTGTGAGGCAAGACTTGCCTTGGGTGAAGCAATGCTGACTTTGTTCCATTAAACCATGTCTTTCTATATGTTCTGTGATTTTGATGTTTAGAACACTTTCCACTATTTTTCCCGGCACTGAAGTCAGGCTAATCGGTCTGTAGTTTCCGAGATCGCCCCTGGAGCCCTTTTTAAATATTGGGGTTACATTAGCTATCCTCCAGTCTTCAGGTACAATGGATGATTTTAATGATAGGTTACAAATTTTTACTAACAGGTCTGAAATTTCATTTTTTAGTTCCTTCAGAACTCTGGGGTGTATATCATCTGGTCCAGGTGATTTACTACTCTTCAGTTTGTCAATCTGGTCTACCACATCTACTTTCCAGATTCACACTGTCTTGTACCAGCTACCCACGCTGTCTTGTACCAGCTACCCACGCTATCTTGTACCAGCTATCCACATCTGCCTCCGGCCTACCCCGCGCTGCAGACTACTACCAGAGCTACCAAGCACAAGGTTTATCAATGACAAGGATTCCCCGGGTTACCCCGCCCTGCGGACCACTACCAGAGAATTCATTCCAGGTCTTCCTATTCTAGGACTGAGTTACATACCCGCTCCTCAGGTTTCTCTTTGCTGTATAATAAATATTCGCTGACTCCTGTGTCCATCACTGCTGAGACCCCGCCTGTCATGGAGAGTCCCCACAGGGCTCCTCCCTGTGGGTGGAGTCAGCTTTCTCCATGATGTAAGGCCCACAAACCAAGTTTAAACATAACAGATTGCTAACTTCATGGACCCGGCTCAGCTATCTGTCTTACAGGCCATTCCTGGCCTGACCCAATGGATTTCGGAACAGCAGAGAACTTTGGAGTCATTGACTACTGCCTTTAATCAGCTGAATACCAGACTGAATGCTTCTCCTACTCCTGATCAGAGTGCATCACCCCCGGTGGTTACCGGGCATACTACAGTTCCCTTGCCTGCCCCTACTCGTTTCTCAGGAGACTCCCTGTTGTGTAGGGGCTTTCTAAATCAGTGCTGTATGCACTTCTCCTTACAACCACTGTACTTCCCTACAGCAATTATCAAGACGACGTATATCTTGTCCTTGTTGGATGGGAAAGCCCTGGCTTGGGCTTCACCATTATGGGAACGCAATGATCCAGTCCTGAATGACTTGCCTGGCTTTCTGACTCTCTTCAAATCTGTATTTGATGACCCTGCACCCCAGTCTGTAGCTGGTTCAACACTCCTACACCTCCAACAAGGTACCAAGCCACTCCCGGACTACGTAATCAAATTTAAAACCCTGTCTTCTGAACTCCTATGGGATTCAGGTTGTTTAAGAGCTATCTTCTTAGAAGGTCTCAACTCCCGTATAAAAGATGAACTTGCCACACATGAGTTGCCTGACACTCTAAGTTCTCTTATGGACCTTATTGGAAGGATTGACCACCGTATCTGAGAGCGATCTACTGAGGTAGAACCTCCCAAGAAACACTCCTCCGGAGATAATCACCCTCGCTTCTTGCCTTCAGCTCTGGTCCAGACACTACCCAATCCTGAAGAAGAGGACAAACCCATGCAATTAGGCCATAGCCACTTAACCGCCAAAGAAAGGTGCTTTCGCAAAAAGATGGGCCTCTGCAGTCCAAACTTGTCCCATCTGTCCAGGAAACATACAGCCCTAGGATTCGCCAGAGGACTCCTCCACTGACTCTCCCGGTCTGGGTCGCTCGAATTCACCACACAAGTACTAGTCGATTCCGGTGCAGGTGGGAATTTTATTCTGAAAAGATTGGTAGAACAGCTACGAATTCCTACCGAACCAGTACCCACACCGCTGCTTCTCTCATCCATTCACAGTGAGCCATTGCCAGGCTACATCTCGCTCACCACACAACTCATCTGTCTATGCACTGGGTCCCTGCATACCAAAACCATCACATTTCTGATCCTCGAGAAGGCTATCCATCCTATAGTGCTGGGCATCCCTTGGTTGCAAGACCATTCTCCCCAGTTCATCTGGTCTTCAATGGAATTATCACAATGGGGTCTGACCTGCCATGACATATGCTTAAAAAAGGTAACCCCATTGCCATGCTTGGCCACTACTACTGATCTCCCTGGTCTACCACCGCAGTATGCATCATTACAAGATGTAGTTTCTAAAGAAGCAGCTGATGTGCTTCCACCACATAGATCATTTGACTGTGCAATTAACCTGAAACCAGACACAGAGTCACCCAGAGGAAGAGTTCATCCGCTCTCATTATCAGAGACCAAGGCCATGTCGGCCTACATTCAAGAAGGATTCATTAGACCAACTAAGTCGCTGGCGGGAGCCGGATTCTGTTTTGCCGGCAAGAAGAATGGATGCCTTCACCCTTGCATTGACTATAGAGGTCTGAACGAAATTACCATCAAGGATTGATATTCTTTACCATTAATTTCAGAGTTGTTTGATCAGCTCCAAGGTGCAAACATCTTCACAAAGTTAGATTTAAAGGGCACTTACTACCTTATCCGCATTCGTCAATGGGACGAGTGGAAAACGACCTTTAATACTCGCGATGGCCATTTCAAGTATTTAGTGATGCCATTTGGCCTGTGCAACGCCCCGGCCATTTTTCAAAATATGATGAACAACATCCTGCGAGACTTGCTATACCAGTGTGTGGTCATATACTTGGATGACATCCTCATCTTTTCCAGTGATGTCCAGAGCCATCAAGCTGATGTCATCAAAGTCCTGCAGAGGTTGTGAGATAATCGTCTATACGCCAAGCTTGAGAAGTGTGCATTCCACCAAGAGTCTGTTCCCTTCCTAGGATACATTGTGTCCAAGAAAGGCTTCCAAATTGACCCTCAGAAGACCAAAAGCATACAAGACTGGCCTCAGCCTACCGGTATTAAAGCTCTCCGTCGCTTCCTAAGCTTCATTAACTATTATCGCACATTCATCAAGAATTACTCGACTTTCATGGCGCCACTCACTGCCATGACAAAAAAAGGAGCCAACCAATCATAGTGGTCTCTGGACGCCATCTCTGCCTTTCAAGCTCTCAAAGAGGCATTCAAGAAACTTTGTTTACATCATCCTGACCCTCATTGACCATTCATTGTTGAGGTCGACGCCTCTGATGTCGGTGTAGGGGCCGTGCTCAGTCAGCACAGTGATACACATACCCTTCATCCCTGCTCAGTTTTTTCAAGACGCTTTTCACCAGCCTAGAGAAATTATGGCATCGGCGACAAAGATTTGCTCTCTATCAAGCTGGCATTCGAGGAATGGCGTCCCTGGCTAGAAGGTGCTCAACACCAGATAACAGTGTTCACTGATCACAAGAATCTGGAATATTTACGTCATGCACAGAGACTCAACCATCACCAAGCTCGGTGGTCATTATTCTTCAACCAATTTGATTTCTCGCTCAAATATCATCCTGCTGATAAAAACATCTGGGCAGACACCCTCTCACGCTCCTTTACACTGGAAGATGTACCTGATGCACCCCGTCACATCATCAACCCGGAGAAGATTGTTCTGGCTGCTACCCATTCTGTTCCAGCGGGTAAAACAGTGGTTCCTCAAAGTCTTTGGAAGAAACTTCTGAACTGGGCTCATGACTCCTGGTTAGCCGGTCATCCTGGACAGGCCCGTACGCTTTCCACCCTTCAATGCTTTTATTGGTGGCCATCTATGAAAAAGGACGTCCATGCGTATGTTTAATCCTGCACTACTTGCACCAGACAAAACCCTCCTGCCAGTCGCCTCTGGGGTCTCCTACAGCCGTTACCAGTTCCAGACGAACCATGGATGCACATTGTGACCGACTTCATTGTTGATTTCCCACCTTCAAGCAGGAACAATACGATATGGGTCACAGTGGACCGCTTCTCAAAATTGGCACTGTTGTACTTTGGACATTGAAGCTTGGGCCCTTGGTCGCTGTAAGAGATAACACCTCCCATAGGGCGGGGCCCTGTGGGGACTTGCAGCAATAGGCTAGCTCTAGGCAGAGATGGACACAGAGATATATCTTTATTGTACTGCAACGTAGATGGTAACCCGAGGATCGGGTGATGAATCCAGCTAGAAGAGGCGAAACCAAATGATAATGTTCCATCTGTATGTTGTAGAGTGGAAATGGCAGTTCCACAGTCTCACCAGGCCTGTGATGCAGGGTAGATCGAGAGTCTATGGAGAGAGAGATGAGACAAAGCAAAGACAGAACTGGAGCGGCAGTACTCACTCTGATGCTGGTAGTTGTAGTAGAGGAGAGCCCCGAGGAACGGAGGTCTCGGACGAGCAAGGACCCCTAGGAGTGGGTACCGTAGGCATCCTGGTATAGGTAGGCAACCCCAAAGGGTAAATAGGAGCAAGGCAAGGCCCCCGAGGAGCAGGTACCTTAGGCATCCTTGTTGGTAGCAGATACCCTGGAGGGTAAAGAGGAGCGAGGCAAGGCCACCGAGGAGCAGGTACCTTAGGCATCCTTGTTGGTAGCAGATACCCTGGAGGGTAAAGAGGAGCGAAGCAAGGCCCCCATGGAGTGGGTACCTAAGTCGTCCTGGAGGGAGAGTACACAGAGCGTGAGCGTCTGGTAACGTGGAGAGATCAGCATGGAGGATTCCTTGCTAACTTGTATTAGGAATCGTGAATGGAGTTTAAATACCAGACCTAGTGATGTCATGCGGTGGGGATGCCCCCGAGCTTCCCGCCATGATGCACATAAAGGAAAGGGCTGCGCGCTCGCGCATGTCCTAGGAGACTCCTGGAGAAAGATGGTGAACGCAATCGCCCATTCCGGCCCGAGAACGCCAGAGGTTCGGTGTGGAGAAGCAGAGGCAGCCATCTGTTATAAATCTGCTGCGCAGAGTTAGCAATCTGTTATTGAGCTCCTCCTGTAGAGGGAGGACTCAGCAATCTGTTATGGATCTCCTCCTGGAGAGGGAGGAGTTAACAATCTGTTATCAATCCCTGCTGCTAGGAGTAGCAATCTGTAGAACTGCTCCCCAGGGGCGGAGTTAGAATCTGTAATAAATCACCCCGCCACGGGGAGGAGTTGGCAATCTGATATAAGCCCGCCAGGGAGTTAGCAATCTGTTATGGATCACCCTGCCAAGGGGAAGAGCTAACAATTGTAATGCTCCGTAGGTGGAGTTAATGATCTGTGGTGGGTTGGCTTCCCACAGAGTGGCAATCGTATAATACTGCTCTAGTAGTGTAAGGAATGAACACTTGAGGTAAATTGAATCCCTGGGCCAATGGCAGATGACAGCGCCCCCAAGAGGATATCCTGAGAGGGACCACCAGCTAGGCTGGAGTAAGGAGACAAACACAGATTGTTCTTTATTAGACAGGAAGTAGAACCACCAGAGGTGGCAGTAGTGAGCTGATGTGCCCGGCAGGGCTGGAGTACTTCAGATACTGGAACTGTGATCTCTGGATTGCTGAGCTGTAGAGAGAGACTATAGGTAGTGAGTAGACATGGTATGCTGGATACATAACCAGTAGTAGATGGTACACTCACAATTGTAGATATCTGTAATGGCTCCTCTATGCAACTGAGAGTCTTCAGTATATTCAGGAAAAGGAGCCGTAGGCAAGTGCTGGTTCCTATATGCAGTCTGGAATGAGAACTCACAATATCTGTGTATGAGATGGCTTATGGAATAGAAGAGAGTCTTTGGAGGGTTTTAGGAACATAGGCCCTCGTGGAGCGACTACTGGTTCCTATCTGCAATCTATAATAGTAATGCACAAGATATGGTAGCTTCTGATATAGAAGAGAGTTGAGAAGGGATTTAGGAACATGGGCCCTCATGGAGCGAGTACCGGTTCCTATCTGCAATCTACAATAATGACTCACGATCTCCGTACCTGCGATAATGTCTTAGACAGAAGAGAGTCTTCGGAGATTAGGAACATAGGCCCTCGTGGAGCGAGTACCGATTCCTATCTGTAATAGAACTCACAGTATTCACGTCTGCGATCGCTTCCAGGTAGTAAGGAGTCTTCTGAGCATTCAGGGACGTAGGCTCTTGTGGAGCGAGTACCAGATCCTGTCTTAGCAATCTGAAATCAAGAAGAGAGCGTGGGGCCCCCGAGGAGCGGGAACCCCTAGGTAAGGTTCTGGAGGCAGAGCAGCGGAGAAAGAATTCCCCTTGCTAACTCGATTTGTAGTTGCAAGCAAAGACCTTTTAAGCTGGAAGCGGATGACCTCACTACGGGGGGACGCTCCCGAGGTTTGTGCCCTTGCTGGTACGTGCGCCCTTACGTCATCAGGAACATGGTGGATCCACAGCGTCGGGCCAGCCCAGGGATTCCAGGAAGTACGGTGAGGAGAAGCCGCGGCAGCATCTGTCTGTCAGACCCGAAGGGAGTCGCCACTAAGGTAGAGAGGGTGGAGCAAGGGCGAGAACAGGCATGAATGCAACAGTACCCCCCTTCAAAGGGCAGTCTCTTCTTCGGTCACCAGGTTAAGTACCAAGGATGCGCGAGATGGAATTGATGAAGCATCTCTTTATCCAATAGGTCTGAGGCTCCCAAAGATGGATTCGGGGCCGAAGCCCTTTCAGGCAAACAAAACTCAGCCTCTGTTCAAACATCCAGGATCTCTAAATTCTTGAGTTCAAGTTCGTAATTTCACGATGGCAGATGGAGTTGAGACTTGAAGAATCTAGTAGAGTTTATAGTGACGTCAGCAGCAATGAGAGAGCTGCCATGGACGTCACTGAGGTTTCAGTGGAAGTGGTGATGTAGAAACTTGTCCAAAATCCTCTTCTGATTGGCTCTTCCGCAGGATGCTGGAAGAGAGATGATGGTAATACCAGCAAAACGATCAGGCTGATGGATGGAGATATCTTCATCCCCGGAATCAAACAATGCTGTAAACCTCCAGCACGACTTCCGAGTAATCCAAACATAAAGTTGATAGTCAGAGATATCTTCTTCTTCGGAATCAACAGAGCATTCAGGGACGTAGGCTCTTGTGGAGCGAGTACCAGATCCCGTCTTAGCAATCTGAAATCAAGAAGAGAGCGTGGGGCCCCCGAGGAGCGGGAACCCCTAGGTAAGGTTCTGGAGGCAGAGCAGCGGAGAAAGAATTCCCCTTGCTAACTCGATTTGTAGTTGCAAGCAAAGACCTTTTAAGCTGGAAGCGGATGACCTCACTACAGGGGGACGCTCCCGAGGTTTGTGCCCTTGCTGGTACGTGCGCCCTTACGTCATCAGGAACATGGTGGATCCACAGCGTCGGGCCAGCCCAGGGATTCCAGGAAGTACGGTGAGGAGAAGCCGTGGCAGCATCTGTCTGTCAGACCCGAAGGGAGTCGCCACTAAGGTAGAGAGGGTGGAGCAAGGGCGAGAACAGGCATGAATGCAACAGTACCCCCCTTCAAAGGGCAGTCTCTTCTTCGGTCACCAGGTTAAGTACCAAGGATGCGCGAGATGGAATTGATGAAGCATCTCTTTATCCAATAGGTCTGAGGCTCCCAAAGATGGATTCGGGGCCGAAGCCCTTTCAGGCAAACAAAACTCAGCCTCTGTTCAAACATCCAGGATCTCTAAATTCTTGAGTTCAAGTTCGTAATTTCACGATGGCAGATGGAGTTGAGACTTGAAGAATCTAGTAGAGTTTATAGTGACGTCAGCAGCAATGAGAGAGCTGCCATGGACGTCACTGAGGTTTCAGTGGAAGTGGTGATGTAGAAACTTGTCCAAAATCCTCTTCTGATTGGCTCTTCCGCAGGATGCTGGAAGAGAGATGATGGTAATACCAGCAAAACGATCAGGCTGATGGATGGAGATATCTTCATCCCCGGAATCAAACAATGCTGTAAACCTCCAGCACGACTTCCGAGTAATCCAAACATAAAGTTGATAGTCAGAGATATCTTCTTCTTCGGAATCAACAGAGCATTCAGGGACGTAGGCTCTTGTGGAGCGAGTACCAGATCCCGTCTTAGCAATCTGAAATCAAGAAGAGAGCGTGGGGCCCCCGAGGAGCGGGAACCCCTAGGTAAGGTTCTGGAGGCAGAGCAGCGGAGAAAGAATTCCCCTTGCTAACTCGATTTGTAGTTGCAAGCAAAGACCTTTTAAGCTGGAAGCGGATGACCTCACTACAGGGGGACGCTCCCGAGGTTTGTGCCCTTGCTGGTACGTGCGCCCTTACGTCATCAGGAACATGGTGGATCCACAGCGTCGGGCCAGCCCAGGGATTTCAGGAAGTACGGTGAGGAGAAGCCGCGGCAGCATCTGTCTGTCAGACCCGAAGGGAGTCGCCACTAAGGTAGAGAGGGTGGAGCAAGGGCGAGAACAGGCATGAATGCAACAGTACCCCCCTTCAAAGGGCAGTCTCTTCTTCGGTCACCAGGTTAAGTACCAAGGATGCGCGAGATGGAATTGATGAAGCATCTCTTTATCCAATAGGTCTGAGGCTCCCAAAGATGGATTCGGGGCCGAAGCCCTTTCAGGCAAACAAAACTCAGCCTCTGTTCAAACATCCAGGATCTCTAAATTCTTGAGTTCAAGTTCGTAATTTCACGATGGCAGATGGAGTTGAGACTTGAAGAATCTAGTAGAGTTTATAGTGACGTCAGCAGCAATGAGAGAGCTGCCATGGACGTCACTGAGGTTTCAGTGGAAGTGGTGATGTAGAAACTTGTCCAAAATCCTCTTCTGATTGGCTCTTCCGCAGGATGCTGGAAGAGAGATGATGGTAATACCAGCAAAACGATCAGGCTGATGGATGGAGATATCTTCATCCCCGGAATCAAACAATACTGTAAACCTCCAGCACGACTTCCGAGTAATCCAAACATAAAGTTGATAGTCAGAGATATCTTCTTCTTCAGAATCAACAGTGCCATAGGTAGTTGGGCACGACTTCCGAAAGAACCAATTGCGAAAGCTGGTAGCTAGAGATGTCTTCTTCTTTGGAACTGATGGTTGCACCAGCAGACAGCCAGGCTGGTAATTAGAGATATCATCTTCTTCTTCGGAATCAACAGTGCTGAAGTCCTTCAGCACGACTTCCAAGTAGGTAGGTCGTAGCGGATATCTCAAAATTGTAATCCAGGAAGACATTAAAGATGTAGAGCGCCACCTAGCTATGGCGCGCATAGCAACCGCTATGAAAACAGCAGGTAAAAGAAAAACTGCTGGTGATGTTGATAAGATCCTCAAAAGAAGTGGTGGTAAAAACAATCGTCCAAGGCCCACTTCAATTGTGATACAATAGTGGATCTTTAATTTTACTGAATGGACTCCTCAGGTCTTCCACAAAATGTCTGAGATTAAAGTTGCCCTCTGCCCCTGAGTCCTTCAAGGCAGAGGTTTGAACCATCACAGAGACTGGAGGAGAGAGTGGAGGAGAAATTGCTGTATAGCCCAAGAACAGTCCTCCCGCGGGACTCAGGCTTGTCCATTTCCCGGACAAATAGGGCAGGCAGAAACATCATGGCCTGGCTGACCACAGTACATGCACAGGCCGCTCTTCCTCCTAATTCTTCTCTCTTTAGAAGTCAGGTGACCATGACCAGGTTCCTTCGGTTCCTTCTTCTCCACAGCAGGAGGTGCTGTATCCCCTCGTAATGCAGGAGCACTGGTTTGCTTCAACCCAGGTAACACCTTAAGCCAGAGTTCCTTCACCTTGTCTCGGAGCCGCCAGTCGATCCGAGTAGCTAAGGCTATTAATTCTTCCAGCGAGTCAGGTGTCTGACGAGCAGCCAGCTTGTCCTTTACGCAGGTGTCCAGGCCTCTGCAAAAGAATGTCTTCAGACATCTGGGGTCCCAGCGAAGTTCTGCTGCAAGAGTTTTAAATTTGATGGCAAATTCTGCCAGAGATCTGTTGCCTTGCTTCAGGTCCAACAAAGCAAATCCAGCAACAGACTTACGAGCAGGGTCATCAAAAACGGATTTAAACAAGTCCATAAATCCTTCTATGTCCTGCAGGTTAGGGTCCTTGCGTTCCCACAAGGTAGATGCCCACAATAAGGCTCTCCCATCCAAATAAGACAGAATGTAGCTGGTTTTAGAGAGGCCTGTGGGAAACAGTGAAGGTTGTAAAGTGAAATGTAAGCTGCACTGGTTCAAGAAGCCCCGAGTCTTTTGGAGTTCTCCGGAGAATCAAATAGGCGCCGCCAGTGGAACAGCTGATTTCAGAGTTACCTTTGGTAACAGACCTTCTTGTATAGAAGCTGTGCCTTGTGCCTTCTGTGTGTGAAGTTGGTGGAAAGCTGCAGTAAGTTTCTCCAGGGTTTCTTGCTGTTCTGAGAGGCGTTGAGCCAGGCCCGGAATAGGCTGCAAAGCAAATAAGTGAGCCAGGTGCATGGGCTACAGACATCAAATACCTTTAGCTGAATCCCCAGGAGAACTGCTTCTCCAAATACTTTTCTTGAAAGCTGAATTCACTGTAGTGACTGTTCCTCCAATTCTTCTCCAATACTTTTAGCCAAATTTAATGGAGTTACAGTTTCTCCAATTCTTCTCCAATACTATTAGCTGGATTCACTGGAGTTAGCAATCTGTTATAAATCTGCTGCTCGGAGTTAGCAATCTGTTATCGAGCTCCTCCTGTAGAGGGAGGAGTCAGCAATCTGTTATGGATCTCCTCCTGGAGAGGGAGGAGTTAACAATCTGTTATCAATCCCTGCTGCTAGGAGTAGCAATCTATAGAACTGCTCCCCAGGGGCGGAGTTAGAATCTGTAATAAATCACCCCACCATGAGGAGGCGTTGGCAATCTGTTATAAGCCCGCCAGGGAGTTAGCAATCTGTTATGGATCACCCTGCCAAAGGGAAGAGCTAACAATTGTAATACTCCGTAAGCAGGGTTAATGATCTGTGGTGGGTTGGCTTCCCACAGAGTGGCAGTCGTATAATACTGCTCTAGTAGTGTAAGGAATGAACACTTGAGGTAAATTGGTGAATCCCTGGGCCGATGGCAGATGACAGCGCCCCCAAGAGGATATCCTGAGAGGGACCACCAGCTAGGCTGGAGTATGGAGACAAACACAGATAGTTCTTTATTAGACAGGAAGTAGAACCACCAGAGGTAGCAGTAGTGAGCTGATGTGCCTGGCAGGGCTGGAGTCCTTCAGATACTGGAACTGTGATCTCGGGATTGCTGAGCTGTAGAGAGAGACTATAGATAGTGAGTAGACAGGGTATGCTGGATACATAACCAGTAGTAGATGGTACACTCACAATTGTAGATATCTGTAATGGCTCCTCTATGCAACAGAGAGTCTTCAGTATATTCAGGAACAGGAGCCGTAGGCAAGTGCTGGTTCCTATATGCAGTCTGGACTGAGAACTCACAATATCTGTGTATGAGATGGCTTATGGAATAGAAGAGAGTCTTTGGAGGGTTTTAGGAACATAGGTCCTCATGGAGCGAGTACTGGTTCCTATCTGCAATCTATAATAGTAATGCACAAGTTATAGGTATATGGTAGCTTCTGATATAGAAGAGAGTTGAGAAGGGATTTAGGAACATGGGCCCTCGTGGAGCGAGTACCGGTTCCTTTCTGCAATCTACAATAATGACTCACGATCTCCATACTGCGATAACGTCTTAGACAGAAGGGAGTCTTCGGAGATTAGGAACATAGGCCCTCGTGGAGCGAGTACAGATTCCTATCTATAATAGAACTCACAGTATTCACGTCTTCGATCGCTTCCAGGTAGTAAGGAGTCTTCTGAGCATTCAGGGTCGTAGGCCCTCATGGAGCGAGTACCGGATCCCATCTTAGCAATCTGAAATCAAGAAGAGAGAGCGGGGCCCCCGAGGAGCTAGCCCGAGTAGTTGAGTGATGGGGGAGATCATCACTGGAGTTAAATTTCTGCGGGTTATAGGTTGGTATCGTAGCGATGGCTTCATCTTGAAGCAGGTATTGTAATGTAGAATATGTATTGGGTATCTTAGGATCATGATGGGGATAATGAGAGCTCTTTGATGTGTTTTGCCTGCAGTTGCTGTCTTATGGCTTAGTTGATGTGGAGGGTTGAGGGAGTATACTTTGAGGTGAAGTAATTAAAGTGTAATGGCAGTTCTGAACAAGGTTGGATGAATGATGAAGTGGCTGAATGGAACTTGGGGTGGTTTGATGAATGCTGAGATGACTGGGAGGATATTGAGGTGGCTGGATAGAATGTTGAGGAGCCTGTGTGTGTGTTGAAGATCCGGGACGAATGTTTAGATTGTTGAGTGCAAGTGGCTTAGTGTGTGGATGTGGACTGTTGAAGGTTGTCTAGCAGGCACCAGCTTGAAGTGTGGCAAACATGCAGGGTGAAGAGTTGTAGATGGTGATGTGGCTTGGCTTTTCTCCGGGGCTGCACGAAGGGGTGCACAAAGGGGCCAGCCCCTTTGTCGCGCGCCTTTGGTGCGCGACGCACAGCACACAGCACCGGCGGAGCTGATGTTTAAAGGCCCGGTCGGGACAGCCTGATTTGCTGTCTGAAGAGTTCCTGCAGCGTTCCTGATTGGCCGGGTGAAGAGCGGGCGGAGTGTAGCTGCAGACGGAGGAGGAGGCTCGGCGAGGGACGAAGAGAGCCGCGTGGTTGGCCGGGTGGACCCGCTGGGGTAAGAGTTTAAATCTAGGCCTTACCCCGGTGGGTTCCTTGCGCCGATTGCGCAGGCCTGCGATCCCCTCGGGTCGTCCGTGGAAGAGGAAGCGGCGCCGGCGGAGCTGATGTTTAAAGGCCCGGTCGGGACAGCCTGATTGGCTGTCTGAAGAGTTCCTGCAGCGTTCCTGATTGGCCGGGTGAAGAGCGGGCGGAGCGTAGCTGCAGACGGAGGAGGAGGCTCGGCGAGGGACGAAGAGAGCCGCGTGGTCGGCCGGGTGGACCCGCTGGGGTAAGAGTTTAAACTCTGGACATCCTGGACAAACCTGCAGTGCTGCCCGGTTTGTCCAGGAAACTGCAACGCCTGAGCCCAGCGGGGGTCCCAAGCTTGGGCGCAACTGTTTCTGGCCCTCAATTTCTGCTCCCAGTGTCCCTGGGCATCAAGACCCACATGTTCGCCACCACTGCCCTTATTGATACCGGTGTGAGTGGCAGTTTCATTATGGACGATATCGTCAAAATCTTGGGAATACCTCTTCAACCATTAGAGGTGAGACTCCGCATTGCTTCCATTCAAGGAGAACATCTTCCCGGTCTCATCACCCATCGGACCGTGCCTATTCACATGTCCATGGGCACACTCCATCATGAGGAAACATCCTTCTACGTGTTGAAACGCTCAACACACCCGGTAATTCTGGGGTCACATTGGCTCCAGATTCACGAACCCCAGTTCGACTGGCAATCCCTGCAGCTGATATGGTGGGGTCCGAAATGCCAAGTTACCTGTCTCCAGCCGGTGTCCCCCATGATTCTGGTTTTGAAGTCTACTACGCTTCCTGGTCTGCCTCCTCAGTACACAGAATTCAGCAATGTGTTCTCCAAGCAGAAAGCAGACACCTTACCTCTGTTACGTAAGTTCAACTGTTCCATTGAATTGCTGCTGGGCACGATGCCTCCCAAAGGCAGAACTTATCCCTTGTCACAGCCTGAGATGCAGGCTATGTCAGAGTACATAAAAGAAAACCTGGAAAAGGGCTTTATTCAACCATCTGATTCGCCCACAGGAGTGGGGTTCTTCTTTGTGAAGAAAAAAGATGGTGGACTCCGCCCTTGCATTGACTATCGGGGCCTTAACACTATAACACATAAAAACCGTTATCCACTACCCCTTATCAGTGAATTATTTGATCACCTTGAGGGCGCTACAGTATTTACCAAATTGGATTTGAGAGGTGCATACAATTTAGTACGCATCCAACCTGATGACATCTGGAAGACAGCGTTTAATATGAGGGATGGTCATTATGAATATGTGGTCATGCCCTTTGGGCTATGTGACGCCCCAGCCATCTTTCAGCGTCTCATGAATGAGATCTTCAGGGACCTCCTGTACAAGTTTGTTGTTATCTACCTTGACGACATTCTCATTCTCCAAGGACATCGAAAGTCACCATGAGCATGTTCATATTGTCCTTCAATGATTATGAGACTCACCTCTACACTAAACTAGAAAAGTGTTTATTTGAATGCACTTGTCTTCCTTTCCTAGGGTACATAATATCTGACTGTGGGTTTTCCATGGACCCAGAGAAGGTCCAAGGAATTTGTGACTGGCCTCAGCCAGTTGGCCTCAGCCAGTTGGGCTTCGAGCCTTACAACAGTTTCTGGGCTTTACCAACTATTATTGAAGCTTCATTGCTAATTACTCCTCCATTGTCACCCCACTTACATCGATGACTAAGAAGGGGGCCAACACTCGAGTCTGGACACCGAAAGCCATGGTGGCCTTTCAGAGGCTCAAGGATGCCTTCAGCTCTGGTCCGTGTCTCCATTACCCGGACCCCAAACGACCATTCATAATTGAAGTAGACGCCTCAGCTATTGGAGCCGGGGCTGTTCTAAGCCAGTACTCATCCACAGATAAAGCAACTCCTTGTTCCTTCTATTCACACAAGTTCACCCCCACAGAACAACACTGCACAGTTGGCGATCGTGAACTACAGTGAAGCTAGCCCTTCAGGAATGGTGCCCCTGGTTGGAAGGGGGGCGCAGTACAAATTCACTATATTCATGGATCACAAGAACTTAGAGCATCTCAAGGAGGCCCAGCTCCTAAATCTCCGGCAGGCCCACTGGGCCTTGTTTTTTGAGAGATTCGACTTTAATCTCTGTTTCCGTCCTGGTTCAAAAAATCAGCGAGCTGACACGCTGTCCCAATCCTTTGAACCTGAAGACCTCCCAGAAGTTCCTAGTTATAGCATCGATCCTGCCTGTATATCCCTAGCAGCCACCACCATGGTTCCCGTCAGGAAGACTGTTGTTCCTTGCCGACTCTGAGAATGGGTCTTAAAATGGGCCCATGATTCAAAACTAGCAGGCCACCCTGGCCGTGCCAGGACACTAGAGATGCTCCACCGGCATTATTGGTGGCCCACCATGGTACAGGACTCACGGAGTTACGTGGACTCTTGCCCCATCTGCGCACAACAAAAGCCGCCCACAGGGAAGCCCTGGGACTTGCTACAGCCACTCCCAGTGCCCACGGAGTCCTGGTCCAGTATTTCAACAGATTTCATCACGGATCTTCCTCTATCACAAGGCAATACAATGATTTGGGTCATAATTGACCGCTTCACAAAGATGGGACATTTTATTCCGTTACTGGGTCTCCCTTCAGCCCCGGAACTCGCAAAACTTTTCCTAAGGAATATCTTCCGACTTCATGGACTCCCCAAGGAGATTGTCTCCAATTGGAGACCACAGTTTGCGGCCAAGTACTGGTGCTCCCTACGTCAGAAATTCAGTATTTCCTTGAGCTATACCTTGGCCTATCACCCTCAGGCCAATGGGCAGGCCGAAAGAATGAATCAGACCTTGAAAGCATTCCTACGCTCATACGTCAATGACCAACAGAATGATTGGTCAGACCTCCTCCCTTGGGCCGAGCTGTCACATAATACTCATCTCACAGCAGCCACCAATGTGTCTCCCTTTTCAGTGGACTTTGAAAGGCAGCCCCGTCTGCCTCTTCCTGTTCCTGTCTCGGTTCCATCTCCTGCAGCACAATCTGTGGCTCAAACCATTCGTCAAGTATGGACTCAAGTAAGAGAACGTCTCTTGCAGGCCACTGAGTGTGCTAAATGCACTTCGGATCTCCATCGACGACCTGCTCCACTCTTCCAACCTAGCCAGAAGGTTTGGCTGAGTGCCCGCCATATTCGCCTCCGACTTCCATCTCATCGGCTGGCCCCGAAGTACATCGGTCCATTTCCAATCCTCAGAAGAGTGGGGGCTGTTTCCTATCAGCTCCAGCTTCCTCGGTCCATGGGTATTCACAACACGTTCCATGTGTCTTTGCTGAAGTCTCTTGTTCTATCCTGGCCCTCTCGCAAAGACCTTCCAGCTCCTCATATCTCGGCAGAACCTGATACTTCTCTGCAGGTAAGAGACGTTTTAGATGTCCGAAGACGTCGAGATAAATGGGAGTACCTCCTCACTTGGGAGGGCTATGGGGCCAAGGAGAATTATTGGGAACCCTATCAGAATATCCTTGGCAAGGATCTCCTGAAGACCTTCCATAGACAAAATCCTGAGAAACCCCAACCGCATAGGGGGAGGCCTAGAAGGGGGGGTACTGTTACGCGCCCCACCCGCAGTCGTCCCACTCATGGGACCGCTCACCTTCGGGATCACACGGCAGGTCCCGGTCCTGTCTCCCTCGTGCCCCTTGCAAGTCCAGCTAGGCCCCGGCGTCCTGCAACGGCGGTCGCCGGGCCTTCTGTCGCATGCCGGGCCTCACGCCAAGCCTTGTCGCCTCTGCAGCTAGCCAAGGCCCTACACGCACGCGCACGGACCAGCCGCCCTGATGTAGGTCCCAGGGCGGGGCCTAGTTCCGCAGCACACCCCAATTGATCGCATGTTATAAGGAATTTCCTGGCCTCACTTCCTGGCCTTGGCAATTGGGTCGGCTTGTTTGCTAAATTGCCTCTGCATTTGTTCCTGCCTGCTTGTTCCTAGTCTCGTTCCAGGATCCTTCTGTTCCAGTTCCGTTCCTGCTTATTCCTATTGTACCTGCTGCCTTGCCTTCTTGTTCCTGTGGTTGTGTTCGTCTCCCTGGTCTTAACTCGGACTGACTTTCTGATAAAGACCTTAGCTTGTTCCTGACCTGCCTGTCTGCCACCTGCCAAAGACCTCAGCTTGTTCCTGACCTGCCTGCCACCTGTCAAAGACCTCAGCTTGTTCCTGACCTGCCTGCCTGCTCGCCACCTGTCAAAGACCTCAGCTTGTTCCTGACCTGCCCACCTGCCTGCCTGCCGCCTGCCAAAGACCTCAGCCTGCTCTTCGACCTTGCCTGACCTCTAGATCTTGACCCTTGCTTCGTTGACCACTCCTCGGACTGATTCTTGGACTCTGACCTTGTTCACCTGACCTTGCTTGATTCTGGCTCTGTCCCTAGCCTTGTCCTCACCAACTCTATTCTGGTTCGCTCTCCTCCAACCTGTTTCCAGTCTCGAACCTGATAGCGCTCCTCCTGTGTCTGTGGGCACGCCGGACTCTGACTCTCCCATGAGACCCTGCAAGGCCTACCTAAGTCCCAGCGGCCCAGGTCCCTACGTGCTCCTCCCGGGGGGACCTCGGGCTTCCAGTGGTGAAGATCTACACTGCCACTCTCTCCCTTCGTGCTCCGCCCCCTGTGGCCAGTTCCCGTACTGCCACAGGACAGGGGTCCACCCCCGAGCGCAACAGAGAGATAGTTTATTAATCATATGTATTTATTTATTTATTTAAGACTTTTTTTTATACTGATATTAGTAGCGACATCATATCGGTTTACAGCAGAACTACAGGTTGGAAATTACAATAAACAGGTATCAGGGAAGGGATTACATAGGAACAGAGATGCAGCAAGGAATTGGAGATACAAGCACAACAGGCTGGTTGCAGGAATATGCAAAACCAGAAAACAGTGAAACAATGTAACATAACTTTATACATATTGTTCTCTTAATGAGTGACTAATTGACTCTATGGTAGTTAATAATGTTTTTATAGGTTATTATTGTAGTTTATTATAATTGTTTACTTAGGTTTGGTTGTTATTATCTTTATTATTATTATTTATCTTATTTAGAATTATTTTTGTTTTGAGGTCATTTTCAGCCCTTGTTATGTATTGTATTTATAATTATTTTGTATTTGTGTTTAGTTTTTGGTTTTGTTCCTCGCTTTGAGTTTATTTTGATTTAAGCAAGTAAGAAATATTTAAATAAACATCTTGAATAATTTGGTAAAAGCCTTTCTTTGACTGAATTAGGCCTTTCCCAGTTGCTTTGATATTCCGATTTAAAAAAAAAAAAAAAGATGACTAAGCAGCTGTGCTTCTGAAAGTTGGATGCCTTCCTCAGAGCATGCCAGGCCCATGGAAAAATGATGTAGGCTGTCCTCTTGGAACCAGCGCAAAACTGAACTGTCTGGCTTCTGAGCCTGACCCTGCATTTTAATAATGGTTGTGCTTTTTTTCATATTCACACAGAGTTCCAGAAGCCCTGCTTTGTTCTCTACCAGTCCTGCTTCAGCTAAGAAAGGTAATTCTCGTCCTTATCAAAAGAGCTTGCGGCTTGTTCCCAGGAGTCTGCGCTTTCCACATTGTGTAACAGCACTAGTTTTCCCCTTACTCGGACCTTCTGGAGGCAGATCTGACTTGGATCACACGCATAGTGACTTCAGTGGTTTCGTCTTCCAGCTCCACACAAAATATTGTTGGTTTGTTTTCCTTCGGAAAAGGAGCTCAAGATAACGCGTAATGTCTGAAGACTAGAAGCGGCAGGAGGAAGCATCCTCGGGCACAGCAAATTTCACTTTGATCGTAGTAGTGAACGGGAAGAGTTTGCAAACTGGTTTTACAGATCACATGAAAGATAAACATTAATAAACAACAGCAGTGCAACACTTAGCTGGAACAAGGGGACTCTTCTTTCCCACATCCGCTTTTCGCTCTGGAACTTTGCTATATGAGAAAGTTCAGCCAAGGAATGACCAGAATCTGATATTCTATAATGGGGGGGGGGGGGGTTATATTTTCCATACGTATTTATATTTATTATAAAAATTAACAAGCTGTGCCAATAAAATGAAATTGCTTACTACTTGAGCATTTTTTAATACACATAAAGGAAATACTGCAGGAAAAAAGTCCCTGAATGAAACAGTTTTTAATAAATCAAATGCTTTTTGAATTTTCTCAGCTAGGTTGATAGTGAAATCGTACATGGAAGAGTTGCATTCAGAAACTGCCTTCTTTGTATAGCAGTCGAAAAGATAACGGAATCTTTTAAAGGAAAATTGTAACTGTTTCCTCAAAGCTGCAGCTTCTGAGTGTCATTAAGTCTTCAGTAATCAGTATTCTGTTTTGTTTTTTTTTCTGGGGGGTCAGCAGATTCTTCCAGCTCCTGTGGAATTCCAGCTCATTTGGACTTGGGACTGGGATCTGTGAATATGAGCCTTCCTTTGCAACTATGGGGGATTTGCTTCCTTCCCTCCATTTTATATTTCCTCACCATCCCTGCAGAAGAGTCCTAGGCCGAGGGTCATGTAGCAGGATTCCCTCCAGGATCCTGCAATCATGAGCCCTAACTCTGGCCACTAGCTGTCACTGTTGCTGAATGAGTGGGACTTCGTCCCCCCCAGTGGCTGAGAAGGCTGACTCTGCAGCATCCCCAGCCCTGGCTGGTACCAGGAACAGAAGACCTGATCTGAGAATCAAACCCTGCTCCTCCATATAACAATGCATGGCCATTCGACCACAACCTGGCCCAAGTATATTGTTTTTGAGTTTGTTAGATCCTGAACTTCTCCTGCTGAGATCAGGATTTCCAGATCAATAGTGCTGTGTCCTAGAAATCAAGGGCACCATGGCATGGCCCTCCCTATCCTGTAATTTGCTTAGACACTGACAAGGGAGAAGGCAAGTCATCCATTGGCAGCAATTAAAAGGTAAATTATGTGTAGTCCTATTGAGAACCTAAATAGTTACATTTCAGGAATAATCATATACCTTTTTCCTTTTTGAATATTAAGGCAGAACAGAGATGTTGAATCCCTTTTCAGATTTTTCTGAAGCCTGACCTCTGCTCAGTTCACCTTTACATAGGAAGCCCTGACATTGAACTACTCTCTACCTCTCATGGAAAGAAACCCTTCCATACCTTAGCCTTTTTTTTTTTTAACCCTGATATTCATTGAATAACTCTTTCTCTGCCATGCCTATTTGGAAATTTCCCTTTCTTCAGTTGCACACTTGCAGGACACTGGGGGTCTTCACAGTTCAGCATCACTTGCACAGTAAAAGCTTATTTCCCAGCTGACAACTATTTGATATTGCACACCATTCAGATTCCCAAAACCTGTTTTTCCTAAAACCTGGAAGGTGTCAATTCAGTTCATAATCTATAAAATGAAAAAGTAGTTATTGACCACAGTGTGCAATGCAAGCAATCGTGAATAAGAATGTTAAATAAACCAACAGTAGGGACACGTCCCAAACATCAGAGACCAGGCCTCTTTTGCCCCTTCATAGCTTTATTAGGGAAGATTACAGGTGCACATGGATAAGGTAGCCATCAGCTTTTACATATTTTAATAACATCTGAAATCTCACGTTTGCAGGCTTGCGATAGATCTGCATCCTCTTGTTCATTCTTTCCATATTCAGTGCTCTAAATGCAGGGAATAAAAACATATGGAGCTGGACCATTTTAATATTTGCTTCTCCCTAGTGGCTTGTCAAGGCCATTCTTCTGTTCCTTACCATCATATGTGAACTTATCAGATCACCTCTTTTTTTTTTTCTCTAGTCCTTGCAGGTCTGTAGGTAGGTGTATATATCAGATGTGGCTCTTCCTTGCCTCTGTAGTTTTTCTTTGAATTGATTCGTGTTTGAGCTTTGCCCTTCAGAGAAATCTTTCCCCATGCAAGCTGTAAGTTTCACACTCGCTGTTTCTCTAGCACACTGGCTTGGCCTTTTTATTTTTCTCAGATCTGTTTATTCAGATATAGATCAAGAAGTAATTTTTGTGGTAAACATCCAACCCACACAGGCATGCTACTAGCCAAAAGCAAATTTTGATGCACATCTTCTCAGTTTAATAGAATTAATACTCCCTCTGTATAGAATAGCAAGGAGGATTAATTTAAACAATGGTTATAACTATAAAATCATGTAACATTCAAATTCAATTATGGAACAAAAAATGTAGCCATTCCTACTTTTAGCCACTAATAATTTTACTATTCACGATGTTTACTTAGGTTGAAATCCATCCTACTTTTCTAGAAGAATAAAACTTCATTGATTTTTTTTTCTAAACACTCCCACTGGACTTAGTAGGCCTAGTGCAAGATGTCTTTATGTAGACGGTCAAAAGCAACATATCTCCTGGCTTAAATGTTCAAATTTGCAGAGGAGAAAGAGTGATTCATTTTAAGCAACCTAAGTGGCTGTTAGCTTCCCTATTCAGGCTGTAACAGGATAAACATATAGATATAGATATTTAAGCACTAAGTTTTGGGTGGAAATTGGGGAGGTGCTATTGAATTTATTTAATTCGATAGTCAAGATCCTCCAGATAAGTTCTGATTTCCATGTCAACAGATGAATGTTTCAAGTTTTTGAAGGTTACTTCGTCACGTTTCACTATTTTGAATCTAAGTAAACTGAGGGTAGGGTGCCAAATTGATACACATAAAATACCACTGAAAGCATAAACTTCTGTTGAGCAGATACAGTAAACTTTTTCCCAAAAGACACTTTATGGGAAAACCCCTTTAGTACATCTGGCCAATTACGGCAAGGAAATCTAATGTTGACAACAGGGAATATAGCTATAATAAAAGATGGACATATTTTATTTCGAAGAAAAATAAAGTTAAACTATATACAAGGGCAAACAGAAGAAAAGGCTTAAAAGACCAAGAGAGGCAGCAAAAGAAACAGGCAAGCTGATATTTTGAAGAATTCTTCTACTGTTCTTGGTTTCCGTGATGTTACTCCCCGGTCTAACTTCTGTTCAGAAGGAGAAAGCGATGTCATCTTTCAACAATTTGGAGACCAGAAAAAGGTCCGAGGCTGCTGCTGCTGCACGCCCACTGCTTTCACTCGGAATGCCTGTGTCAAACAGATAAGCACAATATACAAACGCTAAACAAACATGGACTGTATTAATAGAATTATTTGCAAATTTGCAGAAGTGATAACGCTAACTGAAACCTAAATATGTTTTGAGGGGAGCTGACAGCGTGCATTTAGAGACTTGTTTGTTCAGCATGCATTTTATGTCTAAATGCCACCATACTCGTGAGGATATTGCACATACAGAAGACGTACAGTGATTTTTTTGAAAAATAGTTAAAAATTAAAAGAGAAATTTCCAAATATTAATTCCTGACCCTTTTGCTGCTTTAATTGTCTGGTTCGCCACGATTTTGCTCCGCAGATAATCCTCTAGGTTTATCGCTGTTTCACGATAACCAAGCAATGACGTTACCTCTGTGCGGGAGATTCCCAAGCAGGAGCAAACCTCAATAAGAGATGATCAAAGAAATAGGTAACCATTCTGCTTTTGGATGGTGAAGAAACACAACAAAACCTTAGTCATAATCCAGTCTGTCTCCAGTCAGGTTTTCAAGCAAAAAAAAAGAAAGAATCTTAAAAGCTCTCTGTCTTTTTACAAATTAATCACAAATGAAAGTTTGAAAACAAAAACCACAGATTTCGTTTTTACTCTACCAAAAAGAAAGCGATATTCACGATTTAAATAGCTACTGAATCTCACAACTGATTTCTTGTTTTCGGTTCGTTGCAGGTTAGGGTCCCTGTACTGATGCTTTCTGTGTTTGTGAAACTTCCTGTGATTCGAGCAACTTCTTTGTGTTTTTGTATGACTGTAATTACCTTTAATATTCAGTATCACTTCACACACATCATAGCATTAAGCAATGTGTATTTTTGTGCCCAAATATCAGATCTTCTACAATAAAAGGTCATTTATGGTGACTTTTTTTTTCAAAGCAACTCGTCTGTGCATTTCTAATTCTTGTTAAAATTAAAAGTTAAAATTTTATTTCACCTGCTTAATATTTAAGCTTCTTTCTGTTGTGACATTATAGGGAGACGGAGAAAACAAAGCATAAAACATGTCTTAGTAGCGAGGATAAAAAGCTTGGATATGTACAGTTTAGTTAAATTTTATAATCCAGTTATGATCTTTGGATTAAACGATGGAAGAACTAGCTATGTGTTTTATACACCACTGACAGGCGGGTCAAAATTGTGAATAGACAAGACATCTTTATATGTAGTCACAGGGTCGGTGGACGGAAATACAGAATATGTTACAAACAAGCAATAAAATCTCTCTTGTTTTCATTTATACACTATACAAATGAAACCTGAGTCAAAATGAATAGAGAACATTACAGATATCATGCAAACTAAAGCACCTTCAACACCGACAAAAAAGATGACTTTTCCCCCCTTTACACGAAAATCAGTCATCATAATTCTAGTCTCTGTGAATTTTCTTCAGCACAAAAGCTTCATAACAAGAAAGTGCGAAAATAATTCCAAATGTAAAGATTTGCCCTTTGAAATCAAACCCAACATATCCTACTCCTATGGGGGACTTTTCCATTGGCAACGTCTCGCTTGAAACGTACCAGTATCAATCCACTGCAAGATGTGGATGCGAGCCCTTTAAAAAGCCCATCGTCCGATTCACGCAGATGGAGAGGACATACATGTTTTGTAGACTCGGGGCTCTATTTTCAAACGGTGTCCACTCATTGATGTTCAAAGGTTGCCCAAACCAGGGCCCTCGGAAATAACGCGGTTTTACTTCACAGCAGGCGTCAGCTAAACTGGCAGCCTCAAATGAATCTATCTCTTATCATTATCTCAGTTTCAAGTCCGCAGTTATTTATGAACATCTAATTCTTTTCACCTGCTAGCATTCATTCAGTTTGGTTAAGAAAACGTATCTCATAAAAGAAATCCAAAATGGAAACAAGTCATCTTATCATTTAAAGGCTGCGGTGAAAAGCATACAATCTGGCAAATCTGGACTTGATTTTGTACGGATCAATAAGTTTAGACAGATATGTCTTTAACAGCCAAATACTACCATGAGTTTACAGACACAAAAGCAGTCTTCCCACAGTTTTTACTTTTGATAACAGAAAAGCGTTGAAACACCCTCAGTTGGAGTTTCCTCACTGGGCTGATTTATGAAAGATTTGTTCCAGGTTTCCACTGGAGCTAATCTGTAATAAATCAGCCTCTAAGACTTCAGAAATCACAAGAGTGATCGTCTTGGGGAGTGTGCTACAACACTTACCCGATCTTGAAAAGTAAACGATTGGGTTTCAGGGTCAGCAAAATATACTTTTGTAGTGACCCCTTTGCTTATTAGCTGTAGCTTCTAGCTAGAGTCGGAGGCGAGCCCCAGGGAAAGCTGACTCATAAATCTTCGGTTCAGGTATCAGAAAAGTGAGCAACCATTTATCTTTGGCCAGCAATCAGTACCCAGTAACATTAATTCTTATGAAAGAATAATAACGTGATCAAATGCACTTTGAAAATATATTAAGGAACCCTTCTCAAATGTTCTGTCTCATATCCCCTTAAAATCGCTAATAGTGTCAAACATCATATCTGAGAGCTATATATGTGCGCCTGGTAAACTTTGAAGAGACCTGTTAATTGGGCGGAGATTACCTCTGTGCCTTAACAATAACTTCTATTTCGGACCTGGAATCGGTTTTTTTTTTTGTGTTCTGGCTTCCCTTGCACATGTGAGATTAGCTGGCTCTCAGATCGCTGACATCTGACTCATTTCGTTTACGGAAACAAGACTCAAAACAGTCCACAATCTTTACTGAAGCGAATACAGTCATTAACAACTGTTAAAAACAACAACAACAACAACAACAGAATGTACAGAATAAGCCCACCACTAGCTATTTAAAGCAAAAGAAAGTTGCATGCGTTATCCCTATTAGAACCCAGAGCTGGCGCTTACGTTTAATTTGGCAGGCTAGGAAAAGAAACACACTTTTGAGATGAGATGATCTTGCGGATCTGTGAACTGGTGATTGCTCATTAAAAGCACTTCTCATTGGAAGGCTGCAGCCCTTTGGTTGCTGGTGCCAACTAAAATATTATAACTAATACGTCAATAAAATCAGTTTCAATCCCAAAAGGCGGATGATTCCTTCTGACTTTGCCTTTCTTACCCTCAGGTCTGATAGCCTGAGACAGCACCTGGGCGGGGAAGGGCATTAGGGTTAGATGCCTTGACGAAACGTAGAAATAGCTTCTGGTACTTCACGCACCAGTCAAG
The DNA here is from genome assembly GCF_901001135.1 of Rhinatrema bivittatum. Classification (NCBI taxonomy): domain Eukaryota; kingdom Metazoa; phylum Chordata; class Amphibia; order Gymnophiona; family Rhinatrematidae; genus Rhinatrema; species Rhinatrema bivittatum. Next base: position 119,366,992 of record NC_042619.1, read on the forward strand.
TCTAGTTTGTCTCGTGGGCATTGCCAACACGATTTTGAAACCCCATCATTTAGGCTACTTAATCGAGAATGCTCTTGAGCGCCTGAGCACAACCTCTGGCTGTGAAACATTGGATTTCAAAGACATCATAATGTATCCAGTAAAAATAGAGCAACCGCATTTTAATGCTTCACTGCATTTCAGGAGGAAAAGGTTATTCCAACGTGATCACTACCTGTGCAGACATTTGGAAATTCCGTGTAAAACAACCGGTGGTAGCTTTCATTGGTTATAGGGAAGTTATACATCAGTACATATAATTAATTGTAACGCGCTTGAAACTAAATAAAAGCGAATTAATTGTTGTTATATTTTCTGACTATGTAGCATGGATGTAAATTCTGTTCATTTTTTACAGAGATTTTTATAAATTAGATCAGACACGTGGTGCAGAGGAAACATTGGCAACCAGGGAAACAGCAGAGAAGTATATCTGTACTTGAAGTGTTAGCTGAACTTTCAGCTCATATGCAAGTAAAAAATAAGTTGCTCCAGATAAACCTAAGGAGCTTGTACTGCTCATTCAGAAAGTAACCGGGTACCACAGGCAAAAACAGTTTTCAAAACTGTACGTCAGCTAATCATGGTTTCTTTGGGAACTCATTATATAACTTAAAATGTGTTTAAGAGGAATTTGAAATCCAGGCTCACTGTTGCAAAATGATTAGCGGAAATTATTTTTAAATCTCATCGTTTCTATTTCCAGTTTTTTATTGTTAATTTGTATCACTTCTTTCCATATGTCAACCCGAGAAGGCCTTATTTGATTTGGGAAAAAAAAAATTTTAATGGATAAATAAAAACTAAATACTTAACTAGAATGACAGCTATTCAATCCATATGTTTTTAAAGCCTTACAAATTGCTTAGGTGAAACCCTCTAAAATAACTGAAATGTTTTACACAAAAACCTAAAATATATTTTTTTCCATCAGCAGGTATTACATTTTTTCCTAGCTGTTTTCTAAATCAAGTATTATTGTCATTTTAACACTGAAGGTACGTGCTACTAGAATCAGTTTGGTTTCTTTTTTACATTGTATGCACAGAAGGGTAAGTTTCCTAGCAGGAAGTAAATCTGAGCTGTATAGAGCAGCAACTGTCCAGCGCTGTCGAACAGATCCAGCTCCAGAGTCTGACGAGAAAGAACGATCATACAAACAGCTCCCCCATTGTATCATCTTAAGAATTAATTGCAAATTAACGATAAGACGGGTGAACTGAGCACCTATTTTCGATTTTTGACTGCATGGGGAACACCATCTGTAGATCGCTCCCATGTCAAAAAAGGCAGCGATATAAATTAACTTGAGTGCAGTAGTCTTAACTATCTACAACTAACTAGGACAAAGAAGCAAGACACAATTAGACAAAACGGCGTGATAAGGTACAACGGACACTTTGATCTGCTTCACCACTAGAAAAGATTGCTAGGAAAAGAACGTGGATATCTAAGTGGTCCCGAGCCATCGCATGTTTGTGCGTAAAAAATCGAGGACGGTGACACTTTCTGGTGCTACATCCTGTTTGACTCCTGCCGCCTGCGAGCACCCTCATGCAGCCCCAGCAACAAGTCTTCCTCTTTCTCTGGCTGAGGATGAGACTGCGCCCGGTTGCTTCCCAGCAGGGCAGAAAGTCAGCGCCGTGGCAGCGTCCCGGGCGGCATCTTGGGAGCCAGAGAGTAGGAGACAGCCGGCGAGCTGAGGTAGGTCCCAACAACCCCGGCAGCAACAACCCACCCCCACCTCCAGCGCCGCCCCCTGCAAAACCGGCTCCTTTCAGCCAATAGAAAACGCAGCTCACCCCAGCTACTTATTGGGCAGCGCTCATCCTCCAGATCGAAGGACGCTCCCCTCCCCCTCAATCCGGTGTTGCTGAGGCCGCCCTCGCCTTGCTTGCTTTGGTTCGGCTTGCAGACCAGCTATGTATGATGCCGTTCTACTAGATTTTCTTAATACATTTGTGACCAGTTTTCCAGCGCCAGGAGGACCCACAAGCTATTCTAAAACTAGTCACAAATGTATTATTGTTCGTTCACCTATAACTTATGTGTCGATCTTTCTTTCTACCCACCCAAGTGGTGGAACAGTTCAAGTGCACTACCTCTTTCTGCTCATACAAAGTGTTGTGATTTTTTTTTTTTCCACCGAAGTGTGCAGAAGTTACATACATAAGAGGGACAAAAAGCGCAAGATTTACAACTAGCAAGGGAAGAGTATTTGAATGGAAAAGTTGTTCTTGTTTGCAGGGTAAACTCCTCCCCCTTGCATTGTTTATAGTACGGCTTGTTTACAGACATTGGTTTGAGGCCAAAAGAGTGCCGAGTTTCAGTTCAGGGTGGAGTCCTAACCTCAGGTCTCGGTTTAAATGGAAAGCCTTCACATGTTGACAGTAACATTCCCAATTAACCCTTCCGAAACTTCACCGGCGTTCAGGCTCCACTGCCTCCCATCGCTAGTAACCAGGACGTTGGTGGGGTTTGGGGTTTTGTTTTGTTTTTTTTTTTTTGTATTTCACCTTAGGTGAACTTGCCAAATCTCTTTCTGCACCCCATCTGAGAATAGCAACAGCTCCGATTGCCCCATGAATTTACGTAGATGAAGTTCAAGGAAGGATATACAACTTCTTCATCTCTTTTTTACTTTACAGTTCTTCACAATGAAAGCGGGAATGTTAGGGATGGTGCCGTCACACCGTGTTCTGGTGGACGGACCTTTCTAGTCTCTCCAGAGAGAAAGTGGGGGGAGTCGTGGTTGGCAAAGGGCGGCGCGCGCTCCGGAAAGTGCCTTATCTGCCTGCCGCCGCTGCTATAGCCGCTCTCTCTCTGGCTATGGCAGGCAAGGCTGGCTGGTTATCCCCAGCCACGTGATTTCATCTGATCTGGAGAGCCTCCGTGGGGTGGAGGTTTAGCGTTGTGTACTTAAGGTCGTGTGCTGGGCTTTGCTCTCGGAGTGCTACCGCTCCGCCTCCCCCTTTTCGCAATGTTGACGCAATCTATAAATACTGGAACAAAAGGACAACTTCCTCGAAGCTTTCTGAAACTGCACAAAAAGGCAACAGGGTTTCTATATTTTTTTTTTTGGCGGGGAAAAGAGTTGAGGTGACAAACGAATATTGGGGCTCTTGATTTTGTCTTCGTTTTCTAACAATGCTTTTCCTGCAGCGGAGTCTTCTCTTACAGTGAAAGGCTTTTATTCCCGCTGACATATCAGTAAGTGCAAATGTAATCTTTCCTTCCTTTTTTTACGGAATTCGTGTTTGTGTACCTGCTTTGTTGAAAAGCCTAGGGTTATGATAATACAGACAAAATATGTACTAAGGCTGTCAGTAACCTTACTTTGGCGGAAATGTCACACCACTCTGCAGTCCACTTACATGCAGGATCACAGGCTGTTTTGTGTCGTGTGTTTCTCTTACTATGTGTTGAGAGTATGAGGAAAGGCAGGTTAATCGGGGACAGTTCCTGATAACAGAACAAAAGCTGACGCACTTCCATATTTTAAATAAACCTGCTGTAAAGGTAAGCGCTTGCAAAGAAAAGCAACTTGCTATGAGGTCGGCAGACTGTTTGTTTACCGCCGGCGTTCATTCGTTTGTTTACTTGTACCTTAGGCTATGGAGCATTCGCAATCTTCATGTAGCACCTCTCTAAAGGGGGAAAAACCCGAGATGGCATTCCTATATTCCATCCGTTGGATACGCAGATAAAAGGCTTGTTTTTGCTTGTTAATCGCATTATTTCTTTAGATTATATTTGCAAACGGCTGGGCAGCTCTATTATCTCGGTTAATGATAGATAATTGTAGGAGAGGCGGCGAGTATAGGCAACGATTACGTCATTCTCCTCTCGCGGACTGACATTTTTTTTCCCGTTCTCATGGATAACTGTGTGAATGGACAAATAAAATAGGAGCCAATGGTAAAACCTGGACGTTGCGCCTTTAGCTTGTAGGGAAGAAGAGAAAGAGGCGGGGGAACGATCCGGCGAACGAGTCGGGAAGGTGAAACAATGTTTACAATGAGAATAAACGTTTTGTGACATCACATAATTGACAGACTGCACCACCAGCCGTGAAGTTGCCAGAGCCTGACAACAGGCTAAATTAAGAAAAGGATGACGTCATCGCCGTCCCGGTCACAGTAGGCGGCACTTCCGTTCATTCTTCGCAGGAGCTAGTCCCCTTTTTCTGAGTTCCAGATCATTATTGTCAGAGAGGGACGGAGACAGGCAAACAGATGGACAAATAACCCAGCTTTCCAGTGAGTGCTTCCAGCTTGAACTGGAGAAATACCAAACGCAGAAGAAAACATATTGAACCTAAACTCCCTCCTCCCCTCAACACGGTGGACGGAAGGGAAGGAAGGCACAAAAGAACCAGAGTTTAACGAGGAACTTTCGACATGCTTATGCACATTTTAAGAGTTAAAAACGAATTTGTGGGTTACTGTACCACCACTGGCTTTAAGTATACATTTAGAGGAACCCGAGATGGAATTAGGTTGGATTTTCAGCGAACAAAAAACGTTCCTTTATAATAATTTCGCTGGTGTCTTTGTTGTGAGGGAATGAAAAGTCTTCACATTTTCAACTGACTTTTTCGAGCTACTCAACTGCTGTCAGCTAGTTTATTCTTGCTTTTTTTCCACAACACGATGTAGTTTCATTATTAAAGCATTACAGAAAGCTATTTACTATTGACATTCTGATTTCGAACTATTATTTCTTTTTCTTGGCCAGTTTTTTCCTGTTCCTTTTAGTATCTAGTTCTGTTGTAACCAAGCTCCTGTCCGATACAGGGCCATAAGACTTCATTTCCAATCACCCAGGAATTTTTTTTCCCCTGTTTTATGTTTTCACCTTCCTCACTTAGCCTAGTCATTGCAGCTACCATGGTCAGGCAGGGACCCTGTCATCATGGGCTTTAAATCCAGCCACTAGCGGTAGCCATTATGGAATGATTGTGACTCACCCCAGAGGCTGCAAACACTACCTCTGAAGCATCCCCAGCCCTGGGGACTGGAACAGTTGAGCTGGGAATCAAATCCAGGTGCTCCTTGGGGCAGCTATGTGTTTATAGCATGCCTAATCTGCATGCCAGTGATATGGTAATATTTTATTTAAAATATGGCAAGAAAACATGCTATAAAATATTGAATATTTCAGTTCTTCATGTTTTGGAAGATTTTAAATTATTTCACTCCTGCTCTCAAAGCTCTCTACTTTGAAGGTGGGGAGAGAGGGGAATTGGATTCAGACAACAATCAACAAGGCCCCCAATTGTATGTTCTGGGGTGCTGATAAGTGTGGGGGTAACCTGCACAGAGCGGCCATTAAAACCCTTATCAGAAGGCATGGGGACTACTATTAATAAGCCTTTATGCTTTTGACACAACTGCAACATCACGCTCCGCTTTGACGGCAGGGGGAAAGGGGAATTGGATTCAGATGACAACCAACACAGGCCGTGACATTTACCGTCTGGCTACTAATATGCAGATATAAGAGAAAAAGTACACAATTACTTCTATAGCCAAGTACAAAAGCAAAGCAGCATTGTCTGAATTTTCAAGAAGGCTCCTCTCCCTGTAAAAATGTAGCTACCAGTAACTTTTTATGGGATTGAGAGTTGCTTGGGTTTGATTATAAATAATAGTACCCTTATCATAAGGCTTAGGGATAATTGCACAGAGTGGCAGTTATTACCCTTAAGAGAAACAGAGGGGTATCCTGCATGGTACTACTGCACATACTGCCTTAAGAAGTTTGCTGAGCAAACTGGATGGACCATTTGGTCCTTTTCTGCCATCATTATATATGTTTTATGGTAGAATTAGATGGACAATAGTTCAAGTGTTGTTTATTGTTTAACATCACGTTTACTATAACATACTAGCAAATCCTCTCCTTTCAGATTTAGAAACAATAGCTCACTATGAAATAAAAGTACTAGGGTGTTGACATGTTTTTCTAAATATTATCTTTCATCTGTTTAGAGTGCCACCTGAGGTGGGCTGTTGGAGGTACTGTAAGTAAGGTATGCATGCTTTATACCTTTTACAAAGGTATAAAGCATGTGTCTGGATTAAGATATTTTGTGGAAATGTGACCTTGGATTCATTGTCATATTTTTGGTAGGCTGCATTAGATATAATCTACTTTATACTTAATTTTAGTACCATGAAAATAGTATATGAAGCATTAGTTGTGCTTTGTATTGACATTATATAGCTATGGATTGACAGCCAGAAGTTATCAAAATAAACAAAAGGCTTTGTGTTCATTGGGTAGAATGTATGGAACCTATATTGTACTTATGGGAAAAGGTCTTGCTGAACAGTGTCTCCTAAATTTGATACAAATATTTTAAGCATATTTTTAAGGACATGGTAAACGAAATCTTAAAAATCCTAGAGCAGGAATATGTGTCCAAGCTAATAGCCTCAGCTTTATAAAATGGAGTTCAATATCAGACGTTTACATAAAGTATTCAAGAAGTAAAACTAATAAGACCTTAATGTTTTATTGGGGTTTTCTAAACGACGGTATATAAAACCCAATAAATAAATAAAGCAATTAAACTATAGTTTCAAATGCCATGAACTAGAATACAGAGGTGTTAAATTCTGTGCAACTCTGGTATGCCACCAAAACATTATTGAAACAAAAGTAGTAAAGGTACACATGAGCTGGTCAGGAGAAAAGCCCAATATTAGTGGGCATACGCTGTCAGGATAACATTTCACTAGTGGCCTATGAGAAGGCACATGCATAATAAGTCATGCTACAAATATTGAGTAGATACTGAAAAAAAAAATACCTGAAATAAAAATGGACAAAGTAAAAATAGCAAAGCATATTCAATGCTGCCAATTAAACTTAACTATCTGGGCATTACTCAGACATCATTAGTGCATAAGTAATAGGAAATTGCTTGCAACTTTTAAATTATGTTTGATATATTTGAAAGTTACAATCTCAGTAATGGATTTTTCCACATTTAATATTTTAAGGAATTTTTCTAGACACAAAGCATTTTCCTCATAGATACAAAATGGGGGAAGGACCCACAGTAAATAAACGCAATAAAAAGTTATTTTATGAAAGTTTTAAGTGTGCTGCATTTTGTATTAAGCAACATATAGTATATTACTATTTGAGCTTGAGTATTACCTTGTCTAGAAAGAATACTTATTTGAGACCAGCTTGGAGCTCTTTGTTTTTTTTCCAGAGTTAAAAGGAAACAAAGCTGAGTTGCTTAGTCAGCAGTCTGGAATGAGTCAGTGCTATTCCCTTTGTCTTGCATGTTTTGTCTGGTATACAATTTTTGTTCCACTTACTCTTTGAAAGAAAAGTATGAAAGTGTACCATTTAGTGTTTACTTTACAGATGTACTGTTAAGTCACATTTCAAACTTTGGCAGGGCTTTTTTTTCCAAAATATTTAACTTACTTCTAATGGTAAACATAACTGAAAACTTCTCTCTCAAAATGTTATTTCTCCTATCAGTCCATTAAAAATCTAACTTCATGCATAATTATACAGTTTTTAAAAATATACAAATGTACCTCATTATAATTCAGTTTCATATCCATACATTGTCCTTTAGTGTTCTAGTAGCCATATTGATCCTGAAGAAAACCAGAGTCTTTTTAGATATATTACAGCTTATAAGGGCCAATGAAAAGATGTAGTGTGTAAGCAAAGATCATAGGATCTTTTTCTTCAGATGTCCACACCTTCGCATACAACTAAATGTGCAGATTATCCAGCTCCCTTCTTTTATCTTTCCTTTAGATCTGCTTTAAAGAATAGGTATACATTGAACCTTCACTAATTAATTTTACTCTTTGATATAGTTAGTTACAGCGCACTAACACATACGTAGTGCGCTGTAAGACTCGTTAGTGCGCCGTAATAGAACTTAGTGCGCACTAGCTAGATGTTAATGCGCATTATCTCGGTCGGGTGCACTAATGCTGAGATAGTATGCACTTCGACGAAACTTGCTGAAAAAACACAACATTTTTCGTGGAGCGGCCGATCCGAAGCCCGGCACGATACCTTTAAACAAAGCACATCCCTAATAACCACTGCTATTACTGGCATCAGTAGCATGGGATCTACTTAATTTTTGGGTACTTGGCAGGTACTTGTAGCCTGGATTGGCCACTGTTGGAAACAGGATGCTAGGCTTGGTCTGATCCAGTATGGCAATTTCTTATGGGACATTGAGGAAGCAGGGTGTTGAGCAGAGATGAAAGGGAGTAAGTATTTGAGCTGTAAAAGCAGCTCCCAAAGGTTTAAATGGAACTGCACAAACTATAGCTAGCAACAGAAGGGATTCCTCCTGCCTCAGGCAAAAGTAAATATATTCATTCCAGATGCATTGGTATCTGGCAGAATAAGTCTAAAAATCCTGGTTGGGAGGATGCATATCGGTGTTTATAGAATCATTTTTCACTTTATAGCCTAAATATGGCAAATGAATATTGAGAAAACCTTGCCAAATATTTTTTAAGAGAAAAAAAATGACAAACCCAGGGCTGGTGCTAGCCATTTTGCTGCCCTGTGTGAACAGTTAGGGGTAGATTTTCAAAGGAGTACGCACGTAAGATACGCGTGTACCCCCCAAAAACCTACCCCAACCCCCCCTGCGCGCACCAAGCCTATTTTGCATAGGCTTGGCGGCACGCGCGCAAGTCCTGGGGCTTGCATGGATGGGCGTGTCGGGGGCGTGACAGCGGCCCCTGGACCAGCGACCGGAACATGGAGCGTGGCAGCCGGCCCGGCGCGTGCAAAGTTATGCCTGCTTCGAGCAGGCGTAACTTTCGTGATAGAGGTAGGGGGGAGGTTTAGATAGGGCCGGGGGGGTGGGTTAGGGAGGGGAAGGTGGGGGGAGGGCGAAGGAAAGTTCCCTCCGAGGCCGCTCGGAGGTTCGGAGCGGCCTCGGAGGGAACGGAGGCAGGCTGCGCGGCTCGGCACGCGCAAGGCTGCCCAAAATTGGCAGCCTGCGCGCGCCGGATTTTGATGGATATGCGCAGCTACGCGCGTATCTATTGAAATCCCGCGTACTCTTGTTTGTGCCTGGTGCGCGAACAAAAGTACGCGTGTGCGCAGATTTATAAAATCTGCCCCTTACTGTGCTGCCATCTCCATGTTTTTTTTTTTCTTAAAGCTTAATTTTTGTTTTTCAAATTTGTAGTAACAAGTATCAATTCAGAGGAATCTGTTAGCTAGAAAACAGTGCGCACTAATTTGAATTACTGCTCAGTAACTCCGTTAGTGCACACTATCACAAAATACGAAATTTTGGCAAAACAATTCGGTGCATCTGATCCATTACGATTTAGACAATATCGTTGACAATCTCTATTTCATAGAAAATGAATGCACATCCCTAGTGGTTATTCCCTAAGGGGTAGATTTTAAAACCCCAGCGTGAGTAAATCCTGGGGTTTACGCATATGGCTGGGCCTTTCGTGCGCCGGGCCAATTTTCAAACTGGCCTGGCCATGTGTATAAGTGCTAGGGCTTTAAAAAGGGGTGAGGTGGGGCTAGAGGCGCCTGGTTATAGCGGCCATTTGCTGCTGTGCCTGGGGATTGTGTGCCAGCAGAGTGCCGGTTAGGAGCAAAAGGTAAACAAAACAAAATTGGGGTAGTTAGGATAGGAATAGGGGGAGGGCATGATAGGGGAAGGGAGGTTAGGGTAGGGGATTGGGAAGTACCCGATGTATTGCCTTGCATATGTGCAAAATTATACCCCCCCCCCCCTTGCGCGGGCCAACCTGAAATTTTATAACATGCTCATGCCAGCAAATTTGATTACCACACACGTTGTATTCCTTTCCCGATAATTTATAAAATATATTTGAAAGCACCGCGTCCAAGTACAGAGCCTGAGGCTCAACCTCTGTTTACCCTTTTTCCACTGAGAAAACTGACCATTTAATCCTACTCTTGATCCTGTCTTTTTTAACCAGTTTGTAATCCACAAAAAGACATATCGCTTCCTGTCCCATGACTTTTTAGTTTTTCTTAGAAGTCTCTCATGAGGAACTTTGTCAAACGCCTTCTGAAAATCCAAATACACTACATCTACCAATTCACCTATATCCACATTTTTATTAACCCCTTCAAAAAAATGAAGCAGATTTGTGAGGCAAGACTTTCCTTGGGTAAATCCATGCTGACTGTTCCATTAAACCATGTCTTTCTATATACTCTGTAATTTTAAACTTTAGAATAGTTTCCACTATTTTTCCTGGTACTGAAGTCAGGCTCACTTGGCTATAGTTTCCTGGATCACCCCAGAACCCTTTTTAAATATTGGGGTTACATTAGCCACTCTCCAGTCTTCAGGTACAATGGATGATTTTAATGATAGATTACAAATTTTAACTAATAGATCTGAAATTTCATTTTTGAGATCCTTCAGAAGCCTGGGGTTCATATCATCCGGTCCAGGTGATTTGCTACTCTTTAGTTTGTCAGTCTGGCCTACTACATCTTCCAGGTTCACAATGGCTTGGTTCAGATCTTCTGATTCATCACCCTTGAAAACCACCTCTGGAACAGGTATCTCCTCAACATCCTCATTAGTAAACACAGAATCAAAGAATTCATTTAGTCTTTCTGCAATGGCCTTATCTTCTCTAAGAGCCCCTTTAACCCCTCACTCATCTAATGGTCCAACCATCTCCCTCACAAGTTTCCTGCTTTGGATATATTTTTAAAAGTTTTTATTATAAGTTTTTACCTCTACGGCCAACTTCATTTCAAATTCTTTCTTAGCCTGGCTTATCAATGTTTTACACTTAACGTGACAATCCTTATGCTTTTTCTTCTTTTCTTTAGATGGATTTTTTTTTGGCTAAAATAGCCTCTTTCACCTCACCTCATCATTTTGCCTTCCTTCGACCTTTCTTAATGCATGGAATACATCTGGATTGTGCTTACCTATCGAAGAACTTGTCCCTAAACTCTAGCACTCTTATACCTCACCAATAGACATACACACCATATCCATGGCACTATCTGCAATCAGAAACACACATGGACATCAAGAAAGAGAACAAAACACATTCTTAAAGATTTTTTTTTTTTTAAGGAGTGGTGGTGGTGGTAGGGGCATGATGTTCTATGAAATGTCTGTGCTTTGAATGTCTAGGGTAAGTTATGGCCTACCTCCTGTAACTGAAGTAAGTTTGAGAGGCAGAACTAAATATTTGATATAGTTCTTGCAGGGACTCTTGAATGTATATTCAGTACATATGTGATGAGATATATGAGGGGCCTAAAAAAGTGGTGAATGAAGCTGTAAGAGAGCAGTGTGTCCCTAAAAGAATTGTTATAACTGGTAAAGATTCAGACAGATTGGTTTGGGTTTGTAAATAACATATGTTTTGATTGTACTTTGTTGAGTACTTTGGATTTTGCAAGTAATAGATCCTTTAAATGAATATTTTCTTTTAAAAGAATTATAAGATTTAAATAGGCTGGTGGTCTTCATCCACTGTCAATCTAATCTGCCTCCAATTACCTGTGTAAAGGTAGTGTACCTTTCAGGTTAACTTTTATTTCCATGCATTGAAGTAGACTGACAGAAACAAAAAATGTATACGGTCATATTGTTTTCATTTGACTAATAAAGGTGAAGGTTTTAAACCTCAAGAAAATTAACTTTGTTAATATAGGGGAGTACCTCAACTGTATGGGAAAATCTAGAAGTAGTAGAGGAATAGGCAAAACTCAAAAGAGATATTGTAATGGCAACTAAACCTTTTGTTAGGAAAATAAAGAAAAGAAAAGTGAGACCGCTATGGTTTTTTGTTTTTGTTTTTTTTAGAGAAGCTGCTGAACAGTTAAGGAATAAAAGGTTAGCATTCATAAACTACAAGACAACATAGAAAAAGGAAGACAGGAACAATCTCTAGAAAAGCTGAGAGAAGCTGGGAAGGTTGTCAGAGCAAAGATGCAGATGGCAGAAAAAAATAGCTAGTATGGTAAAACGGGAGGGGGGGATAAGAATTTGTAGATATGTCGGTGATAGGAGAAAGTGCAAAAGTGGTATTATGAGACAGAAGTAAAGGGGAGAAATATGTAGAGGCTGATGAGGCAAAAGAAGAATTGCTTAACAAATATTCCTGTTTGGTGTTCACTGAGGAAGGGCCAGGAGGAGCACCACAGAAAATGGACACAAATACAATTGGAAGCAAAGTAACCCTTAAATGATTTTTAGAAAAATGCATTTTGTGAAAAGCTAGCTAAACTAAAAGTAGATAAAGTGATGGGGCTGGATGAAATACATCCAAGGGTATTAAGGGAATTTAGAGAAGTCCTGGAATTGCCGCTGGTTGAGCTTTTCAGTGCTTCTTTAGAGTCAGAATAGTTCTGGAGGATTGAAGACAAGCAGATATGGTTTATCTTCACAAAAATAAGAGGAAGCTGGGAACTACAGGTCGGTTAGACTGATCTTGGTGGTGAGTAAATTAATGGAATTGCTGCTAAAACAGAGGATAGTGCAGTTTCTAGGATTCAGTGGATTACAAGATCTGAAGCAGCACAGCTTTACCACAGGTGGGTCTGTCAGATGAATCTGATCAATTTCTTTGACTGGATGAACAGAGTTTTTTATTTATTTTTTTAGGCGTTTTATATACCTACCCCAAAGGAAGATTACAATGGTTTACAAAATTAGTGTTAATATTCATGGTCAGCATTCACATACTGTGTCATGTTTTGGGTCAACATCAATGCAAATACATATTCTGGTTCATATTCATATATGTTCTAGGTAATACAACATCTAATAAATAATCTAGTTCATATTCATAGATTTTCTAGATCAACCCAACTGCAAATACAAGTTCTAATTCTACTAACAATTTACTTTATATCGTTCATTGCTTATTGTTCGCTTCACTAACATAACTTCAACGTCCGTACTAGAGATAATCAGTATATTGGTGCTTTTACATTAAATCGTGTACATTTCCAAAACACCATATTTTCAGTTCATGTTTGAAGGGGCAGATTTTATAAATCTGCGCACCAGGCGCGAACGAGTACGCGGGATTTCAATAGATACGCGCGTAGCCATTAAAATCCGGGGTCGGCGCGGCAAGGCTGCCCAAAATCGGCAGCCTGCGCACAACCGAGCCGCGCAGGCCTGCCTCCTTTCCCTCCCTTCCCCTACCTAACCCACCCCCTCAGCCCTATCTAAACCTCCCCCCACCTCTATCACAAAAGTTACGCCTGCTCGAAGCAGGCGTAACTTTGCGCGCGCCGGGCCAGCTGCCACGCTCCATGTTCCGGTCCGGGGGCTGGTCCAGGGGCTGCTGTCACGCCCCCAGGCCAGAACCACGCCCCCGAAATGCGGCGTCACTCCCGACACGCCCCACCATGCAAGCCCCGGGTCTTACGCGCGTCTTGGGGCTTGCGCGCGCTGCCGAGCCTATGCAAAATAGGCTCGGCGCGAGCAGGGGGGGTTTGGGGTAGGTTTTCGGGGGGTACGCGCGTACCCCTTTGAAAATCTACCCCGAAACTTTCTCTTTCTATATCATCTGACGTAATGACTCTGGAAGAGAGTTGCACAACTTGGGGCCTGCTGTGGAGAAAATTTGGTCACTTATTTGCTTTAGGTGTGTGTTCCGAGTAGAAGGCACCATTAGATGTCCTTTGTTTTGTGATGATAAGGTTCTCTGTGGTGTGTAATGTTGAAATGTCACTCCTAATAAGCATAGATTAATATTGGTGATGATATTGAAAATTAGAATTAATACTTTATAATGAATTCTGGATTGACAGGAAGCCAGTGTAGTGTTATCAGCGAGGGGCTGATGTGGTCAAATTTCCTTGTCCCTAGTAAGAGTCTAGCAGAGGCATTTTGAAGTAATTGTAGTGGTTTTAGTAGTCCTGAGGGTAGGCCTAGTAATAGGGAGTTGCAGTAGTCTAAGTTTGAAAATACTAGTGTTTGTAAGACAGTGCAGAAGTCCTGTATTTTTAGTAATGCTTTCAGGCAATATAATATTCTCAGCTTGGAGTATCCTGTTTTGATTAATTTGCTTATATGCTTTTTCATAGTGAAGTTTTCATTGATCTGTATTTCTAGGTCTCGGACTTGATCCAAGGGAGTGATATTTATAATTCCCAGGTCTAGTGTTAGCGGTTTGATTATCGTGGTATCTCTCCTTAACCACACTATTTCAATTTTTGGGGGGGGTTTTAGAGTTGACTTCAGTTGAGAGAGTTTTTTGTTGTATAACCTGCATGTATGTTGACAGAGACAATGTAGTTGTTTTCAAATGTTTTATCAAAAGGAATGTAGAATTGTATGTCATCTGCATGTAGAGAAGAATTGATCCTAGATTTGCTAGTAGTGCGCCTATAGGTAGTAAATAAATGTTGAATAGTGTGGCTGAGAGTGCTGAACCTTGAGGGACACCTGTATCGATTGGGAAGGTGTCAGAAATTTGATTGCCCAGTTTCACTTGGCACATCCTAACATTTAGGAAGGAAGAGAACCATTTGTTAACAATTCCATCTATTCCAATTTCTCTCAGCTGGTGGCATAGCAGGGTATGGTCAACTGTGTTGAATGCTGCTGTTAGATCAATTAGTACCAGGATATATGATTCATTGTTGCCCAAATCCCTGTAGTACAGGGTCAGCTAGGGAGATGAGTAAGGTTTCTGTTGAGCAATTTTTTTTTTCTGAATCCAAATTGGTTTGGGTATAGTATATTATTGTCTTCTACATGGTTCTCTAATTAAGATAACGCTGCTTTTTCTAGGACTTTAGCAATGATATGGGTCAGTAATTGTCCCAATCATCGATTCTGCCAGTTTTATTTTAGGGTTGGTTTAATCACAGCTTGTTTTGCTCAAACCTTCTGCTAGCAAGTGGTTTATTATGGTGTGAATATTGGAGTTATTACGCTGTTTACTGTTTTCAGGGCACTTGTAGGGATAGGACCCAGTGGGTGGGTAGCAGGCTTCATTTTTGTGATGATTTGGTTTATTTCAAATTTAGATACTGGTTCGAATTGAGTTCCATTTCCCTTGACCAATTTTTCTCAGGTTCTTTTTTGGTAAGCAGGGTGGAGAATGTGTTTTCGTGTGTTGTATTGATTTTGTTTAAACAACAAGGTAGCATATTCATCGCATGAGTTCTTTGAAAAGATGTAGTTATTTGGGATGGAGGAGGGAAGGGTCCTGATTAGGTTTTTTACTGTTTCGAAGAGTAATTTGGAATTAAATACATGAGTTTGCTTTGCGTAGTAGTTGGTTTTTTTTTTTTTGCTTTATTGATTTGTTCATGGTATTTTGTTAATAGGGATTTGTATTTTCTAGTGATTCCATAGATAACATTTCAGCCATTGCTTTTCAGATTTCTCAAGCTCTCTTCGCTATACCAAGGTTTTCTTGGTTGTGTTGCCTTAATTTTGGAACTTTTTTTATGGATTGGGCATAGGGTATCCACTATTTCATTGATTATTTTATCTCAGGAGTCAAATACTGAGGGGGCATATATCAAGATTGAACTCAGTTATTTTATTTGTAATTGTTTCTTCAAGCATTTTCCAATTCTATCTTTCTTCTGAATGTGAAAGATTGATTAATATGTGAGTTTTGTTGTTGGTGAGGAGAGTTACTTCAGCTTTTATTAGCTGGTGATTCAGACCAGAGTAATATGTGTGAGTATAATTGATCAGCACATCATAGCAAGAAAGATGCAGTTCAAAGCGTGTCCTTGTACGTCCATATAATTAATTCTTTAGTGAAAAAATGCAGCTCCACTGTGTTAACAACGGTCAAAATTAAATAGCGAGTCCCCTGACATGGATCCATGTTTCACCCATAGGCTGCCTTTGGCAGGGGACCGAAGAGCAAAGCCTTTACAATCTAAAATAAACACAAACATTTATCAAAATCAAGGACAAGACTGGGGGAACAATTCGTTGTTATAGAGGCGTATACAGGGAGAGCAAGCAGAACAAACAAACACTGGTGTTTAAAGCCTCTGTCAAGGCTCGAAAACCCAGGGAGCCAATCAAAAGCCAGTGCTTCAGTGGAAGAGACCAATCGAGTAACATGCTGTCCAAACATTGATCATATATCAAAGCAGAGGAAAAGCAGATTTAAGAAAAGAAACTTCATTCGATTTCATTATTAAGGCCCTGAGGGGATAAACTATTTAAACGGTATATCCACCTCTATTCTTTACGAATAAGTATTTCAGAAACCTTCCCCCCTCTAAGCGGAGGAAGGCACTACGTCAATCACAAAGAATCTAAGATCTTCCGGGGGAGTGATATAGCAAATTCCAGTCTGAAACTAAAGGAGCGGTTGTCCCGATGATTGATTATTAATACTCGATCAGTGTTCAGTGATCCGAGTTTTCACTGGGTGTGTGGTTTTCCCTACATAAAGTTTTCTGACAAGGGCTCTGTATCACATATACTACTCCCGCCGTCTGACATGTGGTGGAGAAGTTTAGGCGATATTGTTTGTGTGAAACCAGATGTTTGAATATTATTTAAGAAAAAGACAGGCACAGACCGAACAACGTCCCGCAGGGGTGATGACCAGCCATTGTGCTGAGGACGGAAATGAAAACTTCAATTCCAAGTGAACCATGGAATCCCTCAGATTCTTTGCCGCGATGAAAAGTAAAGCTAAAGGGCAATCGCAAATCTTGTGTAGAGATTTAAAACATGCCAATGTCGGTTGTATAATAAATTACGATCCCAAGCTCGAGTAAAAAAGGTAAAATGCAATATTTACACATTCCCCAGACAAACGGGATCGTGGTAAAAATAGAAGATCTCGATTCACACTATAAAGAGCTCGTTTAAAAGCTCTTTTAAAGACGCCTTGAGGGTACCCATGTTCTTTAAACTGAAGAAACATCTGCTTAGTTTTTCGTTTTTTTTGTATAATATTTTTATTGCATTTTTATATACAAATTAGACATGGCATGAAATACTAATAAGAAGAGAAAAGGAAAAATGTCGGCTTTAACAAGTTACAAATCACCAGTACTGTGATCGCATATTATCCAAACTGTAACGAGGCAAGTAACTTATCAGTATACAGTTGGTCATAACCGAACCACTCAGGGATACAAAACCATATGTCATTCCCCAAGAATTCAAACATCCAACCGTCCCCTCTGGTTTCTTCAGGTAAACATACTTCCCTACACGGGTATGAAGATGTAACAAAATAATAGAATATCTGCTTAGCTTTAACTATAAAGTCTGATCTTGAAGAGCAAAGCCGTCTGAGCTGTTACGAACTGGCCCACCAGAATATTGCATCCTTAACCTATATCGCCTAACCTTCTCCACCACATGTCAGACGGCGGGAGTAGAGTAGTATATGTGAGAGCTCCACTTGTGGCAAAGATGCATGCCCCAGTGAGTGAATGTGTGTAGAGAGGGGATAGTGTGTCTGTGTGTGAGGAGGGGGGAGGGGGTGTAAGATAGGAAAAGGGAGGATGAAAGAGAGGAGGGGAAGGGGAGGTGAGAGAGAGAATGTGTGTGTGAGGGGGAGGGATGCTTGAGTGTAGGTGCCAGAGAGAGGGAGCCTACATGAGGGATTGTGAAGGAGTGTATATGTGTGTGAGATTGGGAGCTCGTGTGTATGTTGAGGGTTGCTAGCCTGTTTGAAGGGATTGTGTATGTGTGAGAGAGAACTTGTCTGAAGGGGTGTGTGAGAGAGAGACATAGCCTGTGTGAGGGTGTATACGTGAGACAGAAGGGAGCTTGTGGTGGGTGTATATGCAAGAGAGAGGGACCCTGTATGAGGGGATGTGTGTGCACGCAAGAGAGTGAGGGAGCCTGCATGAGGGGGTGTGTAGTGCACTAGAGAGAGGGAGCATGTGTGTGAGAGGAAGGAACAAAGGGAGCCTGAGTGAGGGGCAGTACTGAGAACGGGGTCAAACTCTGGGAGTGGCGATAGAGTGGAAGAGGTTGAGCCTAGAGATGGAGGTGAGAGATACTTGCAGGTGGAGGAGTTGGGGCCTGAGAGGGCAAAGTGGGCAGGGGAGTAGGGAGAGTGAGTGGAATGGACACTCTACAGTGAATTTCTAGGGAAATTCTGCTCAAATATTTAAAATTCTGAATCTTTAAGTAATACATTTTAAATTAATACAGAAAGTTAATTACTTAAAAGATTGTCATGTAAATTGTTATTTTGACCGATATAAAGTTTGCGGAATTTAAGTTTTTGTGTGCAGAATTCCCCCAAGAGTAAGGTTAGAAACTGGTTGAATGGGAGTACACTCAGAGGAGAGAGGTGTTAGTAGTTTGCCATAGACATTAGTTTCTTGGATCAGTTCTTTTCAACATTTTCATAACCAATATTGTGGAAGGACTATCGGAGAAAGGGTTTGCTTTTTCCAGATGCATAGAACAGCCTCAGTGGAGGTGGTGTAGACCAGAACAATATCTGAATTCAAGAAAAGATGGGGTAAGAACAGGGATTCTCTGAGGTAGCAGCAAGATCTGTAGGGATGAGTAGTTGTGGATGGGCAAACAAGGTAGGCAATATGGTCCTTTTCTGGTATCAAGTTCCTGTATTTCTAATACATTTCTTGACTAGTTTTCGAGAGCTAATAATTCCTTCCTTAGGTCAGAATAGAATAGGTAAAAAATTACACAAAAAAATAAGTGAATAAAAAAAAACATTCCAATGATAGTGTAAAGGGGAAGTGTAGAGGTGAGAGGGGACAGGGTTTGATGTGTGAACAGAAGGTGACAGGCAATATCATTTGTGAGTCATAATGAGTTAAGGAACCTAGGTCTTTGAGTTCTTGTCATTTCTGAAGTGTCTGATCATTTTAACTTCAAATGTTTTATGCTCCTGGATTGTTTTAAAACGTTTCTTTTAATTATTTGGATCATAAGGTCATTGATGCAGTGGTCTAGTTCTGAAAAATGCACCCCCATGGGAAAGACATTCAACATAAGGGGATTCTATACATGCTCCTCCTCTGATGTAATATATATTACTCAGTGCAGAAAATGTGAAGAAGCATGCTACGTTGGTGAGACAAGCCAGATATTAAAGCCAAGAGTCAATTTACACAGACACAAGATCAACAGAGAAGTACAAAGTCACACCTCAATGAGGCAGCACTTTCTGGAATTGGACCTTATGAGCAGGATAATTAAAGGAAAATTTTAAACAAGCCCAAGAACATAAGACATTTGACTTTAAAATGATCAACACTTTGGACCTGACAAGGACTCTGAGGTCTAGGTTTCTTACCTCGTTATGAGCCATCAAATTTACTGTCACCTTCTGGTCAAATTCCCCCCTTCTCAGCCCCACTCTTCTCCTTCACCCGATCACTGAATACCTTTCTGACTCACTTATATTTTCTGGTAATCTCATCTTTTGTTCATTCTATTCTGAGCTGAGGAAGGGAATATTAGCTTTTGAAAGGTATTAAGTTAGTCCAATAAAAAGTTTATCACCTTTATATATTTTTTGTTTTTGTTAACTTTTATTGTCATCTAATAACCTGGGGATCCAGAAGCTGTTCCGAAATTCAGATTTGTTAGTGTAGTGTTCTGCAACTCTGCTGTTGGACAAGAGACATTATGTATGTTGGACCACGTAAACTAAGGACTTTTCCATAGCCTTCTAAGCAATTAACTTAAGTACTGTTGTGAAGGAAATTGAGTGTAAAGCAAATTCAATATATTTTGCATTTATTTTTAACTGAATATCAGGATTGCTAAACTGGAAAGATACATTTTTTGAGAAAGATTCTAATATTCTTTCAATGGCATTTCAGTAATGGCTTACCGTATATTGTTCTTGTTCATTGCTTGTTTATATGACTTGATGTATATCTTGAGGGCTCATTTACAACTTGTTTGTGGTAGCACTAAGACAATAGTGCTGGTGGAAAAACTGAAATTGACATTATAAATTAGCACTAACACAACTTTTTAAATTAAATATTAACAGCAACCTGGAGCATTGCTAGGTAGGGGCCCATGAGGTTTGTCAGACCAGCAAACCCCAAAATACTTGGGGCATTATAAAATAGCCAGCTGGCCTGCAAGCCCCTACACATGTAAGATGTGTCTAACGTCCACTCCCAACCCTGAATCTTTAACCTTTCCCTTTCTCTCTCCAAGACAGCTTCCTCTGCTTTCCCAGTCCTCTGCTATCAGCCAGTCCTCTCCAAAGGCCACTCCTCTGCCTCCCTGTACCCTCCCCGAAGAAATTGTATTTTTTTACCACTGGCTGAAAGGAGGAATAGCCACCTATACCCTGCTTTCTTCCTCTGCCTCCTTCCACTATCCTCCCAAGAATTGCCTCTTACCATGGGAAAGAAGGCTGGCTAACAATCTTCCTCTCCCAAAGAGTTCCTGTTGCTTCTGCAGGAGAGAAGAGCTTAGCTTACTTCCTTCCCTTCCCTGGGAGAACCACATAACAGCAGGAAAGAAAGAGCTGGAGTAGTGATTCTCCTTCTCCCTTCCCTGAAAAGCTGCCATCACTGGCAGAGGGGAGACAGAACAGGAGAGGTAGTTGGGAGTATGGGTTAGAGAACATTTTTAAAGGGAGGAAGAAGGTATGAGTGCAGAAAAATAGGGAAGAGACTGGAAGAATGACTAGGGCAGAGGAGAGTGCTGGAGGAAGAAGAAAAGGAGGACAATACCCAAGAGAAAGGGGGGAAGTAGACAGAAAGATCGCAGGAATGAGGGGAAGAAAGTGTGAGGGACAGTGAGCAAGAAATCAGGAGGCAGACGGCGCAGAAATGAAGCACAGGAGGAAGGTAAGTGAACAGAGTGTAGGGCTTAAAGTACAGTAATAAGGATCAGCACCAAAGAAAGGTGGAGGGGAGGCAAGGAAACAGTTGGAAAGGGGCAAGGAAAAAGTGTATAGGAGAAAGATGGGGACAGAAAAGAACACAGGAGAAGGCAAAGGAGGTGAAAGCAGGAGAAGTCAGGGAAAGAGAAGGGAGAAAAAAGTAATGAAAAATACATTGCTAAAGCAAAGGGACCTGACTGTGTCTTCCACATAGAGAGAATTTACAAGCATGAAACTGTTGAATGTAACTGATTGATTTGGCTTTAATTGGCACACAATTATTTCCCTTCTCTGTAGAACATATCTTCCACCCCGATAATTTGCACTGGGTCCTTATATTTTGTGGTAACAAAATATTCCTATTTTGAGAATAGATTATAATACATTTTCCCCTGGTCTTCCTACCATCTACCAGCTCACCGCTACCACTCTAAATAATAAAATTGTTATATATTTTGTACAATTTTTAGGCGGGAGAAGAAGAAATGCAGGAGGAGAGTTTGTGTGTGGGAGTGGAGTTGGGAAGGAGGCAGTGCCAAGGAGCCTCTGATGCGAATCTTTTATGTACTTAATGCCTCTAATAGGAAAACAAAATGCCTGCCTTCTAGGCAGATCAGGCCTGTAGTCTGTATGTTGTTGACAAAAATTAAAAGACCCTGCCCTCCACTTTAGCACTAAAAATTTTACTGCTAGTGAAAAGGGCTGTAGAGTGGAGGCCAATGCAAAACAGTGCTGTATATAATTATCTACCATCCCCACCCTGAATATGTCAGGCACTAAATTTAGCACATAGGCATACACCATAGTCACATTTGTGGCTGAGTTTCTAAATAAGCCCTTGTAAATAAGCAGCAGAATGGCTGACACTTGTTCATAGTATCAGTGTTCATAGAGCTCTGCAGTGTTGGCCAATCCTGTAACTGCCAGGCTGTTAGACCACAGAGCAAGATGCATTACTTTTGCAAAATGTATTTACAACTGCTGTAAAAATGTTAAATTGTGATCTTTTGTGAGTTTTCTGAATGGAAAAAAGTCTCTGCAAGAATCTCCTGTTCACTTTTATTTTTCGTGATGCAGCTGCACAGCTAAATGGATTGACACACGAAGACTGGCTTCTTCAGCTGTGCCAGTCCGTGTTAAGCTATTGTCTCAGTTGGTTCAATTTGGATATCTATGCTCCTGTATCACTATTGAAACAACTAGCGACCATCACATTTTGCTAGCTTTGAAATATGACGACAAAATAAAGCTAGAAGCATTAGTTCAGTTCTTTATGAGGTTTAAATCAAATGCGCACATATTTCATACTCTCTGGGCAAAAGTGACCTCTCAGATCTTGGGAGACAGGAATGCTGTGCAGTGTTTATACACTTTGTCATTCCAGTACAGGTCTAGTATTGATAGATTTAGCCAAAGAATTTTGCCACTTGATTCTATAAGTGGTGTCACAATTTGTAAAATCCAGTTTTCTCCAGGACCAATTCAACAACTACAACTCTGCATTGCAGATTTTGTCACAAAGGTACTTCTTACTTGGTACTCCAGTTCAAAGGAACAATGCAGACTTCATAAGTGAAAAACAGTGAACTCAAGCTGATAAAATCTAAATGTAAAATATTCTTATTCCAACCACTTAAAGGGAGAATAATAATAAAATAAGCATAAATCCTGTATGTGGTTACAGATCACTTTGGTTTTGTCACTTTTTGAAATCTGCACATTGCATATGTAAATGATAAATGGGTGGGGTTATGTATTGTCAAGCATTTGACAAAGTCAGAAATATGGTAAGAATGGGAAGGGATGCTTGCATAGTGGATGGGAGGTATAAGAAAGTCATTGGCAATCTCATTTGTGTAATTTCTGCATCTAGAATTCTGAGCATTACCCTCCTCTTGTATGCCTCTCATTTTCCAATATCAGGTATGACAACACCCCAAAACTAAATAGCCCACAGTATCCTCCAACTGAGGTTTGACATCATTTCAGTTTTTGTCCCATAAAATCTTGGAACATATCTGAGTAATCTTGCCTCATGTACTACAGCATTCAAAAAATTAAACTGATTTCATGTTCAGTTCTCCATAGACCACAGTATAATTAGTTACACAAGTGAGTAATATCCTCTGACAGCTCCAATGCAGGAAAAAAGCTATTTTAGAGCTTAGAAAAACAAAGAAGCATCATGAAAGCCGTTCTAAGCATGCATGGATATTCCCATGCAGCAGCCACCATGCGAGCCTCCATCCCCCGGTCTTATACTGTATATAAGCTAAACCAACTGCAACAGGGGAGAGAAAATGGATATGTGGCTGATTATTCTTTTGTTTATGGAGAACACTTGTTACAAGTAAGCAACATTGTTTTCTCCATTGACGACCAGAATAATAAGTCACACGTGGAACCCTTAGCTAAAGGTTGATGACCAATAAAAAAAGGAAAAAGCCACCCACAGGCATAGCACACCACCTTTTTTTTTCTTCTTTTTTGGGGTAGGAAGGCAACCTGAAATAATAATAAAAATTGCATCCTAGCGGGAATGGAGTTGGATTCTGTCAAAGAGACCCAGGAGGTCAGATTGGCCAAACCTATTGTAACATCAGGAACCAATATCAAGATAATAATGGGATGTGAATGAGTGGACAGACGTCCATGTCATAGCTTTGCAAATCGTCTCAATAAAAGTCAATTTCATGGGCAACCGATGCAGCTATGACAGGCCTATCTAGTGTTAGATCTGCTTGGGCATAACAGAAGGAGCTGCAATCTATGTTATTAGAGAGGGTTTGTTTTACTACAGCAACCCTGGGCCCATTTGGGTCAAAAGAAACAAAAGGATGGATGGGCTTTTTAAGGACTTGACTCTGTTCAAGATGGAAGGCAAGGGCTGTTTTGCAATCCAAACTGTGTAAGACTTGTCCACCCTTCTGAACATGTGGCCTGGAAAAAAATGCTGGTTGAAAAATTGCCTAATTCATGTGGACATTGAGTACCATCTTAGGCTCATACTTAGGATGGATGTGCAATAAAATACCACTCTGTTATGTTACAATTTTGTATAAGGGCCTGGGCTCACTGATTTTTGCATTCTGAAGTGACTATCACCAAAATATGACTTTGAAGCCAACAAGAGTTCAAAGGGGCTTTCATCGGTTGGGTAAGTACCACACTGAGGTATCACAAGCAGCTTAATGAGAAGCTTCAATCAAGACAAGCCCCACGTAAATCTGACAACTAGTAGCTGTACAAAGATTGGGGATATGTTCTACATGATAAGTGCCAAGAGCATTAAGATAAATGCTGGCTAAACTGGTCTTCAGACTAGACTATGAAAGATGTAGAAGGCTGTCAAGCAGATTTGATATGGGATGCATGAAAGGAGCCAGGGCCTTGTTCTTAGACCAGATGGTAAACCTTCTTCACTTCAACCCATAAAATTTCCTAGTGAATTCTTTCCCAGAGGCTAGAAAGACCTGAAACTGGAGAAAATAGTGGAGTGCATTACTTCATATTCAACATCCAAGCAGTAAGAGCCAGAGAATGGATGTTGTACTGTATGATTAGGAGTGCAGAAGCTTCCAATCAGATTAGTCTCCTGACAGACCACTCCTGAAGGAGAGGAAACTAGATTTATCTTGTCCAAAAAGGAGTTATGAGAATCATAATTCATTAGTCCCATCTGAGTTTTACCAAGGTTTTTTGCAACAGACATATCTGAGAATATGCATACAGAAGACCTCTCCTCCAACAACGTGATAATGCTTCTGATGCTAGTCTGCCTTTTCATCCTCTCCTGATCAGATTGGTTGCAAACATTTATCTCAGAAGTTCCCCATTCAAAAAAAAATTGTTTGCCACCATCTGATCCAGAGACCACTTGTGGAAATCTAAAATTCAGCTAAGAGTATCTACCAGGACATAGTCTTTCCCTGCCAGATATATGGCTTTTAGCATCATTCCTGAAAGATGGCCCAGTTCCACACACTAGCAGTTTCCTGACACAGAAGAAATAATCAATTTCCAACCTGTCTATCTTCATTAGGACAATTTTGTTGGCCTCTTCACTGAGTCCTTCCATTGTACAGTTCTGCCAAAGTTTTCAGAAATTGATGCAGTATTGCATTTCCTGAACACAGTAGGGGCACTGGTTATAGAGTCCTTGAACATGAGCAACCCATCCAAAGGCTGAGGCATCTGTTATCAAGACAATTTCATCTTAAGGAGTTTTAAAAGACAAACCTCAAGTCACTTTGGTATGGTCTAGCTACCAAGACAGAGTATCTGAGCTGACTGACAACACAGCTTTGCTTGTTTAGTTTCACTGGTACTTCAGACCATAGAGTTTGCCTTGTATGGAGATGTGCCAAAGGTGCAATGTGAACTATTGCCATATGGCCCAGCATTTTCAACATGTCAGAGATTTATTTTGTTGACATAATTTGTCACCGTGGTCGTTAGTTCGACTTCCCTGTTAGCTGGGAAGGCTTTTGACTGAATCATGTTTAGAAGAATCCCTGTGAATTCCAATTGACTTGGGATAATTTATGAAGAACCCTAGCAACTTCAGTGCCCAAATGGTTCTGTGCATAAATTCACTTTTCCCTGTCCAAGAGGTATTTATGATCAGCTAATAATCCAGGTATGGAAACACAAAGATCCCCAGTTTGCACATACATACTGACACACCACTAGTCATTTCATGAAGACGTAAGGGACTGCTGATAGGCCAAACAGCAGTACATGATACAAGTACTCTGAGATGCTTCCTGTGACCTGGGTGTATATTTATGTGGATGTAAGAATCCTTGAAGTCCAGAGACTATAACCAGTCTCCTTTATTCAACATGGGAATCATGGTGCCCAGGGAAATCATCTTGAACTTTTCCCTGATTAGAAACTTGTTCTAGAACGGGACATTATTCCCCAGTTTTTTTGGGCAGCAGAAAGTATCTGAAGTGGAATCCCCTTCCTCTTTTCTGTGGTGGAACAGGCTCAGTAGTATTGGCTTACAAGAAGAAGTGCTATTCTGAGGTCAATTTGGTGGGATTTTCCTAAATCTTAATCTGTAGCTTTACTAACCAGAGAACCTACCTGTCTGGTTTTAGGGACCAAAGATTTTCATAAACCTTATCCTTCCTCCAATAGGCAAATTCTCTGACACAGAAACCAGAACACTGGCTATGGACTCTGGAGCCAGTCAAAACTGGGTCTTGGGGTTTTTCTAGGCTGCCACCTGGGGCTTTGAAGTCCTGCAATCGCACTGGTGAGGCCTTGATGGGGACGAGCATAAAGAGGAGAATGTCTTTTCGGAGCAAGAACATTTTTTCTCATTGGAGCACTTGTATACCTCCTAGGAGTAGAGGGAAGACTGAAAGTACAGTGGTTGAGGGTCTGAAGTGTGGAAAAGTGGTCTTTTTGACAGATTCACTGCTCCCATGACTTTTTCTCCCAAAAAGTTCTAATGCCTGTCTATAAGCCTTTCATCATATGTGGGAACCTTTGATTTCCAGTCACCCTGTGATTGTCTTGGATAAGGGGGAGAGAGAGCAGTATGTGCACAAACTTTCTCTCGTCTCATATACTCTAACCCACTCGCTCACATACATGCTCTCTCACACATGTGCTCACTTACACTCATTCATCTTATTCTCCCATACACACATGTCCACTCGCTTCTCTCCCTCCCGCACACACAATCACATTCAAATACACTCCCTCACTCACACATGCCCATTCTCATATTAACTTCTCTCCTCCCACACACACACACACACTCTCTCTCTCTCTCACACACATGCACATGCTCACTCATTCTTTATCCTTGCCCCAAACACACCAGTGGCAGCAGCTCCCCCCCCCCCCCTTCTTCTTCCAGCTGCGTGGACCAATGCTGTTCCTTCTCTTTCTTGCAGCCATTGGGACTCCTTCTCCTGGCCGCATAGGTCAATGTGACTTCTATTTCCTGTGCAGGCCCAGGTTATTTCCTCTTCTAGAGCCCATACAAGTTGCTTCAGCAGCAGTATGGCACCTGCAGTTCTCTAATACTTGCCTGGGGACCCAGAAATTCCTTTAGAATTCTGCATTCTCCAGATCAAATCCAGAAAATTGCTAAATATGCTTATCATGCAAAATCCTTGACGTTCACTGTATGGCTGAATAGCCATGGCTGAGGCTTTAGATGCCATTTTGAAAATTTCCTAGGTTGGGCAGACCAGATTCCTTTGTCTTATTGAGGGAACAAATTCTTCCTCTTCTTGAAACTCTGTGCCTTCTGCAGAATTGATGAGCAGCTATGAGGGACCTAAGCATAGCATTCTGGAATTCCTTCTTATTAAAAATGTCCAAGGTCTTGGTAAGGCCAGTGCTTCCATTAAGTAAACTAGACAGTTGGCTAGAGCGCCAAGATTTTGGCAGCAAAATCCTGTGAGTGTGAGAGCTAGGTGGCTGCTATATCAGAACCAATACCATCAAAGAAGTGAGCGCTATGCTGGAGCCACTACCGCCAGAATTAAGTTGGAGAAGGGGAGTGAATGACCAAAGATTCGCCTAGGGCACCAATTATGCTTGAACTGGCCCTGGGGTGCAACGAACTAATGCTTAGATATTTTTGGCCCTTTTTGGTGCAGATTCAACAAATAAAGATTGGTGTAATAACTCTGTCTTGCTGAATTCGGACGTCTCCTGGACACAAATCTTTACATCCATCTTCTTAAAAAGAAGAGTATAGTTAGTGGAGCTTCTTCCCTTATATGCATTTTTACTTCCTTAAATGGTTGGTGGACTGCCACTAGCTCATTTAGGGAATCCAGGTATTTGAGCAGACCAATCATAGGTGGCCTGGGTTTTTCTCCTTGCTGCAACTTAAATGATGGGGGACATATACAATGGATTTATTTATTGGGTCTGAATGGGTTTGTTTTTCTAACTCTTTGGTTCTGCAGGGGGTGGATGTGGTGCCTTGGTCTCATCATGCTACTATTTTATTTTTCTTTTAAAGAGAAGGTGAAAGGGTTGTGGGAGGGAAAGAGAGGAAGGTCATTGGGGTAAAGGGAGGTTAGATGAGGGGGAGTTCAGTTCTCTTCTTGAGAATTTGGCCCGCTATTTAGGGATGATGGGATTGAGATGTTAATTGAGCAGTGGAATTGGTCTGTTATCTCTGTTTTGAGTGATATTACTCCCTTGAGATGGATTCTAACTAGGAAACAACCACTCCCATGGTTTGGGGAGGAACTTTGAGAGATAAGAAGTTAAGTTTGGTGCCTTGAATGTCATTGGAAGAGTTCTCATTCCTCCTTCGCATTTGTGGATTGAAGGAGGGTAGGAAATAGATATAGAAAGTTAATGTTGGAGAAAAAAATGGAAGGTCTCATGATCTATAAATTCTGCTAATTGTGCTAACAAGTACTTTTAAAGTAGTTAGAATGCTGTTAGGTCAAAAGAAATCTGAAATTTTCTCAGACGTGCCCAATTGTGCTGATTTTTGCATTGTTTTTTCAGGAGAAGATCTCTGCCTTGAAGCTACAGCTTAAGATACTTTTTGATACAAAGTAATTTGGGTGTACCAGATGTGTTAATGGGTTTTGAAGCTGAATAGGATGCTAGTCAGTTTGAAGATTTTAAGAAGATTAATGGGGCAGGTCTGAAAAAAAGTGATGGATGGGATGAGATCATCTGGCAGCCCTTTAGACCCAGAGTATTAAATTGGTGGAAATAAATCTAAAACAGATTCTTGGGGTTGGTAGGGTTTTTGAATATTTGCCAACTCTGGCTGTTCAGCCAATATTGGATGATCATGTTATTGCCATTTCTTCTAATACTAAAAATTTAGGAGTTACTTTGGATTTAGTTTTTCTTTGGAAGCTTTCATGGGTCTAGTGTTGCAGCATGCATGTTTACAGTAACAATAGCATGACAATTACATCCTTTCTTGGATTATCGTATGTTGAAAGCTGTAGCTTTCATTTTATGGAAGGTTTAGATTATGGTAATGTATTACTGGTAGAGCTATCAACTTGACTCACACGGCAGTTTCGCTTGATACAAAATAGCACTACCAGGTTGGTTTGTGGTAAATCTAGGTTGCCTCCTTGCATTTGTTGCCAATAACTAAGAGAACTAAATGTAAACTACTGACAGTTATTTTTCATTGCATGAGAAGTAATAGCTAAAATATGTTTGATAAACTTGACTAGTATAAACCTGGACAGATCTTAGGCAGTCTCAGGGTTCTCAGTTTGTGGCAGCTCAAATTTAAAAATTTCATTCGAGTCATCATGCAAAACAGGCCTTTATAATTGCAGTGCCATAGTTTTGGAATGAACTTCTAGTCCCTCAAACAAATTAAGGCTCACCTTAAAATGATTAAAGTGATGTATAGCCGCAGTGGTGGGGTAGGTCAGGTTTTGTAGCTGGCTGGGAAAAGGTTCTATCTGTGTTGCATAGTAAAATGTGGTTTGGGTGTAAAATTCTGTGAAGGCCCTTTTGTCCTGGAGTTGAATATATGAGAGAAACAGGGGCAGTGGGACTGATGACACATTTTTTTTGTGGTTGTCAAATTTCAAGAGTGTTTTTATTATAAACTTTTATTGGTTTTATTTTTAACTAATTATGCAGTATATATATTTTATAAATAAATAAATGAAACAGCCATAGCCATCTTCTGGTCAAACATGAGGTGGGAGGAGTCCTCTGGAGCAGGCCTACTCATGTCCTATGGAGATCTGATAGGAAGCCTGGAGAATCCTCTTGTTCAGTCAAAATTCTCAAACCTTTCAGAAAGATTCCAGGATTTCTCAGAGTCTGAGGCAGCAATGTTCTGGCAGTCTTACCCCTATAAGGCTGCTGCTATAACTGCTGGGGTCTTGTACCAAAAGTCAAGGAACAGACTAAACTATTCACATTTGGCATGGAAAGCATTGGAGCAGAAGATATGGGAGACAACCTGAGCTTTAGCACCGACTTACCCAGTGATATCACATTGGTCTTGGGGCTTTACTGGTGTCACAGGTGGAGCAGAGACGCTTGGTGCTAATTTTTCAACTCTGTTGAGGTACTGAGCATTGACCTTGATGCTCTTGCTCAGCAGTTACTGAGGCAAAGGAAAGAGAGTCAAGACATACTGCTGAGTGACTAGAGAGGAGAAACTGATGGTTATAGTGTGGAACTCTGAAGACTGGTATCAACAAACAAGATAGATGCCAAATGTCCTTTTGTAAACTTTTATTGAAGTGGAGATGAAAAATGCCCGACTCAGGCCGAGTTTCGCCACTTTCCAAGTGGCTGCCTCAGGGGCTGATTTGTTCTAGGATCTGAATCTACAAATATCGTTTGCAGGTTTGAAAAGCATTAATCATGCTCAGCAGTGTAGTTTCCACTCATATTGTATATTCACGATATGAGTGGAGACTACACTGCTGAGCATCATTGAACGGATAGGTACTGATTGCTGTTCAAAACTGCAAACTGAACGATATTTATAGGTTCAGAACCTGGAACAAATTAGCCTCCCTTCTTGTTTTGTGGGTCCAACTCTGGAGACTGGTGCAACTTCATCACTGATGCAGAGGCTGAGCTCTCTTCCTGGCATTGCTGCATTGGATGGCAGCCATCTCTATATCCAAGCTCTCAGCTTTGAGCACCAGTGGGGAACAGCACTTTAACGCCAATGCTTCTGCATGACTCCGTGATCCCTTGAGGCTGATCTTGATGTGCAGAACTTTTTCTCCCTCAAAAAGTAGGAAGAAATTAGATAGTTCCTTGCTTCTGGACCTCTGCTCTGAAGCGTGTGATCTGCCCCTCGGCACCAATGAGCTACCAATGGAAGGCATAGCTCCCTGGTACTTCAGGGTCAATATGTTCAATGCTGATGGGGTGTCGGATATCTCAGCTGATCTGAAGATGGCAAGGAGTTTAAGTCTTTGGAACCAGATCGGCCTGGGTGACCTCTTGGAACAAATGTTACAACCAAGAACATTATGGTCTTCCCCAGGGGCGGCTCAAGGCAACCTGCTGCCTGAGGTAAGGAACAAGAGGCCGCCCCCCCAAAAAACCTGTTCCCTGCTCCTCAGAAGGGGGATGCAAAGGGTAAAGAAATCAGATGGGGGAAGGGAAAAAGGCAAGCCCCCTACCCCCAGACTGACATGGATTAGTAGCAGTGGCCACACTTTTCTTTCCCTGACCTCAGCACTCACTCCAGTCCTCTCCCACACCACTCCAGTGCTGGCCTTAGAAATACAGAAACATACATTCTTTAGATATAGAAATTCAGCATCTACAGAATAACGACATTTTTTCACTTTCTAGCAATCATGTATCTCTGGATCACACATCACCAGCAGAACTGAGCCAAAAAATCTCTAATAAAAATTTCAAATTTTGTCTAAATAATCAAAAGGTAGTGCACGTGCCTAGAGTATGCATACCTTGGCCAGACATTAACTGTATTTGGCAACTTGGCTAGAAGGCATTACAAGAAAACTCCTAAGGGCCCTATATGCAATAAAGCCCTGGCCAGTTACCACCACTCGGCAAAATTATTTTTAATGTTATTTGACAGCACGTCATCAACTAATTTAGAAAATGGATGCAAGATCATATTCAGATCATATTTAACACCTCACAAATTACACAAAATATACCCAGAAGTATGGAGATAAATACAGAATAGAGACCATAAAGCAAAGAATAGAAATGTGCAGACAAAAACTGAACTGGAAACCACAACAAGCTTAGATGATGTACACAGAACAACATTACCATTCTTCATGAAACATCAAACAATATAATCAAGTTTATATCATGAATCATAATAAAACCATACTAATAAAAAGAATAAATATTTCAAAACATCTGATGAATAGAACATCCAATAATTAAATGTAAAATATTTCCCAAAAACACCAATAAAATATTTTAAAAACAGCAGAAACATCAAATACCCATTTTTTTCTAATAAAGATTTAAAAAATCACTCCATACCTGGGATTTTTTCACTTTCTGAGATGTGGATTGAAGGAAGGGGAATGCATAAACTTTATCCTCTTGTTCACACTTACACATGTTCATGCTCTCACATACCCCCTCGTTTCATACACACCCATATTCACAGATTCCCTCTCTCACATATACACAGGATTTGTCTCACTCCTTCACACACATACTCACACTATTTGATACACAAGCTCACACGCATACATTTACACACATTCTTTCATACACATACACAAGCTCTCACTCTCTCACACACAGGATCTTGCTTCTTCGCACACACACACATGCATACAGGCTCTTGCTACATGCGCTCACACACTCATGTTCTCAGTCTCCCCATATCTTCAAGTCACATTGGGATAGGGGTCTGCCATGGCCCCCGGGGTGTGTCTTTGGGCTGCAGTGGGATAGGTGGTGTCCAGGGCAACTGCTTAATGCTCCTACCCAAAGATTAACACTGCTCACACACCAGTCTCTTCCTCTCTCTCTCTCTCTCTTTCATTGTCACCTCCTCCTTCCCAGACCAGTCCCTATTTTGCTCTCAGTTACTGTCATTCCTACCCCAGAACAGTCTTTCTCTTAGTCACTGTAAATCCCTCCCCCTAGACTAGTATCTCTCATCAATTGCTGTCACCTCTCCTCAGCTATTCTTTCCCTTTCTCACTCTTTCCAATTACTGTCACCTGTCCCCCAGACCAGTGTACCTCTTTCTCTCTTCAGTCACTGTCACCCTCCCAAACTAGTCTCTCTCTCTCTCTCCCCCCAGTCATTATCATCCTTTGCCCCTAGACCAATCTCTCTCTCTCTCTTCACTCTCTCTTACTTCTGTCATTGTTACACCCACAGATCTGTGTTTCTTTCTCACCAGTCATCACTCACCTCCCAGACCAGGCTCTCTCTCACCAGTTATTGCCATCCCTTCACCCCATACCAGTCTCTAGCTCTCAAGTCACTGTGATTCCCAGACCAGTCTCTCTCATTATCTTTCCAGTCACATCACTCCCTCCCCCAGAGCAGTCTCTTGCTCCATCACTGTCACTGTCTGCCCAGACCATTCTCTCTCTCACCATTGTCATCCATCTCCCCCAACCAGACTTTCTCCCCCAGTCATTGTCACGCCCCCCAGACCAGTCTTTCTCTCACAGTCACTACCACTCCCACCCAAGACCAGTCTACCTCTCTCTTGGCAGTCACTGTCACCTCTGCCCCCAAACTAGTCTCTCTCTCTCTCTCTTCAGTCACTGTGTCACCCCCCATCCCCAGACCAGTCTTTGTCTCTTCTCATACTTCTATCATTGTCACTCTCTCTCCAGAAGTGGGGAGGAGTCGAGTTGCACTTGACCAAATTCAGAGGCTCTAGCAGGAGTTTGTCACGAGCTCACCTCAGTGCTGCTACTAAACAGTTGGGCTTGTAGCAGTCTATTCAACACCTTGCTGTTTGCACCAGATCTCCTGCTCCATTTCCCTCTGGCTGCCTTCCTGCACTGTCCCAATCTCTGGTCCCTCTGTCGCCTTGCAAAGATAGTGCTGCCTGCCTCGACTCTTGTAGTTGCACCCCCACAGCCCCGCCTCCTTCCTTAACACTCCATCGGCAATCAGCTCAATTTCCTGAGGCCCCCGCTGAGCCACAGAGGGCTCAACTGAAGCTGAGCAATGAAATACCACCGGCACTGCAACTTTTTTTTTAAAAGAGTAGTGCTTGCCTTTTTATTTCTTTTTTACTTTTTTTTCTGTGATATCCCGTGGGGACAAGCACATGAACCAACAGGGCACAGCATAGGCATCAAGTAACGCAGCAATTTGAGCAAGCAAGGCGGAACCAGCAAAGGGGACCAGTCTGCGCTTTGCTTCGACCTGACTCCTTGCTCAGTGTAGCTCTACAGCATGTGTCAGAAGAAACTGGTGAGCCTGCATGCTATGGTGATGTGAGACGCTACACCTACTACGCACCCTCTTTGTTGTTTTTAATTGTGTGGTGTGTGCATTCTAACTGGTTTATGTGAGGCAATGAGACAGACGTTGCAGCAGTGTTCTGCGGGTGGGAGGGGTATTTTTTTTACCGTCTCAAAATTCTGCCACCTGAAGTGGCTGCTTCACCCTGCCTCATTATAGAACCATCCCTGGTCTTCCCCAAAGATCTTATGCCACAGGTGGACAACTCTAGTCATCATGAGCTACAAACAGACCTGGTTTTTGGGATATCCACAATGAATATGCATGAGATGGAGGCAGTGCATGTAGATCTATTACACAGAAGCAAAGAAACATGACAGCAGAAAAAGACCAATACGGCCTATCTGGTCTGTCCATACACAAATTGTTGAGCATTACAATCCCTACCTCTCCCTCAGAGATCCTCTGTGTTTATTCCATGCTTTCTTGAATTCAGATACTATCCTCGTCCTACTACCTCTACAGGGAGGCTGTTCCATGCATCCCCTACCCTCTCTGTAAAGAAGTATTTCCTTAGATTACTTCTTAATTTACCCCCTTGTACTGTCATTCCATGTCCTCTCATTCTAGATCCTCCTTTCCTTTGAAAGATGCCCCTGCATGGAAATCTTGGAGGTATTTAAATTTTTCTATCATATTTCCCCTATCCTATCTTTTCTCTAGGTTATATATGTTTACATCTTTAAGACTGCTCTTATATACGTAAGAATGAAGATCTCTGACAGTTTTAGAAGCCACCCTCTGGACCAACTCCAACTGGTTTATATCCTTTTAAAGATGCAGTCTCCAGAACTGCAAACAGTATTCCAAATGAAGTTTCACCAGGGTCTTCTACAGGGGTAATGTCACCTCCTTTTTTATACTTCCCATTCCTCTCCCTATAGACCCATGCAACTTGTGCGCACCGAGCCACGCAGCCTGCCTCCATTCCCCCTCCCCCCCCTTACCTTTGTTGAAGAAGTTACGCCTGCCAGCCGACGGCAGGCCCACAATCCCGGACACAGCGGCAAATGGCCGCTGTGCCTGGAGGCCCACGCCCCTTCCCTTTTTGCAAGCCCCGGGACATTTGCGTGTCCCGGGGCTTGCGCGCGCCGTCGAGCCTATACAAGATAGGCTCGGCACGTGCAGGGGCAGTTTTTCGGGGGTTACGCGCGTATCTTACGCGTGTAACCCTTTGAAAATCTGCCCCAATAAGAGCAAGTTAAATTTAAGCATTAAAAGAAGACCAAACATCGGTATATAACAGCCTAACAAAAAATAAATACATACTAAAAAGCTAGATTAAAAGAAGTTTAAAATTGCAGAAAAAAATCTAGAGAATATGTAGTGGAGGGTAAGTGGATTATTGGGCATCTTGATATGCTATTGGGAAGAGCCAGGTCTTTAGGTCTTCAAACATATCTTTTGCTCAGTGTTACCCATTCAAAACCCTCTAACTGAAAGGTGTATTATCATTTGATAGCAAAAGGTTCTATTGTTAATA
The DNA here is from genome assembly GCF_901001135.1 of Rhinatrema bivittatum. Taxonomy (NCBI): domain Eukaryota; kingdom Metazoa; phylum Chordata; class Amphibia; order Gymnophiona; family Rhinatrematidae; genus Rhinatrema; species Rhinatrema bivittatum. Next base: position 119,402,287 of record NC_042619.1, read on the forward strand.
CATATAAGAAGGGAGCCAAGGGGCAGTCCTGCCTGGTATCACCCAATAAATTAAAAAGGGATTAGATAACTAATTGCCAGAATACAGCAATCTCAACAACTGTAAAAAGGGCTCGCCAGAGCCATACTTCCCCATTAATCAATAGTTCCACTGGACTTTATCAAAGGCCTTTTTGCAACAAAGGTAACAATTAGGCCATGTTTATGTGAAGGGTGCTGTCTGTTCAGGCCACACACACTGGCATTCTACCCAGGGGCTAATCTCACTGGGGTCTACAATCGGAGTTACTTGAGGGGTTTATCACCTGCACGCATTCAGGACTACCTCAGGAGCATGTCCAAAGTAAATACACATACAAACATGCACTCTCTGATTAGTACATCATGGTTACAGGTCTTTATGATAGGTTTATTTGAGCAATAAGAGGACAGAATAGAGAATAAATAAAATCAGATAATATAGAAGAGTTAACTGCAAACAATAACAATTACTAAAGAGCACACCTAAAAATATATATATATATATATATAGATACAAAGCTTACATTCCTGATTACTGTTGAAAACAAAACCCAAGCGATCAGTCTGTCTTACAGCTTTCATGACTCTTCAGTTTAGAGCTCACTGTCTGTCCCTCCGCCAGTTATACCCTTTCTATCTGCATATCTGAAACTGTTATGAGAAATGCATGCAGTGTTCCCAAAACACAACTCATCTCTCCCTTAGGATTAACAATAAGGGAAATATGTTGAGACTGAATCTTTTTTTTTTTTCTTCAGAATAATTTTTTATTGAAAAAAAGGTAGCCATACAAATACTAGTCAATTATATTGTTTGCAAAGCTTACACATAATTTCATGAACCACTGTTAATAGAGGATTGCTGAAATAAGATGTCAGTTTCCTAGGACACACAAGGTGGGAAATTAAGGTTTTGTTTTTTTTGTAATACCTTCATACGTAATGATCGAGAACTCTTAACCAGTCTAGTCAACAACATTCTAGCTTTATTAGTGAATCTAAACGTAGGTTGAAATCCCCCACTAGAACCCTATCTCTAATGTAAGAGATGATTAACCTCTTTCACACAGACTCACACTTTTGCTCAACGGATGACAAAGCATGCATGTGCAGCTTCTTCACAATTTGAAGCTGCTAAACAGGAAGAAGAATCTCTTTATCTCTAATTTTATTTTTGTGTGCAACATAGGAAATAATCTCTCCATGTATAACAGCTTTCCAAGCAGCCCATTTAATAATCAGGGAAACCTCTGTAGAATTCATGTCTAAATATTGCTTTCCTTTATCCCTCAAGAAGACACCAAATTCTTTAATCTTTATCAAATAACTAAGGAAATACCAATTGATTTGATTTTGGGATCCAACTTCCCACCTGTAATATCACAGAAATAGGAGTGTGATCTAAGATAGTCATAATTCCAATATTAGCCCTTTGCACCCTAGAAAATTAAAAACGAAGAGACTAGGAAGTAATCCGAGCGTGAGTATAAATTGAGAAAAATGAAATGAAAAGTCCTCCATATCCAACAGCTATAGTTCTTTCACTAAGAATGGCAAGTCCATCCCCGTTTTAATAGCCCTCCCTTATCAATTGGGTCCATAACTAAATTGAAATCCCCACCTAAAATAACCACATGGTCTGGAAATTGACTGATCAAGGTCACCAACTGTGAAAAGAACACATGTGAGTATACATTGGGAGTATACAAATTTCCCAAAAGAAATTGTTTTTGGTCCAGTAGCAAATACAAACCGTCCTTGTGGATCAGTAATCGTTTTCTCAACAACAAAGGATACATTTTTGTGTTATAAAATGATTACACCTTCCTGTCTGGCAGAAATGGAAGAAAATATACATTGTCCTACCTAATCCTGCTTAAATGTTTTATGCTCCTCTGACAATAGATGGATTTCTTGCAAAAAAACAATATGTGCTTTTTCTCACTTAAATTAAGAATTTTCTTCTTCTTCACGGGCAGGTATACCCCATCTACATTGAGAAAACACAATTTAATATCACCCATCATCAAATACTTATGACACACCAGTGACTAGCACTGAATATAGTACCAGAAAAATATCCAACAGAAATGCCCCTCAGCCTACACATCCCATCCAAGAACAGGAGGAAACAAGGAACTCTTGACCATATTCTGATGAAAAGACCAGCAACTGGTATATTAGAACTATACTAAAATACCAGATATTATAATTCTTACCCCATTCACTCAAAAACAAATACACCATCAACTATATATAAAAGCACACTGTCTCTGCAAGAGACCATATCTTCAGTCTTCACAATCTGAAGACACACCCTGCAGGACTTCATAGTAGAAAAAAACAAGCCAAACAGGAAAAAGAACTATGCCTGAGATCACCTCTATCAGCTATCCAGCTGAAAAGTCCCCAATAGCAAATAATAACCTTAAAACAAATATCCTGTAAAAGTATATTCAGACTATTTCTTTATTGCTCCCAGGAAAACAATATCATTAACACAGAAGGTGATCACCACAAGCAGAACACTGAGAGAGAAAAAACCCATATATATATATATCTACCATGCAAAAAACATAACCTAACGAGAGGCCCTGGCAAAATCGCAGTATGCAAAAAAAAAAAAAAAGTACTCACCAAAAATTTGCATAGGGCATGTAACAATAGTAGAATGAGCCCCACAATTTAACATTTTGAATTTTTTTGTGAGAGGAAGAAAAGACTTCAGAAACCAAGCCAAGGCTAACAAGCTCACAGCATAGTTGGATGCATACAATCAACAACCTCCAAAATATTTTTGTGTGTCAAACTTCCCCTTCAACAAATCATAAAAAATAATCCAACTGTGCTTGCATATGAGATCAAATGAATGCAAAAATTACTTAGCTTTAAAAAGCAGAAGGTTGTTAAAGTAAATTAAGCTGGTTTGGGAACATCTGTGCATGCTCAGAAAAGCCTTCTAGCAGTGGTTCTTAATCTGGATTCCATGACCCTGAAGGGATCATAATTGGGCTTCAGGGGGTCCATGAACTGGGAATGAAAAGGTTTGTGTGCATTTTTATGAGAATGAGCTCTATGGCTTTTATCCGATTTTCAAAGAAGTCTGTGATCCAAAAATGTTTAAGCGAGATTAAGGTCAATAGAGAGAGGTCTCTTTCTTTTCCAGTGAAATGTACTGTGGTATTTGTGCTTCAAAAGAGTTCTGGAAAATTAAGATAGGCTAATGTCATAAAACACACTAAAATCAGATTTTAGCACGGGTTTTATTTAATGTGTGCACTAAAACTTGCAGTCCACATTGGATGCAAGAAGCTAATGACATGCAAATAGACCAGGAGTAAAAAAATAAAAAGGTACACTAAACTGAAAAAGCAAATGCTTTTTAAAAATTCCTATTCTATTTGCATGCCAATCCATGCAAAAAAAAAACATTTTCTACCTCCTGACTGGCCCAATGGCATCAAATCCCTCCAAGTGGCAGTAGCATGACTGGCCAGGCTGGAAAAATCCTTCCTCTCTCTTTCCCTCTCAAGTATGTAGAGACTCTCCCTCTGACCTTAAAGTCAAGCAGGGTCTGGGGTCAGTCCAACCTCTCCCTCTTGGCCTTACTTTAAGGATAACTCCCCACCTCTGGAGTCCCCCAACCTATCCAGAAACCCCAGCCGGAGAAGACTTTACCTCTGCTGCTGGGCTGTTCCTTTTTCTGACAGCTGATTGGGTCCTCCACTATCACATGCCAGTGAAAGGATTAATCCCCTTTCAGAATTCAGAAAGGACAACCTTCTGAAAGGGAATTGCTTCTCTCACCAACAGCTGACAGTGGAGGGACCAATTGGCAGACAGTGAAGGAGTAAATAAATTAATATTAAGTATCAGGATCACAAGCATCATGGAACATTAAGGTTTCACTGTTCCCAAAATCCAGTTTAAACTCCTGTGGTTAAGCAAGCTCATGACAATTTGCACAATCCCAGCACATCACTAGAATGCCATCTTCCAGACTTTTACGTAGCCCCGCACGGTGAAAGCCTCCTCCCCATCATCAGTTGCCACATGTACACTGAAATCGAAAGGTATGTAAGAACAAACCCTACAGGTCAATTTAGGAGGTTTGGGGCAACACTTTTTTTTAATTTAAAAAGTTGTTGCAGATGCCATGTAAAACTGTAACAAGCCAGATTGTGAAGTTATTGCACAGTATTTTCTGGACAAGGTTCATGAGTTACATGCTATGTTTGAAAATGCGGATGCAGATTTTGTTCACAAGAACAAAGAAAAAAAAAAGAGTATTAGAGTGTTGGTCTGAATTTACATCTATAAGAGTCCCCCGAAACTAGGAAATGAATACCCCAATTAAAGTCTACATACTGTCAGTTAAATTCTTGCCCTTTTTGGGTGACAAGAAGTATCTAGACAAGTATATGTGCATTTTCCTCCTCCCAGTTCAAGTGCCCCTGTTTTATTGTAACTTTCATTCACTTTTTCTCTCTTCGCCTATTGTTCATGTTGATGTTAATGTTATTGCACGGCTGTTTATTGTAAACCGATACGATATGATTGGTATTATTATTTATTTATTTAGCATTTTTATATACCGACTTTCCAATAACAGAATTACTGATCAACTCGGTTTACATTATAACAGAACAATCACATTTACAAGTAAATGTCTTACAATGAACAGGTCAATATAACTTGGATAGGTATATATGGGGTTAACCAGTAAAGATACATTGCCTAATGTAGGCGTAAGTAAAAGATACAGTGCCTAATGTAGGTTAAATAAACAGTGCTAATTATAAGACTAAGTTATGATCCTCGACTGCCAAAGTTTACGTGTGTTCTATAGATGATCTAAATAGCTCTCAGGTGGATTACCACCGAGAGGATCATTGGCAGGGATGTTCCGCGGGTTGCTATTATGGGAACGCTTGGTTGAATAACCAAGTCTTGAGTCTTTTTTTAAAAGTAGATGAGCATTGCACTGATCTGAGTTCTGGTGGGAGAGTGTTCCAGATTTTGGGGGCCGCTGTGGAGAAGGCTCTTTTGCTTAATGCTGACTTCATCGGTGGTATGTGCAGGTTGTTTTTATAGGCTTGTCTTACTGGTCTGGTGGATGCGTGGAATTGGAGAGGGATTTTGAGCTCGAGTGGTGCCAAGTTGTGTAGTGCCTTGTGGGTTATTGAGAGCACTTTAAAAAGTATTCTGAATTTAACGGGAAGCCAGTGTAGGCTTTTCAAAATGGGTGATATGTGGTCTCTTTTGTTGGACTTGGTTAAGATCCTTGCTGCTGCGTTTTGCAGCATCTGTAGAGGTTTTATGGCGTTAGCCGGGAGGCCTAGTAGAAGTGAGTTGCAATAATCTATTTTCGTGAGAATGAGTGCTTGTAGCACTAAACGGAAATCTTGGAAATAGAGGAGAGGTCTCAGCCTTTTCAAAACTTGTAATTTGAAGAATCCATCCTTTACGATATTATTTATGAGAGATCTGTAATTCATTTGATTATCAAGGATAACCCCTAGATTTCTGACTTGTGTGGACATTGTTAATTGAGTAGATAGGATGGTACTGGGATGTGTGTAGGTTCCATCTTGGGAGATAAGGAGGTATTCTGTTTTGCTTTGATTTAGAATCAGATTAAGGCTAGTGAGCAAGTTGTTGATGGCTTGTTTGCAAGAGTTCCAGAAGTCCAGAGTTTTTTGGAGAGATTCAGTAATAGGAATCATTATCTGCACATCGTCTGCATATAAGTAGTGTATGAGATTTAGTTTAATGAGGAGCTGGCAGAGTGGGAGAAGGTATATATTGAATAAGGTTGGAGAGAGTGACGATCCCTGTGGGACTCCCAAGGTGCAGGTGACTGGTTGAGATACTTCATTGTTGACCTTGACCTTATACTGTCTGTTCTGTAAGAATGATTTGAACCATTTGAGGGCCTCATCTCCGATGCCAATGTCTGACAGACGATCTATTAATGTGTTATGATTGACCGTGTCAAATGCTGCCGAGAGATCTAGTAGGATGAGAAGACAAGGGTGTCGGTTTTCCAGATTAAGTAATATGGAATCCGTTAGTGACATAAGGAGAGTTTCCGTGCTTTGTGATTGGCGGAAGCCGAACTGTGCTGGAGAAAGAAAGTTGTGGTCGTTTAGGTATTCAGTTAGTTGTTTGTTTACAACTCGTTCCATGATCTTTGCGATGAATGGTAGATTTGCAATTGGGCGATAATTAGATGGGTTTTCTGGAGAAAGATTAGATTTTTTTAGAAGAGGTTTTACAATTGCCATTTTTAGAGGGTCAGGTACTAGTCCCTAGGAGCAGTTGATGATTTGTGCAATGGGTTTGGAGATGGTTTTAGCGCAGGCGATGAGTAGATTGGTGGGTATGGAGTCCTGAGGGTGTGAAGAAGGTTTGAGCTTTTTTAGAATATTTTCGATCTCTAAAGATGAGGTCAGTTCGAATTCCCTAAGGCTAGCCTTTTGTGATGGGACAGCGGCTCTAGGTGTAACTGGTGAATTATTGATATTGTTCTTGGACTGAGTTAGGAGTTTTGGGATCTTATTTTTAAAGTAGGTTGCCAATTCTTCTGCTTTGCTTGCTGCTTTATCATCTGGTATGGATGTCAATGCGGGTTTAGTGAGTGATGATACCAAAGAAAAAAGCGCCCTGGGGTCGAAGATGAAGTGGTGAATTTTTTGCGAGTAAAAGTTTCTTTTTGCTTGGAGGATGGATATTCTGTAAAGGTGCATCGTGGACTTGAATGCTGTGATGTTGGTAGATGTGGGGTTTTTCCGCCAGTGTTGTTCTTTTTTTCTGAGATCTTGTTTTAAAGATTTTAGATTTGGTGTGTACCAAGGTTTTCTGTTGTCCTTGTTTGCTTGATGAGCTTTGGAGATAGTTGGGCATGTGGTATCTGCCACTTTTTTGGTAATGTTGTTCCACGACGAAATGGCTGCTTCCACGTTTGTCAGGTCTAGCTGGTTGAATTCATCTGATAGGCAATTGCTGAGTGTTTCCTGGCTGCATATTTTCTTGAATTGGATTGAGGTATTCTGCCTTCCTGGGGTGGTAGGTAGGTTTATCTTTAGTACGGTGTTGATCAGCATATGGTCTGACCATGGAACTGGTGTGCATGTAGGATGAGAGGAATGGGTAATTTCCTGGTTAATGAAAATGAGGTCCAACGTATGACCTGCTTTGTGTGTAGGTTCTTTAATTATTTGTTTGAAACCCATGAAGTTTAGTGTGTTTAGGAAGGTTTCACAACTAGAAGAGAGGGGGGATACATCTACATGGAGATTGAAATCCCCCAGGATGATCGCTGGGATGGCGGAGTTGATGTGTTTTACTATATTTTCAATCAAAGGTGATGGATCAGTTTCAAGGTATCCTGGGGTGGCGTATTTTAGCCCGATTTGAAGGTGAGAGGATCTGAAGACTGCGAATTCTAGGGAATGGGAGGATATTGAGGTTTGCAACGACATTCCCAGTGTTTTTTTTTGCTGCAAGAAGAAGACCACCTTGGTATAAAAAAGCCCTAAAAATAAATTTATAGTAAAAATAGTAATCCTGGATTGATGCCTAAAATGTTAAAGAAATCTATAGACTGGCCAATACAGAAGAATTAATTGGTTCTTGGTCAGAATTACTAGCCAATTTTGGGGGCGTGTCCATGGAAGAAGTGCTTTGAGCACATGCTCTTCCCTCATGCTCCCTAGGGCCCAGCCGGGTTATCCCGTTTCACCTCATCACTGACCTCTTTTTAAGCCTTTCAACTGGGTGTAACTGGGCGCTAATACTTTTTTTTCACTCCCCTGGGCTTGCTTGGATGTGAAGGCGAGCCCTGAAAAACGTGCAGGACCCGAGCTGCCGAGCTGTTGTCCCCGCTGCTGAGCTGCTCGGACAACAAGATGGCGGTGGAAGGCCCGAGCACAGAAGTCCTCTCCGAGACGGCCATTAAAGAACTGACCTGTGCAGTCTCTGCTTCCCTTGCTGATCAGCTGCAGTGGATTCAATCCTCCGTGGATAAAATGGAAAGTTATTCCTCGGCACTGACAGCAGTGTAATCGAAGCTTGACGACCACAAGGTCAGATACTCTGGCGCGGGGAAGCTGGGGAAACACTGCAAGCTCATCGAGGACAAGTTAGACAACCTTCCTGCATTGTCTGGCTCACGTGGTGGACTCCGAGTCTACTTGTCTCTACTCATTTGAGCAGTTACGAGAGGAGTGGGAGATTCCGAGACATAACTTTTTTGCTTATCTTCAGGCCCAACATTATTGCCTTACTATCTGCAAAAATGATCTCTCACTCATCTCCCTTATAGACTCCGAAGATAGTTTCTTAGAGACCTCGTCTAAGTTTAATAAAATTGCTGTTTGGGAAAAGCAGCTACGTTTTGATCTGCCTGCCCCACATCTGACATGCCTTGCCACAAAATGAAGCATGGATCTGGCTTCTGAGATCTCGCTGCAATTATTGTCTTGCGCTTTTAAGCTGATCTATAAGCATTATTTAATGGCTTCTGTGAGGGAAATTCAGTTTAAGCTATTACATAGAACATATATTACCAGGGCTCGTGGTGTTTTGATGAAATATTGGGACTCTGACACCTGTCTAAAGTGTAAAGCAGCCCTGGGAGATCTTTGTCACCTATTCACTGGGTGCCCTAAGCTGCAGTCCTTTTGGCATCATGTTACCGCTTATCTGGACAAATTGTTGGGATATCATATTTCTTGGTCCGGAGAATCCTTTTATTTATGTCTCTGGGATAAGTGGGATCTCATTCCACGGGGGGGGGGGGGGGGGGTTAGGATATTTCTTGTGGCAGCTATCCTCCTGGCAAAAAAGGCTATTTTGGCTAATTGAAAGTCGGACGAGGCACCTTCTTTTACACAGTAGAAAACAATGATGTCTCATACTGTGCAACTGGAATCTTTTCAGAGGAGAAATCTGGCATCCCACAAGGTGCTTCGAGCCTTAAAAGTTATTTTCTCTGTTGGCATAAAGTGCTTCAGGACTGCACATAGGGGTAGATTTTAAAAGAAGCGCGCATGCCCTATATGGGCATGCGCTACACGGCACATGCACATGTACGTCCGATTTTATAACATATGCGCGCAAGCACATACATTATAAAATCCAGGGTTGGCGCGCGCAAGGAGGTGCACAATTTTGCATGTTGTGCGTGCCGAGCCACGCTGCCTTCCTCCGTTCCCTTCCCTCTAACCTTCCCCCCCCAGCCCTACTCTAACCCCCCCCCCCCCCCAATCTCTTGTCTTACCTTTTTGCGCACACCGGCAGCCTGCCGGCACGCAATCCTTCAACACAGCGGCAATGGCCACTATGTTGGAGACCTCTGGCCCTGCCCCTGCTCCACCCCCACCCCCAGACCACCCCTTTTGTAAAGCCCCGGGACTTTCACACGTCCCAGGGCTATAGGCCCGGCGCCTAACCCTTTTAAAATCCGGCCCATAGTGTTTACAATGTTTAGCTCTTTATACTGCTTAATTAAGCTTGTTTGATGGTGTGCGCTGTTCTTGATGGGTGAATGTGTGAGTATGTGGGGAGTGACTGAGGTGTGATTGCTTGTTTTATGTTAGGTTGCAACCTTTGCTCTATTACATAGAACATATATTACATAGAACTGTGAAAAACCTGGGTCATTGTAGTTAGATTATAGCCAATGTTGTGGCTGTTTTCTTTCTCTTGGCTGTTATACGTTTGTTCTTTTGTCTGTTTTGTCAATGACCCAATAAAGATGAATTTAAAAAAAAAAAGAATTGCTGGCCAATTTTGAATCTTCTAACTAAGTAAAATTATTGAGAAATGGGTATTCTTTCAACTGAGTGACTATTTGGATGAGAAGGTTATAAACTAGTTGAAGTCTCTCCAGATGGCGGCTACTAAAATGATCAGTGATCTTTGTTCTAAAGCATATAGGGTTAGACAAAGATCTAAACATGTTAGATTTGCATGTGCTGCCTTTATAGTATGCAAATTATCTCATGCATATTGTGGACATTCTGGAAACCTGGTCTGTTTGTAGTTCAAGTACTGGAGTTGGCCACCCCTGGCCTAGCGGAAAGGCGAGAGAAGGGAGATAGAGACATAGGGGGCTAGCATCTTTCAACTGAAAGGAGGCTCTAGAACAAAGGGTAATGGGATGAGGGTGAAAGGGGTAGACTCAAGGAACATTTCTTTACAGAGAGGGTAGTGGATACATGGAACTGCCTCTCAGTGGAGGTAGTGAATTTACTTATCTTAATTCAAAATAAATACAGGGGATCTTTGAGGGAGTGATGGGAATTTTAAGGGCTAGATAAATTGGACAGATGGGCAGACTAAATGGGCCATATGGTCATTTTTTGCCATCATGTTTCTATTGATTCCCATCGATTTGGATTTCGGAAGGCATATGGGACTGAGACCTGCCTGCTTTTCTTACTGAATGTGTTATATCAGCAGGTTGATAAGAATTCAGCCACTTTTGGATACTGTGAATCAAACTATTGTACTGTTTTTGGGGAATTGGGATTGGTTCTATGATAGTTAGTTTTCATCCTTTTTGTCTGGAAGAAAACAAGTACGATCGGGTGGTGAGAGTGAAAGCCTTATGTTCAAGGATGGGGAGTTTCATAATCTTTTATTATGATAATGGCAGAAGAATTAATGAACACTTAGGGATGGATTTTAAAAGGCCTGCGCGTGTAAATCTTGGGGTTTACCTGCGTGGCTGGGTCTTGTGCACGCTGCGTGAATTTTCAAAGGGACCTAGTCATGTGTGTAAACCCTGAAACACGCACAAGTGCCGGGCCACTTCAGAGGGGCGGGCCACGACAATGCCATTGTACATTGTCCTGATGACTTGCGCGTCGGCAGCCAGCCAGCACGCGCAACTTATTTCAGCTCCAGGCCTGAAGTAAGTTGCGAAACAAAAAAAAAAAATAGGGTTTAGGGGGTGAGGAGGAGAGGGGAAGAGGGAGGGAGTTTAGGTAGGGGGATAGGGAAGTTCCCTCCCAGTCCGCTCCTTAATTGGGATTGTGTTGCCATGCGGAAATTGCAAAAGTTGACCCCCCCCACCCCCCATGCGCATGTGGATTGTAAAATCCGGCGCACATGTGAGCGTGGCCACCTGATTTTATAACATGTGCATGCCGGCGCATGCATGTTATAAAATCGGCGCATCCATGTGCGCGCGCCGGGAACCACGCGCACTTTGACGCGTGTGCATGTTATAAGATCTACCCCATAGTGTTCACACTCAACTGTGATAAATAACAGATAATAATAATATATACATGGCATGACAGTAATAACACAATTCTCCTGCCACATCATTTTATGCAATTCAATGGATCTTACACAATCTTATTTAACTCCCCCTCCCTCCTCCACAGGCTTACTTCCATTCATTCTCACATTCACCCAATCATACCCCTTCCTCCTTTCTCTCAGGCACACTCTGAACCCCAGCTATGTCTGTGATCTTCCATTCTAGAAAGTATCTCAACATTTTAAGCACTTTTTGTTCTTTTGAGGGTAATGGGTTAAAAAAATGTTGCCAGGTCAGATTCCTTATGTGCTAGAAAGCACACATCATATCTTTCCAGTTGCATAAGAGTTATTTGTGCTCACCATAGTGAGAGGGAAGATTGTCAGTGATCCATTCCTTTAAGAGACACTTCCGCACAAGTAAGAGCTATTATAATAAAGGTATATTGGCCTTTGGTCAGCTGAGAAAGTGAGTTCTCTATAGCCTCCACAACAAAATGTCACCTTGAAAAGGCAGTGTAATTAAAATACATTTAGCCAAAGATGTAATAACTTCTTCCCAAAAAGGATACTTTTATGACACGTAAGAAATGTGAGTAAAAGATCCTTTTCACCATTTTACATTTTTGACATTCTTCAGTCTCCACTATTCCCATTCTACAAAGGCGTACCCGATTTGTCTGACAATGATATAATATGTTGTATTGCATTTCCCTATTGTGTACGGTTATAGGGAATTTATGGATCTCCCAAAACACTGCATTCATTTTATCAACTGTTAATGTAACCCCAATTTCCTTCTGCCAGTACTCCACCAGTCCCTACATTCTAGATTAATTCATTTTATTTTTATGAAACCCCTACCAATAGATACAGAATTCTTCCCTCTTACAATCTGTTCCATCTCATTAGCAATTTTAAGTTCCATTTTAAGTTGCTCTTCAGAAAACCCCAGAGGAAAAAAAAGAAGTGACACCTGCAAAAATCCATAAAAATGATTAGGAATTGGAAATGCACTCTAATTGCTGGAAACAAAAAAATTCCCATTTTTTTGTTTCCAGCAATCTGAAAATTTGATTGTCTATCCTTGACAAACAACTAATAGTGGCCTGAATTGGGAGAAAAATAAAGTTATGAGGTGGCATCCCTAGTTTTCGCCTTAAGAACCGCCATGCGTATACCACAGGTCGTAATAGTATATTTCTTCTGCACTCCACCGGCATGGAGGTGTTCTGGAGATGAATTAGACCTAAAGGAGGAAGTGGAGCAGTCATTTCCTCAAACTGGAATATGTTCTATTTATAACCTCTTCCCCAGAATTCACCCAAGTATCTCATTTGATATGCTAAGCTATATAAATGAAAGTTTGGTGCACCTATATTCTCCTCATCTTGCTCTGTATTAATTTATCATATCCTATTTTTGGTTGATGACCTTGCCACAAGAAACAAACAAGTATAGACTTAAGATACGCTAAGCCCACATGGAGCATTTGTAGCCTATATAGCATTTTGGGTAAAAAAAATCATTTTGAAAAGTACATTTCTCCCTATCATCGAGACAGACAATTCCTTCCATGTCTGTAACTGCTGGGCAAACCCATCTAATAAATCCCTAAAATTTGTCTCATATAGAAGTGACAAACCCATAGGTATACACACTCCTAAGTATTTGATTTTAAATCAAAATGGAAACAAATCCTGTCGATGCAAAGCCATAGCCTCTGATTTATCATTAATCCTGCAAAGGACTGAAAAGCAGAAAAAAAGCTGCATGATCTGTATTATCACGTTCCTGCTTTTGCCAAAAATAAAATACCGCCCGCAAAAAGGCATATTTTTAATTCCTTCTTCCCAATTTATATTCCCTGTATATCCACACTCCACCTCGGTTTTATTGCTAAGGGCTCTAATGGGGATAAAGGACTGTATTGTGCCATCTTTAAGTGCAAAATCCCTTGAAAAAGCGCCATTAACCATTATATGGGCCCTAGGGTTTGTATAAAGCAGCTTAATCCATTCTGTAAATGGTCTACTATCCCTGGAACATCATTAAACTATCAATATTCATCTCATTTATTTCTCAAGACAATACAGAACTTAGTATCTTTAAACAGACCTGGATTCATACACCATGTTAAGATCTTCTTATTCTGTACGCCCAATTTTAAGATTAAATAAACAGGAGCATGATCAGAAATAGTAATAACCCCACTAGATGACTTAAGGACTGCAGGAAAAAGCCCTTCCGAAATTAGGATGTAATAGATTCTGGAGGAACTCTGGTGTGGTTTAGGAAAAAACATATAATCTTTCTCCCCCAGATGCATATATCTTCATATATCCAGAAAGCCCAATTCCCACTTCACTGTCTGCTACCAGGTTAAAATCACCTCCTATTAACAGAGAATAATCAAGATAGCTGAGGACAGTGGTAATTAACACTGAGAAAAATTCTGGGGAATATACGTGGACTATGTTTTTGGAAATTGAATGTGTCTCAAAGCATGCTTTTAGATGTGCAGGTGAAAAGGGTATAACTTATAGAGGTAGGGGATCAAGATAGCAGAGGGGACAGACAGAGAGAGGGAGAATCCTCACTGACAGAAGCAACTCAGCTGCCCTAATCATAAGGAAAAGTTTGTACTACATTCATTGCAACTGTTGTCTTTGCTATATCTGTGTATTCTGCATTGCTTTTTGGAACGTAACAAAGCAGTGGTGGTAAAACGCTGCTAACCTGAAATCTACTCTGTTCAATTTAGTGTGAGTGTGGTATGCAGTGTGTTGGGTTGGGGAGGAGGGTTCATACATTTTTCTCCTCTCTCTTACACACATGCTCTCTTTCACATGCTTCCTCTGACATCCACATGCTCACACCCATACTTACCCTGCCTCTCTCACATACAAACATGCTCTCCCCACACACAAACACTCCTTCTCCCTTATGCATACATGCTCTCTCTCATTCACATACTCATACCCATACAATCACTCCTCTCTTATACATGCTCCCTCCTGCTCATACACACATGCTGTATATGAAAAGAACCTCTTATTATGAGAAAAACAATGTAATACAAATATATACTTATTTCTCACTGGCCTCCTACTAGTACTTACTGAACCTTGTACAAAGTTTCTTGGGCACAGTTGCCACCCTATCATGTTATTGTATAACAGCTCTCTTGGGCAGCCCCTTGCTGTTCCTCTCAATTCATTGCTTTTACTTGTTCCTATGTGAGCCCACTCCCCCACCTATTCATTGTATTCTCCTCTCTTTAATTATGATGTAAACCGATATGATGTCCCCACTAATATCGGTATAAAAAAGTTTTCAAATAAATAAATAAATTCTCACTGTAAAATAGACTTATGGGACAGATTTACTGTATTAGTCCAGCAACCATCATACTGCACAGGGTTCCTGGATGTGTACCGGGTAACCTTAAAGAGCTGAAATGCTTCTATGTGCAAAAAATGTAATCTGTTGCTTTGGAGTGTTTTGTCTCTTGTAAAGCTAGACATTTACTTAGCTTATTAAGTTAGTCAAATACTTAACTTGTGTGCGTTGTCAGAGAAGAATGCTCTGTGTTAAATGTCATCGAGTGCTGCATTGAACTGTAGTCGAAAGAAAAGGTCCATTTCAGGTACGTGTTTGCATTGCCCGATTAGGGCTGTTAAATGGTCGTCCTGTCAATGAGTTCCTTTCAGGTTTTTTGCCGCTCGCTGTCAAAAAAGCCCGACACTGCAGGGTTTTGGAATCTCTTCCTTCCTCAGGGGTGCAGCAAGCTTGTGAATGCAGCAAATTTGTGAACATGCTGTGAACCATATATATATATATATATATATATATATATATATATATATATATATATATATATATATATATATATTATAAACAGGATAATGCGGCTTCTACTGACATTTATTTATTATTTATTTAAACGCTTTTATATACCGAAGATCATATGGTCATCACTTCGGTTTACAGAGAGAATGAGGAAGAGAAATCAAAGTTACAATAAAACAGTTGGTTGGATAAATAATGGGAAAATAGAACTAGAGAGGAAGAAGGCGCAGACGGATAAAAAAGGTAAAAATAAAACAGGAGAAAGTAATGCAAGGCGATCAAACATAAAAACTTTAGTAACTGTCAAAAGGGGGGAGTATGTACAGGGGAGTTAGCGTTTCAGGGTGTGAGTGGCGGTGTGTCATGAGAAGGCCTGTGAATAATTGCGAGACAAAATACAGTAAAAATCTTGTCATAGTCCTATTATTAAAGGCGCACATGTGTGGATCGTAATTTGTGTGAAAGCAATATGAATCTATAATGCTTACCAAATAGATGTCTGTGATCAGCGCTTAATTTGAAAAATCTTCCTGTCAATGCAGGGATTACAGTAGCGTCTGACGCAGCTCGGTGCATGCGCTCTCTTTTTAACTTGTGAGCTCACGAAACAGCGGGGTGCATTTGCAAAGCTAATGAGTGATAGCCTGGAAGTACATTTCATTGAATGATGTATAATTGTTTGCTGAGCCAGAAATGACTAAGTTATACGAGGTTGCTGGGTAAGTGAGTGCCAAGTCTAAAATGGCTTTGCTATGAAAAGATTATTATGACATGGTGTACCATTCTATCTTGTCATTGAGTCCACAGCCGGTTCTACTGTTTTTAGCTTAAATATCCAATAGTTCTCCTGAAAGTTTAGTTTTGCTTTGCGATCTCCTCCTCTTTTGAATACTGTAATGTGTTCAAGAATTGTCCATTTGTAATCTGCAAAACTGTGTCCTTTGGCAACACTATGTGGTACAATGGGTGCCTTAAAGTCTTTGGTAATCTACGCACTACTTGCCCCTGTTCTAAAATGTATGTAGGACGCGCATCCAGGAAAATCAAAA
This sequence comes from Rhinatrema bivittatum, assembly GCF_901001135.1. NCBI lineage: Eukaryota > Metazoa > Chordata > Amphibia > Gymnophiona > Rhinatrematidae > Rhinatrema > Rhinatrema bivittatum. Next base: position 119,418,481 of record NC_042619.1, read on the forward strand.
TCAGGCTCATAGAACATTGAAGTCGCCTGAACACCAAAGGCAATGATTTTTATTTTCTTAACCCCCCACTCGTTTTGCCTTCCATCAAGGTCGGAATCTATAGGATATTTTGGTTTTCTCCACATTGCGATCTTATAAACAGGCTGTGTGGTGGGTCATTCACCATGCAGCAGTTATCCCTTACTGAATTTTTGCATCTCAGTCAGAAGAACATAATGCATCTATCATCAGAGATGATTTATGTCATTTTTCAACCGTGCCCCCAAAACTCATATTTTCAAATGTTTCTGCTGCATTTGCCAAGCATTTTTAGAAGCTCCTCTAGCTGCACACTGGGGTAGATTTTAAAAGGTACGCGTGGGCATCCATGTGTGCGTGCTACCCGGTGCGCACACATGGACGCCCAATTTTAAGCGCATGTTATAAAATTGGGTCTCGGCCCGCGCTGACACACTCAGCCTTCCCCCGTTCCCTCCCAGGCCACTTCGATTTTGGAGCGGCCAGGGAGGGAACTTCCCAACTCCCTAATCTAATCTTCCTACCCCTTCCCCTAACCTTCCCCCCCCCCCCCCCCCCCCCCCCAACCTTTATCTTACCTTTTGCGCCTGCCAGCACACGATTCCTCGGCACAGCGGCAAATGGCCGCTCTGCTGGGAGCCTCTGACCCTGCCCCACCCCTTTTTCGAAGCCCCGCGACATTTGCACGTGGCCAGGCCTATTTAAAATAGGCCCGGTGTGCGTAGGCCTTTTTAAAATCCAGGCCATAGTGTTTAAATATTCTTGTATCTACTGTTTATGCACTTCCAACACTGTTCTTTACTTATGCTATTAACTTTTTCAAAATCATGCTTTAATTCAGGTATGTCGCTGCTGTAACTGTTCATCCAATCTGTCCTCCCTTTATTTTTGGACTTGTCTTTGTACATTTATTTTTATTTTGAAGGTCAATGTCCTTCTAATGCATCCCTGGTGAAACACAGTCTATGTTGGAGGACTGGAAACTTTGTATTGTTGAACTTTTTAAAGTGGATTTTGTCTATATTAAATCAATGTATGCACCTTTTGGATTGCGTACAGTCCTCTAATGATTATACACCCCTAATTTTATTCATTACTCTACACTGTACCATGTACACCATGGATGCCCAACCCATGTCCTCAGACAATATTTATTTCATCAGCCAATGGTTGCCCAAAACGGTGTACAATCAAATTTCATATCAACTTACAATAATAAACTTAATAAATCACAGATTAAAAAAAAAGTATTAAACAGCAATCCAGAACCCAGACTTAACTCCCAACCACCACGTTTCAATGAATGTTTATCTGCATTGTAACACTCATTTTATTTATGAATGTTTTCCCTGTAAACCATTATGGACTAGTGATTCTCACATGGAATGATGGTATATAAAACATTTAAATAAATAAATAAAATAAATGTTTTAAAATATACTGATTTATGCAAGTCCTTTATTTTTGCATGTAAAATATATGTTCGTATATTTTTAAAATAGATAAGAAACGTTCGTGTTTTTAATGCATTAAAATACTCGCTTTTAATGCATTAACTATGTTTGTGCGTATGTTGCGGAGTACAGATACATGTATTTTACGATATGCTTGGGTTATAAAGTAGCATAAGTCTGCGCCATATGCCACCATACGCAGTTGTTATCCTCCCTGCGTGAGTCTCAAAGGGAGTTCCACGCATAGGTCATCAAGGTAGTGTAGTTGAGAAATCACCTTTGCCTGTACTACTGTCCTAACAGATATATCTAATTTAAAGACAACAGATAATATCTAAAAATGGGCACAACTGCCAAATCTATTGTTACTTTAAAAATGCTAGCTGCACAATCAAAAAATATATTTTTCCAAATTCAGCTGAGTATTCAAAGTCACTCCTAAACTTTTTTTTCGGGATCAGGCTTTTTAATACCACTAAAAGCTAGAATAGAAGCAGGAAAACCTTCAGGCTCACCTTTGCCGACCACCAGAACCTGTTTTACCAGCTTACTTTCTAACATCCACTTCTTAATTTCAGCTGTTTCCCCAAATGCACTACTACCATCATTACCAAAAGGCATCTGCAGATAAGTACCTTCGTAATCCCACTGCCCAAATTAACCCAGCAAAAAGTTGCAAAAAGATAAACAATAACAGTAACAATGAGGATTCTTGGGACACACCACATCCAAGACAAACATCATAAGAACATAAGATATGCCATCCTGGGTCTTACCATCCTGGGTCTTACCAAGGGTCCATCAAACCCAGTATCATATTTCCAACAGTGGCCCATCCAAATCACAAGTACCTGGTAAGTACCCAAACATTAAATAGATTCCATGCTATTAATGCCAGCAATAAGAAGTAACTATTCCCTATTGATTAATAGCAGTTTATAGGCTTCTCCTCCAGGAAATTATCCAAACCTTTTTTAAATCCAACGATACAAACTGCCTTAACCACATCCTTTGGCAATGAATTCCAGATCTTAATTGTGCTCTATGTGAAAATATTTTCTCCAATTTGTTTAAATGTGCTACTTACTAATTTTGAATGTCCAATGCTTTTATACAAAGGAGTAAATAACCAATTCACATTTCCCATTCAAGTCCTTTCATGATTTTGTAGACCTCATATCCCCACCCCTCAGCCATCTCTTCTCCAAGCTGAATAGCCCTAACCTCTTTAGCCTTTCTTCGTAGGGGAGCTGTTCCATGCCCTTTATCATTTTGGTCACCCTTCTCTGTACTTTCTCCAGTACAACTATATATTTTTTTAGATACAGTGACTAGAATTGCACACAGTATTCAAGGTGCGGTCTCACCATGGAGCAATACAGAGGCATTATGACATCCTCCGTTTTAGTTGCCATTCCCTTCCTAATAATTCCTAACATTCTGTTTGCTTTTTGGACCACCATAGCACACTAAGCCGATTTCAATGTAATATCAACTAGGACGCCCAGATCTTTTTCCTAGATGGTGCCACCTAATATGGAACCTAACATCATGTAACTACCGCATGGGTTATTTTCCCCTAAATGCATCACCTTGCACTTGTCCACATTTAAATTTCATCTGCCATATGGCCACCCAATCTTCCAGTCTTACAAGGTCCTCCTGCATTTTATCACATTCCACTTGTGATTTAACTACTCTGAATAATTTTGTGACATCTGCAGATTTGATCACCTTACTCATCGTACTCCTTTCCAGATCATTTATAAATATATTAAAAAGCACTGGTCCAAGTACAGATTCCTGAGCCACTCCACTGTTTACCCTTTTCCACTGAGAAAATAGACCATTTAATCCTACCCTCTGTTTCCTGTCATTTTAATGATAGGTTACAAATTACTTGTAATAGGTCTGAAATTTCACTTTTGAGTTCCTTCAGAACACTGGTGTGTATACCATCCAGTCTGAAGAGTACGAGAGGAGAAGAAAGGACTGGGCTGGGCAAAATCTGAGTCTCATCAGATGCATCCTAATGACCAATGTTCCAAGTAAGCTATGTGCACAGGTTCACATGCACACATGTCATGAATCAATTGCAACAATATCAACCAACAAATGGTACCACAAGTATAAATTAAACACCTCTCATATGTGCAAAACCAAGTGTATGTAGGCCCCTTACTTCAAGGGTCTGTATTGTGCAACAGACTCTATTATTGTATAGGGTCACCTTGCTTTAATTTAAATTTATCTGTTTTTAGTTATTATTTCTATTATCATAAAATCAATTGTCACAAAATCTCCGCAAATGTAAGGAGGGGACACAAATACTCATCTACTCCATGGTAGTTCACCCGACACAGCTGTGTTTCGGACGATGCCGTCCTGCTTCAGGGGGTGTCCTTCAAAATTTATTTTTGAGAGCGTAGTAAGACAGCCTTCCGCAAATTCCTTGGTATTGCTTCTTTTTGTAATCCACCGCAGTCCTGTTGGGCTGCGTCTGCTGAGCAGCCCAACGGGACTGCGGTGGATTACAAAAAGAAGCAATACCAAGGAATTTGCGGAAGGCTGTCTTACTACGCTCTCAAAAATAAATTTTGAAGGACACCCCCTGAAGCAGGACGGCATCGTCCGAAACACAGCTGTGTCGGGTGAACTACCATGGAGTAGATGAGTATTTGTGTCCCCTCCTTACATTTGCGGAGATTTTGTGACAATTGATTTTATGATAATAGAAATAATAACTAAAAACAGATAAATTTAAATTAAAGCAAGGTGACCCTATACAATAATAGAGTCTGTTGCACAATACAGACCCTTGAAGTAAGGGGCCTACATACACTTGGTTTTGCACATATGAGAGGTGTTTAATTTATACTTGTGGTACCATTTGTTGGTTGATATTGTTGTTAAACAGTTCGGTACACTGGAATACAGTGGTGTTGGGTGATTAAGTTGTGATGAATCAATTGCATACAGGAAAACATAGCACACACAAGAAAAGGAAAATAGATATTTCAAAGAACACTGCAAATTTGTACACTACGTTGCACACACGAATATTTTTGTGCACACAGGCCACAAAAAAATTAGATGGATCATTTTAGTGACACCTGCAAGAAATCTGACAGCCCTGACTTGGGAGAATGTTGTCAGCCAATTGGGGCAGCAACAGTATGACGACAATCCACAAGGACCTCAAAGCTCTATGGAAAGAACCCTGCAGTCATACCCATTGAATTAGAAGAACTGGTAAGCTAAAAAAAACTCTAGATGCTCTGGCAGCTCTTTCTAATGAAATCTCTGGATACCTGCAGCTAACATGTTACAGGTGATCAATAACAGCATTGTGTGTCCCATCCACCAAAGCTACTCCAACTGCTTCCTCTGTGTCCACTCCCTCCACATCATAGAGAGCGCAAGTCCAGAGGTGGAAAGTTGCAGAGGGACAACCAAACTTTCGGGCCAATACAGTTAACTCTCGATTGGACACGCGTTTTCGATGTGCTAGCATTACCCCTTATTCAGTAAGGGGCCGAAAACGTGCATCCATTCCCCCCCCCCCCCCCCCGAACCTAATAGCTCCCGCAAAATGCAAATGCATGTTGATGGCCCTATTAGGTATTCCTGCGCGATTCAGAAAGGAAAATGTGCAGCCAAGCTGCACATTTTAATTTCAGAAATTAGCGCCTACCCAAAGGCGCACCGGGAAAGTGCACAGAAAAGCACTTCAGGCACCGGGAAAGTGCACAGAAAAGCACTTCAGGCGATATTAAGTCGGAGGTCCCAAAAGTTACCAAAAGTAAAAAAAAAAAAAAAAATTTGAAGGCAGCTCGCGGGTCGAAAACCAGATGCTCAATTTTGCCGGCGTCTGGTTTCTGAACCCGTGGCTGTCAGCGGGCTCGAGAACCGACACCGGCAAAATTGAACGTCGGCTGCCAAACCTGCTGACAATCGCCGCTCCGGTCCAAAAGGAGGCGCTAAGGATGTGCTAGTGTGCTAGTGTCCCTAGCGCCTACTTTCACCTGTTTTTACCGCCGGGCTTAATTTGCTTACTGAATTGCACACGCAGGAGAGTGGCCTGTGCCCGCTCTCCCGCTGACTTTATCGGCCCGTTTGGTAGGAAGAAGCTAACTTCTGACCATCCCTTAAAGTTTATTCTTAATGCTGTCTATGAGGAACATAACTCTCACCTGCTGCAGCCTTGTCTTAAAGACTGTGAGAACCAACTCAGACCATGGAAGACACAGAATACATGCTATGAAACATTTGTGCACAATCCTAGCAATGGTTAGGAACTTGTGGAAAGGCCTTGGCCTTTCCTTTTTTTTTTTTTTTTTTATTAGAAATTCAAGTAACATATAAGGGTAGATTTTCAAAACTTACGCATGCGCGTTATAAAATGCCAGGTCAGCATGCGCAAGGGGGAGTCAAATTCTGCAAACTCACACGGCGACACATCGGGGCCTTCCCCAGTTCCCTCCCAGGCCTCTCCAATTAAGGAGCAGACTGGGAGGGAACTTCCCAACCCCCTACCCTAACCTCCCTTCCCCTTCCCCATCTTGCCCTCCCCCCTATCCCAACTACCCCAGTTTTTTTTGTTGTACCTATTGCTCCTGCCAAGGAGCAGGAGGAAGTTGCGCACGCCGGCACAACGGCAAATGGCCACTGTGCCGGGTGCCTCTAGCCCCAGCCCACCCCGGGACTACCCCATTTTAAAGCCCCAGGACTTACACACATCCCGGGGCTTGCGCACGTGACTGGGCTGTTTGAAAATTGGCCCGGCACGCGTAAGGCCCGGCCATGCGCATAAACCCCAGGATTTACGTGCGCCAGGGTTTGAAAATCTACCCCATAGTGAGCAACTCACATTGAGAATTGCAAAATCACTAAGAAATAGCAAAGAAATAATATTCATGACAGCATTATGACTTATGTATTTTGAAGTGTAGAACAATGTTAGAAAAAAACTGTTTTCCTCCGAACCTTTTGCTTGGAAATTAATTTGAGTTGTATAAACAAACGGATTTATTTTTGAAGTGTTCAAGTGTGTTGGTGTCTTCCTTTTTTATAATTAATTCTTTATTGAATTTACTTAATGTTTACAAGAATCATAAAATAAATGGAAACATAAGAAAAATACCAGTATATCAACTAGTACCATTAAAAGAAAACCCATTACTTAAATGTAGTCCACATGCATCCCGTAGTGTTAGCCATTTCCCATGTTCTTTTATATCCCTTGTTAACAATCCCCATATTTAAATGTTTAATGTATTTGACAAAGGTAACGCATAAGTTCCTGCAAATTTTGTTTAAATGTAAACCGATGTGATATGTAAAATCGAACACCGGTATATAAAAGTAAGTAAATAAATAAAAATAAATAAAATTACTGGAGCTGCCTAATTATACAAAACTCTCTCCCAGTACCCAACATCTAAAATTACCCAGTGGATTTGTCAAAAAAAAAAAAGTTTCCAAGTGTAAAGGATCCACAAAAGCAAACTTATTTCTCTGATAGGTAATCATATACTTACATGGAAATCTTCAATAAAACAGGGCACCAAGTGTGAGAACTCGAAGTTTTAATTGGAAAAATTGCTGGTGTCTTCCTTTTTAAAGAGAAGTGCAGGAAGATGTATCATAGCTGAAAGGCCCTGTGGATAAACATACACAGTGTCATCTCTTATATGTCTCCTTTAACTAAACAATTAACAGCTGGTCAGAGGTAGGTGTTAAGTTTTATTCTTTATGAGGTGCATGGTAAATAGTAGGTAAAGAGGAGCACACCAATTTCCTGTGTGCCCACTAAAGCCTAATTTGCAATATTCAGTTACATGTAGGTATACTCTAATTAATTTATTTATTTGAATTTATTACCTGCCTTTTTTGAATAAATCCACTGAAAGCAGGGATACAACATATTAGATTAGCAGCACACAATCAGAGATCCATAGCAACTTAATAGAAGGTGCATAGTAAGGATTACTATATAAATCAAAAGTAATGACTAAGATCTGAAGTAATGTATCCGTTATTGTTGAATACATTTAAAAGCAAATTATTCCTAAATTTAAATAAACATAAAACAATCTGGCGGTAGCAGCTTAACAAAATCCCTTTAGAAGTTTAGTGTCTCTACTAAGCCTTCATAAATGAATGTCACTGAATTGAGGGAAGAGAGAAGGTGGCACAAAAAGTAGGGAACTGAACTAGAATATAAATGAACAGTAATGATTAACTTGAAATCGGCACTAAAGTGTAGACTTAACCTAAAAAATATAAAGATCTCTGTAAAAATAAATGGAAGCAGCATATTCATGGCATTCAGAATTTGGTATGTAAGTAAACCTACTTCCTCCAACTTTACTATAACTGTTTCACACTTAAACACAGATGTTACCACTTGAATTAAACTTTGTGATGAAGCAGGACTGTCATAATATTTAGAAACTCCCAAGTTCGGAGAATTTTCCAGTATGATCATAGATCTACCTCCAAAACTAACACATTTTAGCCCATTTTCATATTGCATATTAAAAAAAACCAACTTATAAAGTCTTCACAAGCAAGCAGATGTTAGATGACACACTGATATACACATCACATATCAAAAGCTACATTTATCTTCATGTACAGAAAAACAACATCTAATGTAACCAACATCACTTCTGGGGAATCCAGTTACACATCCAGTAATAATCAAAGCTTATGAGTGATATCTTTAACATAAAATCTCATTGCAGGAACAATGCCTATCTCCTTTTCTGGTGATGTCAACTCCAACAAAACCAGCCTCAGTCTTATCTGCCTTAGTTCCAGCCTCAACCAGGAGTGTCTTTCCTTCAGTTCTGTGACTTCCATCCAGCTGTTTTCAGCTGAGCTCAGACAACTCTAATTCAGCCAGCTGATTCCTGCTGAGAAGCATAGACTCCAGTACAGCCAATTGATTCAAGTCTTGCATTAATGAGACCTGCCATAACACCAGGAAAAGCAGCCCATGCGGTTTTCACAGCCTTTTTGTCTGACTCTTCCTTTGTTAAACCTGTCTCAATCTTAGCTTCTCCTAAGCCTGTTACAGTTCCAGCTTCAATCAAGTCTACCCTAGCTCTTGAGAAACCAGTGTTTGTCAAAGTAGATCCTGTTCCAGACTCTAGACTGGGTCTGGCTCTTATGCCTGTGTTCCAGCTAGCCAGTTCCAGACCTCGTCTGGCGCCTGTGTACCCGCCAGATGGTTCCAGTCCTACTCCAGAGCCTGTATTTCAGCCAGATGGTTCCAGTCCTGCTCTGGTGCCTGTATTCCAGCCAGCCGGGCCCAGTTCTGCTTCTGTGCTTATGTTCCAGCCAGCTGGTTCTAGTTCTGCTTCAGTGACTCCAGATCCTGTACCACCACCAGCAGCAACCGTTTCACAGTCCGCTCCAGAGCCAGTCCCAATATTAGCAACTATCTCGTAGCCAGCTCTAGAGGATCCAGACCATCCAGCAACAGTAGCTGTCTTTCAGCTAGCTCCAGAGAATCTGGCCAGTCAGCAGTAGCTGTCTCTCAGCCAGCTTCAGAAGATCCTGTCCAGCCAGCAGCAGTAGCTGTCTCTCAGCCAGCTCCAGAAGATCCTGTCCAGCCAGCAGCAGTAGCTGTCTCTCAGCCAGCTCTAGAGGATCTGGTCCACACAGTAAGCTGTCTCCCAGCCAGCTTCAGTGAATCTAGATCCAGTACAGCACCTGCAACTCTGCAAATTCAGCTTCTGAATTCCAGTCTAGGCCTTGCAATTCTGCAGACACTACTTTCAGACTGGCTCCATTCCAGATTCTGCTCCAGGTCTTTCACCATTCCAGGACTCTAATTTAATTCCTGACTCTTCCAGGCACTCCACTCCAGCTGAACCCTGTTCCAGGACTTAATCCAGATTTCATAAACCTCCCTTACAGTTGGGATCTGGGGAGGGACGAGGCACTCCTAGGGGCATCTAGAATTTGCACTTTTTAGAGGGGGTGTAATGTGAGGATCCTGGCTGCCGTGCTGCCCTCCTGCTTGCAGGGGTCCTCAGTGGGCCACACACTGAGCTGCATAGGCATTGCTTTGAAGGCTCTCAGAACCAGCACTGCCACACTCACAGTACCATTGTTCATCTTGGAATCCCATTACTGTTTGCTGTGGCCATCCTACTGCCTTGTTTTGTTTGGCCTTCTGTTTATAGCTTCTTATTCTGTGTGTTGCTGTGTCTTGTGGGTGTCTTGTTGTTGTGTTACCCTGCATGTGGCTTTTTCATTCTGTGTTTTGTTGTTAGCCTGTCTATCCTGTGGTGCATTCTCTGTTTCCTGGCCTTTGTGGACACCTTACAGTACCCTGCAGCCAGCTCTGCCCCAACCTTTTGTACCCTATGGGTACCTTCCATCTAATTCCTACCAGCCACCAGAACCTAAAGGCTCAACCAGATGGGAGGTGGCCTGTACAGACTGAAGATCTTGTCCTGCACAGTTCAGGCCTGAAGAAGCCTTATCCCTGAAGCCAGTGTTGCTCCTGTCCTGGTGGTTAGCCTTAACCAGCACCTGTACCCTGACATTTCCCCAATCTATTAAAATATGTTTTGGTAATATACCGCATGTTTCTAACAAAATATAATACTTTCCTCCCCCATTGTGATTGTGAATCCTATTTTATATGTAAATATGATAAAAAAAAAAAACCTCATCCAACCCCATTCCATAAAATGGTTTCCAAATTTAGGTTTAATCAACTTGTTTCTTAATTAAGCTTGGCATTCTAACATCTCACTAACTACCCTAACACAGGTGACAAAAGAAATTCCATACTGGGACAGACCAAAGATCCATCAAGCCCAGCATCCTCTCTCGGACAGTGGCCAATCCAGATAACAGTATTTGGTAGGATCCCAAAGTACAGGTCCAATCCTTCTTTCTCTTAAACAGGAAAAATAGTGGTTTTCCAGTCTATATGGCTAAATAGTGGTTTATAGACTTTTCCTCCAGGAACTTGTCCAAACATTTTTTAAATCCAACTATACTAACTCTTTTCACTACAGTTTATGGCAACAAATTGAACTGTGTGCTGAGTTTAAAAATTCTTTCTCCAATTTATTTTAAAAGTCCTGCTGGCAGCTGGAGAGATATTACCTTTGTGAAGATTCAGTCTGGGCAACCAGAAAGACAGTTCTTACTTTGGGTGAGTTCATTGCACTCAAAGGGTGTTCGGACTGCTGTGCCCTGACGTCAGATGGAGGGGCCGGGAACTGCCCATAAAATCGGCATTCTCACAGCACGCTGCTGCCGCCGGCGCCCGGCTTAGCCTGGATCAGTTTGGATTTGCCCAGCTGCCTGGAGGTTTTGGGGGAGATCAAGAACATTGCAGTGTAGATTACATGCGTCAAGAGGTTTTCTCCAGGTTCTGATGCAATTACTCTGGTAAGCTTCTAACTTCTAAATTTTTTTCTTCGTTCTGGAAATGCCTCATACAAAAAGGAAAGCCAGAGTAAAAGAACTTACCTCTACTTCATTTCCAATTCTTAACCAGCCGCGGATAGAAGCCTGTTTCGCAAGGAATCCACCAATACCGCCGGGAAGAGAGGTCACAGGGGGATCCATTCAGGAGCAGGTGCCGAGCCCCCAGACCTATGAAACATCGCTGAGCCCCGGTGCACCAGGACACCTGAGCCATCGTCCGGCATGAGAGAGCAAGAGCTCCTATATGAAGTTTTCAGAGGAAGATCAACCTCGATAACATTTGGTGACCAGAGAGGAGCGGAGGGAACATCTAGCTCCTTGGTGAACTTGGAAGTGTGGGGTTCCAGGAGCCAAAATGGTGAGGCTTTACAACGCCGAGACGATCTTGGAAAGGCTCCAGTGGAGGAAGGAATTGAGGATTATCAAGTTTTATGTAATCTTCCATTAATAACCTCACAGAGAATAACATTAGAGGAGATTGGGACTATGTTACTTGCTATGCAAAAATCTATAAATAATTTAACATCTACAGTCCAAGAGGCCTTGAATAAAACTGTGATATTGGAAAATAAAGTGGAAAAAATAGATAAAACAGTGAATGTGATTGAGGGGGAAATAGAAAATATTGAAAAAGTACAAGTTAATTTAATTAAATCAGAAAAAATCTATATGGATAAAATGGGAATATTAGAAAATCAACTGAGAAGGCCAAATCTCAGGATACTAAACTTTTCTAGGACAAAGTTGATATCACCGACTGATTTATTTAAAAGTTATCTTACAAACATATTAAAATACCCTGAAACTGCATTGCCTGCAATATCTAAAATAAATGGCCATTGAAACAAGGGCTATTCTTATAGTACAGTTTGCTTTTTCAACAGAAAGAGATTCTGTTCTTAGATTGTTTTTTCGTTATCAAAATTTAAATTTCTATGGTCACCAGATCAGAATATTTCCTGACATAGGAAGGAATACACAACTCAGAAGGAGAAAGTTTGTGAATGAGGGGAGAGGTAATAGAACGGTGGGGGGGGGGGGGGGGCGAAGTTTTTGTTAAGATTTCCATGTCACTGTTTGATTATATATCAAGATTCAAAATATGTGTTTAATCAACCTGAGCAATTACGCTCTTATCTTGATTCCCACTCATAGAACCTCCACTGAGCTGGTTTATTAAAGTTTTTTGGGTTTTTTTGTGGAGTTAAATACACTGCAATTATATATTATGTGATAATGTTCCTTTATAAAACTGCTTCTTTAATATCTTAGGTCCCCTCCAATTTTCTCCAAGTTCCCTATAATGTAATGATCAATATTTACAGAACATTATTCTTTTTTTATTCAATTTGGAAAATTGCAAGATTGTAAAAATTCTTGTTTCTGAATATATTGTATATTTCATAATATGTTAAAATTCAATTAAAAAAAAAAAGTCCTACTTATTAGCTTCATGGAGTATCCCCTAGTTTTAGTACTACTGGAAAGGGTAAATAACCATTCTCTATTTACCTGTTCCAACCCATTATCATAGCTCCTCTCAGCTGTCTCTTCTCCTGGATGAAAAGCCCTAATCTGTTCAGCCTTTCCTCACTGGGGAGCTGCTCCATCCCCTCTCTTTTAGGTTTCCCTTCTAGGCACCTTTTCTACTTCTGCTACATTTTCTTTGAGTTGGCGTGACCAGAACTGCACACAATACTCAAGGTGCGTTCAACACCATGAATCAATACAGAAGCATTATGATATCTTCATATTATTTTCCATTCTTCTCTTTATAATAATCAATACTCTATTTGCTGTTTTTGGTCCATCTCAACACTGAGCCGAGGATTTCAAACTATTATCCACAGTGATTCCAAGATCCTTTTTGCTGGATCCTGACACCTAATATAGAACTCAGCATTGTGTACCTATAGTTTGGCATATTCTTCCCTATATACAACACTTTGCACGTATTAATTTATTTATTTATAGCGCACACCCTCCGAATAGTTTGGGGCAGGTTACAATTACACATTCACAATGAAATTCTATCAACATAAAATCAGACCAATTAAATAAAACAAGAAGAATACGATGATACAAGATGTCTCATGGTATCAACACCAGGTAGCCCTAAGTTACAATGACAAAGAAGGGGGGAGAGGAGCACCCGGGAGGCGGTGTGGTGCTTTATGTCCGGGATGGCATAGAGTCTAACAGGATAAACATCCTGAGTGAGATTAAATGCACAATTGAATCTTTATCGGTAGAAATCCCTTTGTGTTGGGGAAGGCTATAGTGATAGGAGTATACTACCGTCCACCTGGTCAAGATGGTGAGATGGACAGTGAAATGCTAAGAGAAATTAGGGAAGCTAACCAAATTGGTAATGCGGTAATAATGGGAGACTTCAATTACCTCACAAAACACGTTGCAAAAATGTTTTAAAATTTTTATGTGCATAGGATTTTATCTTACAATGTGGACCATCATACCACCCTTGGTTGATTCAGGCAGTAAGCCACGCTTTCAACCACAACGGGTCACATTTAATCATCGGTCCAATATAGTCTTTTGAATTGCTTCAATTTTCTACTTTATTGAATTTACTTTTTTTTTTTTTTTTATCGTTTTTTGTCCATTTATAATAAAATATTTTTAACGATGTTAGAAGCGGAGTTGCCTTATTTGTACGGAGCGCCGCCGCGCTTCCGAACTATTATCTTCACTTACTTGTGCAGAGCGCCACCGCGCTTTCAAACCTTTATCTTCAATACTGCCGTGCTTTATAGGCAGAGATTTCCGATTGAAGGTGCTCGTACAACTTAGAGCTCCTGTAGTCCGACGTACGTTTCGCAGTTGTGCTGCTTCAGGGACTCTGTCCTAATCGGAAGATTTGGGCTTAAGAAGAACGCAAGGTTAATTCCCGCCAAAATTTCTTCAATGTTTAAATGCCATCATGTTTGCTTTCGTCTAATTCATACGGTATATAATGCCTATAAGAATGACAATAGATATGACAAAAAACGATAAAAAAAAAAAAAAAAGTAAATTCAATAAAGTAGAAAATTGAAGCAATTCAAAAGACTATATTGGACCGATGATTAAATGTGACCCGTTGTGGTTGAAAGCGTGGCTTACTGCCTGAATCAACCAAGGGTGGTATGATGGTCCACATTGTAAGATAAAATCCTATGCACATAAAAATTTAAAAAAAATTTTGCAACGTGTTTTGTGAGACAATTGTGGTTCGTTGCACATCACTTATTAACTGTTTCTGTATAGTAGACTTCAATTACCCCAATACTGACTGGGTAAATGTATCATCGGTACATGCTAGAGATATAAAGTTCCTGGATGGAATAAATGACATTTTTATGGAGCAATTAGTTCAGGAACCAACAAGAGAGGGATCAATTTTAGATCTAATTCTCAGTGGAGCACAGGATTTGGTAAGAGAGGTAACGGTGGTGGGGCCGCTTTGCAATAGTGATCATAATATGATCAAATTTGAATTACTGACTGGAAGGGGGACAGTAAGCAAATCCACGGCTCTCGTGCTAAACTTTCAAAAGGGAAACTTTGATAAAATGAGAAAAATTGTTAGAAAAAAAACTGAAAGGAGCAGCTACAAAGGTAAAAAGTGTACAAGAGGCGTGGTCTTTGTTAAAAAATACCTTCCTAGAAGCACAGTCCAGATGTATTCCACACATTAAAAAAGGTGGAAAGAAGACAAAACGATTACCAGCATGGCTAAAAAGGGAGGTGAAAGAAGCTATTTTAGCCAAAAGATCTTCATTCAAAAATTGGAAGAAGGATCTAACAGAAGAAAATAGGATAATGCATAAGCGTTGGCAAGTTAAATGTAAGACATTGATAAGACAGGCTAAGAGAGAATTTGAAAAGAAGTTGGCCATAGAGGCAAAAACTCACAGTAAAAACTTTTTAAAATATATCTGAAGCAGAAAGCCTGTGAGGGAGTCAGTTGGACCTGTTAGATGATCGAGGGGTTAAAGGGGCACTTAGAGAAGATAAGGCCATCACGGAAAGATTAAATGATTTTTTTGTTTCGGTGTTTACTGAAGAGGATGTTGGGGAGGTAACCGTACTGGAGAAGGTTTTCATGGGTAATGATTCAGATGGACTGAACCAAATCACGGTGAACCTAGAAGATGTGGTGGGCCTGATTGACAAACTGAAGAGCAGTAAATCACCTGGATCGGATGGTATACACCCCAGAGTTCTGAAGGAACTCAAAAATGAAATTTCAGTCCTATTAGTAAAAATGTGTAACCTATCATTAAAATCATCCATTGTACCTGAAGACTGGAGGATAGCTAATGTAACCCCAATATTTA
This sequence comes from Rhinatrema bivittatum, assembly GCF_901001135.1. Classification (NCBI taxonomy): domain Eukaryota; kingdom Metazoa; phylum Chordata; class Amphibia; order Gymnophiona; family Rhinatrematidae; genus Rhinatrema; species Rhinatrema bivittatum. Next base: position 119,433,755 of record NC_042619.1, read on the forward strand.
AAAAGGGCTCCAGGGGCGATCTGGGAAACTACAGACGGTTAGCCTGACTGCAGTGCCAGGAAAAATAGTGGAAAGTGTTCTAAACATCAAAATCACAGAACATATAGAAAGACATGGTTTAATGGAACAAAGTCAGCATGGGTTGCCTCACAAATCTGCTTCACTTTTTTGAAGGAGTTAATAAACATGTGGATAAAGGTGAACCGGTAGATGTAGTGTACTTGGATTTTCAGAAGGCGTTTGACAAAGTTCCTCATGAGAGGCTTCTAGGAAAAGTAAAAAGTCATGGGATAGGTGGCAATGTCCTTTCGTGGATTACAAACTGGCTAAAAGACAGGAAACAGAGAGTAGGATTAAATGGACAATTTTCTCAGTGGAATGGAGTGGGCAGTGGAGTGCCTCAGAGATCTGTATTGGGACCCTTACTTTTCAATATATTTATAAATGATCTGGAAAGAAATATGACGAGTGAGGTAATCAAATTTGCAGATGATACAAAATTTTTCAGAGTAGTTAAATCACAAGCAGATTGTGATAAATTGCAGGAAAACCTTGTGAGACTGGAAAATTGGGCATTCAAATGGCAGATGAAATTTAATGTGGATAAGTGCAAGGTGATGCATATAGGGAAAAATAACCCATGCTATAGTTACACAGTGTTAGGTTCCATAGTAGGTGCTACCACCCAAGAAAGAGATCTAGGCGTCATAGTGGATAACACATTGAAATCGTCAGTTCAGTGTGCTGCGGCAGTCAAAAAAGCAAACAAAATGTTGGGAATTATTAGAAAGGGAATGGTGAATAAAACGGAAAATGTCATAATGCCTCTGTATCGCTCCATGGTGAGACCGCACCTTGAATACTGTGTACAATTCTGGTCGCCACATCTCAAAAAAGATATAATTGCGATGGAGAAGGTACAGAGAAGGGCGACCAAAATAAGGGGAATGGAACAGCTCCCCTATGAGGAAAGACTAAAAAGGTTAGGACTGTTCAGCTTGGAGAAGAGACGGCTGAGGAGGGATATGATAGAGGTGTTTAAAATCTAGAGAGGTCTAGAATGAGTAGATGTGAATCGGTTATTTGCTCTTTCAGATAATAGACTAGGGGGCACTACATGAAGTTAGCATGTGGCACATTTAAAACTAATCGGAGAAAGTTCTTTTTTACTCAACGCACAATTAAACTCTGGAAATTGTTGCCAGAGGATGTGGTTAGTGCAGTTAGTATAACTGTGTTTAAAAAAGGATTGGATAAGTTCTTGGAGGAGAAGTCCATTACCTGCTATTAATTGAATTGACTTAGAAAATAGCCACTGCTATTACTAGCGAGTAAGATGGAATAGACTTAGTTTTTGGGTTCTTGCCTGGTTCTTATGGCCTGAATTGGCCACTGTTGGAAACAGGATGCTGGGCTTGATGGATCCTTGGTCTGACCCAGTATGACATGTTCTAATGGCTAGTCTGGGATCTCAAAGGCTTGCTTTAACAAGAAAGCTTTCAGTGCCCACGTGAACACTTTTGCATCTGAGATGCTACATAGAGTAAGGGGTAAGGAATTCCACAGAAGTGGACTAGTTATGGAGAAGGCGTGCTTGCATGTCTCGGTCAGATGGGCAAGCTTTGGTGAAGGAACATCAAGCAGGTTCAGCATGTGCGTATTTTTTAAAACAGCTACCCGTAAGCTGGCAAGAAATGTCGCGATTTCATCTCGTGTTTCTTTCAACAGAGCAGTGGAGCAGACATTTCATCTGCCATTTAGATGCCCAATCCCCCTAGTCTTGCAAGGTCCCCTTGCAATTGCTCACAATCAATTTTATGATTTATTTATTTAGAAGCACGTATTACTTGCCCCTCCTATCAGGCTACAAAAATGAACAAAAATGTTCAGGGTGAAATACAGTATAAAGCATATACAGCCATTGGGGAAAAGGGAAGGGCAATACAAAATTCTAAGGAGGGGGAAAGAAAAGTAGGCAGCAAGGGCATGAGATTGGTTGGGGGAGGGGGTGGAGGACTAGGTACTTTGAATAATTTTCTGACATGTACAAATTTGATAACATCACTTTTCACTCCCTTTTCCAAAGCATTCATAAATGTATGGAAAAGCATCAATCCATGTGCAGATCCCTGGGATACTCTATTGTTTTTCTCCATTGAGAAAAGTAACCAGTCTTACTCTGTTTCCTGTTTTAAGCCATTTACCAATCCTGAATAGGACACTGCCTCCTACCCCACAACTCTAACTTCATGATGAGCCTCTCATAAGAGTCTTTTTCAAACATCTTTTGAAAATCCACATACACTACATATATATCAACTGACTCACTCTTGTCCACATGTTAATTAACCCCTTCAAAAAAATCTAATAGATTTTTTAAGACAAGGTTATCTTTTGTTAAATCTGTATTAGCTCTGCCCCATTAATTTGTGTCTGTCCAGATGGCCAGTAATTTTGTTTTTCTGAGAGTTTGCATACAGCTCAAGATAAATAATGCTATCGGCTTCATAAGACTTTATATGACTTCAGGCATTCACTTTTTAATATCTTTTGAACTTTGTGGACATTAGTCTTTTCATGAGAGATTTTTCAACTAAACGGTATTTTACATGCATTTCACTTTAAAAAAAAAAAAGTATTTAAAAAGCCATAAAACTGGACCAGCATTACATAGCGTACCACACTGAGAATTAGCTGACGACAACAGCAGTCCTACATATATAATATCATAGCAGATATATGTTGTTTTTCAGAATAGCTTCTCCGTTGTGCCCAGTACCAGCCTCAAGCTCACTGGTCTGTAGTTTCCATGATCACCCCAGAACCCTATTTAAAAATGGATGCTATGTTGGTCACCATCCAGTCTTTAGGTACTGTATCTGAATTGAATGAGATGTTAGAGATTACTAGTAATAAGTCCGCAGTTTCATTTTTTAGTTCTTTCAGAACTCTGGGGTGTATACCATCTGGACCCAGTGATCTTATACTCTTTACTTTGTCAGTTTACTTTATTACATCTTCCTAGCTCATCCTAATTTGCTTCATTTCCTCTGAATCATCACCCTCGAAGAATGTGTCCAGCATAGGTGTCTTCCCAGTACCATCCTCAAAGATCAAAGCAAAGAATTCATTTCATGTTTCTGCTATAGCCTTGTCTTCTCTGAGCACCCCTTTCACCCCTTTAGCAGTCCAACCAAGTCCCTCACAGGCTTCTTGCTTTGAATATATTTGAAAGAGTTTTCATTTTGGGTTTTTGTCTACCTGGCAAGCTTTTTTTTTTTCAAGTTCTCTTTAGGCCTACCTTATTAATACTTTACATTTAACTTGCCAGTGCTTATGCTCTTTCCTATTTTTTTCATTTGGATCCTTCTTCCAGTTTTTGAAAGATGTCCTTTTGGCTTTAATAACCTCTCATCTCATCATTTAACCACCCTGTGTTGTGGCTGAATAGGTGGCAGGAACATATTCTAATTAAGTATTTTCTTGTACCATGAGTTCAGCAGTTGTTAAAGTCCACTCCCAGAGGAAGTGGGAAGGATTTTCAAAATACTGGGTCATGGTCAAGAGAGAGACTATGGGGATCTGAATACATCTGCATTTTCACAGATGTGTGTCTAAAAGTTTAAGAATGTTCTGTTAAAGAAGAAATTGCATCTGGATTTCTGGTGGTATATCAATCGCCTACAGCCTACCTTAGAATGATGGGATCTTCAAACATTTATGCATGCCTTAATACTGACTTAGGGCCTCATTTTCCAATGCTAGCGCACGCTAGCGATATGGGGGCGGAGTCGGCCCCGGAAGAGGAGGAGTCGGGGCGTCACCGGGGCCGACCCTGCAAAGAAGGCGCTGACGGCGAAAAGATAAGGAGCCTTTTCGTGTCCTATTTCACGCACAATAGCACCACCTTTCACGGTGGCGCTATTGGGTGTGAAACCGGCAGTGATCGCACCACGGCGGTGCGATCGCTGCCGGCTAGCGCAGGACCGACCCCCCCCCCCCCCCCCCCGCCCCCCATTAGCACGATTTTCTAAAGTATCGCAGGCCTGTGATACTTTAGAAAATGAGGCCCTTAATTAGAATATGGTAATGCTCTGTAACAGGGTTTACTATTTATGTCAACTAAATGACCACTACAACTTTTACAAAACACAGCATCAAGTTTATTTTTGGCTCTAAAAAGTATTTGCTTGTAGAACTCTACTAACTTCCTATACTTTGTAAAGTGATGTTTAAGCTTATTTGCCTTGTTTTTAAAGCATTATATAAGGGTCATCCAAGTTATTTGGCTGATCTACTCATAAAAACCAATCAGAGACCTCTAGTATTCTCAAATTGATTTATTGAGACTATCATCTCCTACAGAAATTAAATTAGAAGCTATTAGACAAACCAGTTTTGCTTATCAAGCCTCTATGCTCTGGAATACCTTACCTTTGGAAGTGCACTATGAATCAAATTAGAAACATTTAGGAAAGGGATAAGAATATGACTATTCTGAAAGGTGTTCAAATAGTAAGTTTAGATTTTTATTTCTACTGTTTAGATATTAAGTGAATTTGTATCAGATTAGAAGTGTTACTTAATTTTACTGTACTCATTGTGCAATTATCCAAGGTTTATTTTAAGTTTTTAGAGATTTTGATATGTTATTTATTTGATTTATGGGTGATTATTATATTTGTTTCATTAAAATTTTGTTATAGTTTTTTCTTTATTAGTTATGAATGTGATTTTGTTTACTGCTTCAATTTTATTTTAGAAAGGTGATTAAGTAAGTAATAAACTCTAATTTTGCTTTTCTGCATAATTTTGAGCAAAGAATTATGGTTGCCATATTAGTCCACTTGGAATGTTCAACTATAAAATTGAAAAGTGTCTCATCACCTGTTTTTCCCTGCCTCTCTTCCCTTTACTAAGTTGTAATGGCATATGCCGACAACCTAAGACCTAAATGACACTTGTCATTTAAACCCAGTATAACTGTGCTGTTTCTTCACTTACCTGAAGAGAGGATAACTTTTAAAAGCGTGTCACAGATATTAGTCCACCACCTACAACTTGTATGATTCTTAATGCTGCATGATTTTGGAAACTCCAGAGTAAAGTTGGAGGGAAACATCAGGTAGTCTGGTTAAAAAGAAAGAAGCATCACTATCTGTGTCAGATGTTTACTACGATTTCCAATTGGTCTGTTTGAGCAGTCATTAATAACAAACATTATTTGCCTCTCCACTTCCTTTATATTGTGTAGACCTTCTCTCCCTAATATCCAGATGCAAGGATGGTCTAAGTGCAATGCTACCCATTATGAGGTATGTTGTGTTTTCTTAGATGTCATTATAACATTTCTTGCACTGGTGAGAGCAAGGCAGTGATTAATAAAAACTATGCTATTAGTAGCCTAGAGAGTTGATATCTTAGCAATGCTCAGGTCTGGGAGAGGTAGTAGTCCTAAGGCTAGATGAAGCACACTTGTGATATAAGTTGAATCTTATGCTTCCAGAATGGTTCAGGATTCAGTGCGAATTGATGCTTGTGCCTACTGTGGAATTGTGTTGCAAATATATAAATGCTTGATCAATATATCGTGAAAGGTGACTGCCTCTGTGAGCAACTAGCCAGCAGAAGGTTTTAGTATTCAGAGATATAAAAAAGAAATGCCATTCTAGAAAAAGGAATGTCTTTTCGGCTGTGGTTGAAATTGACAAGAGAAGTAAATTTCAGTGAAAAAAGAAGTAATCTGAAAAGATTTAGATAGCCAGGCAGAAATTGCAGAGACCCCCTTAGACCAGTGGTTCCCAAATCCATCCTGATGACCCCATAGCAGCGAGTTTTCACAATAACCACAAGACAATAAATTAGTATATACACAATGTACGTATATATTTCATGTATTATTCATTGTGAATATCCTGAAAGCCTGATTTGTGGGGTCACCGGGACAAGTTTGGGATTTACTATCTTAGCCTGACCTCTTAACCTAAAAAGACTATAAAAAAAAATTCTGGGCAGATTTCTCCCTTGATTGTTACCTCTGAGGACGTACAGAACTTGGATGTAGCAACCTTACAGATGTGTGAAAGGCAGAGGACTTCTGTTATCTCTCTAAAGATGGAAAAACAGCTCCCATGAAAGAAAGGAACCCAAAGTATCCTACTCTGGGGATTTCCTGTGAGAAAAGAATGTATTTGCAGCCCTTTTGATTTTGTTTAGTACTTGCTCCTAAGAGATCCTACTTCCACAGTGGAAGTGCAGGTTGCGATATAGCCACCTTCAGTGAGCAGGTGTCCTTTTCAGTGACTGGAGCTTAGTTTAGAGGTTTTCTCTCACCTTGGGAGGAACTTTGGGTCAGTTTGACCTACCACAAATATGTGACATATCAGCCTTTTATCTTTAATTGTGATACACCAGGTTCATGTTTTAAACTCAAGTGCACTTGAAATAATGTTTCCGAACGCTGGTTTTATTTTTACCTCTTTTGTAATGGACTATTTTGCTTCTGCCTGAAACATGCTACTGTATTGGAAAATGCAGTAGCAGTCCTGAAGAACTTCAAGTTATTGTACCCTCATCACTTGATTTTGAGTACCCTGACCTGGGGCTCTTCTTAGAAACCTAGTTCAACGGTCTAGAATAGGGAAGCAAGATGATGTCAGAGTAGGACACTAGTTTTGTCCTCCCAAATGAAGGGAAAAAAATGAAGAAAAAAAGGACTAGAGATTTTGAGTGTGTTATTTGCTGATATATATATATATATATTTATTTTTTTTATTGTTTTCTGTTGCCTAGGTTTTTTTGGCTTTGGCTCACTGAGTAGAGCAACTGAACTATGGATGGCTGTATTAGGCTGAGTTGTAACCTAGAAAGGCAAACTGTTGTGCTGCAGCCGGGTTATGTCTGCTTGTGAAAAAAAGTGCTGTGCTACAGAACCCAGAGAGGAACTAAGCAAATTTTGCTAATGTTGGAGCTGGATAAAGCCCACCCCATGAGTTATTTGCTTCTGTCTGCTGCTGAGCCAGGTGAACACAAAAAAAGATGCCTGGATCTTTTTCAACGCTTTATTGGTGCAGAGACGTGTCAAATAAAAACGCCCGACTCAGGCCGAGTTTCGCAGCTTTGCAGCCGCTGCCTCAGGGGCTCCACTATTCCACTATTTCAATCAAAGATGTTGTTTCATCCAATTAATTGTGCTAATATGCCAACAGTGCAAAAACAACTTGTGCACGATGGTTCGATACGCATGCCGGCATAACAAACAGCAGTCTCTGCTTTCATGAAAGCACAATTAATTAGATGAAACAACATCATTGATTGAAATAGTGGAAAGTGGAGCCCCTGAGGCAGTGGCTGCAAAGCTGCGAAACTCGGCCTGAGTCGGGCGTTTTTATATGACACGTCTCTGCACCAATAAAGCGTTGAAAAAGATCCAGGCATCTTTTTTTGTGTTCACCTGACGGTATCATAGATCGCCTACCTCTGTGTTTTCTTGGACCATCCCTTTTGCTGCTGAGCCAGGGCTGAATTGAGCCTGCTCCTGAGGAGTTCAAGGAGACAATGTAGTGTTATCCAGAGAGAATCTAAAATGGGTAGACTCTGCTTCTTTTGGAATCAGATGAAGTAATTTGCCATAAGCACGAGACAGATTCATTAGAATTATAGTAACATAATAAAAGACAGCATACAAAAGACCAAAATAGCCCATCCAGTCTGCCCAATAGTGAAGTATAAACTTTCAGGTCTATTTTAAAACACGCGCATATCAACGCACAAGCGAGGATGCACTAAAAATTTTTAATCGTACATTCACTTACGTGTATATGTTTTAAAATACGCTAACCATATGTAAGCATGCTCCATTTTAAGAGGTTACTTGAGCACAGCTAGCACGCGTATGTCTTCAATAGGACCATATTGGCTTTTATGCACGTATGTCAGCGTATTTTAAAACATGTTCACATGAGGGAAAACCCAGTTTTTCCAATTAGTCCACCAGGTTTGCCCAGTTAATATCGAGCTCTTCCAGACCCCTCTGGTTCTTCATCCTGCATGCCCCCCCCCCCCCCCAGGTGATCCAGACCCCTCACCCTGTCCTTTGAGCCCTAAAACTTGAGATCTACAGACTTGCTTCTCATCTGGAACAGGAGTAGTTATATGGATAATAAGCCAATGCGTGCCGCAGTTTCCGGTCTTAAAATTCAGAGCTATGTGTGTAAGTCTTGGTCCTGCCCCAAAACACCCATGCCCAGCTCCTTCCCCGCCTCTTTTCTGCCCCTTTATTCCTCACATGCACGGGGGTACATACTTATTTTGTGTACATACGTGACTTTTTAAAATCTGCGTTGCTCACATGTGGGCCGCGCACAAGCAATGCGGATTTTACAATGTCACAAAATATGTTCATATGTGGGCAATTTGGCACAATAACACTTTTAAAATCGACCTGTTTAAGTAAATGTGCATCCAAATTCCTAGCTAGAACCAGACACCCACTTCCCCTTTATTTCTTTTAGGGTTGTAACTTCTTCTCTGTGCAGGTTACTATATGCCTTCTACAAAGCACAGTGCAGTCATACCCTTGCTGTTTTGTAACTGCCGCTCTGTAAAGATTATTCCAGTGCTTCATTACCATTCTCTTGCCAACAGAGATTCTCTGTGTTTATCTCAAACTTCATTACTGTTTTTGTCTCCACCTCCTCCAAGAGGGCATTCATTACCCTCTCCATGAAAAAGTTGTTTTGTGTCATTGTTCCTAAGCCTACTACCTTGAAACTCACATCATAACCCCTAGTTCCAATAACTTCTTTTCCATTCAAAAAGCTTTGCTTCTTGTAGATTAATATCTTTAAGATATTAAATGTTTGTATCATATTTATCTCCCCCGATGCGTCCGTCGGTCGCAGACGGCTGTGACCGCTCTGCCTTACCTCTTTTCTTTTATTTTCCTCCTCCTTGGGCAGGGTGGCTGCCTCCGGTGCCGAGTGCCTCTGCGTCTCCAGCGTAGCATGGGCGTTCCAGTCTGCCATGCTCACTCCCGTGGCCTCTTAGGGCGCGCGCACATCTCCTATTCTCAAATACACGTCATGGTGGGAACCTCAGGGGCGTCCCCACTGCATGACGTCAATACCTCCGGGTATTTAAAGCCTCCGCTTCACTACCACCTTTGAGTTAGCAAGGACTTCGGTTTACGCTGCTCTGACCCCTCTAAGCTGCTCGCTTAGATGCCGCTCTACACTGCAAGGGCCTCGCTCCTTTAGAAGCTCAAGACACCCGCTCCTCGGGGGTCTCTCGCTTCCATCACCTTTTGGGGCCTCTACTAACTGAGACAACCGCTCCTCGGGGGTCTCTCTCTCTTATTCTTTTCAGGATCTCCAGACTATCAGGTACTCACTCCTCGAGGGCCTACCAGTCTATGTATCCTGTACTACAGACCTTCAGTCCCACCATCTCACTACCAGGAAGACGCTTACACTCCTGTGAATACCTCTATGATCCGGTGCTCCAACTCCACCCACCAGGCTCGGCGTTGCCCGCACTGCGGTTCCCCACCTCTCTTGAACATCTGGGTGAGATTCTACATCTGAGACTGTTAAGCGTATTGGCACCTCACGAACCTCAGTGCCTTACCTTGCTGCTGCATACCATCTATCTACAGCAGTACAATAAAGCCTTCCATTCATTCCGTGTCTGCTATCTGAGTTTAGCCTATCGCTGTGGTTCCCCACAGGGCCCCTCCCTGTGGGCGAAGTCATCTCCACCATGACCAAGGGTCCACAATGCCAAAAACACAACACCCCCCCACCCAACTCAACTCTCTTCTATGGTTTACATAATGAGATCCTTCTGTCTCATCTAATAGGGCGTGTGGTACAAACCCTAGAACATGTGAGCCTATGTGCATGTGTATGTATATCTTACTCCTGGGGGAATTTTGCGCTATTGCGGAATTTGCACAGAATTCCCCCTTCCCGCAGATTTCCTCCCTTGTCGCCCTTCCCGCAGATTTTCACCGTCCCCTCACCGATTTCCTCCCTCCAAAACCGGAAGCGCATGGACAGCGGCCATCGCGAGAGTGGGGGCATCTCAGCACGGCAGAAAATAGCAGAGGAGACCCTGGCATGCCGCGAACGGAGCACGTCCTGCGGCACACGGGACACGCTCCGTTCGCAGCGAAGATGAAGGCCCGGCACGCCGTTCGCGGCAAAAATTGAAGGCCCCCGTGTGCCGCGAACGGCGCACCTGGGCCTTCATCTTCGCTGCGAACAGAGCGCGTCCTGCGGCATGCCGGTGAGAGAGAATGTGTGTGTGAGAGAGGGGAGGGTGATAGACAGCATGGTTGGTGAGAGGGGTTGGGGAAGATGAGAGAGAGCAGGAGGGTGTGAGAGAGAGCATGGTTGGTGAGAGGGGGGTGGGGAAGGTGAGAGAGAGCAGGAGGGTGTGAGAGAGAGCATGGGAGGTAAGAGAAGGTGGGTGAGGGATGCTTGAGTGTGGGTTTCAGAGAGAGGGAGCCTATATGAGGGGAAGGGGATGCCGGTGAGAGAGAATGTGTGTGTGTGTGTGTGTGTGTGAGAGAGAAGAGGGGGTGTGGGGGAGGGTAAGAGACAGCTTGGTTGGTTAGAGGGGGAGTGGGGGAGGGATGCTTGTAGGTTTCAGAGAGGGAGCCTATGTGAGGGGAGGGTGACAGAGCAGGAGGGTGAGAGAGAGCATGGGAGATAAAAGAGAGGGGCTGGGGGATGCTTGAGAGTAGGTTTCAGAGAGAGGGCGCCTATATGAGGAGATTGTGAAGGAGTGTGTATGTGTGTGAGAGATTGGAAGCTCGTGTGTATGAAAAAGGGATTGTGTGTATGTGAGGGTGCTAGCCTGTGTGAAGGGATTGTGTATGTGAGGGAGCCTGTATGAGGGTGTGTGTGTGTGTATGTGTATTAGAGAGAGGGAGGGACAGAGGGAGCCTGTGTGAGGGGCGGTACTGAGAACAGGGTCAAAGTCTGGGACTGGCAATAGAGTGGAAAGGGTTGAGCCTAGAGGTGAAGGGGAGAGATATTGGCAGGTGGAGGAGTTGGGGCCTGAGGGCAAAATGACCAGGGGAGTAGGGAGAGCGAGTGGAAGGGACATTCTTAAGTGAATTTCTAGGGAAATTCTGCTCAAAATATTTAAAATTCTGCAACTTGAAGTAACAACTTTTTACTGTAATAATTTAAAATGTAGTTACTTAGACTGTCATGTAAATTGTGTTATTTTGACCAATATAAAGTTTGCAGAATTTTCAGTTTTTGTGCGCAGAATTCCCCCAGGAGTAATATCTGTGTGGGAGAGATTGCTTGTGTGCATGCGTATGTTTGAGAGAGCCTATATATGACATAGGCTCTCATACATACACACACACACACACACATACACAAAATGTGTGTGACAGGGAGATGGGGTGTGAGAGAGAGCACGGGTGTGTGTATGAGCAAGGCAGTGAGAGAATGAACATGTATAAGTGTGTGAGAGAGTGAAAGCCTGTGTATGTGTTTGTGTGAAGGAGTGAATGTGTCTGTGAAAGCATGGGCATATATATGAGAGAAGGAGTATGAGACAGAATGAACATATCAGTGTGTATGTGTGTTTCAAGGTGATTGGAAATCAAGATCCCAGGAATGGAGAGTTTTAATTATTGGATGTTATTTGATATTTTAGCTGTATGGAAATACTTTATTGGTGTTAAGAAATTTTTAACATTTTTTAATTGGATGTTTTATTCATCAGATGTTTTGAAATATATGTATTTTTTATTAGTATGGTTTTATGATTTATATTTCTTAATTTTGTTTTATGTTTTATGAAGAATGGTCATGCTGCACTGCATAGCGCATCTAGTTTGTTGTGATTTCCAGTTCAGGATTTGTCTGCACATTTCTATGTATGCCTTATGGTCTGCTTATTCTGTATTTATCTCCAACAGTTAACTGATACCTGTGGGTATATTTTGTGTAATCCATGAGGTGTTAAATATCTGAATAAGATCTTGTATCCGTTTTATTAAATTGTTGATTCAGTACTGTCAGATGAATTTAAAATAGTTCTGTTGGGTGGCTAAAACTGGCTAGGGTTTTGTTTTTTTATTATTGCATATAAGGCCCTTAAAAGTTTTTTTTGTAATGTCTTATAGCTAAGTTGCCAGATACAATTAATGGCAAGCCTAGGAGTGCACTCTAGTTCTTGGTTATTTAAACAAAATTTGTGTTGGAGGTTTTTTTTGCTTAATTCTGCTGGTAATGTATGAACCAGGGATACAGGATTGATAGAAAATTAAAACATATGTCTTTTTATTCTGTAAATGTATTTTTATATCTAATGTGTATTTCTATGGCCAGCACTGGAATGGTGGTGGTGAGAGAAATGGGGAAAGCACTAAAGTCAGAGGGAAAGATGAAATATGCCCACTTCTGCAAATTTATGTCTGAAAGGGGAGGGGTGTTGGCCTTTCTCTCTTATTCCCCAAGTCTGACTTCTTTATTCTTTGCACCCGAGGAGCAGGAATCAGTTGGGGAAGGTGGGGCGCCTTCAAAGATTTTCACATAGGGCGCCACAGCCTGAAGATAGATTAGGTGTGGCAGGGCTGCAGCAGATTCCATTCCACCACAGCCCGAAAAGCTCACAGGATAATTTAAGTAAATATTTTTGATCGCAAACAAAACTCTTTGCACACAGCAGCCCAATCAGAGGGAATATTGATTACAATTGCCATATATATTTTTTCATATGCTGGACATTGTTCTTTCCCTTACTGAAGTATATTGCCACAATACCTACATGCTGAAGACTTGGTTGTAGGTGGGTTACCCTGCTGTCACTTTTTTCAGTTGCTATGCTTCATGCATCGTCAGCCTTCTGGTCCTGTTCTATAGTTCTTATTTTCAAGTTAGTGAGATCTGCAATGTGGCATATTTCAAAAGCTGTACATAAGAACATAAGGCTTGCCATACTGGTCAGACCAAGGGTCCATCAAGCCTAGTAATCCTGTTTCCAACAGTGGCCCAAGGGGTAGATTACAAACTGCTTATCCCAAAAATAAGCAGTGGATTTCTGCAATTCTACCTTAATTGTTAAGTGACTTTTCCGCCAGGAACTTGTCCAAACCTTTTTTAAATGCAACTATACTAAAGCTTTCACCACATCCTCTGGCAATGAATTCCAGAGCTTAATTATGCATTGAGTAAAAAAGTATTTTCTCTTATTAGTTTTAAATGTATTACCCAGTAACTTCATTGTGTGTCCCCTGATCTTTGTACTTTTCGAAAGAGTAAACAACTGATTAATTTTTACTCGTTCCATTCCACTCATTTTAAAGACCTCTATCATATCTCCCCTCAGCCGTCTCTTCTCCAAGCTGAAAAGTCCAACCTCTTTAGCTTTTCTTCATAGGGGAATTGTTCTATCCCGTTTATTATCTTGGTCACCCTTCTCTGTACCTTTTCTAATTCTTATACTTTCCAGCTGATAAATATGCATAAGCTCATACATAATCATGTGGAGGGTCTTTGCCGCATTGCAGGTCTTTCCCCCTCCCCATTTCTTCAGGGGGGGGTCCTGCCATGTTGCAGGTATTTTTCCCCCTCTCCATTACTTCGAGGGAAGAACTGCCACATTTGTATGCCAATCTGTGTGCCAGAGTCAGGGTTTTTCTCCGATTCAGACTGCCCACCCCTTCTTCCAAGGGTGGGGGTCTTTCTGACCTCTGGACTCCCTTGGCCAGTCCATGAATCCTGCTTATGAGCTTAGCTGCTGCATTGTCCCTCTGCCTTGGTTTTTATTTACACAGGAGCATACAACAGGCAGACCTTGATAAAGTATCCTTCAGTGTAAAGTTCTCATCTGGGCAAGGTCTCTTCTTTTTCCATTGAGACAAAGTCTTGGCCGTCAGTACTTTGGTCTGCATATTTCTTGGCTATTATGATTCATATTTGGTGCTTTCAGTGTTAAAACATGGGATATCTCCCTACACTCCATTCCTTTCCTAATAATCCCTAGCATTCTATTTGCTTTCTTAGCTGCTGCTGCTGCTGCACACTGAGCAGAAGATTTCAACCTATTTTCAATTATGACACTTAGATCCTTTTCCTGAGTAGTGACTTCTAATGTGGAACCTTGCATTTTGTAGCTATAATTTGTGTTACTCTTCCCTAAGTGCATCACTTCGCATTTGTCTTCATTAAATTTCATTTGCCATTTACATGCCCAGTCTCTCAGTTTTCCAATGTTCTCTTTCAGTTTCTCACAATCCTCTTATGATTTGACAAATTTGAATAACTTCACTTACTGTTTCCATTTCCAGGTCATTTATAAATATAATAAAAAGCATTAGTCCTAAAACAGATCCATGGGCCACTCCACTATTTGCCTTTTTCCATTAGGAAAATTTACCATTTAGCCCTACTATTTGTTTTCTATCTTTTAACCAGTTGGCAATCCACAATAGGACACTGTCAACTATCCCAGGACTTTCTAATTTCCTAAGAAGTCTTTCATGAGAGACTTTGTCAAATGCTTTCTGGAAATCCAGATTCACTATATCAACTGGCTTACCTTTGTCCACATGTTTATTTATGCCCCCCAAAAATGTAGCAAATTTGTGAGGCAAGAATTCCCTATCTAAATCCATGTTGACTTTGTCCCATTAAACTATGCTTATCTATATGCTTAGCAATTTTGTTCTTTATGATAGTTTCTACCATTTTGCCTGGCACAAACGTCAGTCTCACTGGTCTATAATTTCCTGGATCACCCCTTGATCCCTTTTAAAAGTTGGCATTACATTGGCAACCCTCCAGTCTTCAGGTACCTTAGATGATGTTATTGATAGTTTACACATTTCCAATAGCAGGTCTGCAATTTTATTTCTCTGTTCTTTCAGCACTCTGAGATGTATATCATCTGGTCCAGGTGAATTGGTATTCTTTAGTTTGTCAATTTGCCCTAGTACATCTTCCAGATTCACTTAGATTTGTTTCAGTTCCTCTGAATTATCACATTTGAATATCATTTCTGGCATGGGTATAGCTCTTTAGTGAAATACGCTTACTTGTATGATTGACCATTCATAATAGGCTTCATCGTAGGAGCAGTATCGCTTTATGACTCGGTCTTATTTATAATCATAGGTTGCTGAATGTTGAAAGTTTAGGTCGAACATACACGCTGTTTTTATTTTTTTCATTTGAGTTCCCCTTTCAGGTTCTCAATACAACTCTTGCCTTTATTGGTTTTTTTGTTAAATATGCTGAGTTTATATGCATTTAAATGGCTGTATTCTGTATGATAGCTCTTTTATTGATGCCGTGTATCAACCTATTCAAATATTCAGTTTTGTTTGTTTTCCTTTACTATTTATACTTTGTATGATGCTAATCTGATGAGTTTTCCTTTAAGTCCTGTTTTGCTTTCACTTTGTCCTCGCCTCACTGCCCTAGCGCTCCCTCACATCCGAATCTATTTTGATTGCTGAATTTTTCACGCCAAATTGTTAAATTTAAATGGTCACTAGATACATGCCAGCACCGCACTCCCAGTGACACTGTATGTTGAATTGTATACAAATATATTTGAATACGTTTTCTCATCATTTTGAAACATGTTGCCATTTCTTGTTTAAAGTAAAGTTTTTGTTTCATTTTACTCTTTTTACCTTTAGCTTCCCTTTCGCTTTCATTTTACTATTTTTTTTTCTGCTTGTTTTCACTGTGCTAGTGTTTTTCCCGTCCGATTGCTAGAACCTCCTGATTGGCTGTTAAAATTTGTTAGTTTGTTTTGAACTGAGGTACATTTTTAAGTATTTGATAATCTTAAAAATGCCGTCACCATTCCTTTTTGTTGTCCACCTTCTTGATTTGCTGGTTTGTAATGTATTTCTTGTTTTACCTTCCAGAAAAACAAAAGTTTTGTTTGTCCCTCCCGATGCAGTCTTGCGGCGAAACACAGATCCGTGTCAGGGGATCCGCTTTGTACTGAGTACTGTGGTGTTGCCGTTTTGAAAAAAATATACTCTCTTTATTGAATCATGTGTGGACATTGAATTTATTCTGCACATTCTCCTTGCTGATTTGATTATCCTAAAGATTCAACATTGCATTTTGTTTCCTTAGGAACGCTTATCCTTTTTGACTCAATGCGCTCCTTAACATATAGTGCCACCCCTTCACCAATTTGATCCATCATATCATTTCGATATAATTTGTACCCTGGTATCACAGTGTCCCATTGGTTATCCTTCTTCTACCAGGTCTCTGAGATGCTAATTATATCTACCTTTTCATCCAGTGCTATACACTCTAACTCTCCCATCTTATTTTTTTTAGACTTCTAGCATTTGTATATAGACATTTGAAAATAGGTTTCTTGTTTGTATTAACAGCCTGTTTATCAGTTGACAGGGTAATATGGCATCCTTCTGCACTTTACTTAAAGGCACCTGGTCCCCTTTGGCATTTATTTTAACCTCTCTATTGGGATGCTCTATTTTCCCTGTTCTCTTAGTATCCTTCAAAGATACATCATTCTGAACCATACGCTTCTGAACAACTATCAGCTTTTTCCCATCTAGTTCAAAAGCTGTACTGTCTCCTGTTTAAAGGTTAGTGCCAGCAGCCTGGTTCCATTCTGGTTAAGGTGGAGCCTTGGTTCAATACAGCCCCCACACCGACATCAGAAGCATCAACCTCCACGATGAATGGCTTGTTAGGGTCTGGATGACGCAGGCATGGTTCGGTGGAAAAGGCAGTCTTTAAATCCTCTAACTCGGAAATGGCCTCCGCAGACCATTTAGAAGTGTTGGCCCCTTTCCGGGTCATAGCAGTTAAGGGCACAGTTAAAGAAGAATAATTCTTTATAAAGCTTCTATAGTAATGAGTGAACCCCCAAAACCATCTCAGGGCCTTCAGGCTGGTAGGTTGGGACCAATTTTTAATACTCTGTAATTTTTGGGGATCCATCTGGAAGCCATCTTTAGGCACAGAGTCCTTATGGAATTTGCACTTGGATGTCTTGGCGTAGAGCCGATGTTCTCGAAGTCTTCGTAGTACTTGTTTGACATCCTCTAGATGAGTAGACAAGTCCTGATAAAATATCAGGATGTCATCTAGGTACATTACGACACTTTTGTACAACAGGTCCCGCAAGATGTTGTTCATCATGTTCTGGAACACAGCGGGTGTGTTGCACAGGCTGAAGGACATTATTAAATACTCGAAATGACCATCTCAAAGAGTTGAAGGCTGTTTTCCATTCGTCGCCACTGCAAATGCGAACTAAGTTATAGGCCCCCCTTCAGGTCAAGTTTCAAGAATATCTTGGCACCTTGAAGCCGGTCGAACAGCTCTGAGATTAAAGGCAGGGGATATCGGTCATTGATTGTGATCTCTTTCAGACCTCTATAGTCGATACAAGGACGTAAAGTACCGTCCTTCTTCCCCACAAAGAAGAAGCCTGCGCCGGCTGGAGACTTTGATGGTCTAATGAAACCTTTCTGGAAATTCTCCTCGATGTACTCTGACATAGCCTTATTCTCTATTACAGAGAGTGGATAGACACGTCCTTTAAGAGGATCAGTGTTTGGTTTCAGCCTTATGGCACAGTCATAAGGTCTATGTGGAGGAAGGATGTCAGTGGCTTCTTTGGAGAACACATCATCAAATGATGTGTATTGAGGCGGCAGTCCTGACATCATTGGAGTTGTAGGCATGCAGAGGACAGGAGAAACCTCTTTAAGGCAATTGCCATGACAACCTAGGCCCCAGCGGAAGAGTTCCAAGGTGGTCCAGTTGAACTGAGGCTGATGCAACTGCAACCAAGGTAACCCCAGAACGATAGGGTGCATAGTCTTCTCTAACACAGAGAAGGAAATTGACTCAGTATGGAGGACTCTGGTGCGAAGGGTCACCGGTTCGGTGCGACAGGTCACGTCACCCGGCAAAGGCTCTCCATGGATAGATGATAAGAGCAATGGAACCTTCAAAGTGACGAGGGGAATCCTCAAATGTTCCACTAGGCGTCGAAATATAAAATTGCCTCCTGCCCCTGAATCCACCAGGGCAAGAGTTTGAAATTCGGACGGTCCGCAGATCAGGGAGACTGGGAGAGAGAGAGGACATAGAAAGGCCTAAGAACAGTCCTCCCGCAGGACTTAGACCCATCCATTTTCCGGACGAATTGGGCATGTTGGGACATCGTGACCAGCTGTCCACAGTACATACACAGGCCATGCCTCTTCCGAAGTCTTCTCTCGTTTGAAGTCAGGTGACTGCGACTAAGTTGCATCAGTTCCTCTCCACTGGCGACAGGTATTGCCGGAACCATCTGAAGTGCAGGTTTAGCACGAATCTCCTTCTGAACCGGTCCCTTACTTGGCTTGAGTTCTTTCACCTTATCACGAAGCCGGTGGTCAATTCTAGTAGCCAAAGCCACTAGTTCATCCAGCGAGTCAGGTGTCTCATGAGCGGCCAGCTCATTTTCAAGCGAGTATCCAGACCTCTGAAGAAGAGGGTTTTCAGACATTTGGGATCCCAGCATAATTCTGTAGCAAGAGTCTTAAACTCTATTGCAAAATCAGCCAGTGGTCGGTTGCCTTGCTTCAGGTCCACCAGAGCAGAACCAGCAACAGTCATTTGAGCAGGATCATCAAAAATGGATTTAAACAAATCCAGAAATTCGTCAATATCCTGCAGAATTGGATCCTTACGTTCCCACAGCGTTGAGGCCCAAGACAAGGCCCTTCCATCAAGATAAGATAGAATCTAAGTAGTCTTGGCGTAGGCTGTGGGGGAGTGAGAAGGCTGTAATGCAAAATGCATGCAGCACTGTTTAGGAAACCTCTAGTTCTTTGAATCTCTCCAGAGGTACCGTAGTCTTTATAGTTACTTCGGGTAACTGACCTTCATTACTGGAAGTAGTGCTTTGATTCTTCTGTGCATGCAGCTGATGGAACGCAGAAGAGAGTTTCTCCAGTGCATCTTGTTGTTCAGCTATGGGCAGGGCCAGGCCCGGAATGGCCTGCAGGGCATTGAGCTGTGCCGGATCCATGGAGTTAGCAATCTGTTATAATTAATGAGGTTTGGGTGGACCCTTGGACACTGTGGCAGCTGACCACGCCCATGGGGGGAAGTCCCGTGAGGGGGCACAGGTCAGGCTCAGCTCTTGGACACACAAACACAGATTTATCTTTATTTAGACAGTTTGAGAAGCCACCAGAGGTGGCAGTAGTGAGTAGAAGATGTAGCCTGGCTGGACTAGTATTCCCCAGGCTCTGGAACAGCGGTTCCTCTGGTAGCAGTGCTGTAGTGGAGAGAACTGAGAGAATGAGTACAATAGAACATTCACAGAGTCCCAAATATGGAGAAGCCCCAAGATAGGGAGAGCTGGCCCTCGAGGAGTGAGTACCAGATCCCTGGGAGCAGGGAGACTCATTGGCAAAGTACTCACACAGCGGTTCCACGTAGGAGATGGCACTGGCGCTGGAATGGAGGCAGGCCCTCGAGGAGCGAGTACCTGGTTCCAGGGAGACAGCTCTGAAGAGTGGATGATAGTAGTACTAACTGATGGTGTCTGTAGCAAATTCTTCCAAGTAGAAGAGGAGATAGATGCAGGCAGCAGGTCAGGGAACATGGGCCCTCGAGGAGCGAGAACCGGTTACCTGATAGCGACCTGAAAGAAGCAAAAGAGGTCCCAAGGAGCGGGTACCCCGTTAGCAGAAAGAGTCCAATGGAAGTTGGAAAGGCAGAGAAGCTGGGTAAGGAGAGTGAATCCCATCCGTAAGAATACCCCTTCCAAACTCAACGGCTAGCAATAAAGTGTAGGCTTAAATATCTGGGCAGCGTGACATCATCATAGGGGACGCCCCTGAGGAACGCGCCAATGAGGAAATAAGAATGAGGCGGATGCCGCGGTGGCCAGATGTCCGTGAAGAGCAGGAGGAGCCGCAGAAAAGGAAAGGTAGGTGGAGTGAAGCCGTCGGGAAGTGACGGTCGCAACAGTATCCACTGTGATCTTAGTATCAACTGCAAATAAACAAACTTAACCTTCTATCCCTTCTTCAATATCGCTCACAAAGATATTGAACAGAACCTGTCCCAATACTGATCTCTGTGTCATTTCACTTAACACAATTCTCTTAGACTAGATTTCATTTACCATTACACTCTATCTCCTATTGGTCAACCAGTTTGTAATCCACACTACCACCTTGACGCTCACTCTGAGGCTTCTCATTTTATTCACAAACCTCCTATGTGGGACCAAATCAAAAGCTTTGCTGAATTCCCAGTAGATCACATCGCTTGCTCTTCCTCGATCCAATTCTTTAGTCACCGAATCAAAAACATCAATCAGATTTGTCTGACAGGACCTTCCCCAGGTGAATCCATGCTGCTTTGGGTCCAGCAACCCACCGGATTGTAGATAGTTCACTATCCTTTCCTTTAGAAGAGTCTCCATTAATTTTCCCATCACTGAGGTGAGGCTAACCAACCTGTAGTTTCCAGTCCCCTCTCTGCTACCACTCTTGTGAAGTAATCAACAAACAAGGTTAAAGTAACAGACAGGAAGTAGAAAATGGTGAAATATAACAATTAGCTGCAAGGTGGCATCAATCTATGAGTCCTTTGCTGCCGTCATTTCTATATTTCTGTGTTTCTATGTTTCATTCTGCTGTCCCTGTTTGTGAGAGTAGTTTTGAAAGTCATGTACTCAGGTAAATACTGATTTACCCATGTAAATTGTTTGGGAATTGCCCTCCCTCAATTTCCTAAAACTACACATAGTATTACACACCACTTATATATTTTAGCCTCATTTGGGGGAGAGCATCCAGGGCTATATAGACTGTATTTTCAAGTCTGTGTGTATTATTTTCCATTAAAAAATCTACATGGACAAAAAGCAGGTGGAAAAAGTTTGCAGGTACTTTGTACCCTTAACAGCTTTCAAAGAGAAAGTACACATAAAGAGGTACATTTTCAAAGGCTGTTCGTGCAAAAAAAGCCCATGTGCGCGTAAAATGGCAAACATGCAGGTATATGCTATTTTACAAACTGCAGCGTGTATACATGAAGGACTCTGAGTAAATTGCATATACGAAAAAGGTCATTCTTAGGAGGGGACAAATACACATGTAAGTTGCTATTTTAACTCTGCCAGAATTACATATGCAAGTCTTTTACTTGCATATATATTTACTTCTGTTCAGTATCAGGTATAAGTGATCATAAACATCAAAGAAGTGAAAATGACAGGGTAGAGGGTCTAAGTTGCAATAGTGGGACTTCAGACTGAAGAACCAGAAGGGTCTTCATGAGCTGCAGAAGGATTGGGTGAACTGGTAGACAATTGATAAAACTGATTATTTCATTGTTGCATGCATGTTATAAAATACCGATTTACGTGTGTAAAAGCTGCCTTATAAGGGGAAAAGCATCAAATTAATGTGATTAAAATCTACCCATGTATCCTTGTAAAATTGGAAGTACAAATGTGGGTATATGAGTTGCGTACAGTTATCCAGATAATTTCCAACTGATTCAGCTAAGTAGTGCTTTTGCCACTACTTAGATTGATACATTTGAACTTTTTCAGATAAGTAATAGCACTTATCCAGCTATATTCCAATTTATTTGGCTAAGTAGCAGCAAGTCTGCATAGCTGGATAAGTCTGAAAAGCACTAATTGTCCTTCTAAGGCTACGTGCGACTACTTAGCCGAATAAATTGTCATTTATCCGGATAAGTCCGAACTTGTGCAGCTCATGGTTTTTAAATATACAAGCATACATGCGCACATATGCACTCTTATTTTATAACCCATGCATATCATTTGCACGCAGGTTATAAAATACAATAGTAAATTACCATGCATCCATATACAAGCGCATTCGGACACGCATGAGCAGTTTTGAAAGTTATCCTCATACTTTCCATTTGGAGTTTAGTGCAAAGTCCATGGCTAAAAGTAGAAAGACTGCACCAAAGCAGACAGTTTGAAAATTGTTCTCTATATTTTGTGCATTGCTTATTAATACTAATTATGCAGTACTGATGCAATGGAGATTCAGATGTTAATTCTGAAATCATGCTAAAATCCTCTGTAAGTTTGTGAAATTATATTGAACTTCTTAACCAAACTACTGATACTAAGAACAGAAATTGATAGCAGTGGAAATAATAAATATCTTACTAGCCTCATGGGCCTAATATGTCAACACACTTGCAACAAATAGCTACAGATTAGTCTTTCACTTGATAAAATTACATACAGAACTCTTGACAGTAATTCCTACACTAAACCACAAAAGGTCAACTATTAGTTTTACTGTTTTGTGGTTAGAAAACATGATTTTGGTTTCCAAGGCAGTAAAGAAATACAGCCAATAAACCCTAACTATGAATACTGTAGTAATTTGTTTCTACATTAAGACATGATATGCTTTTAGGTTAGTGGTTCTTAACTCTGGCCCTTATAGCCTCCAGACAGGTCCATTTTATTTGTGCATCCACATGAATATCTATGAGAAATATTTGCATATATTTAAAAACCTATTGCAATTACCCTGAATATCAGTCTGTTCGAAACCCAGCATCAAGAGATTAGATCAGGACTTCACAAAACTGTCCTGATGGCCCCACAGCCAGTCAAGTTTTCAGGATATTCACAATAAATATACATGAGATAAATTTTGCACATATTGTGTCTTCAATATATGAAAATTTCTCTTATGCATATTCATATCTTGAAAACATGACTAATACGGGGTCACAGAGACAGGTTTGAGAAACTCTGCATTAGATGTTGCAGCAACCAAAAAGTAAAGTATCAAGCTAAATTAAAGACTTCTGCATGGTTTTCCTCCTAGAGGAAGCAAGGATAAAACATGCTCTTTTTGTTCGGTTTGGCAAGTTGTTTTAATATAAATTGATATACATTTTCTAATAAAGATATATTTGCCTTACTTCCGTTGTGGTAGTGAACATACAGCTCTTTCCAATTAAACCCTGAAAATCAGACCTTAAAACTGTATCCAAATAAGTGCTAACAATATTTAAAGCTGGCATTTATCCTGATAATTCAAAAGTTATCAGGATAAATGCCTTTGAGTATTAATCTCTTTATTTCTATAATTTTAATCACCATTATAGTATCATGATTTATTAAAACAATTACAAAATTGACCATTTGAATTACTGAAGATAGATTAATACTGCATGTTAAATTTGGCTCCATTTATTAAGACTGAAGAGTTTTCCTAATATAATGGACAAATTATTGCACAACTAAGGACACTAGTTGTTTGCATGCATTCATTTTTCTACATTCAAACAATACTGTCAGTAGCTGGGCAACTGTTTTCTTTTTAGGGAATGGGTTTTTTTTAAATTATATTCACACTTTAAAACAGGGGTCAGGAACCTATGGCTCGGGAGCCAGATATGGCTCTTTTGATGGCTGCATCTGGCTCGCAGACAAATCTTTAATAAAAAAGTAAAAATCTAACAAAATCCCCCACCCTCCTGACGCCCCCCAAGACCTCCAAAATTAATTTACTACAACCCCCACCCTCCTGACCCCCCCAAGACCTGCCAAAAGTCCCTGGTGGTCCAGCGGGGGTCCAGGAGCGGTCCGGGAGCGATCTCCTGGACTTGGGCTGTCGGCTGCCAGTAGTCAAAATGGCGCCGATGGCCCTTTGCCCTCACTATGTCACTGGGGTCGACCAATGGCGGCGGTAGCCCCTGTAACATAATAAGGGCAAAGGGCCTTCTGCTGCCAGTAGTCAAAATGGCGCCGACGGCCCTTTGCCCTTACTATGTCACAGGGGCTACCGCCGCCATTGGTCAACCCCAGTGACATAGTGAGGGCAAAGGGCCGTCGGCACCATTTTGACTACTGGCAGCCGACAGCCCAAGTCCAGGAGATCGCTCCCGGACCCCCGCTGGACCACCAGGGACTTTTGGCAGGTCTTGGGGGGGGGGGGTCAGGAGGGTGGGGGTTGTAGTAAATTAATTTTGGAGGTCTTGGGGGGTGTCAGGAGGGTCGGGGGTTGTAGTAAATTAATTTTGGAGGTCTTGGGGGGTGTCAGGAGGGTCGGGGGTTTTGTTAGATTTTTTACTTTTTTATTAAAGATTTGTCTGCGAGCCCTGGACCCCCGCTGGATCACAAGGGACTTTTGGCAGGTCTTGGGGGGGGTTAGGAGGATGGGGGGGTTGTAGTAAATTAATTTGGTAGGTCTTGGGGGAGTCAGGAGGGTGGGGGTTGTAGTTAGTATGGCTCTCATGGAATTACATTTTAAAATATGTGGCGTTCATGGCTCTCTCAGCCAAAAAAGTTCCCGACCCCTGCTTTAAAATATAGACAGAAAATCAGCAGAAAAAAATATTTATGGCATTTTTAGATTCTTCACTGGAATAATTTTAGTTTCATAAGCAATTTTTAAAAACAGTTTGTACTGAATCAGTTTTGCAATTAGCTTCACATGCTTCATGTTTCTCTTTTTTTCTTTGACCCAGCAGTGTACTCTTCTCTCTTGAGGCATCAATTTCAATCAGAACCTACCTCCTACTATAACTATACCATGAGCTTTCCCTCAATGCTACTCAGGTCTTTTCCCCCTCTCCTATCCCACCTAGCTTAGGCCTGGATTTATCAAAATGCACTAAATATCGCATGCAATAGGAAAAGGGGTGTGTTTTATGGTAATAGGCAGTTTATTGCAATTGATGTTACCCAGGTAGAGAGTCCATCAACCTAGGTTGAGAGAACATTGCACAAATCTCATCTTTGGGTGAGTTTCCTCACTGCGAAGGTCATCAAATCTTCACGAGAGCACTGTTCTGTTCATACGTCTCACTTTGAATGTCAAAGTGGCCCCTAACCCATACACTAATACCTCAACCTCACTGCGAGTTACTAGGTGGGCCTCCCATAGAGATATAAATACCTATCTAGCGGGAGGGCATTATGGCTAGGCTCGCTCACGCTCTCTCTCTCCCCCACAACCCACTTGGCCAAAATATCCTCCCCTTTTTCTCATTTGCATCGCACTAAACGTTATGGTGCTTTCGCATGCGTTAATGGCATTTTCGCATGCGTTAAAGGTGTTTTTTGCATGCGAAAATGCCATATAGCACTTTGATAAATGACCCCCTTAGTGGCTGCAGCAATAATCCTCTGGCTAAGAGACAAACTACAGTCACCTTTTGAACATGGTATAGGTGAGCTCTCGAGTCAGCCATTAAGTATGTCTTATGCAATGACTGGCAACTACCTCCTAGGATTGTAATGGATGCTCAGCACAGTATCCCCAGCCCTTGTTGAACTAAGGGGTCAGAGCCTAATCCAGAAATGAATCAGGGTATGCTGTGCAGTGACACTGAGAATCCCATGTTGCTGCTGAGGTTTTTATGGTGTGTTTTTAAACAAACTTCTCTCAAAAAGCTTCCTTTTACTATACACAAACTAAATTAAAACCAAGATTTACTGTCGAGAACCAGAGCTTTACAGCTTCAATCATTTATAGAGCCCTGAGAAGAAAAAAAAAAAGTATGGCATGTTAATATTTTTATTTTTTTCTTATTACTTGGAGAATTATTTTTAAAACTATTCATTACAAGAGATCACGGGGGCATTGCAGGGAGAGGATGTAGTTCCCTCTCCCTCAGCGCCAGGCCTAAACAATCTGGCTTCATCCACCCCCTTCGCTGACGTTATTTTTTATGTTTTTTGTACTGGTTCATCCGGAGAACCCCCAAGCTAAGTTCTGGCTGGCATGACCACCCGGATGGTTCGTAAGGAGAGAGAAAAAGGGAAAGAACGTCCTAAGCCGTTCTTGGCTTAGGACGTTCGGCGGCCGGTGAGTCTAATCAGCCCCCCATTGCGGCCCTTGCTGACATCAAGAGAGCTGTCAAGTAGGTATAGTAGTACCACACTGCTAAGGCTTGGAGGCCTTAGGCCCGGAATTGCAGAATATTTCTGTTAAAATCGCAGACCTGTCAGCAAATTTGGGCAAGTTTGAGACTCGATTCGCTGAGATTGAAACGCGCGACTCAGACACACAAGATGGCCTCCACGTGGCCCAAAAAGACATTGAGAAATTACAGGCGGCAGTGGCTAAGCAGGCGGCTCGGTTAGAAGACCTCGAGAACAGGTCGCGAAGGTCAAACCTGCGGTTAGTCGGGTTGCCTGAAAGTATTGAGGAGAGAAGTCTTGCGTCAACTTTGGAAGCATGGCTGGAAACAGAACTAAATGTTACCCATAAGCATGGCTGCCTGCGCATAGAGAGAGCGCATCGATTGGGGCCTCGGGTTCCTAATGCCGCGCGGCTGAGAGTGGTTATCCTGAAGATAATGAAGTATGCGCATAAGCAAGAAATTCTGCAGGCCGCACGGGCAAAAAAAGAAATCACATTTGGCAACTCCAAAATTCTGATTTTGCAGGAATTCTCCGCGGCGGTTGCAGTGCAAAGACGCTTCATGGCCCCGATCTGCACACAGCTTATTGGCCAAGGGACCCGGGCCACCTTGATATTTCCTGCGCGCCTACGAGTCTCCTTACCGGATGGAGTCAAATGGTACAACACAGTGGAGGCGGCACGGTGTCTTCTGGCTGGGGACTCGGTTATTGCCTCCGCGGCGCCTACACCTGACAGATCTTAAGCAATAAGTTGTGTATGCAGCTCATTATAGGAGATCCCCTGTGATTTCGCCATGATTACTCAGCGCAGCACAGTGAGAAGTCTCACTGAGGATTGTGCTTTGATGACTTTAAGTTGCTCCCGGACTATGGTTTTTTTCGCACTACCAGTATTTTTTGCCACCTACAATCGGTTGTAGGGTAACAAGCTGAGAACATGGTTGCTATGGGACTGAACCTGGATGGGAAGTTTTTTTATTTTATCCTTCATATCCTAAAACTATAATTTTCGATCTGGCGTTTGTTTTTTTCTGTTTCAATTATTTAATTCCCTCTCATTTTAGAGAACCGCCTTCCTTCTTTGCCCACCAAGCTTCCCGCATGGATTTGTTCAATATGGCTGTGGAAAATGGTTTGGCGGGGCTGGTGTACCGTACGTAATCAGCAAGGCAGTATTGACTCTGTAAATGGCCTATTTCGGGAAGGATGGGAGATTTTAGCAGTCTGCTCCAGCATTTTTCATTGACATTCCTGATAGCCCTGATGTGATTTTTGATTATTTTTATTTTCCCCTTTTTATATGTTTATGTTGGCGGGATGGAGGTTTTCCCGGGGAGTTAAGGGGTGACTTCGGGTTTTTTTTGGGAGGCTGTCAGCTTCGGAGAGTGGGACCATTTGCCTGGTTATTGTGTGTTTGTCTCCATCTTCTGATAGCTGTCAAGTTTTTCCTTAGCACTCCCTATCGTGAACGCCTGGGGACATGGTAACCATTTCTGTCTTGTTAACTGATCCAGCAACGCGGAGACAGGGAGGGAGCAAATTGCTGCGCAATCTTGACAGCTTGGGGGATCTATTATTCTCAGTGCTCATATTTCTATGTCTGGTTTCAATGACACATTTATGTTGACATGTTTAATGTTTTTTTTATTGTACGAGGATAGAATGGCATTAAGATATGCATTAACGTTTTAGTTATATTGTTTTAGCAGTTGCAGTACGAGTTGGGGGGGAGGAGAATGTTGGGGGTTGTAGCAGGAGGGGTGGATGAAGCCAGAGGGTGGGTGGGAGGGATCCGGGAAGGGCAGTGATCTCGATCTTTGGCGAAGACCTTATAGATGGTATATGAGGGGGTACGGGGAGGGGGGATGCAAGGGGAGAGGGAGGGACGGGAGGTAATAAGGGGAATTAGACAGGTCCATTTTTTGATTCACATATGGTTCTCAAAGGTCTCAAGGGGATTAATGTGGGGAAGTCGCAGTCGGACAGCTGGAGATCTCGGCTGGGAGGGTCTCTGCTGTCACATGGATTTCATATATAATATCTTGATCTTTTCTGAAGTAAGTAATCTCTAATTCATGTACGAATATAATTACTTGGAATGTCTGCGGCGTCAATTCGCCTATTAAGCGTACCAAAATATTAGCTCTCTTAAAAAGAAAACAGGCTGCTGTAGCATTTTTACAGGAAACACACTTGACTGATTCTGAACATCAGAAATTGGGACGTCTTTGGGGTGGGGAAATCTTTTATGCTTCGGCGACCACTAAATCGGCAGGCGTGGCTATTTTGATTCAGCGAGCGGTACCATTTACGGTGCATGCTGAAATTAAAGATTTATAGGCCGTTTTATCATTGTGATTGCGGATCTATATCGTACGAAAGTTGTCCTTTGTAATCTTTATGCTCCCAATACGTATAACCCACCTTTCTATAGGGAGATACATCAACATTTACTTCCATACTTAGGAGACCTTATCATAATTGGAGGGGATTTCAATACCATACGTGATCCGGCTTTAAACAGGTCCCACTTGGCTCCCAGGCCTGCGGGGTTTGGGCAGGGCCCGTCCTTTTTGCAGAACTCCTTACACTTGATGGACATGTGGAGGGTATTGCATCCCAGAGAAAAAGACTTCACACACATTTCTAGAGCGCATGGGACATTATCTCGAATTGACTATTTTTTAACTAGTGTACATGGTTGTTCGAAAATTCAAGGGGTAGAGATTGGAGATATAGTGGTCTCAGATCATGCCTTGGTGAAGTTGGAGATTGAGTTGAATTTGAATCCGTCACGTTCGCTGTTTTGGAAGTTTCCCTTCTATCTTGCCTTGGATGAGGCTTTTCGGGAGTATCTCCATAAGCGCTGGCTGGACTATGCTGACTTTAATGGCCAGCAGCGGGCCTCACCGGTTCTATTTTGGTACACTGCTAAAGCAGTTCTTCGGGGAGACATCATCTCGTATATGGCTCATCGGAAAAAAGTGATGAACCATAGGCTTTTAGCTTTAACAGCCCAATTGGGTAGGGCAAGGAGGAGGCTGATGGGGACTAATACTAGTGAAGCAAGAGCGCAGTTTAGGACTATACAAGTGGAGCTAAATACTCTATTGCACCAAAGAGCTCGGAAAAGCGTTCTTTACTACCAATATAAGCTGTTTCAACATAGTAATAAGTCGGGTAAATTATTAGCAAATTTAGTGCGCTTAGCTCGGGGTTCGCGACATGTTCCGGCATTGAGATCCGCTAACGGCCAGGTATTGACTGATCGTAAGGACATAGCGCGGCATTTCCAAGACTTTTATAGTTCCCTATATAGGGCCGAAAGTGGGACTATGGAGGCGTGTGATCAATTTTGTTCCAAATTTCAACTCCCTCACTTGACACGGGAACAGAGGGAACAGTTAAATAGGCCCATTACTTTGGAGGAGGTTCGCTTGATAATCCAGCAGGCCAAGCGCCTAAAAGCGCCAGGGCCAGATGGGTATAGTGCGGAATTTTATAAATGTATGATAGATAAGGTAGCAGATCCGCTAGTGCAGGCCTTTTCGGGGATGTTAGCGGATGGATCCTTCCCAGTCCACACTAATCGGGCACATATAGTTCTTATTCCAAAACCGGGAAAGGACCTGTTACTACCAGAATCGTATCGGCCTATATCTTTGTTAAATTTCGATCATAAACTGCTTACCAAGATAATGGCTGATTGCCTAGCGGAGGTGCTCCCTTCCCTTATTCGGGCAGATCAAGTTGGATTTGTTAAAAAACGCTATGCCCTGACAAATATCCGGAACATTTTGGCGGCTATGTCGATGTCTCAACAAATGGAGACTCCTTTTTTGGCCATTAGTTTTGATGCGGAAAAGGTCTTTGACCGGGTGGAATGGACATATCTATTTCATATTTTACGTACGATGGGTTTTGATGGTTTGTTTTATAGAGGAATTGAACTCTTGTATTCGGCCCCGGAAGATGTTATTTTGGTTAATGGAGACCACTCGGAGGCATTTCAGATTTCCCGCGGTACCCGGCAGGGTTGCCCTTTATCCCCGTTGTTGTTTATCCTCCAGTTGGAACCTTTGCTTTTAGCTATCCAATTAACAAAGGAAATCTGGGGTATTAGGTTTCACTCGACTCTTTTTAAATACGCTGCATTTGCAGATGATCTCCTGGTTTTCCTGACGGACCCCATGCACTCCCTCAGAGCGCTTCTGCGCCTTGTTTGGGCATTTGGTGTTTTCTTGGGGCTGCGTCTAAACATGCATAAATCCAAGGCCCTCGCCAGCCCGATAATGCTGCAAGAGGCGTGGGGAGCGGACTTTCCCTTGCAGTGGGCTGTGGACTCGTTTACCTACCTGGGAATCATTATTCCACGGGACCTATCATGTCTTTATTCCCTTAATGTTTATCCGCTTCTGCGGGCAACGGAGGATAGGCTGCTTAGTTGGGCTCCTTTGCCGTTGTCGCTGAGTGGTAGAATCCAACTATTTAAGATGGTCATTTTACCAAAGTGGCTATATTTGTTTCAGAATTTGCCCCTTATTTTGAGGAAGGCAGAAGTGCGATGACTGGATAGGATTCAGTGGAGATTTTACTGGCGGGGGGGGAAGGCCCGTATCCCGTTTACCTGGTTGTGGGTGCCTTGGGGAAAAAGGGGATTGGGGGTGCCAGATCTGGCAATCTATAATCTGGCCAGTAATTTGCGACTAATCAGAGACTGGATATTAGATACCTCCTTTCTAAATCTTCTGGCGGATAAGGCTTTGACTCATCCACTGGCTCCCTCCTTTGTGTTGCAAGCCGCCTCTCCGTCTCTCAATACTTTTTTAGTACAAAATGCTCTTATCCATCCTCTTCATGTATCATGGCGGAAATTGATGTCTCTTCTGAAGCTGGATCACGTGTGTGCCTATCTTTTACCGATTCAAGGGAACCCCGCCTTTACGCCGGGCTCGCAAACACTCACATTTTGTAAATGGGTAAAGGTTGGTATTACAAAGTTGGGCCACGTGTTTAATCCTGAGGGCCAAGTTCTCTCGTTGATGGAGCTGAAAGAACTATATGGTAACTCTGATATTGGGGTCTTCCCTTATCTACAACTCCAGCACTATATTGCTTCCATACCTCCTGCTTCACGGCAGGTCACTTCCCTTAATGCGATAGCGGACATCCTGCTTCTAAAACAGGAGAAAACTCCGTCACTCGCCACCCACTATCGTATGATTAGACAAGTCATTTCCCTCGATACCTGTTCTATTTTGGTGGAAAGGTGGAATCGGGATGGGGTGTTTCTGGTCACTGAAGCCATTATAGCAGCTTGTTTTCGGCAGATCTCCCAACTCTCAGTCAACATGTACTATCGCAAAATGCAGTACAAATTTATTCGTCGCAGATATATTTCCACTCAGGATGCCTATAATTCAAAAATTGCATCAACGTCGCAGTGTCTACGCTGTGGCGAGATTTCCGGCTCCATCTCTCATGCATTTTGGGCCTGCCAGCCAATTCAGACCTTTTGGCGTAAGGTACTCAATTATGTGGAATTGGTGTTAGGGTTGGATATTCCCTTCTCATATTATTGGCTTCTTTTTGGTTGTATTTCGCCTCGACGTGTGAGAGTTTGGGGTTCTCGCCTCTTCATACAAAAAGCCTGTTTGGTAGCTAAGAAAATTATACTTCTCAATTGGAGAACTACGGATCGGCCTTCTTATTGGGCCTGGCGTAATCATTTACATCAAATGATGCAAATGGAGGCTTCCCTTATGCGACAACCGCCGAGTCAAAAAAAGAAGTTTCTTGCCATTTGGGGCCCGTATGAGCAGCGGCTTCCACACCGGACCCGCAGTCTCATCTTAAACGAGTGACTAGGTGCGGGGATAACTTCCCCTAAATAAAGATGGCAAATGTTGCTAAAGGACCTTGAGGCACTTGTGACTTTGGACCTGGGGGAGGGGAGATAGAGGCTGGG
Organism: Rhinatrema bivittatum; assembly: GCF_901001135.1. Lineage (NCBI taxonomy): Eukaryota > Metazoa > Chordata > Amphibia > Gymnophiona > Rhinatrematidae > Rhinatrema > Rhinatrema bivittatum. The sequence goes on from NC_042619.1 coordinate 119,465,649, forward strand.
GGTAACACTCAGTTGCATATTAGGTTTGTAACGGGGAGTATATCAGAGTCAAATACTCTCTGTAATGTCTTGGTTTATATTTGAAATAAAAAATTGTTTTACACTAAAACTATTCATTACAAGCAATTTAAACACAAAAATAAATATTATAGTTTGAAATTCTTACAGATGTGCACCCTATAAGTAGAGTGAAATATGTTTTATAAACAAGTTCATTAGCACTTCAAAGGTTGTTTTGTTTTATTATACAATGGTGGACTAAACTTAAAGGAAGCGATACAACATACAAATGAATTTCTTGATATGAGAAATGGGCATTGTGCCAAAACCTTTAAATTCTTGTGGCATTAAGATAATAAAACATATTGCGATTAACAATATTATACATTTTATTTTAAAGAACAGATCTCTTGCCAGTCTAAATCTTGTACTGCTTGTCATTTACATGCTAATATATGAAAGTTCATGTCTTTTTGAGCAACTACTTGAGAAAACCAAAACTTCTAAATTTAACACTTACCATACTATATATATATGTGTTAACACTGGAGGTAACAGTTAAACCCCATAGGTAGCTTGCAGACCTGTGCAGCTACTTTTTATTCATGGGCTTACAAGTTTAGTTTCAAAAAAGAAACATGGGCAGTTTTCAAACTAACCTAATCTTACACTTGTATCTGAGCTTTTCTGTCCCACAGGATGCCCAATGCATCTTACAGCATATTAAAATACATAATTACAAAGTTAACATTAAAATACATTTCATAACTACAAACTGAATACAATTCATGAAACTCAAAACTATTCATAAACATATTTATAATTCAATGCAAAACAGAGCAGAAAAACTAAGCATGTTCGCATCACCTCCTATATTTTATGGAAAAGTATATTGCAATTTTGAATCCCCAGGGTACTATACTGGTATACTTTAAGTATAAATTAGAAGAATAATTACAAAGGAATGAACTAAAAGGACACAAACTCAGGTATACTTTAGTTTTCAGCAGTGCTCAGAACCCAGGTGACAAATACCTCAAAGCAATGGTGGTCTGTGGGAAAACTCCAGTGAACTTATATTTTTCTTTTGGCCCATATTACAAGTTCCAGTATATTGCATTGTGATCCATTAACTTGTAAAAATTGCATAGAAATAAAGGTTAACAAATAAAAACAAAAAATATATACAGGTGATACAAGTTAGTCCAATAGAAAGGTATTTTATATATATATTTTTTCTTTTTATTTGTTGAACTTTATTTCTATGCATTCATGTGGACTAACACAGCAGCCAAACTACTTAATCCTTTTTGAAAAACTGTTTAGTGAAGATAAATATCTTTACTTTTTCATGTTTCAATAGACAAGTAATTATCAAAGTCATTTGAATTTGCACATTCATTATCTCATATGGTCACCTTTTTTATGAACCTAGACCAAGATTCAAGAAGGAAATACCGAATGTTGAAGCAGCCATACAGCCCTGGTAGCTTAAATTACAAACTTATGTATTTTTTATTTTGGCTTTGGGGTAGATTTTAAAAGAAGCGCGATCAGCCTACTTTTGCTTGCGCATCAGACTCAAGCAAAAGTAAGCTGGATTTTAGTAGATACGCGCGGAGCCGCGCGTATCCACTAAAATCCTGGATCGGCGCGCGCAAGGCTATCGATTTTGTATAGCCTGCGCGCGCCGAGCCGCGCTGCCTCCCCCCGTTCCCTCCAAGGCCGCTCCGAAATCGGAGCGGCCTTGGAGGGAACTTTCCTTTGCCCTCCCCTCACCTTCCCCTCCCTTCCCCTACCTAACCCACCCGCCCGGCCCTGTCTACACCCCCCCCCTTACCTTTGTCGGGGGATTTACGCCTCCCGGAGGGAGACGTAAATCCCCGCGCGCCAGCGGGCCTGCTGTGCGCCGGGCCGCGACCTGGGGGCGGGTACAGAGGGCGCGGCCACGCCCCCGGGCCGTAGCCACGCCCCGTACCCGCCCCCAAAACGCTGCCGACACGCCCCCGGAACGCCGCGACGACCGGGCCCGCCCCCCGACACGCCCCCGACACGCCCCCCTCCGAGAACCCCGGGACTTACGCGAGTCCCGGGGCTCTGCGCGCGCCGGGAGGCCTATGTAAAATAGGCTTCCCGGCGCGCAGGGCCCTGCTCGCCTAAATCCGCCCGGTTTTGGGCGGATATAGGCGAGCAGGGCTCTGAAAATCTACCCCTTTATGTTCCCCTCAATTTTTAAAAAAATCTCCTGTCAAGTCTAATGTTCATTTATTCTCTCTGGGGCGGATTTTCAGAGCCCTGCTCGCGTAAATCCGCCCAAAACCGGGCGGATTTACGCGAGCAGGGCCCTGCGCGCCGGTAAGCCTATTTTACATAGGCCTACCGGCGCGCGCAGACCCCGGGACTCGCGTACGTCCCGGGGTTTTCGGAGGGGGGCGTGTCGGGGGGCGGGCCCGGTCGTCGCGGCGTTTCGGGGGCGTGTCGGCAGCGTTTGGGGGCGGGTACGGGGGCGTGGCTACGGCCCGGGGCGGTCCGGGGGCGTGGCCGCGCCCTCCGTACCTGCCCCCAGGTCGCGGCCCGGCGCGCAGCAGGCCCGCTGGCGCGCGGGGATTTACGTCTCCCTCCGGGAGGCGTAAATCCCCCGACAAAGGTAAGGGGGGGGTGTAGACAGGGCCGGGTGGGTGGGTTAGGTAGAGGAAGGGAGGGTAAGGTGAGGGGAGGGCAAAGGAAAGTTCCCTCCGAGGCCGCTCCGATTTCGGAGCGGCCTTGGAGGGAACGGGGGGAGGCAGCGCGGCTCGGCGCGCGCAGGCTATACAAAATCGATAGCCTTGCGCGCGCCGATCCAGGATTTTAGTGGATACGCGCGGCTCCGCGCGTATCTACTAAAATCCAGCGTACTTTTGCTTGAGTCTGATGCGCAAGCAAAAGTAGGCTGATCGCGCTTCTTTTAAAATCTACCCCTCTCTGTTTATCAATAACGTGTATCAATGCTATGCATTAAAGTGTTCTAGCAATTGTCAACATAGAAGCCCCCAGTTACTCTGACTAATAATGGTGGGGTGGAGCAGGGTATTAAGTAAACTACATTCTTTGTAACGACTTAATATATTTTATCATAGCTTTGTGCATACATATGGATTTTTTCCCCTCATCTTGTCAATGGAAGTGCAATATTGATTCTTTGCAAGTTCTAGTTTGGAGCACAAGTGAACTTTAATATTCAGTTTTACATATCTAAATTAATTTACATTTGTAGAATAGCAAAGTAGCCCTATTGTTGGTCCCTGGAATATTCCAGCAGACACCAACTAAACTAAGAAACATCCATTCACTTTGCTGAATTTATCCATCAGTATTCATGCTGGGGTAGATTTTACAAATTTACCCGTGCGCGAACAAAAGTACGCGGGATTTTATAAGATAAGCGCGTAGCCGCACGTATCTTATAAAATCCGGGGTCGGCGCGCACAAGGGGGTGCACATTTGTGCACCTTGCGCGCGCCGAGCCCTGCGCGCGCTGCTCGTTCCCTCCACCCCCCGGCCCTATCTAAACCCCCTCCCTACCTTTATCTTAAAAGTTACTACTGCCTTCGGGCAGTAGTAACTTATGCGCGCTGGTGCGGCAGGCCCCGACACAGGCCGCTGTGTCGGGGCACTCGGCTACGCCCCCGAAACGCCCCCAAGCCGGAAACGCACCCCCGGACACGCCCTGAAAACACCGCGTCACTCCCGACACGCCCCCCGACACTCACCCCCAGGACTTACGCGTGTCTCGGGGCTTGCGCGCACCGCCGAGCCTATACAAAATAGGCTCTGCGTGCGCAGGGGGGTTTTAAAAGGGTTACGTGCGTACCTTATGCGCGTAACCCTTTTAAAATCCGGCCCTCTGGGTTCAATTCCCATAATTGTTAGGTGAAGGAAACAAAAATATTCCTATCCTAACTTTAAAACATGCTCCCAAGAAAGACTCTGCATCTCAGAACTTTTGCAAAAATGCTGAATTCTAGGAATGCCTTAACTAGGAGATGTACACATCACAGTCTCATCTCAATCTCTTTTCCCCTTATCTCTTGAGTGTGTCATCCCCAAATAATATCATGCACACCTGAACAGAAAAAAAAAATACCCAGACCGCACGATGTCAAATCATGATGTCTCTATCGAGAAAAGGCATGAAGTAAAAAACAGATGTCTACATTTCAGTTTTACCTTTTTTAAAAACATCAACATGTGTTCCATAGGCATCAACATGAAAAGAAGCTTTGACTCAAAATATAAATGCTATCAAAAATATATGCTTTTTCTTCCTATTACATCCCAGCTGCCTTCTTTCTCATCTATCCATTCTAATGCTCTCCCCTGCTGCTAATCTCCCCCCCCCCCCCCCCCCCAAGTCCTTTCCCATACACACAGTCGATCAACACCTCTAGATTTCTCTCATACACTCCTTCCTCCCATCGCCAAACCTCCAAGCCCTTCTTTCACCAGGAGGAAGAGAGTAGTAGTATCTCAAGCTGCAATTCCATCCTCTGCACCAGGGCCCGATTCATGCTTTGAACTGTGTGGAACACTGTAATGCCATGCAGTTCAAACTACCAGTTGGACTCTGAGCAACAAAAGGGATGGAGGATACAGCCCAAGGCACTGCTTCTACTCACCACCTCCTCTTGTAGGGGGAAGTGGGAGGAGAAGATGAAACATGTGCATTGTCAGCAGATGCCTCTGTTTCCTGGGATTGCACAAGGAGCCTATTCATTCCACTGCAAGGGCCATGTTTTACAGCCCTTGCCACAACATTGCCAGCAACTGGGAGCCTTGAATATAGAGGAGAGGAGAATTGTTAATACTAGCTGGTGTTTGTACAAATCTGCATCTATAACGTGTTTCAGTGAAATGCAGAGGTATTCTGCTATGACAGATAGACGAACATACATTCTGGTAATCTAAGGGATGTGAATCAGAGTGTGTGGCAGGTACTCAGCTAGTCAAATGCTCTCAGTTTTCTCCCTTCAGTAAAATCTATAGTCAGAGATGCCAAGTTTCCTGCCATTCCACAGCAAAGGCCACAAAATCTAATCCTTACCATGGAATTACCATATCCAGGAAACTGCTGGAAATCAGGGACAGCTGAGAAGAGCACAAGCTCAGAAGGTGGGTCTCCCTCCCTCCGATACCTAGGTTCTGCACCTTGTTCTTTCCCCATCCCGGCCACTGAGAATAGGAAGAGGAGAGCAGCGGTTCCTTGGGCTGCATTCTCTTGTCCTGCAGCCTGGGACCTGACTGACTGTGAACAGCTCTGGCACTACCGTTTCACGTGCAGTTCAAACCACAAACCTGGTCCTGGTGCAAAGGAGGGAGATGAGACCTGAAGTGCCATTGCTTCCCTTGCTACCAACTAGTTTGGTTCCATAGTGGGGCAGTGAGGTGGGGTGAAAAGAGAGTATGGCAAATCAACTCACGCTCCTTTGCCCCCATGCAAAATCCCGTAGCAGGGCTCTGCTGAGGGGCTGGCTGGGGTCTGGGGGTCCGCTGCTAGCAGGAACGACCCCTGAAACCAGTGCGGGGCATACGAGCCCGGAGGATAATATTTCCTCTGACGATAGAAGGACTTCCTTGAGCCTTGCCGTGAGGACTTCCTGACCGAGGCTGGTGAGTCGAAAGCGCTAGCTGACAGTTGCTGAAGAGTCTCATGGTGGTTCTTCAATTGGGCCATCATGTCCTTGACCTTATCCCCGAAGAGATTCTCTCTCGTACTTGGTAGGTCTACCAGCTTTTCCTAGACTTCTGGGAGAAGGTCCAAAGTGCGGAGGCCAGCAATCCTGCAGGCGCCAATGCCTGCCGCAGCCACTCGTACTGCTGTTTCAAAAACATTGTAGGTGGACCTCATCTCGTGTTTCCCTGCCTACAGACCCTGCTGTACCACCACTGAGAACACATTGTGTTGCTGCTGTGGCAGGTGTTCTGACAGCTCCTGGACCTGCTTCTACAGATTCTGGTTGTCCTGAGTCATATATAATTGGTAGGAGGCAATAGAGCACCATGCTCATCGCCCATGATTCATCTTCCTACCTAGGGCATCCAGCACCCTGTGATCCTGGCCTGGAGGGGCAGAGGCATGGGTGCGGGAATGCTTGGCTTTTTTGAGATGGATGCCACTACCACAGATTGGTGTGGGAGATGACATCTCTCAAACCCCAATGCCTGTTGGACTAGATAGATGGCATCCGCCTTCCTATTAACAGGAGGATCGAATACAGGATGTTCCCAGATCCTAAGGAGAAGTTCCTTAAAAATATTGTGAACTGGGACAGCCCTATCTCCTTCAGGGCATTTTATGCCAAGTGTCCTCTTCTGTGAGGAGCTGAAAAGGGATGGCTTCAGCCATGGGTCAGACAAAACCTGCAAAGGACAGATCCTCTATGGGAGATAGTTGCCTCTCATCTGGCAGCAAATGCTCCAAAAGGATATCACCAGAGTCCTCAGAAGAAAACTCTGTGGTATCATCACCCCAGGGATCATATGGGGGCTGTTACTCGATAAGGTCCAATGGGGGTCGGTGTGGATGGCCCTTGTCCAAGCTCCTTGGTTTTGGCACCAAGGGCATCAACAGCCCCGAAATCCCCGATGGCCCAGGAATGGGATTGGGAAACTCTGGTCACGGGATAAGTGGACCCAAAGGCGCCTCAGAGGACCCAATAATGGGAATCGCTCCAGAGGAGGGCATTGATGGCCACTAAGGAACTGATAGTCCTTCAGGCACCAGTTACGTCAGAAGGACACCTAACAGGAAATCCAGATGATCTACCAGGAGCACCAAGAGAGACGGTGCAGGTTTATATGAAAAACAAACAAACTGGCTTACTCCATCCATTAAATTTCATGATCCAAAGAAAAACCTCAGATCAGCAAATAAAGGACTATTAAACATCCCACCTTCTCGATCCAAACAACTCACCTCAACTCAAAAGAGAGCAATTTCACTCGGAAGCCCCAAACTCTGGAACACCCTCCCAATAGATCTCAGAACACAAGAAAACTTAAAAACTTTCAAAAAAGATCTAAAAACATGGATGTTTACTAAAGCTTACCAACTCACCCAATGAATCAAAACTTTGCCACCATCATATAACACTAAGAAGACTTATGGACCCAACAAACTATTTATTTCATTTTATTATTTCTCAGTTATGTTTTATTTGGTTTAATATATGAACCTAGTACACAAATAATATATTCTATGTTAACAACCATATAAACCGTTTTTTGAAACACTGTTAAATATTATAACTTTGTAAACCGTTGTGATGGCAAAACCGAATGACGGTATATAAAACTCATTAAATAAATAAATAAAAACAGCCAGCGAGCAGTCAATGGCTGGTGGCCACTGGGGAGTGACACTCAATGAAGGGGAAAAAAAGAGGCCTACCATGCGACTGAACGGGCACCGACTGTTGAAGAGGGACCCGATGCTGAAAAGCTGAAAAACCAAGTAAAAAAGTTTGAGAAAAAACACTAAGAGCAGTAGCTGCGCCACTGCGAGGCAGTTACTTCACGGAAAATAAACAGACTGAAGAAGGACCCCCTGTGGACGCATGGATAGTGGCATGCTGTGCATGCTCCAAGTGTGCCAGCCAAAGTTCTGGTCCTTCTGAGAAAGTAAATAACCGATTTACATTAACTTATTCAAGTCCTTTCATGATTTTGTAGACTTCTGTCATATCCCCCCTCAGTTGTCTCTTCTCCAAACTGAACAGCCCTAACTTCTTTAGCCTTTCCTCATAGGGCAGCAGTTCCATGCCCCTCATCATTTTGGTCGCCCTTCTCTACACTTTCTCCAGTGCAGCTATATCTTTTTTGAGATGCAGTGACCAGAACTGCTCACAGTATGAAAGGTGTGGTCTCACTATGGAGCGATACAGAGGCATTATGACATCCTCCGTTTTATTTGCCATTCCCTTCCTAATAATTCCTAACATTCTGTTTGCTTTTTTGATCGCCACAGCATACTGAGCCGATGATTTTAATGTATTATCCACTATGATGCCTAGATCTCTTTCCTGGGTGGAAACTCCTAAGATAGAACCTAACATTGTATAACTCCAGCAAGGGTTATTTTTCCCTATTTGCATCACTTTCCACTTGTCCACGTTAAATTTCATCTGCTATTTGGAAGCCCAATCTTCCAGTCTCTTAAGGTCCTCCTGCAATTCATCACAATCCGCTTGAGATTTCACTACTCTGCATAATTTAGTGTCATCTGCAAATTTGATCACTCAAGTGACCCCGACAGCTACAAAAGGAAAGTTGATACCTTTTAAAAAAATACAAAAAACAGAAAATTGAACATTGAAGTTTTGGATGCTAGCTGATCTGGACCAATGATGAAAAGTGACCCAAATGAAGTGCATGAGATACAAGTTCTAACTTGTGAGCACCGTGGGTGGTATGATGGGTCTTAAACTCATGTTTTAAATATATATAAGCATCGTCATATACAGCATTGTAAATTGTCAAAGTTTCTAATACCACGTGTTTCAAATATGGTAATTGAAATTTCCCATTATTACTGCACTACCAGTTTGGTTAGCTTCCCTAATTTCTCTTCACATTTCATTGTCCATCTCACCATTTTGGCCAGGTGGACGGTAGTATACTCCTATCACTATTCTCTTCCCCAACACTCAAGAGATTTCTACCCATAAAGATTTGATTGTGCATTTAGTCTCATGCAGGATCTTTATCCTGTTGGACTCCATTCCATCCTGGACATAAAGTGCCACCCCACCACCAAGATGCGCCTCTCCGTCATTGCGATATAATTTGTACTCCAGTATAGCACTATCACATTGTTTATCTTCTTTCCACCCTGTCTCTGAGATGCCAATTAAGTCTATGTCATCATTCACTGCTATACACTCTAATTCTCCCATCTTAATTCTTAGACTTCTGGCATTAGCAATCAAATATTTCAAAGTGTGTTTTTTGTTTGCATTTACATTCTGCTTTTCAGTTGACAGGGATAAATTGGAATCTTTTAGCTCAGGTGAGTTTTTAATTATAGGCACTTGGACTACTTTTCTTATTATTGGAACTTCTCTGTTGGGATGCCCTAATTCTAATGCGTCATTAGTATCCTTTGCAGATACCTACCTCTGAACCATGCGCTGCTGAGCGACTGTCAGCATTGTGTTTATATTGTGGTCAGAAGGACCACTTCTTGGCACGCTGCCAGGAGCGTGCGGAAAACGCCAAAGCCTAGGAGGTCGGGAGGAGCTCCTCCTAGGCTGTGCTACAGCTCCTCAATATACCGTCCCTGTTACCCTGGAATATCCTGGAGGATCGTTTGAGACGATGGCGTTCCTGGATTCAAGAGCCGGAGTTAATTTCATCCTGCAGGACCTAGTCTCTCAGTTGCGCATCCCTACGCAAAGACAGGAGGTCCCAATACGAATTACCTCTATCCAGGGGACGCTCCTTCAAGGTCCTGTCCTGATGTCCACGACACCCGTTACCGTCCACACCGGGGCAATCCATTCGGAGGAGATAGCCTTCCTAGTCTTGGATAAGGCTGTCCACCCTGTGGTGCTAGGGTTGCCATGGTTACAGAAGCACTCCCCCCACGATTCAGTGGGATACGTTACAGATTGTCGAGTGGAGTCCTTTTTGCTTAGCTAATTGTATGAAAGTGCCTAAGATTTCCGCACTTCCGTTGATGCACTCTGCCTTGGGTCCTCCTGCACCTTATGAGGACTTTACAGACATATTTTCCTATACCCAGGCGGAGGCCCTTCCACAGTCTCGCCCGTCCAAGTTGCCTGCAGGGGTAGGCTCCTTCTATGTTAGCGAGCAGGATGGCTCACTGAGACCATGCTTAGACTATCGAGGCCTAAATTTCTTTGCTAAGCGAGACCGATACCCGCTCCCGTTAATCTCGGAGCTCCTCGATAGGCTCCAGGGAGCGAAGATTTTCACAAGGTTGGACTTACGTAATGTTCCGGCGGAGTCCCTGCACCTTGCGAGTGAGGTGTTTCGGGATCTTCTGAATACTTGCGTAATCGTTCACCTCGACAATGTGTTAATCTACTCCCAGGACCTGCCTTCCCACCGTCAGCATGTCAATCAGGTGCTCCAAATACTTAGGGAGCATGGCCTGTACACGAAACTGGAAAAATGTAGTGGGAGAAGACGTCCCTGCCATTCCTGGGCTACATAGTCTCTGCAACTGGCTTGCGAATGGATCCTGAGAAAGTGGCGGCAATTAAGAACTGGCCCCGTCCTAAGGGCCGTAAAGCGTTGCAACGCTTCCTCGGTTTTTCCAATTTCTACCGTCACTTTATTCCTAACTACTCTCGTATTGTGGCCCCGCTGACTGCCCTCACCCGAAAGGGGGCCAACGAGGTAGATTGGCCTGTTTCTGCCTGCCAAGCCTTCGAGGCCCTTAAGGAAGCCTTTTTGTTAGACACCTGCCTTCGTCATCCGGATCCCAGCCGGCCCTTTGTGGTGGAAGTGGATGCCTCCAATGTGGCCAGGGGGCCGTACTGAGCCAGTACTCAGATTCTGAACAATTGCTACCCTGTTCATATTTCTCAAAGAAATTCTCTCCGGCAGAGAGCAACTACTGTGTTGGAGATAAGGGGTTGCTAGCCGTGAAACTTGCCCTGGAGGAATGGAGACAGTGGTTGGAAGGAGCCAATCATCCGGTTACGATTTACATCTATCATAAAAGCCTAGCATTCTTGAAGCAAGCCCAACACCTGAACCCAAGACAAGCCTGGTGGTCGCTGTTTTTTGACTGGTTCGACTTTACCTTACGCTATCGACCCGGCTCTAAGAAGGTTCGAGCCGATGCGCTCTCGCGCTCTTCTGAGGTCGAAGAGACCCCTGACACACCTCAGTTTATTTTGGATCCTGTGAAGGTCAGTCTAGCAACAACCCTGGTGTCCTCCCAAGGGAAGACCGTCGCTCCCGGAGAGCAGTTCTCACTTGGGCCCATGACTCCCTCACGGGCCATGCTGGCTGTAAAGGAACCTTAGACTTGTTGAACAGATTCTACTGGTGGCCGACGGTGAGACAGGATGTCCAAGCTTTTGTGAGCTCGTGCCTGACCTGCGCTGTGCAGAAGCCGCTCGACGGGAAGCCTAGAGGCCTGGTGCAACCATTGCCCGTCCCGGTGGAGCCTTGGACACATATCTCCACAGACTTCATCATGGATCTTCCCGTCTCAGCAGGTAATTCGGTCATTTGGGTAACCGTAGACCAATTCTCCAAGATGGCGCACTTTGTCCCCCTGCCAAAGTTGCCTTCTGCACCTGACCTAGCTAACCTTTTCACCCAGCATATCTTCAGACTTCACGGTCTCCCACAGGATATAGTCTCCGACCAAGGACCACAGTTTACTGCTCCTTATTGGAAGCTACTTAGCAAACGCTTCAATGTGCAACTTAGTCTTTCGTCTGCGTCCCATCCTCAAAGTAATGGGCAAACGGAATGAACTAACCGAACCCTGAAGACTTTTCTCCGTTCGTTCGTGAATGAACGCCAAGATAATTGGGCCAAGCTACTCCCAAGGGCGGAGTTCTCGTACAATAATCACATGCATGCTGCTACAGGAAGTTCGCCTTTCCTGGTCATCTATGGGAAGCAACTTCGACCGCCCTTGCCTTCACCTGAACCTAGTGCACTCCCGGCAGAGCAACTTTCAGCCCGCCAGCTTCTTTCCTTGTGGACGTCTATCCAGGGAAAGATCCGTAAAGCCGCCCAGTCCGCCAAGAAATGGGCGGATAGACATCGTCAGCCAGCACTATCTTCCTCCCAGGAGACCGTGTCTGGCTAAGTACCAAAAATCTTCAGCTACGTATTCCGTCTTGAAGACTAGCTCCAAGATTCTGTGGGCCTTTTCGAGTCGCCGAACGAGTGGGAGCAGTCTCGTACCAACTACACTTACCCTCCTCCATGCGCATACATGACGTGTTCCATGTGTCATTGCTGAAGCCTCTTGTTCTATCCAGGTACCACTCTCAGGCTCCTGAATCTTTGGACCCTTCAGTACCAGACGAGGTTATGTATCAAGTACGTGACGCCGATGGGAGTACCTGCTTGCCTGGGAGGGTTGCGGACCCGAAGATAATTCTTGGGAACTGGCCCGTAACATCTTTGACAAGGACTTATTACGGCAGTTCCATCTGGACCACCCGAGTAAACCCGGACTGGCTAAGAGGGGGCGTAAGAGGGGAGGTACTGTTGCGGTTCTGGCCGCGAGTGCCGCGACCAGACACTTACCTCTGTGTTTCTGGACCTATTCCCGCTTTCATCGGCCTAGTTCCTGTCCTGTTCGGCGGCGTCCCGGTGAGGGCCGCGCCGCCGGGAAGCCTTCCATGGACGCCCTGTCTCTAGGCTCGCGCCACTTGGGCGCTTTTCTAGGCCGTTTCCCGCCAGCGGTGACTCTGCCCAAATCCTGACGTCAGACGCCGCGGCCTTGATAAGCCGGCCGCGGCCACCCAGTCTTTGCCTTGCAATGGGCTTACCTACCAGATCCCTGTTACGCTGTGCCCCAGAGCATCCTGCTTTGTTATCGCTCCGTTCCTGCTTGCCTACTACAGAGCCTGCTTGGTTCCTGCTTGCCAGCTACAGTGCCTGCTTGGTTCCTGCTTGCCTGCTACAGTTCCCGCCTGGTTCCAGTACCCGAGACTTGCTACAGTTCCTGCCTGGTTCCAGTACCCGAGTCCTGCTACAGTTCCTGCCTGGTTCCAGAACTCGAGCCTTGTTACAGTACTGACCTACTGTCCTAGTCTGGTTCCAGTTCCCAGTCCTGATCCACTACCGCCTAAGTCCCAGCGGCCGGGCCCCTATGGGCTCCTCCCAGTGGGGCTCCAGCTTCCAAGGGTGAAGCCACCTAAATCCCAGCGGTTGGGCTCCTACGGGCTCCTCCCTGGGGAGTACCAGCTTCCAGGGTGAAGAGCACCTCTACGTCCAGCCTGAACATCTGCCTCCCGGCCTGTGGTATACTAGAGACTTTTGAATACCTTTCCCAGTCTCCTGCAGGTCGGCCCAAGGGCCCACTAAACTGACATTCCCTAACACAAATACCAAAGATTATCCCCCGCCCACTGCAAGGGAAATGTGTCTGGCCATTGCTCCTTCATAGCCTCTGGAAATGCCAATGCAGAGGATTTAGACTCATTTAATCGCAGCCCGGAGAAAATCCCAAAACTCCAGATCAACCGTAGCAAAGGGGGCAGTGAGTTCTGAGGATCTGTAATGAAGACTAACAAGTCATCCACTAATGCCACACACTTGAAAATCCTATGTCCCATCCGGATGCCGTGGATGTCTGAGCTGTGTTCTATGGCAAGCAAAAGTGGCTCTAATTGTAAAACAAACAGTAAAGGGGATAAAGGGCATCCTTGCCTGGTGCCCCTCGCCCTGGGAAAGATTTTGACAATGCTCCATTGGCAGTGATCAGGGCCTGTGGGTCCCGATACAACAGATGTAAAGCATTAGAAAACAACCCTTCAAAGCCCATCTTTTGTAATATGTAAAAGAGATAAGGCCACTCCACCCGTCAAATGCCTTTTCGGCATCAAAGCTAATGGCCAAATATGGGGAAGCCATTTGTTGGCTCATAGTCATGGCAGCCAGTACCTTGCGGATATTAGTTAAAGCGTACCTTTGGCGTACAAACCCTACTTGATGCTCGCCAATCAGAGTGGGAAGAATAAGTGCCAGTCTATCAGCCAATATTTTAGCTAATAATTTCTGATCATAGTTAAGTAAAGAGATAGGGTGGTATGATTCCGGCAATAGCGGGTCTTTGCCTTCCTTGGGGATAAGAGTTATATGAGCTAGATTCATGTTTGCCAGGAAAGCACCCTGTTCTATCAGAGTCGTAAACCCCAAGGCCAGTGGTTGCGATACCTGCTCTTCCAGGAGCTTAAAAAATTCTGCTGGGTATCCATCAGGTCCAGGAGCCTTAAAACATTTGGAACCCTGAATGGCACGTTGAACCTCCTCTTTTGTTATTGGCATATTAAGGTCATCTCGTTGTGCTGGGAAGGGAAATCTGCACGCAAAATCTATCACAGGCCTCCACATTCCATCCATCTGTGGCATATAGGGATGTGAAAAAGTCCCTGAAACAATTTAAAATATCAGGAGTATCTCACATCACATGGCCAGTGGGGCCCCGCATCACTGGAACATAATGGTTAGCACATGTAGTTTTAATTAAATTGGACATCATCTTCCCCACTTTATTACTATATTAATAGAACTGAAATTTGTAATATAGTAAACTTTTTTTTGCTCGTTGATGAATCAGGGAATTTAAAGCATATTGTTGGGAAAGGTACAGGGTCCGCAGCTCCCCTGTCCCTGAAGCCACCAGCTTAAGGCGAGTTTTACGTAATTAAGCACTAAATACGTTGGTTAACAGTCTTCCGACGGTGGGCTACATAAGAAATGATTTAACCCCGCAATACTGCCTTCGCGGTATACCAAAACAGGACAGGTTGTGATTCGTGAGCCTTATTAAGTTGAACGTATTCCGACCATTTGGCCCTGACAAATTCCCGAAATTTTTCATCAGAGGCCAGAAAAAAGGGTAGCACCATACACATGCTTGGGGTCCTTGATCAAAAAATCCCAAATCCACCCAAATAAGGGCATGATCAGAAATCACAATGTTATCAATGCCTGCCTCCCATACCCAAGCGAAAACATGTGCACTAATGAGAAAATAATCTAACCTCGCAAATGTAGCATGCGCCCGGGAAACATGGGTAAAGTCTTTTTTAGTCTGGTGAAGAATTTGCCAAACATCTAACAGGTGCAGAGTATTTTCCAGCAATGTGGGGCCTTGCCCCTGGCCAAGTTCTCGACTTCACCCCTGCAAGGCATCCAGGTGGGGATCTCGAATGGTATTAAAATCCCCCCCGACTATCAATACTTCTGTTAAATAAGGAATCAAATGAGCATAAAGCCCTCTGAAGAAGCGAGCATCATAAACATTAGGAGCATAAACATTGCACAATACCACTTTGTGTTGAAAAATTTCAGTAACCAAGATGAGGTAGCGGCCATTTAGGTCTTGGATTTCTTTGAGAATTTTCACCGGGAGCTGTTTGTTAAATAAAATTACTACTCCTCCCGAATGGGAGTTAGTGGAAGCAAATCGGACTTCCCCCACCCATTGTCGTCGGAGTTTTGCATGTTCTGTGTCTGTAAGATGGGTTTCCTGTAAATAAGCGATTGCTGTGGATTTCCTTTTTAACAATGTGAGCACCTTGGAACGTTTGATGGGAGAATTAAAACCGCAGACATTCCAAGATACAAGACGGGTGTTATTAGCCATTACTTTCCATCAAAAGATAAGAGTCCAAGTAAGGGAAAAACACATGAGTCGTGGCGACCCTCCCAGCTAAGGACCCCACCCATGTAGCCTAAAACCCAGGCCCCAGAACTAGAACCAAGAAAGAAATAAACAAACCCATCTCATTAACCAGTAAAGAACCAACTAGGATGTTGCCCAACCTCCTTCCCCAACCGCCCCCCCCCTCCTAAACCTTACCCCACTTCTCTTCCCCCCCCAACATCTTCCCCCACCCCTCATATTCTCGTAGAGACCCCACCCCCACTCTCCTCAATACCTGTACCATTGCCTTCCTATATGAAGGCTCGGAGATCCAGTATTGATGTGACCAGGTCCACCCCAATAGCAAATAAGTAGAAGGTGTAAAGGTACCATCTTTCAGCTTATCATAATAAGAGAAATAAATGAGACACATTCACATGGGTACAGTTAGAGGTTACAACCATAGATATCCAACCACGATCATGGCCCTCAGGCTCTCAATAGTACCAGTGGAGCCGAACCCCAGCCCCTGTGAGCTTAGTGAGCTCCCCCACGTTTATCTCTAGGCACATATAACACAACTGCAAACATTCAAACTGTAAACTACCGCAGAAGCATAGCATGCCTCTCCATTGAATATTTTCAACAGTCAAAGTTTCTGGATCCAGTTCAGTGTAAAGACACGCCAAATAATTGCAAAGCCAATGGGCCGATCGCCCACACGTATGGTCCATGATGAGTGAAGAAACACCATTCGGCCAGGCTAAGAGAACTTGAACAATCCCGTAGGGAAAAAAAAACAAAGAGAGAGAAAAAATGGAAAAAAATTGAGACATGCAAAGTTTGGCACCAAGATCTGATGGTGGGCATGCACCTTGTCCCACTAATCAGCCCCAAATTGTATATTTTGTTTTTTCGTGCTGTGATGGGCTATGATAGGAGGAGTGGGCCTAGAAGCCTGAGAGTAGCACTTCCTCTTGGCTCAGCACATCATGTGATCTCCTACTTTTAAGTTTTAAAAATGTCTCCAAGCAGTACTTACTGATGCTTTCCAGCCACCAGCAAGGTGATCCTCTCCTCTCAGTACTCCGACTGGATTGTAGGATACTAAGCTCTTCCCTTGCAATATATCTTATTCTTCTAAGGTAAATTAGTACAAACAAATGTACTTTTCAGTAAGTCTATTATATTCTGCAGCTGCTCACTTTCTCAGCAGTAAATTCATGCCTTCCTATTGCTTTCAGGTGGGTCACACAATATACGTAATCTGACTGCAAAGACTCTCCCTGAACAGCATCCATTTATGCATAATGTCAGGAAAATATGAAGAAAACTCCTAGGTAAGGAATGCAGTTTTTGGTGAACAGATGAGCGTCTAACCCAAGGGTGGCCAACTCTGGTCCTCAAAGCCACAAGGAAGCCAAGTTTTTACGATATCCACAATGAATCTGTATTGGGACCAGTGCTTTTCAATATATATATAAATGATCTGGAAAGGAATACGACGAGTGAGGTTATCAAATTTGCGGATGATACAAAATTATTCAGAGTAGTTAAATCACAGGCAGACTGTGATACATTACAGGAGGACCTTGCAAGACTGGAAGATTGGGCATCCAAATGGCAGATGAAATTTAATGTGGACAAGTGCAAGGTGATGCACATAGGGAAAAATAACCCTTGCTGTAGTTACACGATGTTAGGTTCCATGTTAGGAGCTACCACCCAGGAAAAAGATCTAGGCATCATAGTGGATAATACTTTAAAATCATCGGCTCAGTGTGCTGCAGCAGTCAAAAAAGCAAATAGAATGTTAGGAATTATTAGGAAGGGAATGGTTAATAGAACGGAAAATGTCATAATGCCTCTGTATCGCTCCATGGTGAGACCGCACCTTGAATACTGTGTACAATTCTGGTCGCCGCATCTCAAAAAAGATATAGTTGCGATGGAGAAGGTACAGAGAAGGGCAACCAAAATGATAAAGGGGATGGAACAGCTCCCCTATGAGGAAAGGCTGAAGAGGTTAGGGCTGTTCAGCTTGGAGAAGAGACGGCGGAGGGGGGATATGATAGAGGTCTTTAAGATCATGAGAGGTCTTGAATGAGTAGATGTGAATTGGTTATTTACACTTTCGAATAATAGAAGGACTAGGGGGCATTCCATGAAGTTAGCAAGTAACACATTTAAGACTAATCGGAGAAAATTCTTTTTCACTCAACGCACAATAAAGCTCTGGAATTTGTTGCCAGAGAAGGTAGTTAGTGCAGTTAGTGTAGCTGGGTTCAAAAAAGGTTTGGATAAGTTCTTGGAGGAGAAGTCCATTAATAGCTATTAATCAATTATACTTAGGGAATAGCCACTGCTATTAATTGCATCAGTAGCATGGGTTCTTCTTAGTGTTTGGGTAATTGCCAGGTTCTTGTGGCCTGGTTTTTGGCCTCTGTGGAAACAGGATGCTGGGCTTGATGGACCCTTGGTCTGTCCCAGCATGGCAATTTCTTTGTTCTTATGTTCTAATATGCATGAGTTATATTTCAATACAATGCAGGCAGTGCATGCAAATCTATCTCATGCATATTCATTGTGAATATCCTGAAAACCTGGCCTGTTTTTGGCTCTAGAGAACCGGAGTCAGCTACTCCTGCTCTAACCTTTCTATGGTCCCAGGAAGCAAAACGGAAGCCGATACAAATTGGCACAGTAGCAACCAGAAAGCAAAGATCGGTTGAAACAAGGCCAGAACTGGGATATTAGACCATTTACTAATAAACGAGTCCTTGTTTCAGCCGATTTTTGCTTTCTGGTTGCTACTAACCTTTGTATGTCCAGCACTCCTAAAAAGACAAAAAAGAGAAAAATAAAATGAATATAACCTTCCCAACCCAACACTTTATTCTCAATGTGTTTGCCATTTTGGGATTAAGAAGAAAAAAAAAGAAACTTATATAAACAGTAAATCCCCCGACAAAGGTAGGGGGGGGGTTTAGACAGGGCCGAGGGGGTGGGTTAGGTAGAGGAAGGGAGGGGAAGGTGAGGGGAGGGCGAAAGAGAATTCCCTCCGAGGCCGTTCCCTCCGAGGCCGCTCCGAAATTGGAGCGGCCTTGGAGGGAACGGAGGTAGGCTGCACGGCTCGGCGCGCGCCGGCTACTACACGAAATCGGCAGCCTTGCGCGCGCCGATCCAGGATTTTAGCGGCTACGCGCGTATCTACTAAAATCCAGCGTACTTTTGTTTGCGCCTGATGCGCCGACAAAAGTACGCGAAGGCGCACTTTTTAAAAATCTACCCCTAAGGGGTAATAGCGTGCGAAAACGCACGGCCAACCCCCCCCCCCCCCCCCAAAACTAATAGCGCCCGCAACATGCAAATGCATGTTGATGGCCCTATTGTTATTCCCGCGCGATACAGAAAGTAAAATGTGCAGCCAAGCTGCACATTTTACTTTCAGAAATTAAGGCCTGCCAAAGGCTGGTGTTAATTTCGGCCGGCACAGGGAAGTGTACAGAAAAGCAGAAAAGGCGATATTAAGTTGGAGGCCCCAAAAGTAGAAAAAAAAAAATTAAAAATTAAAAAAAAATTAAAAATTGGCCCGCAAGATGGATGCTCAATTATGCCGGCATCCGTTTTCTGAACCCGTGGCTGTCAGCAGGTTTGAGAACCGATTCCGGAAAAATTGAGGGTCAGCTGTCAAACCCGCTGACAGCTGCCGCTCCTGTCAAAAAGGAGGCGCTAGGGACGCGCTAGTGTCCCTAGCGCCATCTTTTACCGCAGGCCCTAATTTGCAAAGGCCACCCTCCTAAATTGCGCGCCCAGGAGAGTGGCCTGTGCGCACGCCGTGAGAGCGGGCGCTGTCCGGCTCTCCCGCGCGTTTTTCTGTTGTGGCGAAGCGCTCGGAAAGCGATCCCACTTCCTGAGAGAGGTGTGTCCTTGGGCCGCGGCTCGACCCCAGAGGATTCCGAAGAGGGCCGCGGGAGGCGTGGCATGCCCGAGCATGGGTAAGACGGAAGCAAGACTGGAGTGATGACCAGGTGACAGGCCCTCCTCCGGACCTGCACGCTTCAGAAGACCCAACAACGCAATGTTGGTCTTGTGAACAGTCCTCCGACCGTTCCCAGCCCTTTCGGACCTGCCGCAGGGTACGGCACAAAGCGGCAGGCCGGACAGAGGCCAGGACAGTGAAGACTGGAACATAGATTCAGACGAGACTCAGAAGCAGGGTACTGGAAGTGCAGACGTAGACTCAGAAGCAGTGTACTGGGAGTGCAGACGTAGACTCAGAAGCAAGGTACTGGGAGTGCAGACGAAGACTCAAAGACAAGATACTGGACGTGCTGACGAAGACTCAGAGACAAGGTACTGGACGTGCAGACGTAGACTCAGAAGCGAGGTACTGAGGATGCCGAGGTAGAGTCAGAAGCGAGGTACTGTAGATGCAGAGGTAGATTCAGAAGCGAGGTACTATAGATGCAGAGGTAGATTCAGAAGCGAGGTACTGTAGATGCAGAGGTAGATTCAGAAGCGAGGTACTGAAGGTGCAGATGTAGACTCAGGAACAAGGACTGAAGGAAGACATGGGCACAGTCCCTCAGGGCACCCTGCTCAGACCACTCCTGGGACTGAGTCAAGGGCCACTCTGTCCCACGCGTCCCCAACACTGCCTTGGAGGGCAGGTCACGGACCACGCAGAGAACGGGAAAATGCAGGAGAGAACCAGGCGAAGCGAACTCTGATGCTGGGATACTGACATCCGAAGCCCCGTCGGCTGGCAGGAAGGGAAGCTCCAAGGCGCAGGGACGAATGCCACCTGTTGGCCACTCCAGGGCCCAACAGGCCAGAAGGCTCAGGAGCCAGACACGACGAAGGGCAGCACATATGGGACTGGATCAGGAACTGGATCTGGCACCGACATCAAGGCAACAGGGAAGAAGCTGGATTGCTGCACACCGGCAGCCAAGGCAGGAGACAGGGTCAGGAACAAGGACTTCTCAGAGACTTAGAAACGAGGTACATGGCTTGCATCACAGACGGCCCTAATCAGCCCGCCCCGAGGGCTGGTCACGGACCACGGCGTGGCTTGCCACGAGGTACCAGGACATTGGAGGACACAGGATCAAGGTGCTAGCTTTCAGGAGATTCAAGGCAAGGTACTTAGTTTTCAGGCGAGTTTCAGGATCAAGGTACAAGGCTTGTAATAACTGGACTGGATCATGGATACCGGATTGAGATCGGACCTCAAGGCAGGAACAGGAACAAGCGAACATCAGGACTGGAACAACTGAAGACATCAGGACTGGAACACTGGACAAGAAGCTTCAACGGAAAACATGGAACACCAGACCTTGCAGAAGGCTGGAATACAAGGCAGCTCCTGGAATGAGGATCCCAGGAGTGACCAACTCCTTGCGAAGGCAAAGACAGACTGAACGCTGAGCCCTTTAGTAGGGCTGATGAGAACAACGCCCAAGGAGGGGTCAGCAGGGGGCCACACCTGGCTGGCCCTTGAAAAGGAGCAGAGAGGCGCGCGCCCGCACCCTAGGAAGCTGGGGAGAAGAGCTGGAAGCTGGTGGCGTCCTCAGCCATGTGGAAGGCCCAGGGAAGCAGTGGAGCAGCCCTGGGCTGGAGCTGGGTGAAGGCAGGTCAGTGGAGCAGCTCCCAGCTGCAAGGACTGAAGCAGGAGAAGCAGAGAGAGGTAAAGCTGGCTGCAGGCACCGGCAGAGAGGACAGAGAGCTGCAAGGACTGAAGCAGGAGAAGGGCTGACTGCAGGAACGGCTCCATACCGTGAAGACAGCCCCAGGAGGAGAGGTAAGACTGCAGGCAGAGTAGAGAGCTGTAGCAGGCTGCAGGCACCGGCAGGGACGGCTTCCCTGCCAGGCAAGGACCCGGGCTGAAGCAGGCACCGGCAAGGACGGCCTCCCTGCTGGCTGAAAGGTCCTGGGATCGCAGCAGTACGTCGGGGGAAGGCAGAAACAGGAGCAGAGGAGCTGGCCGCATGGCAACAGCTGCGGGGACAGCCCCAGCTGATTCAGGGAGAAAGAGAAGCAGCAGCGTCAGCAACCCGACTGGCTGTGAAAAGGTAAGAGCCTGCCCACGCTCCTCGCGGGCAGGATCACAACATCTGTATCGGCCTATTAGTGAGAGATGCTATTATAGCAAAGAGAATATCTTTAAAACAAATGGAACAGGAATCCAAATGTTGAAAACAAGCAACGGCGTAAGTACCGGCAAGATGAATGAAAAGCATTCATAAAGGAAGGCAAAGAGAGAACTTGAAAAGAAGCTTGCTGTGAAAGCAAAAACTGAAAAACCTTTTAAGCTATATTTGAAGCAGAAATTCTGTGATGGAATTAAATGGACCATTAGATCAGAGTTTCCCAACTTTTTCATGCCCAAGGCACACCTACTGTTACGTGTGCCGCCTGCAGCAGACCTGCAGCGCAGCCCTCTCACCTTCTTACATGGACTCCAGCTCCTGGTTCCTCTTCACTGGCAGCGGTGGGCTGCCAGTGAAGAGGAACCAGGGTTGTGTCAACCCTACCTTGGCCCAAGGGTCCACCTCCGACACAACACCTACATCAACAAAATATTGTGTTTCACACCACCCTCCACAGCGCAGACAGTGCTGACATGAAGACTCATATGGCCAAAAGAAGAGCTATGAAAGCACTGAAATCACCACCAGTCTCTCTCCAAAATTTTAAAACAAAGGGAGAGTGGGCGTGAAGACACATGAACCCTTCATGATCCACTAGCTCCCGCAGCAGAAGGAAGAAATTGGTGTAGGCAGGCAGCTCAGTTAGCTACCTACCACATGTGGCTGTTTGAGCACCTTCACTGCTGCTGTTCCCAAACATTCAAAGTGAGTCACATTCAGCACTCAGTGCGTGTTCTCCCCATCTCATTCAGCCTGGGGATAAGACAGAGGGCTCCAATCTGGCAGCCCTGGTGCTGCCTTGGAGGAGGAAGTTCACTTGGTAAGAGAGCATCACCCTGATGTAGCAGGAAGTGATCCTGTAGCAAGGACCTGCTCTTCAATTGATGCATTGTCCTCTTGCACCAAGGATGAGTTTCTTCTTTTATCGGGTGCACTGAGACATGATGAGAAGACATCCCTGTATTGGAAGAGTCCAGATGCATCGATCCAGAGGGAATTACTTGAATCGGTGCATCAGTGTAGAGTGTGCCAATGTAGCTCATGATGCTGGGCCATGCATCGATGCACCATGCTTCAAGTGTGTCAACAAAGTGTCCTTCAATGCAGCATAAGTTTACATTGATACCTTAGGCTTAAGGTGCTTTGATGCATTATGTAAAGTCATGGCTTGCATTGGTGGCCCCCAGCATAGACATCAAACAATCTTGTGAGGACTGTTTGTTTCTTCGATGCAGATGGGATCAGCTGAAGGGAGTGATGTTGCTTGTGCTTCAATGGCACCCGGAAGCTGAACTCAACCCCACGGGTTTGGCCTTTGTAGATGGGGGAGTTTTTGAATGACTGACTCAAATGCTTTCCTGAGGAGGCAGACAATGCTGCACTATGGGAGGAAGACCTACTGCTATTCCTCAGATATCTACTCAGCTCTTCCATTTTTAAGGACCTGGAGCGTTGTGAGCATGGGAACATTCGTTCACAGGCTTCACAGTTTTTCTGGTTGTGGTCTGGTCCCAGACAAAGGTAAGAAAAACTCGTGGCTGTTGGTGAGGGACATGATTTTTCTGCATAGAAAACTCTTAAATCCACTCACCATTGTAGACTTTCTTCTGGTGTGACATTTTTATGAGGGAAGACATTTTTTCCCTTTTAATTTATTTTTTTAAGGTAGTACTTAATAGCACTGTTTGTGTGGCTGCAAAAGCAATGAGGCAAGGCAGAAAAAGGTTTTCTCAAGGAAACAACAAGGTTTAAGGAAAAACTAGAGGAGAGAATAAGTACATATCCATGCATCATGCACATGTAATGGCTAAAAATCAGCCTCCTTATTGATGAAAGAAAAAGATGGAACGATTCCCCTATGAGGAAAGGCTAAAGAGGTTAGGGCTTTTCAGTTTGAAGAGATGCCTGAGAGGAGATATGAAAGAGGTTTATAAAATGAGTGGAAAGGGTAAATGCAAATTGGTCGTTTTATTCTTTCAAAGAATGCAAAGACTAGAGGACATGCAGTAAAGTTACTAAGTAGTACATTTAAAACAAATAGGAGAAAAATGTTTACATTTTTTAAATTAAGTTCTAGAACTCATTGCCAGAGGATGTGGTAAAAGTTGTGAGTGTAGCTTGGTTTTAAAAAAGATTTGGACAAGTTCCTGGAGGAAAAGACCATAAATTTATTATTAAGGTGGACTTGAACACAGAAAACCACAGATGGCTTTGCATGTATCATTCAGGAATGAAATTACTGAAAAAAAGACAAGGCTTTGTGAAATGGCAATGGCAGAAAAATAAAATACAAATCTCTGTTAAAAAGTAGTATGCAGGACTTCCGGGGATGACATCACCCCGCACGGAAGCCTAAGCTGTAAGCTCCGCAATCCCCCCTCCTTTCATCCCCCACCATCGGATGGGGCCTTGTTTGAGCCAGCTCCAAATTATTACAGCTGTACCTGGGAAACTCTCCGGAGCAAGATCGCCGCGTTTTCAGGGCGTTTCGAGGCCGAAACCCACGGGATGCGCCATCGCAGCACTCGGACCAGCACGGAAAGAAAGGACCCAGCACCCAAAATGGCGTCCGGCGCGGAGAGCACAAAACATCTCGCCACTATCTCGGAGGACGTTCTCCTGCAAATCTCTTTTCGAGTCTCCGGCGCCTTAGATGAGCGGCTCATTAAATTACAAGCTGCAATGGAAGACCTAAAGAGTGTGATGGAAGGACAGGCCAAGCGGTTAGATGCTGTGGAACATTGTGTGGGAGACCTGCCTGGTGTAAGCAGAAAGCAAATGTTGCTTACCTGTAACAGGTGTTCTCACAGGACAGCAGGATGTTAGTCCTCACATATGGGTGACATCTCAGGATGGAGCCCAATCACGGAACACTTCTGTCAAAGTTTCCAAAACTTTGACTGGCCCCTACTGGGCATGCCCAGCATGGCACTAACCCTGCAGCCAGCAGGGGTCCCCCTTCAGTCTTGTTAAAAAGCTACAGGTAGTGCCGAAAAAAAATAAGAAAATGTTACGAACCCAACACCGTGGCGTGGCGGGCGGGTTTCGTGAGGACTACCATCCTGCTGTCCTGTGAGAACACCTTTTACAGGTAAGCAACATTTGCTTTCTCACAGGACAAGCAGGATGGTAGTCCTCACATATGGGTGAGTACTGAGGCACAATCGACCTCCCACTGGTATGTGGGGCAATGGAAGGTGGCTGCTGCTCTCTATGCAGGAGTCAAAAACCGGAAGCAGGGCCCGGCTGAGGAGCTGCTTGTGGTTTTTGTTTTCGTGTCTGACGAGACTGGGCTTTTTGAAACTGTCTCATAGAACGGGTTCTAGTTGGTGGCAGGTTGGACTTCTTCGGGCAGAAGAATGACTTCTTAGAGTCCTTCCGGAAGGGCTGTTTTGAAGAGTACTCAGATGGCATCAGAGAGAGCTGTCTTAGGGTCTCATGATGATCCTTGAGTTCCGCCACTGTTCGTTGAATCTCCTCGCCAAACAGATTATCTCCTACACAAGACAGGTCGGATAATCTGTCTTGTACTTCAGGGCGAAGGTCGGAAGACTTGAGCCAGGCCAATCATCTTGCTGAGATAGCAGCTGCAGATACCCTGGTAGCAGTGTCAAAGATATCGTAAGATGATCTGATCTCATGCTTCCCTGCCTCAAAACCCTTGTTTACTAGGGTTTGGAGTTGCTCTTGAAATTGCTGAGGCAGGGAGTCTGTTAAGTCTTGTATCTGCTTAAATAAGACCCTATTATATTGGGTCATATAGAGCTGATAAGAGGCAATTCTGGAGATGAGCATTGATCCCTGGAAGACACGGTGACCAATGGCATCTAGAAATTTCTGTTCCTTGCCTGGGGGAAAGGAAGTGTGAGGTTTTGATCTCCTTACTCTTTTCTGGGCAGATTCGACAACCACAGATTGGTGATCCAATTTAGGTTTGCGAAAGCCTGGAGCTGACTGAACGAGAAAGGTGGTGTCAGCTTTCCTGTGGACTGGAGCCACAGAGCCAGGATGTTCCCAGTTCTTTTTGAGGAGATCCAGAAGAACCTGGTGGATAGGGATGGAGGTTATTTCCTTGGGAGCATCCAGGAATTGTAACAGCTCCATCATTTGATGCCTGTCATCTTGTTCATTCTGCAATTGGAAGGGAACCAATTCAGACATCTCCTTCACAAAATGTATAAAGGAAAGGTCCTCTGAAGGAGAAGGTGGTGAAGGCAAATCATCTGTGTCTGGTGAAGAATCATCAGTCCAGGTGTCGTAGGGATCAGCACCTGCTCCTCTAGGGACTAGAGGAGGACGGGGTGGTGGGATCCCTGACGGTCCTGGTCGAGGCTCCGAAGGACTTGAAGGAATAACTGGAGGCACCGAAGGCACCGGCGCAGGCATAGAGGGCATCGATGGATGGCTCGGTGGTGCCGATGGACGCGTCGGCACTGATGGGTGGATCGGTGGCACCGGACGTATCGGCATTGGCAGAACTCCCAATGGAGGGATGTGGAACGGTGTTTCTCCTCCCGATGACAAAGCAAGCGGGGAGGGCACTGGAACCATCGGTGACCCAGAGTTCATCGGTGGAAAAGCGGACTTGAGCGCTTCCATCCTCGAGTGCAGCGGTGCCAACGCTGCTAGAATCGGGTCGGTGGTCGGTTCCACAATCGGTACCGGTGTCTGTGCTGGAGGAACCTGGAGTCGATGCATCGCCTTGTCGATGGCCTCCTGAACCATCCGGTCAAGTTCTTCTCGGAGACCTGGAGCAAGCAGCCATGGTTCCGGAACAGAAGAAGGAGGCAGAGGCATAGCTGGAGGGACCACCGTTAAAGGCGGAGTCGTGGCTCCCGATACCCTGTCGGGTGAGGCTTGCCTTGGTGACCCGGTCGCCGAAAAGGTCGGTGCCTTTTCTGGACGGGGTTTCGTCGATGGCAGCTCAGCCGATGGCGAGGTCGATGATTTCACTCCCTCGATGTTCCAAGACTTTCCATGCCGGTGGTGATATTTTTCTCTACGATCCCCTCGATCCCGAGGGGGAGTAGCGGGTGTCAAAGGCCGAGAAGTTGTCTATGCCAGATGGTCACCAGCCGGAGGTTGATGCTGGCGTGAAGTTGACAGTGCCGGCTCTGAATACGTCGATGCAATAGCCGGCGTCAGGGTTTGAGCAAGGAAGAGAAGTTCCATCTTCTCCATTCTAGCCTTGCGATCTTTTGGTGTCATGAGGGCACATTTGGTGCAGGTTAGGACATCGTGCTCAAATCCAAGACACATTACACAGACTTTGTGAGGGTCTGTGATGGACATGGTGTGATTACAGTCCGGCAGCGGCGGAACCCAGACGCCATGGCCATGAAAAAATTGAGTCGCGTTACGGTTGTCAGCCAGTAGGCCGCGAGGGCCAAACTCGACGGTAATCGACGGAAAACGGGTAAAAAACTTACCGGAGTACTGCGGCTTGAAAAAGTTGAAGGAGGGACCCCTGTGGGGTAAATTAAATTTTAGTAATTCCGTGAGGAAAATTCCTGTCAGGAATCTCTTCAGAGCTCCTTAACCGCGTGGCTACTGCTGCGCGGAAAAAAGAAGACTGAAGGGGGACCCCTGCTGGCTGCAGGGTTAGTGCCATGCTGGGCATGCCCAGTAGGGGCCAGTCAAAGTTCTGGAAACTTTGACAGAAGTGTTCCGTGATTGGGCTCCATCCTGTGATGTCACCCATATGTGAGGACTAACATCCTGCTTGTCCTGTGAGAAACTAGGTATAACAATACTAAGGGCAATTTAAAGTACAACTCCCTATATCACTGTATCAACATATAACAAAAATAGAGAGACATTTAACATCAATATAATATTTTATTAATATAGAAAAAACCCCCTTTCTATAACCCTACATAGACAAATTAAAACTAAGCTAGCACATTCATCCACATACAACACAATAAAAACATTGCATGAAGTTTGAAAAATTAATGCATAAATGTTTCTTTCATATTGGTATAATTATACATTCAATTCTATAAGTACAAATATGCAGAAATCACACATATGATAATTCAACGCTTTTCATAAATTTAGAATCCATCTGTAATAGGTCCGACAAAAGATATCTTCGTTTCGCCTCTGTTATCTTGAGGCTTCCTCAGGGACTATTTTAATAGCGTTATACTTGCAGTCATGCACTGCAAAAAATAACAAAGCCATTATAAATCTTAATGGATAATATATCATAATGTATTAACTCACACCTAAATGTTCCAATCTCGTATCAACATAATGTTTCCCACCAATGTTTAAAAATCCTTTTTTAATTAACGTTTTATAGTGACATTTTTAATAAATGTAATAAATCAACTTATACACTGAACTGGCCCTATGGAGCTCCTACCATCTACCTGAACAAACCCTATCACCATGCACAACTCTCTAAACAACTTCACATCCTGCATTCAAGCCACAGGCTACAATTGCAACAACCTCATATCCACAAGTTCAAACAAAACTTCAAAAGCTAAAACGCTCCCATTGTTAAATTGTATCCGTTAGAACCCAACTCACATTGCCATGTTCTATTCACTGCAGCCAAATTCGGACGCCCGAATGTTGCAACATATCTATAAGAAGGTATTATCAAAGGCTGGATAATTCAAAATGCCGTTCCTGTGGCGTACATTCTTCAATTTATAATACAATTGCACTTTCTCTTGACGACAAAGCAAAGTTTTTGCCACATCAGCCGGCCCACATGTTCAAACTATTTATTGTGTTGTATGTGGATGAATGTGCTAGCTTAGTTTTAATTTGTCTATGTAGGGTTATAGAAAGGGGGTTTTTTCTATATTAATAAAATATTATATTGATGTTAAATGTCTCTCTATTTTTGTTATATGTTGTCCTGTGAGAAAGGCAGGTACAGCTCCTAACAGTACAGCAGGCAGCCCCAGGAAAACAAGCATTGCCGTAACAATCTAAAGATAGTGGGGCTGCCTGAGTCTGTTTCAGAGACTGAACTATATAAATTCAGACTTTTCCGAAAGGATGGGCTCCACCTTAACCAGAGTGGAACCAAGCTGCTGGCACTAACTTTCAAAAAGGAGATAGAGCAGCTTTTAAACTAGAACAAGGGGGAAAGCAGACAGTCACTCAGCAGTGCATGGTTCGGAGAAATGTATCCTTGAAGGATACTAATGAAACAGGAGAGTTAGGGCATCCCAACAGAGAGGTTCCATTAAATGCAAACATAGTTCATATACCTATATGTAAAAAATCACCAAAGCTGATGATTTCCGAATTATCCCAAACAACTGAAAAGCAGGTTGTTAAAACAAGCAAAAACCACACTTTGAAATGTCTGTATGCCAATTCCAGAAGTCTAAGTAGTAAGATGGGAGAGTTAGAGTATATAGCAGCAAATGATGAGATTGACATAATTGGCATCACAGAGACTTGGTGGAAGGAGGATAACCAATGGGACAGTGCTATATCAGGGTACAAACTATATCACAATGATAGGGAGGATCAACTTGGTGGGGGTGTGGCACTTTATGTCCGGGAGGGTATAGAGTCCAACAGGATAAAGATCATACAAGAGACTAAATGCTCAGTAGAATCTATATGGGTAGAAATCTCGTATGTGTTGGGTAAGAGTATAGTGATAGGAGTATACTAGCGTCCACCTGGACAAAATGGTCAGACAGATGATGAAATGCTAAGAGAAATCAGGGAAGCAAACCAATTTGGCAGTGCAATAATAATGGGAGATTTCAATTACCAAAAGCACAAAGAGCAAAACTGCACTTGAAGCAATGCCACCAAACACAGAAAGTGCAGAATGAGTGTTAAATCCTGATGGAAAACTCAAAAAGGATTCAAATGTCAAAGGTTTTATTCATTCAATAAGGCAACTCCCCTGGTTTACACAGCATACATCTTAACGGCGTCCCCCGACACGGTCCCGTGTTTCGCCTCGGGCTGCATCGGGAGGGCACGCCACCAGGAATTCAAAACAAAAGACTGTAAAAGACAGATACAAATCAGGATACAAGGCAGGACTTACAACCGAACATTTTCAAGTAGAAGAAGTATATAAATCGGGTCACAACATACCTGACAGCAGAAGATGCTTAGAACTGGCAGGGAGCACACTTCCCCTAAACACTGACAGGTATTTGAACCCCGCAGAAGGCGCCAAAAACTACAGGTGAACCAATCATGTGGGTCAAAGAACCCCGTTCATTGGTTCCCGTTCCTGTAGTGCACCTAGCAGTAATGCAGACAACCAACCCCACTTGCTGGAGCCTAAGTGAACAAAAACCACTCGATATCCCGATTCATAGAAACATAGAAATGACGGCAGAAGAAGACCGAATGGCCCATCCAGTCTGCCCAGCAAGTTTCACACATTTTTTCTCTCATACTTATCTGTTTCTCTTAGCTCTTTGTTCTATTCCCCTTCCACCCCCACCATTAATGTAGAGAGCAGTGATGGAGCTGCATCCAAGTGAAATATCTAGCTTGATTAGTTAGGGGTAGTAGGGGTAGTAACCGCCGCGATAAGCAAGCTACACCCATGCTTATTTGTTTTACCTAGACTATGTTGTACAGCCCTTGTTGGTTGTTTTTTCTTCTCCCCTGCCGTAGAAGCAGGGAGCTATGCTGGATATGCGTGAAGTATCAGTTTTTTTTCTCCCCTGCCGTTGAAGCAGAGAGGGTACACAGAGAGAGCTCCATGCATATCCATGCCGTTGAAGCAGAGAGCCATGCTGGATATGCATTGAAAGTGAAGTATCAGGCACATTTGGTTTGGGGTAGTAACCGCCGTAACAAGCCATTTGTGATTGCGAATCCTTTTTTTCTTCACCCCTGTCGTTGAAGCTATGCAGGATATGCGTGAAGCATCAGTTTTTTGTTTTTTTTGTTTTTGTTTTTTTTTCCCCTGCTGTTGAAGCAGAGAGCTATGCTGGAAATGCGTGATGTATCAGTCTTTCTCCCATGCCGTTGAAGCAGAGAGCCATGCTGGATATGCATGGAAAGTGAAGTATCAGGCACATTTGGTTTGGGGTAGTAACCGCCGTAACAAGCCAGCTACTCCCCGCTTTGTGAGTGCGAACCCTTTTTCTTCTCCCTTGCCGTTGAAGCAGAGAGCTCTGCTGGATGTGTGAAGTATCAGTTATTCTTCTCCCCTGTCGTTGAAGCAGAGAGCTATGCTGTATATGCATTGAAAGTGAAGTATCAGGCATATTTGGTTTGGGGTAGTAACCGCCGTAACAAGCCAGCTGCTCCCCTCTTTGTGAGTGCAAATCCTTTTTTCCATTTCCTCTTCCTGTTGAAGCTTAGAGCGATGTTGGAGTCACAGTAAGCATGTGTATGTTTATTGAATAAGGGTATTGTGTCCAGGCAGTAGCCATCATTCTGGCGAGTCACCCACTCTTCATTGGCGGCCTCTTGACTTTATGGATCCACAGTGTTTATCCCACGCCCCTTTGAAGTCTTTCACAGTTCTGGTCTTCACCACTTCCTCCGGAAGGGCATTCCAGGCATCCATCACCCTCTCCGTGAAGAAATACTTCCTGACATTGGTTCTGAATCTTCCTCTCTGGAGCCTCAAATCGTGACCCCTGGTTCTGCTGATTTTTTTCCTACGGAAAAGGTTTGTCGTTGTTTTTGGATCATTAAAACCTTTCAAGTATCTGAAAGTCTGTATCATATCACCTCTGCTCCTCCTTTCCTCCAGGGTGTACATATTTAGATTCTTCAATTTCTCCTCGTACGTCAACCGATGAAGATCCTCCACCTTCCTGGTCGCCCTTCTCTGTACCACTTCCATCTTGTCTTTGTCTTTTTGTAGATACGGTCTCCAGAACTGAACACAGTACTCCAGGTGAGGCCTCACCAAGGACCTGTACAAGGGAATAATCAATTCCCTTTTCTTACTCGATATTCCTCTCTCTATGCAGCCCAGCATTCTTCTGGCTTTTGCTATCGCCTTGTCGCATTGTTTCGCTGTCTTTACATCATTAGACACTATCACCCCAAGGTCCCTCTCCTGCTCCGTGCACATCAGCCTTTCCCCCCCCATCGAATACAGTTCATTCGGATTTCCACTCCCCATATGCATGACTTTGCACTTCTTGGCATTGAATCTCAGCTGCCATATCTTCGACCACTCTTCCAGTTTCCTTAGATCCCGTCTCATTCTCTCCACTCCTTCCGGCGTGTCCACTCTGTTGCAGATCTTAGTGTCATCCGCAAAAAGACAAACCTTACCTTCTATCCCGTCCGCAATGTCGCTCACAAAGATATTGAACAGGACCGGTCCCAACACCGATCCTTGCGGTACACCACTTAAAACCGCTCTCTCTTCAGAGAAGGTTCCATTTACCTTCACACATTGTCTTCTGTCCGTCAACCAATTTGCAATCCAGGTCACCACCTCGGCACTCACTCCCAAGCTTCTCGTTTTATTCACCAGTCTCCTGTGCGGAACCGTATCAAAAGCTTTGCTGAAATCCAAGTATATGATATTGAGCGCTCTTCCTTGATCCAATTCCTTGGTTACCCAGTCAAAAAAGTCAATCAGATTTGTCTGACAGGATCTTCCCCTGGTGAATCCATGCTGCCTCTGGTCCATCAATTCTCCAGACTGTAGATAGTTCACTATTCTCTCTTTCAGCAGTGACTCCATTACTTTTCCCACCACCGAAGTGAGGCTAACCGGTCTGTAGTTGCCTGCCTCCTCCCTGTTCCCACTCTTGTGAAGCGGGACCACCTCCGCTCTTCTCCAATCACTCGGCACCACTCCCGTTTCTAGGGATCTATTGAACAGGTCACACAGCGGACCCGCCAGAACATCTCTGAGCTCCCTCAATATCCTTGGATGAATCCCATCAGGCCCCATGGCTTTGTCCACTTTCAGGTTCTTTAGTTCTTCCCACACATTTTCTACTGTAAAAGGATTTTCATCTATTCCACTTCCCTCCAGTTTCTTGTTGTGTAGAGATGGTCCTTCTCCCCTTAGGGGAGATTTCAATTACCCCATTATTGACTGGGTAAATGTAACATCAGGACTTGCTAGAGACATAAAGTTCCTGGATGTAATAAATGATTGCTTCATGGAGCAATTGGTTCAGGAACCAACAAGAGAGGGAGCTATTTTAGATTTAATTCTTATTGGAACGCAAGATTTGGTGAGAGAAGTAACGGTAGTGGGGCCACTTGGCAACAGTGATCATAACATGATCAAATTTAAACTAATAACTGGACAATAAGTAAATCTGCAGCTCTAACACTAAATTTTAAAAAGGGAAACTTTGATAAAATGAGAAAAATAGAAAAAACTGAAAGGTGCAGCTGCAAAGGTTAAAAGTGTTCAACAGGCATGGACATTGTTTAAAAATACAATCCTAGAGGCGCAGTCCATATATATTCCGCGCATTAAGAAAGGTGGAAGGAAGGGAAAACGATTACCGTCATGGTTAAAAGGTGAGGTAAAAGAGGCTATTTTAGCCAAAAAAAATCCTTCAAAAACTGGAAGAAGGATCCATCTGAAGAAAATAGGATAAAACATAAGCATTGTCAAGCGAAGTGTAAAACATTGATAAGACAGGCGAAGAGAGAATTTGAAATGAAATTGGCCATAGAGGCAAAAACTCATAATAAAAACTTTTTTAAATATATCCAAAGCAAGAAACCTGTGAGGGAGTCTGTTGGACCATTAGATGACAGAGGGGTTAAAGGGGCTCTTAGGGAAGATAAGGCCATTGCAGAAAGACTAAATGAATTCTTTGCCTCCGTGTTTACAAATGAGGATGTTGGGGAGATACCAGTTCCGGAGATGGTTTTCAGGGGTGATGAGTCAGACGAACTGAACGAAATCACTGTGAACCTGGAAGATGTAGTAGGCCAGATTGACAAACTAAAGAGTAGCAAATCACCTGGACCGGATGGTATGCATCCTAGGGTTCTGAAGGAACTCAAAAATGAAATTTCTGATCTATTAGTTAAAATTTGTAACCTATCATTAAAATCATCCATTGTACCTGAAGACTGGAGGGTGGCCAATGTAACCCCAATATTTAAAAAAGGCTCCAGGGGTGATCCAGGTAACTATAGACCAGTGAGCCTGACTTCAGTGCCGGGAAAAATAGTGGAAACTATTCTCAAGAACAAAATTGTAAAGCATATAGAAAGACATGATTTAATGGAACATAGTCAACATGGATTTACCCAAGGGAAGTCTTGCCTAACAAATCTGCTTCATTTTTTTGAAGGGGTTAATAAACATGTGGATAAAGGTGCACCGGTAGATGTAGTGTATTTGGATTTTCAGAAGGTGTTTGACAAAGTCCCTCATGAGAGGCTTCTACGTAAACTAAAAAGTCATGGGATAGGAGGCGATGTCCTTTCGTGGATTACAAGCTGGTTAAAAGACAGGAAACAGAGAGTAGGATTAAATGGTCAATTTTCTCAGTAGAAAAGGGTAAACAGTGGAGTGCCTCAGGGATCTGTACTTGGACCGGTGCTTTTCAATATATATATAAATGATCTGGAAAGGAATACAACGAGTGAGGTTATCAAATTTGCAGATGATACAAAATTATTTAGAGTAGTTAAATCACAAGCAGACTGATACATTGCAGGAGGACCTTGCACGACTTGAAGATTGGGCATCCAAATGGCAGATGAAATTTAATGTGGACAAGTGCAAGGTGTTGCATATAGGGAAAAATAACCGTTGCTGTAGTTACACGATGTTAGGTTCCATATTAGGAGCTACCACCCAGGAAAAAGATCTAGGCATCATAGTGGATAATACTTTAAAATCATCAGCTCAGTGTGCTGCAGCAGTCAAAAAAGCAAATAGAATGTTAGGAATTATTAGGAAGGGAATGGTTAATAGAACGGAAAATGTCATAATGCCTCTATATCGCTCCATGGTGAGACCACACCTTGAATACTGTGTACAATTCTGGTCGCCGCATCTCAAAAAAGATATAGTTGCGATGGAGAAGGTACAGAGAAGGGCAACCAAAATGATAAAGGGGATGGAACAGCTTCCCTATGAGGATAGGCTGAAGAGATTAGGGCTGTTCAGCTTGGAGAAGAGACGGCTGAGGGGGGATATGATAGAGGTCTTTAAGATCATGAGAAGTCTTGAACGAGATGTGACTCGGTTATTTTCACTTTCGAATAATAGAAGGACTAGGGGGCATTCCATGAAGTTAGCAAGTAGCACATTTAAGACTAATCGGAGAAAATTCTTTTTCACTCAATGCACAATAAAGCTCTGGAATTTGTTGCCAGATGATGTGTTTAGTGCAGTTAGTGTAGCTGGGTTCAAAAAAGGTTTGGATAATTTCTTGGAGGAGAAGTCCATTAATGGCTATTAATCAATTTTACTTAGGGAATAGCCACTGCTATTAATTTCATCAGTAGCATGGGATCTTCTTAGTGTTTGGGTAATTGCCAGGTTCTTGTGGCCTGGTTTTGGCCTCTGTTGGAAACAGGATGCTGGGCTTGATGGACCCTTGGTCTGACCCAGCATGGCAATTTCTTATGTTGTTATGTTCATAGGGGAATGGCTCCCTAGCACTTTAGGCCTGGCCACCTTGCTGGGAGAACTGTGATGTGAATGGGCACACCGGATGGGCTCTGCATGGGAAGGGGGCAATCGGCAGAGACCTGTTATGGCACGCATAATGAACTGGCTACATAAAGTCCAGTTAATGAGGGAGTTTCGGAAGCAGCCCACACTGGAATACCAGGGGAATAGAATTATCATTTTTAATGATTTCTCGGCTACGGTGGCCTCCCAGCGAAAAGCCATGGCCCCTATATGCACGGAGCTGTACAAACGGGGGATACCATTTGCTCTGCTATACCAAGCTAAGCTTCGCATCCAGCATAACAACAAAACTGTCTTTTGCACTACCCACGAGGAAGCGTCTACTTTCCTGGCAAGCTTGAACCCGGAGGCGAACCCGTAACAATATTTTGATAAAACACTTGAAGGCTGAGCTATTAGGAATTAGCGTGTTGCTGAATGACTAATACTTGCTTCTGCTTTTGCTGTCAGTCTTATGTGGCACTTGGGGAACTAAACTACGGCCCTAGATTCAGCACCCTTGGCCTAGACTGTCTTCGATGGCAGCTGTACCTGTGTTTCTCTCATTTAACTAGTCCCACAGACGAGTTCTGCTAAGTTATGGATGCTCACCCGTGCTGGGCCAGGGGATCTAGGGCGCTGATAATCTTGTAGCAGCCCTAGCTCCCATTGAGCGACTTATCCCTGTCTGATTGGGAGGCGCCTAGGTTCTTCTTGTTCTGGCCGACATGTTTGTATAGCGTTGATGGCTGATGAACTGTTTTTCTTTACTTGTTTTCTGTTTTGAAGTTTTTACTGCTGGTCCTATTACTGTTAATGCAGGTTCTAATCTGTTGAAATCTCCTGTTGTATTTGGGGGAGGAGAGGGGGGGGATGGAGGCAAACCCCGACTGGTATGGGGGAGCTGACATCTCGGGCCTCCTAGAGCTGTGTGCGATGTCAAATGGAATTGTATGGTGGGGTGTATGGTGGGTCTGGTGTGCATGGTGTGTGTGTGCAGGGATGTTGGACGGGGGGGAGGGAAGGGAGGGTCTGCTAGGAGAGGTACTCATAAATCTCTGGTCTGAGATTACTGGCATTAATTAAAATGCAGTCTGCCCCACTGTTACTGCCACATGATCCCGGAGACCTAGGCTGGGGGGCCGAGGGACTTGCAAGCACCATAATCATTGTGAAATGCCTCATAGAGGCCCACTCATGACGTGCTTAGTTCCATGGCTACGATAAAGTTTACGTCCCTGAATGTGGATGGCATTCACTCCCCTATTAAGCGGAAGAAATTGCTCATGGCCTTCAAGCGAATGGGCTCCCAAGTGATGTTTATTCAGGAGACTCATTTATCAGCTGGAGAACATGCTAAACTGCAGAGGAAGTGGGTGGGGCAGTGCTTTTCCTCTTCCTACTCCACCAGGAAAAGAGGGGTGGCTATACTAATTCATAAACAACTACCTTTTCAACCTGAGAAAGTGTGGCATGACACGGAGAGCAGATATGTTATTGTTAAGGGGACGTGTAATCAACAGAAAGTAGTGTTTTGCAATGTATACACTCCAAATGTTTACAACCATAAGTTTTTTTACCTACTTAATGGGTATACTTACTGAATTTTCTGATTACGCATTGCTGTTAGGGGGAGACTTTAATACCGTAGCGAATAAGCAAGAGGATTGCAGACCCCCACAGCCTGTGGACAATTGTTTTAAACCGATTTTCACCCTAATTTTAGGCTGATTAAAAAGCAGCTCCAGAGCTGCAGATTGTTGAGATTACTTACCTGATAATCTCCTTTTCCTTAGTGTATGCAGATGGACTCAAAACAAGTGGGTATAGTGTGCTCGTGCTAGCAGTTGGAGACGGATCTGACGTCAGCACGGGTACATATACCCCACAGGAAGTGCAGCCATTCAGTAATCTTCCTTGCAAAAGCTTTTATGGATATATGTGTGACTGACCGATCATTTAAATGAACAGGATTACCCTGACCAATTGATGGTAGCTGGAGACCGCCAGTGTTCTCAACCGGAAGGCGTCGACACCCGGCAGGTTGGAAGCCCTATGTAAGCAAACATGGCTTACCGTGAGTCGGCGAATCCCCATGTATACCGGCAGCCGGGCGGGATGCTGAGTCCATCTGCATACACTAAGGAAAAGGAGATTATCAGGTAAGTAATCTCAACATTTCCTAGCGTGTAGCAGATGGACTCAAAACAAGTGGGATGTACAAAAGCTACTCCCGGACTGGGCGGGAGGCTGCCCGAGGTCCGTTTAGGATTGCCCTCGCAAAGGCTGTGTCCTCCCTGGCCTGAACGTCCAGACGGTAGAATCTGGAGAAGGTATGGAGGGAGGACCACGTCGCCGCTTTACATATCTCTGCCGGCGACAGCATCCTAGTTTCTGCCCAAGAGGCTGCTTGCGCTCTGGTAGAATGAACCGTGACCTGTAAAGGTGGTGGTTTTCCTGCCTCTACGTAGGCTGCCTTGATAACTTCTTTGATCCAGCGGGCGATGGTTGGCCGTGAGGCCGCTTCTCCTTGCTTCTTCCCGCTGTGAAGGACGAACAGATGGTCCGTCTTCGTACTGCTTCTGACATTTCCAAGTATCTGGCCAGTATTCTGCCGATGTCGAGATGACGCAGTATTCGACCTTCTTCTGACTTCTTCAAACCTTCCGTGGTTGGCAAGCATATGGTTTGGTTGAGGTGAAATTGTGAGACTACTTTGGGTAAGAAGGAAGGAACCGTGCGAAGATGGATAGCCTCTGGAGTGATTCTGAGAAACTGATCACGGCAGGACAGTGCTTGTAGCTCTGAGATGCGGCGTGCTGAACATACAGCCAGCAAGAACACCATCTTCAAGGTCAACAAACAGAGAGACAGGCCTCGAAGGGGTCTGAAGGGGTATCCCGCCAGAAATTCCAACACTAGGTTGAGGTTCCACAAGGGCACTGGCCACTTCAGTGGCGGACGAATGTGTTTGACTCCTTTCAGGAAACGTGAGACGTCTGGGTGTTAGACAATGGTGTTACCGTCACTCTTGGGACCATAGCAAGACAGCGCTGCTACCTGAACCTTGATGGAGCTGAGGGACAGACCCTTCTGAAGTCCATCTTGTACGAAGTCCAAAATGATAGGAATCTTAGCGGCATGTGAATTGGTGCTGCGAGAGTCGCACCAGGCTTCAAAAA
Source organism: Rhinatrema bivittatum (assembly GCF_901001135.1). Lineage (NCBI taxonomy): Eukaryota > Metazoa > Chordata > Amphibia > Gymnophiona > Rhinatrematidae > Rhinatrema > Rhinatrema bivittatum. The sequence goes on from NC_042619.1 coordinate 119,503,920, forward strand.
CTCTCCAGATCCTGATATACGTCAGTGATGTGGAGAACTTGCGTGCTCGGAGGAGTGTGTCTATTACCGGCTCCGAGTATCCTCTTTTCTTCAATCTAGCCCTCTCAATGGCCAGACCGTAAGAGAGAATTGAGCTGGATCCTCATGGAGGATGGGACCTTGCAGCAGCAGGTCTCTGTATGGAGGCAGAGGTAGAGGATTCCCTGCCAGTAGTCTTCTCATGTCTGCGTACCAGGGTCTTCTTGGCCAGTCCGGGGCCACTAGAAGAACTAGTCCTCTGTGCCGCTGAATCTTGTGTATAATGGCGCCCAGCAGGGGCCATGGAGGAAAAGTATATAGCAGGATCCCCTGAGGCCATGGCTGTACCAGGGCATCGATCCCCTGGGATAGAGGATCCCGCCTGCGGCTGAAATACCTGGGTACTTGAGCGTTGGACCTATCCGCTAGTAGGTCCATGCCCGGCGTCCCCCACTGATCCACAATCATCTGGAAAGCTGTGGGCAACAGCTGCCATTCCCCCGGGTTTAGGCTTTCTCTGCTGAGGAAGTCTGCCGTGGTGTTGTCCTTCCCGGTGATGTGGACGGCGGAGATGTCCTAGAGATTTGCTTCCGCCCAAGTCATCAGGGGGGCTATTTCTAGGGATACCTGTCGGCTTCTGGTTCCGCCCTGTCGGTTGATGTATGCCACCGTGGTGGCATTGTCCGACATCACTCTGACCGCTCTGTTGCGAAGTCTGTGGGCAAACCGCAGGCACGCTAGCCTGACTGCCCGTGCCTCTAGTCGGTTGATGTTCCACCTTGACTCTTCTCTGTTCCACCGCCCTTGGGCGGTGAATTCTTCGCAGTGTGCTCCCCATCCGTTCAGGCTGGCATCTGTAGTGAGCAGGGTCCAGGTTGGGGAGGACATTCTTGACCCCCGGCTCATGTGGCCAGGCTGCAACCACCACCGTAGCTGGTCCCGCACTGTGGTTGGTAGAGGTAGGTGTACGGTATAGTCCTGTGATCGTGGGCTCCACCGAGACAGGAGGGCGCGTTGTAATGGTCTCATATGAGCCCGCGCCCATGATATCACCTCCAGAGTGGATGCCATGAGGCCGAGGACCTGTAAGTAATCCCGAGCTGTGGGCCGGCTGGCACTCAGCAGGGCCTGCAGATGATTCCGGAGTTTCGACTTCCTTTTGGAGGTCAGGCTGACCTTGTCTTCCTGGGTGTCAAATTGAACCCCTAGGTATTCCAGCGACTGAGAAGGCTGTTGGGAACTCTTGTTCAAGTTTACAACCCATCCTAGGCTTTCCAGAAGAGCTATATCTCTGGGTGCCTGGTGGCTCTCCTCTGGTGACTTCGCCGGATCAGCCAATCGTCAAGGTAGGGATGGACGAGGATTCCCTCCTTCCTGAGGGACGCTGCCACTACTACTATGACCTTGGTAAAGGTCCGCGGCGCGGTGGCGAACCCGAAGGGTAAAGCTCGGAACTGGAAGTGTTGGTCCAGGACCTTGAAGCGTAAATAGCGCTGATGATCCCGATGGATTGGGATATGCAGGTAGGCTTCCGACAGATCTAGGGATGTGAGAAACTCCCCTGGCTGTACTGAATTCCTGACAGACCTCAGAGTTTCCATGCGAAAGCTGGGGACCCGTAGGTATCGGTTCACTGACTTGAGGTCCAGAACGGGCTGGAAAGTGCCCTCCTTCTTGGGCACAATGAAATAGATGGAATAATGCCCAGAATTCATCTCCCTTGCAGGCACTGGGATTATGGCCTTTAGGGACAGGAGCCTCCGCAAAGTAACCTCTAGGACCGTCCTCTTGATGGGCGAACAAGGAGATTCTACAAACCTGTCCGGCGGGAGTCGAAGAAAATCCAGGTAATACCCTTCTCGGATGATGGCGAGGACCCACTGATCAGAGGTAATTTCGACCCACCTTTGGTAGAAGAGGGATAGCCTGCCCCCTATGGCTGCTACCCACGGATGGGTCGGCTGATTGTCATTGTGGGGTACGGCCGGGACCCGAACCCGAGCCAGTTTCCCTCTTGTTGTGCTTAGGCCAAAAAGACTGGTTCCTGGCCTGCGAACGAGGTGCTTGGTAGCGAGTCCTGTAAGGGTTGAAGCGCTGAGAGGTTCTACCTGTGGATGGTCTAGGAAAGGGGCGCTGGGTCCTCATTGCCCGGTCTTCTGGTAGACGGGGTAATGGGGAGGCGCCCCATTTATTGGCCAGTTTCTCAAGGTCGCTGCCGAACAGGAGGGATCCCTCAAAGGGCATTCTCGTGAGGCGTGTCTTGGAGGAGGAGTCGGCCGACCAATTACGTAGCCAGAGCTGTCTCCTGGCCGCCACTGAGGATGACACTCCTTTGGCTGCCGTACGGACTAAGTTGGAGGCTGCATCAGTGAGGAACGAGAGAGCTGATTCCATTTCTTCTCCCGGGGTGTTGTTCCTAGCCTGTGATAAACAGGAATGTGTCACCACGGTGCAGCAGGTCGCAATTCGTAGGGACATGGCTGCCACCTCAAAGACCTGTTTCAGAATTGTGTCCATGCTCCGGTCATGTGTATCCTTAAGGGCCGTCCCCCCCTCCACCGGAATGGTGGTGCGCTTCACAATTGCGCTAACTATGGCGTCTACCTGGGGGCATGCCAGCTTCTCCTTGGTTGCCGGGTCTAAGGGGTACATGCCAGCCAAGGCCCGACCCCCTTTGAATGAGGCCTCCGGCGTATTCCATTCCAGATCGATTAACTGCTGAGCTACTTGTAGGAGGGGAAAATGGTGAGACGTTTGGTGTCTCACCATTTTCCTCTCAGGGGCATCGCGGCCCGGAATAGCCAGCTCCAACAGGCATTGAGAAATCAGGCCTGGGAGATCCCCTTTCAAAAAGAAGTGCCTCATGGTCCGATATGGTTCAACCCCCGAGGGAAGTTCTCCCTCCTCGGGGGACTCGTCGTCTTCCTCAGGGCAATCTGAATCCCCATAAGTGGGGGTTCCGGGTGGCGCGTGGCCGTGCCTAGGCCTTGAGGGTCCAGGGGCCGGGTCATCCGGTACGTATGGACCCGCTCGGGGAGCAGCCTGCATTGTGACAAAGGCATGAATCCCCTTGAATAATTCCACCCAGGAGAGCGAAGCAGGATCTGGTCTGAGGGGTACCAGGTCCCTCGGGGTCCCCAGCTGCTCACTGCTGCCTGCTAGGTCCGGGGTGTTCCCTAAGGAACTGGCAAGTACACTGGGCTGCGACCGGTCCTGACCCGGAACTCCCAGGGCCTCTTCACATTGGGCACATAGGGAGTCTGCTTCCTCGCTCTGTATGGCTCTGAGGTTGCATGCCGAGCAGAGGCTCATGCCTGATGCTGGAGGGGCCGGCTCCGCTGACGCATGGGCTCTCTGACGCTCCATGTGTGCCTGGCGTATCAGCGGGCGCCTATGAACGTGCACCTAACAACGTGCGCCTAACAAGGTACGCTTAACACTGTGCGCCTAACAGCGTGCGCCTAACAGCGTGCGGTGACAAACCAGGCAGGAAAATGGCGACCTCCGTGGCGGATTGCCACATATGCAGACTCTGCGAATCCTCGCTTCCTCGGAGACCAACAAGTAAAGATGTACGCCTTACCTTGTCTTCGGCGCTTCCCGGTTGGGACCCAGGCGGTCTCCGGCTGCGGGGGGAGAGGGTGAGTACCGTCACCGCCGCGCTCAAGGAAGTGCACCCGCTGCCTCCTGGCCGCCCCGAACTCGTCTCGCTCGGGGGCCAAGTCCACGCCGGGACCGAGGCTGCCTCTATGCCGCGCCCGAGCCCTTCTCACTCGGGGGCTAGGTCCCTGCCGCGAGCTGGCCACCGGACCGAGGCCCTTACCTCCGAGGGACCACAGAAATCGCCTCGGGAAACTCAACTGGGGGAGGGACCGATTGGTATCACCGCAGGAGTGCGGGGCTTGTCTTCAGGTAGGTTTCTTCTATGAATTTAGTTGTGTAGAATTTGGAAACACGCTCAGCGAGCGTGAGGTAGCTCCAAACTGCTTTGGAGACGGAAATTACTGAAGTGCTACACTTCCTGTGGGGGTATATGTACCCGTGCTGACGTCAGATCCGTCTCCAACTGCTAGCACGAGCACACTATACCCACTTGTTTTGAGTCCATCTGCTACACGCTAGGAAATGTTTAATTAGTGAGGTTTGGGTGGACCCTTGGACACTGTGGCAGCTGACTACGCCCACGGGGGGGAAGTCCCGTGAGGGGCCACAGGTCAGGCTCAGCTCAGGACACACAAACACAGAGATTGATCTTTTATTAGACAAAGTGATGAAGCCACCAGAGGTGGCAGTAGTGAGCAGCAGAAGTAGCCTGGCTGGGCTAGTATCCCTCAGGCGCTGGAACAGCGACTCCTCCGGTAGCAGTGCTGTAGTGGAAAGAACTGAGAATAATGAGTACAGTAGAATATGCGCAAAGCCCCAGTATGGAGAACCCCAGGATAGGGAGAGCAGGCCCTCGAGGAGCGAGTACCTGAGAGCTGAGAGGCTTGAAGGTAATGTACTCACACAGCGGTTCCACGTAGGAGATGGCACTAGGGCTGGAACAGAGGCAGGCCCTCGAGGAGCGAGTACCTGGTTCCAGGGAACAGCTCTGAGGTGAAGATGGTAGTACTCACTGGTGTTGAAGATAGCAAATCATTCCAGGCAGAAGAAAAGGTAGGAGCAGACAGTGAGTCAGGGAACATGGGCCCTCGAGGAGCGAGTACCGGTTTCCTGATAGCGACCTGAAAAGCAAGTGAGGCCCCCGAGGAGCGGGTACCCCGTTAGCGTTAAGAATCCAATGGAAGATTGGAGAGGCAGAGTAGCTGGGTACAGAGAGCGAATCCCATCCGTAAGATCACCCTTGCTAACTCTAAAGGCTAGCAAACATCGTAGGCTTTAAATATCCGGGCAGTGTGATGTCATCACGGGGGGATGCCCTTGAGGTTTGCGCCAAGTAGGAAATAAGAGTGAAGGCCCCGCAGCACGCATGCCATATGGTACCAGCGGAGCATGGCGGGAAGCAGCGCCCAAGCCGGTCTAGGGATGTTGGAGAGGATGGCAGGCAGATGCCGCGGCAGCCAGGCGTCCATCCATAGCGAGAGGAGGTGCAAAGAAAGAAAGATAGGCGGAGTGAAACTGTCAGGAAGGGACGGTTGCAACACAGATGCAGCGTCTGAAGGCCTCCAGCCACTGCAGGCCAAAATACCTGCAATGTTTCAAGTCCTGCCCCTCACTAGTGAAAGCACTTGCACTCCAGTGCCACTCATGTGCTGTTTCAAATCCCGTCTCTCCCTCCCATCAAGCAGCCAAAGTGCCTGCTGCTTGGTACCAACAATAAAGCATTTGAAATGGGCCACACCCACCAAAAGCACTTCCTAGCAGGCTCCCTGGCCCTACAAAATGTAGTGCAGTGCTGTAGAGCACAGGAGCCTCACCAAATATGCTGCTGAAGGAAAGAGGAGATATCTGGAGCTACCACTAATAAGGATGAATTATGTTATAATGGTGGGGGTTAGGGAGAACAGGGAGATTCTTATTGGGGATGTGAGGAAAGAAAGGGATATGCTAGGCAGGAGATGAGAGTAGAGATAGGGATGCTGATGATTGGGTGGATAAGAGAATCTGCTTAATATTCATTTATTGTCCCAGCTTCCATGCACCAAAATAAACTCCGATATTTACCTAGAAAAATAAACGGAGAAATTCCTTACCTGATAATTTCGTTTTCCTTATTGGAGACAGATGGACTCAGGACAGATGGAGACTGAGTCAGATTTCAAAGTTGACATCACCCTACATACACCCCTGCAGTGACCTCAGCAGCCCTCCAATATTCTCTTCAAAAGCCACTGTGGACATACTAGCCAAAAAACTTGATTAAAAATATGATTAAAACGATAACTGTATCTGTACTCAACCAATCATAAACACTGAACTCCAGTAAGAATATAGGTGCCCTGATCTAGCGACTGGATGAAGGCTTACCCATAATCTCTTGGATTGGATATCCACTCCATGGGCGAATCCCTGGCACAGTTCTTGGGCAGCTGAGGGTGGGATGCTGAGTCCATCTGTCTTCACTAAGGAAAACGAAATTATCAGGTAAGTAATTTCTCCATTTCCTAGCGTGTAGCCAAATGGACTCATGACCAATGGGATGTACAAAAGCTAATCCCGATCAGGGAAGGAGGCTTCCTGCGGTCCGGTTAACACCACCCTTGCAAAGGTTGTATACTCTTGGGCCCTTACGGCCAGGCGATAAAACTTGGAGAAGATACGCAAGGAGGACAATGTCGCTGCTCAGCAGATATTGACGGGAGACAGCAGTCTAACTTCCACCCATGAGACTGCCTGAGCCCTGGTGGAAAGTAACCTGAGAAAGTAATGGCTTTCCTGCCTCCACATAGGCTCCAGTGAGCTATGGAAGCCTGCAAAGCTGGTTCACCCTGCTTCCTTCCACCATGAAGGATGAACAGGCGGTCCGTCTTTCGGACCGGTTCTGAAACTTCTAGATACCGCAACAAATGTCTACAGACATTCAAATGACGGAGGAGGCGGTATTCCTCCATGTCCTTGAGCTCATCTAGGGATGGCAACGAGATGAATTGATTCAAATTAAACTCAGAGACTACCTTGGGCAAGAAGGATGGAACAGTATGAAGCTTTAATGCTCTTGGAGTCATCCGGAGGAACGATTCCTGACATGATAATGCCTGCAGTTCAGAGATGCGATGCGCCGAGCATATAGCCATGAAGAACACCATTTTCAGGGTTAATAAATGCAAGGAAAGACTGTGCAGCAGCCAAAAGGAGGGCCCTGCCAAAAATTCCAATACTAGATTAAGATTCCACAAGAGAACCGGCCACCGTAGGGTTTGACGAAGGTGCTTCACCCCTTTCATAAAATGGGCCACATCCAGATGAGCCGACAGGGAGGTTCCGTTCACCTTGCCCCTGAAACAGGAAAGAGCTGCTACCTGCATCTTCAAGGACTTAAGGGCCAAACCTTTATTCAAGCCATCCTGCAAAAATTCCAGAATAAGTGGGATTTTTGACCGCCCGAGGGGGGACACCACATTCCTTGCACCAGGCCTCAAATACTCTCCAGACCCATACATACACTTCCAAGCATGAGGTAAGATGAAAATTACCGCTGCAGAATATCCTCACTCTGACAGGCGAGTCCTCTCAAGGGCCAGACCATAAGACAGAATCAAGTCAGATCCTCATGAAAGACCAGTTCCTGCTGTAGCAGGTCTCTGTACGGTGGGAGGCAAAGGGGGGTCTCCACCAGGAGTCTCCACATGTCCGCATACCATGGATGCCTGGGCCAATCTGGAGGTACTAGTAGGACTAATCTCCTGTGGTCCTCGATTCTGCGAATGACCCTACCCAGCAGGGGTCACAGAGGGAAGGTGTATAGCAACTCTTCTTCCGGCCAGGTCTGAATGAGAGCATCAATCCCCAGGGACCACAGATCTCTTCTGTGGCTGAAGAATTAGGTAACCTTCATATTGTGAGATGCGGCCAGCATATCAATGGATGGGAGATCCCAGCGATCTACTACCAGTTGAAAGGCTTTAGCCGACAACACCCACTCTCCTGGATCCCGACTCTCCCTGCTTAGAAAGTCTGCTCTGATGTTGTCTTTTCCTGGGAGATGGGAGGCTAAGGTCATCTGTAGATATAAGAAATTGCTATGCTGGGTCAGACCAAGGGTCCATCAAGCCCAGCATCCTGTTTCCAACAGAGGCCAAACCAGGCCACAAGAACCTGGCAATTACCCAAACACCAAGAAGATCCCATGCTACTAATGCAATTAATTGCAGTGGCTATTCCCTAAGTAAACTTGATTAATAGCAGTTAATGGGCTACCCTGTAGAAGCCCAAAAGGAGGGAGGATGGAAATAGTAAGATGCAAACAGCCTTCCGATAAAGGTGATGGAAACAGGAACAGAATTCAAAAAAAGCCTGAGAAGCACAGAATTCCTAGAGGACAGATAAAGATCAACTGAGGTTTATGTTACTGTACCCAAAGATTGAGCATAATTAATTTTTAAAACATTTTCTATTTCAGACAATTCATGAGTAACAATGAAAATGCCAACGTTATATGGCAAGCTTGACAATTTCTGACTTTGAATTTAGTTCAGTATAACACTTAAACCATTTAAAAGCCTATTTCAAGCCACCCCATCTCCCAAAAAACAAAAAAAAACAATTCAGTTCGGACTTCCGGCCATGACGTCACGGGAGACAGAAGCAGAAAGGTAGAGCTCCGCGGCCCCACTCCCCAAAATCATTCTATAAATACCTGCTTCCCATGCTGGAAATTGTAAGTTTCGTCTGCTGGGAGTCCCTCAAGATACCGGCTGTGCGCCCGGCGAGATACGGGACTGATCGGGTGGGAGCTTGCGCTGTGCCCGCAATTTTTGGTCCGCCGTGAGAGCGCTGGAAAATGGCGGGGGCTCTCCGCTTCTGACTTCTGCGCCGCGTGGGTCCTGTGGCTGATTGTGGCTGACTACGGGCATTCTCTCCCCTGCCTGAACTCGGCTCCTCTTGTTATTTACTTCCTCATCGCCGGAGAGAACAGGCGGCGGCGCAGACCTGGGCATGCGAAATCGCAGTGGGCGCTGCACTAGCGATCGCAGCACACACCGGTCACGTGTTGTGTGGCCTAAAATGGCTGCAGCCCCTGCAAGTGAAAGTGTGGCATCCTCCTTCACAGAAGAGGCCCTGAAACAGATATCACAGCGTGTCACAGAAGCCCTGGATGGTAAGCGTCTAGACACGGCTGAGTCCACCATTTCGGATTTGGGGAACCGGGTTTCTGTTCGGAGCGCAATGTGGAGGAGCTGCATACTCAGCAGAGAGCTCTTGAACAGGATGGAAGGACAAGAGGATTGTGGACGCCGGAAGAATTTGAAAATTATTGGCCTCCCGGAACAAGTAAAGGATGGCGAATTGCAAAACTTTATTGAAAAATGGCTCCCGGGGCAGGTCGGGCTAGATTTGGCGGATGAGCACTTACAGTGTGAAAGGATTCACCGGGTGGGGTGGGCCCTCCCCGAGATGGCCAAGGTAGGCCTCGGCCTGTAATGGCACGCATCCTGCATTGGGAGCATAAAATGCAATTGATGCACGCTTTCCATCAGAAAGCAGTAGTGGAGTACCAGAACAGCCACATTTTGTTGTTCAACGATTTCTCGGCGAGCACTGCAGCTCAACGGAAACTGCTATCACCGGCCTGCACAGAGCTCCATAAACGGGGCATTCAATTCTCGCTGTTGTATCCCACAAAGCTACGTGTCCATCATGACAACAAGGTCCTCTTTTTTACTTCCAAGGAGGTGGCGAATGGCTTCCTCAGGACCCTACCGTGATGCGAGGAGGAGTGAGGCGGGAATGTCTTGTGTACAGATCCCTGTTGTTTTATTGGGAGCGGTTCAGTTGGAAAAACTGCGGTGTCTTTCGGAAGTTACACAGACGAGTGAGGTAGCCACGAACGGGGGCCCACCTGATCTCTACACTGGGACCCCATGAGCAGCAACTCTGGACCTGGTGGACACTGTCATGCCTGAGGTGGCAGGGGTAACCCTGTCCGTTTTGTTTCGGGCGATGCGGCTCTGGACTGCACTCTATTGCAGAGTGTGGGTGGCTAAGCTACCTCCTCTTACTACACGTTTCCAAGGTTCCTTGTTCTATTGAGTTTTGAGCCATACTGTTGGAGGCCATCACTGTTATTATAATGTTCTTTCAATGTATGATGGGGGCCTGTTTACTTGCCACCTTTCTGTTCCTTTGCTGTTTGCCAGGAAGGGTTCCTTCGAGATGGATTTGGAGGGGAGCAGGGCTAGAGGCGGGCACCCCGGACCTGCTGGTTCATGCGGGGCGGGGTGTACCCATACCTCTTGGAGTGTGGAAGTATGGCGATATGATTGGGATGTTAATTGTGAGTGGAATGACTGGGGAGAGTATGGGTATGCGTGGGGGGGACGGGGGTGTAGGGGGAACCTCTTTATGTTTGCAGGAAATCCTGTTTCTCTGGCTATCTTCTTTTATGTTGCGTGGCTTTCCAAGGCCCAGGCTGGGAGGCCTTGAAAGTCCAAATGTGAGTAATGTCATTTTCTTATGTGCCCTTCTGGGTTCATGGTATGGCGCAGGTTAAGATCATCGCACTGAATGTCGATGGGGTTCATGCCCCGGTTAAGCAAAATAAATTATTTACGATGTTTAAGCGCATGCGGGCACAGGTGGTATTTCTGCAGGAAACGCACCTTACCAATAAGGAACAGCTAAATTACAGAGAGACTGTAAGAGCCACTGCTATTACTCCTCTTTTAGTTCGAGGCAGCGTGGGGTCACCATCCTACTCCACAAAAATTTACCTTTTCAGCTGGCACAAACATACCACGACCCAGAGGGCAGGTACGTGATTGTTGTAGGTACATTACATGATCAGAAAATGGTCCTGTGTAATATTTATGCTCCAAATGTCTACTCTCCTCCATTTTTTGCCTCCTTGCTGAGTCGGCTAGCTGAGTTCCCTGACTACTGTTTGGTGGGGGGGGACGGACTTTAACATAATCGCGAATAAGCAGCTAGACATCAGACCCCCCAAGCCAGTGCAAACTCAGGACAGGAGTAAAGGTGTTAATCTCTTATGTGACTAACTGCAATTACTGGATATGTGGCGGGTATTGCATCCCGGAGACTCTGACTTTGTTTTTTTCTAATCCCCACCAGTCTTATTCCCTGTTGGATTACTTGCTGGTATCGGACCTCTGTTTCCCGAGAGTGACGGAGGCCAGTATTGGTACTATCTCTATCTTTGATCACGCCCCTGTAACGGTAACAATACAATGTGGCTCTGGGGCTCGCCCTCCGTTCTCCTGGCGCATGCGTCCAGACATATCTGGACAAAGTATTTCATACTTATTTACAAAATAATTGGCTGGAATACTTAAAACACAATGCGACCCCAGATATGAGCGTAGCGACCCTGTGGGAGGCCGGTAAGGTTGTGTTGCATGGTGCAATAATAGCGTATGTGACTAGAACAAATAAACAATGTAATGCTGAAATTTTGAGGTTAACTGCTGTTCTTAAACAAGCGCAGCAGCAACACATGGCCTCCTTGACTGGGGAGTCTAAGGCGGTGGCTGATAGGGCTAGGGCTGCTCTTAACGGCTTACTCTACCAAAGAGCATCTAAATCGCTCTGCTATTATCAGTACCAGTTATATAAACAAGGGAACAGGGCCAGCAGACTGATGACCCACCTCATTAGGCCCAGGGGCCAGCGGGCATCCGTAATGGAGATCCGAAATAGCCAGGGGGTCTCTTTGAATACTCCCACTGACATTGCGTGTAGATTCAGGGAATATTATATGTCCCTATATGGCTCTAAGCCTATGGACGCTGATGTCGCTTAGTCCCTCTTTCAAGGGATCTCGTGGCCCTCGTTAATGGTAGCTCAGGTTACAGCATTAAATTGCCCCATCACTGAGAGGGAAATCTATGCTGTCATCCACAAGCTCAAATTGAGGAAGGCGGCGGGCCAAGATAGGCTAGGCTCTGAATTTTACAAGATATTGAAGAACACAGTTCTGTCCCCACTGCAGAAATATTATGCTGACCTTCTGCTTACTGATCCCATTGCCGAGGCCTCCAACCGGTCTGTCATTGTCGTTCTCCCGAAGCCAGGGAAAGACCCCTTGGAAGTGGGTTCCTATAGACCCATTTCCTTACTAAAAACGTAGATGTAAAAATTCTGGCAGCTGTCCTGGCGGCCCGATTAAATGGAATTTTGCCCCACCCCTTATCCATAATGATCAGATGGGGTTTGTCAAAGGGCGGCAGGGGGTATGTAATGTACGGCGCTTGCTGGCAGTCTTAAGCTATCACTCGTCAGCAGAGGCTTTAGTTTTGAGTCTGGATGCGGAAAAGGCATTTGATTCCTTATCCTGGGAATATATGTTTTGGGCTTTGTGCTGCTATGGCTTTACAGGGGCCTATTTCCAATGGTTGGAGGCTCTTTACTGTAACCCTAGCACCTCTATTCTGCTTAACGGGGAGCCTACTGACCCCTTTCCTTTATACTGAGGAGTCCGGCAGGGATGCCCTCTTTCCCCATTGCTGTTTGGGTTAGCCTTAGAACCCCTGGCTATCCGGCTGAGAAGCGATCCAGGATTTACTGGGATAAGTGTAGATGGCCACCCCTTGAAGACAGCTTTATTTGCTGATGATATCCTGTTTGTGGGACGACCTCGCACCAATGTGCCTATTATTATTTACCTTTTTGATCAGTTTCGACTGGTGGTGGGGCTGAAAATAAATTATGGAAAGTCAGAGGCCCTGGCTCTAAACGCTCACCTACCTGGTTCTTGGGACGGTCCCTTTCCCTTTCAGTGGGCCCCTGACAAAATCAAGTATCTGGGCGTATGGGTACCCCAACAGTTGGAACGGCTTTACGAGCTGAATATTGACCCATGTCTCCTTTAGCTTCGGGTGCAGCTGCAGCTCTGGACCCCTTTGCCACTTTCCCTACTTGGAAGGAGTGCTCTTATCAAAATGGTGCTAGTGCCACGGCTTCTTTACTTGCTGCACATGATTCCCTGTTGGCTGAAAGCCGGGGATCTTCGTCACTTGCGCGCTAGTTTACAAAAGTTCCTATGGAAGGGGAAATGGGCTCGGTTGGCTTATACTGTCTTGGAGTGCCCCGGGAGCAGGGAGGATTGTATATGGTATGAATGGGGACGCTTGGGAGTTGGTTCTGCGGGATGGGGGTGGTAGGGCCAGGATGGGATGGAGGGAATAAAAAGGAAAACTAGGGTATAAGTTTACAACGGGAGGGGTTGCTGGATTGAGCATTTCTATGCAATGCTTTTATTGTGCGCTGATTTCTATTTGTATGTGCTATTGTTCTCTCATGTGTGTGTAACGTCTTCCTGTTAATAAAAATTATTTTGAAAAAAAAAAAAACCAATTCAGTTCAACTACCTGGCTACCTGGAAAACAAGCTTTTTCTTTTTAACTACTTAATATGGCAATTAACATTCTGAATAAGATCACAAATTTATTTAGGGCATAACAAATATTTGAATAGTCAAATTTCCTAAGAAAATTAAACAATGTTTATGCAAATGAAAAAAAACAAAAAAAAAACAAAAAAAAAAAACCTAAACCATTTGCCAGCAAATTTCTTAATTCAAAGTTTTCCAGAATACTCATAACTATCAAGTAAACGGTCAGACTAGATGGTCCTTATGGGCCCTCATTTTATTCATCTCTATTTTTATGTTTAAATTTCAGACTTGCTCTCCAGAACTTTTAGGTTTAAATTTGACATAGGAAACACAAGAAACTCCTATATTTCTTTAATTCTTAAACGATAAAAAAAAAACAAAAAACCCACATTTCTGCCCATTCTATAAGGAGATCTATCTCTTGTGACACTTGCTGGCTCTTGGTTCCACCCTGGCCGAGCCGCTTCAGCTAGCTTGTACAAAAACGCCAACGCATGTACATACAGCTTTTATAGTGAACAAAGGGCTTTAAAAATGTTTCAGACAGCTATAACAAAGATCTGTAGGGGCGAAAACATTGGGAGCCCCTGGATCGGCCCCTTATAGGTGAGGGGCACTGTAACTGCTTCCTCTTATCTTCCGGTAGCTGGGGGACTGGAGATTCGCCCCATTTACTGGCCAGCTTTTCCAATTTGCTTCTGAAAAGGAGTGATCCTTTAAAGGGCATCTTTGTAAGGTTGGCCTTGGAGGTTGCCTCTGCTGACCAATTCCACAGCCATAGCTGTCTTCTGGCCGCAACCACTGAAGCCATTCCTCTGGCCAAAGTACGAACTACATCCGAGCCCACGTCTGCTAAAAAGGCGGTGGCGGGTTCCATAACTGCTCTGGAATTCACCCCCGAGTCATCCACCTCCTGAGAGGAGTATGCACGAACAAGCTACCAGGGCACAACAAGAAGCAATCTGCAAGGTCATTGCTACTGTGTCAAAGGCTTGTTAAGGATGGACTCCATCCATCTATCGTGTGTATCCTTTAAGGCCGCTCCTCCCTCCAATGGAATAGTTCGCTTAGAGATGGCACAGACCATCGCATCCACTTTAGAGAAACACAAACACTGTCTCACTGCTGGATTCAGTGGGTATAGAGCTTCTAATGCTCGTCCTCCTTTAAAACTTGCTTCCAGGGCATCCCATTCCAGGTCAATCAACTCCTGGATGGCTTCCAGTACTGGAAAGTAGCAAGAGGCTTTCTGTAGGGAGATCAGAATGGGATTCTTCTTTGGTTCCATTATAGAATCAGTCCCAGGGACTCCCAGCATCTTCAGAGTCTGAGAAATCAAGGCCAGCAATTTGTGTCTTTGAAAGAACCACAATGTGGTTCAATATGGTTCCAACCCCGGGGGAATTTCCCCTTCTTCCAAGGGGTCTGGATCACCTCTTCGCCTGAACCATCTTGGTCCCTACCAGGGATGCCTGTGGTAAGACGAGGCATGCCTTGAGTTCTGCCAATAGGACTGGGAGAGGCAGGGCTTACTGGCTGAGGTTCCGTCCGGACAGGGGCAAGCGAAGTCGTAGACTATGCCTGACGAAGGCTTGTAGACCCTGGAAAAATTTAATCCAAGAGAAAGCAGCTGGGTCCATGCCTAGCCCAGGAGATACTGGGGTAAGTGCCGCTGAATTTCTCTCTCCCATGGATGACCCAGTCAAGGGAGTACTCAGATATGGGGTACTTCCAGTTAAGGTTGTGGCTAACGCATCCTCTGAATGGGAAGAGCCGGGCTTAGCAAAGTCTGGGGAGGCCAGCTCTCCTTGGGCTTCCTCACAGTGCTGACATAGAAAACATAGAAATGACGGCAGAAGAAGACCAAACGGCCCATTCAGTCTGCCCAGCAAGCTATGCACTTTTTTTTTTTTTTTTATTTCTCTCATACTTCTGTTACTCTTGGCTCTTAGTAACCTTTTGGTTCTATTTCCCTTCCACCCGCACCATTAATGTAGAGAGCAGTGTTGGAACTGCATCCAAGTGAATATCTACCATAGTTAGGGGTAGTAACCGCCGCAATAAGCAAGCTACACCCATGCCTTTGTTTACCCAGACTATGTAACTCAGTCCTTGTTGGTTATTGTCTGTATATAGATCCACCTTTCTACATTCCCCCTGCCGTTGAAGCAGAGAGCAATGCTGGATGTATGTTGAAAGTGAAGTATCAGACTTTTTCCCCTGCCGTTGAAGCAGAGAGCTGTGCTGGATATGCATTGAAAGTAAAGTATCTGGCTTATTTAGTTTGGGGTAGTAACTGCCGTAACAAGCAAGTTACTCCCCGCTTTTTGTGAATGCAAATCCTTTTTTTCCACACTTCCTCGTGCTGTTGAAGCTTAGAGCAATGTTGGAGTCACATTAACCGTGTGTATGATTATTGAATAAGGGTATAATCTCCAGGCAGTAGCCGTCATTCCCGTGAGCTACCCACTCTTCATTCACGTCCTCTAGACTTGATGGATCCACAGTGTTTATCCCACGCCCCTTTGAAGTCCTTCACAGTTCTGGTCTTCACCACTTCCTCCGGAAGGGCATTCCAGGCATCTACCACCCTCTCCGTGAAGAAATACTTCCTGACATTGGTTCTGAGTCTTCCTCCCTGGAGTTTCAAATCGTGACCCCTGGTTCTGCTGATTTTTTTCCGACAGAAAAGGTTTGTCGTTGTCTTTGGATCGTTAAAACCTTTCAAGTGTCTGAAAGTTTGAATAATATCACCCCTGCTCCTCCTTTCTTCCAGGGTGTACATATTTAGATTCTTCAATCTCTCCTCATAAGTCATTCGATGAAGACCCTCCACCTTTCTGGTCGCCCTTCTCTGGACCGCTTCCATCTTGTCTCTGTCTCTTTGGAGATACGGTCTCCAGAACTGAACACAGTACTCCAGGTGAGGCCTCACCAAGGACCTGTACAAGGGGATAATCACTTCCCTTTTCTTACTCGATATTCCTCTCTCAATGCAGCCCAGCATTCTTCTGGCTTTTGCTATCGCCTTGTCACATTGTTTCGCCGACTTCAGATCATTAGACACCATCACCCCAAGGTCTCTCTCCTGCTTCGTGCACATGAGCCTTTCCCCCCCCCCCATCGAATACAGTTCATTCGGATTTCCTCTTCCCATATGCATGACTTTGCACTTCTTGGCATTGAATCTCAGCTGCCATATCTTCGACCACTCTTCCAGCTTCCTTAAATCCCATCTCATTCTCTCCACTCCTTCAGGTGTATCCACTCTATTGCAGATCTTAGTGTCGTCCGCAAAAAGACAAATTTTACCTTCTATCCCATCCGCAATGACGCTCACAAAGATATTGAACAGGATCGGTCCCAACACCGATCCTTGCGGTACACCGCTTAAAACCACTCTCTCTTCAGAGAGAGTTCCATTTACCATCACACATTGTCTTCTGTCCGTCAACCAGTTTGCAATCCAGGCCACCACCTTGGCACTCACTCCTAAGCTTCCATTTTATTCACCAGTCTCCTGTGCGGAACCGTATCAAAAGCTTTGCTGAAATCCAAGTAGATGACATCGTGCGCTCTTCCTTGATCCAATTCCCTAGTCACCCAATCAAAAACGTCAATCAGATTTGTCTGACAGGATCTTCCCCTGGTGAATCCATGCTGCCTCTGGTCCAGCAATTCTCCGGACTGTAGATAGTTCACTATTCTCTCTTTCAACAGTGACTCCATTACTTTTCCCACCACCGAAGTGAGGCTAACCGGACTGTAGTTACCAGCCTCTTCTCTGTTCCCACTCTTGTGAAGCGGGACCACCACCGCTCTTCTCCAATCACTCGGCACCATTCCCGTTTCTAGGGATCTATTGAACAGGTTACACAGCGGGACCCGCCAGCACATCTCTGAGTTCCCTCAGTATCCTGGGATGAACCTCATCAGGCCCCATGGCTTTGTCCACTTTCAGATTCTTCAGCTCTTCCCATACTTTTTCTACTGTAAATAGAGTTTCATCTACTCCACTCCCCTCCAGTTTCTTGTTAAGTAGAGATGGTCCTTCTCCAGGGTCTTCTTTAGTGAACACAGAACTGAAGAATTTGTTTAATATTTCTGCCATTTCCTCGTCTTTCTCCACACATTGATCCTTTCCACCTTTCAATTTCACTATACTACTTTGAACTTTTCTCTTTTCACTGATGTATCTGAAAAATGTTTTGTCACCATTCTTTATCTCCTTGGCAATCCTCTCTTCCGCTTGACTTTTTGCCGTCTTGATTAATTTCTTCGTCTCCCTCAGTTCAATCAAATATTCTTCTTTGTGCTCCTCCCTTTCGGATCTTTTATATTTCTTGAACGCTGTTCTTTTAGCCTTTATTTTAACAGCCACCTCCTTTGAGAACCAGATAGGCTTCATTTTTCTTTTGCTTTTCTTTACTTTTCTAACATATAGATTATTTGCCTTGGTAATTGCTCCTTTTAGATTGGTCCACTGCTGATCCACATCTCTCTCTCTGACATAAGTTGGATTCCAGGTGAGACTGTGAATCCCTAAGATGACAAGCAGCACAGAGAGAAAGGCGCTTACTTTTCTTGGCTGCTGGCACCATTGGCAGTGGTTACTGTGTGTTCTATCAGCTCATGCTTAAAATTTTATGCGCACAGATTTCGAGTGCCTAGGCAGGGCACAGCTAGGCGCACACACAACCCATGCGCCATTTTTCTTATCTCCTGCACTTAATGGATTGTGCACGTAGGTACGCACGCACCCATTATATGCATGGCGCGTGCGCAGAGCCGTCACACTGTGCACACCAATGTCCCATGGAGAGCAATATGGCACGCACAAACAAGGCGTGCACAAGATGGTGCCGCCATGGCCTACCATGCGGTGTGCCAACCAAGCCCAAAGCAGGGCCTAGCCCCCCCCCCCCAGGGGGAGGGGGGCCGCTCAGCCTTCTCGGAAGTTCACGTTCCCTTACCCCAGCAGAATTGGAAACAACGTCAGTATGGCACACCGAGCATGGAGACCGGAGGAAGTCTTACCAAAACCCCTCTAATCATATCTGACTAGGAGGTAGATCTTCATTTTTTTTTTTTTTTTAACTTACCTAGGCTCACTGCTTACCGGTGAGTACCGAGATGATCTTTGGCTGCAGGTTGAGAGGGCTTTGGCCATCACTGCCGCGCTCAGCTTCCTGAACCCGCTGCCTTTCAACTGCACAGCAGCAAGTCTATGCCGGGAACTGGCTACCAGACCAAGGCACGCCTCTGAGGCATCTCAGAAATCGCCTCAGAAATTGTCAGCTGGGGGAGAGACCTTTAGGTATCATTGCAGGAGAGCAGGGCTCGATTTTTCTTCAATTTAAATGTAGAATTTTTCCTTCCAAAGGTACAGCAATCCCCATAGGGAAAGGTATGTCCACCATCTGCTAGAGATAGAAATACTGGAGGGCTGAGGTCACTGCAGTGGTGTATGTAGGGTGAAGTCAGTTTGAAATCTGACTCCGTCTCCATCTGCTGGCAGGGGAGCATAACCCATTGGTCCTGAGTCCATATGGCTACACACTAGGAAATTATCACATTTTTCCACTGAAAATGAAGATCCCTAACTTTGATGTGAATCAGTAGCAGGCTGTCTGTCAATATCTCGTAAAATGAATGTCTTCTTCAGCACAGAGAATTTTTTTTTATAATTAGCTCACTCCTTTCCATTGATAGCTCAAGGCAAGTTACATTCAGGTATGGTAGATATTTCCTTGTCCCTTGAGGGTTTACAATCTGAGAGTCTGATGTAATAAGATGTATTTAATTGTGTTAAGTTCAGCACACAATTTCTTTACTCACACACTAATTGACTAAACACCAGATGCAGTAAGCTAATGATATGCTTACACATTGGGAGTTTTATAAAGCAGTGTGCATAAACATGATTTATATGCACAAAACATGCTAAGTACCCCGCACTACAAACTCCAGGTTCTGCTCAATATTCTAATAGTAGTCCCACTTCACCTCCAACCAGGAGGTTGTAAGTAGAGATAAAAAATATTGACATTTGTTCTCAACAGGACAGTACACAAATGTCTCCAAAGATGAATAAAAACAAAAATAAACAGTACTGCTACTAATAGGTTTATTTCAATCAGTAAACATTTTTGTCCCTATACATTTCTGTATACATTTTCCTGTTTGGTAGTTATTATTTGTGGTTGCATACTTGAAAATGGTCTGTTCCACTAAAGATCTAAGATTGGGGTTGGTTAGTATAGGCAGCATTGCTGGCAAAAGCACAATATCAATGATGCAAAAAATAGTCCATTGCTGGCGAAAGCACAATATCAATGATGCAAAAAAATAGTCCAAAACTGTACAGACATACAGATAAGTTCATGACCAAAAAAGCATTGCAAAAAACAATAGTATTCACTCCAAATAGATAAATTCTTACAGAGAAAACCACCAAACTATTTCTTTATAAGGACCTTCATAACACCCCATAGTATACTTGGATTTTCAGAAGGCGTTTGACAAAGTTCCTCATGAGAGGCTTCTAGGAAAAGTAAAAGTCATGGGATAGGTGGCGATGTCCTTTCGTGGATTACAAACTGGCTAAAAGACAGGAAACAGAGAGTAGGATTAAATGGACAATTTTCTCAGTGGAAGGGAGTGGACAGTGGAGTGCCTCAGGGATCTGTATTGGGACCCTTACTTTTCAATATATTTATAAATGATCTGGAAAGAAATACGACGAGTGAGATAATCAAATTTGCAGATGATACAAAATTGTTCAGAGTAGTTAAATCACAAGCAGATTGTGATAAATTGCAGGAAGACCTTGTGAGACTGGAAAATTGGGCATCCAAATGGCAGATGAAATTTAATGTGGATAAGTGCAAGGTGATGCATATAGGGAAAAATAACCCATGCTATAATTACACAATGTTGGGTTCCATATTAGGTGCTACAAACCAAGAAAGAGATCTAGGTGTCATAGTGGATAACACTTTGAAATTGTCTGTTCAGTGTGCTGCGGCAGTCAAAAAAGCAAACAGAATGTTGGGAATTATTAGAAAGGGAATGGTGAATAAAACGGAAAATGTCAGAATGCCTCTGTATCGCTCCATGGTGAGACTGCACCTTGAATCCTGTGTACAATTCTGGTCGCCGCATCTCAAAAAAGATATAATTGCGATGGAGAAGGTACAGAGAAGGGCTACCAAAATGATAAGGGGAATGGAACAGCTCCCCTATGAGGAAAGACTAAAGAAGTTAGGACTTTTCAGCTTGGAAAAGAGACGGCTGAGGGGGGATATGATAGAGATGTTTAAAATCAGGAGAGGTCTAGAATGGGTAGATGTGAATCGGTTATTTACTCTTTCGGATAGTAGAAAGACTAGGGGGCACTCCATGAAGTTAGCATGGGGCACATTTAAAACTAATCGGAGAAAGTTCTTTTTTACTCAACGCACAATTAAACTCTGGAATTTGTTGCCAGAGGATGTGGTTAGTGCAGGTAGTATAGCTGCGTTTTTTTTTTTGGTTTTTTTTTTAATTTTCAAAATTTACAGCAAGCCATTACTTACTTACAGAAAAAAGAAAAGGAATACAATAATCTTAATTAACCCTCCATTACTCGAGGCAAGAAATTTTTTTCACAAACATTCATTTTATACATTTGTATCCCACACGAAACATCGGAGAGGAGGGCGAAATTTAAAGGAAGATATTTGCAAGATAAACATACAAATGCATGTGTTGGCCTAACATAGATAAAGGTATTTACTACTTTATGATCCTCGTAGATGTTAATTATGGATTGGTAATATTAATTACTCTCCGTGCATTTAAAAAGGATCTCAGTTGCTCAGGATATTGGAAAGCAAAAGTATCTGTTGCAGATTTTACCATGCATTTACAGGGATATTTTAAAATGTATGAAAAACCTAGAGCAAGAACTTGAGGTTTTAATGTAAGAAACTCACGCCTCCTGTTCTGAGTAACAGGGGCGTAATCTGGGAAGACACGTACTTGTGTCCCCTTAAATTGTAATTCTATATTTTTAAAGTAACGTTTCATGGTTTCAGATAAATCTTTTTCTGTAATAAACGATACCATAAGTGTTGCAGTCTCATAGTATTCCATTGCTGAGTCCTCTAGAAACCTAGTCAAGTTCCCTTCATTAACATTCAACGACGGAACATTTCTATTTTTATTTGAAATAGACAAAAAATGCAATTTATTCACTGGTGGGACTTCTCCTTCTTGAAATTTTAAAGTCTCAACAAAATACTTCTTCAATGTGATATAGGGAAGCTCTCCAATTATTTTAGGAAAGTTCAGGAATCTTAAATTTAGGTGTCTTGAGAAGTTTTCTAAATGCTCCAATCTCTTTGAAACCAGATTTATATCCTTTATAATCTTCAAGTTGCACTCTTGGTTTTTTTTTTACCTCAGCTTCAACCATTATCAGTTTTGGCGTTATTTCACCCAGTTGGTTTTCACATTCCTCCAATTTATTTTCTACTACCTCCAAATTATCCTGAAACCCGCCGATCGATTTTACTAGCGCGGCCATGATGTCCCATATTGTTTCCAGAGTGATATTATCTGGCTTTACAGGCATTGAAAAACGGGGTCTAGGCATTGACTCACCCGTTTTCAAAACCGGAGATATTCCATCCATTCGGATTCCTCCTGATGTAGTCGGCGCCGTTGCTCCATCCAGGGCCTCAGTGAGCCCCTCCCGAATCGGGGTAGATACTGGGGGCATCGAAAAGGAATTTTCTGCCCCTGTTGTTCCAGAGTCCACGGGTTCCCGCTGCTGAAGCTCGGCGTCTTCCGCCCTCTGACCCCCCTCTGCTGAGCCAATCGCATGGGCCTCGTGGGTCTGCGCCTCAGCTGTCGTCAGGCGTTCAGGAGGAAGAGCAATATCGGGCTTGCGAGGATCCGGGGGGCTTAAGGTGACTTCTCCCGGGGAAACCGACGCTTCCTCGAAGGTTCCCTCAATGGAGCCTGCTCCTCCCGTCTCAAACACCTTAGCTGTCGCATACGAGGTGATCAATCGCTGTGCTGCCATTAACTCCGCTTCAGAAGGGTAGGAACGGAGCTTGCCTTTCCGTTTAGCTGGCATTTTTTGCATGAAAAATTCTGCGATACTGGAGCTCAGGAGTGTGCGACCGCCTATGCCGCCATCTTGCCTCCTCAGCTTGTTCTCGTATAGCTGCGTTTAAAAAAGGATTGGATAAGTTATTGGAGGAGAAGTCCATTATCTGCTATTAAGTTCCCTTAGAGAATAGCCACTGCCATTAGCAATGGTAACATGGAATAGACTTCGTTTTTGGGTACTTGCCAGGTTCTTATGGCCTGGATTGGCCACTGTTGGAAACAGGATGCTGGGCTTGATGGACCCTTGCTCTGACCCAGTATGGCATTTTCTTATGTTCTTATGCTGAAAAGAACCTTTTGTATTTTCAGTATTTTCACTGCAGGCCACTCAAAAATAATTATCATTCAAATAAAATGTTTAGAATTTTTTAAAGATTTTTTTATGCTCATAAAAAATAAAGAAGCATACTTCCCATTTGTCATGCCTAACATAAAATGTTTTGAACCACTGCTTCAAGGGCTTCTTATTGGTCACAGCACCACTGGCATTTATTACAATGCCGTGAACAAAAGTTTTCTCTAGAACGATAAAATCCAACATGAAAGATAACATATGAGACAATTGTGGTCTTCACCTTAAATTGTAAGCGGATTCTGAAGCAAAAGAGTTAATATATACACCACAGCAATCACATAGAAACTTACTTATTGCCGATTACCTCCTTATCAGCAGCCACCTTAAAAAGCTGTCTTTGTCAGTTGCCTTATAAACATGAGATTTGTGCAATGTTCTCTCAACCTAGCTTGATGTAGCGATCAAGCTAGGTTGAGAGAACATTGCACAAATCTCATCTTTGAGTGAGTTTCCTCACTCCGAAGGTCATCAAATCTTCACAAGAGAGCACTGTTCTGTTCGTACGTCTCATCTTGAATGTCAAAGTGGCCCTTAGTGTAGGGGTTAATACCTAAACCTCACCTCGAGTTACTAGGTGGGCCTCCCATAGAGATATAAATAACTATCTAGTGTGAGGGCATTATGGCTAGTCTCTGTCTCTCTCTCTCACAGTAAACATAGTCCCCCCAGTGGTTGTATGTAGGAAATACCACACTTCTAGCACTTATCTCAAAGTGCAAAAAAGCTAACACAATTTACAGTTACTTAGCGCTTTGCATAGGTATTAGCACAAAATGCAATAAACTGCCTATTACCATAAAACACACCCCTTTTTCTATTTCATGCAATATTTAGTGCATTTTGATAAATCCAGGCCTTTGACAAAAGTGTTCCGTGACAGGGCTCCATCTGATGATGTCATCCATCTGTGAGGACTACCATCCTGCTTGTCCTGGGAGAAATATATTTCTGTTTCTATTTCTCCAATTTTGCACTGCATACAGGTGGTCTTGGTATTTCCATTCCAGTTTTGTTTCCACATTTGTAATTTGTGGTATTTTATTCTATATTAGGTGAAGGTAGGTCTGTCTGTAGTCTGTATGTGTGTGACTGAGATGAGGTAATTTACTAGCCTGTAGGGATTTGTATCAGTCTTATTTGTTGTATTTTCTCAATATGAGATATTGCACTGGTGGTGAACTGCCAAAACTTTTCATGGATAGGGCTATTGCTGTTTCATTTCTTGGAGTTAGTTATACTTCAGTATGGCAGGTTTTATAAACATGTATAGAGTGGGGTTTGTTTGGTTTTTTTTTTCCAGGTTTTGTATTATTTTGCAATGCACTTAGTAGTAGAGGAAGTTTGTGATGCTGTTATTGGGATGACACCAGAATCAGAATATCTTTTTTGTATGGCGAGTTGTACAGGGAAATGTCTTAGTTCTGCTCTGCATTCATTGTTAGGAAGTAGGAGTTTCCTGTGGATGCAGAGCATATGTTTATATTTAGTCCCATGATAGTCTTGTGTTCAGTGTGTCATGCATGTGAGCGTTATCTCTCAGGTGTGTCCTGATAGAAAAAAAGGTTAAGAACCACTGGTTTAATGTATTGGATTATCAAAATCTCAGCAACACTGACAAAGTTATGAACAGAGACAGAGAAAGCCATAGCATACATCGGCAAGGCTTCTCTCTAGAAAACAGAAAGGCCCATGTTCAGAGGCGTTTAGCAGGATAACTCACAAGTTATCTGGCTAAATGCCAATTGTTCAATATTTTGGGTACCTATCCAAAATCTGATCTGGCTAAAATTTAGTCTGCTAACTTAACTCCTCCCAGAAATGTCCCTAAGTTATCTCTGATTTTGTTAGTTGGATAGCTTATCTAATTCCGGTCATACCAAAGAGCTGTCCTAAAGTTAGCCAGGTAAAGTTATTTAAGATAGCCGGCTATATTCAATAGTGCCACATAGGTTGATCCGGATTACTTTGCAATCTGGCCAATGACTATTACTTTGTGATGAGGTGGGAGCCTCAGGGCATGCAGGTACACTGGTTTAACACTTGCCGCGGTCCTTGGTTTGAGTGCAGGCTAATGTGTAAGCAGGTAAACTCTACAGACCAGAGAGATTACAGGATCAGTGTGGTTTAGACTAACTCTCCACAAATGGAAGACATGCCAAAGGTGTCTTGTCCAATGCTTGCAGGACCCCCTTTTGGCTAGGAGCTAACTCTCCACCTTCTTATACCAAGAGATTTCCCTTATTTCAGCCCCAGGAGTATCTCATATTCACATTCCAATACTCTTAAATCACTGTTTTATATTATCCAGCTCCTTTGGCACAGGCAATAGTCAGGGTAATAGTCTCTTAATCCTGCCTCTGTTTGCAGGCTAACTTTAGTGAGCAGCGGTTGGCACTGTTTTGCTCTAGGCATCAATAATTGGTTGTTTAATTTGCTGACCAGTTTGCCAACACTTAATTCAGTAAAATAAAAAAAAAGCAGCCCAGACTTCACAGATATTCCTTCAGCCATTTTATTTTCAAGCTTCACATGTGCAGCTTGAGAATGTATGACAATTTTAATCTTCAGGGCAGCAAACAATTCTTCAGTAAAAAAAAAATAAAAAAAAAAAAATTACAGTCCATGCTCAGTCCAACAACAAAAAAAAAAAAATAAAAAATCCTTGCAGCTTCTCAGATTGGTTAGTTTACAGCCAGATAGCACCTCTGATTTCTCTAGCTTTGCTCCCAAGTAACTTCCCTCTATTCAGATACAGCTCCTACTTAGGGACTCTTCTTCTGGGTGATTACAACCTCCCAAAACATTTTACATTAAAGAAAAAACTTCCTATCTATTGGAAGAGATTTACCACTCAGAGCCAGCCTATCCTTATGTAATTCCACATTAAGGCTAGTCACTTTTTCAAAGCTTCTTGCTCTGTAAACCTCAAAGTTGCCTCCTTACAGGTTAAGAGAAACTTTTCCCTATGTATAGTTCCCAGAAACAGTTTGTTAATTAATTAAGGAGAAACGTTCCTTCTGTGCAGTTTAGAAACCATAAGCAAATTCACACAGCTGCAGTCAAATGTTTTCCTCCTATTTCTTCCTGGTTAATACTTCAGAATCTATTTGTGTTGCAGTTCTAACTATGTTCTTAGCAGTACAGAACTCCCCAAAATCCAACACAAGGTGTAGCCCTACTAATTTCTTTTCCATCTGTCTCCATTGTGAATTTTCTTAAATACCTCTGCAAAACTTTTCCTTTCTCCTTTACCCATAATCAGCAGTTCAGAATTTCTTTTTCTACAGCAAACATGGAAAATTTCACTTATTTTAGTGACTAAGCCCAGTAAAAGCTGGTTCAGGTTTGCCCTCCTCACTGTCTGCCCACATGATTCTTCTGGCTGGCCCCAGCAGTGACCTCCCTTTTTACTACTCCAGGAGCCTCTTATACAGCTGGAACAAGCCTTCCTTGTGCAACCACCTAAACTCTCCTTTACTTGTAACCAATTCTTTTCTGATCACTGGGTTTAAGGTGCTAATTCTTGAACAGGGATTAAGTCACAGACTGGTGTATCACCACATACCTCTAGTATATATGCAGATAATTTTCTCCTCTGTTATTTGTATATTATTTATGTCAAACTGATAACTATTACACAACATGCATAAATATGAAGTAAAAAAAAAAAAAAAAAAGAAACAGATTGAGTGGTAGAAAATCAAGGGTGGTGGTAAAAATCTCAGTCTGAAGAAAAAGGCAAGTGGAGTGCTTCAGCGATCTGTCCTGAGGCTTGTTTTGTAACCAACATTTCAGAGGGGTTAGTGGAAAAACTTTGCCTGTTTATTTATTTATAGACACCACCAAAATCTGTAACATAATAGACACCCCTGAGGGAGTAGAATTCATGAGAGCTATAAGTAAGCTCAAAGAATAGTTGCATGCTTGGCACAAAAACATGCAGAATCATGCATTTTGAATGCAGAAGTGCAAGGGAGCAGTATGCAGTGGGGGGATCAGATACTGATGTGCACCAACCAGAAGTCAGACCTCAGGGTGACCATGTCTGATTATCTTAACATAGCAAAATAGTGCAACACGTTAGTGATCAGAGCCAGAGGAGGCTAGGG
The DNA here is from genome assembly GCF_901001135.1 of Rhinatrema bivittatum. Classification (NCBI taxonomy): domain Eukaryota; kingdom Metazoa; phylum Chordata; class Amphibia; order Gymnophiona; family Rhinatrematidae; genus Rhinatrema; species Rhinatrema bivittatum. The sequence goes on from NC_042619.1 coordinate 119,530,570, forward strand.
TGCATAAGGAGAGGCATAATCAGTAGAAAAAAAAAAGAGAGAGGTGAGTGTCTCTGTATAGATCACTGGCAACGTCTCACCTAGAATATAGTTTGTCCTGATATAGAGGTCATACTTCCAAAAGGAAAATGACAAAACTGATTTTCACTGCTGGCGAGAACTGCCAAGACAGGAGCAAAACTGGCAAGGCCCACCACCACTAACAGTGCAGCTGAATGGGGCCATAAGAACATCCCTCGCCTCCACCCAGCCAACATAAGAGTGTGGAAAGAACACATACACATAGGATCATAGAGGAGCAAGGCCAAGGGGAACACCCCAACTCACCCTCACTTCCCAACCAACAGGAAATAGTGCAGAGAACTAGGACCGCAGTGAACACCCATCCAACATGAAATAGCAGAATGCAGGAACAGTGAAGGGAACCACATACCAAAGTGATTTCTCTGAGAACACAAAGATTAATTCCCTTTATCAGCATCTCTACAGTTTTCTTTATAATTATTGCACTGCACAGAATGGATGCTTATGTTTTGTAATCAATTTTTGAACTGTTTCCCTTTCCATTTATTATTTTCAGACTTATAAAAGAAAACAAGCAGCAGGCAATGTACCAGGGATGCAGCAGCAGCATTGAATATTTTCCCTCCCCTCCTACAACCTGTCCCAGGAAGAAAGAAGTTGGTATAGTATCCAGGCCATCACTGCTAGAAGACAGGAGCCAGAAGAATGCAGTGGCCCAAGATCTAAATTCTATCAGTATCCTTTTTCAAATAAGCCTTCCTTACCACATTGACTAATACGATGAGAGCATTAGTTAATCACCATGAAATAAAAAGAAATGCAAACAGAACAGTTTTCATATTTTCATCCTACAAGTAAAGAAAAGGGAAACAGTCAAGATGATAAAAAACTGTAAATGAAAAATCTTGATGTATTTTTCATTTCAATGTCAACTTCAGCCACTTCAAATCTCGCCCATAAAGGTGAACTATGTCTGTTAATTTGACTCAAGGAATTTTCATGGTTGGAGTATGATAATGAATCTAAAGTGGCCATATGTAGTGTTTGTACAAAGTTTCCACAAAGTTTCAGTCAAGTGATCCAAAAATTGCACAAAGTTTCAAGGATCCATTCAAAACAGAAACTTCAAATTTCATGGGAAATCAGTACTTCATGCCAAGTGCGCAGAAAGTTTAAGTGCGCAGACCACCTCAGAGAAAATACCAATGGTTGTATGTGTTACAAAATAATCATTTTTTAAATATATATATATATATATATATATATATATATATATGAAAAGTGTTTCAGCACAAGTATAATTTTTAAAACTGATTATACAGCCAATAATAAGTAATTTACCAACATGAAAGATTGATCCTTGCCAACAAACTAGGTATTGTTCTTGAACAATATAACAATCAATACAAAGAATGTCTTCCATTGCTATAAAAATAAGGGAATATATTGTTACCAAAGTGAAGAAATCACAGTGCTTTAGTATATTACTAGATGGTTTTGACAGATCTACAAGAAAATAAAGAAGACATACTGAATATGACATTATATGAAGGATTATAAAGGCAAGGAATCATTCTCAGGGATGCTTCCTTCGAAGAATACCACAGGGGATAGTGAATCTGTTGCAGTAGAAGAACCAGCAAATTTCAAACTTCACCGGAGAGATTGTCAGCAGTTAGCTGGATCGGGCACAGATGGAAATGCTAACATGACTGGGAAGGTTAGTGTGCTAAGAAAGGATAAAAAATGTTGCAAACCATTTCATCTCTATAAATGGAACTACGCACGTAACAGTTACGTGTTTTGAAATCTGTTAAAAATGTTCCATATATTTCAGAAATGGATAGCAATTATTGCTTTCTTCAAATTCTGGGAGGTTCATCCAAAAGATGAAGTGAACTCCAAAATGTAGCCATTTTATGGAGATACTGAAAGTTCAGCATCTTTATACTGTTTGATGGGTGACAGTAAAGTAAGAGTTTTCATCGCAAATTACAGATTGGAATTCTCATTTTTTCAAATGGAGTCTGTTGCAGCAGCAGGCAATACTAATGAATCCAACTTATTGAAGGCGCTTCTAAAGTTTTTGAAGGATTTTCGGTTTATACCAATTCATTTCTTATTGGATTTCCTGCCTATTTTTAAGAAGTTATCATAGGTTTTTCCAAAGAGAAGACCTTCTGTTCAGTCAAGTTATGCTCCATGGGGAAAGTGCTCTTTTTTTCCTTGGGAAAACTAGGAGAAATGGCAGGCCCAATGGGAAACATTTTGGAAAACACGTGAAAGCAGAGTTCCAATAGATGCAACTGTCTGCAATACCTAAAGCACAGTCAAAATTTCAGACAGAACTGCCTGTTGATGCAAATATTAAAGCTTTAAAAGATAAGTTTTCAAGCACTGTTAATGTTGACTATCAAGTTTCTGATGCCTAGCCTATTTTTAATGCTTTTATATTGTTACGTGTTGATTGATGATTTAAAATCTTTCGGATTTTCTGAGATAAAGCCACTTTCTTCCCATTTTTTATGGCATTTCCTATCAAGGCAACAAATTAAGTGTACACATGAAAACATTATTGAGGAACGGCATGAACTACAAATTTTAGGTCCAAAATTGAAGTTAGAAGATCTTCTTATAATTACTTGTTCTGTTGAACAAGCCATAATCTATTATTCAACTTCAACAGTATAATATGAATTAGCCATGACATATGGATGATGTCATCCAATTGTGCCGAACAGACCTGTCTCTCCTAGCTCATAGGACTATTGCTCAACAGAACATGTAGAGGAGTTCCTATGTGCACCCTTCAGTTGATCGCACAGCTTAGCTTTAGATAAGTAACTCTCCATAGAGGTGGGTAAGTTTTAAGAATGGCTAATTCATCCTGCTGTCCATTGACATGCCCATTTTCAGCAAGCAAACTTGCTTTTGTTGTCGACAAGCAGGGCTGAATTAGCCATGACACATGGGGAATTCCAAGCTGAGGGTTGCAAATGGAGTACTTACTAAAAGCATCCTGGACCCACCCATCTACTATGGCCAGTGGACCTCTGGGTGAGCAGGCTGTGCAAAATAGCTTGCCTACAGTTACTGTCACTTCTTCATAGATTGTCCAGTCAGTAGTGGGACGTAAAAAGTGTGAACGGATGACCAAACTCCAATGTTCTTAAGTGAGCCACTGAGGTAGCTATAGCCCTTACTTGATGAGCCTTGACAGATTCTTTGATCTGGAAACCAGTTAGAGCATAGCAATGTGTAATGCTTTCTGCCAGCCAGTTGGCCAATGTGCACTTGGCAATCGCTGTTCCCAGTCTGTTAGGATCATAAGTGATGGGAAGCCTGATGATATGGTTGAGATGTCTTCAGATAAGCAGAGGCCCTTTTGCAGTCCAACAAATGGAGGGCCTTCTATAGTAATTCCACTGTAACTTCTGGAACACAGACTACTTCCTGTTCTCATTTCAACAGACAGTATCCAATCTTCATTTTGAGTTTCACCAAGGGCTCTATAAACCATCTTATTTTTAAGCTAAGCACTGGCAGAGCAAGCTCTCATAGATTCTCCTCTCTAGCAGTCTTGCACATGACAAAAAATTCATAGTTTATAACCTCCTTGTATCTTTGCAACCTCTGCTATAAAAACAACATGCATTTTAAGGCAGAAGTTCCAAGTCTACAGCCCTCTTGACTCTAAGTTGTAGTCCTGGGCTGTGGCCATCTTTTCTGCCTATAGGGGAATATACACATCATCATACCTTCATTCTTTCATGTGTATGTTGTCTTAGAAAGAACATGGACAACACAATGGCTTGATTCAAATGAAAAGCCAAAACTATTTTTGGCAGAAACTCGAGCAAGTGTGGAGCACCACTCTGTTGTGGAAAAATTGCATGTATGGTGAATAATGGGCCAGTGCCAACTCACCACTCTGCTAGCCAACGTTATCATGAATAGGAACCTTATATCTTTCAAGCAGGTCAGCTAAATAACCTGGACCATTCTCTTGGCCACAATGGAGCAATAAAGATCAGGGATGCAAGGTTCCTTGAATGATTTCTGTACTTTTCTCGTCATCAGCAGAAGTGGTGGAAAAGTGTACAATAAATCTGCATCCCATCGGAGCAGAAAAGCAATCAGAGTGAATCTGAACTTGCACTGAAGATTGAACAACTTGCCTGCCACTGTTTGATCTAGTGACCACTTGTGGGAGTGAAATACTCTGCTGAGGAAATCTGACAATGTGTTGGAGATCCTGGGAATATAGGCTGCAAGGCACTGTGGCAGCAAGCCCACTCCCAAATTTTTAGGGATTCCTGGCAGAGGGTGCACAACAATCCTGTGCCCCCTTCCTTGTTCATGCAGAACACTGCTACTTGGTTGTTGGTTTAGATCAGAATTCTCTTTCTCCAAATGAGATGTGAGAAAAAAAACCTCTCCCAGTGCATCTCTGATTGCTTGCAGCCAGAGGAGACTTATCTGAAACAAATGTTCTTTTGGAGACCAAACTCCTTGGGTTCACAAAGAGCCAGTGTGTGCAAGTCACATCCTCTGGTGAATGCACCCATTGTCAGCATTACTTGATGGGGTAGAAGCCAAAGTGGAGCTCCCATCTCCAAGACCTTTGGTACTAGCCACCCTTCAAATCCACAGTAACCCTCACCAGAAATGGCCAGTGCTGAAGCAAAAAGTTACAGACCCACCTCTGGGTCAAGAGATCCATCATCTTGGGCTGCTCCTACATGTTGAAAGGTTGTGTGTCAACTCAGTTGACAGCAGAGAAAGAGATGCTAATGGATTCAATGCCTCTATGCCCTAACTCATTATACTGTCTAAGTCACACATCATTTATTTTTTTATTTAGATTCTTTTATATACCGAAGTATAGCAGAGTGCCTTCACTCTGGTTTACATTGAAACAAGTTCATACATAAAAACGTGTTTATAACGCACATAAATATAAGTATTAAATAAATAACATCTCGGCAAAGGCAGAGTAGAACAGATTATAATAGAACAAACAAATCATGAAACTGGTATTCTTTATGATCTGCAGGCAGTCAGCCATTTGGTCAAGGACAGTGTGTACCTCCTCAGCGACACTGCAGTTCAACTGCTAGATGACTTTTTATAGATGCTCCATTTGGTTTTCCATTCTTCTGTGTTCACTCTTGCTAGTAGTCTTCATCTGTGCACGTCCAATGTCATCATGTTCTTGGAGGTAACAGTAAGCATTTGCCTAGTGTTCCAGAGAAGATGCTGAGGGGCTTCCGAAAGAATGGGTGACAAGGGGCTACTGGATAGAAGCTCAGTCCAGAGGAGGGCTCAACAAGGCTTCCTGGACCATGATCCTCCATTTCCTACCAGGGCACACTTAAGAGCAAGTCAAGGACTGAATTTATATCCTTCAGTTTCTTTTCCAGCTCCACTGAGGAGGAATTCACCTCCAACACATCCTCTATTCCAGCTGCAGAGGATGGTGTCAAGAATCAGCTGGCCTGAGTACTTCACTTTATGGAAAAGAAAGAATATGCAATTGTTGATGTCCTGCCATGAGTAGTTCATTAATGATGGGTCTTCATGTGTGGTTCTACCTCAGTGCTAAGTACTGTTATATGAATGTAATTTTGGGCCCATTTACCCTTAAGCCTAGCATCTGCTGTGGATAATGTACACCCCCTAATCAGGGTGTGGATAATGTACAATATTCACACCTCTATTTAGAAATGTTCTCCCAAACCATATTGCCCTGAGTTGGATTCTGTAGTGCTTCCTGATTACCTGTATGTTGTTGTTCCGTGTGAAAGCCTATGTGTGTTTGATGGCCCGACATAGCTAAGGTTCATACTACTACACCCCCCCTCCCCCTTGGCATCTAGATAGAACAAGAGGCCATGTCTCAGTGATCCAAGATGCCTTCAGTTTATTCAGGTCTCATGATGGTCTTCAGCCTTTCCTCCATGGCACTGAGCTGGATGGAGCATGACCTCACCTCCTCCAGTCTTGGTTGGATGAGCCCATTTCTTAGCTACTTTTGACCCAGAATAGTCACTTGCAGTCCCTGGACCCCCTTCTTGCAGCGGTCTGCAAATACACAGACACACCATCAAAATGCTGATAGCTATGGCAGTCTCCTTCCACAATCTGCCCTTTGCTATCATAGACCTCTTGCTGGACTTTTTCCCAGAGAACAGTAGTAAATTTGTTAAGAAAAGAATATTCTCCTCCACACTGAATCAGATATTATAGTTTTCTGCAGATAAGCAGGCTGAATTAGCCATGCTGTCTGGGAGTGCCCCCTGGCAGCCCGGGACGGAACTTCTCATAGAATATTAGAAACTTTTCTCCCTTGCTCCTGTGCGCCTGCACAGTGGATTCCCATGCGACTGACTCTCTCTGCCTCAGTCTAATTTTCTCCTGCAATGGTAACTGTCGTGGTTCTTTTCTCTCCTCACAACTTATAATTTTTACTCTCTCTTTTTCCCCTCACTTTTGCCCCCAAAGGCACTTTTCAGTGTCACAATGGCGCCAAAACCCTCAGGATTCAAATTTTGTCAATACAGCAAAATAATATCGCTCACTGATAGATATGCCTTATGTTATATTTGTTTAGGCCCTGACCACGACCAAGGGGCCTGTCAACATTGTGGACTGATGTCTCCTCGGGCACACTGGCAAAGAGCCACAAAGTTCGCTGGAATCAGAGACCCAGGTGATGGCACTTCGGGGTCATACGCCCCAAGCCACACTCACTCTTTTCCGGGTAAGCAGCCCCATAAGCCATCTCACCAGAAGCGGGCAGCCTCACTGGAACCCAGTGGTAAGGTAAAAAAGGGAACACTCTCACTCCCGGTCAACTGCTGACATGCCAAAAGTGTCGTCGAAGCCCTGAGACTGCATCAATAGTGTTGAATGATGCGCCAAAGCATCATCGGGATTCCAACACTGCATCAATTCCATCGACCAATGCGTCGAAACATCATCGGAGTCCCACTGCATCAAATGAAGAGTCACCTGAAGCCGATGCACAAGAATGTGCATCATACGACACTGCGTCGACTCCTGCATCGAAAAGCATCGGTTTGACTCCGACACATTCAGCATCAATGCATTCCAGCGCCTCAAAGACTAAACAATATACACACTCGGCACAAAACATAAAAAAAATCGACGTACACGACTCAAGAGCCCTGTGATTCAAGACCATATTCTCGCTCATTAACTGATTCGGAAATAGAGATAACAGAATCATCAGGAGAAGACATTCTGCACACTCCACGGTGCCCGCCTTCTTTGTCATCCAAACACCCGTCTGAACACATGGGAACACATTTTGACACTCTCCCCACTAAAAAAAGAGAGCGTCAAGTTCTACCAGCAAGGCTTTGCATACGGCAGCCTCTCAATCTCTATCTATCCCAAATCACTGGTATCCTTCAAACTCTCTTTGAGACTTTAGTGTCTTCCCAAAATCTACCTCCTCCCTCTAGTTCACCAGGAGAAGACTTGCTGGAATTCGTTAAATCACCTTTACCTGATGTCCACTCCATGAAGGAAGACCACAAACAAGGTATGAGTCCAATCCTAGTACCAAGGGAAAGACTCTCTCATTCTCCTCCAAAGGTATACCTTTGGATCCTCCGGAAGAACAACCGGAACCGTCTTCACTTCCAGAAGATCTTTCTTATCCAAAATTCATTGAAAAGGTTGGTACTACCTTAAACCTAGAAACCAAAAAGCTCCCAGATCTTTTCCCACCACTTTGGTGGTGGGAAAAGTAATGGAGTCACTGTTGAAAGAGAGAATAGTGAACTATCTACAGTCCGGAGAATTGATGGACCAGAGGCAGCATGGATTCACCAGGGGAAGATCCTGTCAGACAAATCTGATTGACTTTTTTGACTGGGTAACCAAGAAATTGGATCAAGGAAGAGCACGCGATGTCATCTACTTGGATTTCAGCAAAGCTTTTGATATGGTTCCGCACAGGAGACTGGTGAATAAAACGAGAAGCTTAGGAGTGAGTGCCGAGGTGGTGACCTGGATTGCAAACTGGTGGACGGACAGAAGACAATGTGTGATGGTAAATGGAACTTTCTCTGAAGAGAGAGCGGTTTTAAGTGGCGTACCGCAAGGATCTGTGTTGGGACCGGTCCTGTTAAATATCTTTGTGAGTGACATTGCGGACGGGATAGAAGGTAAGGTTTGTCTTTTTGTGGATGACACTAAGATCTGCAACAGAGTGGACACGCCGGAAGGAGTGGAGAGAATGAGACGGGATTTAAAGAAACTGGAAGAGTGGTCGAAGATATGGCAGCTGAGATTCAATGCCAAGAAGTGCAAAGTCATGCATATGGGGAGTGGAAATCCGAATGAATTGTATTCGATAGGAGGGAAAAGGCTGATGTGCACGGAGCAGGAGAGAGACCTTGGGGTGATAGTGTCTAATGATATGAAGTCTGCGAAACAATGCGACAAGGCGATAGCAAAAGCTAGAAGAATGCTGGGCTGCATAGAGAGGAATATCGAGTAAGAAAAGGGAAGTGATTATCCCCTTGTACAGGTCCTTGGTGAGGCCTCACCTGGAGTACTGTGTTCCGTTCTGGAGACCGTATCTACAAAGAGACAAAGACAAGATGGAAGCGGTACAGAGAAGAACGACCAGGAAGGTGGACTGTCTTCATCAGATGACATACGAGGAGAGATTGAAGAATCTAAATATGTACTCCCTGGAGGAAAGGAGGAGCAGGGGTGATATGATTCAGACTTTCAGATACTTGAAAAACTTTAATGATCCAAAGACAACGACAAACCTTTTCTGTCAGAAAAAAATCAGCAGAACCAGAGGTCACGAGCTGAGGCTCCAGGGAGGAAGACTAAGAACCAATGTCGGGAAGAATTTCTTCATGGAAAAGGTGGTGGATGCCTGGAATGCCCTTCCGGAGGAAGTGGTGAAGTCTAAAACTGTGAAGGACTTCAAAGGGGCATGGGATAAACACTGTGGATCCATCAAGTCTAGAGGACGTGAATAAAGAGGAGGCAGCAAAACACTGCACGGAGCGGCAGTAGCCACAGAGGCATTCACGGAGCGGGATGCCAGTGGTTGGTGTTCCACCTTCATGGAGCGGAAGGATGGAGGGCTGCCATATCCAAAAAAAAAACAGGGGTGGGTAAGAGTATGGGGCAGGGGTGTGGCCTGCTTGTTTGCAGCGGTTGCTACCCCTAATTGAGCTGGATGTTCACTTGGATGGAGATCCGGCGCTGCTCTCTGCATTGGTGGTGGGGTGGAGGAGAATTAGGGCTGGAGGGTACTGGAAGCCTATAGTAACAGGTGGGAGAGAGAAAAAGGAAGAAAAAAAAAAGGATAAAATGCATAGCTTGCTGGGCAGACTGGATGGGCCGTTTGGTCTTCTTCTGCCGTCATTTCTATGTTTCTATATCCAAGAGCAGAGGTCCATGGCCTATTAAAGATCTTTGATATACCTATGGAGCCAACAGCTTTACCCTCCCACTCTGTTTTGGACAGCGTGATGGACAAGTTGAGGGAATCCACTTCCTCAGAGCCAACTACCTCAAAAAGATGGATCTGAAATTTAGGATGCAAAAATCGAAATACTATACCTCAACCAATTGTTACATGCATCCATTGTTGTGGAATCAGCCATGAAGAAGGCTAGAAGGACAAGACTATACTGGGGAAAAAGGCTAGAAGGACAAGACTATACTGGGGAAAAAAGCTTTTCATGGATCAATGCTTAATGCAAAAATCCAACAACATCAGAAAATAAAACCGGATTCCCAACAGTCTGATGCCGACAAGCACCAGAAACAATGCATTCCGGATCTGGAAGAAGCAAACCGTCATCTCCAAACAATCTATGAGGACTTTGATACCTTGGCTAGGACTTCGGCATCAGCCATTGCAGCCCACAGGATAGCATGGTTTAGAGCAAGCGCAATCCAAGAAGAAGTCCATGACAAATTAGCAGACCTCCCATGTAGAGGGCGTACCCTATTCAGAGAAAAACTAAAAGAAACAGTGAATCAACTAAAAGAACAAAGTGTGGCAGTGTCCTCATTAACATCACCTCAGGAACAAATAACGACAAGACGTTATTACCCTCCACATAGGAAACCTTTCTATCTTAGACACTCTTATAGACCATACAGTTCTTACAAATCTCCGCCATACCAGCCACGATCACAACCATGTGTCTCTCCATCTCGGGGTAGAAGTGGATCTCAGAGGACAACGAATCAGTCACAACAAGTGGTTCCGAAATCCCAACAGTCTTTTTGAGCCAATCCAGGTCACGACTACAAATACCTGTAGGAGACTGTCTCCAATCAGTTTTTCAGGAATGGAGCCAGATCACAACAGCTCATTGGGTTCTAAGAATAATATAAAATGGTTATCAACTAAAATTCCGCTCAGTGCCAAGATTCCCACGCTTAATCCCATCCACGCAGAAAGCAGAGGAAGTTCAAATCTTACTATAAGAAATTCAAATGCTACTCAAACAACATGTGATTCAAGTTCTACCAAATCATTAGCAGTGCCAGGGATTTTATTCCCAATACTTCCTCATTCCCAAGAAAAGTGGAGGCTTACGTCGAATCCTGGATCTCTGGTCTCTAAACTGATTCATTCTACGGGAGAAATTCAAGATGTCTTCTCTGAAAACCATTTTGCCTTTTCTACAACCTAACGATTGGATGTGCTCTCTGGACCTCAAAGATACATACACTCACATTCCGATACACCCAGCTTCCTGGCGGTACCTTTGTTTCCAAGTCAATGCCCAACATTATCAATACAAGGTCCTCCCATTTGGCCTCTCTTCAGAACCCAGGGTATTTACCAAATGTTTAGCAATAGCCATGGCCCACCTTCAGAAACAAGGGCTAAAACTATTCCCTTACCTAGATGACCTGCTAATTGTGGCAAAAAGCCTAGAGCTTCTAAATTTACAACAAATTTGAACCATTACTTATTTAGAAGTGTTAGGTTTCTTAGTAAACTACGAAAAGTCGAATCTCGTTCCATCTCAAACTCTACAATTCATAGAGGCAGTATTAAACACAAACCTCTGAAAAGCCTTTCTCCCAGACAGGATTCACACATTCCAGGAGCTGGCATCATCCCTAAAACTCCTCTCTCAGCCCACAGCCTGTCAAGTCCTAAAAGTTTTAGGACACATGGCTTTTCGAATACCAGTATAGAAAACTAAATAAATAAATAAAATAAACAGTACCCCACACTCGCCTCTATATGCAGCGTTTACAGTGGGGCCTAAAAACTCAATGGACACAACACTTACACCCCATGTCAAGACGACTAACCCTAACACAACCAATGTTAGGTGACCTGGACTTGTGGCTAAGCCCCGGAATATTACAGTTGGGAGCTCCGTTTTGAAACCCGAACCACCAAATAGTAATGACCACGGATGCTTCAACAAAGGGATGGAGGGCACATGTGCTACATTTCAAGATACAAGGTCTCTGGTCCCACAGCGAAAGATCCTTACACATCAATCTACTAGAACTATAAGCCATTCGATTGGCAGTTTCAACATTCTCCCACATTCTCCAAGACAAGACAGTCATGGTATATATGGACAATCGAGTAGCAATGTTTTACAACAAGCAAGGAAAGAGGGTCAGGTTCTAAGATTCTATGCATGGAAGTAGTATTAACGTTAGAATAGGCCCTGACATATTCCACATGTCTCCAAGCTACATATCTTCCAGGAATAACAAACACGGCAGCAGATCACCTCAGCAGAATATTTCACCCTCACGAATGTGAACTTCACAAACAAGTAGCTCTATTTCTTTTCCAACAATGGAGACTTCCGCAAATAGACCTTTTTACAACCGAACAAAATGCAAAATTTCAAAACTTCTGCTCCCTATACTCAAACAGACGACTAATGTCACAAGAAGCCTTTCTACTCAAATAGACAAACTGCTGTATGCCTTTCCGCCAATCCCATTACTATCTCGAGTAATACTAAACTGCATAGCAGACGAATCAGATCTCATCATAATAGCTCCAGCTTGGCCGAGACAACCATGGTATGCGTACCTCATACACCTTTCCATACAGCCACCAATTCTTCTTCCACACAGGCCAGATCTCCTAACACAAGACAAAGGATCACTGATCCATCCCATGCAAGACTCCCTTCACCCAACAGCATGGAGGTTGAAAGGGAGATACTAAGCCATCTCCAGATTCCACCAGAGATTAAAGAAATTCTAATCTCCTCCACACGTTTCCACGAGGAAAAACTGTGCAGCAAAATGGAAGAGATATCACCACTAGTGTGCATCTTTAGAGCTTAACCCCTTTCATTCTTCACTGGAACAATTACTTGAATACCTGCATGTACTAAATACCTCCGGTGTTGTGCTGGAGTTGGACCCTTGGCCTGGTGCAGGATTGGTACAGCCCTCCGGTCGGACCCGGAGAGCGCCTGCCACCAGGAGGCGGAGCACAGGAGGAAACAGAGGCTAGCTGGAGCTTCGCCAATAGCAACCCGGGGTTCCCTCAGGTTGAGCCCTTGGTTACCCAGGCCGCCTAGTCTTAGGTAGGCCTCGCAGGGTCTCCTAGAGAGGAAGCGCAGGGGAGTACCCACCACGAACAAGGGTGCGCGGTCGATATCCAAGCAAGAATGTTCAGAGCTCGCAGGAGGCCAGAAGAGAGTGCCCGAGTGGATAGCGAGGATCAAGGCCAGAGTATCAGTCCAGAATAGTCAGCCGAAGCAGGGGTCTGTACCTGTAGTCATTCTGGGAATAGTCAGGCCAGGCAGAGGTCAAGTTCCAGGCAGCGATCAAGAGTAGTCAATGAACAGGCAGAGGTCAGGTCCAGACAGCAATCAGGAGTAGTCAATGAACAGACAGAGGTCAGGTCCAGACAGCAATCAGGAGTAGTCAATGAACAGGCAGAGGTCAGGTCCAGGCAGCAGGCAGACGAGGTCAGGAGCAAGCAAAGGTCAGTACCATGAGATCAGTCCAAAGGGTACTACCAGGGATGGAGAGACGAAGGAACAGGAGACACTGCAAAAGGAGACACAGGAGACGCTGGAACAGGAGACACTGGAACTGGCAAACTAGAGCACACTGGAGTGTATGACCCGATTGCCAAGGCAAGGTAGTGGTGTCTGACCACTTCCTTATATCAGGCTGTCAATCAGGGCGCGCCGCAGAGCTGGGAGCCGTCCTTGGCCCTTTAAGAGGCCAGGCGGTCCGCACGCGCCTAGGGGCGGGGCCGATGCCATGGAGGACGCTGAGCCCCGCCATGAGGCCTGGTGAGCGGTGGAAGGCCCGGTGGATGCCACCGCAGGATCCGAGGACGAGCAGAGCTGGCAGCAGCAGCGGGGGAGGGCGACCTGGGACCCGCCGAAGCAGGGACAAGGTGAGCAGACCCGGGCGCGGGCCAAGCACAGACGGGATGCGCAACATCAGGTCTAGCAGTTCCTTCCATAAGGGTACATCTTAGCACCATAGCAGCGTATCATCCTTCAATTCAAGGAGCATCTATATCCACTCACCCGCTCGTTACTCGCTTCATGAAGGGAGCCTTGAAACTCAGGCCTCCTATCACAAAACCTGATATTCCCTGGGACTTGAATGTGGTCTTGGAAGCATTAATGCTACCACCATTTGAACCAATGCAAACTTCAGAGCTAAAATTTCTCACTTGGAAAGTATTGTTTCTAATAGCAATAACTTCAGCTCAGCGAGTTAGCAAACTTCAGGCGCTAGTTCATTATCCCCCTTTCCTTCAGTTCTACCATGACAAAGTAACCTTATGCATTCATCCATCCTTCCTTCCAAAGGTAGATTCAGTGTACCATCTGAATCAGACCATCACACCTCCTACCTTTTTTCCAAAGCCACATTCCAACAGTCGGGAAACCCTACTGCACATGCTGGATTGCAAAAGAGCACTGGCCTATTATAAACAAAAGGACCAATAATCCAACAAGACACTCAACTTTTTCTCCCCTTCAATCCGAACGCACCAGGACTACCACTATCAAAGCAAACACTTTCCAACTGGCTTACTCAATGCATTAACTTCTGTTACTCATCAAAGTCTCAACAACTAGCTTCAATGGCCAAAGCTCACCAGATAAGAGTGATGTCTACTTCGATAGCACACCTTCAACAAGTTCCTGTGGAAGACATTTACAGAGCAGCAACATGGTCTTCGCTTCATACCTTTACGTCCTATTACTGCCTCCAACACCATACACAATCTGATGCGTTGATGGGACAGGAAATCCTAAATCATGCAACAAAGGCATTAAAAAAAAAAAACTGCCCACACTTCACAAGGATAGACAAATTACACCCTTTAATGAAAGTATCCTATGATTTGTCTTTCAAAGCTAGGGATTCCCAGACAGCATTTATTTATTTTATTTATTAACTTTTTTATACCGACATTCGAGGGCACATCATGCCGGTTTTCTTTCAACAAATGGTTGGAAAATACATAGAACAGGGCATGGGATGGGAACAATAGGAACAAAGAGGTCAAGGTGGAAAGAGAGGAACAAAATGAACTTGCCAGGAACAGGTATATCATTAAAATTAACAATGAGCTATATACAAGGTTCAGTGGTATATTTCAGCCTGCTTATCTGCGGGGAAAAAGCAAGTTTGCTTACCATAAACTGTGTTTTCCGAGGATAGCAGGATGAATTAGGCATGCATTCCCACCCACCTCCCTGGACAGTTTTTAAGCTACATTCCACATTTAATTCTTATCGCGCGCTCCTGTCCTTTTGCATTCTTACTGAGGGAGAGAGAGTCAGTTGAGCGGGAATCCATCGCACAGGAGCAAGGGAGAAAAGTTTCTAACATTCTATGAGAAGTTCCACTCCTGGCCGCCAGGGGGCACTTCCCAACAGCATGGCTAATTCATCCTGCTATCCACATAAAACACCGTTTACATAAGAAATTGCCATGCTGGGTCAGACCAAGGGTCCATCAAGCCCAGCATCCTGTTTCCAACAGAGGCCAAAACCAGGCCACAAGAACCTGGCAATTACCCAAACACTAAGAAGATCCCATGCTACTGATGCAATTAATAGCAGTAGCTATTCCCTAAGTAAAATTGATTAATAGCCATTAATGGACTTCTCCTCAAAGAACTTATCCAAACCTTTTTTGAACCCAGCTACACTAACTGCACTAACCACATCCTCTGGCAACAAATTCCAGAGCTTTATTGTGCGTTGAGTGAAAAAATGAATTTTCTCCGATTAGTCTTAAATGTGTTACTTGCTAACTTCATGGAATGCCCCCTAGTCCTTCTATTATTCGAAAGTGTAAATAACCAAGTCACATCTACTCGTTCAAGACCTCTCATGATCTTAAAGACCTCTATCATATCCCCCCTCAGCCGTCTCTTCTCCAAGCTGAACAGCCCTAACCTCTTCAGCCTTTCCTCATAGGGGAGCTGTTCCATCCCCTTTATCATTTTGGTTGCCCTTCTCTGTACCTTCTCCATCGCAACTATATCTTTTTTGATGCGGCGACCAGAATTGTACACAGTATTCAAGGTGCGGTCTCACCATGGAGCGTTACAGAGGCATTATGAAATTTTCCGTTCTATTAACCATTCCCTTCCTAATAATTCTTAACATTCTATTTGCTTTTTTGACTGCTGCAGCACACTGAGCCAACGATTTTAAAGTATTATCCACTATGATGCCTAGATCTTTTTCCTGGATGGTAGCTCCTAATGGAAAGCAAACTTGCTTATTTGGGATCTAGGTTGTGGTGTCCCACCAATGCTTGCTGCCTGTGTTGCCACTTCCACATCTAGCATTTCAGATTGCTGAGAAAGCACCATCTTTTGCAGACATCTTTTTCTCCTCCTGTCCTCCCCCTCTCCAAATCACGCAACAAAATTGACCCCTTTCATGCTGTACTCTCAGAACACAAAAATCAAAATCAAAACAAGCCAAAAGGAAGGGAAACATAATAAAAACATTCAGAACGGACATCTTTCTCTCTAAGCACAAGCCTATCTGCCACATCTAATTCTAAGAGCTTTTCACTCCCTCCTTGCAGCACTGAAAGCAAGTGGCAGTGAAGGTTAGCTTTTGTACTTTTGTGTGGGAGATGTCATTTCCTGCTATATTTTGCAAGACTTGTTTGATCAAAATGATACATGGTATTTATTTTTATTGTGCGATACCTAATCATCACATCTTACAAAATAATAAAGTAAAAATATTGTGCAATATTTTTACATATCATGAATGTCATAGTGTGATCTCAGACATTTTTTCCTCTCGAACCTTTTGGTAACTTGTCTACAACAACTTACCAAAATAATTGCGCTTTTGTAAATCTACCCAAAGTAACTTGTTCACGGTCACAGTCAGTAGCAGAGGGAAGTCAAACTCACACCCCAGGACTAGTTGTGACTTGTACTTCAGTGCTTTAACCACTAGACCTTGTCAGAAATCATTAACTTTCCCCAGCAACTAAATAAACAAAAGCAAAAATAGAAAGATGGAAGTGGGTTTAGATAAAGGGGTAACACAAAATGAATATGGAATAACAAACGACACTTGTCTCTTTAACCCAATAGTTGGGGGTTCAAGTCTCACAAAAGGGCTTTGGCTATTTCCCAATATAGTCCTAGTGATGCCATTTTTTTTTGTTATCAGACATAAGATGTTTCTTGCTCTGTGGATACTATAATGCAAGACATGAACAAAGGTAATAACTGTTATGACATGGCTAACTTCCAGGATGTGTCAGCATGCTAGTCAGATAAAGTTACTCCTGTAAGTTCTGTTTATTTGCTAACTCCCTCTAGGAACATATTGAAATATAAGCTTCTCACCAGCTATAAAATACCATCATCTTAATTGTTACAGTGAATTTTATTTCTGACATTTTCTGTAAATACTTAGGCATGTTTCATTATGTTGCAAATGCCCTAAAGATTTATTTTTTAAATGAATTTAAGACTCATGAAAGTGGTAGGTAGTCGAAGGCATGTTTTGGGGGATTTTGAGGCCATCCACTTTTTAAAATTCCAAACTCCTTTAGAAAACCAAATTATATTAGAATTTGGGTTTCACCATTGTACACATGAGAACATTTGAGTCTTACACTATAAAAGGTAAATTGTCCATTTGAAATATCTGCAGAAATACTGATTTTCTTTAACTTTTATTTATTCTTACAGAATATTTATTCTTTCTGGTTTTGTAATTTTAAAAAGACAGACTAACACAATATTTACAATGACCAGTAAGGCACTCAATACTAAAGAAACATCTCTGAAAGTGAAATAAATTAGAAAGGGATTGCAGTGTATAAATCACATACAAAAAATAAATTTTATTATTTTCAGCTTTCCCTGTCTGTGATCCCTTGAACCATTAAATCAACTACTTGTGGAGCTGCAGCTCATAGGGTTTATAGAGATACTAAGGAGGGGTTTAACTACTGGCCTGATGTGTGTGTACAAGTCACAGTTATCAATGTAGACCCCTAAAATGAGGTGTAATACAACACCTTCTGCCATCTATTTCAGCACAGACAAAGCAATTTTCAGAGGCACCAAACTGCAGCTCTAGGTTACAAAATGTAGGCTCCCATCGCCCTTAACACAATACATAAGATAGAAAACATAATTCAGTTTCAGATTTTGTACCAAAACTATCTACAGTGAGATATATCCGTTGCTTAAAAAAACAAAACATAGTTTAGATGTACTTATCTTCTTTCCACTACATGCCCAGCCCTCAGAGCTGCCACCTCATTGCACTCACTGAAATCCATCGAGTCCCTAGATCTGATAAAAGCTTACTTGGCACGACCGGGCCCTCTCGGCTCTCTGTCTTTGTATTACAGACGGGAGCCACGCAGGGCCCGTCACAACAT
Source organism: Rhinatrema bivittatum (assembly GCF_901001135.1). Lineage (NCBI taxonomy): Eukaryota > Metazoa > Chordata > Amphibia > Gymnophiona > Rhinatrematidae > Rhinatrema > Rhinatrema bivittatum. The sequence goes on from NC_042619.1 coordinate 119,548,522, forward strand.
GCAAACTAAAAGCTGAAAACAAAAGCAAATGTGGAGGTTTCAGGCCCCGCAGGTAGTGAGCGGCAGGCTAGGGCGAGGGAGAAAAGGTCAAGCAAGAGCTGCCAGCAACCCTCACCAACTGCCATCATGGTTTAACTTCGTTATCAGCCTGTGACTACAAATCTCTCTATTTCTGCATCCTTCATTTATTTGCTTTTTGGTTAATTCTTCAAAAATTCGAACTAGGGACGTATTCTTACTAAGAAACTAACAACGCGCCCGCCCCCCCCCGGGGGAGACAAAAACGGCCTGTTTCATCTTCACGTCGCCAGCCACCTGCAACCAGGATTCTGCCCCGGGCCTGAGTGATTGACGTAAAGCCCCCGAACTCCTTCCTATGTTAAGGAAGGGAAGGAACGGGGGCTAAGAAGGCGACGTATCTCCCCAACCCAAAAAAAGTCCTGGGAGCAAGAGGAGAAACGTAGAGCCACCCCTACTCCGTTAGCGGCGGTTGATTTGGAAGGGGGGGGGAGTGAGGTGGCAGGGGCGTGTGTAAGAGCACCGTGTCCTCTGTATAGTCTTATACTGTATGTGTGCAGCGATCTAGAGGCGGAGGGAGACCTTTATTGACAGTAAAGTCCGTGGCAGTTGTGGGGTTTTTTTTTTTTTTTGCAAGCGGCAGCTCCCATTCCCGGCATGCCCCGGGGCGGCGGGGCTGGTTCTAACGAATTTGAATGAAGAGCTCTGCGCTTTCGGCGCCATTTTCGAGTAATGACTGATTGCAGCGATACAGTCCTAGGCAGGGGACAACGGGAGCCCCGGCTTGGGCTGGGGCTCTCTCGCCAGCCCGTCCAGGACGCCTGAAAAAAATAGCAAAAATTTTTAAAAAATATTCCGACGGGGAAGGAGGCGGTGGGAAGAGGAGGAGTGACCGGTAAGAGGCGACAAAGGGAAGAAAACAGCAGGGACGGCAGGACTCTCGGTGGGCGAAGAGAAAAACGAAAGAGCGATGGGGAAAATATTTAAAAGAAAAAACGTTTCAGCGGCGTGGAAAAAAATCTAGAAAAATTCTAAAAAATCGGGGGAGGACGAGGAGACGAACTGGAGTGGGTTGTATGTCGGGGTTTTGGAGATTTTGAGGGAGAAAATTTGAGCGGGACGCGAGGGGGTTTGGTGGTTAAGGCTGTGCTTGTATCTGTCATTGCCATCAGAGTTGAAAGCAAGGAGGGAGATGGAGAAATAGCAACCGCACTGTGTGCAAATAGTACCAGGGCACCGGTTCCTACTGCTTCGTATACCCTCTCGTAAACAGGAACCTATGGATATCTATAGATAACGTACATGCATGCGCTCACCTTTTATGTCACATTGGCTGTCTCGCTAGCCCACTCCCTCCCCCCTCACCATTTTTTTTGACAGTTTCACCAGCGTGTCTGCAGATGGTAGGAAACTTAAAGCGTATTTACAGCAAAGAAAACCCCAAAAGGTAAAAAACAAGCTGCTGAGGGAAATTATTTGAAACGATTATTTTTGCTGGCTGCAGAGTTTTCTCGTTGACTACTTGTATATGTCGATTTCTTTTTCTAAGTATGTTTACGGGGGGAGGTGCTTACACAGAACATTTAATCTATTTTAATACTTGATGTACGTCTTTAATGTCTTCAGTTTACGATAACCTCTTGAGATCCAAAACTACATTAGTAAACAAAATCCCTTTTAATCCCTGTTAAATTAGTTTGGACACGGCTAAAGACGACTAAATTACATTTTATAATTTAAAAAAACATACTTTTATAGTGGGAAGGAAAGCTGGGTCCTTATCGAGGTTCACATGCCAGGCAAGATTCTGATTTGATAAAAAGTGGGGTCAGACATATCGTCACTTATCTGGAGGTGTATTTTTTTTAAGAAGTGAATCTGTTTCACGTGGGATCCTCGTCATTCACCTCTTTTTGCTTATCTTTTTTTTTTCTTTTCAATGTAGCAAAGGTAATTGAATCCATTGGTTTCCGTCCGTGATCATTTTTTTTTTTAAGTGGCTGAGGACTCCGCTAGTTTATGATGCGCATCAAATACTGAATACAGTAAGCAGCATACTTGAGAAATGGAGAAGAGGGCTTGATCCTGTGCCCCTCGTGCAGCGTCGCGTTTTTTCGTCTTGCAGGACAGTTTTAACCCTTTGGTGTTTCTCGCGTGGTAGGCGTTTAACTCTGAGAAGCGCACGGTATATGGACATCAGGGAAGGAAAACTCGCTGAGTACACAATGCACAGTGACAGATTGGGCCGCGGAGACGAGCCTCCTTTCCAGAAATAGTCATTCCTTGCTTCTTTTCTTTATATATTTTTTCCTTGTAGTTCTTAGCCGCCTCAGTCACTCGGATGGAAAGGTTGTAGAAGGATATTTGTTTGTTTTCGAACTAATGGATGATTTAACGTCCCTTCTTACACAGGAGCTGATCAAAGGTTTGAAGGAGGCTTCTATAACCTCTATAGTTTTGGCTATGGGGAAAAGAGTCGTGTTGTATGATTAAGGGTTAGAAGGAAGTCATTGAATTTCCTTACATCCAGGACAGGCTGTCCAGGATCCTAGATCTTACTGCGGGAGCTTTTTATGAATCTAAAAAAAAAAGCTAAAAGAAGGTAGGATGAGTTTAGAAAAATAGAGAAGGAAAATAATTTTGACGTTTGTTGTGGGCATTATGTCAAAATATATCACGTGCAAAATCCTGTGTAGGGAATATAAGAATATAGTTGGATTTAAGACGTTGCCATACTCGTGTTAAAGTTAAAATCCAAACCGTCCTTAGTTATTTTCCTTATGTTTGTAGACGAACATGATTTTCAGGTCAGTATATTTATGTTGAACAATGTTTATCTAGATTACTAAAATAGATTTGTTCTAGTGAACGTATTATTCACAGATACAACTATTCACTTTCAAATACCTATTCTTGCAGTGAGTTTAGATTTAAAAGATTAAATTTCTTACATGCAACAAAATATTTTGTACACAAGATTTACAATATATATATTGATATGCAGATAGGAGTGTCTCTCTATGTATCCTGCTTGCAAACTACAAATCAGGACGTTATGATGAATTTTAGTCGGAAGTGTAAGTTGTCAAAGGCGACTGCCCAATCTCATGATATTAAACTTAATACTTTCTTAGTTTAATATTTAATGCCAAAAATGCAGTCATTTATAAATAAATATAAGTAGGTACCATACATGGGCAAGCATGTCTCCTCTTTCACCACTAACTTGCCATCACAGAATTTTACTCTTAGTTACTAGTTAGAAATGAAATATTTGTGGTTATTTGCATAGTCATTTGAATCTCTGTGATCTGAGTGCTGAATATTTTGTTTCTAAACTGCTACATTTCTATTGCATGATGGAAAATGTGGGTGTGGTTAAAATGAAAGCAGTAAGCATGACACGCAACATCAATGTACATGTGAGGATTAGGGAATATCTGATTTTTCAGGGCTTTTATTTAGCTCATTATTATGATGGTTAATAGAAATTGGACCAGTTTAAATCTCTAGTAGAACAGTTTGCATTCCCACTTTGGTTAAAACGTCAAATATTAACTATAGCTTGCTTGTCGGTTAGTCTTTCACAAGAAGTTTTTTTTAATTGTTGCATTAGTATAGTTGAAATATAATGGAATACACAGGTATATATGTGTATTTGCATACAAGCGCACAAGTCTGATTTAGTGCTTTACTTTTCTATTAAAAAAGAAATGTCTTGAGATTGAAATAGACTACAATGTGTAAAGCTACTTATAGTTATTTACTGAAGAAAAGTGCACTTAAAACTGAGCTTTGAGATTTAGAAAAATACAAATTATACTTCCACTTTCTTGAGTGATATTAGTCATGTAAATGGTTTATTAAAAATTGGCAGCAGCCCTGATTCAGTCTATCTACTAGGTTTACAGGTACAACTACATTTAATTTTCAATTTCATGGGTAGATTTTTTTTTTTTGTTTTGTTTTTTTAATTTTAAACTCTGGGTGGCATCTTATTGGTCATGTATTAGATTAACATTAGGAAAGCTCTTTTTTTTTTTTTTTTTTTTTGTCATTAGCACTGCAGGCCTAATTTATTTATTTTTTTTTTTTTTAAAGACAAAGGGTTTTGTTTAGATTCAGAAAAGACATTATTTGAAAAGTTAAGTTCAGTCACCTTTATTACAAATTTAATATAGTTAATATTTTAGAGAATATTACTGTACAGATACTTATTAGAGGATTCCATTACTACAAACTTGGCCAGCTGCAGAGAAGAAAAAAAAACTTGTACTGAATTTCAAACCATTTGTTTATATATTTACATGAATGCATTCTAAAGGTGAAGCTTGGATTATAGCTGACTGCGTTCTAGCAGGTGTATGTCTAAAAATGTGTTCAGTAAGTGTAGATATGCAATGATCATACTAGTCCATAATATTGGACCAATTAAACATCAGGTTATTTTTTAAAGCCTCTTTACTTGGTGGTTTAGGATATAAAATCCCTATAATTTATACACTTTTTAATAAAATATTTATTGTCCTTAGTTGAGCAAAATTAGCTTTAATATGCATGTTTTGTGAACTAAGCCTATATCTATTTTCATTTTGTGTGTGTGTATATATAATTCTCTATTTTAACTATTTTTAAACATTTTTACTTTCATGATACGGCTGGTTATATTTTTATGGACTTAGAAGGCTGCATTATAAATAGACCTGCATGCATTATGTAGTATTTTCTGCTCTGGCTACTAGTTCTATGTCTATATTGTTAGCAGTTCTAGACATCTTAAGAATAGAAATATAATAAACTCCAGCACATATTTGGAAGGTGGTGATATGGATTTATTTATTCATGTAAATTAGCTTTCCAAAAGGAAAGTCTAACAACATATCTGGCACTATATCAAATCCGTTTCTTATTTGGAGACTATCTTGGTGTATGCCCTATTTATTAACCTGACAAAGGAATTAATATACCGTAATCTTTTTAAAAGTAGAAAACTCTTTACAATAAATTTGATACTGCTTAGCACCCATGCTGGCTCCTGGGGATGACTAATACCCTAAGAAAAAAAGCAAAAACAAAAAATAGTACATTTCTGCTGTTAGCAACAGTTACAGTACCTTGTCTAAAGTTGCTACCCAAACTCATGTTTTTACAACGTTTATAAGGTTCATTTTTCTTTTCTGCTTAGGTTAGAGAGGGGTTATGCTTCTGTTCTCAACTGGTTTCCGTGTTTGATTCATCTGATCTGGTAATGCATTTTTAAATTAGTACCTCAGAATAAATTTAACCCATATGCTAAATGTTGAGAGGGAGATGAAAAGTCAGCAGTTCAGAAATTGAAATAAATCTTGTCTATATTTAACCCTTTTGTTAGGCTGGAAAAGTTTTCTTTCTGAGTTGTGAAGATTTTTGGACAAGTAATTCTTAATCAGAGGGCTTGCTGTTGTAAGCACATTAGGTTATAAATATCAGGGCAAAGAGTAAATATAGCTAATTAAATACATAAAATGCTATGTAATTTTGTTTATCCTTTTATTTTTTGGAGTAGGGTAAAATAATTTCTGAATCAAAATCTTTTCTTTTGTTTTTTAATAGAGACCAAATCCATACAGCTACTGATTTAGTTAACCCTTTCAGGGAAGTGGATGAGAGGAGAGAATTTTCTAACTGTAGTAGAAGAAACATTTGGGTAGTTGCATCCATTAGAGATTTAATGTGGCTGTGGCTTTCTCAAATTATTACTTTTGAGTTCTTTGATTTTATGCAATCACAACACTCTTACAAAAAGGATTTCAGGTCTGAAAAATGAAAATGCATTAACTCGGCCATGCGTCAAAATATATAATAAATGCATTATTTACATTTGAACATAGTTACTAAATTTTGAAACTAGAGTAAATTCGGGCCTTTTCTGCTGTGAATGTCATTTTACTTCACTAGCTCAGTACATGTGCCTTGGAACACAAGTGCTTCACATTTTAGTGAACCATAGACTGTGTATGTTTGGGCGGTATATAAAAAACTATAAATAAATAAATAAATATATATTAAGACTGCTTATTTTCTAAAACATGACTGATAAAATAGAAAAAAATGTTTCAGCATATCCTGACATTTTTATGTATGAAGCCATTATAGTGGCTTTTTTGTTAACTTTTATGTCTGGAAAGGAACCACTCCTGTAAATGGTAAAATAGTGATTGCTGCGGTGTGTTAGCTCCTGAAGGTTGAGGAGTGTGGTTGTATCTCTTTCAAGCACCATTCCTATGGTTGATTATAAACATCTAGAATATTTATTTGCCAAGACTTGCTTCCTCTTTTAAATCTCCCAAGGGCCCCCCTTTTCCCAAAGTGTTTTTATATTCAGTTCCTATAGGAAAAAAAGAAAGCTTTGAAAATGAAGCTCTGATTGAATAAGACTTAAAAAAAATTGTAGAAAGTTCTAGCAAACATTTAACTGAGACAGATATACTAAAGGGTTTTTCCTCATTTTGTGCGTATGGGGGAAATTCTTAGTGCATAGGCCCTACATCTTTGTTAGGCACTAGATGCAATACCAGTCAATACATTCTGTGAAATTAAATACACCACAGTAAATTCTTTATTTCAGCAGCCATTTTTTCAAGAAGCTTAATATTGGTATTCATATTTTTAGTTTTGTAATCAATTTAACAACCACACATTTTATGGCTTTGGTTTTCTGACTGAAAACCTTGCAGATATTTTACCAGTGCTCATAAAAATGTTTTCTTTTCAGATAAATTTGGTTGACTTAGTCAAATGATTTTACAAATATTTGTTTGTTAAAAATTCTTAATTTTTAGACATTTCAGTGAAATTGTATAAGTTTTTTTTTAAAAAACTTTTTTGTTTCCTTTCTTAATCAGCACAAACATGTTATAGTTTTATTAAGACATTGTTGTCTGCTTTGCTCGTAGATCTTGCAGTTTGATTTGATTTCAGTAGAAAACGTCTTGGGAACAAAACTCAAATACCTCAAATATTTTATTGCACCACGTACAAGGGTTAAAAGTGATATTTAGCTCTTTAGCAAAGATTTAATTTTTTGCTCCGTATTTTTGTTTGTAATTTTTTCTTTTTATTTACTTATAGTCATGATGCTGGTCCTTGTAAGATGTATATAGTTGTGGTGAATTAATATTGTAAATGGTTATCAAGTTATAAGCCTTATGTACATAGACCTTTGCTCTTTGGTGGTAAGAATATTGTTCTGAACAAGGATATATAATGAAAACTGGTTATTTTAAGAAAGCACTTTTACTCTTTTGTCATTGTGGCAGAAATGAACTACGCATGAAACAGCATACATTAACAGATCAGGTGTTTCTTTTTCTGCTCTGCAAACATACAGTGTGAGAAAAATAAGCAGAAACATATCTGATTTTAGTAGAGGTGGTTTCTGATAATAAGCAAGAATATCACAGGTGTTTTTAATCAAGTCTCATTAGTATTTTAAAGTTGACTCCTTGTGGAGATGAACTAAGGGTCAATTTGATGACCTTTAGCTATGTTTGGGGGTCACCCATGAAACTGGGTGTCAAGAAATCTGTTGAATGTCTTTGTGCTATAATACATGACAGTTTTATTGCAGGTTTTGACCTTTCAATATAAAGAGCTGATTCTGGGGAACAAATTGCTATGGTTGAGAGTTCTGATAATCTTTGCATATAAGTAAAGAGGCTTTTTCTGTGGTAGCTTATTCTAGTGTGTGTGTGTGTGTATTTATATTATAATTTGCTTCCATTTCCATTATATATTTGTGGTATTAAGATGGTTAACATACTGGTTTACTTTTAATTAACTACTTTTGTACTTTCTCCCAATTTGTGAAGTTTAGAGAGGCAGAATAAAATAAAACCAGTATATATTTCATAGTGTAAAACACTAGATGAAGCATGTTAAGTGGCCAAAAAATGTATAAAAAGCTGCATTTGACAAGCTTTTTTTATTGCCTATAAATTGTCTATACAATGATGTTCTTGTATTGGGAGTTAGAGTGAAATGTTAATCCCAGAATATATATTGGCCTTTAAAATCTTTTGTGTGTTTAACAGTTCACAATGTGAAATTAAGATGCATTTATTAAAATAAACAATACTGTACACTTTTCAGAATGGATATGCCACCGTAGAAGTAAAATAGTATCTAATTTGTAGGATATTTGAATATTGTTATTGCAAATCTAAACGTATATTGTAAAGATGAATATAGGATACTTCTTGCATAGTCTGTAATAACACTAAAGTTTGGTCTCTTACTAAAATTAGCAATTTGGTGGAAACTGAAAACCTCACTTAGTCAGAAACTGCCTGTTGAATGAGTAATCTATGCAAAATGGTTTAGATTTACTGAAAATAGTATTTTTCTTTATTTTTTGACAATGGGTTAGGAAGCCAAATCTTTTTTTTTTTTTTTTTTGTTTTAGAAATAATTTTGTTAAAAGCATCAGATGTAGATCTGGAAGGTTCACCACTGGAATTCTAACATTTTGTCCAGATCCATGCCTTTTTTTTTTTCCATCAATTTTATCCTAAATGCAACAGGTACAAAAAGACCCCATCTGAATCAAACATTTTGGTTGAACAGTTAGAAGTAGCTTATATGCACTTATTTGATCTGTTGCAATCAGATGTGAATCTGGTGTAAACAAAAGTGATAGAGAAGAGTTTAAATTCTGCAATCTATAGGTTGACACGACTTATTTCATAGTATTTGTTCCATCAAATAAAGCCCTTTTCTTTTTAATTTTAGTTCCACTCTCATTTGCTATCTTTCTGATCTCATTCTTATCACACATTGCTCACAATAAAATTTGAACTGTAATCACTTATATTTGATACTTATGAGCTACAAATCTTTATCTTATCACATCAGATCTTTGGTAACAAAATAATGTGTGTGACACACCTGTCATGGGGGAGCAAAACAGTGCTAAACTGAGTTTTTCTGCCAAGGCTGAAGTTCCCACTGATAAAGGTTATGACAGATTAATACCATTCTTATTCTGAGTACACTGTTATGGCATGTTACAAAACTCAGGTTTGGTTTTATCTGTGAAATTGCCTGCTGAATAGACCAGTTCTATGACCACTGGAAAAACATAAAGAAAAAATTTGTAGTGATACAAAATTTCTAAAACATTAAGAAATATCTCTAAATGTGTATGACTCAAAAGTTGCATCACAATCTGGAAATATAATTGGTAATTAAATTACTGTAAGCATCTAAAAAACTATATAAGAGACTGAATTTTGTTGCTGTATGTAGTGGTCATATTGTGCCCTAGCAATATCTTGGGCTGTAGTGAGGAAAACTGGTACATAAACTGATTTTCAGAATTTGGTTAACACTGGTAATTTCACTAATTTTCAAAATGGAAAATTTAGAAATTGAGCTGTAAGGGGAAAAGTTTTGGTGTGAGTGTGTGTGTGCTCCTCTTTGATCTTTTTTTTTTTTTGTCTTGGAGAACATGTTTCTTCCTAAGCAGCTAGTTAAGTATAACATTAAAAAGAGACAATTTATATTTAATATAGTATTTAATGTTGTACACTTTTAGTCTTGATTTATAAAGCACAGGTATTTAAAAAAAAAAAAAAAAAAAGCCCTCTGTCTACAAAATTTGGAACTTCACAGCTAGAAGCTTAGTGCTGACAAATAGATTTCCATCATTAATTTGCTGATATTCATGTTAAACATACTGTTTGAATGCAGGGGGAGGGAGTCTGTAATGTAATCCAGAACTAATTTTTTTTTTGTGAATATTCAGAAATCAGGTGTCTGGTATAAGCAAAGAACAGGTAATTTTTAATAGACTCAAGCTAAGAGGTCTCATAGGTTATATTGCTGACAGAAATTACAGTCCTTTGTGGAAAAAACTTCCAATGACAAGCAGGACAACCACAAATATATAATATATGTATATATTATGTATGTGTATATATAATTTTTTTTTTTTTTTTATCAGAGCAACATAAGGTTGAAGCTGAATTACTTTATATATTCATTGTGGTTTTTGGACATGGAACTATTTTTTCTTCCACCTGTAATTGTCTTTATATAGAAAATGCAAATGTGTAATATGACAATTGTTCATTTTGTACAACTAATATTTCATGCTGTATAAGTAATCTAAAAGACCTTTCAAAAATGCTTCAAACTCCCATGACTAAAGGCCTTTAATATAATTTTTTTTATATTCTACTTTTTGTATTGCTTCAATGCAAATGATGTTAAAGTACTGTAGGTATTTATTTGCAAAGAGAGAAACTTTAAGGCCTTATTTACTAAGCATTTTTTCCATAGTCACAGAATCGGAGAAAAGCCTTAGTAAATCAGGCCCTAAGTTTTTTTTTTTTTTTTTTTTTTTTTTTTTGTACCTGAGGCAATAGAAGATGAAGTGATTTGCCCAAGGTTGCAAAGAGTTTGTGGGATTTGAACCCTGCCTTCTCTTGGTTTGTAGTCTGCTGCTCTAACCACTAGGCTACTCCTCTACTCCAGCTGAATACCTAAATAATTTAAGTTGGTAACTAAGACACTTTGGACAAATTGCATTCATCTTGTTCCATTATAAAGCCTATTAATCTTAACAGATAACATGTTGGAGCTAAGACACAGTTAAGCATATTTGAGTTTCCATTTATTGGATGCTACTAAAATTGCCAAAAAATTATCCAGTTTGTAAGATTTGATTAAAAAATAAAGTATGCATATCTTTAGAATCAGCTTCAGTATGCTCCAAGAACAAGTTTTATCACCTGCTGGTGTTTCTTCTCAAGGTAGGTTATCCTACCAGCCATTGCACTGCATCTAGCTTATCAGCTGAGAATCCACTGCCATGTATGGGAGCGAGACCAAACTGGACTTGCATAATGAAGCCCATTGAAATGCTGAAAATAGACTGAAGAATGCTGGTTGTTCTCCTGTCAGTGCTATGTTGTTGGTATGAGAATATTGGAGGTATTTTGTATTATTTAACAAATAAGCATTGTGCTCTCAGTTGCTTTACTGTAAATCTAATGAGTCACTTAAACTGTTAAAATAGGATTCCTTTTTTGAGTGGCTGACATCCAAAATTATATATGTTACCCTCAATATCTTGTTAGTAAATGGCTGCCCAGATAAACAGAATGTTCTCCATGACAACAATAAAACAGCTTTTAAATTACTTTTTTTTTTTAATTTTAATCTAAAGTTGGATATTTTCTAATGTCTATGCCTTTTTGGATTAAAAACTTTGGGGTATGTTTCAAAAGCAATTACATGCATCAAAATAGCACATATAGCAATTTTGGAAAGCTTATTTGCACATGTAAACCCGGTTTTAAGCATGTGTAAATTCTTTTTGAAAATTACCCTCTGTGTCCTAGAGCACTAACTGCTGGAAAATCCCTTGCTGCCAGCAATTATTATGTTTAATGCTCAGAAATATGATTGGGATTTAAAAAAAAAATCATTATCTAGCAATGACACATACTTCACCTGTCTCTTTTTTTTTTTTTTTGTTAAAGGGTGGAGGTGGCCAGCAAGTTTCTCCTGCTCTTTTGGGCTTCTAGCTCAATTTGTTGTTGCTATTTATCACTAATTCCCCTCACAAACTAGTAACAAATTGAAACCAGTCAGGCCACAAGATGTTACTGTTAAGCAATGGCTGGGGTTTCTTTCCTCTCCCCAAGGGCTATGAGTGCTGTAGCCTTAACATCTCCAGCCAACCCAGGGAGCAGAATTTTTTTACTTCATGTATTAGCTACCCCACCAGATAACTGCTTAGGGCAACTTACAAGTGCAGAATTCTGGCTTGAGAATTGAGCAAAGGTCTTTTGCATGGCAGTGCACAGTAATTGCAACTGAACCAGTGGGTTGGCTCCCACTTCCCCTTTTTAAAGTATAAGCAATATTTTTCTAGCTAGTCACCCGTGAGCCAATGGTAAGGCTTTTATTTTGATGTTTTGTGTGTGGGTTTTTTTTATTTTTGTTGGCTAATTCCCAACAAGGTTTTATCTCCTTCAGTGTCCCGTCTTGTTCTTCTTTGGTTTGCTTTTTTCTAGCTATCTCTTCTTTTTTTCACTAATGATTAGTGGTGCCACCTTAATAATTTTGGTACTTGAAATACCCCCAGAAAATATCAGGGGGAGGTTATATGCACAATCTGTAGAGCCAATGCATCTTATCTGCCTAAACACTGAACCAGTTAGTAAATTTAGACTTTATTTTCAGTGTCATGCAATATAAATGGTTTCCTAAAATATAAAATCAGCTACAATAGTTATATCAAATTAAACTGAACTTCTTATCCAAAGCCAACCCATCCTTCTAGTTTCTTGATAAGCTGTGTTAATGTTAAATGTGATTTTTATATAGATATAAAATATGTAAAACGTAAGACACTTTTGTGCCTGCAGTGTGTTAAATGCCTTGTAAATAGCCGCCTGCCCACATGCTTTATGACCATTAAGGATTCCATAGTACCAATGAAGCAAGTTTAGACTATTCTTGCAACTTTTAATGATATAGCACAGAAATGTCATCAGGGCTTTGGTTTGTGTCATGACTACCACTTATTAAATCTTTTTCTTAAATTTAGATAGGGAATGTATTGACTTAAAAGTATTTATTACTTGCATTCTCTCTAGTATTTTAGGAGTATTACAACAGACATTCATACTAACCTAGAAAAATCATAAGTCTGCCATCTAATCTTGAAATCCTAGTCTTTTCAAAACTTCATCTGAGGCTTTACTCATGTCAGATGCTTGATGGACACAGTGACAATTTTTATTTGTGATTGTGTATTCTCTTGATTTTATTTCAGAGTTTGAAATGTTTAACTGTACTGTGAGGTCCTTATCTTGAGTGTAACGAAAAATTAGTTTTAAGACTTCGGATACCATCCCGATGATCTGCACGCTCTGAGGTAATGAATATGTGGTAAGTTGGAATTTCTGTAAGCTGAAGTGTTCTTCCTTTAGGAGGAATAAGCAAAATATATAACTTTGTGTGCTTATTTAATAAACATCTGACCTTTGACATGTCAGAACCTTTTTTCATTGACATCTATAACTTTATTCAAAACCATTCATTCTACCCTAGTGAGAAATGAGTACAGTTAATAGGCTGATCAACAGCACTCCTTGTGATTCTGAGGAAAGCAAAGCCCAGGAACAGTTTTGTTATATAAGTATCTGGATTATGAGGAAAAAGATAAGGCATAGAATTTTATTTAGAACATGAAAGGTTTGTGTCAGAAGCTTGATTCAACAGAAATTAACTGGCTCTAGAAACCCACTGCATCTTGCCACTGCCATGAGTTGTTTTTTTTTTTTAAATTTTATTTTAAACTTTTTTTTTTTTTTTTTTACTCCTGATTCCATGTCCTAATGGTGAATACCTTGGCAGCAGATTATTACCATTGCTAACTCGTTAGACTCTTGCCTTTAGTTTAGGGAACATGGTAAGGCTACTTTAATGGGTACCATTGCTTTAAAATGACACTACAAATTAGAGAAGTCGTTGTTTCATATTTTATTGAAAACAAATATTTTTTTTATTGCTGAAAAGCAGAAACTTTTTTTTTTTCTCCTTGATCCTTTTTCTAGCTTTGAGGGGTTCAGTTTCATTCACTGGTACCTGCAAAATCATTTCAATTCCTTTACTTCTCAAATTGAGGGTTTTTTTTTGTTTTTGCAAAACTCTTAACAGGCTATCTTTTAATCCAAAACACTTATAAAGTTCAAAGCTGTATATAAAGTATTATAATTGGTACACTTCTGTTTTTAGCTGAATTATAAAAATTTTGCCTCTCATGGCATACATATGTGTTAAACTTGTAACTGGTTTTAAAACTTGGTAAGTAGTTACTTGAGGCACAACTGAGTGACTGACTAGATAACATTTAAATCTGGCCCTTAAGATACTCTAACATGTGGACTAACTCTAATCCGAACTATCTTTAGTCCGGAATTTGTTATTTCTCCTTTTAACTTTATCTTTTTTCTTCCAGCTACCTAAGCTTCCAAGTTCACGGTCCTCGTTTAATGTAACTTTGTTTCTTCCTTTACCTAGTTATTTTTACCCCTGTTCGATGTAAACCGTCCTGATATGGTATTTAACCATGAAGGTCGGTATAGAAAAATGTTAAATAAATAAAATATTTTTTTCAATTATTTTGGTATGGGTAGAGGGGGTAAGTTCAAAATGCCCCTAAATCAATTTTCCTACACAGTTTTGAAATAGCATATCTTTTACCCAAGGATTTTAATTTCCTGCAGCTTCTAGAAGGGAAACAATTCCACAATGTGTAAACAAAAAACACTCTGGAATTATTGGCTGTCTTAAATTCAGCACCTTTGAGCAAAAGACTCATAGAAATCTTTGTGCTGGTTTTTGCTTTCAGTTTTTCTGTGGACTTTTTTTCTTTATCTGAGGTTGCATGAAACAAAATCCCTGGGGAAAAGATGTACCAGTCAAGATTGTACAAGCATGCATATATTTGTCTGAAACTTATCAGGCTCTAAGTGTCTTATTCAGTAACTACCTACAGAGTCAAATTGCAGGCTGCACATGGTGCTTTACATTTAATGATCACCCAACCCTAAGTCTCTGGGTGATGTACAGAGTAAAAATAATACTACTTAGAAGAACTGCCAATGTAGAGATACACACTATGGGGCAGATCTTATAACTAGCGCGCCACAAATGTACGCCCGATTTTATAACATGCGTGCACTCCAACCCTCCCCTACCTTTATTTCAGGAGTTACGCCTGCCGGCCAACTGCTAACACACCATCCCCCGTCACGGCCGCTGTGCAGGAGGACTCCAGACCGCCTTCCCGCCCCTTTTTCAAAGCCCTGGGACATACATGCGTCCCGGGGCTTGCGCGTGTCGCCGAGCCTATGCAAAATAGGCTCGGCGCGCACAGGAGCAGGTTTTCTGGGTTATGTGCGTAACCCTTTGAAAATCTGCCCCTATATGTTAGAGACCTTTGTATACCAGAGGTTTAAAATCATACATAGCTATACCTTATAATCGTGGATTTCAACCTTCAAGTGTCCAACAATATTTTTAAGAAAAATTTCTTGTGCTTTTATAGCATTTATCTTATGTAATCTGCTTATATTCTTTAACTGCGGCACAGTTCTAATTTCAAAACATGGGCCACGCGTTTTGCTGACTTCATAAGGGTACATTGATTTGAATCAACATTTCAAAATATGGGTTGCTCTTGTGCACTCTTGCAAATATGGATCCTTTCCTTGCATTATTTATATATCACTTGAGAGGCAAAAATACCAATCAAAAAGGAATATAAATGACATCACAAACTGGGTAAAAACAAAATAAAGCAGTCAATAGATTCATTCCTGCCTCTAGACTAGTGTCCAATATAAAAAATCAAACATTGTTCCTTCCAATTCAGAAATGATGGTAAATCAGGAGTGCATACGCTACTGGGGAAATTCTGCAGAAAAGATTGCAAAATTCTGCATACTTTATATTAGTTAAAATAACACAATAGACATCAGTCTTTAATTTTAAAATGTAATACAGAAGATATTACTCAAAGAGCCAGAGTTTTAAAAATATTTTTAGTGGAATTCACCTAGAATTACACTGTTAGTGTCCCACCTCTCTTCCTACTCCTCTGGCCAGACCACTTTCACTCTGCCCTCTTAGGCACCAGTTACTCTGCTCTCCTCCATCTCTCCCCTCCCCTCCAAGCTCAACTCCTTCCACTCTTTCCACCCCTCAGTCCACCACTCCTACAGTTTGACCCATCTCTCATACAGGCCTTCACACAGGCTTCCTCTATCCCTCTCATAGTCTCTCTCGTGCTCCCTCTCTCTTGCACATGCACCCTTATACAGGTTCTCTCTGTCCCACTCACACTTATGCTCTCTCCTCTCTCTCTCACACACACACACACCATCATACGGGCTCATACTCTCTCCTGCACATATAGACCCCCCTCATACAGGCTACTTCTCAAACATACACAATCCCTCATTGACACATACAGTATCCCAGTCTCTCACTCATATACCCACTCCCTTACACAGGCTCCTTCTCTCACCCCCACTCCCTCACTCACAAGCACATTTCCTGTATCACACAGACTCACAAGCTTTCTTGCCTCTCATGCTGGGCCTGCTGATCTTCGCCACTCTGCTCATAGCCAGCTGCTGCTCCAGATCTCATCTTTGCCGCAAGTGGGATATCCTCCGCATGCGGCCCACAGGAGCTTTCTCAGAAATTCTGCATAAAAACTGTAAATTCTATACTCCACAGTAGCACAGAATTCCCCTATCGATAACATACTGAAATGCATACTGTTCAGCTGAAGGTACACCCCCCCCCCCCCCCCAAAGAGAGCTTATGATTAGGTTTTTGTTTCTTTTTTTTTGCTATGCATTGCCAAAATATTGCATGTGAAATTGGTGCTGTGTATCCCAACTTATGGGTACATTTTCCCAATACAGGCTCTCTTCTGTGGAAAGCTATCTTCCTTTTTTCATTCAGAGTCCCTCTGCATTTTCAAGGAGTTTTCTCGGGCACTGCAGTAAGTTTTCTTGTAGTTTGCGGTAGATTACAGACGGTACCACCTCCCAGTGATCCCTGGGCATTGATTGCATGCTGCATTCTATTTCTCATGGTGCCATCCGGCTTTTGCTGTTGCCCCAGTGCCACCGGACTGTGTCCTTCACGGACCCCCCTCGAGGTCTGTGTCTTGTGCCTGGGGGCATTGCATGATGTTCGTGGCTGCGATCTTTTTGCCTAGATGACATCCAAAGGCTGTTGGGCGCGCCTCGATAAAATGAAGTTGTTTGGCGCCAAGAAATCGGAACAGTCAATATCAGTGTCAGGCACTTTGCCGCCGAAGGGTAAGGAGATCTGTCACGATGCCCTTGGTGTCCCCTCCGCTACCGGTCCCTGGCTTCGAAATAGGTGCAGGGGACCATCTGAGAACTGTCCTCGCATTCCAGGTCCGGTTCCTCACCATCTCCCCCGGCTCTGGGGAAGGAATGGGACGAGCACCGGGAAAAATCCAGGAAACGTAGCCACAGGTCCTAGTCATCGCAGGCTTCAGACCACAGGAAGGCATTGGGAGCGTCTGTGCCGCCCCTGAAATGGTCTTGGGCTGAGGATGTCTTGCTTACTGTGCAGCCCGAAGGACCACAGTGATCCCCCATCAATACCGGTGAAGAGTACAGATCCCCCCACGGTTCCAGGGTGAATCTGATCTAAAGAAATGGTGCTATGCCAGTGCACAACATATTCAAGGAGTTGGTCATCCGGCTCTAGGAACACTCCATCTCCATCCCTCCAGTGAACCAGAAGACTATCTGGTTCTGCCTTGAAGAAAAGCAAAGAGGTTGTGTACTCATGCTTCGGCTCATGAGCACAGAGCCCTGGATGCTCTAGGAAGGAGGGTCTTCCAAGGCTCCATGTTGGCAGCCAGAATCGCCTGCTGTCAGCTCTATATGAGCCAATACTCCAGAAACCTCTGGAAACAACCTCCCACAACAGTTTCAGGATGATTTCCAGAAGGTAATTCAATAGGACATTGAATGTGACAAACATGACGTCCGCTCCGCATCCAATATATTTAAAAACAGTAACGAGTTGAGACGGCTGGCATTTGGGCTCAGCAAATGGCTTGGCTTTGCCCCTCCGACCCAAAGTACAGAATCATTTGGCAGATCTATCCTGTACTGGGGAGAATCTGTTCAGAGACAAAATCAAGAAGGCAGTAGCGCAGCTGAAGGACTATGATGAAACCTCACGCGTCACCTAGATAGGATTTTAGACAGTGCTGGGGAGGAGCCAGCTGTCATGGTACATGTGGGCACCAACGACATAGGAAAATGTAGGAGGGAGGTTCTGGAACCAAATTTAGGCTCTTAGGTAGAAAGCTGAAATCCAGAACCTCCAGGGTAGCATTCTCTGAAATGCTTCCTGTTCCACATGCAGGTCCTCAGAGGCAGGCAGCGTTCCAGAATCTAAATGTGTGGATGAGACTATGGTGCAAGGAAATGGGATTCAATTTTGTAAGGAACTGGGCAACCTTTTGGGGAAGGGGGAGTCTTTTACGAAGGGATGGGCTCCACCTTAGCAGTCTGGTTCCACACTGGTTGGCGCTAACCTTTTAAGGAGAGAGAGCAGCTTGACAATTGGCTTATCAAGAGCGACTCTAGACAGGGAGCATTGCATTCTCTGCACTCTACCATACATGGTCTGGAAGACCTGGGATTTTTAATCAACTACCCGAAATCCCAACTTCTTCCATCTCTGCAGTTGGACTTCATTGGGGCCAGGTGTGATACGGTCCAGACAAGGCCTTCTTGTCCTGGGACAGTGTGTTGAACCTCGTTTACTTGGTGGGGGTGATCTCTCACTGCCATCATGTCTCGGCGCAGCAGAGCTTGCATCTTTTGGGGCATATGGCAGCAACAGTCCACGTTGCACCCTTCACTTGGCTACACATGCGCAGAGCACAGTGGACATTGTGCTCTCAGTTGTGCCAGGCCACCCAGGACCTTCAAGCTCGCATCTTGTTCACCACACCACTTCGGCCATCCCTTGTGTGGTGGGAGACCCTGTCCAACCTGGAAAGGGGATGATTTTCCAGGTCTCTCAGCCTCAAACTATTCTCACCACAGATGCTTCCCACGTGGGTTGGGGGCCCATGTTGCGGACCTCAGCACCCAGGGCCACTGGTCCTTGCAGAAGCAACATCTCCAGATCAAATTCCTGGAGCTCAGGGCAGTCCAGTATGCCTTATGGGCATTCCGGGACCACTTGGCCAACAGTGACCAGTCCAAGCTACAAGTACCTAGCAAGTACCCAAACACTAAGTAGATCCCATGCTGATGATGCCAGTAATGGCAGTATCTATTCTTAGACAACTTGATTAATAGCAGTTAATGGACTTCTTCTCCATGAACTTATCCAAACCTCATTTAAACCCAACTACACTAACTGCAGTAACCACATCCACTGCTTGTCTCTTGTCTACACAGTTGGGCTAGCCCCCTTCACCTTTTGTGCAAAGGCTGGTTGGGTGGACCTGGGAAGCCCCAAGTAAAAGGAAAAAAACTCTGCAAGGTTTTTTTTTTTTTCTACTGCTGCAGCTGTGGGCTCTTACCTGTGCTTCCTGCTTAGACAAGAGATATCACTACTGCCACTATATGTGGTAACTAGGGTGGTAGTGGCTTGGAAACACCAAGAGAAATGAGGTAGATTCTGGTTATTAAGTGCAGTTTATTTACAGTGGGGGGGAATCAAGTCAGTGCAGCTCACCTTGCATGTTGTGGACAATTCAATCCTGCTTGTCAACTGCTTACTGTAAATGGTGTTTTCCATAGACAGCAGGAAGAATTAGCCTGCTAAATACCTTCCTACCTCCCCAGAGATTGACTAGCTAGAATTGGCTCTAAAATTGACTGAGGATACTCATGAGGCAATGTCCAAGTGGGAATTCCCACCCATGCTCAGTAGATCACCCATATAAAGGCTAATTCATCCTGCTGTCTATGGAGAACACTGTTTTAAGGTAAGCAAACTTGCTTTATCTTTTATGTGGTAATTTTTGTTTATCTCCTATTTTGTTTTTCCATATCCCACTTTAGAAAAGATTCAATTTGTCTTAGTCACAAATCTATTTAATATGTTACATAATATCTGAGTTTTCCAAAGATTTATATTATACATAAGTATTTGAAAATTATTTTCTGGTAGATAGTTTGGTTTCTTTTTTTTTTTTCTTTTCTGAGATGGTTTCAGCTACACCAGAAATCTCTAATACAGCCAGACTTCCAAGAGGCCTACTCATTGCTGCCAAAACTTTTATGTGATTGATTTAATGAAGTGTTAATCCATTGTTCCCATATTTAACAAATTATTGTCACTGAAAGAATGATTATGGAATTTGCATTTGCCCTCTTCCAAAACTTAATTAAAAATTGGTTAGGGGTGCACCCCTGGGTAAAAATTTTATTATGGGAAGAAAACGGAAATGAAAAAATTATACCTCCTCTCCAACAACACCCATGTCAAGAAGAATAGGACCAATGGACTCTCACATAGGACTCACCCTTATGCACTATGTAAGGGACGTTTTAGAAGGTAATTCCCAAATTGGGGGTTACCTTAAGTCCCAGGTCCACACACCCCCCCCCCCCTTACTTACCTGTAAAGGAGGATATACAAATAGCTAATGAGGTTATAGTTCCCTCTGTGATGGCAACCCCAATCCTTAATGGAAGGGGGAGCATAGCTGAAGGGAATATACATCAGAGTATAAACTTAATGGGTGGCGAGGCTACTGCTAGTAATGCTAAAGTCCTATGTCCAGCAATAATTTCTGATGTGGGTAGTGAAGGGGAGGAGAATAATGGGGAACTGGAAAATGTTGTTATATTGATGTGTGGAGATTATCTGCAAAAATTGATAAGAAATTGTCTAACTCTATATCTAAGGTACATAACTTTCTCTGTGGAAACCAGAGCAAAATTTGAGGAGTTAGAATCTAGGACTAACAAGGTAGGACAGGCAGTGGCAAATTTGAACCCACTAGTAAATAATTTGGAGGCCACCAATATTTCTTTCATTAAAAATAATCTTATACTGCATAATAGGATAGAATTGTTGGAAAATTGAAGTAAGATCATCTAATCTTAGATTAAATTTTCCAATTTCAAGATTGTCATCTATGGAATTGTTCAAAAAAATATGTAGTTAAGATATCTTTTGAAATGGAGAAAATCCCAAACATATCCAAAATGTATTATATACCTAAAAGAAGAACGTTGCAAGCACAAGAGGGTGGAATTGATATTTTGGATAGTCCATGGGTCTCCACATTTTTAGAAGACTCCGTGGACTATATATCCTCAAGAGCAACATTATTAGTTTCCTTCTCACTAAAACAGGAAAAAGACTTGTGTGTTCAAAATATTTTCAAAATAAAGATTTAAATTTTTGTGGGCAAAAGATACAAGTCTTTCCAGATGTTTCCCGTGCAACTCAGGCATGTAGGAAACATTTCTTGTCTTTCAAGCAAACAGCTCTAGATATAGGAGCAGGTTTTTTCCTAAAATTTCCTTGCAAATGCCAGATAACATATATCAAAATAATATATATTTTTTGATCCCTCACACTTGGAACATTTCTTAAGGGATAAGTCTCAGAATAATTAATATGATGTTTAAGGAGTTTGGGTTGTATAAGAAATTAAAGACAAAAAAACAGAAGGGACTACCTTACACCGTGGAAAGACTTTTATTAGAATTGCCCGACTCAAAATACAAGCTGAGTTTCGCTGAGTTTCGCCAAAAGGCTGCATCAGGGGCTAAAACAATCAATAATATCTATTGTTCTTGATTGTTTTAGCCCCTGATGCAGCCTTTTGGCGAAACTCAGCTTGTATTTTGAGTCGGGCAATTCTAATAAAAGTCTTTCCACGGTGTAAGGTAGTCCCTTCTGTTTTTTTGCCTTGGCTACGTGGGACCACCTTCCGGTTTGTTTCATAAGAAATTAAAGATGCATGCTTGACTTGAGCTCTCCCACCCTCCTAGATGTAGGCTAGATACCTATTTAAAAATACATTATGTAAAGTTTGAATAGGTTACAATTCTTTTTTGGAATACTTGATTTCTTTGTAAATGTTACAATTTAATAAATAAAAATTTGGCTGAAAAAATGTTTCTAACTTCAAAACTCAAGCAACCACACATCATGAAACATCCCTTAAAGGCAAAAAAAAAAAAAAATCATAGATATCAAGAACTATTGCTTTGGATTTTCCACAAAAAGAAAACTAAATCCCTGGACCAAATCTCATCCAGTATAAGACTTTAACTTTTCGTCCTTAAATTGGATTATTCAAATCCAGCAGCATTATCAGCTAGAATGTTGATTTTCAAAACTCTCCTAAATCCGAAATAAAATAGTATATGGCCAGTTCTTTGAATAAAGATCTAACCTCCAAAGCTCACTGACCTTCCAGTTGGTAGTGCAACTGCCCAGAGAAAAAACAAAATCAGCCAAAACTTGAATGAATTCTGCTGTTTCAGCACAACATTGGATACTGAGTTAACAAGTAAGCAAAATCTGCAACCAAATTCTGCTCCACATTTACTAAGCCTGACAACTACCAGAATGTGCACCAAACTCCACCCTTCCCATTCAGTGACCAGCAACCAGAATGATGTTGAAATAAATCAGATTACCGACAGACTCAATGACTCCAGTTGTGCATACAAGGATCAGGCCTGCAAAATCGATACCAAAGCTCTGCTCTACACTTCACAGCCCTCACTGCATTAGACCTGAAAGCCATGGATACTACAGCCTACAAAAGAACACTATAAACCAAAGGCTGCTGGTTGAAAGTGGATCATAGCACTACTATCACCGAGCATGGAAACATGCACATCGAGAGATCAGATGCAGCAATGAATAAACTAAGAGAAAAGGTTCACACATCAGCTGCAGTACAAAGAAAACCAAGCCATACTTTCCCAATCTTTTCAAGCCCAAGGCACACCTCCATTAATAAAAATACATGGCACACCAGACTTCACTGAGCAAGCAGTGCAAGCATGCAGAGAACTGGCCAAAAGAAGAGCTAAGGAAGCACTGAAAGCCTCATCAGTATTTTCCAAATTTTAAAACAAAGCCGGAGAGAGGCAGTGGTGGAGATACATTATGAACTATCGCAATGGACCATCTATCTCTCTTCATATGTATGTATATAATATGTGCAGGAGAGGGGGAGAAATCAGTATGATGCTGGCTTGGCTTCCTTGGCTGCCAGAGCTCCTTCACTGCTGCCATTCCCAGCACTCAAAGTAAGTCACAACCTGTGCTCTGTGTACACTCTCCCTATCTCACTCAGCCTGGGGATAAGACAGAAGCTGGAAGGACTCAAAGGAGGTGGCTCAGGAGGCATAAGATGAGGTGTGTGAAACATATATGCTGCACAAAACAGCCCTGCATGGTGTCCATTAATTGCCACATACTGGGGCTCATGCTGGAGCTAGGAAGAAGAGACATGCACGATTACATGTACTCATATAGAAGTTCCTATGCATTTTAAGAGCCACCTCTAGTGTTTGTTGCTGAGATTAGAGCCCGGATTCTGGCATGGAACTAAGCATCAGGCAATGGTGACATCTGATCAGATCTTAAGACACACTTGTCTAGAGAGACTGGCTAAGAAGAAGAGGACTGCATGATTACATATAGAAGTTTCTACATGTTTAAGGTCCTACTTTACTGTTTGCTTCAAGTTGAGTAGGGCCCAGTTTCTGGCCTGGAACCGAGCATTAGGCAGTTTTGACTTTCCATGGCACACCTGATCAGGTCTGAAGGCACACAGGTAGGGAAACAGAATTTCATAGTTCTGCCACATCAAGTTCTAAGTATATTTTTTCCCTGAACAGATAGTTGAGGGTTGGTTTTTTTTGTGTGTTAATGCTATTTTTTCCCCCTTGTCAGTTTCTGCTCCTTACCTCAGACTACTTAGGATACGCATGCTGGTCCCAGGGCACCGTCCATATTACTCGTTGGTCATCTGTCTCCCAGTTCTGACCACACTACCACTGCAGCACACTCAAGCCTATTTGTTTTTAATAAAATGATTATATTTATCAAGAACAATGTAAAGTATAATCATTAACAAATAACCTTGATGGCCTGTTTCTCTGTTTTATAGCCTAAATTTTTTTTTTTAGTGGCTACATATACTTCTGTGTTTACAAACATTTTTTATAAAGCACCTTTTTGGAGGCGAGCAACTTTACAACATAGTGTGCTTGGCAAAAGCAGCTGATTCTCAGCTAACTAATAGTAGTAAATTTGTGTAAATGCTGGATTTTTTTAAATTCTTGATTGCTACTTAGTAATATTTAAAACCAGATTAAAATATTTTTTTGAAGTCTAATTTAAATTGTTTTAATGTTGCCTTATAGTAATTTCATTTATATTTCAATATTGATCTATCCATGTGCTGTAAATACTGTAATTTCTTCTCTTTGGTACCAAACATAAATGTTGTATGGTTAGAATCTTGATAAGAAGTTGGTATTTCCCTTAAATAAGAAAAATTGATAGGAGGAGCAGTTTACTGCCAGTTTGTGCCTGTTTAACCTAGGGCAAAGCCGAAAGCCTTTAACCTAGATTCCTGCTTTCCCATGATGCTGTAGAAATAGCTGGCAGCCACAACATAATGGAAAACCGGCACCTGCACATCCCACCCATTGCAGCTATTCTCGTATCATCGACTGTTGCTGGTGGTGGTTCTCAAAACTCTCTTGCTGCTGTCTTTTCACCCAGACCACCACCTGCCATTTTTATCACCTCTTACCACTACTGCTACTTTCCCCTACTCCATACTTTTTTTGCTGCTGCCTCTGCTTCCACTTCATGGCACCACTCCCATTATTAAAGCTGTTGGCAGCTTGCTCTGCTGGCCACATGGTTTTTCCATTAGATGTGTGGTGCCAGAAGTAGCTGTGCCCTTGTACAAGAGCACAGAGTAACTGCCAGTACTTTCTGGCTGTAAGTAAACATCCATATCCAAAAAGGTAGTTTGGGTTTGGGGGATAGTTGTGGAGTATATGAGAGAACATGGTTTTGAAAAAGAGGGGACAAGGGTTATATGAGCTATTGTGGTGGGTGGGATTATAGCATGTGGTACAGTTGGAGATGGAGCGTATTAACTAGGAATATTTGTGGTGAAGTGGCATGAAATAATGGAAGGGAGAGAAGAGAATGCAGAGAAGGGAGATTTGAAGGAAAGTGTGCATGAGGCAGGGGGAAATCACTAAAGGAGAGGGATTAGAAACTTTGAGGGACCAGGGAAGAAAATGGCAGAAGGTTAAGGAAGCCTATATGAAGTAGGGAGGGTGGACAGAAGAGACTAGAACAAAGATGCAATAAGGAAGAATTAATGAAAAGTGAAAAAAAAGTAGTAAAACTAAAATAGAGGAAAGATGAGGAGAGAAAAAATCTATGCAAAACTGCTAATTCCTTTTCTTCAAAAAGAACATTTCAAGTATGAGATTTTAATTTTGTTTTGGTTATTAAGTAGAACAATGTGCAAATGTATGCTACTGCACCACAGAATTAGCACACAATCTTGAAAACTGTTATAGAATGTTCTAATTCTTGGCACAAAGCAAACCCTAAGCTGCCTCAGGAGACCAGGTGGCCTTGCCCTTTACTTACAAGTAGCATTAGCAGCAGAAAATTCTTGACCTGGGTGATTCTAGTAGAGGACCATTTATCCTGAATGGTTAGGACCAAGGCCATTCCAGATTAATTTTTTTTTCCAGAATATGGGAGTTTTTCCATATAACTAAGGTTTTTCTGAATAACAGATCCAGTCTGACTTTTTTTTTTTTTTTGTTTTGTTTTCCAGATAAGTTTCTAGTTAATAGATCTTTGGTATGTGGTACGCTAATGTATAAACCTCTCTGGATTTTCAGTGTAAAGTAAAACTTTAAAAGTCTTTCATTTTTCTTACCAGTTTCTCAAGTTTCCTCAACTGCTGTGATGTACATTTTGTTTATGGCCAAAGCTCTTGCTAGCGAGAAAGTTGACCTTGAAAGTAAACAGAATGTTGGGCAGGATTCCCCACCCGTATAAGGTTTATATGTGGTAACATTTGGTTTGCATAGAAACTAAAATTTAATATTATGGTGGTCATTTACCTAAATATTCTGTCGTTTTGTTGGATGTTGGTTGAAAATAAGTTTTACTGGTAGGTGTGGAAAACAAATAAAAGTAATTGGCATTGAAAACTTTTTTATTCTTGCAGGTTAGATCAGTTTCTGATTGAGTACCTTCACAAAAACCAGTAGTATATCTGCAGACTTAAGCAAAGATGTCGCACAAAGCTTGCAATTATTTTTTATTGCATATCTAATATAGAAAAATGTTTTAAATTGGAGGTTTGGTTTTTGAAGCATAAAGTTTGCATTGTGGTTAACATAATAAGCAGTCTGTCTGTTAGAGGCATGCAATGGCTTTCAACATCAAATAGCCAAATAAGGGGGAGTGGGGAGTTTGTAAACTTATTCTAATAAAAATGTCTGTCATTCTTTGCTAAATGCTTTTTCTTTTTCCTTAATAAATGAGATTAATGTATAGTATGTTGTGGTTTCTATGTATTGTATAGTTTAACAAAATTGTGCTGTAAAACAATGTTTGTTTATCCATTAACTAGTAAATATACAAAAGATGTTTCTATACTGTGTGGTTGGGGAACATAGGCATAAAAGAAACACTGTAGGGCTGGCCCAGTGACTCAGTGCCAGTGCTGCTATGTGGAGATAACTGGTTCGATTCCTGGATCAGGTTTTCATCTCTGGGTGGCCTGGAGCTGGGGATGTTGCAGAAGCAACATTCACAGGGGTAGATTTTATAAATCTGCGCCAGCGTGTACTTTTGTTTGCGCACCAGGCGCAAACAAGAGTATGTGGGATTTTAATAGATACGCGCGTAGCCGCTAAAACCTGGGGTCGGCGCGCGCAAGGCTGCCCAAAATCAGCAGCCTGCGCGCGCTGAGCCGCGCAGCCTGCCTCCGTTCCCTTCCCCTACCTAACCCCACCACCACCACCTCTTGTACAAGTTACGCCTGCCAGGCAGGCGCGCGATTCCCAGGCCCAGGAGCTGTTTTGGAGGCCTCGGCCACGCCCCCGGGCCGGTAGGCTCGGCGCGCGCAGGGGGTACTTAGGTTTTCGGGGGGGGGGGGGTTCGTGTGTATCTTACGCACGAACCCCTTTGAAAATCTGGCCCACAGCCTCTTGTAGGAAGAGGAAATTATTGTAACTAAAGGTATCACCTGGGGCCCAAATTTGGAGCCCTTTGTGCAGGGTTCCAGCCCTGGTGAATGGCTCTCAGCCTTAGGACTGCGCTGCAGCAACCAGCTGTAGAATAGTGAGAGGTTCTATTAAAAAAAACATACAAAAAAAAGGGAAACAAATCCTTGGTTAATAGTTAATGAAGGCTCATGGCGCTAGATTCCAGCCCTGGTTTGTTTCAACTGAGTTAAAAGAAAGGAGGAACTATGAGGGAAAACAGAATAAATATGTAAAAAAAATTGCATGTCACTCATTCTCTTAAGTGATCATTGTTGTGCAACTAACTGATTATATCCGTCAGGCAAGGGAACAAGATCTTTCTTTTTTTTTTTAAGTTCCATTGTGCAAATACATAATAGTGTAAGGAAATATACAATTCCATAACTCTATTAATGGGCTTCTGTATCAGCTGGATGTTTAGACAGTGTCTCAAATCTTTCATCATGTTTTGTTTTTCTGATAATGCATCTACCTTGCTAGCAAACAAATTAAACTGTAGCCACAGTAATGTGCGCAGAAAGTGTACTGCCAACAGAGAGCATTTATTTCACTTTAACATCTATGTTACAGCGAAGCTTGTATGCTACCATAGCACATGACAGTAAAATGCTTCTAAAAATACTGTAGTATTAGTTATATAATTATGGAGTCTGTTTTAAAC
This sequence comes from Rhinatrema bivittatum, assembly GCF_901001135.1. Taxonomy (NCBI): domain Eukaryota; kingdom Metazoa; phylum Chordata; class Amphibia; order Gymnophiona; family Rhinatrematidae; genus Rhinatrema; species Rhinatrema bivittatum. The sequence continues at coordinate 119,576,083 of NC_042619.1, forward strand.
AGTTAATTTTCATTAATATATCCATTTTATCTGCCAGGTTTAAAGTCAATTGTACCACAAACATTAACACCCTATTCTAGTAAACTAATGATATACACAACATGGCAGCATTACCATAGTTATGGTATAGACAGCGTGGCCATAACGCTGCCATGCTCAGCATATGATTTCCTTTTTGCCAAGTGACTCAAAGTGAATGGGCTGGTTAGCTTGGAGAAACCAATATGGGCCGCCTTGCCAAACTGATTTCAGGCCCCTGTTTCTTTGCCAGTAGTCAGTTTCTGTTCTGTCAATTGCAGTGCCAAATCCAAAATGGCTCTGCTGAGACAGACTTGTCTCTGTTCAGGGGTTCTCTGATTCAGGAGCATGATTTCTATTTGCTAGGGGGACATATTCATGAAAGAATAAACACTGTAGGGCGGGGCCCAGTGACTGACAGTGCTGCTATGTGGAGGTCACTGGTTAGATTCCTGGATCAGGTCTTCATCACTGGGTGGCCAGAGCAGAGGATATTGCATAAGGGGGAGGGTTACAAGTCTTGAGGCCAATTTTCTCGTTGTGTGGAAGAGTTATAAGCCCAGAGGTTCATAATTGTATTTAGCAAGTGGGTGGGGGTTTCAGGAGATGTAGTTAAATTTTCTTGTGTTAGTAGGCCACATAATACCAAGTAGTACACCTAGTTAGTACCTTATGAGTAGGGACTTTTTTTTTTTTTTCTGGGTAAATATCTGAGTTTATTTTGATGGACAGAAGCCAAGACAATAAAACAATATTAAGCAGACTCAGCACCAACTAATTCCCTGCCTAGTATGTGCTTTCTGTTCCCACAACCCCAACAAGAATTTCCCTCTATTATTCAACATAGCTCCCCTATGAGGAAAGGCTGAAGAGGTTAGGGCTGTTCAGCTTGGAGAAGAGATGGCCGAGGGGGGGGATATGATAGAGGTCTTTAAGATCATGAGAGGTCTTGAACGAGTAGATGTGAATTGGTTATTTACACTTTCGAATAATAGAAGGACTAGGGGGCATTCCATGAAGTTAGCAAGTAGCACATTTAAGACTAATCGGAGAAAATTATTTTTCATTCAACGCACAATAAAGCTCTGGAATTTGTTGCCAGAGGATATGGATAGTGCAGTTAGTGTAGCTGGGTTAAAAAAAGGTTTGGATAAGTTCTTGGAGAAGTCCATTAACTGCTATTAATCAAGTTTACTATTGCTATTAATTGCATCAGTAGCATGGGATCTTCTTAGTGTTTGGGTAATTGCCAGGTTCTTGTGGCCTGATTTGGCCTCTGTTGGAAACAGGATGCTGGGCTTGATGGGCCCTTGGTCTGACCCAGCATGGCAATCTCTTATGTTCTTACTAGTGGAGGCTCCAGACTTCTCTCATTAGACAGCTTGCTTATAGAGGCTCCCACATTCTGCAATGTCGCATTTGTTCTTTTGTGTGGGGCCACAGAGCCTGCCAGGAAGTGCTTCTGGTGGGCATAGCCCACTTCAAATGCTGCATTGGCAGCAACAGGCACTTTAGCTACCAAGGGAGAAGCATGGCAGGGCTTGAAATATCACAGCAGCACTAGAAAGCAAGCACTTTTTCTAGTGGGGGGGTGGGACTTGAAACCTTGTGGGTGCTTTGGACCGCACAGGCTTACAGAAATTGCTAGAGGTCTAGAGACACTGCATGTGAAGCTCTGGGGCTGCTTTTTAATCGTCCTAAAATGAGGGTGAAAAACGGTTTAAATTGTCACTTTTGCAAAAATCCAGGAATTTATGGGTAAAATCAGTTTAAACTGAAGACGAAGGATCCTACTTAAGTAATTTTTACTTTCAGGCATTTGCATTAGCATTATCAGGAGACTGGTGGTAATGCTAATATGCATGCAAATGGCATATGTTAATGACTGTTAGCTAATATTAGCTATTAAGGTATCCTTTATGGTCATTAACCCTAATACCCATTTGTATAAATGCCCCTATATTTGCTTTGGATGAAATGTGCTACACGGAATAGGGTAGTGAAATACAAATAAGGCATGCATTGGTGCATAAACTTTTTTTTTTTTGTAAAATTCTACTTCAGCTCTTAATGCCACTTTTTTTACATTTATTTTAGGTTCAACTTGAGACATGCAAAATTGAAAATATCAAATCTGTATTTGTTTGACTTCGGACTTATCAAGCTTATTCATCAAAATATCACAAAGAAAAATGAGTACGTTGTTTTGGAGAGTGGAGAGCTAAGGAGGAAAATTGATTGTTTAAGTCTTGAAAAATGGATGTAGCTGGGCCTGGCTTGATGTTTCAATGGGTGGTGTGGGGGTGAGCCCTTGTTGCTGTCGTGTAGTTGATACTGCCTCATAGGCAACTTACAAGGCCTATACTAACAGCTGTCAAACATGCCCTGTAGTGGGACAGGCTGGAGCTTCACCTATATCAGCCGCCAACCCCCCCCCCCCCCCCCCCCCCAAGTCTACAGGGTTTTGACAGTCTGCAGGGATTAGGTGGGTCCCTAGGGTGGTCAGGTGAGCTAGAGTCTGAGGACGTGCCCAGGTCAGGACAGACAGCAGATTGGAGAAGCCGAGGGCAGGACGGGGTAGGCAGCAATCAAGTGAGGTCAGGTCCAGGCGGTGGGAAAGTGTGGTCAGGTGCTAGAGGTTGGTACCAGAAGATCAAACTAGTGGTGGAAAAAGACACACTAGATTAACAAGGCAAGGCTGGATGTGGCAAGAACCAACAGGAATTAGAAACACAGGAGCCAGGCAGGAACCAGAGTCACAGGAACGCTGGAGCAACACGCACTGCTGGGATGCAGGAGACCCATTGCTGAAGCAAGGTGGTGTAGGGCCGATGGGGTTTATATAGCGGGACCACTGATGTCAGGGTGCACCGTGAGAGAGCCTTCCCACCACTGGGAGAGTGTCGACCACGACCCTGCCACAAAAGAGGAGGGCCCAAAGTTGGAACAAGTTGGCAGCATCAGAGTGGTCTCGCGAGCTACCTAATGTATCAGTATCCCTCCCTAGTCTTCTGGGCTTGGGTTTTCTAGGGAATCTATGGAGCTCGTGTACTAACTAGTAGGGAGATTGGAGTCTGGCTTCCAGGAATTTTCTCCAGGTCTATACTTTTTCCAAGAGATTAGATATTTAATCTGATTCCAGAACTTTCGTGAATCCAAGATTTCCTGTACTTCATATTGGGTATCTTCTTCTGCAGAGATTTCAGTGGGTCAGAGAGGCTGTCTGCCCAGCCATAAGAGGATTGTGGGTTTCAGCAGGCTTAATTGAAAAACATTGTGGATCCATAGAGAAAGTAATTTTAACTTGTAAGCCACCGTTCCCAGCTGCCATGGGATAGGGAATGGAGCCACAAATCTGGGTTCAAACTTCAGCGCGAGCATCGTTAAGCATAGGTTGCTCATGCTAAGCCATACCAAGTCGCCCAGTTGAAATTGGCGTGCAGGGTGCAGTTTCTGGTCAACTTGCTTCTTGAAGCACTCTGCTGCTTGCTCCATGAGGGCGTGTCTTCTGCCAGAGATCCTGTAGTTCATGTCCCATTAAGTTTGCTGCAGGACAAGTGAGAGACACTGGAACTGGCTTAGGTGTAAGAGGATGACTCCCAAATAGATATATATAGAAGGGTGATAACCCAGTGAAAATGCTCATGTGGTTATTGTGGCAGAATTCAGCCCATGGGAGGAGGGATGCCCAGTTATTCTGCTGCTGGTTTACATAGGCTCATAGAAACGGTTTGAGATCCTGATATATCCACTCAGTTATCCCATTGCTTTGTGGATGGTAATCATAGAAACATCGAAATGACGGCAGAAAAGGACTAAATGGTCCATCCAGTCTGCCTAGCAAGCTTATGGTTTTAACCACTGACCATACAAGCCACCGTTATAATTATCAGTTTCCCAGACTGTCAGCCAGGGCCCTTGTTGGTTGCTGTTTGAGTCCAATTCCCCATTACCTCTTGCCATTGAAGCAGAGAGCAATGTTGGAGTTGCATCAACAGCATAAAGGCTTATTGGTTAAGGGTAGTAACAGCCACACCAGCAAGTTACCCCCATGCACTCTTTTCTTCTTTCACATCCTCGAGCCTTAAGGGATCCACAGTGTTTATCCCATGCCCCTTTGAAATATTTTACTGTTTTTGTCTTCACCTCCTCCAAAGGGCATTCCAGGCATCTACCAACCTTTCTGTAAAGAAATGTTTCCTGACGTTGATTCTGAGTCGTCCTCACCTGGAGTTTCATTTCATGACCCCCTGTTTCTACTGATTTTTCTAACAGAAAAGATTTGTCGATTGTGCATCATTTAAACCTTTCAGGGATCATATCTCCCCCTGCACTTTCTCTTCTCCAGGGTATACATATTTAGGACCTCAACCTCTCCTCATAAGTCATTTGATGGAAACACACCACCATTTGGTTGCCCTACTCTGGACTGCCTCCATCCTGTTTCTGTCCCTTTTGAGATACGGTTTCAGAACTGAACACAGTACTCCAGGTGAGGCCTCACCAAGGACCTTTACAAGGGGATTATCACTTTTTTTTTTTTTTTTTTAAACTGGTTGTAACTCTGATTCGCCATCTTCAGATCGCTAGACACAAGGTCTCTCTTGCTCCATGCACAACAGCCCTTCACCTCCATCACATACAACTCTTTTGGATTACCACAACCTAGATATATCACTCTGCACTTTTTTGCATGGAATCCCAGCTTCTATATCTTCGCCCACCCTTCAAGCTTCCTTAAATCATGTCTCATCCTCTCTGCTCCTTCCGTCATGTCCACTCTGTTGCAGATTTTAGAATCCTCTGCAAATAGACAAACTTTACCTTCTATCCTTTCCGCGGTGTCGCTCGCACAGATATTGAACAGAACTGGTTCCAACTGGAATCCCCGTGGCACTCCACTTAACACTATTTTCTCTTCAGAGCAGGTTCCATTTACCATCACATGCTGCCTTCTATCCATCAACCAGTTTGTAATCCACGCCACCACCTTGGCGCTCACTCTTAAGTTTCTCATTTTATTCATGAGTCTTCTATGCGGTCCGTATCAAAAGCTTTACTAATATCTAAGTAAAACACATCACGTGCTCTTCCCTGATCCAATTTTCTAGTCACCCAATCAAAAAAAGTCAGATTAGTCTGACAGGACCTTCCCCTGGTGAATCCATGCTGTCTTGGATCAAGCAACCCCCACCAGATTGTAGATAGTTTGCTATCCTTTCCTTCAGCAGAATCTCCATTAAATTTCCCACCACCTAGGTGAGGCTAACCGGCCTGTAGTTTCCAGCCTCCTCTCTGCTCCCACTCTTGTGAAGCGGGACCACCATCGCTCTTCTCCACTCGGCACCATTCCCTTTTCCAAGGATCTATTGAAAGGTCACAAGCGGACCTGTCACCACATCTCTGAGGTCTCTCAGTATCCTGGGATGAACCTCATCAGGCCCCATGGCTTTGTCCACTTTATGTTCCTAGCTCTTCCCATACATTCTATTCTGTAAATGGAATTTCGTCTGATCCACCCCCTTTCACAGTGTTGTTAACTAGCAACTGTCCTTCTCCAGGGTCATCTTTAGTGATCACCGAACTGAAGTATTTGTTTAATATTTCTGCCATTTCTTTGTCTCTCTCCACACATTGATCCTGGTCACCTTTCAATTTCACTATACCTCTTTGGACCTTTCTCCTTTCCCTGATATATCTGAAGAATGTTTTCTCACCTCACGTTTAACTCTTTGGCAATCCTTTCTTCTGCCAGATTTTTTGCTTTCTTGATTACTTTCTTCATCTCCCTAAATTTTTCCAGGTTTTCTTCCCTGTGTTTCTCTTTTTGGGTTCCTTTATAATTCTTGAATGCCGCTTTTTTTTTTTTTTTTTTTTTTGCTTTTATGTCAGTCACCTCCTTTGAAAACCAGATTGGTTTCTTATTTCTCTTACTTTTTGTTTAGTTTTATAACACACAGATTCTTTGCTTTTGTGATTGCTCCCTTTAGTTTGGTACACTGTTGTTTCACCTCTCCCAGTCTTCTAGTTCTACCTCCAGATACGTCCCCATTTCGACAGTCTGTATTTTTGAAAGTCAAAACTCGGGTCTTCGTGACTTCTCCATATCCTGTTTGCGATGTCAAAACATACTGTTAGATGATCAGTGGTGCTGAAGTGGGCACCTACCCGAACATTTGAGACATTATCCCTGTTAGTGAGCACTAGGTTGAGTATAACTCTGTCTCCCTCGTGGGTTCCATTATCATTTGTTTGAAGAGAGCTCTTTGCAGGTCATCCACTCTCTCTCTACATCTGGTCGATTTCATGGAAGGGATTTTCCAGTCTCCAACAATCAACACTTCCCCCTTCTTTCCCACCTTTTGAATGTCTTCGACCAGATCTGTCTACTTGTTTTGTTTTGAGTTGGAGGCCTGTAAACCACACCATAATTTATTTATTTATTTTTTTTTTTTTTAAGGACAGCCCAACATGCTTCTTCCCTACCCCACATTCCTTGCAGTTCAGTAGCTTGGATATTGTTTTTGACATAAAGAGCTACTCATCCTTTTCTGTCCGTCCTTAAGCTATAGCCCAGTATGGCCATATCCCAATCATGAGAATCCGTGAACCATGTCTCCGTAACAGCAACAATGTCCAAGTCTGTCTCCAACATTAGGGCCTGCAGGTCAGAGATTTTATTCCCCAGATTACAAGCATTTGTAGTCATAGCTTTTCAGTTTTTCTCCCTTGATTTGTAACTATTCCTAGGAACCTTTTTTGCTTTTTTGGACTGATTGATTTTATTTTCTCCTTCCATGTCCTATATTGCTTGGGAATAACATGCCAGTTTCATTTGCCATTTCCTACCACTCTCATTTTATGGAGCAATTGGTTGAGGAACCGACAAGAGAGGGAGCAATTTTAGATCTAGTTCTCAGTGGAGCACAGGATTTGGTGAGAGAGGTAACTGTGGTGGGGCTGCTTGGCAATAGTGATCATAATATGATCAAATTTGAATTAATGACTGGAAGGGGGACAATAAGGAAATCCATGGCTCTCATGCTCAACTTTCAAAAGGGAAACTTTGATAAAATGAGAAAAATAGAAAAAAACTGAAGGGAGCAGCTACAAAGGTAAAAAGTGTACAAGAGGCATGGTCATTGTTTAAAAAAAAAACCAAAAACCCCATCCTAGAAGCACAGTCCAGATGTATTCCATACATTAAGAAAGGTGGAAAGAAGGCAAAACGATTACCGGCATGGTTAAAAGGGGAGGTGAAAGAAGCTATTTTAGCCAAAAGATCTTCATTCAAAAATTGGAAGAAGAATCCAACAGAAGAAAATAGGATAATGCATAAGCATTGGCAAGTTAAATGTAAGACTTTGATAAGACAGGCTAAGAGAGAATTTGAAAAGAAGTTGGCCGTACAGGCAAAAACTCACAGTAAAACCTTTTTAAAATATATCCGAAGCAGAAAGCCTGTGAGGGAGTCAGTTGGACCGTTAGATGATCGAGGGGTTAAAGGGACACTTAGAGAAGATAAGGCCATCGCGGAAAGATTAAATGATTTCTTTTCTTCGGTGTTTACTGAAGAGGATGTTGGTGAGGTACCCTTACTGGAGAAGGTTTTCATGGGTAATGGTTCAGATGGACTGAACCAAATCACGGTGAACCTAGAAGATGTGGTAGACCTGATTGACAAACCGAAGAGTAGTAAATCACCTGGACCGGATGGTATACACCCCAGAGTTCTGAAGGAACTAAAAAATGAAATTTCAGACCTATTAGTAAAAATTTGTAACCTGTCATTAAAATCGTCCATTGTACCTGAAGACTGGAGGATAGCTAATGTAACCCCCATATATAAAAAGGGCTCCAGAGGCGATCCGGGAAACTACAGACCGGTTAGCCTGACTTCAGTGCCAGGAAAAATAGTGGAAAATATTCTAAACATCAAAATCACAGAACATATAGAAAGACATGGTTTAATGGAACAAAAGTCAGCATGGCTTTACCCAAGGCAAGTCTTACCTCACAAATCTGCTTCACTTTTTTGAAGGAGTTAATAAACATGTGGATAAAGGTGAACCTGTAGATGTAGTGTACTTGGATTTTCAGAAGGCATTTGACAAAGTTCCTCATGAGAGGCTTCTAGGAAAAATAAAAAGTCATGGGATAGGTGGCAATGTCCTTTCATGGATTACAAACTGGCTAAATTAGGATTAAATCCACAATTTTCTCAGTGGAAGGGTGTGGGCAGTGGGTTGCCTCAGGGATCTGTATTGGGACTCTTACTTTTCAATATATTTATAAATGATCTGGAAAGAAATACGACAAGTGAGGTAATCAAATTTGTAGATACAAATTGTTCAGAGTAGTTAAATCACAAGCAGATTGTGATAAATTGCAGGAAGACCTTGTGAGGCTGGAAAATTCGGCATCAAAATGGCAGATGAAATTTAATGTGGACAAGTGCAAGGTGATGCATATAGGGGAAAAATAACCCATGCTATAGTTACACAATCCATATTAGGTGCTACAACCCAAGAAAGAGATCTAGGCATCATAGTGGATAACACTTTGAAATCGGTTCAGTGTGCTGCGGCAGTCAAAAAAGCAAACAATGTTGGGAATTATTAGAAAGGGAATGGTGAATAAAACGAAAAATGTCATAATGCCTCTGTATCACTCCATGTTGAGACACCACCTTGAATACTGTGTACAATTCTGGTCGCCGCATCTCAAAAAAGATATAATTGCGATGGAAAAGGTACAGAGAAGGGCTACCAAAATGAGGAAAGACTAAAGAGGTTAGGACTTTTCAGCTTGGAGACGAGACGACTGAGGAGGGATATGATAGAGGTGTTTAAAATCATGAGAGGTATAGAACGGGTAGATGTGAATCGATTATTTACTCTTTCGGATAATAGACTAGGGGGCACTCCATGAAGTTAGCATGTGGCACATTTAAAACTAATTGGAGAAAGTTCTTTTTCACTCAACGCACAATTAAACTCTGGAATTTGTTGCCAGAGGATGTGGTTAGTGCAGTTAGTATAGCTGTGTTTAAAAAAGGATTGGATAAGTTCTTGGAGAAGAAGTCCATTACCTGCTATTATTTAAGTTGACTTAGAAGATAACCACTGCTATTACTAGCAACGGTAACATGGAATAGACTTAGGGGCGGATTTTAAAAGCCCTGCTCACGCGCCTATTTTCCATAGGCCTGCTGGCGCGTGCAGAGCCCTGGGACTCGTGTAAGTCCCTGGGGTTTTTGTCGGGGGCGTGTCAGGGGCGGGGCCGATCGCGGCGTTTCGGGGGCGTGGTTTCGGTCCGGGGGCAGGGCCACACCCTCTGGAACTGCCCCTGGGTCGCGTCTCAACGCGCCAGCAGCCCGCTGGCGCGCGGGGATTTACTTCTCCCTCCGGGAGGCATAAATCCCCGGACAAAGGTAGGGGGAGTTTTAGATAGGGCCGGGGGGGTGGGTTAGGGAGGGGAAGGTGAGGGGAGGGCGAAAGAGTTCCCTCTGAGGCTGCTCCGATTTCGGAGTGGCCTTGGAGGGAACGGAGGCAGGCTGCGTGGCTCGGCGCGCGCTGATCCTGGATTTTAGCAGATACGCGCGGCTACACGCGTATCTACTAAAATACAGCGTACTTTTGTTTGCGCCTGGAGCGCGAACAAAAGTACGCGAACGCGCCGTTTTTAAAAATCTACCCCTTAGGTTTTGGGTACTTGCCAGGTTCTTATGGCCTGTTTTGGCCACTGTTGGAAACAGGATGCTGGGCTTGATGGACCCTTGGTCTGACCCAATATGGCATGTTCTTTTGATCAACTTAACTCGATGCTGTCACCTTAAGTGCAAATGGGAGTTATAGTGGCTACACCCAAACGTTCTCAAGGAAGGTGCCGCTCTTCGTTTGCTCCCCTGTCACACATGGTCCTGGTGACACATCCTTCCACCAAAGGGTGGGGAGTGTACACTGAAACCCTTCAAATACAAGGCATCTGAATTCGAAAGTCACTATCTAATCAATCTTCTAGAGCTGAGAGAATTCAGATACACACTACTAACCTTTGCACATTTTTTTCAAGGGAGGACATCCTGATTCAAACAATGTTTTTTATATTAACAAGCAAGGAGGAACGGGATCATGGTCTCTCTGCCAAGAAGCCCTAAAAATCCTGGAATTGGGCAGAAAGAAAAAAAGCTGTTCTACAGGCCACCTATCTGGCTGGCATGTTCATCACAATGCAGATCGACTCAGGAGAGTGTTTCAACCACACAAGTGTTCTCTACAGCAATTGGTGGCTGATAAACATATTCACATCATAGCAGAATACCAAACTAAATCAGTTTTCTATTCTACTAAGCAATCGCAGACTAACTCTGTATGCTTTCCTCCTTGATTTGGGACAGAGCCTCATGTACACTTTTTCACTTGTCACCGCTTATCGCCAGAACAGTGCAGAAGATTTTTCAGGACTGCTTGGCTAATCTTCATAGCCTTGGTGTGGCTCAGATAGATCTAGTATGCATATCTTGTACAACTTTCCAGCAGTTCTTCCATATATCTAGAAACAGACCCTGTGCTGTTGACTCAAAGAAAGGACATTGTACCATACCAACCTTTTCACCCTCAACCTGTTGAGTGCTCAGTGAGTGAGGATCTTGACTTAACTACAGAGGTTGTGGACATAATACTCTCATCTAGTAAGCTTTCCACTAGAAGAAATTATGCCTTTAAATGGAATAGCTACTCCAAATGATGTCTTCAAAACGCTTTGGACCCATTTTTATTTGAGCCCAAATATCTTGTTAAAATACTTGCTCCACTTTTCTGACTTATGCTGTGCTATCTCTTCTGTATGAATGCACCTCAATGCTATAGAGGCTTACCATAGCCAAATAGACAGAGCTATCCAATGATACTGCATTTCATGTAAAGTCTCTATAGCATGTCACACCCGGTACAAAACCACCTGGTCCATCAGATCTGAATACAGCCTATTCCCAACTAATGAAGCTTCCTTTTGAACCATTGGAGTCAGCTTCTCTAAAGTACTTGACATGGAAGGTAGTGGTTCTCATCACAGTGACTTCAGGTAAGAGTCAGTGAACTCCAAGCTCTTGCTCACTATCATTCTTACATGTAATTCTTCCACAACAGGATGGTTATCTGTACTCATCCAAAGTTTCTCCCCAAGGTTGTCTTGGCTTTTCATATCAATCAATCCATTGTACTGCCTACCTTCTTTCCTAGGTCTTATGCGCATGACAGCAGAAAAGATCTAAATACCCTGGACTACAAACTGGCCTTAGTGAATTACAAGAAACAAGCTCTGCCACATCATAAGACCTGGCAACTGTTTTTCTCATATGACCCCCAACAGACTAGAAATAGTGGTTGCCAAGCATACCTTATCTAACTGACTAGCTGAGTGCATTTGACACTATTAACCTTAGGACTGCAAATCAGACTCTGAAGGTTCATCAGGTGAGAGCCATTGTTGTGCATCTTCTAGAAATGCCTACCAAAGATATTTGCACATCTTCAACTTGATCTTCCATTCATACCTTTGTTCCACGACTGTCTTGATTATCTCTCAAAGACTGTTGTGAGAGCAGCATTCCAGTGCAACCCAGTTTGTGAGCTAATTCAGCCTGAATATCAAAAGGAAAAGCAAATTTGCTTACTGTAAACAGTGTGTTAGATTGAAATTGTAGTCACCTAAAACAATGAAGGCCATGGATGAATTAGCTATGGAATGCCCACTCACTTCCCTGGAGAATCGACTACATAGCTAGATTAGCTCTATTATAGACTGAGGAGACTCATGAGGTAACGCACGGGGAACTCTTGCACATGTTCTTTAAGAATTCAAAGCTCTAATAGTTTGGAGACAAGTCCATTCGGTGTCGCCATATGTAATGTCTAATTCATCCTGCTATCCATGGACAACACTGTTTATAGTAAGAAAACTTGCTAACTTCGTTTCAGAAGTTTTTATAATTTGCATTGTGCAAACCAGATGTACACAGCGCTCTTCAGAAACACAATTGATAGTTCCTACTTTTGAAGCTTATAGAACAGATGAGACAAAAACAAGTAGGCTTTCAGTTAACAGTGATGTCATAATTGGGAAAAATTATCCAGATGGGTTATAGGTAGTTGAAAGAGAAACAACTTTAAGTGAGTAAGGCTGCTTGGAGTGAAGCATTTTAAGAATCTATATGAGAATCAGCCAATTAGGGTAGTTGGGACTCTGAGAACCTTAATTTGCATAGTAGGGGCAAGTTCTTGGCACCTAAGACACAGACCAAACCACCAATAAACAGGCACTTGAAGAAAACCAAGAGTTTAAAAAAAAAAGTGAGATTCTAACCTTGAACTAGCTATCATCTAATGCAAACACAAATGGTAGCTAGTTAGACAAATTGTCATGCAGTCTTTAGACACAGAAAATCTGTCATAGCTTGCATTTTGGAGATGGCTGTGTATATATCTCTGAAATACTAGGATTCTTACTTTGATAAGTCACTATAAATTATTGTGCTGGTTAATATGTATATTGTAATGAATTGAAAAATCATATCAACCCCCCCCCCCCAAATGTCTGTTCATCAACATATAGATTGTAGCAAGCATGCATGTAACATGTAAGTACCTTGGAATAATAAGGGAGAGAAAGTAAGTGTAAATCTTGCTCTTTCCAATCCCCAGCTCCTGAAAGAAAGCCCTAGAAATACTAGAAAACAAGTCATCATTATGAGCATACTAATTGAAAATGTCTTTCTGAAATAAATTATTCCATTTCATTAACACATATATGCCTATAACTGGCAATGAAAGAAGTGTTCATTTTTTTCTTCCCCCCCCCCCCTTTTTTTTTTTTTTTAACATGCCTCTTTGAACACCTCTTCCAAATGGCTAGCCCAGATTGATATACTGCTACCTCCAAAGTGTATCCTCAGGTCTGCCACAGTAGTGTCTTCCCTCCTTCCCCAGGCCTGAGCCGCACCCCTTCCTGTGTGCTCAGGCTCAATGGGTCTGCATTTCTTAAGCCACAGAGCCCAAGATTGGTAGAAGCAGTAGGCAGTGAGTGCCACAGTTTTGGGGGTGGCATCAAAATGGCATCTCTTTTCCATCCATATGGGCCCAAAAGAACTGTTGTGGTGTTTTGGCCAGCACAAATGGGAAGGAGATGTCATTGTAGCGCTAGTTGAAGCAGGCTACAGCATAGCCAGAAGGAGGCAGCAGAGCAGCGCTGTTAGCCTGCACAGCTGAAGAACACAGGAGCAGAAGACAGCAGTGTTGGGCAGGAGCAGGTTTGGCCATGGAGGCTGAAGGAGGCGGCTGCTGCTGCACTTTGTGTTTCCAAAGGAGGAGAAAAGTGTGAGTGAGAGAGGACATGAGTGTATGAGAATAGAAAGCTTGTTTGCAACAACCTCTCTCCCCCCCCACCACCTCCTTGCCCCCTGCTAATCCACAGACAATCTCTGGGCATCTGGAAATGTGGAGGTCCCAGGTATGGAGATTAGTTTTAATTATTTGGGTGGTAGTCTCTGTTTTGAAACATTTTATTGGTGGCTACAAATTTTTAAAAAATGTTAATAGATTTTAATTGTTGGATATTTTGTCACCTGTTTAGAAATACTTATTTTTATTAATATGGTTTTACTTTTGATTTATATTCTTTGCATTATGAAGAATGGTGAGGTTTCTTGTTTCCCATTGATAGCAGGGCTGAATTAGCCATGCTGTCATGGGAACTGTCAATCAGGGCCCGGGAGGTGGAGCTTCCAAAGAGAAAGACAGACAGAGCTTTGCTTTGTGCGGCTGCGCCTGAGTTCCCGCGCAGGAAATAGATCTCTCCTCAGTCTTTCTTTCCGCACAGGAACGCATGCAGAGCCTCTTTCTCCTCAACTGAGTGAAAAAGTTAGACAAATGTAAAAAATCGGCCCCGAGGCAGTCTTCAACCCCTGTCGTTGGGGGAAAGATACTACCGTTGTCTGGGCCCTGATCACAATCAGCGCGAATGCGAGCATTGAGGCTGCATGTAGCCCAGAGGCAAAGGGTGCAGAAAATTGAAGAGCTAAAAATTTGTGCTGCCAGCACCTATGCCCCGCCATCGGAATCTCATTCCTCCCCAGGCCCGTTAAAACCTAAAAGCCTAAAGGTAAGGAAGGGCCTCGTCTATAGATTTACCGTCCTCCAGGCCTGGAATAGACTAAGGGAAGGTCCAAAGAAACCGGAAACTGATCCAGTATTGCAAGTAGCGATCACATGAAGAAGATCAGTGCTGTCTACAGGCAGTGTTTGCCCTTGTACAGCACTTCATGCGGATGTAAGGTCCTTATATTCCATATATTGTACTAAACTCTGTCTAAGCAAATTTTTGAAAAAGCTGGAGGTAGTCCATTAGATGTCCATATGAATTCCTTGCTGTGAGACTTAGATTCCTGCAAAAAAGCGTCCTGCAACCACCACTTTCATTATTCAACAGCCCCTGAAGCAGCTCGATAGAGCGAAATTCGGCCTGAGTCGGGCTTTTTACTACGAAATATTAATAAATTCCTTGGTAGATGAAGGGAAGACTCACAGGGGTCAAGAACCCCACAAAACGGCACCTACACCCCATCGGGACCAATAGGGGTCTAGCCGCGGCTCCTCCAAACATCCAAGGAAGAGAACTGGAGCAGATGAGCCGACTTGGAGCCACAGCCGTTCCGATGCATCGGATGCGCCGGGGGTCGAAACCTCATTCGTTGACACAAACACCATCAACTCCTGCGTCGGTACAGACTCCCCAATGCAGAAAAATAAGCATGGTGCCGACCTGATTCCACCATCGAAGCAGGACGCACCTCCATCGATGCATGCGCCAGTCTCACGCTGTGCATCGACGCACGGTGCATGACAAAGCAGTCTTCGCACGGTGTCCCGCCGAAGCCTCCCTCACTACACGGCACGGGATCGATGCCAAAAAAGAAACAGTGCCAAAAAGGCACATAGAGCGTCGTCAATGCATCCACCTACATCTTCATCGCGCTCAACTTCCATCCTGACGCACAAGTCAGTCAAGTCAAAGCAACCGACTCTCAAACCAAAAACTAAACACTTTAAATCAAAATCGATGGGGACTGGGACCAGTCTACCACAGGAGACCAAAAGACCTCGTTCCGGAGAACGTGAACAGGCCTCTCTATCTAAACCTAAGGTTCCAAGACAACACAGCTTGTCCAGACCGAGCTCTCAAATTTCTAGACCTTCTAGGTCACCACTAGAGGAACATACCCCAGCTCATCGTCTAACATCCGATGATGAACTAATAGATGTGCACTCCATTCTGCTTCGACTTCTCCGGAATCACAAGTATACTCTGATTTATCATCCGTATCCACACACGGGGAAAGAACCCAGGTTTTACAGGAATCTTTGACCAAAAAACATAAGATAATCCACGATTTATGGCCACAAAAACATCCACTGGGTAGAGATAGCTCAGACATCCTGAGTGCGGCGATCTCCCCAAGACACGGACAAGGGGTAACAAAACCTCAAATGCCACCCAACACACAACAGGCCTTCTCTCAACTCTCAGAAGCGCTGTCGGGATTCTTTAACACACTACAAAGTACGTTCACCATCCCGCCTTCCTCGAAGGACAATTCACCACATTCCACTCCATCAAAGGAGCCAACCCCAGAGCCTGCTCCGATTACCCAGCCACCCAGTCCCAAGCTACTGGCTCCTATAATACCTTCTCCTGTCCAACCAGGCTTACTTTATTTGACCCCGGATACGTCAACTGGTTATCCTTCCAACTCACCAGACGATCCTCCAGAGCCATACTCACCACCGGAGGACTTGTCCTACCCCAAATTTCTACACTTGGATTTTCAAAATGTATCAGACCCAAGGGCTGAAACTTTAGATCTTCTAAAGATATTCGACTTACCAGCAGAGCCTACTTCATTGCCCTCCCACAAGGTCCTAGACTCCGTCTTAGAGAAGTTGTGGGAAACCCCATACACTGGGGTGCCAGTGGTCCTGCAAGACGGATTTAAAGTTTCATATGAAACAGTCACCCCTTTACTCATTGCCACAGCTTCCACACACTTCCATTGTGGTGGAATCAGCCATGCAGAGGGCTAAGAAAACTAAACTACATGCCTCTGCACCCCCCAGGGAAGGACCATCGCTCACTAGATGAATTTGCAAGGAACACATTCCAATCGGCAATGTTATCAGCACACATTCACCAACATCAGTTTTATATCATGCAATATTTGTTCGAATGCGTACAGGCGATAAAAGGTCAGCTATTTACTTCAGAACTCTCTGATCCAACCACGTCCAAACCAATACAGGATATTGAGGAAGGTATTCGGCACTTGCTCAGAATGGTGCATGAGGCCTTTGAAACCACAACCAGGTGCTCTGCAACGACCATTGCGGCGTGCCGAATGGCATGGCTGAGAGCGAGTGCAATCCGAGAGGACGTCCATGCCAAGCTAGTCAATTTACTGTGTAATGGTGACAATTTATTTGGACCTCGTTTTCAAGAGACAGTAGCAAATCTCAAGGAGCAATCAGTGGCTGTGCAGTCTTTGACTGTCCCCCCTCCCAGCGTACACTACACCACGACGCTACTTCACAGGAGAGCGTAGACAAACATATTTACATCGACCCTTCAGTCCTTACTCCTCCTGTCGGCTTCCCTCTTATCAGCCGCAACAACGCTTGCAACACCAGCAAACTCAGAAAGGAAGAGGATGCCCTAGATCCAGTCGGAACCAGAGCCAGCAACCTGCAGCTCCAGCCAAACCATCACAGTCTTTTTAGAGATTCCTTCGCCATCACCATGGCTCACTCCACCAGGACAACGAACAGCATGTTTTACAAAGTGGAAAAATCTAACCTCTGACCGTTGGGTTCTGGACATAATACAGAATGGGTATCAACTCCATTTCCTGGAAAAACCCCCGCTCCCACATATAGCAGCAGGGGGTCCCAAACTCCATCAACCCCATTTGGCAACAGAAATAGTGTCCTTACTTCAACAACGGGCCAGTCATACCATTCCCATGTGGGCACTCAACAAGGGGCTGTATTCTCCATACTTTCTAATTCCCAAGAAGTCCAGTGGCCTATGACCAATCCTAGACCTCCAGGAATTGAACAAGTTTTATATGGTAAAGGAGAAATTCAAGATGGTATCATTGAAATCAATACTACCACTCCTCCAACCCAACGATTGGATGTGCTCCCATAGACTTGAAGGATGCTTACACGCACATCCCTATCCACCTGCCCTGATAGCGTTACCTGTCGTTCCAATTCCAGAACAACCATTATCAATATACTGTTCTTCGCTTTGGCCTGTCGTCGGCCCCCAGAGTTTTCACAAAATGCATGGCGATGGTGGTAGCATCCCTCCAGCAGCAGGGAATGAGGATTTTTCCATACCTCGATGCCTGGCTCCTATTGGCATTGAATCCCTCGTTGCTCTTAACGCAACTACATCAATTGACCAAGAGCTTAGACCAATTAGGATTAGTCAACAACTACCAGAAGTCTATTTTAACCCCAACACGAATCCCACAGTTCATAGGAGCTCAATTGGATACCACTCGCAGCCGAGCCTTCCTACCGGAAGGCAGGCAACTGGAGGAGATACGTCTTCTATATTCCCTCAGAATGATGCAACGCCCTTCAGCGTATCAGATCCTTATGGTGCTGGGTCACATGGCAGCGGCCATGTACACGGTCCCCAATACCAGGTTACATATGAGACGACTTCAATGGGATTGAAACATCAATGGAATCAACACTCCCAACCAAGAAGACTGAGAGTGAATCTTACAGCAGAAATGTCCAAGGACATCACCTGGTGGCTCAACAAACCTACACTAACCAAGGGCGCCACCTTCAACACTCCACTGCACAACACAGAGCTTACGACCGATGCCTCGCACAAGGGCTGGGGAGCACACTCAGACCACCTGCAGACACAGGGTCTATGGTCCCTGCAAGAACAAAATCTACAGATCAACCTACTAGAGCTCAGAGCTATTCGCAATGCGCTACAAGCTTTTCTTCCTCACCTTCAAGGTCGCCGTGTAATGATCTACACCGGCAATCAGGTGGCAATGTTTTACATCAACAAACAAGGAGGGTCTGGTTCATGGTCCCTCTGCAAGGAGACACTTCACATCTATGAGCAGGCACACAGACACTCCATACATCTACAAGCAACATATCTCTCGGGAGTCATCAACACCTGGGCAGACAAGCTCAGCAGAATATTCTATCCTCATGAATGGTCCCTCAACCACCAGGTCGCGCAAAGAATTTTTGCTCAATGGGGAGTACCAATGATGGATCTGTTCGCCTTGGAGGAGAACGCAAAAGTGCCTGCCTTGTTTGTTTGTTTGTTTGATCTGGCCAAGTCCTCATCGGATGGCGCAAGATGCGTTCCTCCTCCCTTGGACACAGAGCCTGCTTTACGCATTTCCTCCGATACCTCTCTAAACAAGGACAATTCAAAAATGTATACAAGATGCATCACACCTAATATTGATAACCCCAGCTTGGCCAAGGCAACCGTGGTACACCTACCTACTAAATCTTTCCATAGCGGATCCAATTCCCCTGCCGGATCAACCAGATCTCCTAACACAAGAGGAAGGGACTCTCCTGCATCAAATGCCCTCCTCCATTCACTTGACAGCATCTATGTTGAACGGCTCTTCCTAGCTGAACAGAGCATATCCTTTGAAGCACAGAAGATGATAGAATCCAGAAAACTGTCCACCAGAAGGAATTGACGCTTCAAGTGGAATATATATTCAGCATGGTGTTTAGACAAGGGCCTTCATCCCTTAGATTGTTTACCCGAATTTCTTCTAGATTACCTTCACACCTTGTACAAAGCTGGCCTAGCGACTTCATCTGTTAGGCTGAAATAGCGCTGAGATGAAATCTATTTCACTCCATTCCTTGGTATCTCACTTAATCAAAGGTCTTTCGAAAATTTGACCGCCTTTATCCATACCTCCAGTACCATGGAACCTAAACCTGATATTGGAACAGCTTATGCTACCACCATTCGAACCATTGGACTCTGACCACATTAAATACCTCACATGGAAGGTAGTCTTCCTGGTAGCAGTGACCTCAGCACGCAGAGTTAGTGAGTTACAAGCCTTGGTGCATTATAACCCCTATCTTCAATTTTATCCCCATAAAGCTGTCCTACGACCTCATCCATCATTCCTTACAAAGGTGGTTTCACAATTCCACCTCAATCAGTCATTTGAACTTCTGACGTTCTTTCCTAAACCACATCACAATGAGAGAGAAAGTGCTCTGCACACCTTAGACCAGACCTGGGCAAGGGGCGGCCCGCGGGCTGAATCCGGCCCGCCTACGGTCTGTGACCGGCCCGCCCACTGCTGAGAGCAGATGGAGAATGAGGCACGCTGCCTTCCCTTGCAGAGGGAAGGCAGCAGTTCATTCTCCGCTCCCTCGCTCCCCGATTGGCCGGCCAATCGGGGAGCGAGGGAGCGGATAATGAACTGTTTTTTTTTTTACAGCGTCCGGTGGGGAGGAGGGAGTGACTCGAGTGAAGGCACGCTGTCCGATTGGCCGGTGCTGGGCAAGCCTTGCCCAGCACCGGCCAATCGGGCAGCGTGCCTTCGCTCGAGTTTCTTTCCTACATATGTCACAGTTCCGCCTTTCGTGGTCTTTTTCAGGGGTCCCCAACCACCGGTCCGCGGGAGTTTTTTGCCGGTCCGCAGCGCGCGCTCCCGGTCTCTCCCGCTGCCGTTGCCGCTGGGCTGTCAGCACGTTCAAGCCCAGTGGGAACGGCAGCGGTGTTCTCTGTGGTACCCGCGGCTGGCCTTTTCTTCTTCCCGCGCCTGCAACCCCCCTCCCGTGACCCGGAACAGGAAGTGATACACGGAGCGGTGCGCAGGAAGGAGAAAGAGCCGTGCCGCGTCGGCTGCAGCGTTGGTCCCCGAGCAATTGAAGCAGCCGGTAATTGAGAAAGGAGTCAGCAGCATGAGCCTCCCGCGGCCGATGGGATTCTTCTTTCTTGGCCTGCGGGGGCTGCTGCAGCTCCCATTTGTGCTCGGGGGGGGGGGGGAAGAGGAAGTGAGAGAGAGAAGCAGCCAGCCAGCCTGTGTGTGATTGACTGGTCAGAGAGCTGATGTGTGTGTGTGTATGTGAGAGACAGATTGCTCAGGGAGATGACTGATGTGTATGTGAGAGTGTGAGACATTAGTCAGGGAGGTGACTGTGTGTGAGAGAAAAAGCATGGAAGTGAGAAGTCTGGGTTTGTGGGAAAGCATGAGCGTAAGAAGCCTGGTGTTGTGGGAGTGAGAAACCTGGGTGAGTGTGCATGCATGAGAGAGAGAGAGACTGCTTGGTAAGGTGACGGTGTGTGTGAGAGAAAAAGACTGGTGTGTGTGAATGTGAGAGAATGTGATTCAGGGAATGAGAAGCCTGTGCACGTGGAGAGTGAGCATAAGAGTGAGAAACCTGGGTGTGTGTGAGACAGCATGGGAGGGAGAAGCCTGTATATCTGAAAGAGAACTTGGGAATGGGGGAAGCCTGTGTGTGTATGCATGAGTGAGATCAGGTGACTTGTGTGTGTGTGTGTGTGAGAGAGAGAGAAATAAAGTGATTATGGGAATGAGAAGCCTGTGCATGTGAAGAGTGGGAGTGAGAAACCTGGGTGTGTGTGAGACACATCATGGGAGGGAGAAGCCTGTATATCTGAAAGAGAACATGGGAGTGAGAGACTGGTGTGTGTGTGTGTGTGTGTGAGAGAGAGAAAGAAAGTGATTATGGGAATGAGAAGCCTGTGCATGTGGAGAGAACAAGCATGGGAGTGAGAGACTGGTGAGAGTGTGTGTGTGTGTGTGTGTGTGTGTGTGTGTGAGAGAGAGAGAGAGAGAGACAGAGAAAGTGATTATGAGAGTGAGAAGCCCATATATGTAAGTAGAACACAGGAGTGGGAAGCCTGTGTGTGTGTGTGTGTATGGCATGAGAGAAACTGTTCAGGAAGGTGACTGGTGTGTGTGTGCCAAAGACTGTTTGGGAGATGATTGGTGTGTGAGAGACAGAAACTGGTCATGGGGGCATGACTGGTATGGTGTGTGTGTGTGAGAGACATGGGCACTAAGGAAGAGGACCATAAGTATAGAGCTTAGCTTCTACTGCTGCTTCTGGTGTGTGCCACGGCCTGCAGGGAAGGGGAGTAGGAGAGCTGCTGGAGGGGGTAAGTAAAGGTGGCTTTTTAAGTTTATTTTTCTTGACTGCCATTTTAATTGTGTGAAGTCTGCTTTTTTGAAATATTTTATTGGTGTTTGGAGAATGTTTAATAGTTTTTATGAGTTTTTAATTGTTGGATGTTATTCTGTTCATAGCTGTTTTGAAACATTTATTCTGCTTATTAGTATAGTTTTACAATTATTTCTGTGTGGGGATCTATAGTGCTTGCTAGTTCTGTTTTCCTAATAAGAGGTGTATTGGTTTTTAGGACCTAATTTAATATTTGTGGTGTTGCCTTTTCATAGATAGGGTTGCTCCTGTTTTGTATTCCATAATACAGGTGTAACTGTGTGTGGATTAGTTTATGTGCATTACTACAGATCCTGGGAGTATGTTAGGTCGGTTCTGTGTCTGTTACCGAGATGAGATATTTTGCTAGCATGTAAGCGTTTGTATCGGTCTTATTTGTTGTGTTTTCTCAGAGGACATGCATTGGTGGTAAACTGCTATCTTTTCATAAGTAGGGCTCTTGAGAACTGAGTTAATTATATTAGTCCGGCCCTCTAAAACCATCCCAATTTCTCATGCGGCCCCATGGGAAAATTAATTGCCCACCCCTGCCTTAGACTGTAAACGTGCCTTAGCATACTATAAGGAGAGGACACACTCACAAACACGAGCTTCACAGTTATTTGTCTCTTTCAATCCTAATGCTCCGGGAACACCGGTAGCTAAACGAACCATTTCCAGATAGCACAATGTATTCAGTTCTGCTACAACAAATGGAAACTCTTGCATCACACCCAAATGCTCATCAGGTCTGAGCAATGGCAACCTCCATAGCTCATCTGAGGAATATACAGCCCATTGACATTTGCAAAGCGGCTACCTGGTCCTCCCTTCATACATTCACGTTCCATTATTGCCTAGATCAGCAATCAGCAGACTATGCCAGGATGGGTAAAGCAATACTTCATTCTGGGACATCTTAATACCTAGTCGACTTTCTGCTACAATATCATCACGCAAAAAAAAACAAAACACACATGGCGTGATAGGTAGCTATGGACTCCCATGACAGCATGGCTAATTCAGCCCTGCTAACAACGGGGAAA